>NC_090277.1:3205000-4455000 GCF_040414725.1 Anabrus simplex
CAAGCCTATCAAAGGCCACAACAAACTTCACTCCTAACTGTCCTCAAGGCAAACATACAGTGAAATAGGGGTATCTTGTACTCAACCTACAGGGCCTTCACATGAAGAAAACAAAACTTTGGGTTAATTAAATGGCCCAAAAAACCAAATTGACTGGAGGCGTTGCTTGCACTCCTACATGAAATTTCTTAAAACCTAGGTGGCACTCGGCCAGTTATACAGGGGCTAATCCCATACTAGGGAGGTGACTCGTAGAAGAATAATTTATCACATTAAGAAGAGAAGGAAATCGGTTATGAAAACGTAGTCACCTCAAAACAACATGAGTGGGAGCTCGAGAGGGTTAAGCACTCTCTATCCCAAATTGCGGTTAATTTACATGAATATAGTAAGGTTTACATTGAAAAGGATTCGAACCTTTCCCCGCGGGTTAAAACTGCTGAGCTAGCAACAAATAAAGGTCTTAAACGGCCATTACCTTGTTGATGAACTGCTGCCCGAAGAAAGAGGCGCTTCCCGCCCCCTGCTACATAATCACACACTAAGCCAGTTGTCGATGAGGTGGCGACGAACCATGAACCTCAGCAGTTTTATATGCCCGGGAAACGTTCGAGACCTTTCGTGAATAAAAGAGTCCCGCCCACTACCTTTTATTGGTCGGCTAAAGATTACATGTCAAAACTGAAGAAGAAATCTAGGATTGGTGGAAAGTTAATTTAGAAAATTTAGGATTGGCTGAGTTTAAAACTGGCGGAAACAGAGATCAATATTGCTAACCCAAAAAATGAAAGAAAGAAATTTAACAAAGAACAAACTTATGGATACAAAATTTCTTCAAAAACAGTTCGTTCACTTCGCACCAGGGTGCACAGTTATAGTTTTTATGTAGTGGCATCTAGAAGAGTATGTCCACACTTCTTGCTACAGAGCAAACAAACACAAATCGAAATAGATACAGTTCAGAACACTTCAAAATTTACAGTAGTGACATCTTCCAAGAAAATATGATTTAATACAGATTTTAAAGTTCAGAGTTTCTCCTGTAAGGGATACACGCCGCGGATGAGAGGCGAATTTTATGCCTCCCGCTGTGTTGATGGAAGGGCCGCCGCGCAACAGCCCGTGCCGGGTTCAGCGCGCAGTACTCGAATAGCCATCGCGGGAGTGGGGTGGGCCCGTACCCCACCTCAGTGGGAGTACGGCGCCGGGCACTGAAACATTAAAATTTCGGCGGCAGAAAGATGTTGTTGGAGACAACTTATTTAGTGGGTACGGTATAGACGTTGAGGCTGAGGGGTTAGCGGCGTGACTTTGTTTTTTCAAGCCACTGGTGTGTTTGAGCAGGAGATGGGAGCATGGTAATGGCCTAGGAGGGCAGGATAGCAGTTTAACTGACAGGGGAGGTTGTACAATGAATATTTACATACAAGGAACATAATTCAAAGGGCAGAAGGCCTAAAAAATGAAACAAAAAATATAACCTTTACGCCGTTGCAGCCAAACTTTCAAGACTAAGTTATTAGACATTACACAGGCTTTATCTGCGACTGATGTACCCTAAAGATCCTCTCGGTGGCTGGATTACTCACTAACAAAGTGACCGGCGTAAGAAAATCTAAAATTATGCACGGCCCATGAAATCTGGGGGCAAGCTTGCCCGCGGGAACAAAATCCTTGACCATAACTTGGTCTCCTACCTTTAAATTGGAGGGCCTCCGTCGACGATCATATCTTTCCTAACCTTTTTATGAGAAATTTTAAGATTGGCCTTGGCCTTCTTCCAAAGATCTTTAATGTTATCAGGATCTATTGTCCCAGGTAGAATGTCACTAAGAGACCAATGGTTAGAAAGCGACGTGTTGGGAACAAACTTGAACATCAAAGAAGCTGGAGTAAATTTATGAGATTCATGAACCGCCGAATTCACAGCAAGAGCTAACCAATGCAGGGACGTGTCCCACCTAGAATGATCTTTTTTTTTTTTTTTTTTTTTGCTAGGGGCTTTACGTCGCACCGACACAGATAGGTCTTATGGCGACGATGGGATAGGAAAGGCCTAGGAGTTGGAAGGAAGCGGCCGTGGCCTTAATTAAGGTACAGCCCCAGCATTTGCCTGGTGTGAAAATGGGAAACCACGGAAAACCATTTTCAGGGCTGCCGATAGTGGGATTCGAACCTACTATCTCCCGGATGCAAGCTCACAGCCGCGCGCCTCTACACGCACGGCCAACTCGCCCGGTAGAATGATCTTCATGATGATATGCAATCAGCGCCGACCTCAGATTACGATTGACCCGTTCAGCCAGAGATGGTTGAGGATAGTAAGCAGAAGTTGTTACATATGAGATAGATAGATCAACGAGATTAGAGGTAAAGGCTTTAGCATTATCAGACACAATATATTGACACGGACCAAACGAAGCAAAAATGGAATTTAAACAAGAAATAGTGGACTGAGCGGTAGCCAGCTTAGTCGGAAATAACCAGGAATATCTTGTGAAACCGTCTACACGCACAAAAATGAATTTGTTGGCGTTCCCCTTTGACTGGGGGAAGGGTCCTACGTAGTCGATGTAAAGACGTTACATGGGGCGCGACGCTTGATGAGAAGGCAAAAGCCCTTGCTTAGTGGACATGGTGGGTTTACTAAGCCAACAAGATTTACATGCCTTAACTAGTTCACGAATTTCACCGTCCATACCTCTCCAAATGAACGTCTCCCGGATCTTTTATCGAGTTTTGAAGATACCTAAATGCCCCCTAATGGGGTCTCATGATAGTACTTGAAGATCATGGGCACAAGAACGGCTGGGACAACCACTTTCATCTTATTATCATGCCTCGACGGGCAACATAAAACACCATTCCTCAGTACATAAGGGACGACGTGTTCCCCAGAAGAAAGGGTTTCCATTATCGGAGCCAGCGTCGGATCTTCACGTTGATGTTTTTCAATATCCCTAAAGAGTATGGGAGCATCTGTTAGAATGGCATTGACCTCAGGTAGTATGGACTCGGGAGGTGAAGAACGATCAACCTGTTCAGGGGTCTCTACCTCATTAGAAAACATACGGCTTAGTCCGTCTGCCACAACATTTTCAGTACCTCTTATATGTCTAAGGTCAAATTGGAAGGCAGAAATTCGGATGGCCCACCGGGCTATACGACCCGTACGACGCGGTCTACCTAAGACCCATCCTAAGGCTTGGTTATCAGTTTCCAAGTCGTACTTGACATGTTCCAGATAAAGGCCGAACTTTTCTAGCGCAAACAAGACATCCAAACTCTCAAGTTCATAGATGGAATACTTGGCTTCTTGAGCCGAAAGAGTCCTAGATGCATAGGCGATGGGTTGCCTCCCTAGTTCGGTCTCTTGAAGAAGGACCGCAGCCACTGCCGACGACGACGCGTCTGTCTGGACGATGAATTTCTTAGAGAAATCGGGCATGGCAAGAACAGGGGCATTACACAGAGCTAATTTAAGATCTTAAAAGCGGCTTGTTGAGAAGGTCCCCACTCAAATTTGATGCCTTTCTTACGAAGTAAGTTCAAGGGCGCCGCTCTATTGGCGAAATTTGGAATACATTTCCTGAAGAAATTCACCATACCAATGAACCCAGCAATACCTTTGATGTCCTTGGGAGGCTTGAAATCACGGATGGCCTGTGTTCTAGAGTGATCGACTGCGACACCATCGGACGACACAATATGCCCCAGAAACGACATGGAGGGCTTAGCGAATGCAACCTTGGACAACTTCACCGTTAACCCTGCCGTACGAAGGCGCCTTAGGACCTCTTTCAGATGATCAAGGTGTTCATACGACGACATCATCCAGATAATGATACAAGTACTCAAATTTGATGTCGGAGAAAACCCTGTCTAGCAGTCTCGTAATCACAGCCGCTCCCGTGGGGAGCCCGAAAGGCACGCGGTTGTATTCATACAAATTCAAATCCGTGGTAAACGCTGTCAGGTGTTTGGATTGCTCTGCTAACGGTGTCTGGTTATAAGCCGGGTTGAGGTCCAAGATGGTGAAGAACTTAGCTTTACGAAACCTGGAAAAGCAAGAATGAAGGTCAGGAAGGGGCACAGATTGTAACACCACCTTCCGATTAAGAGCCCTATAATCAATCACAGGCCTGAAGCTACCTTGGGGTTTCGGGACTAGAAAAATAGGCGAAGAATACGCCGACTTAGAGGGCCGAATAATACCATCCTTCAGCATCTGATCTATGATTTCCTTCAAAGCTTTCATTTTAGGAGGAGACAGCATATAAGGTGGAAAACGGACAGGAATCGAATCCGTAACCTCAATTTTGTATTCAATAAGGTCAGTAACACCAAGAGTATCAGATAACACCTCTGGAAACGACTGACACAACTCACGAATACTATCAACCTGCTCCTCAGGTAGATGTCTAAGATCTAACAACATCTCATCCTGGGTAGGCGAAACAGATGAACAGGACACAGAACTGAATTTCAATGACGGGATTTTACAATTCGAAGCAAATTTGAACGTCAACGACTTGCTCTGAAGGTCGAGCACTAGACCGGTGTGAGACATGAAATCAGCTCCCAATATAATGGGGCAAGACAAATGCTTGGCCACAAACAGTTTTATTTTCCAAGTGAACTTCGAAATGCGGATTTTAACATAGAGAAAACCTAAAATATCTAATGGGGATGAGTTTGCCGAAACATAATGTACCGAAGTCGAACAAAAATCAGGAAGATTACAAACAGTTTTCAATTTGGAGTACCATTCGGCCGAAATAATAGAACAAACACTGCCAAAATCTAATAGAGCTGTTACAGGTTCAGTATTTAATTCAATTTTGAGAAAAGGAACAGGTGCGGGGGTATCCGCCGCAATCCTAAGACATTCTTTGGGACCTTCAAAAGATAAATTTGAAGACTGAGTTTTCCTTGGGAATTCGGCAGTTTTACTTGGGGCTGAGCCTCGGAAAGGAGAGTTATTCGACTCAGCCGAAGCCATTAGTCACTTGTTATTATTGGTATTGGTGGAAGTTGCACCAGAAGTTGAGCAGGAGGGGTTGCTATTTGAATTTGGGCAATTCTTGGCGATATGGGAAAACGCGCCGCATTTAAAACAGCCTTGAAATGACCCTGCTCCATTCCTTGTCCCACTAGACTTGATAAATGGACATTTATTGCGAAGATGGTCAGGCGACCCGCAAGCGTAACATTTACGGGGTGTGACGGGTCGGCGAGGTGGAGGCCGAAAAGTACTAGAGGATGGAGGGGGTTCTTTCGCGACACGCAAGGTATCGGCATATCTAACTCCTTCGGCTGAGACAGCCATAGCCCCTAACTCGGCAAAAGTTTGCGGACGCGACGCAAAACACAAGTATGATCTGTAAGGTGGTGAAATTCCTTCCACAATGGCTTGAACGATTTGATCTTCGGGAAAATGAAGGGCAAATACCCTAGTATAGAATTTGATGTCTGGTATGAAGTCTGCCAGGTTTTCATCAAGTCGCTGCACTCTATAATAATACTTCTGAATTAGAGATGACCTAGCTCGAGCCGGAATAAAATTGGCTAAGAGATGGGCGTGGAAGTCTTCTATGGATGAGTGTTCAGCAATTGCCCTAACTATCTTGTCTGAGAGAACACCAATTGCATAGGGATAAATGATCTGCAAAATTTGACACGGAGAAAGAGAAAAAACAAGGGCATGATCCTGAAACTCAACTAAAAACCTTAAAAATGAAATTACGTCACTGGTAGAGTTAACAGAAAACTTAGAAGTACCCCTGAGCAACATTGCTAATGGATGAGGCAAACTGCTGAACCCTGGTGACATAGTAGGTAAAGGTTTAAGTGGCAAAGAAGCTAATTCAGAACGTGCATTATTAAAAGAGGTACGGCGTTCAGACTCATTGTCTAATGGGGAAGAGGTTTGTTGAGCTCCTACAGATTTCCTATTCGCTTCTCCTTTATTAGTCTCTTCCTCGCTAACTACGTTTACCGTAGCGGGTTGGTCGGTTTTGGGAGGTACTGCCCCAGTTAACAATAGGCTAACCTTACTGGACAAATCAGAAAAGTTTCCGAGGACAGCACTAGCCTCCTTCCCTTGAGTATCATTCAATTTAAGAGACAACAGATCACTAACCCTATTGGAAAAATGGTACAATCTAGCTTGTACACGTTTAAGTTGATTAGGTGATGGATCACCCCCTTCAAAAAAACTAACTACCGATGCTAGCTCAGTAGCATTATCAGTGATCGTGGAGAGAGCGTCGTCAATCTCTTTTTCTCCCAAGGTTGTGATAGTAATAGGCAAATCAAGGGAATCTTTAAGCTTATTGGTGTCTATCGCAACCGTGCCTCCAGATTGAACATTCCTAATCGTTAATTCATAGATCAATTCCTCCTTGCGCAAATAGCCGGGATGGAGGACGTCGCGAGGGCCGGACATGATGACAGAACTTTACAAATTTAGAAAGAAATAAAGAACAAACCAGCGACTGAGAAAATTGTTAGAGTTCAATCAAAAGCATATTTAGCCATCAAAAGGGGCTAAATTGAGACCCATTCAACCACGCTCTGCTACCACTTGTTCCGAGGTATCTGTGGAACAGCAGAGATGAAAAAAGGTGCGGGATGGAATAGGTCTCAACTACCAAATTAAAGTTAATTTAAAACTTTAACAAAGGTTATATTTTCTTTTCAAAATCAACAAATGACAACAAATAACAAAAGTGTAACAGATACCAAGTAGCAAATCAACGAATTAAGAAATTATAGATTACAGCCGTTACAGGTTTTGCGGCTTCGAGCCCCGTTTTACATCCTTGAGCCCTCAGCTCACAACCAAAAGGCAGAAAACTCCTTCATACCAAGGAGCAATTGCCCCTAATTAGAATGTCAAGCGTCCTAGAGGCACGCAGAGATCAAATTTGGAAAGAGCAGTCCCGCTCTCAAGTTTACAAGCCTATCAAAGGCCACAACAAACTTCACTCCTAACTGTCCTCAAGGCAAACATACAGTGAAATAGGGGTATCTTGTACTCAACCTACAGGGCCTTCACATGAAGAAAACAAAACTTTGGGTTAATTAAATGGCCCAAAAAACCAAATTGACTGGAGGCGTTGCTTGCACTCCTACATGAAATTTCTTAAAACCTAGGTGGCACTCGGCCAGTTATACAGGGGCTAATCCCATACTAGGGAGGTGACTCGTAGAAGAATAATTTATCACATTAAGAAGAGAAGGAAATCGGTTATGAAAACGTAGTCACCTCAAAACAACATGAGTGGGAGCTCGAGAGGGTTAAGCACTCTCTATCCCAAATTGCGGTTAATTTACATGAATATAGTAAGGTTTACATTGAAAAGGATTCGAACCTTTCCCCGCGGGTTAAAACTGCTGAGCTAGCAACAAATAAAGGTCTTAAACGGCCATTACCTTGTTGATGAACTGCTGCCCGAAGAAAGAGGCGCTTCCCGCCCCCTGCTACATAATCACACACTAAGCCAGTTGTCGATGAGGTGGCGACGAACCATGAACCTCAGCAGTTTTATATGCCCGGGAAACGTTCGAGACCTTTCGTGAATAAAAGAGTCCCGCCCACTACCTTTTATTGGTCGGCTAAAGATTACATGTCAAAACTGAAGAAGAAATCTAGGATTGGTGGAAAGTTAATTTAGAAAATTTAGGATTGGCTGAGTTTAAAACTGGCGGAAACAGAGATCAATATTGCTAACCCAAAAAATGAAAGAAAGAAATTTAACAAAGAACAAACTTATGGATACAAAATTTCTTCAAAAACAGTTCGTTCACTTCGCACCAGGGTGCACAGTTATAGTTTTTATGTAGTGGCATCTAGAAGAGAATGTGCACATTTCTTGCTACAGAGCAAACAGACACAAATCGAAATAGACACAGTTCAGAACACTTCAAAATTTACAGTAGTGACATCTTCCAAGAAACCTTTGATTTAATACAGTTTTTAAAGTTCAGAGTTTCTCCTGTAGGGGATACTTTTTAGGCGCACAATTTAAATTTGCGAGGTCAGGGTGAACCAACCGGTACAATTATTATTATTATTATTATTATTATTATTATTATTATTATTATTGATGTCTTTATTTGTGGCGAAGTTAGGGCCCTTGACCCTCTCTTACAGTTAACCACATTATGCGGCTTGATAATGAATACAAATTTAATATTCAAACTCAACACACTGTATATAATAATATAACTTAATATAGAATAAAACTAATAGATCTACATCTTAAATCTAAAATGAACAAAATTAATTCAATATTAACTACTCTACGTGAAATTCATATAATATAACAGTAATTTATGTAAACTTTTGGGAACTATTTACTCAAGACATTCACTCACGCATTCACACATAACTACATAATATGGCCTACGTATTCAAGAGGAAATCTTTAGACTGTCCTTTGAAGGTAATTAATGAGGAACAATTTATAATTTCAGGGGGTAAAGCATTCCATATTCTAGCGCCCGACACAAGGAAAGAATTACTGAATGCAGGTGTATGATGTGGAGGTATTGCAATAGTTGACCCAGAACGCGTGTCACGATCATGAAAGGAAGATAGAAAACGAAAGTTACTTGAGAGATATTCAGGTATAATTTCAGTCAAGAGTCGATAGATAAGGGTGGATACATGCTGATTTCTCTGCTGCTCTACTTTTAACCAAGAAAGTTGTGCATATAAAGGGGATACATGCGAGGCAAAATTCTATGAAAAAATAAATCTAATACAGGAGTTTAAAGCTATCTGCATTTTCCTATTTTGTTCACTGGTAGCTTCCAGCAACACATCACAACACGGTAGTTTAAGTTGTAAGTATCAGTGTTTGAACCAATCTTATTTTAAAGTTGAGAGGTAATAGGGTCTGGTGAATCTTAAGGGGATGAAGTGCATACATTAGCGACATGCTCATCCCAGTTCAATTTTTCATTCTTGTCAGACGTGTATTCAATGAAAAACGAAGACAAGCCTTGAAAACTTTTATATCCTACTTCCATATACATATTTCTGCATTTCAGTTATGGAATGCTATCCGTGCTCCCTCTAGGGCTTCACTCATATCCCACGCCCTCATATCACATCGAATATTCTTAATGAAATTCTAACATCCCTAATTCCAGATCATGTAATCCCACCTTATATCCCGGCTTTCTCTGCTTCCACTAGTCGATCTTCAGTCATTTCTCGTCCCATTACTCTCGCAGAGCTTACGTCCATTCTTAACTCTTGCAAATCGTCCACATCAGGTCCTGATTATATCTCTTATGCTACGTTACAACAATTAGCGATCAAAGCCCTACAAGTGCTTCTTCAGTACTTTAATTTTCTGTTAACAACTATGACTCCTCCTCCGGAATGGAACACTTTTTTCCTAGTCCCGTTTCCAAAGCCACGTCGTCCAATGACCACCGCTCACAATATTAGGGGAATAATCTTGGTATGTTGTCTACGCAAACTATTTATCAAAATCATGCTCCAACGGTTTCTATGGTACTTAGAGTATTATTCCCTTCTTCCAAAGTATCAGTATGCATACTGTAAAGGTAGGAATGCTCAGGATGCGATTAATATGCTTATCATTGATATATTACTAGCTAAATCTAGGAAACAGCACACTATTGCTGTATTCCTAGATATACGAGGAGCCTTTGATTAAGTCCCCCTGAATATGTTATGTGATGTGTTATTACAGAAAGGAATCCTGACCACTTTCATAACTCTTCTACGCCATCTGTTAATATATCGCACTCTTATCTTCAAAACTCCCCTCACTACACAATTCCCTCGTCAAGCTACCATCGGCCTCCCTCAAGGTGATATATTCGGTGGAATACTATTTTCATTATATGTGTCCGACCTTGAGCAACTTGCCCTCCCATCTGCGAGAATTCTTATGTATGCTGACGACATAGTTAACTATTTTTCCCATAAAGATGTGGGTGTTGCTCGAAATTGCATAACAAAGCTCCTGATTAAAGTTTAGTCTTGGTTACACACTCATGGGTTATCCTTATCTTCCGATAAATGCTCTGCGGTAATTTTTACTACCAAGCGTGTTTATAATTCAGAACCTTTACTATTCGATACATATGAAATTCCCGTACGTTCGCATCATAAATATCTTGGCATTATGCTTGATCGTAAATTACACTTTACCCAACATTTACAACACCTGCGAAACAGTACTACCACGTATATTAACTTACTAAAAGATATTACACGTCGTTCCTGGGGAGCTGATCCTGTTACAGCTAAATTAGTATACTGCTCCACCATCCGTGCTCGATTGGACTACTGTGCACATATCATTGATCTTGCAACACCATCCTCCCTTCAATCCCTCAATACGATATAAAATCAAGCGCTACGAGTTTGTTTTGGTACATTGTATACCACTCCTACTAATGCATTATAAGTAGAAACTGGTGACCCTCCTCTTCTGCTTCGACGCAGATTTCTTGCATCTATATATCATCTCAAACAACTTCTCATGGTCTCCAATAACCTTGCCCCCTAATACAGCTACTCGCTCAATCATTCCCATCACCTCTCACACAAAATTGCCGAGCCCCTGCCTTAATTTGGGTATTCGAGTCCGTTTCCCCATTTAAATCTAATATTATTCGTAGTCATGTGTTACCATACTATTCTGTATCCTATGAAGTGATTCAATACACTCTTATTGTTATTTCTAAAGAATCACCCTTCTCTATGCCTCCTTACCGGCTTTCATAATTTCCTCTATATTCTAAAAAGTTCGTATTTCATTCATTAATGCAGGTAACAATATTTATACTGATGGATCCAAAAATTCTTGTGGTGTTGGAGCTGCTTTTTACTACGAAAAAACTCAGTATGCTGAATTGTATCACTTATCGTCACATTTTTCTGTTTTTTTCTGCAGAATTCCTTGCCATACGACAAACGTTACTCTACATAAACAAATCATCTATAGAATCTGCTAATATATTTACTGACTCTCTATCCGTACTCCAAACACTAAAATATAATAAGTCTACTCTCAATTGGTATGTATATAACGTAAAGCACATCCTATTTAATTTACATCAATTAGGTGTCCAAGTCACATTCATTTGGATACCGCCACATAAAAACATCCCAGGTAATGAAAGGGCTGATCGATTAGCAAAAGAGCCTTCACTATTAGCTACAAACCCAGCTACATTTTCTGTTCCAGCCTCAGATTTCATATCTCTGTTGAAATCACAACGAAAACAATTATGGCAACACATATGGACAACATCTGCACGTGAGAAGCGAAATTTCTCTCATAGTCTACAACCACTATACCTACTACTCTCTGGTATACACTCGTCGACATATCATCAATATCTTACGCCTTCGCTTTAATCATGCTCTCACACCACTATATAAATTTCGATTTCGTTTACAACATCATCCCCTATGTAATTGTGGATCCGTAGATGCCGATATCAATCATCTCTTTTTCAATGTCCGTTGTATAACTCCTCTCGCCGCTGCCTGTACTCAAGCTTAACAACATTAAATTACCCTTTACCCACGTCAGTTGCATGTCTGGTATACAAGCCCTCTCACACAATAATAAGCATATTAAATCAGTTCTTAGATCACTCTAATTTACAACTGTAATCCTTCATAACAATCATAACTTGACATCATTCAATTATTTCATAATATTTTCCCTCAAGCTCGTATACTTCATAATATATATATGTCCTCATCTTGACTTGCATCCCCTACAACGCCAGCTTTTAACCCACGCCACATAGCTACTGTATATTGTCATCTGTCCCCCTCCCCAATCGCGTGTACACTTTCATTGCCGTCACATCATCACACAGTCACGCTCCTTGGTAATTTGTTTACGAAATCAATAACACTCTCCTCCCTCTATGTCCCCAATATAAGTTGACCAGACATTAATTTCCCTTTCCTACTTATCCCTTATATGTAGAACCGGATTTGTTTGTTGTGTAAAAAGTCGTTGAGATGGACTACTCTAGCGTGAAGATTAGTATACCTTGTGTCCCTGTGATTTTCCTATATCTCCTAGTATTTTATAAATAATCTACTCACTGTCAGTTGTCTAGCTGCTACTTTTTCATGTGAACTATTTCAAGTGCTTTGGAACCATTTTGTGCAGTGGTGAGTCAACTGCACGATCTCCTTAACCCTACAACTGCGGACCATCTTTCTGGAAGATGGTGCGCTGTTTCGTCAAGTGCGATCGTCTTTCTGAGAGACGGTGTCGTTCTTCCGCCGTAGGTTTATGATTGATCATCAGATGGCAATAATATAGATAGGCCCTACCAGCTGAATAATTATACATTTATGTTCAATATTGAAGTCTTTGAAACACAAACATCCGTCTGGACAAGTTTCTTTAACTGTAGTAGTGAAAGTACTTTCACATGTTCTTAGAATCAAGATGGCAGCCCGCTTTGTTGACCATTCTGAAATCAAGCGCTCGATTTTCGAAGATCTTAGTGACAATGCTGATGCTGACAGTGGTTATTGTTTTAATTCCGACAAGAACATTATTCCTGAAAATACTGAAAGTGTCAGCGAAGTACAAGGTACCTCGGAAGTAATGGGAATTTCCGATGACCGGAATGATGTTCAAGTCGGTGCAGGTTATGTTATTATTGGCAGTACGTCAATATTTGAAGAAACCAGAGAAGGGATAAGTGTGAACTGTTGATATTTTTGTACATTGTTATAAGGAATTTGATCACAACACAGGAAAGAAGAAATTCACCTGTGAAAACTAAGATAATCTGTAGGTTCAAAATTCGTGAAAAGAACTCAAAATTCGTTTTGATGAAAGTTTGAGTTTTATTTGCAAACGAAATGAAAAGTGGATAACTGTTGAGGAATACGTAAGAACATACTTGTTCGTTTCAGAATATCATGTTTCAGAAATAAATTATCACTAATTCCTTTATTTGAGCAAACTATTTCAACAGTTTCCTTTGTCAAAAGAATGTTAATTGCATTTTACGATAGTTAGAAATCGTGGCAATATTTTTGATTGTTTGTATGATCTCATTTAGATCAGTCTTTTAGCTTTTTATTGGTATATAATATGGATTTAATAGGATTAATATGTGATTACAAGCATGATTTTATTTTCATGGTGTATGTTGAGAAAAATAACTGCAGCATTGGACAGAACAACCTGCAGCAGTTCTAGGGTTAACTCCATCTACTCGTACTTGTCAGTCAGAGAAAATTGCGAACAGCAGTGGTGTCCTACTTTATAGGAATTGTGTGTGAGTATACAACGGGTATAGTGCGCACTGGTATCACCTAAATATCACTATAAAATTTGTCACAAATGGAACATAACAATTACTTTTACACATATCAAGTGAAAAATCCATGGCAAATTAAGAAATATATGTTTTTTGGAGAATATTAATACGTACTTTACTGCTTTGCAAGTACATTTGTAATTTATTTAACGCGCACAATGTGCAAAGAATTACTATATAGAACATTAGTCTTCGTTGCAAAATTTCACCAGTGATTCTGATCGCTGTTTACAATTTAAAACATGGTACCTAGTACAGTGTGCACCACATCTTAAACATACACAGTTCAAACCTGGTTCATAAGGGAAAAGGGAACTCGTGTCCTCATCCCGAGGTGGTGCAGCTCTTTTCAGGCACACCCCCATTGGAAGTGAGCTGCATGTACCATTTCAACCACATACCAGCCCTCCTGCCATGATTAAATTTCTGGCAGTGCCGGGAATCGAACCCGGGCCCCCGAGGATGGCAGCTAATCACACTAACCGTTACGCTACAAAGGCGGACACCTGGTTCATGATAACGCTTAATATTACACAGTTTATAATGGAACCCATGAACGGAGAACCTTGTCAGCAGGTGTCGCAGTTCATATCCACCTTGAACCCACTCGCGATTTAGCATGGCATCGGTAGAGTAGAAATCTTCCCAGATGTCAGCCTTCTTCGATCGTAGGTCTCGAAGCAGATGTATATAGGGTGTTGTTGCTGGAAGTAACAACTGTAACCTTAACTCTTCCACATAAGATCCCTCTCTGGATAGCTCATACACGAGCCGGGAAGGAGAATATTTGGAGAGGCACAGAGCCCGCTTCAAGTAGATTGCCTTCAACTTCTCAAGTTTGCAAGTACATTTGGTGTTGCGCTCACAGTGACACACGTATGTCTTTTGTCTTACACTTTGAACAATTTCGTGTGTGATATCTGTGTTCACTGAAGTGCTTTGCTTTCGTTTCATTCTTCACTTGTCAATGACATCATTTCATGAATTGTATCACGATATGCAATATTTAATAGGCGACAAAATTATATGGCCAATGTACATAAGAACAATTCAGTGGATTAGTGATTTATTGGTCCAGGGATCGAGCTACTTTCGTTCGAACAGAAATAAAAATATTTATTGTTCCAGGGATCGTGCTATTTTTCTTTTGACCTCCATTTTGTTGTTTGTACTGGCCAAAGATAATGAGAATCTACAGACATAGCACTCCCATTCCACGGTGCTAGCCCTGGACCTGAATAAAGTAACAAAAGACGGCACCAGCAGCGAATGGAGAAAGATAATGAGAATCCACAGACATAGCCCTCCCAATCCACGGTGCTAGCCCTGGACCTGAAGAAAGTAACAAAAGACGGCACCAGCAGCGTAGTACGACATAAACCAGTCCTGTCTACAAGCCTTAAGTATGTTTTCATAATTCTCAAATAACGACGGTATTTCTTAATTTGCCAGGGATTTTTCACTTGATATGTGTAAAAGCAATTATTATGTTCCATTTGTGACAAATTTTATAGTGATATTTGGGTGATACCTTTGCGCATCATACCCGTATACAACTAATACAATTACATATAAGTATTGTGTCTGGGTGAAATAACGAGCCCAAATCCACTTCAAGAACAAGAAAAATAATAGTTCGTCTTGGTTGTCCCATATGACTTATGACTTCTATCCACGTACAGTAGTTAGTTGGAGGTAAGTGAATTATACCGGATGTGTACGTATATACAGCCGAGGAACAACGCACTGGTTATGAAATTATTAGCTATTTCTGGTTTACTTTCGAAGTGGTTGACTAGCTATTTAATGTTCGTAATCATTTGTTGTTGTATTGTGCATCTCGGACATATTGCGGCAGACTGTTTCTGTGGATTGTGCTGTTTCGCTTAAGATTTTCTCTATCAGGTAACTGCAGTTTCTTACGTTTTACACTGTGTCTAAACTTTTGAAGATGTTGCTAATAAATTTGGAGTCTCAGTCTTCTACTTCTCCGTAAGGAACGTAACAGGAAAGTTTTATTGTTCAGTTCGGATTTAAACACGCCAAGAACAGGCGCAGGTAATTCTGTTTTCCAGCCGACTGTAGTCTCTGTACCCGGCTCTGTAGGGGGAGGTCTGTACCGGGCGGTACACCTCCACGTCGCTAATTCAAACTTTGCGCCAGTTGAAACTCCCCTACTGGAGGAAGTCTGAACTTTATCTAATGTGCTAATTTTCAAGTTTCTCAGAAGATGTCACCACTTGGAAATTTTGAAGTTTCTGAACTGGGTCGTTTTCGATGTATTTTTGTTTTGCCTGTAGTAAGAAGTGTGAACATTCTCTTCTAGAGGACACTACCGAAGAACTACAATGGTGCACCCTAGTGCGAAGTGAAAGAACTGTTTTTGGAGAAATTTTTATTTCAAACGTTTGTTCCTTGTTAAATTTCTTTCTGTTATTGTTTAAGTTGGCTGTATAACCCTTTCTTTCCCCTTGTTTTGAATTTAGCCAATCCCGAATTTCTTTACTTAATTTATGACCAATCAGGTGTATCTTCTCCAAAGGGGATATGTTGCTTAACCCTAGCCAATAAAGTTTTTGTGGGAGGGTGTTCTCATTCCCGAAACGCCTCGAACTTTCCGCGAGAGTATATAAACTGCTGATTTTCGGGTCTCCGCGCCACTTCACTAACATCTTTCAGTGTGTAAAGTACGTAGCAGGGGGCGGGAAGCGCCTCTTTCTTCGGGCAGCAGTTCATCCACAAGGTAATGGCCTTTTAATAACTTCTTTTCTTGCTAGCTCAGCAGTTTAACTCTCGGGGCAGGTCCGAAACCTTTTCCATGTAACCTTCCTTTAATAATGTAAAGACACTCGGTGTCAATTCTTTCTGTTTTAACTACATATTGGGATAGAGAGTGCTTAACCCCCTCGAGCTCCCACTCATATTGCATTGAGGTGAACTTATTTTCATAACTTTTTCTTCCTTGACGTAATGTAAATTGTTTCCTTCTAAAAGTCACCTCTTTAGTATGGGATTAGCCCTTGCATTAACGGTCTAGTGCCAAGTAGGTTTTAAACAAATGTATTAGGAGTGCAGATCGCCTCCTCTCAAATTTGTATTTTAGAGGCCATGTAATTAACCTTTTCTCACTTAATAGGCCTCAGTAGGTTGGGTATTTTACCCCTGTGTTTATGTCCTTAGAGGACAGCTTGAAGGTGGAATTTGGTGTGGCCTTTGACAGGCTTAATTTTTTGAGAGCGAGTTGCTCTATCTTGAAAATTTTTATTTTCTGCGCGCCTCAAGGAGGCTTTACTGTGTAATTTGGAGCAAGTGCTCCTGGGCATGAATGGGGTTTTCTGCCCCTCTGTTGAAACTTGTTTTGGGGTAAAACTGGGCTAATTGCTCAAGAATTGTGAGTTCGGGGCTCGAAGCCCAAATCCTGTAAATATTGTAATTGTACCTTGTTGCCTTGCTACTCTGTACCTGCCATGCTTGTTATTTCTTGATTTTGAAAAGAAAATATAACCTGGTTAAATTTTATCTTAACGTTAATTTCGTATTTAGAGGCCCGTTCACCCCCGCACCTTCTTTCACCTCTGCTGTTCCACAGATACCTCGGAACAGAAATATTTAAACTTAATTTAAGCTCTTCCCCAAAGGAAAGCTGCCAAGAACTAAGGTATTACGAAAATCCATAGCACTACAATAAGAAAGCTTACTTTAAAGTATGCAGGCTTTCACGGCCGGTGTCAACATAAAAAATCTTCCGGGCTATTATGCTGTGGTCCAGTCCGTGACTACCGCAGCAGTAGTCGAAACGTCTGTAAGAAACGAGAGGAGTGGACCACAGCATAATAGCCCGGAAGATTTTTATTATAGAATTCCTACTATTAAAAGAATAGTATGTATGTACGTTCAGTCCGTCAGCGATTCCGCTGGTGGGATCCTCAACAGCTCTGCCATCAGCTGTCATAGATGGCCTAGGCATCACTGAAGAGGCGTACTAGGGAAATGAGGAGTGAGGCAGTTTCCCGTTGCTTTCCTTACCGAACCACAGTTGCTATTACATATCAGTCTGCCAAGCCCACTGAAATGCATACACCAACCGACCCTATGAGCAAAATTTTCACACCATTCATAGCAGGGACTGGCTGCGTAAGGATTGGCAATACTAACATCGCTCATACCTCAGTCACTTTCATATTGTCAAAGCCAAGGATAAGACAGAGACAGACCTATGAAAGTAACAAAATTGGTCTAGCCTACACCAGAAGACATAGTGCACTGTAAACACTAGGTCCTGCCAGCAAAGGCATAAAAGAATAGTACTTGCAAGTAATCAGAAAGGAAACTGTTGTATTGCGTAGATAAGCAGGGTATATCTGAATAGAAAGGCCGGTAGAAATCTAACAAAATATTACATGGAAGGGAAATATAAAAATAATTGCCAACAGCAAAATTATTCCAGATTCTAAAATTAATGTAACACTGCTTGGGAAATAATAAATAATGAAACTCGTAGGAAGGTAATAAAACAGTCAACAGGCATTGCACCACACATCCTGAATTACTTCTTTGTAAACAAGTGAAAACTGGAAAATACCTTTGATATCGTCGAGGAGAATTACAATTTACCTCCTAATATTCTATTTTACCGTACCATCAATATCAGATGTACCGTAATGACGTAAACAGGTCTGTCCAGGGTAATTGGTAATATACACGACTACTGGCAAGTAAATAATGATAAAATACTTGTGTATAATTTCTATTGCTCATTTATCTCAAGTTGCCATCGCATTTGTGTTGCTTTTCTTCACATGAACCAACGGCCGTAGCCATGTTGAAACACCGGATCCCGTGAGATCTCCGAAGTTAAGCAACATTGGGCGTGGTCAGGAATTGGATGGGTTGCCACGCGCTGTTGGTGGGGGTAAGGGAATGGAGGAGCGGAAAGGAACTGGCCACCCTACTGCACGTAAACTCCGGCTCAGGCTCAGCTCCGCGGAGGTTCGGACCTGCCTTCGGGCAGAATAACCCTTACCTTTTTCTTCACATGAATTCCAATTCTCTAATATTTCAAATTCTCGTTTACTGCAGTACGAGCTACCTCCTAATATTCTATTTTACCGTACCATCAATATCAGATGTACCGTAATGATGTAAATTTTGTTTGACATGAAATTATGTTTAACAGGTCTGTCCAGGGTAATTGGTAATATACACGACTACTGGCAAGTAAATAATGATAAAATACTTGTGTATTTCCTCTATTGTCGTTTCCTAAATAAAAGTTTAAACAAGAAATATCTGCTTGTGCCCCTGCTACAAACAATGCACATTAATAGATTTTGAGACAACTTCAAAATTTGTAGACTCTAGCAAGGAGCACTGTTACAGAGCAGACACATGTGCATAACAGTATTTTGGAGTGTCATCGAGCTTGAAGGGTGGAACTGTAGGTTGCTGAGCGGCAACAATATTATTCTATTCATACAAGGAAGCAAATATATACTTCCACTCTTGTTTTCACACAATTAAACTTTTAGAATTCGAGCACAGAAATAGGTAGGTAGGGAGCTCCGTATGTTTTTACCGGCCAAGCGTGGCACCAACGTGAAGCTCTGAGCGATCAGCTGATGTACGACAAAACAAGGCGGTATTCCATGAGAAGAGCATTGCGGAATGTTTTAAATCCAGATTTAAGCGTGCTCCTTAAACCACTGAAGATGGTGATAAATGCAATTCCCTAGGAATATTTCCGTTCCATTTTGTATGGAAAGTGTTAAGTATCATTTTACATGTGTGATATTCTGATTTGTTTATGTTTAAGTTAAGCGATACCGTGACATGAATAGGTCTCACGTGGTTAGTCTATTTTAGGTACATGTATACTAATTTCACAAGTGTGATTTTCTCCTTAGTATTAGTCTGAAATAGGTAGTTATTTTAAAAGTACTTTCTCAGTGCTGCAAGTAATAAACTAAACAAAACAGACCAATAACCTGCATTTCTAATAATGCCTTTTTTATGCTGGTTAAGCTTTATAAATCAATAACGTGGCCGATAATAACGCAATCGTCCCCACAGCACCTATAATGAGTATCGTCAAAGAATCTTTGAAATTACCAATATTTAATGCAGGTGATAACCCTAAGGTTCTGTGATTTAACAAAATTATCTATTACCATCATCACACTTACTCACAGACCTTCAGCTTTAGTTTATAGATGTACATTTAGGCCTGATGGTAATTATTGTTTAAGAGGGCCTAACATCTAGGTTATCAGCCACTATCAGATATGAATAAGCGCGCGCGCGCGCACGCACACACACACACACACACACACACACACACACACACACACACACACACACACACACACACACACACCAAATGTTGATCAACTGTTCTAAATGCTCAGGCTATATCGAACTATAACAGAGTTAGTTAAACGTAATGAGATGTAACATTCACAAAAATACTTAAAATGTACAATATAATGAAATTCCTAAATCCATGTAGGCTACAAGTCGCCAAAACATCTACAGCCAGTTAATATACGAATGTATGATAGAACACAAAACCATAACTGAGATAGTTAAGCCTAATGAGATGTAACATTCACAAAACTCTCCTTAAAAATGTACAATATGATGAAAGACAGGAAGCCATGTAGGCTATGACTCACCAAAACAACTGCAGACAATTAATACCCAAATATATGATAGAACGCAGGAAACAAATATTTACATTTAATTTATGCACCATTCTTCTCCAGGCTCAAGATAAGGAACGTTTTGAAAACCAGAGAGCTACATGTTTTCGCAATACTATCCTAAATCACTGATGATTGGCAATATATACTTGTTCAATGCACATCATACTTTCTTTCCGTCGCTTTTCTCTTCCTCCTTAGCACATTCAATTCGCATTCTGGAATTGACATAACAATTAACGTAACCAAGTCCAGTTCATGGCTATGGGCAAGTAAATGATCCTTTATAACAAGGTCGCATTCACTGACCTCAACACCCTCTGCTCCTTAGTACTTTGATATTTCTGAGTGCATTTTCAGTCAACTTACACAATACTACCACATCTTTGGAGGGCATGATTAATCCCTCACATCCAGAGTACATCTCCTTGATTAAAGCATAATCTGTGTAGTTCTCTCTGGCACTTCTCAGAGCACTCAAGCATACTGCACATTTGATGAGGCATTCCACCTTCCTCACCACAAATCCAGCTATATATTCCAAAACATCACTCTATATGGGGGACAACTGTTCAAATGCTGGATGAGTACAGTAGTCATGATCAATACCTGGAATGAGTGGGATATCTGCAACCCTATCCTGTTATACTGCGAGAATCGCATGACACTGTAAATCTGAACTGGGCTTGGAGCTAGATACACGTAATTAACTAATTTGATCCAAGGCAATGCAGTTGCTTGAATCCGTTCCTTTTACCTCATGGTGAACCAGCAATCTTCTGTACGCAGCTTTAAACTGAGCAGCAGTAGGGTTACTGTTATCACCACATCTCCTTCTAATGGCAGGGAACAATACCTCCAAGTTGTCCTGACTGAATTTGTACAATAACAAGTATTTCAGTTAAGGACTAACTTCTTATGCACACAAAAGATCCAAAAAATCCAGTCTTTTTTTCTTCACTGAAGAACAGAAGAGTCTGACGAATTTGATGTTGATAGCAGCATGATGTATGATTCTGCCTTGCTGAAGAAGTCCTTTATAAAAACCTCTGCTTTGGGAGAGAATGCACACTTAAATTCCTTTTGTAATATATTCCTGCTGATCAAAACGTCAAATATGTTATTAAACATTTCTACAAATTCAGCAGTAGCTTCACAGTCTTCTAATAACTCATGCCCTGAATTTTTCAAATATCTGAATGCCTGAACCACACTGTTACTCAAAGTTTCACTGTTAAAAATTGTGCCCAAAAAGCCAAAGAATTCCTCACTAATTTCAGCATGTGGCACACATCTAGAAAAATAAACACTGGTTCTTTTGTCACTGGGTGCTCAAATGAGGTTTTCTCATTAGCTTGGTCAACCAATGTTTAAAATTTCTTTTTTTAATTTTTGTCTCTCTTACTTTGTACTTCTGACACGATAAATAAATAAATAAATTAGCTTGGTGAATATCCAGGCCCAGATATTTTACCATTGACAAGTTGTTGGCTTCCTCATCAAACGTTAAACTGACTAAACGAATACCAGTGTCATGCAATATATTCAAAGCAGTGGTTACTAAATTTGCCTTATCTTGTCCTGACAAACTATCAATTAAAAATAACCTATGGGCCATACAAAGGCCATTGATGGCATTTACCAGAAGCACAAAGGCCTCCTTTGCTTCTGGAAGTGAATCATCATCAATATCACTCTCCACGTCCACATAACCACATGCGACCTTTCCATCCCATTCTATCTGGCTCGTGATGGACATTTCAGCAATGGTGAGGCTACAAAGACAGGTTTACCTGTTGAATTACCCTCTTCCACTTTAAGCTTTAGACCTTTTAGTGCTTCTTTTGTGAATCCAGGAAATCCATCAACATGTCGGTACCATTTCCTAAGAGTGAGTGGGTGAGGCAAGCATACATTGAACATATAGTGGTAAGCCTTACTGGAGTAGAAGTGCAATGTACGGGCAAAGCATCGCAAGCCTTCAGAATACTGTTGCTCCCAACTTGTTCTGGAACAGTTCTCCAGCAGGACCTGAGAAGGAAGCCTGTGAAGTTAAAATGATTTTAATAAATAACTTATGCACGGCTATAAAAAGTTCCTAACATAAAAAGAACCTAGTTGTTAGTTATCGGACAATAATCAATCAAGGTTTTTAAGATCACAAATCTCTCTTGAACCATGAAATGTAGTGAGTGTAAAAAAGTTTTACTGACCTTTAATATTGCTGCATCATTTTCATTTATCTTTAGTTCCTTCTGCAAATGAGGCACCAATGAATTTAAAGAATTATTTTTTCTTAATTATTTTTTATTTTGTTTCAGTAGGTTTTTCAGTTTTTTTCCTTTAAGGACAAATTGTGCTGTGTGCATTGAAGAGACATCACTTTGCCTTTTGGGGGGAATTCATGTCACTTTCATCAAAATCACCAATGTAATACTTTCTGTTTCTAGACTTGGCTGGAATGTTAGAGCTAGTACTGGGAATGTTTTCGTTGGATGGAGTCTGCTGCTCAGTTTAATTACCATCACCTTCAGTTATTTGAACTGAAGGTGAAGTGCAAGGGATGTTTCGATATTTAGGTGGCTTACGATGCCTGGATTTTTGTTCAGGTATTCCGGAAATTCAAAAGCAGTCTGAACTGATCTTTCAAGAGAAATGGATGGCCAAATATCTCTTTGTCGAAGCAGCTAGGTTCAAAGTGCTTTGAACAAGGTTTACTAAATTTTGATAGGTGAAAACAGTCTCTCTTCATATTCATGACACATTACTTCAGCAATTCGGGGTCTGAAAGGAAACTGAAATAAGTGAATAACATAATCAGTTATGCTTAGAACATAAATGATTATGTTATTCAGCAATTTATCCCACAATAACCCATGAACTCCCCTCCCTCAACACTTATATCTTACATTCAATAAATATTGTTGTTAATTCATTTCAGTGGCCTGGGACGTACTGGCCACCATACCCTCATACTTGTTGAATTTGTCTGATAACCCTGTGTGTGTAACCAGTTTTCAAGGTCTAGGATTCAGATAGGCTTTGAACAAAATACCATCGCGGCATTTTCCTGGAAGCATTATTGCAAAACTCGGGGAAAACCAGCATTGCCCGTCATCATCGGGATTCGAACTTTGTATCTCTGGACATCCGGCTCACGGTGTGCGACTTACGGCCGTGCACTGAGTTCCAGAAAGCTACCAGGAAAAACGAGTATGTCAAAAGAGTTCCACCATGCAGTTCTAAGTCAGAACTAAACTATATGTACCTGGGCCTAACAAACATGTTAATATGGGACAACTTCACAAGTCATTTTCTGACTTATACTCGTTTTCCCTGGCAGCGTAGATACTGTATGAAATCAAGACAGTGTCTTTTCAGTTACGGATTTTAATCCTTACCTGTGAAAAGATATCTTACTCCCGTCTTCAAATCTCTGACTGCAATTGTAAGCAGAGCAAGAGATGACCATTCTTGCTATATTCTTCCAGACTGGTGTACTTCACTTATCACATCAATGAAAATACGTGCTTTGAGTTTGTAACTCGTTAAAATTGCATAGAAAAGCCTGGATTGTCGACAATGAATCCTAGAAATCTCCCCGCTTACGCCGATGCCCCGCGCAATTTACGATAGGTGCCCAACATCAGTTGATTTGTATCTTGGTGCCGTGTTCTGCTGGCAGCGGCCTCTCTATCTATTTGTATGCTCGAACTTTTTAAAAATATTTCCACAAATCGAACATCTAATCAGCCATACTCCACAGTAAATAGATAGAAGCACATTAAGGGAAACTTGCTGAGCAAACAAACTTTCAGGCGGAGCAAAACTGCACGCCACGTATCCAGGAAGAGATAGGAATGTTGTGCAATAGTAACAATAATGTTACTGACCCACATATCCCGGCTGTTGTTTAAGAGAAGACCTGTTAGAAAAACGTGCGGTCTAACACGTGATTCAGTGGACTCGTAACATCGATGATTGTACCAATGAATAAATTTACTATTGTGTACATCGCTATGATGGGCGTTAGCCCCATTCATGATAATTCTAGAACAATAGGGTGAAAATAGTATCATGAACGGTCGGGCTAGGTGTGATAGACCCAATATCAAAACAATTATGTAAACCATTTTAGTGATTCATTTTACACTAAAATATTTTACAATAAAATGGCATCTCAATACCATGAAAAATATTCTTAGAATAGTTGACTCCATAAAAAGCTTCAAAATATCCACTGAAATGTCTGCGTAACATTTACGGTTCAAAACACACGGATATGGAAATTTGCGGCAAACAATATGTACTTAATGCATCTATCTCTTAAGAACATTTTCCAAAATTGAACAAAATGATTCTCAATCTGGCAAACAAAATGTAACATTTATATGACACTTAGAGAGGTTACAACTGGGTCACATTCCTTGGTATCTTCTGCCATTATCAACAAAATAAGGAGGAGAACTATCTACATTTGAATCCTCTGTAATCACCGTAAAACTGGAATTAGCTATAGCTGCATATCCAATGTCTTCTTCTTTTTTACTTATCCTTCAATAAATTAGCTGTCGGATTCAAGACTACTGGTTATCACAAAATGTGGGTCAGGGTTTGAATCATCATTCTAGGGTTAAACAGTCTTCAAAGAAGGTGAGACTTCAGACATCTGCACGTGGAATACAAGGGTGCAGCCGTTCTATAAGATCCTTTCTCAGGTAAAGAAATGACACTGAAACATAACAACATGGGCGTTACCGATAGTGTCTAAATATGAGTTTTTTGCGAGTGTACTTACAAAAAGAACACACGACCAATGATACATAACATGGGGTACATGTTCTCTAAGGGGAGCTACCAAGTCTGTCCGAAAATGAGTCTTGTGGGAAAACGTTTTCTATTCATTTATTAAAATGGCTTGATCGTCCTGCATGTTAGCGGATGAGTGACTTCTAAGATACCTACTACCGTACTTGCAGAAGCAGCTATTCTGGAGACTGAGTGAGCACATGTTTTCAAAAATTACCACACTCGTCACAAGAGTGAGAGAGGTTCCACCACATTCTTCAGAAGAAATTCCCCGTCCCCGTTCCACACTACAAGTCAGCATATGTAGTTTTATTGAACGCTTGAGAAAATTTACCATCACATTGACATCAACAAAGGGACTGTAGCTAGGGAGAACTCACCGGATGTTTTCCACGACTAGCCTCTTGGGGCCGATGACCTTCAATGTTAGGCCCCTTAAAACATCATCATCATCAGACTAGCTTCTTCACTAACGTTTTTACCTCATTTGTAACAACAGTGTGAACATTTGCGTTATTAGTGTCCTGGTGCAATCGAATATTTGATTTATTGAATGACTTACTACCATATTCTTAAAAAATTGTAGGCGCCCAGCAGTATGCGTAGGCAGGTGTGTTTGAAGAGAGATATCAGCGGAAACCCTCAACACAAGCGTGCGGAAGCTCTACAATATTTTTAAGCAGGTGCTCATTCAGCGTGCACTTTTCACGAAACCTTTTACCACATTAATAACGAGAGTTAGGGCGAAATTCGTTACTGATGAACAGGTATTTCCGAAAAATATATTTGCAAAAAACGCACTAGGACAGTCAAGAAAGGAGTGATAGCTGGCGAACTGTTTACCACAAGAGTACGGAGGCGTATAAATGTCTTTCAGCAGGTGCCTATTATGTATGCTCTATTCACGAAACATTTTACCACATAAGTTACGACAGTTAGGGCGACAGATGTTTTCGAAAAATATATTGGCGGAGAACGCACTACAACATTCAACATGGGGTTGTGACGAATATCCACTGTGTGTGTTGTGACAGTACATATAACACAACCTCGCACTGTATTCATCAGATATATTATTGTCAGTATTCGATTTTTATTATTATTATCATTATTTATTTTGTATGTTTATTCTAATATTTTAAACTGGAAAGTATCCATATGTGATATGAGTAATTTATTTTGATCAAACGGATGGGAAACAGAGTTAATTACAACTCGGAAATTTGTATGTGTCATGCAGACATCCCAGAGTCTGATGAGGTGGCCTTGTTGATGCTTTTATGAGATCCAGAAGAGGCTCTCTTGCGTGGTGTTGACATGTCTCTACTCGTGACTGGATGGCTACGACCAATCTAGGCGAATCATGTAAGAAAAGGGAGAAGCTGAGGTCTACATAGGCATGTGATTAAACGAGAAGCATACTAGACTTGGCTTCATACTGGACTGGACTTCAAATTGTGGTGGAGAAAATTGAATTCAAACAGCGCAGGAGAGGAAATGTAACGTTTGTAGAACCTTATCTAAAGTGGTAATAACTTACAACTGTGAAGTGCTTAGGCATTTGGTATTATATGTTGGTGAGAGCTATGGAGTGATGTATTTAAGACTTTCCATAATTTATGTTACAGTATATCAAGCGTGTGTTGCTCAGGTGATTTAAGTGTTAGCGTCAGTGAACGCAGTATTATAAAGGTTCAGTACCTGTGTGATAAACAAGTGCCAGTAATGGGAATATGCAAGGTGAGTTGATACACAGAGAAAGTGAAGGGTACTTTATAACCTGCCAATGGTCGAGTATGGGGGAGCCATTGAAAGTATAAGGTATGGTAATTTTGATAGGAATTATGAAATGCGAACTGATCTATTATTGTAATATATTAAAAATGGGATTTTGTCTTTTTGAAAATAAGGTAAAATATTAGAAGAAAATTGATTAAAGAGAGACCTATGGCACACGTTGAGAAAGAGATTGAGAAAATTATAAGAAATAGCGAGCTATTATAAGATACACTGAAGAGTTCGATAACAAATTGCGTAATATTTATATACGAGAATAAGGCGAGTCTTGTATCGAAACAGATACTTTGAATACCTTATAGCATTTACTAATATTAATTGTACAAGTTTTAGATTGGAAGGACGACAGACCTGATTTATCATTATAATGTATTCAATTAGAGCAGAGACGTGGACCTAAATCGAGACTAATGTCTTGATGGGTCCGAGTTCATGTGGAATTACCTAAAGATGACGTGAAATGAGTGTCCATGGCTACAACAACTAGGAAGATGGGCTGAAACACCGGAGTCGTCAACGATGAGTACCCAAGACGTTGTCTATCTGTAGAAAGCATGTCAAGGTGACATAAATGGTACACAACTTGAGCAATCTAAAGTGATCGTCATAGTGTATCTGTCAGAGAGTGGTAACCCGGTCATTGGTGATAATAGCAATTCGGATTACCGTAAATGTTTAGGTAATGATAGGCATGCAATTGTGGAATGTTTTATAGGATTTCCTAATATCGACGGTATGTTTACAAGATATTACATTCGTGAATGACGTAATATATTGGAGGCTGAATGTGTAGTTCTAGTGAATGATTATGTAGTTAATATGTCAGGGTCGAGATCTTGTATAATATGATTTATGACGCGCATTAATTGAGAGAAATGCGATTATGCTGTCAATTATAACGGATGATTTTACATGCGTTTAGTTATGAGGTACTTGGGATACATGTGCTGGTGTATTTAGGATGATAATGTATAGGCATGATGCACATATGAGGTAAAGCATGGTGAATGATAGGGACGTCGAGAATATTATGTTGATATAAATGCGGCTATTGTGATGGTATGGTTTGCTGAGATAGATACTACGGCAATATAGTGAGGTATTGAGAATGTCAGTAAATCTACATTGAGGATGTTTGGAATGAGATGTTCATCATGCAATTTTAAAAGGATTTTCGGATATGAAAGCTGGAGGATGTACTGACGGTATTTTAAAAGGTATCCCGGAGATTATCAATGTCGAGCGTGTGAGAAAACTTCAAAATATTAATCCAAGGCGGCAAGAAGGTAAGATGTGTGCATTTGAAGGATGAATTACTGAGAGGATCTTCGAGAAAATGACATGGATAAATAACGAGATATATTGCTTAAAGGATAAAGTCACTTGGTGCAGTACGTTAGCATTCAGTGAGTAGTTGCTTGTAGTAACTAGGCAGTAGTATTTATGTACAGGAAATCTTTGGAGGAGAATAGATGCTATGAGGAAATCCTATTATCGTCGTTTACACTAATTATGTTAGTAGTTAGACATTGTTTATTCTTTTAGGTACGGCGGAGCAGAAGGTTCCATATATGTGCTGTTGTTACCATTATTGATTTATTCATTAAAATGATCTTTTCACTTTGGCTGGTTAGCAGGTGATTACATTATGGTATGCAATGTTGTGAAGACCGGATCGTTAGGACATTCAAGTTATACGTTAGGTTGATAGATAGCTAGACGATGGAATATGAAAGATAGAATATAGGAGGACAAACTTTAGGCCAATAAGTGACAAAAGTGAATCAACAAAGTGAACATTTATAGAATTAACTTCGTGATTGGCAGATATTTTAAAGAACTGTGAAGCAATTCATTATTTCGTGACCAGTCTCTCACAAAATATGGTGTTAAATTTAATTATGGAATTTTGATGAAAATTAGAGTAAGATGACTGTTAATGATGTGTTTAATGAAAACCAAAAAACATTAATCCGCGTGATATTTATTATTTTTAACCATGTTATCTTGTTAAATGATTGTGGTTATTATTTTATTTCGCATGAATGGTTAATTAAAGTGGAATATCATATCTTCTCATTCCGTTAGTTCATGATTTAATATAGCCTTACGTAATTAGGTGGAACGTAAATTTTACTCGGTTTATATGAGCCTGACGTTGGATAAGACAGATATAACCGATACTCGTCGAATGTCAATGCCCATGACTGGAATCTCTTATAATCCACTGACACCACCCGAGGCTCAATCGCAAACAAACATTTATTTTGAACCACACCAAACTCTAATATGTGTGGTTTGTTCAACTGCAAATGTTGGCTTGGTCCTCGCCGTTCTTTTCCCACACTGTTGTTGTTGTTGTCCCTTATTGCGTAAATGTGGACTCTTTTGTAAGTGTAATTTATGTACAGCTTACTTTGGTGTGTTGATCGGGTGCCCATACACGGATATTGTTCAGAATATAGTTAATTATTTTAGAATCAGTGGAGTTTTTGATGAACCTAGGTGCAGTCCCTACCTACTTAGGTCGTTTACAGAAGGTAGGTAAGGCCTGAAAAATATGCATCTATATTCATCTTAATGTATACGCCCTGGGAGAGAAAGAATTATCATGCAGTATAAAATTTCGAGGAATCAATTCAGGTGAACCCTTGCGCCTATACCACGGACATTTCGAAATATTATTTTATTAATTTATTTCATTTTAATTATGTTAGTCTTCTATAGATTTCATTTGACTCCCAAGCGTGAGACATGTTTGATTTTATAGTAATCTTATGGCAATGGATAACTGTTAACGTCATGTTACAAGTGGCGCCCAGCGTGGGACAACACAGAATTTTGTTTTGTTCATATTTGATTATTTTAAACATATCTCATTGGTTATTAATTGTCATTCACACATATGACAGTGTTTGTGTAAGATACTGTACATACAGTTTACACTCTTCAAGAAACTTCCTACCACATACATTACAACAATGTGGGCGGTATCCAGCAATCGCAATAATATGCCGTCGAATATTAGATTTGATTGAAATACTACCACATTGAACACAATGATGAGTATATGTCTAATAAGCGCTGTCTTTTTTTTCACGCAACTCCAATATATGTATAAGCAACTCACACTATTGACCAAAAATGTTACTCATATCGTTCTCAACAATGTGGGGGAGCTCCAATATATCTGTATTTTCGAAGATTAGAGTTGGTAAAAACTGCTTATTGCATTGATTACAGGAATGATGCGATTCACTACGGTCAAGCATGTGTTGTCAAGGATTTCCTTTCTCGGAAATTTCTTCGATTTTTTGTACCACATTGATCACAAGAGTGTGCATGCTCACCATTATGCGAAGGCAGGTAGTAGGTTAGGTAAGGGGAGTGTTGACCACCTCAGCCTCTGTGCCAGCTGCAGGCTCCAGCGCGCGCGCGCTCCCCTGCCCCCCCCACCCCCCGGCAGAGCCGCGGGCAGCCAAAGCCATGCGGGGTCTTTATGTAAGAGGCAATTATTTCTTGAAGGTTATTGTGGCAGTCATCCTGGGGAGGGGACTGGATTTGCTTTAAAGTTCACTTGCTGGTGAAATGTGAACGGAGGGCTGCTATGCAAGATAGCTGCTGTATACTCTATTCGTATAGACCTAATTGGAGAGGTATCTCACTAGATCTTTGAGTGTGATAACCGTTTATATGCATTCGGCTGCAAGAATTCTAAATTTCCAATAAAATACTAGGCTTGTAAGGTGGTCAGCAGACTTCACTTTTTCAGCTCGCTACCCTTCTTGACATAACATTCAACCAAACGTTTTCGAGATATTGTATATTTAATTCAAGAATTTTGTAGTCGGAACACAATATATCAACTTATCGATACATTCTCTGACTGAACACAGTAGAAACAATAAAGTATGTAAAAGACGAATCGAACCGTTGACCCTTCAGGTTCTTAACATAACTTATTAGGTTCGTCAATAATCGTGTGGCGTTACTGAAAGGGTGGTAAAATAATTGCTCCTTTTTTGTTTGAAAAACCAACCCTTTTCGAGGTATTGTCTATATAACCCCGGAACTTTGACAAATTCAAGTTGAAACACAATATATCAGCTTATCAATATATTGTAAGACCGAAAACAGTGGAAATATGAAAGAACCTAACTATATAAATGGTTCCCTTTGATGAGATGGCATGACATTTGGGAGATGCTACTAAGACAATTCTCTTCCATTAGTAATAGGGGAGCAGGAGATATGAGATGGCCTGCTGTCTTACATTCAACAGTGTGTGTAATATGTTTATGAATACAGTATATCTGCAGAGGAATCTCGGGAACATGGAGGCTTAGGACCATGCTGTAGGTAACTCTCAAAATTCGGCGGCTGTGTAGCAGTTAGCCTATATTCGGGAAATGGCAGGTAAAAAACTCTTGCTTGGTGGCTGGGCCAAGACGCGGGCTTTAACCTGGGTGTAATGCGGTAGGGCACGCGTAGGTCTGTTGGCATGATCGAGCGACCGCTGCTCGAATAGGGTTGGCTCTAGTTTCAGGAAAGAAAGAAAACACGCCTGCTCTATAGTCCCGTTCTCTTATGCGGGATAGGGGATGAGGTGGGATGAATATGGGTGTTTGACGCTAACCTCAGATGAGGATAAAATGAATAACGGCAAGTAAAACTGGGAAGAGAGAGTGTGCCGACACATAGCCTACTCTTGTCGAATAAGGCCAAGGCAGAACTGTTTGACATTTTATGCCCCTCTCCGAGTTTACCGTAAATTTTTGTTTTATACCCCATTGCGAAAAGATTTGGAATTTAATCAAGGCTTGAAATTGTGCACTACTACTGCTCTTACTAATATTCCGATAGTGAATATTTCTTTCTAGTATTAGGAGTCAAACCAGCTAACTCACGTGTTAGATCGAAAATAGGTGAATGAATTTTCACGGTTACATTATTACTGTTTCTACGAGATCGGAGGTAAGGTATCATGCTATCGAACCTATTCACAAGAGCGAAACAAACGTGGGTTCACAGATACAAGATTGAAGTAAGGCTTGTTAGGAACAGGAGTGCAGGAGGTGTGTGACGGCTTCCCCGATTACTTAAACTGAACCGTATGACTTCTTTGCACATTCTGCTGTTCTAATACATGCTCGCAGTGCTCTTCAGCTTTGTGTTTACGTAAATCCGGTTTAACTGCTAACGAATTTGAACTATGTTTATGTATCTAGGTTTTGATCTATAACGAGGAAAGAAAGCAAATATTCCTGCTCTTTAGTCCTGTTCTCTTATGCAGGATCGGGAATGATCTAGAATGAATTTGAATGTTTGACGCAAACCACAGATGAGGGTGAAATAAATGACGGCGAGTGAAACTGTGATCCTACTACCCCTTTCGAATACTAGCGACACTTAATGTCGCTATCCGAAGTTACTCTTACATTGTCGTGTACTCCCCCACGAAAAGGTTTAGATTTTAATCCAGCTTTGAAATTACTCTGCCGACTAACCTTCTGATAATGAACATTTGTGTTTAATATCGGGACTTGGATCGCCTAATTTCGGTGTTAGAACGAAAAAAAGTTAACTCTTGACGACTACGTCTACAAAAAGATACAGTGAATTATTTTCCTCCCTTAAATATTCCCATGTCGATAGGTTTTCAAATGAGGTGACATGCATTCGAACGGATAAGATCCTAGTGTCAAGAACTATAACAGCTTCGTTCAGACGCCAGCTTGAAATCTTTTTATTATTATTAACAAATTCATCACAGTTTGGATATATCCCGGTAGCAGTGGTTTTGTGACAGTATAGGCTGTAGTGATAATAAAGTAAAGGTAGAACGAAAGCTCGGTAGGAAAAGGAGAGCAGGAGGTGTGAGATGGCTTGGTCGTTAACTAGCTGACGAAAGATCGAACCGTATCACTTTAATACACAATTTTGCTAATGCTCGCGGTAGTGTTGAGCTGTTTGTCCCGTAATTGATATTCTTTCTCAAACTACTTCGAATCCTATTTGTATCACTGCCGGGCTGAGTGGCTCAGACGGTTGAGGCGCCGGCCTGCTGACACCAACATAGCAGGTTCGATCCTGACTCAGTTCGGTGTGTTTTAATGTGCTCAAATGCGACAACTTCGTGTTGGTAGATTTCATGACACGTAAAGGAAGTCCCGCGCGACTAAATTCCGGCACCTCGTCGTTCCTGCTCGACATTTTGTGTCGCTAACCGAAGTCACTCTTACATTGTCGTATACCACGCACAAGAGGTTTGGAATTTAATCCAGGATTGATCCTTAATGTTATGACCTTATTCTGTGTTTTCTATCGCAGTAAATAGTGGATTCTGGGCCAGGGGCTAATGTGCAAGGTGGCGGCTATACATAGGCTCGTATAGGAGTAACTCCCGGAAGCTGGCGCAGGGGCTACTGCGCAAGATAGCCGCTACGCGCAATTCACCTCTAGCTGCGCAGTACGCTACGTCCTCTGGCACCTTCCGACAATAGGATGTCGTTATTTTACGGAATATATGTCGAAAGAGGCTACTAAAAGGGGTACCTGACTTGAGAGAGCATGGGTTAGCGAACTCGGGGGTCTTAGGCTGAGTCTAGGCATGAAGTGTGTTCTAAACTGTTGTCTGTCTAACCTCCCTTAGCCAACTCTTGTAATACACTTTATTCCGAGGTAGGAGCTAAGCAACCTGTGCTGTCGTTGTGCTGTGTTAGCGAACTAGGGGTCTTTAGCTGAGTAACCGAAGTTACCCTTACATTGTCGTACACCCCCACAGAATGTTTGGAATTCAATCCAGACTTCAAATTACTCTGCCGACTAACGTTCTGGTAATGAACATTTATTTTACTTCGGTGTTAGATCGAAAAACTAAAAAGCAAACTGTTTTGCTATTTGCTTTACTTCGCACCTACACTCATAGGTCTTATGGCGACGATGGGACATTCAATGCCTAGGAGGGGAAGGAAGCTGCTCTGCCCTTAAGGTACAGCCCCAACATTTTCCTGGTGTGAAAATAGGAAACCACGAAAAACTTGAAATGATTTAATAATAACAGGTATAGATTAGAGAGAACTATAATTATATTATTTCTCAAATGACTTTCTATTACTGCCTGGCTGAGTAGTTCAGACGGTTAAGGCGCCAGCTTTCTGACCCTAACATAACAGGTTCGATCCTGACTCAGTCCGGTGTCGGTAGATTTAATGACACGTAAAAGAACGACTGCGGGAATAAATTCCGGCACCTAGTCATTTCCGAAAAACGTGGAAATATAGTTGGTGGGACGTAAACCGAAGATCACTCGAAGACCTATGCAATTTCGTGGTGACACAATGTCCTATATCCGAGGTTACCGCTCCAACTTATTTGAACCCTTACTCCACTACAAATAGGTAGGGCCTATGGAATAGGTTTGAAATTGTATTTCCCCTGAACACTGAGATTATTCAGGATGCGTATTCACCTAGTATAAAACCGATTTTTTGGTACAGGTCTCACGTGAGGCGAATGGAGGAGAGGTTACCTAGGAGAATAATAAACTCGATCATCGATGGTAGGAGAAGTGCGGGGCAGGGCGACATTGCGACACTGTGTAAAAACCAAACCAAAGCCTATAGCACTACAGCCCTTGAAGGGCCTTGTCCTTCTAAGGAACCGCTGGTCAGCCCGAAGTCCTGCAGATCACGAGATGTCATGTGGTCAGCACGACATATTCTCTCGGCTGTTATTCTTGCCTTTTGAGACCGGGGCCGCTATCTCACCGTCAGATAGCTCATCTTAATAATAAGAGGTATAGATTAGAGAGTGCGGCATAAACCCAAAATACAATATTATGAATAAACGATAACACTGTGTATCTTCATTATTGCACTTTATCCTTAATATTCTAACCTTCTTTTGTGTAGTCTATCGCCTTAGTCTTGAGCTGTTTGTCGCGTAAATGATATTCTTGCTCAAACTACTTTGAATCGCTGCCGGGCTGAGTAGTTCAGATGGTTGAGGCGCCGGCCTACTGACCAAAACATACCAGGTTCGATCCTGACTCATTTCGGTGTGTTTAAAGGTTTTTCAGTGCGATAGCCTCGTGTAGATAGATTTAATGGCACGCAACTCCTGCGGGACTAAATTCTGACACCTCGTCGTCTCCAAAGACCGTCGAAAAGTAGTTGGGGGGACCTAAAGTCAATATCACTCAAAGACCTATGCAATCTAAGAGGATATTATATAATCATCTATATTCAGATCGTTCTCAACAATATTCTTTTGAATACCTTCCAGTTTCTTAATCACATTTTCAGGTATGATGCTATATGATTTAGCTTGAGTACCTACAAAACTGTTAACGACTTTTCCTTGACCCATCCCGTTGAACACCTCGTAATGACGATTGATTGATTGATTGATAGATAGATAGATTGATTGATTGATTGATTGATTGATTGATGTGTGAGCATTTGAAACCCGCCCGTGAAACGTAAATTCTTCTTTGTGTAAGGCTGATTACCATTGGCAGCCACCATTTTGTTTCAGATCATATTTCTCCTCCCACTCCCCTCGAAGAACACACCTACCTTCTACATCTGAAGGTAAGCCTGTTTTCTCCCCCTCTCTCTCTCTCTCTGGCTGGACAAGCAGGCTAAACGGGTTTTTATGCATTGTTAGTAGCTTTTTCTTGTGATTGCAGTATGTTATTTGTATACGAACATTAAATATTTAAACAGCTTAATTTTTACTCTACCAACTTTGCAAAGGAATATATTATTACTCTAAACACACACTACTCTTAAAGTCAACCCTTACACTTATGTTCGCTTAAGAAGAGAAAAGTTGTCAAATCAAATCAATCAATCAATCAATCAATCAATCAATCAATCAATCAATCAATCAATCAATCAATCAATCAATCAATCAATCAATCAATCAATCAATCAATCGTCATTACAACGAGGTGTTCAACGGGATGGGTCAAGGAAAAGTCGTTAACAGTTTTGTAGGTACTCAAGCTAAATCATATAGCATCATACCTGAAAATGATAAAGTGATTAAGAAACTGGAAGGTATTAAAAAGAATATTGTTGAGAACGATCTGAACAGATAAGATTATATCATGTCCTTTCAGATTGCATAGGTCTTTGACTAATATTGGCTTTAAGTCCCACTAACTACTTCTCGACGGTTTTCGGATACGACGAGGTGCCAGAATTTAGTTCTGCAAAAGTTCTCTACGTGCCATTAAATCTACAGACACGAGGCTGTCGCATTTCAGCACCTTAAAACACACCGAACTGAGTCAGCATCAAACCTGCTATGTTGGGGTCAGAAGGCCGGCGTCTTAACCGTCTGAGCCACTCAGCCCGGTAGTGATACAAATAGGATTTGAAGTCGTTCGAGAAAGAATATCACTTAAGCCCCAAACAGCTCAAGACTACCGTGAGCATTAGCAACATTTTGTATTAAAGATATACGGTTCGACTTTAAATCAGTAAGTGAAGGACCAAGCCATCGCACACCTCCTGCTCTCCTGTTCCTACCGAGACTACGCTAGTAAGTATAGTTAATGTAAGCCGTAGTGTAAAGCACCAGAAATACTAAAACTGTATAAAATCGTACATAGGCCTGGTATAGGGAAGGGAAGCCTGCTAGTATAACGGTTCTTAAACACTCCCTAGCCCATTATTCCCAATAGTTGGTGTAGAAAAAGTACAGCCTTCTGGTTGAACACCTGTTACGTGCTCCCAATAAAATTAATTATAATGGTCTGACGTTGGGAAGGGCAGCCTTCTGAGGAGGAGGAGGCTCCAGAACTCTCACAAAACAACTGCTACCAGCATATATCCTAATTGTGATGTATTTGTCAATAATAACAAAAAGAATTCAAGCGGGCGTGTGAAAGAAGCACTTTTATTTCTTGAGACCAGGTTCTTATCCGTCCGAATGCATGTCACCTCAGCTCAGACCCTGTTGAAATTAGAATAGTTAAGGGAGGAAAATATTCACTGATTATTTTTGTAGTCATAGTCCTCAAGAGTTGATTTTTTTCGTTCTAACACCGAAATTAGGCGATCCAAGTCCCGATATTAAAAATAAGTGTTCATTATCAGAAGGTTAGTTGGCAGAGTGATTTCAAATCTGGATTAAATTCTAAACCTTTTCGTGGGGGACAAGGTCTATCTAGGGAGGTCAAGTCACGAATGCTTCTTATGGAGCCGTCATATTGGGTCTTTAAGCGAGCGTAACCAAAGGCAAGTGCATTCGAATTTAGAGGATTTCGGTGCCGTACATTGAAATAAAAACAAAATACTAACTATTTTTCATAAAGAATTTAATTGGACATATACTGTTCATGTATATATAACTGTATAACACTTAAATGATATTAATATATTCACAGCTATTTGAATAGAAAAATAATTAACAGAACCTGATTTTTTTTTCTTTTAGAAACAAGAATCAACAGAAAAGCTCATGTCGTATTATTTTACTTCCTTACAACTTTGTCTTATTGTGTTTCTTATTAATATCATCTGTGAAATACGTAATCTTATTGACAGAAACATAGAAATCTGTACAGTACCTGTGCCATATTATGATTACCGGTACATGAAATACTGAACTTGAAGTACTGTACCTAAAGTACTAAAAGACGGTTGTAATAAACTACCTTCAGCGTTTTCTTTATTAAGAAAGTAATTACCGACACTGCGTTTCTAAAAGGTTACCCCAGTATTGTCCCCTTCAAAAGTGGTAATTATTTTGTAAAAGGAAAATTATTTATTTCATCAGCGTGTTGGAACATTATTTAATCGCCAAGAGGGTGAGATTCTGTACTTCCGAGCTAGTGCGAGCCAGCCACTTGCGGACCGGTTTTTCCCGACCTACCAAGAGAACGAGGAAGCAGGGTGAAATTCCTGTTATGTGGCCTTCAAACACATGTGTGCGTACCACGTGACCCGGCGAGCAGCCTGATCTCAATCGATCAATAAATGGAAAGTCAAGTGACGTGAAACTGGAGCAGCCAATAAAAATGACAATCTTCACAGGAATGCAACAAATCCACCAATTAGATGTAATTAAGGGACACACCTACGTCTTAGGATAGGAAATTAATGGTAATTCCAGAGGAAAATTTTATAGAGGCTTTTGTACTTCGGGACGCTAAATTTGAGCATTACTCTGACTGCAGCTACGGAAGAGACTGGACGTCGTTTGCTTCACTGGAAGACTTTACGTTAGAGAAAGCATCGATTACTGTATAAACAGCAATTCAGACACTCGGAAAATTTAGCTACGATTTTATTTAGGGTTATCCTAAGATAAGTGTCTACATCCAAATTATAAAGCATCGTGTGTGTATCCTGGGCTATTGCTAAGACTTTTGTTAGTTTCAGCTTTCTACGAGAACTTGGAAGAAGGAAGGTCCATGGTTCGAGTTCACTGCAAGATGGTTATCCAGTTCCGCGAAGAATACTACAAGTTCCTGTGTATCTTCAGCTCCTCCATGAGTCACTAAACATGTAAGGCGTCGGACATGGGCGAGACTTTGTTCGATGGAAGGTGATGTGACCACGTGCTAGGTCATCAGCCAGAATCCAGTTCACACCAGCCACATGAGTATTCTTTAAGAATTCAATTTCTTTCTATCTTTGTAAAATGTTTGTAAACGTAGCCTTACCTTATTCATTTAGATTTCTGTTAGTTTTGCAGTAGTTAGACTTTTCATTCTTCTTTCTTTGGTGAGAGGTAGTTAGTGCTCTGGAATGAGTGTGTATTTGTTCTATTAGTTAGAAATGAGTGTATGTCATCGAGAGAGACCTCAACTGTCCTAAGAATTTAGAAGGCAGGAGAGATAAAAAATAAATGAACCCCGCGTCAATTTTGATTGGTTTTGAAATAATTTGAAAATTAATTGAGACAAATTAGGACAGTGTTCTAGTGTTTTTCTTAATGTAGAATTTCATTCTACGATTGTACGACATGTTTGTGGGTTCGAGTTTGTTTAGAGTCATCCGAATAACTTCATACGACAGCTTTGCGAGTGAGATTATGCACGGTCAAGAATATAATAATAATAATAATAATGAGTAAAAATAATTAAACCTAATTACGGGCTAAAATGATTTAATAAGGTCATGGATTTAATGTTAGTTATTCTTGGAAAGTATTATCGTGTGCTCACTTTATGTAAAGTAAGCCTGGGACATGGCAATTCTCCGGACGGAGTAATGACGAATTATATGTATGTTTTCTGCGCTATAAATTTGAGTATGACTTGCAGATGGACATTATATTTTGAGTAATAATTTATGCATCCATTAGAGTCAAATTTGGGAAGAGATGTGTCACTGGACATGATTTATTCGAACTTCAGTGCAGAGTAATCGAGAGCCACGACATTATAGGTGAATAAAAATAAATGCCGCAACCCATGTACCGTAAGCGCGTATTCTAATAATTTGACCTGTGTTGTAGTTATTCTACTTGCTTAATTGGGATGATTTCTGTTTAAAATATTCCTTGAACATCGTTGTATGGTTAATTTCGACGTATAAGTGATAACCTTAATTCCATCACATTCTAAATTGATACCTGGGATGTGCGTGATAGTGTCATCTGGAGAATGGTTTCCCTAAATTTGCAGTAAATCCTGAATTTAATAATAATGGGTTAGTGTTCGTGTAAATAGTATTAAAATAATGCCGTGTACCCATGTGTGAATGAGTGAGGTGTGATTTGATCCTATTCTGTGTTTTTTGAATATTTCTTGTATGATTTTGTGACGATATTCTCCACTATGTGCGTCAAATTTTTGACCGATTTGTATTATTTCGCGTGTTCGTAATTGGATCAATTTTGAATCTTTAGAAGATTTTATTGTAATTTAAGGTAGATTAGGGCCTAATTCACTAAGTTAAAGTGAATAAGAGAAGGCAACGTCCGTGGACTGATGTCACGAGAATTAATTATTAGTTATTGTACAGTCACTTTCTGCATAAAATTGAGTAAAATTTAGGTTGATATAAGCTCAAGTAAAAATTTATTACAAGACGTTTATTCAATTAATAATTATAAAAATGAAGTAATTGTTAAAGGGAAAGTCTAAGGAAGACTTGCTAACCATAAATGGATGAATTAAATAATTTTCAATAATCTAAAGAAGGAAGAGAAAATAATCATTCTCTTGTAAAAATAAGCGAAATCCAGACGGAATATTTTGATTTAAACAATTTGATTATCATTATAGGAGAATGATATCAGATATTATTTTGTTTTTCAATCAATTTTTCAGTAAATTAATGATTCCTATATTTATTATTACAGAAACGAACAGTCGTTGAACTTTAATTTGAGCGAGATCCTTCATAAGTGATAGCACGAGGAGAAGATATTTTCAAGAATCAAACCCAGATTTTGTGAATTTAATTGTTTTATTTAAAAGAGTGTCAGTTTTAATAAATGTGTAAAACTAATTTTGTCTCCTTTCATTTGTCGCTAGTCCTTCATCTATCCCTGCCTTTAAAAATTTCTGCACAGCCGATAGCGAACGGTCCAGCACTGAGACCCTCGCTCTCCGGCGAGCTGAGCCCGGCATGATGGGGGCAGTATGTTGACAAACACTGAACGCCTCTTGAGTTGAGTGCATTAAACTATGTATGGTAACTGTTGTTATCCATTCATGTGGTATTTCTTTGGGTTCTAAGGCAAAAATACTCTGCACATGTGCAACAAGGGTGATGTTCTTAGCTATTCTTAACTAGTTTATTGCAGCTATATAGTACCAAGTGGTGGTGGTGACGGTTGTTTTAAGAGAAAGTACAACTGGGCAACCATCGTCTATAAACACTCATCAGAAGAAAACAAATGGAAGGGGTCCAACACTTCGAAAAATGAAGGTATCGGCAAAAGAAAGATGAAGGCCACAAAGTGCGTGGAAATGAAAAACTTCCTAGCCCTCTAATGCGCTAATGCCGTCGCGGTCGGAAAAGAACAAGTGTTGACCAGGGGAGGTCGGATGGGCTAGAATAGGTGAGAGCCTAACACAAGAAAGTGAAACCAATGTAAAGACTCAGCTAAGGGCCCGGTAGTCACAACCCAAATTGATTTCCGCCTGTAGGTGGGGGCAATAGAACAACACCCACGGTATCCCCTGCCTGTCAAAACAGGTGACTGAAAGGGGCGTCAGGAGCTTCTAACTAGGGGCCGTGTGTTGGCGACCACGGCGCTCTTAACTGAGTTCTAACATTCATGCATTTAATAATAATAATAATAATAATAATAATAATAATGGTTAAGAAAATAAAAGCCATTGGTAGACACGATTCTTAAGAAATAGAAATTCAGTCACTATAAAGTTGAGTTAACCTAGGTTAGGCTATTTTAGGGATTACATTAGGATATTATGTTAGGCTACGGTACGTTAAATTATAGTACATGGTTAGAGTGAGTGTTGTGATCTTTAAGTATTTGTCCAGCCATATAATGTTTTCTATAGAGCATTTAAGATGAATGAAGTATAGCTGTAAATAATAACTACAGTACCTACCGTATAAGACTGCTATTAACAATTATTGTTGTAATGATGGCAAGCTGGACACAAATTGTTGGTTTGAAGTGATAGGGTCTCCGAAGACCTTAAAAAGTAGTTAGTGGGACGTAAAACAAATAACATTATTATTATTATTGAAGTGATAGGCCAGCGAAATTAACCAATTACGGTTTAAAATCCCTGACCACCGAGCTCGATAGCTGCAGTCCCTCATGTGCAGCCAGTATCAATTAATCGGGAGATAATGGGTTCGAGTCCCACTGTCGGCAACCCTGAAGATGGTTTTCTGTGTTTTCCCATTTTCACACCAGGCTGTACCTTAATTAAGGCCACGGCCGCTTCCTTCTAATTCCTAGGCCTTTCCTATCCCTTCGTCGCCGTAAGACATATCTCTTTCGGTGCGACGTAAAGCAAAAAAAAAACTCCCGAGCTTGCCGGGAATCGAAACCGGGACCAAACGCCAGCACGCTAACCATTTAGCCACGGAGCCGGACACATGGAAAGGAAATTTTCATAAACATCAGTACTACTATTACACATTTCCTGTTACTTTTCTTGCTTGTTTTGAAAGGCAATTCCCTTTCTTTAGGGAGGTTTCCTGTCTTATGTCAAAGACTTGGGTGGATTAGGGACGTTGAAAATTGTTGGGATGGAATTCCACTTGAGTAGTGTCCGTCCATCTGCCCTCTTTAGTTTAAATTGCGATTCTTCAAAATTATGCTAGAAGATAATACATAATAAGACCTATAAATATAAAACATCAATAAAAATTACTAAATCATGTATGATAAAATCCTATAATTACCAAAATTATTGCCACAATAAACAAAAATAAAAAACTTAAAAAAGATAGACAATGATCATAAAATGGTTTAAAGTAGTTTCGTTCATATAAACATATTATTATTTAGGAATAATATGAGTGTAATACTTCACTAACCGCGCACAAGACGGAATTATCTGTAGATTGCCATTTGTCACGCCTACAGTTTTGTACCCACTAAGCTATCCTTTGCTTGTCGCTCGGGAAGCGAAACACTCTAATTCCGTCAGTTGTCTTATTTTGACAATTTGTTGCGGCACAGTATCCCATTTTCCTTCAAAATACAAGTAATAACTCACATCATTACATCGGGCACGCCCACATAACGATATTTAAGACCCAATATGGCCGCCACCGCAAAGGATTGTGGTAGCGTGACCAGACCTCCCTAGACAGACCTTGGTGGGGGAGTATACGACAATGTAAGAGTAACTTCGGATAGCGACATAAAGTGTCGAGGAGGTAGCACCCCATTAGTATTCGACACGGGTAGTAGGATCCTAGTTTCACTCGCCGTCATTTATTTCACCCTCATCTGAGGTTTGCGTCAAACATTCAATTTCATTCTACTTCATTCCCGAGCCTGCATAAGAGAACAGGACTAAAGAGCAGGAATATTTTCTTTCTTTCCTCGTTCTAGATCAAAACCTAGATACATAAACATAGTTCAAAGTCATTACCAGTTAAACCAGATTTACGCAAACAACGCTGAGAGCACTGCGAGCTTGTATTAGAACAGCAGAATGTGCAGAGTGCAACCCATTATGGGGGTTATATGCATATATATAATAATAATAATAATAATAATAATAATAATAATAATAATCATAACAATAATAATAATAATAATAATAACAATATACATATATATCATACTGCCGAGGGAAAATCACGAAGTATCGGTGACACCAAGTAATTTCAATCTGTAGGTAGTAATATTACGCAGTGAGTTAAATGCCAAATTGAGAATGGAGGCCGCGGTAAAACAAAATCTCCAATAAGCATTCCAAAGTAACAACAGATAGCGCAGTGGAAACCATGCTACATAACATTAGAAAATTAAAAGAGAATATGAGGAGAAATAAGGGATATGACGGGTGAAAATAGATGAGAAACCAAGATAAAATTTGAAAACATATATTAGAATAATAAATCAAAACTCTAGCAATTTACATGAAAGGAGAACTGTACAAATATGAAATTTTCCCAACCACATATACAGATTCAATATAGTAAAATAAGATATCCAAGAGAAAGAAAGCAAACGAGAGAGAATAGCGCAGGAAAGGAAAGGGACGAGCAAGGAAAGGATAAATATGGCTGTAAAAAGAAAAACCCAGAACGAGAAGAAGAGGATGTTCACAGTTACCAAATTCGAGTATGCCAGCAGGAAATCTTCTGAGCTATATGCAAGTCACAACCACTTCCGTTATCACTCGATTGACGTAGTTTTACAGGCGAATAATCACAATATACGGTACTTCAAGTGAACCAGTTTCACAACATTCAGAAACTCAAATGGCGAAGCACTGAACAGTAGGAGTCGCACAGTTGCCAATACACCACACGCACATTTGGAAAGAAAGTCGTTACCAGGTTCGTCAATGAAGAGTTTAAATACAAAAAGGACAAGTGAAATTTCGGCCTGGAAATGCCATGCTCCCAGTCAGAATTTGCAAGGAAAGTATCTCCCAATGCAACTAAAGGTATTTACAGTAAAGAAAGCAGTTTGTCATACCTCATCATGAACCAAATTGCACCAACTGCCCGAAAATGGAGACTTCTGGGCACATGTCCCTAAGGACGGAGTTGACGTTGGATGTTGCTCCCTCCACACAGGCCAATGTCCATCTCAATATATTCTGAGGAAGGTCAGGTATTTATAGTGTGGAGTAGAGCGGAAATAATGAGAAATATGTCTGGAAGATTCCAGAGGTTAGTGGAACATGCGCGACAAACCAGGCGATGTCACATGACGTCAGCCGGCGAAAAGGAAGTAGTTTATCGTAGATCGTAAGGGTGGATAGAGCAGAGTTCATGCAAGGTATGATGTGTGCAAATTCACATATGTAAGTTCCAGTTGGAGAGAAAATGCGGTTTATATCACGATGAGGGTAAGTCCATATTAATAGTAGAAAAAGGTTATGTGCGTGGCGAAGTTCATAACTGTAGTTGCCGGTGAAGAGAGGGGTCCGTTACAAGAGAAGTCATACGGTTCAGTTTAAGTAATTGAGGAAGCCGCCTCACACCTCCTGCTCTTCTCTTCCTAACAAGCCTTACTTCAATCTTGTGTCTGTGAACACATTTTTGTTTGGCTCTTGTGACTTGGTTCGATGGCATTGTTCATTATAGGAATATTAGTCGGTAAGGTAGGAGCGGTAGCAGTGAACAATTTCAAGCCTTGATTAAATTCCAAACCCTTTCGCAAGGAGGTATACAACAGAAATTTACGGTATCTTCGGAGAGGGGCATAAAGTGTCGAACAGTTCCCCCTTGGTCTTAATCGACAGGAGCAGGCTATGTGACGGGACCCACTCCGTTGAAAGGTTCGCGAATTAACTCATATACAAGCCTTGAAGGCGTATAGTACGAGACACATAGTGCCTTTTTCAGAAACGTAGCTTTCACTTTTTCTAGTTGCTCAAACTGTTTTATTTTTAGATGCAGCCATACAATTTCTAAGCCATAGGTGATCACTGGTTAGACCCTGAGGTCAAATAATTTGAGGGTTGTTTTGATAGACAACTTATTCAAATTCTGTATGTCGTTGATGGCTCTGATTGCCGCATTTGTCCTGTCTTTGATGTGGGTAGAGAGATTATTACCTGTAGTTTGTAGTGTGACTCCCAAATACATTCATTAGAGGTCTCCCATGTATATGAAACTGTGACGTTTTACATTCCTTCCTAAATGTCACTGATACTTTCTTTTCCTCATTTAATTGAAGTTTATTCTTTTCTGTCCACTGTACTAATGCGTCTCGTGTCTCTTGCAGTTTCTCGCTGGCCCTCGGGGCAATCACGATATCGTCTGTATACATATATGTGTATAATATATATATATATATATATGCTGGTTTCTTCAGGGGTTACTTCTATAATGTCCGCCGTAGCAATTATAAGTAGTACAGGGCTTAGTGGATCCCCTTATAGTACACCGGTATTTTGTTGAATTGGGTTGGACTTCGCTATTCCGTTACTAGTTTCTATGTAGTTTGAGGCCAATATGTTCTGAATTAGTCGTTGAGACTTGCATCACCTCTGATTAATCTGTCTAGTTTCCCAATTAAGATTTTTGGCTGATAGACTCAAACGCTTACGAAAAGTCGAAGAAAATGGTGTATAGCCTGCCTCCTGCTCTAGTTGTACCTGCTTCAATATCATCCAGCAGGCACTTGATAGCCTGTACTGTATTCCACCCTGTTCTAAAACCGAATTGTTCCTCTGGTAGTTTGGCATCGACTTCGCTAGTCAGGCGTTGACTTAACAGTTTTGGTAGGATTTTTAGCATCGTAAATTCGCGGGCGACGCCTGTATAAGCGTTTGGATATTCAGTGCTTCCCTTTCCTTTATATATCATTTTGACTGTGGACTTTCTCCAGCTGCTTGGAATCGTTCCTTGCTTAATGTGTTGGTTCAAGACATATGTTATTGATTCTTTTATTGTTGGGAAAGCAATTTTGATGTGTTAATTGTAGATATTATATCTTATAATTCTTGGAGCCGTTTATTGCATCTTCTACTTCCTTGAATATAAGCAGTTCAGTGTCTAGGTCTTCTTCTCCCGTGCAAGGACATGTGTCCCTTGTACTTATTACGTGGCCCACATGATTCTCCCAAACCTCAATAGGAATATTTCGTGGATATTTTGGGCATTGCTCTGCTTTTTCTATCAATCTTTGCTCTTCCTGTTCCTGAAATAGCTTTTTCACCTGCTTTATGCAGGTCCGTCCATTTTTGGTGTAATCTTGTATTAGATTGGTGCTTGGGGATTTAAGGGCTGCATGCAGTGCTTTCAGTGGAGTCCTTCTGCCCATATAGCAATTTCTCTTAAAACAAGGCCTTGCTTTCCTTTTAAATGTAGACTCTGAAATGTCTGCGCCTTGTAGTAAATCTTCTAGCACGTAGGGCGTTCCTCAATATCCTACGGGTTTAAAACTCCTCTCGATCACAATCACCTTTAATCAGAAGCATGGTTTCTACCATGTGATGTTTCTTTACTGTGTTTAGGATAATTTTCTGTCCTATTGGTTTTATTTTACCCAGGTTTGTAAGGATCAAGTCTATGGTGCTGGTGCAATTATGACTTATACATGTTTTGCCTTCGCTTCTATTAACCATGGATAAACCTTCCTCCTCCAAGTACTCAAAGACTACTCTTGATTTTTGCGAAAGAACATCTACTCTGCAATTTAAGTCACCCGCAAGTATAGTGCCGTCATTTCTGTCTGTTGTGTTCAGTAATGTGCCTATTTCATCTATAATTTGGTGAGGGCTGAAGTCCTGTTGGAAGTACGCACAAGTGAAAACACAGTTTAGTCTTAACTACTAAGACATTAGTAGTTATATGTATAGCTTTAAGGGGCATGAATTTCGGCGTGAGTAGGCACGTGATTCCTCCTTGTGGTCTTCCTGTGAGTCCATGTTCTGCTAGTACGTTAACTGTGTCACGCTTGTTTGCTGTCCACTCTGAGGTCAGGAAGGTTTCCAACATTATCACTGCATCATAGATAGCAAAATATCCTCTGGCTCCAAGTGTGCTACATTTAACAGGCCTTCAACGTTCCATAGCAATAGCTTCACTTTGCCATGAAGTTTTACTGACTATTTGACCTGGAACGGAGGGGCAGGAAAATAACGTCCATTGGCCAGAAAGCTGGCTCGTGCACTTTATATTTGCTTTCTAGAAGAATTACGACCTTGAGGCTTTATTTTTCCTTTGGTTCTGAATTCTTCACATTTAACTCCGTCTTTGATCTCCTTGTCCACCAAGTAGTCAATTGCATCATTTGGAGTTACATCTTGGTATACTCGTCTTATATAAATCTAAGCAATCCTGTTTGCAGCCCTTTGTTTTAAGTTGCCTTTGAAGGTTGTAGCAGCCCCTCTTTGTGTACTCTGTGTCATTTCCAGTCTGATATTTTCAGGACTTTATCAGGTTCCCCTAATCGCTTCTCCAGGGGTTAGTGCCGCCCTCACTTCGCACGATAATTTCACGCGGCCTTCATCTGAATGGCCGTCCGTATCCTTCCTTTCCCAACACCTGGTGGCACCCATCTGAAGTTTGTTTGCGTCCTGTCTGGGTGTTGGTCTATGTTGTCTCGTCATCTGAGAGACAATCCTATTTCTATCAGGCCTCGCACCATCTGATAAACTTCCTCCCTCATCTGCGCTCCATCTTGATTTCCAGTTTTCTCTGAATTATCATGATCGCCTTTCCTTTTCTTTTCATTTGTGTTGATTTTAGTAGCTACAGCGGATGTGCTTAGCTGGGGAGATCTCATATTTTAGTTCTTCATTATTCATGCTGTTTCTGCTATCTCGCGGGGGGTGCGCTACTTCTTCCTCTGACCTGATTTCCATTTCACGTATGTTCCGCACTGTATCTACATCTGCCTCTCTTCCGCGGTTTCTTGAGTAGTTGTTCTCTACGAATATCAACTTCATATATTGCTTCATATCCTCCATATCTTCCATCATTCTGAACAGTGTTCTCATAATTTCCCAAGCTTTTCATCATTGCTTTACATTCATCATATACCTATATCAATTGCAGTTAGTTCGTTTTAAAGTGTCAAATCCCCCCTGCATTAAACCGGCACATTTCTTATGATGCAAAGTTACGTATCCTCGCATTCCACAGAATAGCAATAACTATCAAAATCGTTCTTGCAGGTTCTGCAGACCCTTTAGATCACTCTATGTAGATACTTCTGGCATGTAGAAAATGGTCTAAGTGGCAGTGGCTACGATGTAGTCTGCTTACTCAATGTATATCTGGGATTTACTAAACAACCTCTTCTCCTACGCGCAGGAATTCACCCAATGGGATTTACTGTGCAAAATATAGGATCCAGGTCACTGCTACTAATCCCAGGTCATTAACCATGCAAATTGTACACTACTCTACAACTCATCATTTTGTCACTGAATCGACGCAATTTCTCTCTGAATCTCTATACTCCTTGGGGCACTTGGTATATAGGCTTTTTGGGTATTTACACTCTTGCTGGACTGCATTAAAATAGTGCTGACCTTCTCACCACGTGTTAGTTAAGAGACACGCAATTTATGGTAATAGAGCATACAATTTACGATTTCACTATCTACACTTGAAATATACTCTACACTGCACTTTCACAAGTCATATTTTCCTAAAATGCACTGAAATACTAAAGTTATCTCGGAGCTACGCCTAAATGCTGCCAATTACAACACCATTAAAGGACAAGTACAATGAGAACATCAGTGACGACGCTCTCGAGTATGAATAATCAGATGTTGTGCAAGGTGAGACTTCCGAGAAAACTTTTTATTACACTTATTACAATTAAATAAACGCACACCACTATGTGTAAGAAGGTGTCGCCCGAGACCCCACTTGAAGGGAAATGCTTTACTACATTGATTACAAGCGTGCGGACGCTCTTCAGTATGTGTAAGCATATGTTGCCGAAGGTGGGACTTCCTAGAAAACTTACCACCACATTGTACACAGAAATGTGGACGGTCTCTCTTATGTTTAAGTACGTGTTGCCGATGATGCGAGCTGTTAGTAAATGAATTGCCACATTGATCACAGGCATAAGAACGCTGTTTAGTATGTGTAAGCAGGTGTTGCCGAAGATTCGATTTAAGAGAGAACTTCTTAACACATTGACTACATTTGTGTGGACGCTCTTCAGTATGTACGAGAAGGTGTTGTCGAATACTCGATTTGTGTGAGAACGTCTTCAAACATTCATTACAGGCAAAATAACGCTCTTCAGTATGTGACAGCAGATGTCGCCGAAGACTCCATTCTTGTGAAAATGTAACCCCACACCGTTCACAGCAGTGCGGACGCTCACCAGTATGAATGACCATTTGTTGCTGCAAATGCGCTTTCTGGGAGAATGTTTTAAAACATTTATTACACTTATGAAGACGCTCTTCGGTATGTGTTAGCCGATGTCGCCGAACACTACTTTCGTGAGAGAATGTGTTACCACATTGGTCACAAGAGTATGGACGCTCCCCGGTGTGTGTAACAAGGTGTTGCCGCAGATGTGCCTTCTGCGAGAACTTCTTGAAACATTTATTACAGGAATATTGACGCTCTCCTGTATGCCTGACGAGGTGTTGTCGAAGATTCGACTTCCTCGAAAAGCAAGAGCCACATTCATTACAACAGAAGGCCCATTGGCGTATGGGATATATTGGCCTTTGATCAGAGTCAGATAACACGTGTAGGTTGCATTCATTTTGAATGGGCAATATGCACATTACCTGACTTCCTTCTTTCAATTCCTTGCAGCTGCTCTTACATGTACCCATTGAACTTCCGGTCAGTAATTCAACCTTACCAAATCTAGAAACAGAAAAGAAACAGATACTGCTTTTTATGAGTATGATAACAAAATCAAATACAACATCCAAAGGCAACCGCAATACGTGTACCAAAACTGCCTCTTATCACATTACATGGCACTCCAAATAATAATAATTGCTGATACAGGCTCTAACAGATAAGCCCAAATAATTTCCAATAGCCAAATAGAAGGTCCAAAATGGAAGCAATGATTTGTGAGAATACTTTCCTTAGGATTCCCTTACGTGTATTCTTCAAAGTTTATTAATAACTGAAACTCATCACATTTAGGATGCCAAATAATACCTAATGTTTTAATAGCTTCATTCCAAGTGAGGTTACATTTTGACAAGATTTCTCTGTCATCAACAGGGACATTGGCAAGGGCTTCTGGATAATTTGATATCCAATTTCTGAGACAATCGTGTATTATAAAACCGGGAATAAAGCTAATTCACCAATGCTAGTAACTGTCAACACGTCATCAACGTAAAAACAAGAAAATGCAATAAGGTGAGAATCCGTGTGTTGAACTAGATGTCTCAGAGCAAGAAATGGGGCAGAATTTGTAACAGTAGTAAGGTGGCAGTCCTTGATCTCTTCAAAAGAGGACTGACGCCATGCAATATTCTGAAGACTCATTTGGTCGGGATGTATTGACATAAATTTGTACATCTTAGCAATATCGGCTGAAGGAGTAACGAGATAAATTCTGAACTGCAAGACAAAAGACACGAAGTCAGGCTGAATTTCAGGTTCAACCATTTACAATGAGTTGAGAGCTATCCAATTTCAAAATTCACAATGTCTGTCAAACTCAACTCTTGGTTTGGTTGTCACGCTAGAATCTTTGAGCACATAAAAGCTTAATGAGTTAGAAGTCTCAAGGGGTGCAATTACCATGTGTCCCACTTCACTGTATTTACGCATGAAAATTATATACAGCTGTCTCAAATCTGTCAATTTAGTAAATATATTTTCCATTTGTTTTAGTGTTTTAAGACCAGTAAGCTTAGACGAGCTGCAGGTGTCACTTCAGTACGAAAAGGAATCTGTCAACAAACCTGCCAGAATCATCCATTTGACTGTTACTCAAGAAACTGTTCTTCAGATGCCCTTCCTTTAGGAGTAAGAAATGTTTGATGGAGATCTTGAAGCCTCCAAAACCTCTGCAAATTTGTAAAAAGAGAATCAAGATCTATAAGCCAGGCATATCGAACCTTGGCATTACAGTTAACACAAAAATCAGGGATAGCGGCTGATTATTCCGAACCAAATCTGGTTATCTAACAAGGTGGGATAGCCTTTCTTATGCAAGGTATTAGAAGACAACTCTTCATAGTAGACTTCAGCTCCTAGCAAGGTATAAATAGCACAATGCAGCTTAAATATACTAACACTTAAAATAATGTCAACGAGCAATATACCAACTGGAACACAAAATCAGCTGTGCAGGAAGTTGGCTTGTGGTATTCATGACTGGATATTTCAACTTCAAAGTACAATCTGACACATTAGAGAACAAAACAAGGTTGAATATGGATCTTCCAGGTGGTGCATCAGTATTACCTATACCAAATATAGGTAGTCATCAAATCTTAGTACAAATGCCAAGCTTTGTGAAAAGACTATACAACACTAAGGATAAATTACTCCCCCAGTCAAAAAATATCTTTAACTAGTACCATCTCCCCTGAGCTGTTCGTTACTGCTACACAAGCTAAGTATTTATGTGGGTGATATAATTGCAGAACTTCTAACATTTATATCACTATTGGGAATTGTTTGTTAATTTTAAACCTGTAAGGTGTGGGATCCATTGTCTGGTGGCACTTGTGTCACTTACAATGTTTAGATACATGAGAAGCAAAAACTACATAGATACCAAAGGTTACATTCGCATAAAACTTGCAGCGATTATCAACGTTTGTTTGTTTGTTTGTTTGTTTGAAATTCCCACAATCAGAATTGCTATGATTATGAAGTTTGCAACACTTGCATTTACAGGAAGTGCACTCACAAGCAATGCAGACCGATGGTGTTCCTCTCACAGTGGGAGTAAGCATGGTCACCGACTAGATCAATTATTATGATGATATTTCTTGTTTAAAGGGGTCTACCCGCTAGGTAACCAGACCATGTTGGTACGAGGTGCAACAAAATGAAATTAAAGTTAAAATTTCAACATGTATTCATTCACAAGAATCTAAAATGAATGATAAAAAATTAGCACGAATTCAAACCAACCAGTAGATCCTACTGACAAAACTTTAATGACTTCACTATGCAGGGTAAGATTACAAAGAAATTTAGGATAAAACAATCAACTTGCCTTGGAGCCCAACACTCGATGCTGCATCAGCCTGTTTGCATCCCAGGGTCGGCATGCTTTTCTCCTCCACAGAACGAGTTTGCTACATGGCTCCTAGGGCCTATAACCAAGAACATACACTCGAGGGAAGGTAAGTTCAAATCCACAGCTCAGACGATAGTTTTAAGGTGATTTCACATTTTCGTACCAAGCTGGTCAACATAACGTCACTGAAGTGTGAAACTTCTTTCCCTCAATGACTAAGTAGTGCTTGACCTCCTCCTTATGGACAGAGTAGTGTATGACCTCTTCCTACTCAGTATTCACCTCCGTTACAAATTTGAGTAAACCTTAGATATATATCTCGGATCTCGTAACAGATAATCAAACCTCCATGATACTCCATCCATTCAGATTTTTTAAATGCCCTTCTCACCACCACCATTAAGAAACAAACCCTTAATTTCTGAATTCTGAGATAGAGGTCCGAACCCAAAAAATAAAAATTCCATAGCAGATAAATGTGTTAACACTCGTATTCACTTAGCAAACTGGTATTCTTATAATCTTTTGACAGAGAATCGGTTAAGCACGAGTTCGACTATTGAGTAGTATCACGATTACAATAAAACTTTTGTTTTAATGGTTCACATTTTGAATCCAATATTATGCAATGTGTATAGACTACATAGTATTGAAAAGGTGGACCATTAAAACATAAGTTTAATTATTAATGTGATCACAGTTCAATATGGATCAAACAATGAAGTTAATATCCTGATATTGAGTAATATGGCGAGGTAACTATAAGCTGCAACATAACAACTTGAACAGAAATCAACAGAGAGCACCATCTGTAAGAAATATACCACCTGCGGGAAATGCTTCATCCTTGGTGTCTGGAAATTCTACACCACCACCGTGAAGAAAACAGATTGCGAAGTATGAGAATGCAGGGAAGCAGGGTATGAGCTTGGAAGGCAGTGATACACCAAGCCCAAATCATTGTATATGGCTTTATATTGCTCCTGAAAAATAAATCCCACTTGCGTTGACTGGCAGAACACACAAACCACTCTCAATCAGGCGGCACATCACCCCTCAACATCATGGTGATATTCTAGCACAGTTCAATTCATCAGCTGTGAACCGATCGTTGGTATTTACACCATTAAATATCAAGAGCTAAAACAGAAGCAGCAAAAAACAGCACAGCTCACAAAATGTACAATAACGCAGTAGCATAGCAACAAATACTGGTATTCCTGCCCCATTCTACATAGTGAAGATGACAAATCTCAAACTGGATATCAACCACTCGCTCCCAATCTACAACATAATCACCAAGCTTCTGCCCAATACCACACAATATTATCTCTTAGAAATTTAGGAGAGCAATGATGGCCACATCATCAAAACTTCTAGAAATGTTTACACAGTCCTAGTCAACAAAATAGGGCTGGCATATTTTGGACTGTTGCAGCACAGAACATGGTTCAACAACGTGGCACAACTAATCACCTGTGCGTCCAGCTCCACATGTTCAGTGGTGACACATGGGGTAGATAGCAGCTACACGGAGGACATTATCGCTGGCTATCTTCAGAAAAAGGGACATCAAATATTCCGGGCCATTCGGATCCTGAATTCTAACCAACACGCCTCACTGATGCATATCCTGTCCCAAAATATGGCAACAATGAGCCAGCTTCTGAGGGATGGTTTGCTGATCTATATGAAGCGACATTGTGTGGAGGCCTCTTGGTGATCTTGACCACAGCGCAAACACTGCAATCGCTGCTGATTCTATGATCATTCTACTAATGCTTTCTTCAAAATGTATGTGCGATTTGTAGTGGTCAACACACCTCAAGTGCTCGCACAAAAAGGGTACACTCAAATGCAACACTTGCAGTGAAGATCACCCACGTTTCTCAGTTAAATGTAAGGATAAACATCAACTTCTCCCACTCGGCCAGAAAAAGTGTTACCTATCACACCAATTGACATCGCTACCCCACACTCCCCTTCCACCTACCCCTCCTTCTGCTGAGGATATTCTGCAAATCATCACTATGGAGCTCTGGAATATTCTCCCATTCCAATGACCTGATGTTCTGTATCAGATTCAGCTAGAGGCGTGTTTAATCCTCCAGACTCACTTTGACATTCTCTGGGGCGTGATGTACTGTGCTTCACTTCTCCTTGATCTTAGTACACTGTTATAGAAAATGAAATTTTATTACAATAATGTGTGTTCTTTAAGGGTCACGTGACTGCTGCCCAAACAGGTGTTGCGGAGAGGTAGCAATTATTATTCATAAATCCGTCCATTCAGAACCTCATTATCATTCTTTAAATGATTATCTGAAAACTCAAAAATCGAAATCGAAATTGGAAATCAAATAATAGCTCTAGCAACAATTTATGTACCTACTGGCTATTCCCCACCTCAGAAATATGTAGAATATACCGGTCGTAAATACAGTACTTGCATCGCGATCACAGGTTTTAAAAATATGTAATATAGACAACAACATTCACAAGCTATTACATGATATTCAGGGTGCTGACCTACCCTTTCCTTCCCCCAACCTGCCCTACAGCAAATACGAGCCATGATTTTCTGATCCTCAGCCCTAACCTAGCAACGAACTGCGACATCACTATGCCACCATCAATGGGAAAATACCATATCCCTGCCCTACTAACCATAAAAATGTACTAAAAAGCCCATAGCAACATAACCAATGTCCCCCAACAGTTGTATGGTACACACTGACCTACTGGGTAGCATATAGACGAACAGTATCAGATATAATATGCAATAGTGAATGACCTACTTCACTGCACAAGCTACAAGATAAAGTTAAGAAATTAGAATCCCGACTAGCTATTATCAACCGAGTCCATAATCCTCACCACACCTCCCTCCCTTCCGAACCTCCCCTCCCACCCATTACACTGCAAATCTTAAAATATTCCAATGAACATACAAGGCATACCTTCGAACATGTGACCCAAATATTCTGAAATACCATTAGAGATGACTTATCATTCATCACGGCTATTAAAAGAAAAAGGTGTGCAAATACTTGCACTGAATTATCCAACACAAGTGACTCTTGCAAATACTGGACCAAGGTAAAACAACTGACAAACATAAATCAACCCTATCCCTATTATCTAATAATACATAAAAATATGCACTCAGTGATAATAAAACAATGATGACATTTTTGCAGATCATTATAGTGTAATTTTCTCACCATTTTCCGATCCCAATATCTACCATCCTGACCACGATGCAATATCTGAATATTAGGGTATCACACAAAATCCTCTTTACTCTACCTTTCAATCCCCTCCAGCTCTTTACCCTCAACATCCCCTAAATGATCCTAAATCAGTCTAAGATACAAAAGACACGCACAGGACTAAAAAGAACACTGCTCTGGACCAGATCATATTACTTACCGACACATAAAAGAAGATCCACTTCCCTTCCTGCAACTCCGAAATAAAGTATATATATAATTCCCCATTCTGGATTCTTCCCCTCGCCTCCCCCCAAATAGAGTACATGTCATAATTTTGTTATTTTGAAAACGCTAGAAACTACCATCCAAAGTAAATTCATATCATCCCGCAAGTCTTCTAACAGAGTGTTCTAAAATCTTAGAAATCACCTTTGCTCACTGTATGTATTCCTATCTCAAGTCCCTCCTTTCATACGTCAGTGACAATCCGGTTTATGTCCTCAGCAATCCATACATGACTACGTTTTTTATATCTCTGCATCAACACAAAATATTTACCTACAAAAATATTCACAGCCCTAACCAGTCTTGATGTTGAGAATACCTTTCAACGGACTGATATATAAACTCCATCACCTTCCAGTTCCAATGACAATCATCCATTTCCTAGCCAAAATCAGTATCTATAACACAATTACCAACACCTTTCCAATTAAAGCAGGAGTACCATATGGTATCCCACTGTCACCATTTTTGTATCAATATTACCCAACCTATAACCCCACCATGATTGTGTCAGTTTGCTGAACACACAGCAATATTGGCTGTGGAATCCAATAACTGATCCTTGCAATCCTGTCTCCAAACCAATTTAAGTGAACTCGAACAATGGCTCAATCCCTGACAAATCAAAATTAATGTAAGCAAAAAAAATGTATAATATTTTTCCTAATCATAAATGTAGACGTCGTCCCACTAATAAACTCTTTCTAACCTTAAATAATCAACCCTCTGCTGTATTGACCACACTTACTCTACTAGGCATAACGTTTCAAAATAATTTTCAATGGAATATACATTTGGACCAAATTTACAAAAAGGCATCCCACAGGATTCACCTCTTCCCCTGGCTGTTAGGTCAAACCTAGGGATTGAAAGCCATACAATTCACACTTCCTACCAAGCACAACTTCCCACTTCCGAGTCAGACCATACATAAATTTAAACTCAAATGGAATGATAGATAAATACAGATCACGCATCTCTGGACGGGGTTCTTCTTGTTATTTTTCTTTTCCTCAGAAATTATGACAACTTGCTTTATTCCATGGAGAAGAAATGGTAAAAATTTTTATGTCATCAACTGTATACTTATATTTCAAATATACATAAATGTATCTAACTGAAAATATATTGAACATTGTTTCATTTTGAATAAAAGAATGTTTTCTGTTCTGTTATGTTTGTAATGATTCAATACATTAACAAGAAAACAATCTTTATTTCTGACAATGTGCCTACAAAAGCAAAAGATATTTTTTTAATTTACTTCCATAAAACATGTGAAATTAGCATACAACCATAACTAAAACAAATTTCAGTAAATGTAATTGGCCAAAGAGTCCATTTGTTCGATTGATGGCTCGCCTCTATAGTGGGTAGAATGAAATAACTATTAAACTGAAAAGATTGGTTCATCTCACTTTGCCTCTCTCTGTCACTAGGACAATATCTACCATGAAATAACTTACCCTGGGTTATATTTGCAAAGAGCGTGGAAGAACGTTCCTCTGGGGGTACAACAAGAGTCGCAAAAGATGTCGTGTGGTGCAATCTTTCAGGTGAAAACACTGTAAATGTCTGTCCTAGAACCCTTCCAATGGCAAACATCATGACGAAGCTTGTAGTGTAGCTTTATTGAGTAAGAAGTTTATAGAGCTCAAATGTATTTTACCAGACAATAATGTATTTCTGAATAGTAAACCCTTAAAAAACGTTTCAAACACTCCTTCATTGTCTAGATTTAGAGCACGTTCTGTTCCTATGCTCACATCTCAAGAGAAATAGAAGCTCGATAATGAAGAGGAAGAAAAAGATCTCAATGGTATTTACCATCAGAGTTTTTACTTTTATTTCAATGCCTAAGAAATTACAATATCTATCACAGTGCCAACATCTAAAGAAGGAGAGTAATGGCATGAGGTACAAAATGAAGAAGGCGATGGAAAAGAAGACGACCAAGGTCTCAACACTTTTCACCAACAAAGCAGGTTAAATAGTTTTCTTAATATCAACCGTCTGCATGTAGTCCAAAATGTTAACAATAAGCCTCTGTTACCGCATGTAGATGTAAGATCCCAACCTACTAGTAGAACGCTTGTAGCAGATAAGAGCCGATCAAGATCGTCGTTACATAAAGTATGAAGCAGAGATTCTAGAAAGAGGGCAAGAATTACACTGTGTAAGTATTAATGAATAATAGCTTTTAGAGTATAGTCTGTTAGTACCTCTTAGCCTTTCTGTAGCACACAGTACACTATAATGTTGCCGACTCTTCAATATCCTACATTTCTCAGTGTTATCTCAAACTCTATCTGTAGAGCACGTATCAAGCTTGGATAAAGCAAGAGAGACACCCAAAATAGTAGGCTAGCTAATATGGTAGTTTAGGGAAAGTATAAGATTGAATTCTTATATAAAAGAGTTAGTAATCGTTCTATCAAGAAATGCTACATAACTAAATATGTAAAACACAACATTCCTAATTATTTTTGGCCGAACCTGAGTTTTCAATTTTTGTACAGGCTTTATTAACACAGATATTTACGAATATAAACTTAACTGACTTGTAAGAAAACAGTTGCATAAGATGCAAAAAAAAAGAACTTGTAAGAACTTGTAATGCACATCTCATTAATCCTCACATTTTAGTCACTGCTCATTAGCCCACACTAATCAGTAACTACTAACAGCCCTTGCTCAAGGGCTCCCTGATCATTTGCAAATGCTTATTAGACCCTGGTCATTAAGTCCTGCTTAAATGACACTTGCTCATTAGCGACTGCTCAAACTTTTCAACAGTCTTACTCCTCACCTAGGCAGTTTACCAAACTTGGAAGATGGATGGCTATTTGTACTATTTAGAATTAATAATAATGTTATTTGCTTTATGACACACTAACTACTCTCTTCCAATTTTTGGAGACACCAAAGCACCAGAATTTAGTCCTGCAGGAGCTCTTTTACATGCCAGTAAATCTACCAACACAATGCTGATGTATTTTAGCACCTTCAAATACCACCGGACTGTGCCAGGATCGAACCTGCCAAGTTGTTGTCAGAAAGTCAGAGCCCTCAACCGTCTCAGCCACTCAGTGTTTAGAATTAGATGACATCTTCTCAGCCTAAGTTAGTCTACAAGGACGTGAAATGCTGCTAGATTTGAACATCATCTCTGTCCAGACATGAAAAAATATTGCTGAGCTCCTAAGTTAGTCTACACAGACTCGATAGCTATCTTTGAACACATTTTTTTAAGTTTTGAACCCAAAGCTTTAATCTCTAAGTGATATAAATGTTATGGTATGGAATTAGAAGTCTCTAAAGATGAAATCTATAAGCTCAAAAAGTTAAAATCAACAAGTGAGTGAGTCCGTGGCCGCTCAGCTCTGAGACCCTGAGGTCGACCTCCATTACATCCATATAAGCAATTAAAATGTGTTAGGCAATAAACCACCTCCCTAGCCCCATATACACAATGTATACACATTATCTTGTACAGAACTACACAAGTTCAAATCTGAGTCCCTCAGCTTGCCTTCAATTCCACCCCTTTTCAGTATTAAATGTTACACATTCTCAACAGTCTCGTTAGGAAAATGTGTAGCCACCATCTTGTTCCAAGTCCAGCACCGAGTCCCGAAGACCACCCTCCAATGTTTCCTGTCCACGAGTAAAGCATACGTATTACGCCCTACACCATATCTCTAGTCTCATTAGTACAATGTGTAACCGCCAAATGTTCCGAATTCCGCTCCGAAGGAGCTAGTGTTTCTGCACATTGCAGGTACATTGTCAAAGTCGGAAGCAGCATGTGGTCCAGTATTCTGGAGGCGTTAATTTCCTCCGTCTCTGTGAAGTAAAGGATGGAGAGGGAGAGTGGTAATGGCTTAGCTGTGTTTGGGAACATATTTGTACTTGTCGCTGGCTCATTATGGCCCGCTATAAATTTCTCACTGAAGGTTGAGGCAATGGCCTCGGGGAAGACAACTATTGTCATTTTATCTTGTATACGTAGTTTTTGTATGCCTCGCGGATGAGTTTCTTGCTGGTACTCCTCACGCATTTATATTTGCCCCACATAAGAGTGTTTGTATCTTGTTTCCGTTTCCTGTAAAACACATTCCGTTTGCATATCGTTTTGACTATTTCTTTTGTGATCTATGGAGAGCTATTCTTGGTATCGATGGGTAGATGGCTTTTTACAAGTTATAATAGCAGTTCCCAGCCAGCTTTTTTGTAGTAATAGACTTCTCTATTACATTTTTACTGGCGGTTTCTTGTATTTTATGGAAGCTGTAACTGCTAGGTGTTCAGAGGAATGGCGGATTACTTCTGTTTTCAGTACTGATGGCAGAGGGTGAGCCCATCCTGCATCCAGATACGATGCACATATGAATATCCCGGTAGCTGGTTGCCTTCCCAGAGTAAAAATAATTTAGGTTAACGTGAATTCAAAGAAGAGTCAAATCGCACGGGCCATATTTCATCTCCGGATGAACGTGTCCATCCTATCGCATTTTTAATCACAGCAAGTATCATAATAAACAGCATAAACTCAACTTAAATCTATGTTATCATACACTATATTATCTACAAATCACTTACTCACACATTTAAAAATAAATAAGAAGAATAAATGTATTAATCTAAATTAATTACTAAAGAAACGAGAAAGTAGTGTTTCCTAATATTCGTCTAATATCTCATAAAATAAATTACCATTATACATGCATTTAGTTTAAGTCAGCACTGCCGTAGAAAAGTTGAATTTCAACCCTGACATGAGCTAACATCTTATTTCACATTTCATTTCATATGAAAAATATTCAATTAATCAATTACATCATTAAAATAATCATAAAACTGAAAGAAAATAATTAATTGTATCTTTGATTAGCATAACACTCAGTTCATTTCCAAATGTTTTCTTTAAAAATCATGCAATCTGAATTATTTTACAAATATCGCTTTTTCATCGATGACTTTGTTGAATGACATGCTAAGGTTACTACTCGCTATTGCCTTCCAAAATCTCGGCACCTATCCTCTTAATCTATTATATTTACGTATAAAAAGTAATCATGAAACACCTTTCAAAATATAATATAATCTATATCTCATTTCTAACTAAAGTAGTTCTTAATTAGCCTTATTAACTTCCTCTCAATGTGCGTCTGACCTTTCACGTACCTTAATTATCATGGCAAGTTTATCCAAGTGACTCCTCTAAATTTGTGTTATGTTAGCTCGATATTATCTATCTATGTTATTCAATATATTGCTACACACTAATTTCATCTTTCATTACGTGCATTACCACAATATGACATTTGCTATAAGGATTTCCTTACAACATTGCTGTATTTGACATAATACAGCCATTCATTCTCATATACGCATATGGGTTTGCCGTGCATACCTTGCCTTATGTTATTCCCTTGACGTATCCCTTTCAATGTACTTGCTCACATATTTGATCCATATTCTGAATATAAACATCTAGCCCATTCAATCACCATGTCTCCAATTGTACACATTGACTTCCATCACGTTTCATGGAGACAAATGGCACTTTCTTGTAATTTCATAAATGTTGTCTCTACACAGACATATCTAGCCATCCAGTGTTATAGGATGTGCTGCTCTCTGCGCGAAACTTGACGGAGCAGAAGATATTGTATACAGGCATGGTGGAAGGTAAGTTGCTGGATTGTGATGTGACTTTATGCCTGACAGTGTTTAACTAACTGACTTTGAACAGTTCTCCGCTATTCGTAATCATTGTGGGACTTTGCCTAGTGCTGCGTGTGCCTTGCTGCCGCTAAGAGAATTGCGCACTGTTTTTCTTTTGAATGACTTGTATTTTACTTCTTCTAAGTTTTACAGTGTCTACCCCCGTTCATTTCCTTTTCATATTGCTTCTTCTACTGATCCTATGCATTGTTTCCATTTCTTAATCGCCTGATGATGACCTGGACTAGGGTCGAAACCGGTACCATTTCTAATTATTATTAAATGAGAATGTAATTCTCTACATTTCTTATTCTTTGGTATTGAATAGGTGGAATCTCCTTATCAATTATTTCAATTTTAATTAGGAGCTGCATGTAATCATGAAAACTTAAAAAATGTTAATTAGAAATATGTAAACTCGGTATTATGGAAAAGAAATGCATGCAAATCACATTTACTTGAAGTAGATCACGTTACAAATAGGTTGTGCACAAATGTAGACAGTTTGCCTGCATGGAGCACATAAATAGAGAACTAAGCCATGTTACTGAGATTATGTAAACCTATTTTCACTATTGCTGAGGATGCATTATGATGACATGAATCAAAATAAAGTGAGTATTACTCCAAATAGTTCCTATTTTTTCTGAATTAGTATATTACATAGGACAAAATGGCATTGCTTTTTCACAGTTCCCTCAGCTGATGCAATACTGAAGCTGCTGGATAATGCAGATGTTTCCGATATAGAGGTTTGTGATAGTGATGAAGAGGAATGAGATGATTTATTTGACCAACTGTCAGCTCCAGGTACGTTTACCATTTTTCACTGTTGTTGTTGTTGTTGCTGTTGTTGGCTTTTGCCTTGAAATAATAGTAGGCCTCATGTACTCAATTATTATATTTTTTCCAGGAGGTGATACGTTAGATGAAATGCGCGATGAAGGTGATGACGAAACACCAACACCTGAGGAAAATTGCGTACCAGTTGAAGAGGAGTTGAGAAGTTAGACTTCCTTGTAAGCCTTTACAAAATGTGCATTATTATTATTTATTTAGCTTATGGCTAGTACATAACTCTATATACAAATATTCAAAAATATAACAAACAATATAACACATTAAACAATCAACCCATCTCTAAAACAGTTCATAAACTTAAATCCAAGCTGTCCAACCATTGTACAACCCCATCAGAAGCACACACAAACTCCTTCAGCTGACCGGAGTATGACCTCCTAGGACATTCAGTGACAAAATGTGCATCAAGACTAGGAAATGGACTCTCAAGATGATATTTCATGGTAGAGATATGGCTATCACCAATAGCTGGCTGGAATATCAAGCAGATGATACAAGATTAGGACTTCCTATGAAACAAACATTAGACCTCCTCCATTTTCGTCTGAGAATTGCAGAAGCTCTGGTGAAGCAAGCAAAAAATGTAACGGGAAAAAAAAGAGGGGTCATCCTGGTACAGGCAACAACGAAACGGCAAGGTGTATAAGTTCGTCCCTCAGAGGAAGTTCGTTATGATAACGTAGATCACATGCCAGTCCACAGTGATGCAACATTACCTGGTAGATGCAAGAACACGGACTGCAAAGGGAAGTCACGTTGGCGCTGCCGTAAATGCAACCTCTTTGTCTCAACACGGAAAGGAACTGCTTCACCAATTTCCATCACAAAAACTAAGGAACTCTGAGTAAATGGATTTTTCCTATGTGTTAGTGGCGTGACTGAATAATGTGCATTCAAGAAGACTTACTCTCGCTAATTTCAATGACAAATTTTTGTGCTCATTGAAGTTGAATTATTGTAGTAATTTCTTGTGTGTCTAGCCAAATATACACGTTATTAGACAAACAATATTAAAATGTATTGTTTACATTTTCATTCTGTGCAGAATTCTAGTAGTAGTGCCCTTTTATTGTAAGAAACACATGTTTTACCAATAACAAATGCATACACTGTATATATGGAAGAATTGATTATATAATTACCATTGAGTAACTTTGTCTATATTTGTTCACAAGCTGTATTTCAAAAATAACCAAAATAAAATTATGATTTTTTTGTATACAGACTTCTGTTAACCTGTACACACCTCTAAAACAGAAAAAATACTTTTTACCTCCAGTGTAAATAATTCGTGATCGAAAGGGTTTTGCCTTATGTTATTCCCTCGACGTATCCCTTTCAATGTACTTGTATCACATATTTGATCCATATTCTGAATATAAACATCTAGCATCCCTCATTACGTCTTCATTGCAATATATCTTCCTAATACTTCACTCCAATCGCTTCATATAATTCCATTATCATCTATATCCACTCAACCAAATCAATTATATCAACAACATAACCACTTTTCCTTATATCACAACCTCTGCATAAATAATGCAATTATTAAGACGTATAAAACTTCGTTGCAATTATGTTCACTTATTTGGATCACTTCATAATTCCATCTGATGTCGTAATTCGGCAAGGAATAAGTCATATAAATTATAATTCCTCTCTATATCATCACATAATGATGCTAAATTAGCATAATTGGTTTCACAAAACCCATTAATCAAATCTAATGCACGCAAATACTCTCATCCTGCTGTGTATAATCTACATTCCTTCTCGAAAATAATCACATTTCATCTATCATAATCCACTCAACATATGTATAGCCACTTTTTCGAGATATCGATCTTGTCATAACTATAATTTTACATGATAATTATATTCTTGAAGGCTTAATAATTGCTTAATTTCTCTCCTGGAAAATGGTTCCTGAATATTTTTCCACTTCTCTAAGCTCTGTTTTTAATGAGCTTCGACATGTTGAACTGCATCACAATTAAGTATGTATTATTTTCCACCTAGTCGATACAATGATTGCTTAAGGCAATTTAATGGTTAAAAGTGGTACATGTTTCGTATATTATCAACATCTTCACCCACATAACACTGTTTAGATGAAAAATATATAAATTGACAAAGTAATGCTTAAGAGGAAGTGTCCTTAAAATTAACAATTAATGTTGAACTGCTTCGTATCGGTCCAACTGGTGAATGTATTTGATTCAAATTGTCTTATTTCATGCCGCGATTCCTCTCTTTGATGTTGAATAATGTGTATTACGCCGTATTTTCTTGTTTAACACGGGTAATATTTGCGTAATTTCTTCTATCTTGGCAATTAGTCTTCCTTTCTGTCGCAGCTGAATTGATATATGTCCGTTCTCTATCTCATCAGATTAGTAAGTGTAATAATAATACCTTATATTTTACTTGATTTCATGAAATAATTCACTTGATACTATTCTGTTCTCTCCTCACAGCCTTTTAAAATTGTATGCTCCTACTTGGTCTTGACCTCCTGTGAACTTCTAACTTATGGTTCTTTTCTTTGATTTTGCCCTGTGTGGTCCGTACCTCCATTATGATGCCATTCTGGAACGCGTTAGAAAATGCAATGGGTACAAGAGTTAGTAAGGACAGGAGTTTTCATTATACGGGTATTGTTCAAGGAATACGTTGTAGAATTCTAAAACAAAAGTTGCTGGTAATGGACTGGTGGGAAGACGCAGGAAAGGAGGGCGATCATGCTGCCAGAACATTTCCAAGCCTTCTAGATACTTTTCAATCAATGTTGTATACTTGGTACATGGCAGTAATTCCTCAGTGATATCACCAGGGGGATTTCAGAGCTCGGTACATGGAACCCAAAAGGAACTTGCTTCCTGAAAACGTGAATTCCACCCAAACAAATTCTGCCTTAGTTTCCAGCTGCTCAAAGCGCACAGGGCTGAATACTGGTTTCACGGCAATACGTATTCCTCCCCCTGAGGTTTCCTAAATACTGTGTATGACTGAGGTGCCACTTCTACGTAATAGATTCACTAAGGCACAAAACTGGTGAGTCTAAAGTAGCAAGAGTGGCCAGAACTGCCTGTTTATGCTTCATATATTACAGGCTGCAAAAATTAAATCTAAACGCAGTAACTGTCCTATTATGTGCAGTCCAATATCCTGAGTTGCAAACATCACCATGTACACTGCTTGATGTCATGTAAATAAAATGATTCTGCGATTGAGGAGAGTTACATTTCCAACATGACTATGTTAGCAACCCCCGACATAATTTTCTACAGTAGAGATGTATTAATCATCGCACATGTTCTCTGGACTAGTGAGTAATAATGTGCACACATTGCAAATTGCTGATTCACAAGATGTCTAGGATTACGCACGTTACATAGGCATTAGAATGAGACTTGAAAGTATGGTCCTGGGTTCAATTCCATATCTTCACTAAGAGCAAATGAACACATTACAAGGTGGGGAAATGATACAGGCGGTTTGGAAACTGATCCCTCTGGCAGCCCTCCAACCCCCCAGACTTCTGATACCCATACCTGCAGTGCACTGTAGACCTTCACTTCTACACCATGCCCAAGAATAAATCTCACATGTAGATACTACTAATAAGTGCTTATTAATTTCTAAATCTGTACACAATTCTCTGATAAACAAGGAATACTTTGATACTATTGTTGGAGATGTTATAACACATTATACCATTAAAAACACGACAAAAACTCGGAGAAATCATATAAATTTAGCAGGCAGATTTAAGTATTCCAGAATAATATTCTTCCAAAACCAAACATTCCTTCACTTTCATCCAACACAGCCAGACAAGAGGCACTTTTGCCAACATTCCTATCCCAGAATATACTTTCCACCAGCCTGAACACTGAGGATGCTGAGGCCAACCTCTCACTCTGAATCAATGCCCAATCTTGCTATTGTTTACTCACTTAATTTACCAGTAACAGGATGTATTTCACAAATAGGTTCCCTACATATTACTCCTGACCATATTTCAGATTTATTGATTTGATAGTTCTTGGAATATTGTGATGAGTGAGTGGTGATTTGCACTTCTACCATACATTGCCCGTGATTGCCAGATTGTGCAGTAATGTCAGATATAAGAACAAGGATTGTGAAACAGCAACAGGAGGCCAAGTTAAATGTCACAGAGCAATAAAGACTTGACCTTAAGACAATTAAATATCTCCAAACTGCATGGAGCAGTGTTTATAATGAAGTGCTAGAGGTGAAGAAGAATAAACAAAATACAGATAATGGAATATAACACACCAGCCTCTTTAGATCATTGCTGAATTTTCCGCCACTGGATCCCAAGATCAAATTTTCAAAGGTCAGAATAAATTCTGAGTACGGAAAGCAAATTTAGTACATCAGAACATGGTTATTCAACTGCAAATAATCAGGCCTTGAAATACAAGAAATATTCCAGGCAGGTGTCAGATGTTATTCTTCTACCTGAAACAACATTAAAAACATGTAACTAACAACACCAAGATAACAATTTACTATGCCATCATACAAGCCAGTGTATTTTATGGCTTTGAAACCTAACAGGCCACTGAAGGCGACAGTATATATATCAATAACATAGAAAGAAGGTGAAGTGTCACTAATGAATGAAATTGGGGTTTTGATACAAGAATGCAAAGAAGTACAAAGGTAAGAAAGGAGACAGAATCAAGTGCATAATTTACTGCAGGCTGGTTTTCTGGACGGTCATGTTGCAAAAATGGACAACAGCAAAATCATGGTCAACCAGACACCCCAGAAACACCTACTACAATATGGAGAAAAGAACTGGGACAGTAATAATAATCACTGTACTGGCTCAGATACCAACTAGTGCCAAGTAGGCTGCCTGCTGATCACTAGATACTACAGGCTGACTTATTTTATTCTTGTGGAATTTTCTCATGAGCCACGATAAAGCCAACAAGTTTGGACCATGAGTGAAGTACAGGATTCAAGAATGATCTGGATGGACCTGTGCTCGCCTTGAAACCAAGATAGAGGGATATCAAGGACTTCACTCCACCTCTTGTCTGCAGAGGCAGGTACTGAACACATAAATAGCAAATTCCATATTGTCAAGGGTTAGGGGCGTAAAATGTAATTAAACTAAACAGTACTTACTTGTCTTCTTCTTTGAAACAAGTGACCAACTGACCAACTGTGCCTTCATCTACGCATACTTCACCCTTAATATCGGTGGAAGGCTGTAAGCAACAAATATGCAAAACAAAGTAAGAAATGTACAGTAAACAGATAACTAGAGTAAGAGTTTATAAATATACATGACACAGCTGACAAAATAAACTACATAATTGCACAAAAAATATTAATTTATTCTCCCAATGTAAAAAGAAAACAAACAAGTTTCAAGTCGAAATTATATGAAGAACAGGAACAAGAAAAGGAACTCATAATAGGGTAAAAAGGACAGCAGTAGATAAGTGAGCAAAAGAAGAAGGAAAACTTGAAGGACAACAATAATCTCTGCAATTCTTTCTACAACTTCCTGTCATTGTGTTCATCCTGTTATGTGTTCTCAAATGAGTGGTCACTTGTTTGTTCCTTGTGTACCCAAAGATGGCTCTGATTGTCAAACAGACATACACTGGATCTTAACCAGAGAAAGGTCAATCTCTTGCCTACCATGTTCAAGTTCATACAACAAATAGTCAGTTGTTGGACTATTCATGGACTCTAGACAATCTGAAGGCTTTATCAATATAGACTTACAACATTTACATTCAGATTTTAAAGGACAAGGCTAGTCATGTTTTCTGAGAATAGCAAGTACACCACATTCCCGGAAGTCCCAGGATTGATTCTCGGACAAGTCAGAGATTATTACCAGACTCTGATGGCTAGTTGCTGATCCAGTCAGGCTATATGAGAACAATGAAGGTGTTTATTGATAGGAAGGTAGAGTCCTTAGTCTGAAAAGCCAAGATTAATGGCCAAGAAAATTTGTTGTGCTCACCACACATTGACTTGTAAACTGCAGGCCATCAGGCTGAGAAGAGAACGGTTGGCAGGGTAATGCTAATCAGAGCTGTAGAGTCATGGGTTTTTGTTTGGTCTTAAAAGGACTCTGTTCAGAGAGTTTAAAACTATGCAATATGTTTTCCAGACAGGAGCAGAACAGTCTAACATTTTTTTAAATTATCATTTAACTGACATAGTCTACAGTTGACTTTGTATGCAATGTTATATTAATGTCATCTCTCAGGTTTTTGTCAGTTTTGTTGAAAGAGGGAAACCTTACATTTTGCTTTCTCACCAGTCAACTTTCCACTGTTCTAACAAAGGTGAAGGGATTCAATTTAGTTAACTGTCATTGTGTATTTCATCAATCGAGCAATATCCAAATGAATTCATCAATCTAAACCTTACTAATGAAAGTTGAAGGATCATAATGAATGTAATATATTTTGAAACTAACAACCAGCAAAAGAGAAGGAACTCCCATTGTCTTGTGTAGCAAATGCTGCAAAAAGAAATCAAGGATCCAAAGTACACGGATAACACTGCCCTGGAAAATCTCAAGGCTCAATTCTTCTCTAATCAGTCTCTTCAGGATCGGCTGCATCTATGGATATGGCACGTTGCACATGTTCGCCCGAATAATTTCAACAAAGGTGACGGCTATACACTGAGTAGATCATGGCTACCCTCCATAGTTAACTCGTCAATATCTTTCTCCGTGACCCTGGAGGCCCTGGAATGAACTATATTTCTAACAGGGTCTCTATCTTGAGTCTGGTTACAATAGAATCTCAGTAGCTGTTTTGCTTTGTTGTTGATCTGAAGACGATCCTGGTCGCAGGATCGAAACGCGTCGGCTGGTATTTAACATTACACGACCTAATATCTCCAAATAATTATCATAATGACATCCAAGATAGTTGAATGTCATATTGGGGATATGAAGTTGGAACAGGTATATAATTTCAAATATTTGGGATGTGTACTCCCTGGCTGACAATATAGTAAGTGAAGTTAATGCAGTCTGCTCACAGTATACTGGACGAAATTATCTTTACATTGGTGGGTTTTCAGATCGAGTTTGCTCTACGGGAGTGAAATCTGGGTGGACTCGGGATAACTTATTCACAACTTAGAAGTAACAGACATGTAAGTAGCAAGAATTATTGCTGGTAAAAACTGGTGGGAACAATGGCAGGAGGGTACTTTAGGTGATGAGATAAAAGTTAATTTCAGATTTAACTCAACAGATTGAGCTGCTGTCATGAAGTGCATCGTGTGAGATGAATGGCGCAGTTTAGGTTACCTAGGAGAATGATGGAGTTGGTAATGGAGGGTAAGAGGAATACAGAGAGACCAAGGCGATGATGATTAGTCTCATTTTATAATGATTTAAAAATAAGAGATATAGAACTAGGTAGAAATAGGGGATTGTTGTGGTGATTAGTAAATTCACGGAGGTTAGCAGACTGAGCAACAAAAGGGACAACAGTCTATAATGAAGTTGTATGTATGTATGTATGTATGTATGTATGTATTATGTATGTATGTATGTATCTATGTATTACTTTAACATGGCATTTCGTAATGTGCTCATGGATAACAATTGCACTAGCGCAGTGTATGTGTTTGCCACTATCGGCAGCATGGCCTGATTTTATCCGGAAGATTCCTCTATTCTTTATGCAGTACAAAATACTAAATGAACTATTACATACAATCATAAGTTTATTGCATGATATGCTATCTGATTTGAATGTTGGTTAACTTTTAGTTCACCTCCTTGATGGTGATTTTTGATCAGTCAGCCCCGTTAAGGAAGAGTCTTGCCATTAGATTAATCATGAAGCAAAATTTTCAAGGAATGTTCCTTCTCATCTTAATTTAGCCATTCAGAATATTGATGATAATAATAATAATAATAATAATAATAATAATAATAATAATAATAATAATAATAATAATAATAATTGTGGCCTGTTGCAGATTCTTTGAGTTGACACCTATAGGAAAACAGCACTGAGGCAATGAACAATAAATGTGTCAAATCTTCCATACATAAGAAAAGGATATGTTTCATGTAGACTTATTACACTGCACCAATCCACATGTGTCAGTGCTTGTGCACAACAAACAAATTATATCTTTGTAGGACTCTATTAGATGATCATATTCGATACAAGATTAGAATTGCATTAGTGCAGTGTTTTTGTTTTCCCATATTGGCCCCATGGCCTGAAGTTATCAGTGAAGTTACCCAGAAGTTTTTTTTATTAGGAGCATGCAATAAAGTCTTGTAAGTGTATAATTCAGTACTGCCAGTACATATATTAACCTGATATTATGTAGCACTGTAAAAGATGCAAATACTGCACATATTTAATTGATTTAGCAATGTATTTTACACATTGCTTGCAATATAATCAACATATTCACTATATAAAGAAAGGACTACTTATTTAGTGACTTAATCTTGATTAAGTCTGACAAAACCAATTTCTTGTTGAATTGTCTGTACAAGTCCAGGGATCAATAAAACAGTACCTTTCAGAAACACATATTAGAATTGCAAGATGGTTCGTTCTGTCCAGTGAGTCACTTCCTATATTCAGCTTTGAGTTGACCAGAATTTTATTTGCATCTCTGTTCCTCAAACATGAAGGGATGAATTCCAGGTGATCCTGGCTTAGCCTCCATGTCAGAAGGTATCTTAGTACAGAATCCTCTCTCCAGATGTATCTGTAAGACCATGCACACTTAACAAATTAGAAATGATACCATTCATTGCAGTTGTTTTCCCAGAGTTACAGAGGGATGAACCATCATAATCATAATATTATGAGGATGACTTATGCATTTTTCAGTATCAGTACAGATTTTGGCCTCATTAGAATATCTGACTGCAGCCTTGGTTTGCTTTAAATTTATGACATCAAATGCAAGATTTAGGAACATTGCATACTGAATGGTGCTTTCACAATAAGTAAACACATCAAGACCCAGATCACAGCAAAATTTATGGGTATTAGCCACAGAATTACCAAAGGTTTATGCACCTAAGGAAACATTTATCTTCTGTCTCACCCACTCCCAATTCTTTCTCTTTAATATATAACCAGTGTGCAGTCCTTTCACTTCCTGTAATAGTACCAAGTTCTTCCAGGTATTTTACCTCAGTAATATTTTCTTGGCCTAGAGTACTACCATTTACGAGAAGCTGCTTTTCTGCTAGGGAATTCATTGCAACAAGATAAGTTAATGCCTTTTGCAGAAACTCTGCTGGATGAGGAAAAGAACACTGGGTGTTCAGTCAAACAAACTTCATTCCTAAGGCTATACATCCCAATCCCATCATAACTGTTGACTACATGTTTTTTTTGTACAGGCCCTCAACTCACTGGTATTTTTGAGCTCCTATTCAGTGCTGTCACCATACAGTCTAATGCTTCTTTGGCCACTTCATACTCACCACTGTCTAAATATCCCTGAACCAAGTCAAAAAAGACACAAAACTGCTCATTGTCCCGCACCAATTCCTTCGTAACAGCCGCTTCAGTAAACATCTAAGTTCTGAGGATTGATTGTGAAATAGCCCTAACTTTTTCTTTCTTTTAAAAACTCTCTTCTCTAAAACCTGGAGTGCCATCAATAGATGTTGCGCAGTGACAAAAATTTTGAAGATGTGGTGGTGTGAAAATTTACTGAGGTGACAGCAGGGATACTGCAGATATTGCTGCATGATTGGGTTGGCCTGAAGCCTGACAAGTCTTACAAATAGCTACTCAGAAAATTGAGACCTGAATCATTATATTTCTTCTGAAGACCTTCAATGATTTGCTGATGGAAGACTTTCCTCCTGTTCCTCTTTGTTTGCTTTGCCATGCTTTCAGCTGTTTGATTTTCCTGGTAGCCTGCACCAGTTGCTGCTTTAATTTCTTAGGGATGGGTCAAAAGCTGTAGTTTTGTTTTGTTCATAGGCTTGGTGATTTAAAAGATAAAATTAAAGCAATTTTAAAACAATAACATCCAGATCACTATAATTTTATATTGCATGATAGATAGAAGCAGCAAATGGTTAGGAAAAATTAATTTAAAACTATTTAATAGTCCCTAATTTATAAACTTAATTTTCACTGCTTGCAAATGAGAGGGAAAATTAAATGTTTAGAGCCATTTTTAGCAGTAATAGCCACAGGTCATTTGATACATGTACTTATCTTCAAAGTGTGCAGAGCATAAATGACTGTATTTGGTGCAAAATCATTTGTCTCTTTTCATCCTCACAACCCATTGTTGAGTTAATTCCTTGGTCTTTAAAAAGGAAATCATAAACATGATAAAATGAATAGCAAATGTGCCTCACAGTACTTCCTCTGTTTAAACATTAAAATGGGTTTAATATCGAACAGGAATTACAAAAGCAATGTCAGTTATAATTCAGTAACACTTAGTTAAAACAAAATGTACCCTTGATTATTTACACTGATTAGTGCAGCCGTTTGCTGAATATAGGGCTGGCATTCTTGAGACAATAATCTGACCTTTTGCTTCACAATACATATGAAGTCCAGTTACAATGCACAATATACCTGTATTCAGCAAGTGGCCATGTGGTTAGGGTCATACAGCTGTGAGCTTGTCTCTGGGAAATAATGTGTCAAACCCACTGTTGGCAGCCCTGAAGATCATTTTCCATGGCTTCCCATTTTCATGGTAGGCAAATGCTAGGTTTGTACCTTTATTTAGGTCTCAGTCAATCCATTTCCACTCCTAGCCCTTTCCCATCCTATCGTTGACAAAATATCTATCTGTATCTGTGCAATGTAAAGGAAATTGCAATTACCTGTCAGTTGATCATACGTTCTTATGCCTTAACTAGGAGCACTGACATCAGGCATACAGCCCCTCTATGATATTGTAGTTCAGATAACCTATAGGAATAATTGTTCGTATGGTACATATTGTTTAAAGCTTATGTCCTTGATGACTTCCTTTCCAAATTTCATATGAGGTGGCCTGCGGTAATCCATCTCTGGTGAGATACCCTGTGCTCAATGCCTGATGTCTTCTGGATTGGCCCAGAACAAGTTTGTCACTTGTATTTTGGGTGTCATTCTCATCCTTCACTCTTACAATATGAAAGTGACCGAGATATGAGCAGTATGTGTAACACCATTTCTAATACAGCCAGATCCTATAGGAAAAGCTGTGAAATAGCCGGTCTGTGTGTACAGTTCAGTGAACATGAGAGACTTGTATGTAACAGCACTGTCTAGTTGGATGAGGAAAGCAATTGAAAACTACCTTACTCTTCATTTCCTTAGCTTGCCTCCTCAGTGACACCTAGGTCTCTGTGGCAGCTGTTGAGGATCCTGCCTGCCTTCAGGCTGAGAACTTCATATACAAGTGGAAATATTGAAGATACATACTTCCTGCTGAGTTGTATTTGCCAGTACAGGATGTGAAGGATAACAGTAATAAATTGTGAAGTTCTTAATACTCCATAATTGTTTTGTTTATAATAAGCAAATTATTTGTATGTCTGTACATTTTTATGGACACTTAGTGTTATTTTGGAAGGTTTTATTTTATATAATTGTGCTACTCTTCAAAAATATCTCTGAGCATTCAAACAGGACATTTCTCCACTCCTGAAGGTCTCTTAGTTGTTATGTTTCTATGGATACTCAACACGGGAATTTTCTTAATTACAATTATATTGAGAATAAGAGGTAAAGTGGTTCAACCTATTCAATACAGGGAAAATAAGAAATGTAATGTTATATTCTTATTTGATTATAAGCGGTACCGGTTTCGACATCTGTTCTGGGTCATCATCAGCTGATTAAAGATATAAAACAATGCATAGGAAAACAATAAGTAAAGGATAAGTCATTCACTAAAGCAGTTCAAGAAGCACTATAACACTATAGGGATTAGCACTACATGATGTGTAAGATCCCAAAATCCTTGTACTGAATAGGTTGAACCACTTTATTTCTTGTTTTCAATTTCATTATGATACAGTTCAATAAGGAACATTATGAAATTTCTATCTTTAAATGGAAATTTTCTGACAAATGATAATGAAGATTTGAAACTGGAACTGTCTCATATACTAGGATATGATGAATTGTTAAGCCCACTCATATATAACTACGTTTCCAGATGTGTCTGAAAAAATTGCCTAATATATCACAAGAGATGAATTTGAAAAAAAAAAAAAGAATTAGAGTTGGCAGAACCAAGAGAAACACAGGTGAACACCTTTGAAGTAATCTAATATTTTGATGACATTTTTCTGATAATTGAAATTGTAACAAACTGTTGAATAGACTTTATTGAGCAACTCTTAATTTTAAAGCAGACATTTTGAAGGTCCTTGGAAAGATGTATAGTGAGATTGCCAATATTTTGAAATGATTTTCATATTTTCTTCAAGTAGTTCAAAATTTTATGCTGGGTAATATATAGCAGCTATTATTGTTCAAATCCCTCCACTGCATGGCATTTGGTGGCTGGTTTCACTACTGTTACTGATAACTTATCCTAACCGGATTTAGGCCATGAGCACAGCTATCTTCCTTTTGTCATGTGTCAAAGAGCTCCAACCCATTTCTTCAAAATATTGATCCATGATGTCCTTAAATCCCCTTTTGTCTAAATTTTTTTCTCAAAATATTACTTATAACAGACAGTCCTCATAATGTGATACATGTATTTCAGGCTCTTGAGTTTAATTGTCTTGATAAGCAAGGTCGACAGCTTGCAGTGTGGGGTACCCCTCCGTCAGCAGCCCTGAAGATGGTTTTTGTGGTTTCTCATTTTCTTATCAGTAATATGCTGGGGCTGTACCTTAATTAAGAACATGGCCACTTCCTTTCTACTCCTGGCCCTTTCCTATTCTTTTGTTGCAATAAGACTAATCTCTTTCAGCATGACACGAAAATAACTCCGAGCATTATACCATTTGCTGTTATACATCCACATCTTGAATGTTTTGATTCTCTTTTCTCTGGATAATAAAATATATAGGGCTCTACAGTATTGAGTACGGTAGAGAGGACACAGCACTTTGTTACTCTCTTTTTGCAATTTATTCTGAGATCGTTTCAAGATAGAAATTGCCACATGCTAATGAAAATGGGCTCTGCTTTCTCTATCCAGCATTTGATTTCAGCAGAATGGTCCTATGTTACTCCCTAGATATTTACCCTGTCTGCTTGTTTGTTGTACATCAAAACAATTTCAGGTGGTGTAGGTTTCTTTTTTATATTGCTTTTGTTGTGTTGAGGACAAAGTCACAATCTTTGGGTACAGCTTGTGCAAATTGTGGAGAACACTGATTTAAATACAGGACAGGAAGAGCACTGTAGTGGAAGGTGACCAGGACTAGGTTCGAGCATACACAGAAGAATATAGGTGAGGATATTATACAATGCATGCCTTATGAAAGGTACAATCCTTTTCTAAATTGTAGTATACCTGTTAAGAAAACTTTCACAAATCCTTCCAGTAACTGGATACATAACTGCACTGTCACTATTGCTAGGCATAGTAAATCTCTTATAGAATACCCCTCCCACGGTTTCATCATATATTGTATCCTTTTTTATTTGACTACCAGTGCCAATGCCGGTCACTTTATTATCACTTTCCCTTGCGGTTTCAGTATTGCTTCCATCACCGTCATTATTTCTGTCCATTTAACTTCCCACGTTTATGTTTACTATGTTCCAATAAACCTTCACTTGAAAATACTGACCTTCAAATTACATGCCCATAGATTTTACTTCCAGTCCTCATTTGTATTAGAAGCAATTTGTTTACCATATATTATAGTAATGCTTCCATTCTCCCATATCAGCTTAATGAGATACAATTCTGGATGATATTGAGAAAGATGTAATACAGTATGACAATGATTGGCTTAAATACAGTCTATTTTATAAGTGTACTGGAATGGCTTGTTCATCTTGATTAATGAATATAACCCGGTTCTCAGCATGTCCTCTTGGAAAGGAATTGCAGTCTCTGTTAACTAGAACACAATTTCTCACTTGTTGTTGTCTGAGTCATCGGTCCAAAGACTGGTTTGATGATGCTTTTCATGTGAACCTATCCTGTGGTATCCTTTTCATTTCTAGATAAGTACTACATCCTATATCTGCTCTGATCTGCTTGTCATATTCATATCCTGGTTTACCCCTACTGTTCATATCAAGTACACGTTACTCAAACCCAACTGAACAAGTCCTGGGTGTCTTAAGGTATGCCCTGTCATTCTATCTCTTCTTGTCAAATTTATGCAAATGATCTCTCACCAACTTAATTCCGTATCTCTTCGTTCATGTTTCGATCTACCCAACTCACCTCCAGCATTCATGTTTACCACTATATTTCAAAAGCTTTTACCGTATTTTTTTCCTGAATTAATAGCAGCACCTGTTATGTTGATAGTTCGAATGGGGCAGCTTACTTCCTGACAAATCTCTGAAAGAGTTCTGGAGCAAAGGCCCCGAAGTGGTTCCTTCGTCTTGCGAATCAAGTCAAAGTCACAATGGCTTCTAGTATGTAGTATATGGTACAGCAGTTCCCAGCCCCAATGACCAAAAAAATCAGCCACCTTTGCACTGTATGTGGCGGAGCGTTGTCATGGAAAAGAATGGGTAATACGCATTTACGGTATGCTGTGGAGGATCATAGTGCTCTAGAATAAAACCTTCACAGTCATACATGAGTATAACAATAACTTTCATATGGCTAGTGTTCTCACAAACACTCAATCGTTGTGGTTTCCCGTATTGATGCAATTATTTCGATCAGCATTTCAGCTGTGGCTCATACAAGTTAGCTCATGTTTCATACAGCATATTAATATGGCATTAGAAAACCTCTTCTTTGTACTTACAGTACTCCTAATAGTTACGAGCAGCATCATATCGTAATCATTTATGCATTTCCCTTGAATCATGCAGAACCCAATTTGATGACATTTTTATCATGCCCAGGTGAACAGTATGAAGCACACTCGTATTTGCTAACCCGGTATCTCGTGCCAGCTCATATATCATAGACGTCGACCAGTGTCCATTAACACGGCAAGAACATGCACTTCTCCTTCACTGACACTAGGATGACCTGGCTGATGTACGTCCCTCGTTGAAGGCTTTTACCAACCCTGCCAACGTCCTGTAAGATTGAGCAGTTTCCATGCAAGCTTCTTGGAGACCTTAAGGACACTGTCGTGCTGAACGATGTCTGACACATTCAATCTTCATACAATTCCATTGTTCCTGTTTCAAAAACATTGCGACAATACTGTCTTAGATTGCCAGCTAACCCGGGGCTGTGTTCATTATGCCAGTGTGCATGTGTATGATGTGAGAAGGTATGCTCTGAGGTAAGGTAGGTATGTAAATAATGTGTGCTGTCAGTGACATTATTAGCTTCCATTGCATGGCGTCTCTGCAGCAGTGTCGTCACTATTAACCAACCATCTCATCTCCCATACTTAAGTTCGTCTTCATTTCCTTAATATTCCTATGACCAGTCAATTGAAAATATTTTATGGATATATCTGGAGAATTGCCTCTTTCAAGCATGTTCCTTCTCATGAAGTTAATATAGATTGTTGTTTAATGCTTTGTTCTTGTGAACAAATGGGGTTGCCCTTACGGTAAATTTTTTTACATTAAGGTCAATATCATTATTCGGGCGAATAATTTCAACAAAGGTGACGGCTATATACTGAATAGATCATGGCTACCCTTCATAGTTAACTCGTCAACATCTTTCTCCGTGACTCTGGAGGCCCTGGAATGAACTATATTCTAATAGGGTCTCTCTATCTTGAGTCTGGTTACTATGAAGTGACAGTAGCCATTTTGCTTTGTTGTTGCTCTGAAGACGATCCTGGTCACAGGATCGAAATGCGTCAGTTGGTATTTAACATTACACGACCTAATATCCCCAAATAATTATCATAATGCCATTTAGTGGTCGTGAAAGTCTACGTATTAAGATCTTGGATGTCTTACCTAATGGCATCAATTTAGTCTCAGAAAGGCTAATTTTCATACCATACTCATTGAACCTCTTATCAAGTTCCAAAAAAATTTGTCATTAATATAAAAATGTCAGCAAGTGCCAAATTGCTTGCTAAATATTTACCTTACGGAATCCCTTCCTGCCAAGCTACGACCAACAAAGGTTTTCAAAATTCTGGCGAATATGACCCTGAGAGACCCTTCAGGGTCTGAAACCACACTGCTTTTCATCCTACTTCCTCTGAATCACTGTAACCATCCTCCCTTCCACCTTGCCTGGTATACTGATTATTAAGATACCTTGATAACTGATGCTATACTTCCTCTTTGCTTACTTATAAGTAGGTGTAATTATAGCTATCATCAAATCTAAAGGTACCTTATTAACACTCCATGATATTCTTATTTTATGAAGTCATTTCAACCCTTCCTTCCCACTATACTTTACCATTTCAGGTCTAATTTTATTTATTCCTGCTGCTGTATGACAATGGAGTTTATCTACCAGCCTTTCCAAGTCCTTAAGAGTAACTTCACCAACATCACTGGCCTCTTGACACAAGAGTTGAGTTACAATAGGGATTGCAAGTAATATATGACACATCGATGTTGCAGAAAAAAAGACTATGTTCTATGACTGAGAAAATTATTCATGAGAATTAATTTGAAGAGTATGATGCTGTACTGCAAAATGGTATTGTTGAAGAAAGATATAATGAAGAGGCTAGAAGTAAAGGCTACATTCTACCTTACCAGGGTGTATTTAAGGACAGTGCAACTATGCAAATTAGGTCCTTATTCGAGGCATCCAGTAAAAGGAAGAGGGAGTTTTCAGTGAATGACTGTATGACATAGATCTGAACTTATTCCCTCTGTTCTGTTCAGGTTTACAGACAGGCCAGTGGTTGTGATCTTGGACATAACAAACGCATTCCTACAAGTGTCAGTAAGGAGGGTTAGATAATTTCTGTGATGGGAAGATCATACCCATACGAGCTTCAAGGTCTTTCGTCACCGTCAGTGGACAGTAAAGTAGCATGCATTTTTTTTTGCAACAGAGGACTCAGTCTCTCCAGTACTGGGGCTGTTAGGTCTTGCCACAAAAAATTGCAAAGCTCATAACAAACTTGCAACAAGCTGAAGTATTTTATCTATCTTTGTCCCCATTGGTTTCTCCTGCCCTGTGTCTCTGAAGCCAAAAGCTCTTTTGCAAGACAGTTGGGAGCAGAAAACAAGTTTGGACACAAAGGTACTATCAGAAACAAAAGACACCTTCATAAAGTCGAGTGAATAATTACCTTGATAAGCTTGTATCACTATTCTGAAACTATTTACGTTGGCTGACTGTAAGAAAGTTTTATTAACTTCATACATTCTGTGATGCTAGTACATATGCTTCTGTTACAGTTGTATCGTTGAGAAACAAGCATCACGATAAAATCAGTCTGCAGCTAATATATGCAAAAGGGAGGGTAGCATCATTTAAGAGAACTACAACACCTCGACCAAACTTACTTTCCTGCCATATTGGAGTTTGAATGTTAGCCACTATAAAAGACAGTCTCAGACTCGTTGATGTGCACTGTTATCTTTGAACACTGCGTTGATATGGATAAGGAAGTGTGTCTTGGAACAAAATAGAGTGAAGGAAATATTGACATTCTCCCACAGAGCAGAGTGGCATTATTTATGAGGAAGACTTTATCCAGCTGATTTGCCTTCATGAGTTTGCAACGTGGATGAGTTTTAGAGGAATGCAAATGGTGGGAATGTCCTGCCCTGGTGATGCTCGGAGGAGAAAAGTGGCCTTGCGGTGAAGGTGCCGTGCAAGAAGAGGATGTCGATCATGAAAGAAATAAGTAACCTGTGACTTACTTTGCAATCTGGAATATGTCCCAGTAGCTTTCATGCTCATGAACATCTGACTCATTAGACTCCTCAAAGTGGTATATTGAAAGCACATCTAATGTTTCACGTGAATATAAAAACTGAGTAAATCTAAGTAATTTGCAACAAATGTGAAGTTCCTTTCAGATAGAAAGAAAGTTTCTCACAGGCTATGTGCTGCTTTAGGAATAAAGACTGTAAGACATTCTGAAAAGATATCTCCCTCATTAATCCTCCTATCAAAATAGTGTACATGAACACAAAGTTCTCAAAATAGATTTCCAGTAAGGTTGGTAGATTTCAAATAAGGTTGGCCATGTACATATTTGTGTAGAGCAAAACCACTCTTTCAGTCTTCAGATAAATCCCCAGTTAATTCATGGATGCTGAAATGATACTGCACCTAAAAACTATCCATGGATAAGAGGATTCTAAACGTGGCTTCAAATACATCCAGTAGTTTTCAGTTATAAGAACTCATACAACAACAAAAAAGAAGGCAAGACCACTAAGCTAAAAATATTCAGGTACCATTATTACACCTGAAATGGATAATTATAAGAAAATGCTGTCAAAATAATCAATATATAGATATACAGATTTTACAATTTCACTCATATAGATTACAGCTATTACTAATATGCATTGCTTATCAGTCCATAGACTAGAATGATGCAGCCTTCCATGTCAATTTATCCATGTCAATTTTATTCTTCTCTAACTAGTGCAGTGTTTTTCCCAGAAATTTTGACAGCCAGGTATCAGGAATGAGTGGCCAGGTGGGGCATACTATGTACTAAAACATATACGAAAAAATTTCAATTTATTCCCCTCAGGGCATTCATGTTAACAGGCAGGTAACAACAACAGCAAAATAGAACTATTTTTGTATTATTACCCTTTCCAAGACAACAGAGAATTTTGAACTTCTAGTCTTCTACTGCTCATTCATAATCATTCAATACCAGGATTACTAATCCAGTGTTGTGGAGTGCTATACGGGATTGTGATATCATGCAAAACAACTAAACATTTAAACTCTGATGTAATTATGCTGAAAATAATGATTGATCATTTAACTAAACAGTTTTATAGTATACAATTAGTGAAAATCTAGGTTATGTTAGCTGAGTGGTCTGTAAACACGCCAGGGCACCATACCCATTAAAGAGGTCTTAGGGAGAGCATTGTAGATGAACTTATATTTTTGACAATTCTTTTATCACATTAACATTATGGCCTGTCCTATTACTCTAAACAACTACACTTGCTCCTAAACTAAATTAATGAAATCCTGCAGGAATTTGTTTCTAGAAAGATAACAATAATAAGATTGTTATAACGTTCTTTCAGTTGTGGTAGATTTCATAGAACATTAATACAGCAGTTTTAATACCTACAGCCACACAATCAGGTCAGGTGATACCAGTGTTGTAATATCATGGTGGAAAAAGAGGTGGTCAACTATTTTGCCATTAACTGGTTTTTAAATGCAGTATACGGTGACTTTTCATTTCAATGGAATACTCAACCATCTCACTATCCAGATGAGCCCTGTTAATTCCTCACCCTAACAGGGAATATGTATATTTCTCCCTTAGATTTTTCCATTTGTGCAATCTCACAAGCAACACTTTAGGAAATCTTTAAAGTATTGTGACAGTGAAAAATCCAATTATCAATGTTAACAAACAATGTTATAAAATCTTTTCAATCAGGAGGAAAGATAAGTAAAAATCCATAATGAGCAAGTTCCCCATATAAACATTAATATAACTCTGTTGGTGCCAAAGAGGATAATATAGAATCATCAATACAACATTAATGGACTCAATCCCCTCATGACTTTAGGCAAAAAGGAACCAACCAGTCACAATCAGTAATTTTATCATGAACAGTAACCTAAATGTCACTGTAGTAGTTTTAGCTAATGAAGAAAAAGTCCATAGCACTGATGGGATCCCAAATCAGAACTAAGTTTCAGGTACTGATATCTCAAACTCATTGGAAATCTTAATGGGGCCTTGTAGGTAAGATAAAGGTGCTCATTCTCTAAAGAATAGGGCTTCCTCAGTTAATTTACACTGAAAATAATTAGTGTTATGTAACAAATTATTAAAATTATCCATGGAGAAAAATAATGAATACTACGTTGCAATGAGAACAACTATCCACTATTTCCAATAACAATGAATGCCATCCAGCAAATAATATACTACGGGTGATGGTTTTGTCCGCCCTGTCAATATATTATCAGGTTCTAATTTTGTACAACTATTTCACTTGTACATATTTCAGGAGTCCCAACTGCCGTAATCAGTGATTTCTACATCATGAATTAATATTCACTATATCTTAAGATCTAACGATATTCAGCTATACAAAAGACATCATCAATATATACCATTATTTTTAACACACACACATAATGGCCCTTTCTTGATAAATTTTGTTCTAATGGAACACTTGAAAACACTTTTTAAAAGTTCAACTGGTTATTCTTATGTTATGAAACACTTCAAAACACGTACTAAAACGTCAGATTGTTTCCTTAGAAAAATCGATCAGTGATAAAATGTTTCTTGCTACTGATTTTTATGTTGTAACCCACTTAAGCAGAGGACTATTAAAAATTAACTATTATACTACCAAAGCTAATATTTTTGCCTTATTATTGTTATAACACTTTGTGGAATGAACTCGTTTACCATTGAATTATTTGAATCCCGAAGATCTAAATGTGTAATTCATTATATCATGTCATTTGGAATCTTGCTATGTTGGTGTTGGGCTGGAAGTTCGATAGAGTGGGCCAAACCTCCCATCATGTCCTTCAATTTGTGTCTATTATTTGCTCTTCTTATTGTAAATTATCGACGCGGAGAAAGACTACCCGCTCACCAGCCTAACACTTATTGATTCTCTGTCATGCAAACTAGCTTTAAAGATTTCAAAACACTAAGATGACGGAAATCATTCCCGCAAGAGGCTGACGTATTTGAGCACCTTTAATACCATTAGGGTGATAAGGGATTTAATAGGCCAATGTGAAACTAGAACGCAAGCCCTCCACAACCTGAGCTACTCAGACTGCAACTTTCCCTCACAAGAGCTACATATCAAAGAGAGATTGATGATGATGATGATGATGATGATGATGCTTGTTGTTTTAAGGGGCCTAACATCGAAGGTTGTCGGCCCCTAATGAAACGAGATGGACGACATGATATATGACAGTTAAAATTTCAAAACGTATCCACTGACTAGAGTTAAAAGAATTGTGATGGAAAATGAATATGAGATTAAAACAATCAGTGGATCTAATTCGCAATGCCTTATTTTCTAATAAAATAAGAGAAAATACAGGAGATAAAGTAATAAGGCATTGCCTGCTAGTACAGATATATATACATAATTTACGTTAGACGTCAAAATAACACATCAAAATACGCAACACAAACTAAAATGAAGTCAATAGATTAAAAGCGCAATTGACACAAAGACACTAGCACAAAGGACATCATTACATACGATAAAACAGACCACTATCCCCCATAAAGCGGATGACGAGGTCTGCTGACTGCTCGCCATCTCGCAAGATACGGGAGATTGTGCTCGGGAGGTTAAGACTACGGCGAAGATCGAACAGGTCCATACACTCCGTAGAGATGTGTACCACGGTAAGATGATCACCGCAGGTACACACCGGAAGAGTTTCTCCTTTCAAAAGATGCGAGTGAGTCAGGATACCGTGGCCGATTCGAAGACGACATAATACCACGGCTTCCCTCCGCGAAACCCGAAGGGTAGTCCTCCATACCTTCGTTGTTCCTTTTAACGCTCTCAGCTTATTTGGGAATGGCCTGCCACTCCATCTCCCAATGGGACATAACCAGATGTCTCAGCTGTGTGTGAATATCACTTGCTGGAACCTTGAAAGGAAACGGGAGCAATGCAACTGCCTCCTTGGAAGCCCAATCTGCTAATTTATTTCCCTCTACACCCATGTGGCTTGGGACCCATATAAACGTGATTCTGGTGCCGGAATCCGAACACCCGGCCAGCAGGTCCTGGACCCGCTGCACCAGAGGGTGTCGAGGGAAATAAGTATCAATAGACTGTGGCGAGCTCAAGAAGTCAGTACACAGAAGAATGTGTCGGCGTTCATTGGACAGTGCGTACCGCAGAGCTTCACAGATAGCATAGAGCTCTGTAGCGTACACACTACAGGTTTCCGGGAGAGCAAAAAGACTTATCATTGTCGACAATGAACGCACAGCCCATCTTCGTTTCTGTTTTTGAACCATCCGTGTAGACGACGACTGAGCCTGGATAGCGGCCAACAACGGACAGGAAGAGCCTCCGATAAATTGAAGGGCCCGTGTTTTCTTACGGGCCAGTGTGCAGATCCAGGATTATTTCAGGTCGTCGTACTACACACGGAGGTACCGAACTTGGTTGTCTGGCAAGGCAAGGAACCGAAGGTACGTGAAAGAAACGGTGACTGCTCTCCAAGCGTATTCCAACCGGCTGCGTTGCTTGAGGGCAAGCGGCATACAGCAAACGGTTGCCATTGTTGAAGACGCAAGGATAGCTTGGATGAAGTGGCATCTGTCGCAAATTAGCAGTATTTGCTGCCACCTCAGGTGTAAAGGTGAGCAGGCTAGCTATGGGACTTGTATGCCAACCTAACCCCGCTGTGGTGGATGCTATTCACCTTCGCAAGCACGCTTGCTCTTGCTGAGCCATATGCTGCACTGCCGTAGTCTAACCTGGACAAAATGTGCGCCCTATAGAATCGTAGGAGCACCGCGCGGTCTGCTCCCCAATTAGTGCTGCTAAGAAACTTCTAGGGATTAAGCTTCTTGGTGCATTGCACTTTTAGCTCCCGCACATGTAGTTCCCACGATAATTTACTATCAAAAAGGAGCCCAAGAAATCGGTAAGTGTCAACTACGGGAAGAGCGACATTTCCTAGATAAAGTTCAGGATGTGGGTGAAGAGTACGTTGACGACAGATGTGGACAATAGAGGTCTTTGCGGTAGAAAACCGAAAGCCATGTTCTAAGGTCCACTGCTCCACTCTCCTAATAGCTTGCTGTAATTGTCGCTCTGCAACTGCCATACTACGCGATCTATAGTGCAGAGCGAAATCGTCCACATATAGCGACGGTATTACTGCTGAACCAGCAGCAGCGAGAATACCGTTTATGGCAATTGCAAACACAGTGACACTAAGAACCGATGACTGTCGACTCCATTTTCTTGAACGTGATATTGCGAATATGTCCTCCCTACTCGGACAGGGTATAGACAGAGGTACAAAAAATTCGCAATAAATACCTCGCAATCTCCATTGATGCAGGACTGAAAGGATACCATATCGCCATGTGATGTCGTGGGCCTTCTCTAAGTCAAGGAAAACAGCTACTAAATGCTGTTTGCGGAGAACCGCATCCTGGATAGAGCTCTCCAGATGTACCAAGTGGTCAGTGGTTGATCGAGGGGCTCGAAAACCACACTGGTGCTCGGACAAGAGTCCTTGTTTCTCCAGACACCACACAAGTCAGTGATTTACCATCCTCTCAAACAGCTTACACAGGCAGTTTGTAAGACAAATAGGTCTGTAACTTCCTGCATATTAGGATCTTTGTCAAGCTTGAGGACAGGAAATTCTATGCCCTCTCGCCACTCAGATGGAAAATCACCCTCCATCCAGATTCGGTTGAACACACGAAGGAGATATAGAAGACTGTCCACACTAAGGTGCTTCAACATCAGGTTATGGATGTTGTCTGGTCCAGGAGACATGTTCTTGCAAAGTGCCAAGGCGCTGTGGAGTTCCCACTCCATAAAGGGCACGTTGTAGTCCTCTGAAGCTTGAGTGGCAAAACTAAGTTGATGACGTTCTGCCTCGCGCTTCAGGGCGAAGAAATCATGATGGTAATTCCCGGAGCCAGACACATCTGCGAAATGACTAGCTAGGTGGTTAGCAATCGAGAGTGGTTCAGTGACGACACTGCCTGCAACGGAAATTCCCGGTACAGAAGATGACCCTTGGATACCCGAAATGCGTCGAAGTTAGTCCACACTTGAGATGATGGAGTATGTGACATCATAGACGACACATATCTCTCCCACGAAGCTTTCTTACTTTGGCGAATAAGAACTCGCGCCTTAGCGCGGAGTTTCTTAAATGTTACCAAGTTGGCCAGAGTAGGTTGTCTACAGCAACGTTTATGAGGGCGACTGCGGTCTTTGATAGAATGCTGCCATTTCGTCGTTCCACCAAGGAACGTGTTTTCGGCGAGGAGTCCCCGAGGAGGACGGGATGGACTCCTCAGCAGCAGGAAGAATAACTCGGGTGATTTATTTCCTCGCCGATGTTCCGCCTGATATCGTCTTTAAAGACAGCCAGTGATGTGTACTTTGGCCAATCAGCATGTTCAAGAATCCATCGAGGGGGAGCCTCGACGGATTTATGTTTCAACAAAGTAACGATGATGGGAAAATGGTCACTGTCACAGAGATCATCATGTGTATTCCACCGAAACAGCGGAACCAACGTTCGGCTGCATAGACTTACGTCTATGCGAGAATATGTGCCGTAACGTACACTGAAGTGAGTTGGTTCCCCTGTGTTCAAGATAGATAAATCCAGTTCAGCTACTAATCTTTGCAGCTCACGTCCCCGAGGAGAAGGTGTCTCAGAACCCCATATCGGGTGATGGGCGTAAATATCTCCCAATATGAGGTAGGGAGGTGGATCTATAAGTTCAGTGAGATCATTTATGTTAAGAGGCTGGCCTGGTGAAATTGATCCTGCTATGGCAGGCAGCGGAACGCAAACAGCTCCTCAAGCGGGGTTCTTAATGGAACCTCATCGCTGTAGGTATCGGAACGTACAAAAATACCAACGCCACCAGAAGCCCGGTGAGCATAATATCGTTCTGTCGAGTATAGTCTGAAATTTCTCAGGACCGTATGATGACCAGGTCGGAAGTTGGTCTCCTGAATAGAGACTATACTCGCTGGGTACTCACTAATGAGCTGACGAAGCTCAGCAAGATGCCCGTCATAACAGTTACAAGTCCACTGTAACAGTGCCATAGTGTGGACTATGACAGGACTGTTGGGTTATGAGCGACAAAATGCTCACAAACCTAAAGGCTATCAACATCTACATCCGTAGATGTAGATGACAGCCCGACATCCATCCCGGCGTCAACAGACGGCGGGGATGCCGCCCAGAACTTCGACGCTTTTCGGGGCCAGCAGTTCCCCCAGGAGGAGAGCGTGCATGTTTTGGGGCAGGATTACCTCCTGGCGCAGACTCATACCCTCCAGATGGAGGGCATGATTTCTCCTTCGCATGGGAAGTGCGAGAGCGCTCAGTAAGGGCGCTCTTCTTCGCCGCTTTCTTTCGGGTTTAGATGGGCTGGGAGATGGTTTCCCAGCCCTGATCGACGATGCCTCCTCCGCAGGTTGGGGCACGGTTTTCACCGACCCCTTAGTGAGGGGAGACTTAGCCTTCCCCCTTGCTGTCCCGGCTGGGAACTGCCAGCCGGCACAGACTTCAGGTTGGTCGAAGGTAGGGTGGTCCCCCCTTCGAGCCTTTACTCTTTGTGACGTTGCTCAGAGGAGCAACAGTCGCCTTGGGCACAGCGATCAGCACAGGTGGCGGTGTTGTAAATGACGAACCTGGAAGACTCTGAGCTATCACGCTATAGTCGAGCGTACGGGCAGGTGTTTTCGTGGAATTAAACTTATGGTGCGCTTCCTGGTAGGAAAGACCACCCAGGGTCTTGACCTCCTGGATCTTCTTCTCACTCAGGTATGTCGGAAAGTTCCGATGACGAGGAGAATGAAAACCGGAACAGTTGGTGCACTTGTATGGAGTTGTGCACTCCTCCGCGCCGTGAGCTACTCGTCCACATGTACCACATACAAACTGATTCGAACAACGAGATACCATATGTCCGAATCGCTGGCACTGATAGCATCGCACTGGAGGCGGGATGTACGCCCTCACATCGCAACGATAAGTTGTTACCTTGACTTTCTCTGGTAACACTGACAACTTGAAAGAGACAATGAAGGCACCAGTGGCAACGCCTTCACCGTTGACCTTGCGCGTAATGCGCCGGACGTGTGTCACGCCACGGTTCTTCATGTCTTCCATCAACTCGTCGTCAGTGTTCAAAATAAGGCCGCTGAGTCAGATGATTCCGGGAACCACATTCAAGGACTTGTGATCCTCCACTTTGACGGGGATTTCGCGAAAGTGGTCGACCTGAAGCAAATGATCAGCTTGCACTGCTGTTCGAGTCATCGAAAGCAAACTACCGTTGCGCATTTTCTTGAGATCCTCAAGTTCGCCATAGACGCCTTCAATGTGTCTACTAAAAAGGATCGACTTTACCAGCTTCAAATCATGCCCATCGGTTCTGGTAGCGACCAGAAACCTACGGAAGCTGGATCCCATTCCTTCACGCTGTGCATGTTCCCAGGGAGTTGAACCTCTCAGGGAAGCAAATGTTAAGATCTTCGGTGGGGGACCACCTTGAGAGGGGTGACTTCTTTTGGAAGCCACACCCAAAATCTTCCTCCCCGAATGCCACCCACTCCGATCAGGGGTATCTGTAGCCGAAGCAAGCAGCCAAGGCAATACCCACCTGGTCATAGCAGGTACTGCCCAGGGTCCGATGTTGGATGATACCTAATATGGGATGACTGAGGCAATGAGTACTAGGACTCCCTTCCTCCAGTCACCCGCAATAGTAGGTACCCCATAGCGTGTATAGAGCACTAAATATAGAGAAAAAAGTATAAAAAAATTAATAATAATAAAATGTCCTTCTGGAATTCGGCTGTGCGGGGACCTTGTTGTCAGACGGATACTACTGCCAAGGTATATGGCGCTCCCACCCGCAAGATTCCTGGGTGGGCGATTGCGGACTTTTGGGCGTAATCGCACACGTAAGAGGCCCATCTCCAAGCAGCACGCAATCAAAATTTCGAAATGGTTTACAACTGACCCTCGAAAAAATAATAAAAAATAAAGAGGGGACCATGGCCACATGACCCTTTAAGTCGCCTTCTATGACAGGCAGGGATTACCTGTGAACGTATTCAACCCCTCCCATCCACAGGAGGTCCAACACATTATACCAAACCGCAATCCATATCCGCGGCTAGGTCGCCCCTTTTAGTCGCCTCTTACGACAGGCAGGGGATACCGCGGGTGTATTCTACATGTGCGCCCCCCACCCGCAGGGGTAGTGTGTTTGGTCCGCGAGAGGTATTTTATTTCCCTCAAGTCCGCCGGCAAGCTGGTTAGGTCCCCCCCCTATCCGCCACCTGGGACGCGCCACGTGGGAGTATCACCTTTTCCCCTGCCACGCCAGTGTAGTAGGTTTGTGGCAAAGAGAGATTAAGAGAAACCCACTACTTCTTCAAAACCTAAAGAATGAATTCAGTTTTCAGACATGCTGTGCCAAATAAAAGGTGCATACCTATACATTCTGCATTTAAATAAATCATAAAAAATATATTTGGTCAATATGAGATTAGTATACAAATATATATGAGCCTTAAGAAGAGACAGCAAGATACTCATATATCTCCTAAATATCAGATAAACGTAGAGTTATGTAACCAGTCAAACTCACATGACTGTTATGGGTTTAATTGTAATCACTACAAAGTTGCCTGGAATGATACTTACGAATGACGTGTTTGATATTTCCTCAAAGCAGATTGGTTCCTCTTTCATCTTTACTTCCAAATCCATTTTAAAATGTATGATGGTATAGACGGTTTGGGGATTTAGATTGCTTCCACAGACCTTGCACTGAAACATGAGCAACAAACACCATTATTGCTGTTTTGTAGTCAAGTCTGTAGTTTTAGGTGACTGTTGATATTGTGCCCATAGCCACAGGACCTCCAGTTTTACCTGGAAACTGAACCTCAGGGATAAACATTTTCAATGAAAGAAAATTCCACACCCACAGATTGGGATTAATTTGCACACCACTCTTGAAGACTATGCAACTCGCATATTGCTCACTACACGGGGAGTCTAATGACTGGTTTGATGTACCTGCTTTTTTCTCTTTTACAATTTGTTTTACATCACACTGACACAGGCAGGACTTGTGGCATTATCGATAGGAGTGGGAAGCAAGTGACTGTGGCCTTGAGTAAGGTACAGTACCAGCATTTCTTGGTGTGAAAATGGTAAAACATAAAAGAAGAAACTTTCTTTAGGGCTGCAAATTCCTTCTCACGCCTAGCCCTTTCCTATCCCATTGTTACCATAAGTCCTATCTGTGTCAGTGCAAAGTAAAGCCAACTGTAAAGAAACAGAGAAATTCGACAACAAAACCTTCAAAACTATTCATTTCTTACTCAACTTGCAAGGCAAATGATCTGTTTTTAGCCACTGTGAAGATACAATCCCCGCACCCTGTCGCACCGCTAGCTCTATAACTGTGTACATTTTGTACTGCTCAATATGAACCTCACTGTCTTTACACTGGAGTCCAGCGGTGATTCAGATACAACATAAAATTTGAATGTCACTATTAGGAATTTTTTTCATTTTGTTTCCAATCCACAAACCTTTGGATAGTAAGTGGTGAGCCCAGTCTTATTCATTACACTTACAAATTATGTAAATTATTCTGGATGTTAATGACAATTTTAGGTAAGCGTTGTGCCTTATGTATTTTAATAAGCCAGTTTCTTACACAGATATAGGTATACTTCTTCTCTCGATGCAGTCCTCACCTGGGCTAGCAACCTTTTTAGGAGCTACCATACAATATGTACAATTCGGTAGGAGTTTAGCCAGATTCCTTATTGATCAAACAAATTATTTGACAGAGGACAGACAGGTACATTGGCAACTTTATCCAAAAAGTTACAATCATTTCTGATTATACTACATATTTGTTACAACAAACATTTCCAAACCAGCTACGAACTCCTTTGTTACAACAAACAGTTCCGAAATGGCTATGAACCACTTCAAAATTATCTTAATGGGCATACATGAATCAGGATGCTTCCAGGACTGATTGTTAATAATGGTTTGTTGGAATTAGTAAATGACATTTGTGAACTGCATCAATGTCATCTACGAATTGTTACAAAACTTTTTGATGGATGATGGAAGACCTCACTATTCCAATGAGAAGTACTGCATGTAGTCATATCATTAAATGATACATTTTAATGGTCGAATCAAATGTGCATGTATAGAATATGCATTCCCTGGTATTGAACGCGAACTGCTGGCATTGGCTCTGAAATGGTTCTGAATGTAGTTAGAACAGCATGAATTCAGAACTCGCAGTTCAGAACCATTTCTGAATTTCTGTTGGAACAGCATGTATACTACAGCGTATGAGCAGGTTCTTCATAATGAATTTGGTACCATTTTGGAACAAATCTGCATGTATTATCACTAAGAAAAGTAGCTGGGATATATTTAATGTAGACAGCCTACAGTCGGCTGTAAAACAGAATTATCTGCTGTTGATCTTTTATGTTTAATACGTTTGCTGCCAGAGCGGTACATTGTACCGCTGAGTGTCTCATGAGGCCACTGCGGTATAAAGTACTGCTGACAGGCATTGCTATATCACTTTCCCTGCCGGGCCGGCGGACCGCTGGGTTGTTGAATTCGCTATGCTAGTGTACCGCTATGACCTCGGAGCAAATCCTGGCGGGGTTGGTTTCCAAAATAAAGTCTTTATTTTTTATTAAGCCAAACTCCTTTTATACACAATATGTATTTGTCCAATGAGCTTAGCCATGCACTTAGGTGTGCTGGGTTAACTAACTCGCAAACTCAATATTTTGGAGACAGTGGGTTTGAATCCTACTGTTGGGAAACCTAGTTATGGTTTTCTCTGATTTCCCATTTTCACCCCAAGCTTATGCTTACCTAATCAATAGGCCACACTGATTCCTTTCAAATTGTTGAACCCATACCTAGCTGATCTCCACCCTTATCACAATAAATATTGCGTAAACATGAGCACATTTGCATTTTCTAAATTGACAACATTCATTGACAACATAGCAACATTTTACATTACCACTGAGCATTTGGCAAGGAGTAAATACGAAATAAATAGATTTCAAGTTTAATTTGGTGAAGAGTTTGTTTGTGTTGCAAAACGTAATAGATCAGTTTGACATGGCCACTACTTACCAGAATTCTCATACTGAAGGGCTAGCGTCATATCTTACAAGTTCGAGAAGAAAACGGTTTCATTTTTATAACTAAACTCTCCGTCCACTGGTAAAATAACTTAGAAATATCTTGCAAGTATTTCACACACGCCCTACTGTAAAGCAATGAGTGTCATGCGATTGTAGTCCTAAGCGCTAGTAAACAAATCGCGGTGCGCTCTGTTATCTACATTGTGAACTATCAAGCAATGCAAGCTTCTGGTTATGTCACGCATTCCTATCTACAAAATGTCACTGTAAAATTTGTCACAAATGGAACATAATAATTGTTTTTACTTAAGTGAAGTGAAAAATCTGCAGTAAATTAAGAAATACCATCGTTATTAGTGAAATATGAATACATACTTAAGCCCTGTACACAGGATTCCTTTATGTCGTATTCCGCTGCTGGTGCCATCTTTTGTTAATTTCTTGAGGTCCAGGGCTAGTACTGAGGAATGGGAGTGCTATGTCTGTGGATTCTCATTATATGACTAGAGCGGCCAGTTGAAACAGCATTCACGATTTTATCTCGTTCTTCAGTGAGGCAAATGACCATGTTATAGTGATGTGGCTGCAACTCTACGGAAAATCAACTAAGGATGCATTCAACAACTTGGTGCTGCACATTACAGAGAAATATCGTAAGTACAACAATTATTTTTGTTGAAAGAAAAATAGCATGATCCCTGGACCAATAAATATTTTTTTAATTCGAACGAAAATAGCATGATCCCTGGACCAATAAATTACTAGTCCACAAAATTCTTCTTGTGTACATTGGCCATAGCTTTTTGTCGCCTATTAATGTCATTGACAACTGAAGCAATGAAACGAAAGCAAAGAAATTCAGTGAACACAGACATCACACACGAAATTGTTGAAAGTGTAAGACAAACAAAAGACGTACGTGTGTTACTGTGAGCGTAGCACCAAAAGTACTTGTAAAGTAGTAAAGTAGGTATACATAATATTTTCCAAAAATAAAATATTTCTTAATTTACCGCGGATTTTGGACTTCAACTGTGTAAAAGCAATTATTATGTTCCATTTGTGACAAATTTTACAGTGACATTTCGTAGATAGGAATGCGCGATGTAACCCAAGCTTCTAGTAAGTTACCGCTAGCCTGTACCGCTCTGGCCGTCTAGGCAAAACTATGGAGTGAACTTTTCTATAGGGCCACGATGGTACCTCGGGGTGCTGGGAATTTTTATTGTACTTCCTACGCACATTGAACACTTGTGTGAAATAACACTTCGAATTTCGTTTTACTGCTTATTTCCTACATACATAGAAGAAAAAATGCTTTGGCCACCGGGATATGTCTTGCTATCTGTCCTGGCAGTCAACGTGTAAAATACGAACTGAACCATGAAGCTTACCTTATTTCTTATCAGTTTCTTCTTCTTCTTCTTGGTTAGTTTTTGGACATCGTCGTAAGACGCTACGTCCAGTCACTGGTGTACGGGATAATTAATGTCTAGGAGAGGTACCAACATTAGAAGAAAATAGTACACTACAAGATAGTAGGGTTAGCTATGTAATGAAGCTAATGACAGCCGGGAATAATGAAACTGAGGAAAATACCAAGAATATGGAGGCTAATCTATCTAGGACAACACAAAAACACTGGGACACAGGGTTCTAACGCTTCACGTCAGTGTGGTCTGCCACGACGTCTTACTACGAACAAACCAGACCGGACCACATATAAGGGTTAGGATGCAAAAGTTCATACCTATAGGGAAGGAAAAGGTTACAATTGGATGTTACAGGGAGCTAAAAATTTAAGGATTAAGTCTACAACGCGAAAAGACGGTTGAAACACTAAACACGAAACATTTAACGGCAGTTGGTAACCCACATGAAGAAGCTTAGCTATGAATTCTCGACGGTGATGTTCATATGTCTGACACTGAAAAAAATATGGTTGACAGTACCTACTGCCCGACCGCATGGACATAAGTTACTTTCGATAAGATTAAGGCGATAGAGATGAGCAGGCGTACACACATGATTTAAGCGAAGCCGTATAATTGTAGTAATATGACGCCGATTGTAGTTACCAAAGGCGAACCACGGTTTATTAGGAATATCAGGCAGAAGCGTGAATAAGTGCTTACCTTTCAACTGGGAAGTTCGGCGCCATACTGCACACCACTGAGCGTGGATGAAGTGACGACAGTGTTCCCATAAGTCTGTGTGTGGAACTACGATATAGTAATCCAATCCAGAACCCTGGGCAGCCTCTTGAGCTAGGATATCCGCTGTGACGTTACCGTGTATGCCAGAATGGCCCGGAATCCATGCGAATAATACTTTAACATTACGGAGGAACAAGTCATAGCTTAATTTGCGTAAATTTTGAATGTACCAATTATTGGTATGTTCGGGATTGTCTAAAGCCTTCAAGGTGCTTAAAGTACAAATGAGAGCTTGTGATATTCCAGAATATTTTATGTAAAACCTTTCATACGAAAATGAAAATGAGATTTTAACCAAGTTTCGCTCAAGAAAATTACCGCAGGATCAAAAGAATTTATTAAACTCACAAATTCATGTTACTTATTTAATATGCTCCGACAATTCCATTGCAGGAGCCGCATATTTTACTTGACGGTAGGGGGAGGTCCCACAAATTGAAAAAGATCATCATATAATGATTTTAACTCTTTCTTCCATATGCCGGTTGTATCAATTGTTGCGATTACATCTGCAAATCTGTTAAAGAGAGGTCGACATAGTTCATTAGGGTTAACGTTTGCTTTACCCTGTAAAGCCATGACAGAGGAAGATGACGATATTGGCGCGTGGGGATCCGAAGTTTGCCCTTGAGGACTTGGCTTCAGTGATGTAGAGGCAGTCTCGGTAGGAGGAGCAGGTATCAAACGCACTAGGGGAGTGCCAGAATGTTCTGGAACCGTTTTCGGATTACTTAGTAAACGCAAATATGATGCCCTATCATAACCTGGGGTGACAGGTGGGCGGGGGGGGTTATTAACCACCATAGTAAATTTACGCTTTCGAGGATGAGTTTCTTCCGATGGAGTTGATCTAGTGGGTAAAGGAGGAAAATGTTGGGGTATCAGAAGGGGGTTAGATAGGGACTGTAATGGGGCAAAATAGTTTTTCACTTCAAAATATGATTTGTTTTCAACACTCATAATGCGTTTAATTTCTTTTTGTTGTTTGTGGATTTCACAATGTTCTGCTCCCGCAGGATGATTTCCGCCACAGTTAGCACATTTAACGACTTGGTGAGTGCAATCTTCAGTAGAATGAGTAAGGGAACACTTTCCACATCTCGGCTCCCTAGAACGACAATTAGAAGCGGTGTGTCCATACCGCTGACATCGTTTGCATATTAAAGGAGAAAATATGTAGGCCTGAACCTCTATCATGACTTTAAAAATAGACACGCTTTTCGGAAGGTGTTGACTCTCGAATACAACCTTCACAGTACCTGTAGGGATATATTCAGTTTTTCCGTCTTTAGATGAACGTCTATTTAGACGTTGTACTTTCACTACAGGATAAGGTGAATCTAAATAGGTGAGAATGTCGGATTCGGAAATAGTAGTGTCTACTCCCCTTATGACCCCTACTCGCTGAATATTCGAAGACGGAATAAAAGCTTTCAATTTCTTTTCTGCAAGAATGGGATGAGAAAGAAAGGCGTTTGCAGCCTTACTAGACATAAAAGTAACTTGAATTCTATTTCGTCCCTTCCTATGTATGGCCTTGACGTCACCAATTTGCCTCTCGTAGAAAATCCGTCCCAGTGCCATAGGGTGAATATGTCCTATTTTATTTGTAGAGTCAATCGATTCAACAAATACTATGTAAGGGCCAAGATGAGTGGTAGAATAGGTAGATACAGGAACTTGCGGGCGCTGATCCGAATCACATATTGTATCTTGAGAACTGTCTCGTTAAGTAACAGTATTACTAACGTCCATGGGTAAATCCTTACGCACGGCACCTTTAGCAATATCAGGAGGTCGGCCTAAAGGGCCACCACCACTATCTACAGACATAATAGTCCAAAAGGAATTACCCTATACTAGCACCAGAACAACCACAAAAGAAAATTACTAGGATACAAACACAAACATAAAAACACTCTACTTATCGACAAACAGGAAAAAAGCCGCTGCACCAGTGACCGGAGCTAGACGTGTACACCGCACAACAGCCGAACGCTGAGTGTGGAATCAGTTTCTTATGGAGATGTGCAAGACTGAGACTCCTTTGGACACGGAGTAAAACGTAAGAAACTGCAATTACCTGATGTAGAAAATCTCGAGAAACAGTACAATCCACAGAATAAACCTGCACAAGCACCGCAATATGTCCGAGATGCACAGCACAAAACAAATTAATTCTAACATCAAATAACGACAAGTCAACCACTTCGAAAGTAAACCCGAAATAGCGAATAGGAATCGTCACAAATTTTTAACCAGTGCGTCGTTCCTCCACCGTAAACATACACACCCGGTATAATTCACTCATCTCCAGCTAACTACGACACATGGGTAGAAGTCAAAAGTCATCTGGGACAACCAGTGCCGGATTAAGGTGTTTGGGGGCCCCGGGCTATTTACAAATGTGGGGCCCCTTCGTAATATCACGTAAGACTAGCATACTGAAGTCGTTATAGGACTACGTCCACTTAAATTCATGAATAGGCAACTTTTCAATTTATTTCAAATGTTGTTCTTTCAATTTACGTTTTTCTTCGCACCACTAGGATATTTTCTACAAGTACACTGCAGTTGTAACTTACGAATGGTTCAATAATCAGAGGTGAACTTTTCTTGTCTGGTCTTGATAATTTGATGGGAAGTTCTCTTCCAGCTGCAAAGATCTAGTACAGCATGCGCATTCCACCGTGCATCTCCTGTCCCCTCCTGCTCACTTCTTATACCTCTTCGCCACTTCACCTCTGCCGGAACTCGCAAGCTGCCAGATTTAAATTTCCGTCAAAAATAACCTTTACAATAATTACAGAGCGTAAGCAGCGAGGATTCGTGTCTCCGGACGGTAATTTTATTGATTCTAGCAGTGATGAAATACTAACGCGGTCAGTTGATAAGAAGGAAGAAAGAGTGCGTGTTCGATATTCACATACGTGCACGGAGGTGGAGCAGCGAGGGCCCGGGGCTCCCCCCTCACCTTAACCCGGCCCTGGGGACAACCAAGACACTCAGACCATAAGACAGAAAATACGTGGCGTGCGTACCTACCGAGGGACGGGAGACGAATGGGAATCAGAAGCGTACGCCACCAGTTACCACAATGCTCATAGGCTGTCTAGCATACCAGTAGGCCGTCCCGTTACGCTTCCTTATTGTTGTCAAACATGTGTTTGCAGCTTCGATATATAGATTGTCAATCAATCAACCACTACTGATCTGCAGTTAGGGCAGGCGTGCAGGTGGCAGATTCCCTATCTGTTGTTTTCCTAGCCTTTGCTTAAATGATTGCAAAGAAATTGGAAATTATTGAACATCTCGCTCGGTAAGTTATTCCAATCCCTAACTCCGCTTTCTATAAACGAATATTTGCCCCAATTTGTCCTCTTTCCTACTTTGAAGGACACCACCACTCAAACGTATTCATCTACAAACGTCATTCAACGCCATCTCACCACTGACACCTTGGAACATACCACTTAATCGAGCAGCTCATTTCATTTCTCCCAAGTCTTCACAGCCCAAACTTTGCAACATTTTATATTATGATTGATATGATTTTGCCAGGGAAGCTTTCACAGTCCGTACTTACAGACATGATATAGGTTTTTGGGCTTCTGCCTTATTTTCTGGACACGACATAAGCCCAAAAGTGTATATCATGTCGATATTATAATTGATGATCTTTGAAAGACTTATTTGTTTGAAGAACCTTATCTTCCTTCTCTCTGATGGTAGACTTACAAATCATAGGTCGCGGGATCGCGTAGCTGCGTATCGGAAGCCTGTGTGTTACATTTATGTGATACTTCTCAATTCGTGTCCATTGCTGCGCCCAGTGATGTGGTGGCATCATCAATATCTACATCTTCCACATGACGAATTCAGTACACCTCAAAATTACTTCACCTCGAATACTGTTTCGTCCGCCTCTGTGTTGTGATTAGCTCCCACCGTCGGTGGCCCGGCTCGGCCCGGCTCTTCCACATTGGTACGAGAACTGGAACGGGATCCACTCAGCCTTAGGAGGTCATTTGAGTAGAGAGGATTCGATTCCGACCTCATCCTTCCTCGAAGTGGTGTTCGGTGGTTTCCCACTTCGTCTCACGTTAACGGTTTCCCTCTCCCTTGCCTTTCTCTTCCCAACCCCAGCATAGCACTAAGGCTTCATTTACTTGACTACAGGCGTGTGGAATGATTCACGAACTAAGAGAAAACAAACCAATAATAGCAATCGTTCCTCAAATAGATTTTTGAATGATTCTTATGTTTTCAGTAATATTCACTTACCGGGCGAGTTGGCCGTGCGGTTCGGGACGCGCGGCTGTGAGCTTGCATCCGGGAGATAGTGGGTTCGAATCCCACTGTCGGCAGCTCTGAAGACGGTGTACCGTGGTTTTCCATTTCCACACAAGGCAAATGCTGGGGCTGCACCTTAATTAAGGCCACGGCTGCTTCCTTTCAACCCCTACGCCTTTCCTATCCCATCGTCGCCATAAGACCTATCTGTGTCGGTGCGACCTAAAGCCACTAACCAAAAAGTGCACTATTCACAAGTAAATATAAAGTAGACCGAAACAGTTTACTTGATCCATAAAGGCATACCTAATAATGTCTTAAAGGTAAGTACGGAACTATCAAAATAATCATAAGCAGAGTACCTAGAACTTGCTTTAGAAATACATTTTGTCAACTTTTCATTTCATAATACGAAGTGTTTAAAGGTCTATCACCAGATGTACCACACTATCTCAACCGTCTCAACTGGGAAATGCAGTTTTCTGAGGAATGCCCGCTTCCTGACCTCATTTCTTGATCTAAAATCATCCGCCACTTTCTACGCGCTTGACGCCTCAGCATTCTCCTTGCATATATGCGGAAGGCCCAATGAATATAATACCTGCTGTTCATTAGTTGTACGCAAAGAGGTCTGCAGGGTGCGAAATCAGAAAAAAAACGGTGGGGGGGATAAGAATCATAGGGCTTAACTACTAGTGTTTCAGGCATTGTCCGGCGGGGGAGGGGGTATTTAATTCCCAGTAAGTAAATTACCACCTCTCCCAGAAAAATGTACATTTTAAATCCTTTTACTTGAATTCTGTTGTAACAAGAATGACAATTATTGGAAAGTTGTTCCTTGTAGGCAATTACATTTTTCCGTTAGTCATTACGCAGTTTAATAAACATATTAGTAACTGTTACGGAGTTATCCGTGGAAGTCAGAGGTGAAAGAAGGTGCGGGCTGGAATGGGTCTAACTACAAGTCTGAAAGATGCAATAAAATTTAAATAAAGGTTATATTTTCAGAACAGCCAAACTTAACAGATAAATATAGACTTTGAACATACAACAAATAACAACAATTTAAATCAGGTACAAAATCAAGAAAGCCGAGATTTGGAGAGACTTTAACAACCTGGGCCACCAGCCCTAATTTTACAATTCCTGAGCTCTCAGCTCATAACTACCAAATACGCAAGGGCAGAAAGCCCCTCATTACATGGAGCACTTGCTCCCAACTTTAACTTTAAGCCTCTCAGAAGCACATTTCAAAAATACCCAAAAGAACTGACCCGCTCTCAATCGTCCAAGCATATTAAAGGCAATAACAGATTGTTACACTTAACTGCCATCAAGACAGAACTTACAAATTTAAACAGGGGTATCGCGTACCCAATCTACTGGGCCTTAGTGTGCAAAAACTAGGTTAATTTAAATGGCCCAAAACAAAAGGATGGAGGCGTGAATTTGCACTCCTAAATCTACATTTTAAAACCTAAGTGGCTCTAGGCCGGTACACAAGGGCTAATCCCAAGCTAGGGAGGTGACTCGTATGACGAAACTTCAATACATTAAGGAAGAGAAGAAACGGTTACGAAAACGTAGTCACCTCAATTTCAAATGCAGGGGAGCTCGAGAGGGTAAAGCACTCTCTATCCCCGAATTAAAGTTCAAGAACACTGAAGTTTACCAGGAAAAAGGTTTACATGTTTAATAGTTTACATATTAAAGGTTTCGAACCTTCCCCGGGAGTAAACTGCTGAGCTAGCACGAAATAAAGATGTTAAGAGGCCATTACCTTGATGAAGAGCTGCTGCCTGAAGAACGGGGCGCTTCCCGTCCCCTGCTACATATCTGCACACTAAGCTAGATGTTACTGAAGTGGCCAGGAGACAAGAAAATCAGCAGTTTTTATACCCTCGCGGAAAATTCGAGACCTTTCATGAATGATTACGACCCGCCCACAAGGTTTTATTGGATAACAGCAGAAACTTATACACAAGGCGATGAAGAAACACCTTATTGGTGGAAAATTAATTACAGAAATTCCTGATTGGTTACATTCAAAACAGGCGGAAGGAAGGGGTAAATACTGCCAACCCACAAACCACAGATCAAAATTTATACAGATAAATTTATGAATACAACATTTCTCCAAGAAGGTTCATTCCCTTACACCAGAGTTCGTTATCATAGTTTCTGGTAGAGACATCTGTTAGAGAATGTCCACACTTCTTGATCAATGAAAAACAAAAGCAAATCAAAAACACACAGTGACATCTTCTGATAACCGGTAGAGTTAGTTCAGTTGTTAAAGTTCCGGGTTTCTCCAGTAGAGAAGTTTCAATTGGCGCAAGATTTGAACTTGCGTCGCGTAGAGAAATTCCTGATTGGTTACATTCAAAACAGGCGGAAGGAAGGGGTAAATATTGCCAACCCACAAACCACAGAACAAAATTTATACAGATAAATTTATGAATACAACATTTCTCCCGGTACAGTAACAATTAGGTACTTCGAACTAGGTGCAATTTCACCGAATCCCTACGCTTATTCGATGGAAAAGGTCAATGTGAATTTCGGAAGCCTCTGTCCCTTGAGCACGGCTGTTGGCAATGTTGAGCAATAAGGTATCTGCAACGGATGCTGGATCGTTTGCACGCATTGTGACCATTGAATCCTATAGCGACAAATGGAGCAGAACTGTAAGCAAAATTTAACTTAATGAACTAAATAAAAGATGCAATATATAAGCATAGAGTGTACTAAATATTGTATATTCCATCATTTTCGTCCTATCTTTGTACCACATCCCCACGGTACGAAATTTGCCCCCAGAAGATTTTCTTCTGAAAGAAATCCTGCTAACTACCAGTGCATTAATTTGGAAAACCATAAGTAAAAAAGTAAAAAAAGTGAGTTATTGAAGCACGTAACTGACCCTGAGGAAATAAAATGTGCCAGTTGATGAGACCTATTGCACTTTTCTGGACAATGATTAATGAATCAAAAATGAAGAGATTGTGGAATCACCTGTCCAGAGTTATCAACACCAGCACTGCACGTATACTCTGGAATCCCTTGTGTCATCACCCCTACACCATGCACTTCCGCTGCTTACTTCGTTCTTTGAACATATCACCCAGATCACTGACCGTCCACGTTCTCGCTCAGGTATCTCCTATGACGTGCAAGCCGTTTCCTCTTATAAATGATCTTAGATTCGATTTTCGTGCTTGTCGTAAACAGAATTGTAGACGTTTTGCTCTTGGAGGCTTTTTCAGTCCATATCCCTTTTTATCCAAAATCTGCTGCCCTTCAAGTTCCTCGCACTATTCAAAATTCAGCTTGCCATTAATAAGGAAACAAACTTAATTCTAACAGATCTTCTTCCCCTATTCTTTCCCATCCTATACAAATCAACTATCTCACTTTCAGTACAATCAATGCCTCATTTCTCCCTCATTAGCTTAAAGACTGAGTTCAGTAATTCCATCGTACATTCTCCTTCCGTTTCCTCCAGTTCATAAGTAATAATATTTCTTCCCTTCTCCTCCTCCGTTCTTCTGCTTTCTCACCATTGAAGTACCTGAACGCATTCTTTTAGCGCTAACCATAAGGAGATACTTTAAGATTTAGGTTATAAGCTACAACAACAAAATACAGGAACAGCTCGACATTATGAATACAGTAGAAACTCGTGAAGGTGTAGTACGAAGTGAGCTTCATTCGTATCAACGTTTTACGTTTGGATTAACTAACAATGATGATATTCAATTTATTATTAAGCAGCAAGATGTATACACCTTACCACACGAAAGCTGCCTCTATATTAAAGGACGACTAGAAAAGTCGGATGGAAGTAGACCAAGCACATAACAACTTAACCATTCTGTAGCTTTTTTCTTTTATGTAGCGTGACATGAAGAAGATAATGTCGAAATAGATCAAAAGAAGAATGTTGGTACTACAAGTGCAATGAAACTCTACCCTCCTTTTTTGTGACGAAGAAAGTCATCTTTGCGAATGGCAGGATGGAGTCCAAAAGCTACTAACAACTGGATGATTAATGAGGATGGAACTCTTACAGGTTCGCTATCACTGAAACATAATTTTGGCTTCGTAGAAGACTTTACACGTATTATAATCAACGCAAAACAAGAGCTTATTCTAATCCGTGATCGAAGTGATTACAATTCTCTTAAACCAGTAGAAACACCTGTAGAATCGAAAATAACAGTGCATCGTATACTGTGGCGGATTCCACATGTAACCTTATCTGATCGTGAAAAAACTTCGATTGCTCAAGATTGTAGAAAATGATACACCATTACCTATACGTTTTAGAAGTTGGGAGCTGCATGAATATCCTGTGTTACCACCTACAAACAAGCATAGCTGGACTGTTAAAACATCACGTTTTACTGAGAAGCCCTTGTACATTATTTTTGGATTTCAAACTAATCGTAAATTCAATCACGAAAAAGATAGCTCACTGTTTGATCACTGTAAATTGAGACATTAACTTCGAGAAAGATAAATTTGGGATGCTCTATGACATATTTTGTAAATTCCAATTATCATATTATCAGAAAGAAGATGGTCCGCTATCTTCCCCTCAAGAATTTAATAATAAAGATCCGATTGTAGTTATAGACTCCTCTTATCATGAAGAATCTATAAGAGAATCTCCTGTTGATATTCGTTTAGAATTTGAAATATCTGAAATCATTCCTTCTAACACAGCAGCCTATTGTCTTAGTATTCATATGAGTGATGTTACTTACCATCCGCTAACGAATATTGTTACTAGACTGTAATTAAGGATAGCCCTTTACCATCAACATTAGTGTGTGCTTCGACATCGTACGCTATGGAACAGGAAGAGTACAACACAAAACTGTAAATGTGCATGCTGTTTGCATGCTCATACTCAACATCTTATTTATCTCACACGAGTAAGTGAGGCTATTAAGATGTTCTATAAACATATAACCTTACATGTGATGCCAAAACAACTTATTCAAAATATACCGCCAGGATTTTATGTACGTACGCTGCCTCTTACGTACATTAGGACATCCTTCCTCTGCACAGTAAGATGTAGAGCTGTCAGCGTCATCATAAGGATCAAGGTGAAAATGGCGATGATGATTGGGATGGACAGAACACAGTGTCTGGATGATGTTTTCCAGTACCTGATGACGATGATTCAGAAAAGGGACAAACCACATGAATAACAAGGTAAGAATTGCATTATCTTCTTAACATACTTAGTATAATATATTTCTAAATGCTTTGTTTAATTTGAATGTTGCAGGAGGCATTACAATTTCGGAAGCATGCTATCTGTTCGCAAAACGTTGTTAAGAAGCATAGCAACCTTGTCAGCAGCAAAACGAAAACTGTTGTAGTACATTGTAAATAAATATTTTATTGCATTCAAAAATGTTGTACTTATTGCATTCCTTTTCCTCCTTACATCTACTCATTCTATTTGTAAAAGCATGAGAAAACGATCAAGTCTAAACATGCATAACTATGATCATGTCATCGCTCCAGAATAATAGCACGTGCTTACTCTAGCCTTATGAACAAAATCACATCGTTATAGTAATGCATGCTTAAACATGTTCGATAAAGACATAAAGTTATGCCTACACAGAAGAGGAGGAGGAGGTCATAACAGCCTATGTATAGCCGCCATCTTGTGCAGTAGCCTCTAAGATAGCTTTCTTCATAACAGCCTATTGTATAGCCGCCATCTTGTGCAGTAGCCCTAAGCTAGCTTTCTTCATAGGAGCCTGTGTATAGCCGCCATCCTGTGCAGTAGGCCCCCTCAAACAGCTTTCTCCTTAAGAGCAGCAGCCATCTTGCGCAAGCGCCCCTAAACCTCTCATAAGGGCTGCTGCCATCTTGCGCAGTAGCCTCTAAGCTAGCTCTCTCATATAAGAGCCTGTGTATAGCCGCCATCTTGCGCAAGCGCCCCTAGGCCGTCTCATAAGAGACTATAGCCGCCATCTTGTGCAATCGCCCATGCCGGTCTCATAAGCCTATGTACAGCAATTAGATAGCTGCCATCTTGCGCAAACGTCCCTAGGGAGTCTCATAAGAGCGTATGTACTGAAGCCAACTTGCGCAAGCGCTCCTAGGCCGTCTCACAGGGAGCTGTTTATAGCCGCCATCTTGTGCAATTGGCGTCGGGAAGGGCATCTTGCCGTAAAACAATGGATACCCCTTCAAGATGGCGGATGTGAGCTTGGACTTGCTCTCTTAGGCGTCGGGAAGGGCAACTAGCCGTTAAAGTGAGGTTACGCCCCTTAGCAAGAGACCAGCTGATTCTATGCAAATTTGAAGACATACTGTGACTGAATATGAGTAGTTGTTAGCCTCCGTATGCTTAATTGTGAAGATATAAGGATTTTTGTGAAGAGTTATCGACGCATTTAGGTCATTCCTTCCCAAGCAAACAAAATGAGATATTGGGCTAATTCGAATTAATGGCACAGCGGATTATGAAATAATGATAAACTATGACTGGCTGATGGAAGAATAATATATGAATATTTGCACATCCTTACGTTTACTATACTAGTGCATGATTAACGAAAGTTATATTCAGCTTGTTTATGATTGCTAGTATTACAAATGAGTTAATATAGGAGAACTATATAAATATTTTGTTTTTAACAATATTTTTGAGGGTACGGCAAAATCTTTAGCCATACTAGGGAAACTTTTCGAATATCTCGGCTCTCACAAGTCAAAAATAGGTCATAAGAACCAAGTATGACGATTTTCCCCACAATATAAAATAATAAAGATGAAGTCCTTGTATAGAAACAACAGGAATATCAAGTATGAATGAATTTACGTGGAAACTAATCAATTTGCGAGAATTGTATTTTCCGTAGGGCATTTTTTTCACATAATAAGATTTAAATTTTTCGATAGAGGAGTAGAGTCGTGATTTGGATGTCACAAGATGATATTAATTAATTCAAGAAAACGAAGTTCAGTATTGAATGAATGTGTTAGTATAAAAGAGGAGACCCATTTCAATTATGTCATTGCCAGACAGAAATGTAAAATACGTTTGATTTTAAATGAAGCATCTTGTTCTTTTCTCATTTTATAATAACTTATTTTCATTTTTATTCAGATTAGCATGCTAATAAATTAGTATAATAATAACTTGGAATTATTATTTTTGAAAATAGGAAAATATGTAGCGATAAGGTTATAGTCATTTGTAGTAATGATTATTCACATTGAATGTCGAATGGAGACGTCCACCGGCAGAATTGGTTTAGAGAGTGATACTTAGAGGACCTGAAAGCGATCTTTCTCGGAACCTTCGGTGAATGTTTAGAATACTGATGAAATTAATTTCTTCCCTGAGATGCTACCGGGATTATCTACACTCTGACTTGGACACAAGTGGGGTGGATAAGATTTGGCGTCCAACATGGGGCTGAGTTATGGTAGCCCTGGGTAATCATTCCCAGTTAATAACGAGAGAGAAAGAAAAGGAATTAAAAACATTATATTTAGATTTAAGCGTAGTATATAAGTTGATAGTGAAATGTAAAGACTGAAATTTTGGAGACTGCAGAAAGTTTAGTGAACTATAGATTATTTATCGCAATTAACAGAATTGAGGTTGCCATAAAAATGTCCAATCTATAACAATTAAGAACACAATTTGAGGAATACCAAAGAGAGATAGAGGAGGAATCGCAAAAGGGAGATGAAGCAATACGAATTAACCAACAAGAAATACAGAAAAGGAACAAAGAGCAAAGATGAATGTTGGAGATATTGGAAGGCTGGAGGTTGGAGGAAACAAGAAGGCAAAATGAGGAAGCAAAGAGAGAAAAGCAGGAAGAAATAAGGCATAATGAGAAGCTTCATGAAATTATTAACAAAGAGGAGGGGAAGCAGCAGGAGGTGATTGAATAAACAAGAAGGCAGATTGAGAAGTATCAGGAGATCATTAAAAACAAGTACAGGAAAGGCAACAACGAGCGATGAAAAAATTCCAACATATGCAGATGGAGGGACAACAAAGACAACTTGAAGAAATAAGAAGGATTGAGGAAAAACAGAGAGAAGTTATGAAGACTGAAATTGAGATCGGAATTGAAATAGTACAAATCAACACCGACATCGTAAACTTACGTACAGAAATGACATGAATTGTGGAAAATAAGAGCAAGGAAGATTATGAAGAGAGGAACTGTCAGAGAATTGGTACGTCATCCAAAATTTGAAGAAGAAATAAAGAAACTGACATAAAACCTAGAGGTTGAGAATAAATTCTACGGAGAAATGAAGATAGTGCCAAGAAAAGATGAGCCAATTAAATGAGGGAACCGAAGGTACAAATAGATCGGTGGTAGTAAATTTTATTGTGGCCAGAGATCAATTAGCAGATAAACTGGGTATAATAAAAGGAGGGGTAGAGCATAACAAGAGAAAACTAATGAAATAATTGACAAAGCGGAAGGTCGAATAATCCGTAAGGATATACAAGAGATAAGAGCAGAGAATCTGGCAACGAAATCCAATCTATTGAGGACCCTGGAAATTCAAGTCAATGAGAGAGAAGGAACACCCAGAGTAATTACTGAATCAAACTAAATTACCAATGACATCGTGATAGGAAATGGTATTAATGGCAATGAAAGTCCGGCGGTAATAAATAGTTTTAAAACTTTTGACGTTAGACCTAAGCATTTTAATAATACAGCCAGTATATCCCCAAAGCAATTTTTGAGGGAGATAGAGGACCATTTTCGAGAAAATGGAAATCCTGACGAGAAAAAGCTGCGAGTAATTGAAAAAACATCCTGTTCGAATCCTAACACATGGTATCAAGCGTTCAAGTATAGCTTCCATGAATATGAAGAATTTAAGACAGCATATTTATGGAGATACTGGAAATCAGAAGTCCAACAACAACATAGGATGGAGTTATATTTACGAAAATATGCTTCCATGGGACAGACGAGATTTAGCGACTATTTCGCATACCAATTTCAGTTTCCAAGATTTGGACGCTGCACCAAGCGAATTAGAAGCAATTAAAATCATCCAAACGCAATTTCCACTCGACGTACAGAGATTATTAGCAGCCTCAAAAGCAGTGTCGGCCATGGATAGGGAGAACATTGAGAGGCAGCTTGATATGACGACGATTCATCCCACGGGTAGGTTGATCCGAAGTTCGGGAAATGAGGCAGCGATAAATGTAACATTGCGAAAGGCTAGAAAAACATAGAATACAGGTTTTAAAATTAACTTCAAGTCAAAATCCTGCCAAATGCAAATGCCCTTTGTAGGGCACATTATAGATGAAGAAGGGATACGACCAAACCCAATTAAAAATAAAGCAATATGTGATTTTCCACGGCCAACTATAATAAAACAGTTAAGACAATTCCTAGGTATGACACAACTTTTTGCGGACCACTGGGAAGGATACCCTTGAGTAGCAGCAAACTTGCAAGAATTATTAAAAATAAATAATACATGGAAATGGAATGAAGAAGTGGAGAAGGCATCCTTAGAAGTGAAAAATTAATGTCAAACAACATGATGTTGGGCTATCCCGATTAGGAGAAAGAATTTATTATACAATCCGATGCGTCTAATATAGGAATCGGGGCATGCTTATATCAAGAGGAAGGAGATGAAGGAAAAGGGCGAACATTGTCATGTCCAGGGACACGAACCTTCATCAAGTAGCAGCACATAAGTAATACATAGTGATTATTTTGGTAACTCAATCCATTGGCCTTGCTGTCGGAGCAGCCATGTGTTGGGGGTGATATAGAATGACAGTTAAAAACAGAGTTGTGTGAGGTCAAGAGGTCTCACGAGGAAGTCGATACGGACAAATCTAAAAAGTCACGTCCTGTCGTCTGGAGATGGCAAGAAAATGGGGGTAGTTTGAAGGATACCATACTTAAAATTAATGGGCGACCCAATTAAGTGAAACGGGACGCAGTGTCATGTTTATGATGACAAGTATTAGAAATGGGGGAGTTATTTTATGAGCATAGGTTTAAGGGCGAGAAGTCAAGTTCATGTTAATAAATATTGCCACGTGCATAGTGTGGGATTTGAGATACAGGGGGGAGGTGGTAGCACCAATAGTAAGTCAGTAAGGCTTTATCTGAGAGGAGGGGAGACCCTCATATCATATTGCTAGTCCCTTTAAATACGTATGTAATTGAAGGAACAAGCGTCTTATTGCATTAGTCTTCGCTTTGGGAGCCTTGCCTTCCGCTCACGTTAGAGAGTTGCGATCAATTCTCCAAGCGGTCTCGCTACTTAGAATATTTCTTAGTAGATCAGGTTGAACGGTGGTGCTAACACTTGGTATTCACCATTCATACTTTGATTCTCGACTTAAGCCCGAGTTCTTCTGGGTTTTATCGTAGTTGGCAACTTAAAGCTTGAGGAATCTCTGTGAGATTTCACGATACTCTGTTTTTAACATCGCTTAAAATTTCAGTGGTACTCTAATGCTTTAGAGTCCACTTGCATTTACTTGGAGTAGCCGTTCTGAGGAAGGCTAGTTCCAGTACGTCACAATACGTGACCGACTTCAATTGTACGTGTATATTCTTTGTACATCATCTGTCAATATACGCACATATATAGGAAATCATATGAGTTTCAACTCTTAACAACCAACTTACCTAACGCCTATAAATTACCATCTTATATCCCTTTCGTTTTTAGTACTGTTGTTAGCCATCAGGTGATTCCACTCACCGCTCGGCGTCTCACCTGTTGGCCGGGATACGACAGGAGAAGAAAAACTGGTGTCAGTTTTGTGGGGTTGGTCCTGAGTTCGACGTCCATCCAGGGTTGTTTAACTCTTAACCAGGCGTTGGTGGTTTCCTAAGCGGCTGTCTATCCTAGTAGACTGAGGGGCGGTCGGAAGAAAGAAGAAGAAGTCCGGAGGCTGTCTATACTAGTAGACTGAGGGGCGGTCCGAAGGAGAAAGAAGAAGTCCAGCGGCTGTCTATCCTAGTAGACTGAGAGGCGGTCGGCAGGAGGAAGAAGAAGTCCGTAAGCAGACAGAGAGCAGAACCAAGAAGGCGCAAGGGCTGGCCCACGGAGTAGCAGAGGGATTCATAGGAGTCCAAGGAAGGAAGACGCAATCGACCCGGCGTACCTGCACGTCGTCAGCTCACCATCAGCAAGCAGTAGAAGACCAAATATTGTAAGGTAAGCCAAACTCAAAATCAGTATGTCTAATTCTGAAGTGGGAAGTGCCAGTGATAATTCAGATAACAATTATATTTATATCAATCAAGCGTTCAAGTTAATCGGAGATCCTTTTGACGGGAGAAATCGGAGTAGGTTGAAAGAGTTCTGTGCAAATGTAGATTCAGCAATAGAATTTGTTCAACCAGATGAACATCCGCTGTTTTTTAAATATGTTCTTACCAGAATAACGGGTGAAGCTAGAAGCAAGTTATTAGTAAGACAGGATGTTACGAGCTGGCCAAAAGCGAAGGCAGCTTTGTTTGAAAATTATGGAGAGCGTAGGACTATTGATCACTACGCATGTAAAATGTTTAAAGCACAGCAAAATAAAGATGAATCTGTAATAGCTTGGGGTTCGAGAATGGATGCAATGGTAAGCGAACTTAAAGAAGTTGCCACGGCGAGAGTCGAACCGGAGGCAAAAGTTCATAGAGCGAATTTAATAGGAGAGTTAGGGATATCATGTTTTGTACAAGGATTAATTGATAAAAGCATTCAAACGATTGTCCGTAGTAGGAACATTACGGATGATTTCGGTTTAGCAGTTGAGGTAGCGGCCCAAGAAGAGTCGGCCGTACTCTCAAGTAAGGAAAAGCACGGTGAATCAGTTAGGAGAGATAAATATTGTAGTAAATGCAATAAGAAAGGACATTCGGCATCCTCATGTTTTCTTAAAATGCGACCAAAAGAAGTTAAGGCAATAACGTGTTACAATTGTAATAAGGAAGGGCACTATTCACGAGAGTGCAGAGTAATAGTTTGTAAACGTTGTAAGAGAACAGGGCATGTAGAGAAAAATTGTAAAAGTAGTAAACCGCAGCAATTCACTAATTACAAGGGTAAAGGTTACGAGAACAAGCAGGCGGAAAACTAGAACAGGATCATGACGCAAGGCCGGTTATAGGTCCTAAAAGTGTTCACATAGGCCAAGTACACAATAAGTGTAATAACAATGAAGGGACAGTTTTACTATCTATAAATGATGTACATGGACCTTTTCGATTTTTAATCGATACAGGCTCAGAAATAAGTGTAATAAAGAAACAATGCGTACCGAAGGAAATAAAGATAGATACAAGTGATAGATTAAAATTGCTAGGAGTTAGCAAAGGAACACTATTCACGTGTGGAACCGCGAAGGTAACTTTGGGAACATCTCAATGCAAATTGCATGTAGTAGATGATGAATTTCAGCTGTCACAAGACGGATTGATAGGTAGAGATTTATTGAAAGATTCTGTAATTAATTTCACGGAGGAATTCATAGAAGTAAATGGTGATAAACATCAAATAGAAATTAGAGAAGCTAAAGTAATAAAAGTACGTCCGAGAATGGAAACTATGTATGACATAGGAAAAGACGAAATTGCGCACGTAATGAAAGTAGAAAAAAGTGACGCACAGAAATGTTCACAATCGAGAACTCGAAGAGTAATCGAACTAATTAGGGCAGATCATATGTTAAAGAGTGATAGAGAAAGGATATTTGAATTATGTCCAGAATGTAATGACAGATTTTATTTAGATAGAAAATTAAACGAGATTACGATCGGTAGCATGTACCCTATACCAGGTACTACGGAGTTAAGTAACTCAATAGGGAAAGCGAATTATTTCTCGACAATTGATTTAGCCAGTAGCTATTATCAAGCTGAAGCAGAGAAAAGGATATTGAAAAGATCACATTTTCGGTATTAGATAGGCATTTGATATAAATTTATGCAAATGACGTTCATGAGATTAATTAGCGGAGTAAATGGAACTAAGTGTTTATTGCTAATTATATTACAAGAAACTAAGTATTTTCAGCATTAGATCGGATGTTGAAAATAAACGTATGTCAGTGACGTTCATGAGATTAATGACAAATGTATTAACGGAAGTAAAGTGAATTAAATGTTTATTAAATGAAATTAAATTATATAATTATTTTGGAGATTCAGTAAAATAATAATAATAATAATAATAATAATAATAATAATAATAATAATAATAAAATTATCGACGTTTTGGGGAAGTTAAGAGAGCTTTTCTCAACCCACGACCACGAAACAACTTAAGGGATTTTTGGGATTATCGGGATATTACAGACGTTTTATACCAGATTATAGCAAAATTGCTAAACCACTGTATGAAGTTTTAAAGAAAGAAGTAGACTATAAATGGGAAATTAAACAAGAGGAAGCATTTCAGACTTTAAAGAATAAGTTAATAACGTATCCGATTTTACAATATCCAGATTTCGAGAAGCCGTTTATTGTAACAACCGATGCAAGCAACGAAGCGTTAGGCGCAGTATTGTCGCAAGGGAAGGTAGGAAGCGATTTGCCAGTAGCATACATATCTAGAGTATTGAATAAGGCAGAAAGAAATTATTCAACAACAGAAAAGGAAATGTTAGGAATTGTATTTGCAGTAAAGTATTTTAGACCGTATGTCTTAGGACGAAAGTTCACTGTAGTGACGGATCATAAACCACTTAAATGGGTATTTAATGTGCAAGATCCAACCTCAAGATTGCTAAAATTTAGATTGAAGTTAGCAGAATACGATTTCGATGTTGTTTATAAACAAGGAAAGTTAAATACAAATGCAGACGCACTGAGCAGAATACACAAATTAGATGAGGTGGAACAAGAAGAAGTTTCAGAAATGGAAACAGATGAGAAATTCACAGAGAAATTAACAGAGGATGAAAAGAAAGAGATTATGAAAGAATTTCATGCATCTTTAGTTGGAGGACACCAAGGCATTACACGCACGTATGCTAGGTTAAAAGATTATATTGAGTGGCCAGGAATGAAGAGAGATGTAGAGCAATACATTCGATCATGTCATTCATGTCAAACTAATAAGTTTACGAAGCCAGATACGAAGGCGAGTATGGTAATCACAGACACACCGCGGATTGTGTTTGAGAAAATAGCGTTAGATGTGGTTGGACCACTTCCACTTACACTCGACGGAAACAAATTTATTTTAACGTGTCAAGATCAGTTATCGAAGTACTTAGTAGCAGTGCCAATGAAAAATCAAGAAGCAGAGACAATTGCAAGGGCATTGATGGACAATGTAGTACGAACATTTGGAATACCAAGTGTAATATTAACTGACCAAGGTAGCAACTTTTTGAGCGAAGTTATGAAGAAATTATGTAGATTATTAAATATTAGGAAGATTCATACTGCCGCATTTAGGCCACAGTCAAACGGAAGTTTAGAGAGGTCTCATGCAGTATTAGCTGAATTTTTGAGACACTATGTATGTGGAACCCAAGACGATTGGGATAAGTTCATTTCAATGGCAACTTTCGTATACAATACAACGAAAAGTACGTCAACTAATTTCACACCATTTGAATTAGTATTTGGAAGAAAGGCGAATATACCAGGGACATTGCAGAGAAAACCAAACGAGAAGAATTATAATGAACACGAAAGCTATGTGGAGGAATTAGCTCGAAGGCTTAGAGAAAGTCACGAGGTGGCACGTAAAACTCTAATAGAAACCAAGTTGAAAAATAAAGTCCAGTATGATAAAAGAGTAAACGAAGTAACGTTTAAGATAGGAGACCAAGTTCTTTTAAGAAATGATTCAGTAAGGCGAGGTCGTAGCAAAAAATTAAGTCCAAACTTTGTTGGCCCGTACACAGTACAGGGAGTTTCAGGAGTGAACTGCGTTTTGAATATGAATAAGCGAGGGAAGCGCGTTACAGTACACAGTAACCGATTAAAGTTATATATTTAAATGAGAAGGAAAATTGTATGTAAATACATTGTGAACAACCAGTAATAAATTATAGGCAACGCAAGGTAACACAAATCTGTTACTTGCAGGTCAATGGCGCTGATAGCAGCGGCGATCGCAGTGATGGCGATATTTACGAAAGGAGGAAAGGCAATTGATTTCCAGCTCCAACCATATGAATCCACCCCAGGGGTTTATTTCGACAAGCTAGGTGAAGTTCAACTCTATAACACTGAATGGAAGGTAGTAACTTATGTAAATTTAGAAGCGTTAAATGATGCGTATAATGTTGGTAAGAAATACATTCAGAGAACCATGAGATTGTGTTCAGAACTGGAAGTAAATTTAACATATACGTGTGAGAATGAGGTAAAGCTTTTAATTATGCAATTAAATAAAACTCAAAATTTGCGTGAATTAATAAGACAAACAACTAAGACTGAGGAGAAGGAAAATTCAGATCAGAATAGAATGAAGCGAGGAGTTCTTAATTTTGTAGGAAGTATTGCTAAAATTTTATTCGGAACCTTAGATTCGCAAGATGCAGCCTATTATCAAAGTCACATTAAGGATCTTGAATCAGAGAATTTGTCGATGTTAAAAGTCGCGAAAGAACAGATGATTGTAGTAAAAAGTACGTTACAATCAATGAATAGCTCATTGTATGACGTCGCTAAGAACGAAAAAGAATTAAGCGATAATATAGCAACAATACGGGGATATCTGAAGGATGAGACTGAGCAAATAGAAAGCGCATTTAGGAGAACGGAGATTGAAATCGCGGTCAATAGGCATTTAATTGACACGCAAGGATTCTTAGCGCAATTAAAAGATCATTATGAGATTCTGTTAAATGGAATAATGTTGGCTCAAAAGGGAGTCTTACAACCTCAGATTATAAGTCCTAGTGATATAATAAAGTCGTTTTCAAAGGCACAGAATAATTTCCCACCAGGAATGACATTACCTGTTGAGTTGAGACTGGCTTATGGCTATTTAATAACTAGAATAGCAGAGATTGAAGTGTTCATTACTAAAGAAATACTTGGTTACATTGTAAAGGTACCTTTGGTAGATAAGGTAAAATATGATCTTATTAAGGTTATACCATTCCCAACAAGAGTGAATGGTGAGGTAGAAAACTTTGTTTTTATTAATAGTGAAAATGAATTTATTCTTTTGGACCAGAACAGGCAAAATTATGTAATGTTAACTGAAAATCAAATTAATAATTGTAAGAGGTTGAATGATAAACTTAAGGTATGCAAACAAGAGTTTGCTATCAAACTAGCTCATTCACATGAGGAATGTGTAGTAAAATTGTTGACAGGGGCACAGGTTATGCCACAAGATTGTCAAAAAAATGTAATTAGAGTACAAGAAGTAATGTGGTTTCCCTTAAGAGAAAATAAATGGATTTATATTGCTCCACAGGAGGTAAAAATAACAGTAGTATGTCAAGAGTTGCACACAAGTGATGCTAAGTTAACAGGTACAGGAATAATAACAATGTTTAATAGATGTACGGCCTTTGGGCCAAAATCAAAAATTCAATCTTCAAATGTAATTAAAACAAATAGTACCAAAGATCAAGGGTTTGTACCTGATCTATTGTTACAGTATGACTGTTGCGATCATTTAGGAATTAACACTAAATTGAGTCAATTGCAGGATGAAGGAAAGATACCGTTGGTAAATGTACTTCACCATGCAGAGGAATTAAAATTAGCAAGTCATAAAGTAGAGGCAGTTGAAAAATTAATACTTGAACAGGAGGATGAATTAAAGCAAAATCATAAATTGGATAAGTTGAATTTTCTGTCTTATATAGGTGGAGGAACAATTGCTGTTATTTTGTTATTATTATGTTCCTGCTGTTGTTACAAAGGATGTTGCAAAAGATTTAGACTTGCTCATAAACTGTCAGAGCTAGGAGATGAGTGTTGCGGAAAGGTATGTATCCGCCAAACTATAATTAATGGTCCTAACTCACATTGTTCAGACGAGGACGTTACAGTGCACTTTGATAGACAGGAGTATGTAAGAGGTAAGCGCGTAAATGAGCGCAGGGGTAGAAGTATGACAGATCTTACTACTTCCAGTATAGAGCTTAATGAAAGGTCTCTCATCAGAGAGCCAAGGAGGCAATAAAGAGGGAACATAACCACATTAGTAAAGTAAAAATTTCAATGACCATTGTATAAGCAATGAATCACTAGTAAGACAGTGTTAAGGCTGTAATGTAACAAATGTAACTTTAAAATTGTTAAAGTACGAAAAAAAAAAAAGACTTGCCAAGGGGCAGAGTCGAACAGGCAACCTTATGTTAAGGTAAAATTTCATGAGACTGGCCTAAGGAGGCACAGTTCGGGCTTGTCGAGGGAGGCAAGACCCAAGCGTCCATTCCTATGAGTTTGGTACGGGTAATGTCAGTAATAGCTGCACAAGAATTTGTGAGACTGGCCTAAGGAGGCACAGTTCGGGCTTGTCGAGGGAGGCAAGACCCAAGCGTCCATTCCTATGAGTTTGGTACGGGTTAATGTGTCAGTAATGACTGCACAAAAATTTGTGAGACTGGCCTAAGGAGGCACAGTTCGGACGTGTCGAGGGAGGCACGGTCCAAGCGTCCATTCCTATGAGTTTGGTACGGATAATGTGTCAGCAGTGACTGCACAAGTTTGTAAGACTTACTCAAGAAGTATAGTCAGGGGAACCGAGTTGCTATTGCAATCTCGAAGCCGGCCATTCCAAGAGTTTGGTACGGAAGTAAAAACCGACCAGAGAAGGCTGGAAGGTAAAGTTGTATGTACTGTGAAGCATATAAATTGATATGTGTTAATCACTGTAAAATGTGAAATGAAAAATGTGAAATGTAAATGAGTGATATTAAATACTGTAAATGAAAAAAATGAAGTGTTATATGTACTGTGACATATATAAATTGATATGTATTAATCACTGTAAAATGTGAAATGAAAAATGTGAAATGTAATATGTAAATGAGTTATATCAGTACTGTGAAATAAAAAAATGAAATGTTATATGTACTGTGAAACATATAAATTGATATGTATTAGATGTTAAATCTAAACTGTGTTATATTAAGTACTACATGTACTGTGGAATATATGAATTGAAATGTATTAATGCAATATGGTTTACTGTGAAATAATATGTTAATTGTAATGTGAAATGTATTATGAACATTAATTGTATGAAGGGTAAAGAGAATTGTATTAATGTCAAAATGTAATAAGTTGAAGTGTATCTATGAAATGTAATATTGCTAAACTCTAACGTGCCATGTAAGGTACATGCGGTAATTAAACCTGTATGTACGTGTACTCAGGTGGAAACCAGTTGCATGTGTGGCAACTAGTTTCTTTCCTAAGGGGGGAGGTGTCATGTCCAGGGACACGAACCTTCATCAAGTAGCAGCACATAAGTAATACATAGTGATTATTTTGGTAACTCAATCCATTGGCCTTGCTGTCGGAGCAGCCATGTGTTGGGGGTGATATAGAATGACAGTTAAAAACAGAGTTGTGTGAGGTCAAGAGGTCTCACGAGGAAGTCGATACGGACAAATCTAAAAAGTCACGTCCTGTCGTCTGGAGATGGCAAGAAAATGGGGGTAGTTTGAAGGATACCATACTTAAAATTAATGGGCGACCCAATTAAGTGAAACGGGACGCAGTGTCATGTTTATGATGACAAGTATTAGAAATGGGGGAGTTATTTTATGAGCATAGGTTTAAGGGCGAGAAGTCAAGTTCATGTTAATAAATATTGCCACGTGCATAGTGTGGGATTTGAGATACAGGGGGGAGGTGGTAGCACCAATAGTAAGTCAGTAAGGCTTTATCTGAGAGGAGGGGAGACCCTCATATCATATTGCTAGTCCCTTTAAATACGTATGTAATTGAAGGAACAAGCGTCTTATTGCATTAGTCTTCGCTTTGGGAGCCTTGCCTTCCGCTCACGTTAGAGAGTTGCGATCAATTCTCCAAGCGGTCTCGCTACTTAGAATATTTCTTAGTAGATCAGGTTGAACGGTGGTGCTAACACTTGGTATTCACCATTCATACTTTGATTCTCGACTTAAGCCCGAGTTCTTCTGGGTTTTATCGTAGTTGGCAACTTAAAGCTTGAGGAATCTCTGTGAGATTTCACGATACTCTGTTTTTAACATCGCTTAAAATTTCAGTGGTACTCTAATGCTTTAGAGTCCACTTGCATTTACTTGGAGTAGCCGTTCTGAGGAAGGCTAGTTCCAGTACGTCACAATACGTGACCGACTTCAATTGTGCGTGTATATTCTTTGTACATCATCTGTCAATATACGCACATATATAGGAAATCATATGAGTTTCAACTCTTAACAACCAACTTACCTAACGCCTATAAATTACCATCTTATATCCCTTTCGTTTTTAGTACTGTTGTTAGCCATCAGGTGATTCCACTCACCGCTCGGCGTCTCACCTGTTGGCCGGGATACGACAACATACCTGGCATTCGCAAGTCGGAAATTAACGAAGCATAAGCAGCATTATATTACAATGGAGCAGAAGCTGTTACCGATAGTGTATGCGTAATAACAATGGTCTAAGATAATAAGTGGATATCCAGAAATCGTACGAATAGAACACAAAGCATTGACTTTTGGTTTAAACACCGCAATGGCAAGTGAACGCATAAAGAGCTTCATCTTGTTCATCAATTAAAAATAGAGTATTGCAGGGGCCAGGATAATGTCGTAGCAGATGCGTTAAGCAGAAATCCGGAGGAACAATAGAAATTGATACATCAGATAGAATTAGATGATCGGGCTGAAAAATCTCTCATATAGACTTCAGAAAATAGGTACACTACAAAGAGCAGATATAAAATCAGCTGAAATTATAAACGGGCTGGATGATCAGACCGAAGAGTCACAGTTGATACAGACCTACAGTATACGATGATAAATGGAAGGCTGAACAGGTATCCAGACAGGAACCAAAGTAATGCGCGAATTGTTTTACCAACCAACCTCAAAATAATTTAATATGGCACACCCACCGAATTACTGGACATCGGGGTTGCATACCATACTAGAAAGATTCACTTGGAAGGACTAAAAGCAACAGAATTGTCAGGACATGTGACATATGCCAAAAGAGGAAACATAATACCAGACTACCTAGTGGCTATATTGTCATCAGGAGCGAAACAAATATACGAAATTGATATTTTTGAACGTTTCCCGTAACCAAGAAAGGCAGAAAATTTATCGTGGTAACTATGGATGTATTTTCCAAATAAACAGCATTGCAACCTACACAAAGAGCTAATTCAAAACAAGTCCTGCAACGTTACGTAATAGGAAGAATGGGAAAGACAGAGAAAATACTAAGTGACCATGGAACACAATTCAGTCTCAACAACTCCTTGAGGCCATTGAAGAACATTATAAATAGTAACTGAGAGGTGAAATGTACAATTACGTTACATTCTAGGCGCTTATACGAAAGGAAATGGGCCAGAAAAATGGTGCACGGCAACTTCAGGCAGTACAAATACATAAAAATTGTCACCAAAACTCAGATCAATGTAAGTTTAAAAGCCGCAGGATTATAAAAGCCATGCAAAGGAACATTAAGATGAAACAGTTATAGCTTTAAGAATTGAAACTAATTCATTCTTTACTTAAAGAAAATAAGATCGCATTGAATATGTCAATGTAGAAGAAGGAAGACGGAATCTGTCGTAGTTGTGGAACGAAATAATAATATAAATAAGAAGTTTGAGGCAAAATTGAGAACTAAACAACAGAGAAGAGCAACCTAGATACGATAAAGATCCAATTTAAATATTGATGAAAGGTGATATTGAGACCGCTGTAAGGAAGAGGCGAGAAGGCAAAATTCCGTACTTCAGGCAATATAGTACACTGAAGAGTGATTACATTAGAAATTGGAATCCATAATTAGCCTGAGAAAAATATATTTATTAACAAGAAACCATACCTGCATAGTAACAGAGACACAATTGTACACAGAAACAATGATATACAGATATACTGAGAGGCTCAATGAATATTTCAAATAAGAATTCTGCCAATACAATATTAATTTGTACTTCCATGAGCGACTGTGATATCATAAAACCCGCCTAAGTTGAGGGAGATTACCTGGGATGCCATAATGCAGGCGAGCAGCAGCAATGCATTGGGACGAGAGATGACGTCTGGAGAGGTGGAAATCAGCCGCAAGGAGCAGTATATATGAGAAATTTGCGGCCTGACACGTGAGTTACTGGACTGGTAACACGACTGAGAAAATTTACTATTATACACATCGCTATGGATTGGCCTTAGCCAGAGCGAGTTAAACCTAGAACAATAGGGTGAAAACCATAACATGAACGATCGGGCTAAGGCTGATATACACAATATAAAACAACTATATATACTATTTTAGTGATTGATATCGATCTAAAAATATTTGAAATAAAATGGCATAATGCCAATTCCCTGAAAATATTTTAGATTACTCGACTCCACAAGAAACTTAATGTCCGCTGAAAAAACAGCATAACATTTAGATATAAAAATTTGTGGCAAACAATTTGTACTAATATATTGTACCGGTTACGACCTGTACATGCATATTTTTTGAGAGATAATTGTATTTAATCATCACGCGTATTACTCCGTGCAAGCCTGGTTTGTTTACATTCAGCGGGACGAGCAAGCAAGCTGAGAATAGCTGTATGCGTGACGTAGCTGCAGGGGTTAGTTAGATCACCCGCCTGTCATGCCACGTGCCGCTGGCCTGAACTCGTATGTTCCAGATTCAAGCGTCACATCTTCCGGAACATTTGATGAAAAAAATTTAAAACACCTATAATAATTGTGGTAGCGACATGAGCAACATGTCATTGTAAAGGGAATGACATGAACGTCGCAATGCTTGAATTTCAAGAAAATCCGTCGAGGGATTCAGGAGATATCCAGCTTCACGGCATATGTGACGTAGACGTCCCCAAACCAAATATAAGGAAGGCTCAATATAGCCTGATATCTCAGTCAGTCAGTGACAGTCGAGTAGTCAGCGTGGCTCTACTCGCTGCCATTATCGTCGGAAGCTATCTTCGTGTGGTTATCACCTTGAGTGCCACGTGAGACCAACGTTGACTCACATAGCTTAATGCCAGTCGCTTTGGACTCACGCGCACTCTCCAAGTCTCAGGCCCCGTGGTGCCATACTGTCATCACACTTGACATGTAAACGTATGTTAAATGAACGTAGGTGGCCAGTACGTCATGAATCTATTCTTGGCCTGTTCATTTGCGAGTCCGATGTGGCACAACGTAGCCTGGACGTCACTGTAATATATCGACCACAAATACATTATGATGACATTTTTTATTGTTTTCAGATCGTGTCGTATACAAATAACAAAAGATTGTACTGTACAGTGTACTCATTGTTCATTGTCTCATATCAGGGTCTATAGACGAATTGAAAACATAGGGCTTAAAAATTACATGAACTTTCTAGAAAAAATATTTGTAACTTTTTATCTCATTCGCAATCACACCACAAAGTGGCACACTCCTTGCATATGAATTTAAAGTATAACAAATGAGACTTTCTGAAGAAATATAATTCAAACTGTGTTTCACAATCACACTACAAATTTGTGCACTTTGAAGAAACAGTCCAAACAGAAGAAATTTTCAAAGGCTGATCATTTGAACTTAAACTGCTGAGTGTTCTTCATGGCATATTGCCTTCCTGATTCCCGATGGATCTCTTCATAACACTTACTTCATTTTCGTCTTCCCTGCCAGCCTACATCATCCAGTCGGTGGGGTAATACCCATTTTTTGGTACTTGGGGAATGTGAAGATCTTTGATACTGGTACCTGTTAACTGTTCAACAATGTCCTCTTTGAACTGGGTAACAGATATACTCTCATTCCCAAGTTGATTTGAAATATATATGGCATTTACTGTACTTGTGTCGATCAATATCTCAATAGCCATTTTTCTGTACCATTTTACTCCCCGTCTCAGGGAAGTACTGTAGCTCTTTTTAAGATCTGGTAAATGAATGTACGGATTGCATTTTTTATATTCTATAACACTCCGTGACTTTTGCATTCTTCTGAATAGCGACCGTCTCACCAGTGTGTTTAGTTGTCAAAATTGACACGTCTCTTTTATCATGCGATTTCTGAACAACCACACCAGTGATACTTTCACGGGCTCTTGTCTCTCCTCTTGCTAACTTGCTTTAAGTAACATCGGTTGGATTATACTTCCGGTTAGATCTCAATGTTCCAAAGATATGAGTTTTATTCTTTAGTAGATCATCAGCTAATGAGACAGACGTATACCAGTGTGTCAGGAAGGTGAAAACTGTGCTAGGATACGTGGTGACACACTGGTCTCACGCGGCTTATACAGCTGGAAGGTAGTGTCAGTGGCCGCGTGAGACCAGTGTGTCACCACAATTTCGACACAATGTTATGACTACAATTTTGGCCCAAGATGACTAAAAGGTACTTTACTGTAATAAGATGCGCTAATTAATACTCTATAGTAAAAAAGAAAGAATGGCCTGGATGGATTCTTTTTTCACTGCATATGTGGCACTTAAGGTGTTATAGTCTCACTGAGGAACGAATTCTTCTAAGTCTTTATAAATGGGACTTGTAATATTTACGAGTGTTGAAGAATGAATTTTTCTCAGTCTTTATAAATGGGACTTGTAATATTTACGAGTGTTGAGGAACTCTGAATTTTTGTAAGTCTTTATAAATGGGGCTTGTAATATTTACGAGTGTTGAGGAACTCTGAATTCTTCTAAGTCTTTATAAATGGGACTTGTAATATTTACGAGTGTTGAGGAACTCTGAATTCTTCTAAGTCTTTATAAATGGGACTTGTAATATTTACGAGTGTTGAGGAACTCTGAATTCTTCTATTTACGAGTGGTGGACTCTAAAATTTCTCCAGTGATTTTTTTCAAGACTTGTTCTTGGTTCAGGGTACTTACAGGGGTTAGACAAGGCTGTAATCTTTCACCTTTGCTGTTTGTAGTTTACATGGATCATCTGCCGAAAGGTATAAAATGGCAGGGAGGGATTCAATTAGGTGGAAATGTAGTAAGCAGTCTGGCCTATGCTGACGACTTGGTCTTAATGGCAGATTGTGCCGAAAGCCTACAGTCTAATATCGTGGAACTGGAAAATAGGTGCAATGAGTATGGTATGAAAATTAGCCTCTCGAAGACTAAACTGATGTCAGTAGGTAAGAAATTCAACAGAATTGAATGTCAGATTGGTGATACAAAGCTGGAACAGGTCGATAATTTCAAGTATTTAGGTTGTGTGTTCTCCCAGGATGGTAATATAGTAAGTGAGATTGAATCAAGGTGGCGTAAAGCTAATGCAGTGAGCTCGCAGCTGCGATCGACTGTATTCTGTAAGAAGGAAGTCAGCTCCCAGACGAAACTATCTTTACATCGGTCTGTTTTCAGACCAACTTTGCTTTACTGGAGCGAAAGCTGGGTGGACTCAGTTAGAAGTAACAGACATGAAAGTAGCAAGAATGATTGCTGGTACAAACGGGTGGGAACAATGGCAGGAGGGTACTCGGAATGAGGAGATAAAGGCTAATTTAGGAATGAACTCGATGGATGAAGCTGTGCGCATAAACCGGCTTCGGTGGTGGGGTCATGTGAGGCGAATGGAGGAGGATAGGTTACCTAGGAGAATAATGGACTCTGCTATGGAGAGTAAGAGAAGTAGAGGTAGACCAAGACGACGATGGTTAGACTCGGTTTCTAACGATTTAAAGATAAGAGATATAGAACTAAATGAGGCCACAACACTAGTTGCAAATCGAGGATTGTGGCGACGTTTAGTAAATTCTCAGAGGCTTGCAGACTGAATGCTGAAAGGCATAACAGTCTATAATGATAATGTATGTATGTATGTATGTATGTACTTGTAATATTTACCAGTGATGGACTTTAACTTTTCGCCAGTGATTATTCAAAGACTTGTAATATTCACGAGTTATGACTCTAAATTTATTCGAAGTTTCCATGAGCATAGACTTGTGATTTTTGCCTGTGATTACTTAAAGACTTGCAATTTTTGCCATTGGTGAACTATAACATTATTGAAAGTCTTCATAAACATGGACTTGTCATTTCCATGAGTGTTAAAGAGTGAATTCTTGAAAGTCTTTATGAACATTGACTAGTGATTTTACTAGTGGTGAGAAAACTAATTATTTAAGGTTTTCATGAACTTTGACTTATAAATGCTGCGAGTGACGAAGGACACATTTTCGGAGTTTTGTGGGCATCAACCTCGTTATACTTGGGTAATGTGATTACCCTCAACATCGTCAGGAACCAGCGGAGGTCATCACGAGCATCGGGAAGGTCCGTCCGCACCTTGACGGAGTACTTGGGCATCTTCTGGGACGTGTTCCAGCCGGTGCGGCCTGTTGAGCTGGAGACCCGGGCCAATTAAAGGACAATATGGAAGACAACCCCCATCTACCAAGAGGTGATATGCAATTTAATATGCATTACATGAATAAACTCTTATCAGATCAGATTCAAACTTTTCTTGTAGATAGGACCCTGCCTCCTGTACCAGGCCCTAGCTATTATTCATCCAGTTTAGCCCTGAGAACTATTCCATGCTTGCGTTGAAAATAAATCTTAATGTCGGGCTCTTTTACTGGTACAATATCTATGTTATCAATATTTCTAAAAATGAACTTAACGATTCTCAATAACGCAAGCAAAATGTAACATGTAACTAACATTTACAGAAGTTCCAACTGGGTCACATTCCTTAGTTTGTTCTGCCTTTATCAACAAAACAGCGAGAACTGCCTGCATATGTATCCTTTGTAATCACCATAAAACTAAAATGAACTATTATTTAATTTAATTTCCGGGTTGAACCGTGTTGTACTTGTACGCATATCACGTACAGTTTGCCGAAGTTTCGAATACATTGCAGTATTCTTTGTCAAGGCGACTGAAATACCCCTACTCGATCCGAGGTAATCAGTCTCCCAGGCCGAAATTACACTACTAGAGTGGCCTTGATCTTGGCCTTTTATATCCTAGCCTTTCTGGCTGACGTAAGCCCTGGCTGTCTCGCGAGACTTCTGGAAAGTATATGTCACAGCCAGGTAGTGGCGGCTTGCCCGCGCTGTTATGTAATGGGGTTGCGGCCCGTGTGTTAATGTTGTGGTCTGTATGTCTTAAACTATGAATGATAAGCATCCAAGAATTACAGATTTTGTATCCTTCTTCTAAATTTATGTTGTTCGGATGTTTCTTGATTTCGATAGCCTCGTGGATTTTCCTTTCCACATTCCAAGGGATAGCTGCTAGGATCCTGGTCTTGTCAAATGATATTCCGTGCCTAGTTTCGTAGGAATGCTTGGCTACTGCTGAAATATCTGTGTTTTGGTTCTTGGTGTGGCGGATATGTTCTTATAGGCGGGTGGAGATCAGACGTTTTGTCTCACCTACATAACAAGCTCCGCAGCTACATTCAATGTGATACACTTCAGGGGCCTGTAAATCTATTGTGTCTTTTACTGGTGGTAGATAACGGGCTAGCTTACGGTGAGGTTTATAGATAGTTTTAATGTTGTATTTGTCCAGTATCTTGCCGATCCTGTCTGTAGTGTTTTTAATGTATGGCATTATCTCTGTTTTCTGGCGGTTCATTTCTTCTTTCCCGTTGTTTTCTCTGACCCGCCAGAAAACAGCTATACTGTCATACATTAAAAACACTACAGACAGGATCGGCAAGATACTGAACAAATACAATATAAAAACTATCTATAAACCTCACCGTAAGCTAGCCCGTTATCTACCACCAGTAAAAGACACAACAGAATTACAGGCCCCTGGAGTGTATCACATTGAATGTAGCTGCGGAGCTTGTTATGTAGGTGAGACAAAACGTCTGATCTCCACCCGCCTAAAAGAACATATCCGCCACACCAAGAACCAAAACACAGATATTTCAGCAGTAGCCAAGCATTCCTACGAAACTAGGCACGGAATATCATTTGACAAGACCAGGATCCTAGCAGCTATCCCTTGGAATGTGGAAAGGAAAATCCGCGAGGTGATCGAAATCAAGAAACATCCGAACAACATAAATTTAGAAGAAGGATACAAAATCAGTAATTCTTGGATGCTTATCATTCATAGTTTAAGACATACAGACCACAACATTAACACACGGGCCGCAACCCCATTACATAACAGCGCGGGCAAGCCGCCACTACCTGGCTGTGACATATACTTTCCAGAAGTCTCGCGAGACAGCCAGGGCTTACGTCAGCCAGAAAGGCTAGGATATAAAAGGCCAAGATCAAGGCCACTCTAGTAGTGTAATTTCTGCCTGGGAGACTGATTACCTCGGATCGAGTAGGGGTATTTCAGTCGCCTTGACAAAGAATACTGCAATGTACTCCAAACGTCGGCAAACTGTACGTGATATGCGTACAAGTACAACACGGTTCAACTCGGAAATTAAATTAAATAATTCTTCACACCGTGGAAGCTTCACTTCTAAGACAAAATGAACTATAGTAGCATTTCCGTTGTCTTCTTCTTGTCCTTCAATAAATTAGCTGTTGGATTTAAGATTACTTGTTATCACAAAATCGTCAATTTCATCATTGAATATAATGGTATTTATCGAAGAAATGAACGTAGTGAGAGCTTCGAAACTTAAACCACGGGAAATAACCTTCTCAACGTCTTGGCCAGGATTAGGTACGTCAATTCTCGGGACGGGCCCGAGAGATTTTCTGGCACTTTGCGCAAGTGCTAGAAAAAGACTAAATGATAAAGCTAATAGATAAGATTTCTTGAATAACATACTACCACATTCCTCACAAATTTGTGAGTAAGAAGGTGTGTTTGAAGATGAGAGGTAAGGGAAAGGTTCACCACAAGAGTGCGGCGACTTAAAATATCTTTAAGCAGTTGCTCATCAAGTGCCCTATTTCAAGAAACGTTTCACAACATTCTTTACGTCAGTTCGGGCGACATACAGTATGGATGCAAAGGTCTTTCCAAATATATATATGTATACACACACATTAAACTCATTTCCACATTCACCACATGGTGTTAAAACTCTCCAGTGTTTGCAAGTTCAGAAACTATATCCAGTTAGCTTTCTTGAAGAAACCTCTTACTACATACGTTACAAAAATGTGGGCGCTCATCAATATGCAAAAGAGAAAGTGTTCTCAAGGATTAAATTTCATAGAAATATTACTACCACATGGAATACAATAAAGTGGACGCTGTGTAAGTAAGTTTCTTGGCTAGTTGCTTTACGTCGCACCGACACAGATAGGTCTTATGGCGACGATAAGTAAGTTTCAAATAAGCGTTGTCATTTTCACGCAAGATCTACTGTGTGTATAGACAATTGCTTAACTACACGTCCTTTTTTATGAAAACCCCTTACGACGTCGTTCTCAATAATGTAGGCGACCTACAGTATGCCTTAGAGCGAACTGTCCAAGAGATTACTAGTGTAAATCTTAAGCCCACATTCGTAACAGGAATAAGACGCTCACCAGCGTGTGTGAGCAAATGTCGCCGAAAGCTCGACAATCTCAGGAACGTAAACGCTCGCTATTATATGAAAGCAAGTGATGGCGAAAACTTGATGTGTCAGGAAACTATTTAACCGCATACGTCACAAAAAATGTTAACGCCAACCAGTATGTGTAAGCAAGTGCTTTTTAAGATTGTTCTTGGTAGAAGACTTCCCACCGCATACATCACATGAATACGGACGCGTGTGTGTGCGCAGGTGTTGACAAATACTCGACTTTGTTGCGAAGGTTTTACCACATACGTGACAGGAATGTGGTCGTTCATGAGTATGGGTAAGAAGGTGACCTTGAAGATTCTGCTTGGTGTAAAACTTATTACCGCACACATCACAGGAAACTGGACGCTCACCAGTATGTGTAATGAAGTGTCTCTGAAGATTCCGCGAGTCCGAAAACTTCTTGCTGCATACTTTACAGGAATGTGGACGCTGACCAGTATGTATCAGCGAGTGTATTTGAAGGCTCTGTTTGGTGGAAAACTTATTACCGCATACATTACAGGAAAGTGGACGCTCTCCTGAATGGATAAGCATGTGTCTTTGAAGATGCTGCGAGTTAGAAAATTTCTTGCCGCACATACTACAACAATGTGGACGCTCACCGGTATGTGTTCGCATGTGTGGCCGTAAGTTCGACTTAGAAGAAAACTTCTTATAACATAAGTCACAAGAATGTAGACTATCACCCGATTGGTTAAGTATGTGTTTTTGAATATTCAGCATGGTAGAAACCTTATTCCTAGTGGGATACGTCGGCCTTTCATCAGGGTGTCCTCCAGTCAATAATGCAACATTCTCATGTCTAGAAAACAAAAAACGCAAACGTTATGACATTTTCCAAGTAACTAAATTCAATACAGTAAACAGAAGCAAGCACTATCAGTGTACCAAATTTGGTTCTGTTCTTATCAAAAGTAAATACATAGCACTCCGAATTTCAGATAGTCTCTAACGGACAATCCTTAATACTTTTCACTTGCCAAAGTGGCTATATAAGATTGCGAGTAACCACAGCACATCCAAACAATTCAAGAAAGTCCAATATGGTATTAATGATTGTGAAAATGCCTCTCTTAGTGATGTCACTTCATGCTGTATTCAAGTTTAATTGTAACTGGAACTTATCAGATTTACGATACCAAACAATACCTAATGTTTTAATGACTTCATTCCTAATCATGTAAAAAGTTGACAAGATTTATCTATCATCTACAGGGACATTGGCAAGGGATCCTTGACAATTTGAAATCCACTTCAGAGATACAAAGAACGTTCTAATTGATGATCCTTAGCTTCTTCAACTGAGGTAGTACCTGTCAACCGGTCGTCAATATAAAAGAAGGGGATGAGATGGGTAAGATTTTCTGCGTTCATCAGCTAGTTGAACTAGAAATCTCGTAGCGAGGAAGGGGGCAGAAGATGTAACAGCAGTAAGGTGACAGTCCTTGATATCTTCATCAGAGGATTTATGCCACACAATTTTTTTGGAATTCTCCTGTGATCGGGATGTATTAACACACTTCTGTACATATTAGCAATAACAGCTGAAACATCAACAAGATAAGTTCTGAACCTTAAAGCAATAAAGATAAAAATCATGATGTTCCGTATTGAACTGTAACACAATTAAATTGAAATAAAAATAATGTATTTCAACCTATTCAATGCAAATAAATAAGAAATGTAGTATTACATTTCTATTTAATTATAAGCGGAATCGGTACCGGTTTCGACCCCATATCTGGGTAATCATCAGCCGAATAAAACGCAAAAAACAATGCATAGATAAATAATAAATTAAAGAGTGAGTCTTTCACAAAAACAGTTGAAGAAGCAAAATAGGTTAATGGAGATTAGCAGTGTGCAATTTTAAATCGTAAAATCTAGAAGTAGAAAGTCAGTCACTTATAAGAAGTAAAACGCAATCTTCTGAATAGCACAACACATGCAAAGTTCAGCACTGTCTCATAATGTTTACAAGAAGAGGTGAAAAGTTAAATGAGCCAGCATGCATATATTATCAGGCGCGAAGTCACAATATAATTTAATGAATATGGAGTCACAAAATTGTCTACAAGTCGAAGACGAGTGGCTTGATCGAAGCGAATTGCTAGCTCCTGAAGATCAGCGCAACACACTCAATGTCCGGCACTGTGCTTTCAAATGCCGACGGAACTCGGTGAATAGCTTGATGAACCAGTCTGTAATTGTATCGGTTCTTTAGAATCTACAAGATCCTGTTTACGTACTTCAATTATATTAAATTGTATTATATATATGTATTTTGAAACGGGAACGCCCTGCGAGCATTCGCGTTCATGTATTTCTTGAGAGGAACTCGCTAACACCCGGCTGTATGCATTCAAAACGAGCGCCGAGCGCGCAGGCATTGTGGGGGACAGCATGCAAGCAAGCGACTCCCAGCCAAGGCCAAGTGACGTCACACCGAAGGTTCTCTTCGGTTCTATAGCATTTCATCACGAACGGAAGGTTAATTCATAATTTCGAGAACGTCACCTGGTGGGCAGGGACAATAAATGCCACTAGCGAAACTTTCATTAAAATTGGCGGAAGGATGGCCGAGATATGAATTTTTTAAGATGCTCACATTTACAGTCACGCCGTCCGACCTTCGGCAATAAAAGGAAGTCGCCAGCCTTGCGTGAGTCAGTGTGTACTGGATGTCAGAGAGAGAGAGAGAGAGAGAGAGAGAGAGAGAGGGAGAGAGAGAGAGAGAGAGAGAGTGTGTGTGTGTGTGAGCAAGCACATCGTCGTGAACCAGTCGCCTCGCTATGTGATACGGTGCGTTATTCTGTCCGGCTGGCTGAGGACAGGGGTTCGAAAGTAAGTAATACTAGTGTTGAAAGCCTTCTCTGTGGACTCTAACTTCGTGTGTAAGCGAAAGCTTATTCTCAGTCTGTCGAGCCGTGTAACTTCATTTCGTTTGTGAACTGTGTAGTTGAAGAGACTGTACGTTTTGAAATTGTGCTTAAAGGACTTAGGGCATAAAGACTGTGCTTAATTGTTTCCTCTACAAGAGACTGTGTTAGGCTATCTCGTAAGAATTGTGTCCTAGTGACTGAACAATTCTTTTATGGACAATGTCTCTTTATTTCGTAATGAAGAGTGCCTACTTTTCTTTCAAGGACTGTGTCAATCACTCCGCGTGAAAACAGTGTTAACATTTCCTTGCATTAAACTGTGCCAATCTTCATTTCATTTAAAGACTGTGTCAATCCATTTCACAGAACTGTGCTCATATTTCCTTTCAAGGACAGTGCTGATTCGTGGAATACGGTACCTTCATTTCTTTTCGAGGGACTGTCAATTCCCCCATAAAGACTGTCTAAATTTACGTATAATGTTGTGCCTCAGTGATAACCTTACCTCTGAGAAATTACGTGATTTCTGTTAAGACTAAGTCGTAACAGAACTTGGTTCTCTTTCATAAGACTGTCATAAACTGTTTCGTTCTGTCTTCGCAGAAGATTTAATTTATTTCTACGAGTGTGCGTGTGCTAGGACATTGCATGTACTCATTGCAAACAGTGCAGAGACTGTGTCCAAAGAACTTAATTTATTTTCTTTTGATACTGAGTGAAGTACTAAACTGTCGCAACTCAGAAAGTTCCAAATTATTTTCATTGCTTATTATTTCAAGTTCGATAGTGCCTATTGCATTATTCTCACAGAACTGTCACTTTGAATTCATCTTTTTTCAAAAGTGCGTCCAACACCATTTACTGTGGAACCTATTCGATAAGCAAACAGTGTCTCGCCTTAATTCGTAGTACAGTGCGGTAGAGAAGTGTCGTAACAGATTCCATTGACATTCTGTGCGAAAGTTCTACATTTCTCTGCTCCTTTCATAGGATTTTGTGGAATACAAAACTTAACAACTATTCCGCGCTGCTCTATCATCAGACGACCGCCCCAGGTTCGAGTCTCCGTAAACATCAAGGGCTGAAAACAGCTGTGCGTCAATACCGACGACGTGGGACGACGCCGACGCCCACGACGGGAGACGACGCCGACGCCGCAGAACGACGCCTCCTCCACATCTTCATGGGCATTCTAACTATTCGTCTGGAAAAGGTGATATAATTTCTATGCATTTCTTTTGAATAAACTGAAAGTTCCACTTTAAATATGAACGTACTTCACTACCCTTATCTCGTACTCTCTAAAGCATGAACCGTACACGCCTTGGCGTTATCTATGCTCTCCGCAAAACTGAAGTACGGGCGTTCCTGTTTCAATATATACATTTTCGCAACCGATACAATTACAGATTGGTATCTTCAGGAGCTAGCAATTCGTTTGATCAAGCGATTCGTCTTCGATTTGTAGACAATTTTGGGACTTCATATTCATTAAATTATATTGTGACTTCATGCCTGATAATATATGCATGCTGGCTCATTTAACTTTACACCTCTTCTTGTAAACATTATGAGACACTTTGCGTGTGTTGTGCTACTATTCGAAAGATTGCGTTTTACTTCTTATAAGTGACTGACTTTCTACTTCTTCTAGATTTTACGTTTTAAAATTGCACAATGCTAATCCCCTTTAACATATTTTGCCTCTTCAACTGTTTTTGTGAAAGACTCACTCTTTAATTTATTATTTTCCTATGCACTGTTTTTGCATTTTATTCGGCTGATGATGACCCAGATTGGGGTGGAAACCGGTACCGATTCCGCTTATAATTAAATAGAAATGCAACACTACATTTCTTATTTATTTGTATTGAACTACATTGTTTGTTATTGCAATTTAACTTAAAGCAATAGACAGGAAGTCACGCAGAAATTTAATGTCAACTAAAACAAAAAAGTCAATGATATCCCATTTCAAAATTCACAACTTCCCTTTAACTCAACTCCTTGCTTAGTTTTCATGCTATGAACATTGAGAAAAAAATGATGGGGTTTGTAAAAGCTTAATGTGTTGGAAGTCTCGAGGGATGCAATTTCCGTGCGACCCAAAACACTGTACTCACACATGAAAATCACATAATGCTGTTTCAAGTCTGGAAATCTAGCAAATTTATTTTTAATGTGTTTGAGCATTTATCAACTTTATGCTAACACTGAGCTACAGGTGACATTTCAGGATGAATGGGAAATTTGCAAACAAGTGTTACAGGCTGGCACCACGAACCTTGGCGTTAATCTTAAAGAAATACTCACGGATGGTACCTGATAATACCCAACCAAATTGGGTCACCCGACAAGGTGAATGACCTTTCTTATGCAAGATATTAGAAGACACAATTTTATAATAGACATCAGCTGCTTACAGGATATCAATATTACAAGGATGACTAAATTTACTAACACATAAAATGACGTCATGAGCAATATAACAATTGGAACAATCAATTTGTTGTGCAGGAAGTTGGCTTGTGCTCGTATTCACAACTCCACAGTTCAACTTCAATGTATAATTTAACACATTAGAGAACAACATAAAGTTGCATGTGGATCTTCCAGGCAATACAACAGCATTGACTAAACCAACTATAGGTAGCCAACAAGTCTTAGTATAAATGCTATGCTTGATGACATGACTGAAAGACACTAAAATGAATAACTCCCTAGTCTCAATAAATCATTAACTAGTATAATCTAGCCTGAACTGTTTTTCACTGCTATACAGGACATGCTTAGCAAAATATATGAGTGGGTGAAACAATTGCACAGCCCTTAACATTTATATCATTATTGGAAATTGTTTGTTCTCTACAAGCCAATAAGTTGTGGGATCGATTATCCTGGGGGCACTTACACTGTTTAGAAACATGAGAAGTGGTAAAATATAGTTAACAATGGTTATTTTCCCTTACACACTTGCAGCAATAATCAATGTTTGCTTGCTTGAACCTTCTACAGTGTGACTTGCTATGATTATCAAGGTTGCAAAACCTACAATTCAAGGAAGTGCTCTCGATGGTTATGTGAAGAAAAATCTAAATTGAATGACGATGACAAAATGATCGTGCAAACCAAAAAAATCAGCTGATTCAATTCACAATGCTTTATTTCCAGACATGATACTTGTTCTGCATCATCCCCCTTATGACAGTAGCAATCACTCCTAAAGCGGAACCATGGCCTTCCTCATACATAATGGCGCCACTCACAGATCAATGGTGTTCCTCTAACAGTGGGACTAAACATGGTCACCAGCTAGGTGGTACGAGGTGCAACAATATTAAATAGTAATTAAAACCTCAAAATGTACTCATTAACAAGAACATAAAATGAATGATGATGAAAAATGACCATGAATGCAAAAAATGAGTGGATCCAATTGAAAATGCCTTAATGACTTCACTACACCAGGTAAGATTAGGAAAACTTTAGGATAAATCACAGAGCTTAGCCTGAAGTCTCAATGATTGATGCCGCATCAGGCTGTTTGCATCCTTGGGTCGGCACGCTTTCCTCCTCCACAGAGCGAGTTAGCTAAATGCTTTATAGGTCCTATAGCCATGAACTTCCACTCAAGGGATGGTAAGTTCAAATTCCCAGCTTTGAAAATAGTTTTGCAGTTTTTTCACATTTTCACACCAAGCTGGTCAATGTAACGTCACTGCAGCCTGAAACTCTTCCTCCTCAATGACTTAGTAGCATTTTACCTCCTTATAGACCGAGTTGTGCATGACCTCTTCCTACTCTGTACTAATTTGTTACCTAGTTGAGTAAACCTCACCTCCTAACAGAAATCAACCATACAACTTTCTTGAACTGCTGTTAAAATTTATACTTCATCTATTCAGATTAAAATAAATACTTTCCTTGCCATCACCATTAAGTATCAACCACTGAATCTCTGAGTTCTGAGACAGAGATTTGAACCCCTAAAAACAAATTCATTTGCAGATGAATGTGTTAATGGCCCGGCAACGCATCCACCTGTCACTCGACAGCCTTGGGATCGATTCCCGGCCGGATCAGGGGTTTTAATTATAATGATTAATTCCACTCTCTTAGGGACTGGGTGTTTGTGATGTCATTAACTTTCCCTTTCTCACATTCAACACCTTACACTTTCGCCATTAAATAATACACACAGATTCCTCACATATGGTGCCAGTAGGGGCAAAATATCACCATAGGTCAACGCCCCAAATGCTAAACAACCTTGTTTTCATATAATCTTTTGACGGAGAATACGTTCATCACAAGATTTGACTATTGAGTAGTGTGACAACCCAACGATGAGCAGCAACACAACTACATCAACAGTGAAACAACAGGGAGCACCATCAGCAAGAAATCTACCACCTGTGGGAAAAGCTTATTCCATGGTGCCTGGAAATTCCATACCACCACCACCATTATGAGGAAAACAAGGTGCGATCGAGGAGTACGGAGGAAAGAGGCTTGGAACCTGGAAGACAGTGATTATCCAAAACCAAACCATTGCAAGTAGCTTGCTGTTGCTCCAGAGGAATAAATCCCACTTGCATTGACTGGTAGTACATGCACACCAATGTCAGTCAGTCCGGTGGGATATCATCTCTTAACATCAGAGAGAGTGGTATTTCAGCATAGTTCCATTTAACAGCTGCGAACCGCTCATAGGGACTTATGCTGTTAAATATCAGGAGCTAAGCAGAGGCAACAAAAAACATGGCACTGCCACACAAAATAAAACAACACAATGCCAGAGCTACAAACACCAGTCTTCCTACCCCATTCTTTATAGTGAAGTTAAGAAGTTAGGATGTCAACCACCCTATCCCAATCTACAATGTAAATACCAAGCTTCTGCCAAACACCACATGAGATAACAACCTAGAAATTCAGTGGAGCAAAGATGGCCACACCATCAAAACTTCCAGAACTTTCTACACAGTCCTAGTCAACAAAAGAGGACTGGCACATTTTCGATACATGCTGCAGCACAGAACCTGCCTGAACAATGCGGCACAGCTGTCCATTTTCACGTCCAGCCTACACCTAGTTAGTGGTGATGTATGGTGTCGTTAGCAGCTACATGGAGGACATTATCGCTGCCCAGTTTCAGAAATAGGGACATCAAATATTCCAGGCCATTCAGATCCAGAATTCAAATGGACACGTATCATGTCCAGGAATATGGCAACAATGAACCATCTGCTGAGGGATGGTGTGCAGATCTATGTAAAGTGACATCATGTGGAGGTCTCTTGGTCATCTGTACGACAGCGCGGACACTGCGATTGCTGCCAATTCTATGACCATCTTACTATTGCATTCTTGAAAACGTATGTGCAATTTGTAGTGGTCAGTGCACCTCAGGTGCTTGCATGAAGAAGGGATCACTCAAATGCAACACTTTTGATGAATCTCATCCATCCTTCTCAGTTAAATGAAGGATAAACCTCAAACTTCTTTCACTCAAACAGAAAAAGTAATACCTATCACCCCCCTGAACTTCCCCTCCCCACCTTCCCCTTTCACTCCTCGCCCACCTCCCAGTGAGAACATTCTGAAAATTGTCACTATGCTGCTTCAGAATATTCTCCCATTCCAATGTCCTGATGTTCTCGATCAGATCCAACTGATCTTCCAGACTCACTTTCACGGAACGTTCTCTGGGATAAGAATGCATTGTGCATTCTTTCCAATTGATCCTAGTCCATTACTGTAGTAAATGAATGCTTATTATGGCAAGGAGTGTTCTTTGAGGACCAACGGATATCACGGGGGTAGCAATTAGTCTTCATAAATCCATCCCATCGCAACATTATTATTCTGTAAATGATATCAATCTGAAAACATAAAAACAGAAGTCATGACTGGAAATCAAATAACAGCTTTAGCAACAATTTATATACCTCTTGGCTATTCCCCAACTTATATATTTGTAGAATATATGGATCATCAAATCAGTACTTACATCATTATCACAGAGTTTTACATGTTATGAGGAGTGTTGACTTACCCTTCCCTTCCCATAGCTGCCCTACATCAAGTATAACCCCTGAATTTCTAGTCCTCAGCCCTAACCTAGCAATGATCTGTGACATCACCATGCTACATTCACTGGGAAATCACCATGCCCTTGCCCTATTAACAATAACAAATATACGAACAAACCCATGCCAACATAGCCATCGTCTCCAAACAGTCTTACGATATACATCAGGGGTTTCCAATTAGTAAGAGCTCGAGGGCTACATTGGAAACCTTAGGTATGATCGCGGGCCACACTTTAACAATAGGCCAATATTCGTAAAATTCTACAAATAGAACAGAGGTACCCTTATGAAATAATGTTCATAGTTCAATTGAAATGAAGTTTGATAATTTTAATTGCTTAAGACATTATTGTACATCAGCATAAAGGAGTGAAAAAAATTTAACACTATTATACCAAGGATAATTGAATTATGAAGAAGATAACCCAACAATGACAGTTCATTTGAATTATTAATACTTGATGAATGACAAAAAATGCCTTAAGAATAACTGAAGTTAATAATGTACTCAAAACAAAACTTAAAGAAGTACCATTTAGTGGTCGATCAGCTGCATCTACCACTGAACGAATGTCTACCTGCAGCTCTGTTGTTGCTAATCTCAAAAGATGCAGCAAGGAAGAATCTGAAGTCGACTACTGTGTTGATTTTTAATGAATTTCATAGATGAAAAAAAACACTTTCACATATGTACATGCTCCCAAACACTGAAGTCATTTTTAGTCCAAATCATCTTAACTTTGGGTATTTTTTACTGGGTAGCAGTTTAAAATATTTGATCCCTTTTCTTATCTTGTCTGAAGGAATGTAACGGCTTGTAGATCGCACAGCTCAAGTGGAAGCTGTGGTTCTTGTTCCTCGAATGCAGCACCAAGAGGATTCACGTAGAGTTGTATACTGCTTTTCAGAATTTCAGTTTCCTTCAACCATGTGTTGAATTCTTCAATGATCTCTTAAATGTGTGAAATGAAATCTGAAAAATGTATGGTTTCTTGGTCCTCCTCCGCCGCTAATTGTAGACAGCAGGGGAAATGAGTCAATTCATTGTTTTCTACAGAAACAGATAATTTCAATTTGTTTCGCAATCCATTAACAGTTCCCACCATATCTGACACCTCATGGCTTCTTCCTTGAAGATTTAGTTTGAAGGTGTTAAAGTGATTTTGTCATGTCTGTTAGGAAAGCTGCTTTAAAAACTCTGGGCTTTGAATTTTCTCTTCTAGTTCTGAGGTATCTGACAAGATAAACTTATTAAGAAATTCAGGATCTCCTTGCGAATTGCAAAAAAAAAAAAAAAAAAAAAAAGGTTGAAGACACTTCCCTGCACTCAGCCCACTTACATGGTTCTACTGCAGCAAGTCTCCATTTTCTGCATCAATTTCCAGCAGAAACTGTTTGAATTTTCTATGCAGAAGGGCTAGATTTCCACCTCTTAACATTTAATAATTTTAACCACAAGTTCAAAAACTTCAGTTTTTATTGATTTCCCACACAACGCTCCCTGGTGAATGAGACAGTGGATCATTGGACATGTTACGCAATCCCATCAGTCCTGTCTTCACCCCTGTCATTACTGGCACTCCGTCTGCCACAATGGCTGAACATTTACTGCAGCCTCCAACTCTGTCAACAGTTCTTTTTACAGCATCATATATGTCCCTCCCTTATGTTGTTGTTTGAAATGAGCAGTCATCAAATAGCTCCTCTTTACTACTGAAGTCTTCGAAGATGGTGCATACATATATTAGTAGCTGACTGACTTGTGACTGATCAGTGCTTTCATTAAGGCATAGCGAGAAATATGTGCTTTCCTTAAGCAACTTAATGAGTGCTTTTTCTACTTGTTTCCCATATCAGTGGCCCTTCTCTGTACTGTTTGGTTGGAAAGTGGCACTGATTCAAATTTCCCAGCCATTTTAGCATCTCCAAAAGCCTTTGCAATTTCCATAGTGCACTTTTTAACAAGACTGCCTTCAGTGAAAGGCTTTTCTGCCTTTTTAAGTTCAAGCGACAGTGCGTAGAAGGCGTACAGAGAAGACGACTGATTTTGTAAGACTTTACCAAACATACCTGTTTGCTGTTTTAATTTATTTTTGAGGTCTGCAACCAGTGTGCGTCGAGCTTCTTCCTTATATGTGCATACTTTCTCTCGTGCATTGTTGAGTTATGTCGTTTAACATTGTACTCCTTCGGCACAGACACTATTTGCATGCAAACCAAACACTGAAGCCTCTCACTGTTGTCAGTAATTAAATAGTCACTCTCCCAGCTTTCCTTATAAATTCTGTTTTATTTTCATTTTGTGTTTCACTGAGTGTCCGCTCATTATCTATTCATGTAAAAGATGCAAGCACTTTACACACATCCCTAAACAAAGCCTCCAAGGTTGACAGTACGGTAACTTGTGAAACTTCACTACACATCAAGCAAGTGCGACTGAGTGTGTGGAGACGGGAGGAATAGCCAGCAAGCCTTGCCGGGTGAGTTGCTGCATGAGTGAAGGGAATGAGGGTCAGTCTGCTTTTGCTGCATCCTGCCCTGCGAGATATGGCGCGTCACTCATAGAACAGCTGACTTTATTCTTTATCAGCTTCGTTTCCTCATTTTTTCTGTATCCTTTTCAGACCAGCACTTGCTGTTATGAGTGTCTTTTATACATTTCATTAACATCAGCGATTAGACTTCAGTTTCTGTGGAGTGGGGACTGGTTTCACATGAATGTGAAGATTCTTTGTATCAAGTAAGCAGTGCATTTCTACGAATCATTTTTAGACAGGTTGGAAACTATGAAACAGCTGAATATACATCGAATATGTCTGCATGACAATCAAATGTTTTTATGTCATCATTAAGATATGTATGACAATATTCAAACGTAAATAACCGGTATTGAAAAATATTCTCAAATGTTTATATATTGATTTTATATTAATTTCTGCAAGATATGCATGCAAGTGAAAATGATATCCATACGAAAATATATGCTATTGCAAGAATGAGGGTTTTACAATTTTTAAAAATAAAATAATCTATTCAGATCAACTGAATATTTAAAACCAGGAAATAATATTAAATAATGAATTAGTTCTGATTTCGGATACATTTTTGAATGAGCTATAAAGTATTTTTGGTACATTTGCTACAAATTTCTTTAAAAACATATATATAATTTTTCTAAAGCTCTCGTGGGCCCGCACAGTATGGTTTCGCTGGCCGCCTTTCGGAAACCACTGATATACATGAACCGATTGGATAGCATACAGACAATATCAGACATAATGCGCAATACTGAACCACCTACTTCACCGAACAAATTACAAGAAGAAGTTAGGAAATTAGAATCCCCACTAACTATACTCAACCGACACCATACCTTCTACCATGAAATTCCCCCCACCCACCCTAACCACTCCTATTATTAAAATATTCCCACGAAATTTACAAGGCATACCTTCCAACCTGTGACCCAAATATACTTCGCGAACATAGAAACACGCTTAGACATGCTCGATCATTCATTAAGGCTATTAAAAAGATCCTGGGTAAATACATTCACAGAATTATCCAACATGACTGGCATTCGTTAATACCAGATCAAATAAAACAACTGACAAATCATAATAATCTTATTTGATTTACATCCCATTACCTAATTTTACAGTTTTCAGAGACTATTGACAAACATAAAGCAATCGTACACTATTATTCAATAACACATAACAAATCTGCATTCAGTGATTATAAAACAAAGGCTGACATTTTTGCAGAACATTATAAAGTTATTTTCTCACCATCTTCCAATCCTAATATCTACCATCCTGACCACGATGCAATATCCGAATATTTGGATATCACACAGAATCCTCTATCCCTACCTTTGAATCACCCCCAGCTCTTGACTCCCAACAACCCCTAAATGCTCCTGATACAGTACAAGATATAAAAGATGCACACAGAACAAACAAGAACACTGCCCCTGGACTAGATAAAATTACTTACCGGCACATAACAAGCTCCATATCCCTTCCTACAACTCCGAAATATAGCATCTAAGATTTTTCACCATACTGGATTCTTCCCTTCCCCCCTCCACAATTGGGTACATGCCAACAACCATCTCAATTAAATTCATATCGACCAAAAGTCTTCTAAGAGTTTGTTCTAAAAACTTAGAAGTCACGATGGTTTTTTTTTTTTAACAATAATGCAGGTTACATACATTTTTCTACATATTAACTATCTGTACCTAGTATGAAATGTTAACAACAAGCCTCCATTAACATATGTAGATGTAAGTTCCCAACCTACTTGTAGAATGCTTCTAACTGCTAAGAGCTGATCAAGATTGTCATTACACAAAATATGAAGCAGAGATTCTAGGCCTACACACAGGGCAAGAATTACATTGTGTGGGTATTACTGAGCAACATCTTTTACAGTACAGTCAGTACAGTACCATCCTAAACCCCTGCTTTTCTGTAGCATATGGTACACTATAATGTTGCACACTCTTCAGTAATGTCTATCTCTTAGGGTGTTAACTCCAACTCTATCTACAGAGCACGCCTCAAGCCTGGATAAAGCAAGAGAGAAACCCCAAATAGTAGGCTAGCTAAAATGGTAGTTTTGTGGGAAGTATAAAATTTAATTCTTGTATAACAGCATTAGTCATCGTTCTATAAAAAAATGCTACATAACTAAAGGTGTAAAAACCATTTCTAATCATTTTTGTCCAAAAATGAGATTTCTGGTTTTTGTATAGGCTCTATTAAGACAAATAGTCACAAATTTAACATTTAACTGAGCTGTAAGAAAATAGTTGCATAAAATGTTAAAAAACCTTGCAATGCACATCTCATTAGTCCATGCTTATTATCACTGCTCGTACGCTCTTGCTCAATTCCCCCTGATCATTCGCAATTGCTTATTAGCCCCTGATCATTAAGTCATGCTTAACTGCCCCTTGCTCATAAGTGACTGCTCACTGCAGATGACCATGCAGTTCTCAACATGCTCACCCTTCAACAGGTCAATTTTCAAACTTGAAAGATGGATGGGTTTTAGTATTATATTTAGAATTAGATGATATCTGCCCATCCTAAGTTAGTCTATATGCTACTAAGTGTTTAACATCACTTCTGGCTATCATCCTTAGAGCATCCTTTTAGGCCATGCAGTTTGTCAACACTCAAAAAGCTCTGCCAACCTAAGCTACTCAGCCTAAGTTAGTTTGCACTGACTTCACAGCTATGTCTCAACATATTTTATTTAGTTTCAAACCCCAAGCTTTAATCTCTAAGTGATGTAAACATTATAGTATGCAATTAGAAGTCTCTTAATTTGAAATCTATAAGCTCAAAAATGTTAACGTCAATGAGTGACTCATGGTCGCTCAGCTCTGAGACACTGAGAACGACCTCCATTATGTTAATACAAGCAATTCAAATGTGTTAGGCCATACACCACCACTCTAGTCATATATATACAATTTAGAGTCACCATCTTGTGCAGAACTACAAGTTCAGCTCTGAGTCCCTCAGACTGCCTTCCATTAGAGCTGCTATCATTATTAATCCTTACACAATCTGCTAGTCCCATTGGTACAATGTGTAGGCACCATTTTCTTTGAAGTTCAACTCAGAGTCCACAAGATCACCCTCGAATGTTATGGCCTATGAGTAAAAAGTACGTACTAAGCCTTACGCCATCTGACTAGATGTGACCCCTGGGTTCCATTCCCTACAATGCGTGTAGCACGAAGTTAGGTTATAGCAACATTCCATGTTTATCTACATCTTGTCATTCTGATTATGCTTTTAGCTTTGAACTACTATCTTTCCACGAGAGCCCTAGTGCAGCTTCCCCCCCACGGTTAGTCCCATAAGGGAATATGTGTATGCAAGAGCCCCTGCGCTAGACTGAAGTTCGAAAGGGCATCCGGTTAGGAGAATTAAATGCCTGCATTAGCCCAAGACGTGAAAAGCCCTAGCACAACTCTTAGTGCCATAAAGCTCATTTATCACCACTAGTTGCTGTGCTAGACTCAAGTTATAAAGGGTAGCTGGTTAGAAGAATGAGCGACAGCCCAGCTCCTGATATAACCAATGTACAGCAGCTACCTTGCCGAGTAGTCCCTGCCTCAATTGCTAACAGTTAGGCGATAAAACTAATTGGCTATAAATTACAAGTTGTAAGCTTCTGAGGTAGCTCTCAAGAGTTCGGTCCATGAGAATACAGTATAGCAGCCATCTTGCATAGTAGCCCTTGTCTCAATTCTCGAATGTCAGGGTGTTACAAGTTGTGAGGCCCTGGGGCAGCTCTATAGAGTTAATATATCACCATTAACTCCTGGTCCATTTCCTTAAAGTTAGTCTCATATAACCAACATTTAACAACTTTCTTGCCTTGGAGGCCCTAGCACTAAGAAGTCGTATGCAGCCACCATCATGCACAATGACCCCTAGGCCACTTCCTTAAGTCCTACCCTAGGCCAGCTTTCTCCATCAGAGCCTATCTATAGCCGCCATCTTGCACGTGTGCCCCTGAGCCAGCTTTCATAAGAGCTTACGTATAGCTGCCATCTTGCGCAGTAGCTCCTAGGCCAGCTTTCTCCATAAAACCATAATCACATCAGCAGATAGGTCTTAAGAGGATAACGCGTGGGCCAGGTAGGACGAGGTCCTGGTCATCCTTCTCAGTTGTATCCCCTGACCCAGATCCCTTGCTGAGTCCGATAGAAAAAACTGACCCTAGATAGTAAACAGAAAATAAGAATAAAAAAATTGAGAATGCCTCTATAAGGCTCTGCGTATGTCTGTTTACCCCTGTGTCCTAGCAAGCTCTCCCCTGAGTTAGCCCTTCCCTTTTAGTCACCCTTACAACCGGCAGTATACCTACCTCTCCACCCTGCCTCATGAAAAGATCTAGTGGAGTAACGTCATCATAGAAGCAAGAGTTGTAGTAATGTCACTGCGAACAAGCTTTGACCTGCAGCTGAAGGTGTCTTGTATCATAACACACTGTCGCATCCCTTTGCAACACCAGATCGGAAAAATACAGCTTAGCTCGCAAAGTCATTTTTTTCCCTGCTGAGATGTGCATGTCTCAACATTTACCTTAATCGTGCACACATTTCAATCAGGGTGAGGATATTTGAATTGCACATAAGCTCTTTAGTTTTGAGTTTATGTCAACTCCACATTCGAATCCTTAGGAGTGACATTTACCCTGCTCCCCATGGCTCAAGTGTCGCCTACAAGAGATAGCAAAGGAGGCTAAATAGACTACAGGTTAGCACACACATCTCTAGACTCAGCTGAAGACCCACAGTTCACCAATGCAGACACAGCAACAGCACAGGTTGCTCGGCTCCTACCTAAGGCAAGGGTGCCCTGGGAGGAGCTTTACTCTGATCGACTCCCCCACCTCGGAATAAAGTGTCCTAAAAATGTTGGCCAGGGAGTTTAGATAGACAACAGCTTAGCACACATCATACCTAGACTCAGCTAAAAACCCTGAGTTCACTAACCCACGTTCCCTCAACTCAGGCAACACTTTTAGTTGCCTCTTTCGACAGTATTCCATAAGATGATGACATCCTACAATCTGAAGTTGTCAGAGGTCATAGCTCGTGGCTAGAGGTAGATTGTGAATGGCAGCCACCTTGCGAAGTAGCCCCTGGGCCAGCTCCCAGGAGTTAGCCCCATAAGAGCCCGTGTTTAACAGCCATCTTGCCCACTTGCCCCTAGGGTAGAAGCCCCCTTTATATACTCATGTCCCTAGTACCATTAGCCACCATCTTCAAGTAGAGCTCTGAGTCCCCAAGTTCACCGTCCAATGTTATGCCTCTATGAGTAAAGCATACGTATTAAGCCTTACGCCATATCCCCAGCCTCATCAGTACAATGTGTAGCCACCATTTAAGTCCAAGGTCAGCTCCAAGGGAGCTAATGCTTCTGCGCTAAGCACAAAGATATTTAGAGGTCTGCCTGCTGTCATTTCTTGATGGGTACAGTACTTTTGCATCAATCTCTTGGCACAGGCCAGAGTAAAGTGTAGCATCCACTGAAGTCCCAGTCTCATCCATGGCTGTGACAATATGGAAGCTGCTGGGGTACGGGTGGTGCTGATTAATGACATTCAAAGCACAACCAGTGTGTCTGAGTGTCATGAAAGGTGTCACTCATAGGGTTAGTTGTGATACAACAGCACTGTCTGGCCCGGTGAGGAAAGCAACGGCAAAGTACCTCACTCCTCATCTTGCCTAGTATGCCTCATTTTGGTACTGTCATTGGTTTTTGTGGTTTCCCTATAACTGCATAGCCTTTGGTGATGCTATTTGAGGATTCAACCAGCCTCTGAGCTGATGACCTAACAGACAGACATTTAGAGGTATGTTGTACAGGTCAGAAGCAGCATGTGGTCGAGTATGTATGTATGTATGTAAAGCCTGGAGAGGGAGAGTGGTAACGGGTGAGGTGTGTTTGGGTACATATTTGTACTTTCCCCAGGCTCATTATTGCCCCCTTTTAACTACTCAGGGAAAGTTGAGGCAATGGCCCCGGGGTAAGGCAACTATTGCCGTTAGAGTAGAATGTACTTTGTACTGATTTGCAGTGTTTACTATTAACACAAGTTTATGTAGTTTCTGTATGCTTTGTGGATGAGTCTCTTGGTCACATTAGTCATGCTTTTGTACTAGTCCCACATAAGATTGCTTGTATCCTGTTTCCGTTTCCTGTACAGCATATTCGTTTTGTGTATCACTCTGACTATTTATTTTGTAATCTATGGAGTACCGATGGATAGATGGTTTCCTAGAAGATATGACAGCAGTTCGCAGCCAGTTTTTTGTAGTTATGGACTTTACTGCTGGTTTCTTGTATTTTATGGTAGCTGTAACTGCTAGGTGTTCGCAGAAATGGAGGATTATTGTGTCTCTAGTACTGAGGATGGAGGGTTAGTAAGGATAAGAGCTTTCATTATATGGGTTGGTTCTGTAATTAATTGATCGAGGAACACATTGTAGAACGCTAAAGCAAAAGTTGCTGCTAATGGACTGATGGAAAGAGGCAGGATATGATGGTGATCATGCTGCCAGAACATTTCCAAGATAAACTCACCAGCCCTGTAGGTACCTTTGAATCAATGTTGTATAATTTGTACACGGCTTAGAGATAGTAGTAATTCCTCAATCATGTCGCTGTGGGAGTTCCGAGCTCGGGACATGGAATCCGAAAGGAACTTACGGCTTCCAGTGCACATGAATTCCACCCAAACAAATTCTGCCTTTGTTTCCAGCCGCTCAGGTGCACAGACTTAAATTTGGGTTTCAGGGCAATAAATATACCTCACCCTAAGCATACCTGCCAAATTTTAGAAATAAGAAAATAGGAAGATTTTTTAATTCTTGGATTTCATCACATATTGCACCACAGCCTAAGTGAAAAAAGGACACGATAAAAGGCAAGCATACCTACAGTCACAATCTGATTTGATCACTAAATTTAAAATCTTGAACTAAAAAAAGCATCAAAATGGTTACAAGAAAATGTACCTAATCACTCTAATTTATAACACATACATATGGTCGAAACTCCATTACTCGAATATTCAGTGTCTCTTTTGGCCGTTTGTCCTGTTCTTCACGTGTATTTATTTCTCTATCCTCGAATTCGGTTACACGAATTTGCCGATTTCTCGAAGCAAACATTTCCTCCCTTGAAGATTCTGTAACTCAAATTTTGTGCAGCATTAACTGTGCAATACAGTGAGGAACAGTTAACAAGTAAAGAAAGGATTCCAGTGAAGCTGGAAACTAATATGACGGGAACCAAAAAACTCGAACTTCTAATGATCGGCAGTCTCGCCATTTCTCGGGCGTCAATTAAATACCCATCACGTATGAAAGCAAGCCAAGAAGTTGCGGATGACCAGCTCCATTTACGAAACTCGGTTGCGAGGTATTGACAAAAAGTTTCAACGCGAAGGGAGGAAAGGTTAACTGCAACAAAGACAAAAGAATAACAGATTATTTTTTTAAACGTGTTAACGGACCTATGTTTCTTATTTCACTACTGTATACACCGGTACTCTATCCTTTCTTCTAAAAAGTTACTGTAATAAGGGTTATAATTAAAGTGATGCCATAAAATAGAATTTCTTTGTATATTTTTAAGTACTAGTACCAATAAACATAATGTATTCAGTGAAAGCCCGTAGATACATACGATTCAATTGTGTGCTAAACATGCTCAAAAATGGTATTCTTTATATTTCAAAAATTCAATTACTCATCTCCCGACGTGATTCGCACAATAGTTTCCTTTATTAGACTGTAAAATGAATGGAAATGTAATTTTATAGCTATCTCTGAACACTTGGAGTTAACGTTTGTTATAGTTTTTGACCAAAACGTGAAGAGAAAATACCAGAAACTGTCACTGACACAACTCCCTGAAATACATTCAACTCATTAAAATTATGAAATAAGAACTTTAAAAAAATGCAGTGAAATATGCGAAACTAGCGCATACAAAACAGATAGGTATGTCTCATACATTATTAACATATGACTTTGACATGGGGAAAAGCACAGAACCGCTAGAGAAAACACATGGCACATAATTCCAATGAAATTACGCACAGAAACTATGTTAAAAGTGCGCGAACCACACAATAAGAATCTCATTCTTTCATCCTGATTAACTGAGTCCCTAGCGCTCGCTACCTTCTCTTGCTTGTAGGATGACTGCCTTCCCGAATCCCCAGCCGTAAACCACACATGCTGCTGTAGCGAGCAGGAAACACGATACACTCGCAAAATAAAGCATCAAATAAATACGCTTGAAAATGAGGTTGGGTAAATTACACAAGCACATAAGAATTTATCCTTTATCCTAGGGGAAGGGTATTGACTGTACTGGAGGTTATATTGGTCAAGAATAGGAAGAAATAAAAATAAATCGGAAAATCAGAAGACGAGTTAAAAAACGGAAAGTTTCTGGGTAAAACGGAAAGTTTGGCAGATACCTAACAACACAAAGATAAATATTTACAATGTCGTCATAGGAGCCACTGTATTCTATGGCTCTGAAAGTTAAGAAGCCGCAGAAAGCAACAGTAAATATATGTATATCACAGAAAAATGATATTTGCAAACTGTCACTAATGAGAAATATTGGGGTTCGATAGAAGAATGCAGAAATATGAGAGGAGATGGAATCGAGTGCTTAATTCAAGGCAGCATGATTTGCTGGATTGAGGACTGATCATTTTGCAAGAATGGCCAACAGCAAAAGTCATGGTCAACCAGACACCCCAGGAACACCTATTACTATATAGTAATATAATAATAATTTTACTGGCTCAGAATGAAATGGTGCAATCTAGGCAGCCTGCTGATCACTAGATATTATGGGTTGAGTTTTTTTTAATTTTGTGGAATTTTCTCATGAACCACAATCAAATCAACAAGTTTGAACCATGTGTGAAGCACTGGTGACAGAATTCTAGAATGATCTGTTTGGATCTGTGCTCGCTTTGAGCCCTACATATCGGGATAATGAGATCTTCACTACATGACTTTTCAGCAGAGGGAGTTACTGAAACATAAAATGCAAATTCTATATTGTTGAGGTTTAGGGGTGTAAAATGTAATTAAGCTAAATTGTACTTACTCGACTTCTTCCTTGAAACAGGTGACCAGCTGACCAACTGTGTCTTCATCCACGCATATGTCATCCTTAATATCAGCAGAAGCCTATAAGGAACAAATATGAACAGCAAATTAAGAAATGTAAAGTAAACAGATAATTACAGTAAAAGTTCATAAATAGTCGTGCCTCCTCTGCGAACCATGTGACCTTGCCGTGGTGGGGAGGCTTGCGTGTCCCAATGAAGCAGATAGCCGAGCCGCAAGTGCAACCATATCGGATGGGTATCTGTTGAGTGACCAGACTAACGAATGGTTCATCGAAAGGGGGGTAGCAGCCTTTCGGTAGTTGCAAAGGCGGCAGTCTAGACGACTGACTGATACGGCCTTGTAATAATACTCAATATGGCTTAGCTGTGTTGATACTGCTACACGGCTGAAAGCAATGGGAAACTACAGCCGTAACTACCTCCTGAGGACATGCAGCTCTCTCTGCATGAATGATGTACTGATGATGGCTTCCTCCCGGGTAAAATATTTCGGAGGTAAACTAGTCCCCCATTCGGATCTCCGGGTGGGGACTACACGAGAGGGGGCTATCATCAGGAAGATGGATACTGACATTCTGCGAGTCGGAGCGTGGAATGTTAGCAGCTTGAATCATTGTGGTAGGTTAGAGAATCTGAAAAGGGAGATGGATAGGCTAAAGATAGATGTAGTTGGTATAAGTGAAGTACGTTGGCAGGAAGAACAAGATTTATGGTCAGGTGACTACCGAATTATCAACACAAAATCAAACAGGGGAAACGCAGGAGTTGGTTTAATAATTCATAAGAAAATAGGGCAGTGGGTAAGCTACTATGAACAGCATAGTGAAAGAATTATTGTTGTCAAGATAGACACCAAACCAATGCCCACCATAATAGTGCAGGTCTATATGCCTACTAGTTCAGCGGATGATAATGAAATCGAAAGAATATATGAGGAGATAGAAGATGTAATACAATATGTAAAAGGTGACGAGAATCTAATTGTGATGGGAGACTGGAATGCAGTGGTAGGCCAAGGAAGAGAAGGTAGTACAGTAGGAGAATTTGGATTGGGACAAAGGAACGAAAGAGGAAGTCGGCTGGTTGAATTCTGCACTGATCATAATTTAGTCCTTGCCAATACTTGGTTCAAACACCACAAACGACGGCTGTATATGTGGACAAGACCTGGAGACACTGGAACGTATCAAATAGACTTCATTATGATTAGGCAGAGATTCAGAAACCAGGTGTTGGATTGCAAAACTTTCCCAGGAGCAGACAAGGACTCTGACCACAACTTGTTGGTCATGAAATGCCATCTGAAGTTGAAGACATTGAAGAAAGGAAAGAATGCAAAAAGATGGGATCTAGACAAGTTGAAAGAAAACAGTGTGAGGGATTGTTTCAAGGAACACGTTGCACAAGGACTAAAAAGGCTGAAGGAAACACTTTAGAGGAAGAGTGAAGAATCATGAAAAAAGAAGTCAGTAGGGCTGCTGAAGAAATGTTAGAAAGGAAGATAAGATCAAGTAAGAATCAGTGAATAACTCAGGAGATACTAGACCTGATTGATGAACGACGAAAATACAAAAATGCTAGAAATTAAGAGGGCAGAAAAGAATACAGGTGATTAAAGAATCAAGTGGATAGAAAGTGCAAGGTAACTAAGGAAGAATGGCTGAAGGAGAAGTGCAAGGATGTCGATGGCTGTATGGTCCTGTGAAAGGTAGATGCTGCATACAGGAAAATCAAGGAAACCTTTGGAGAAAGGAAATCTAGGTGTATGAATATTAAGAGCTCAGATGGAAAGCCACTTCTAGGGAAAGAAGACAAAGCAGAAAGATGGCAGGAGCATATCCAACAGTTGTATCAAGGTAAAGATGTAGATAATTTGGTTCTGGAACATGAAGAGGCTGTTGATGCTGATGAAATGGGAGACCCAATTGTGAGGTCAGAGTTTGACAGTGCTGTGAGTGACCTAAATAGGAACAAGGCACCTGGAATTGATGACATTCACTCTGAATTACTGACTGCCTTAGGAGAAACCAGCATGGCAAGGTTATTTCATTTAGTGTGCAAGATGTATGAGACAGGAGAAGTCCCATCCGATTTTCGGCAGAATGTTGTTATACCTATGCCCAAGAAACTCGGTGCTGACAGGTGTGAAAACTACTGCACCATTAGTTTATTATCGCATGCCTGCAAAATTTTAACACATATTATTTACAGAAGAATGGAAAAACAAGTTGAAGCTGAGTTGGGAGAAGATCAATTTGGCTTCAGGAGAAATGTAGGAACACGTGAAGCAATCCTGACTTTACGTCTGATCTTAGAGGATCGAATCAAGAAGGACAAGCCCACGTACATGGCATTCGTAGATCTAGAAAAGGCATTCAATAATGTTGATTGGACCAAGCTATTTATTATTTTGAAGATGATAGGGATCACATACCGCGAACGAAGTATTGTCTACAATCTGTATAATAAACAGTCTGCAGTGGTAAGAATCGAGGGCTTTGAAAAAGAAGCAGCAATCCAGAAAGGAGTGAGGCTAGGCTGCAGTTTGTCCCCTCTCCTTTTCAATGTTTACATAGAACAGGTAGTAAAGGAAATCAAAGAGAAATTTGGAGTGATAATGATGATGCTTGTTGTTTAAAGGGACCTAACATTGAGGTCACCGGCCCCTAATGATACGAAATGAGACAAAATGGAATGACAAATTAAAAGTCCAATATTCTCCACTGACCAGAATTCAAAACGTGAGGATGAAGAATGAATGGATGGAGATGAATTTAAAACAATCAGTGGATGCGACCTGCAATGCCTTACATTCACAGGTTCTGACATAAAACAATATGATTACTGATGAAGGGAGTGCTGCTATAGCATAACATGGAATCAATGATGCTTGCAGTCTACAAGTTATTGGCCCCTCATAATGGTACTTATTGCTAAGAATGTAGAACCATGTTATTTGTCACGCTGCGGTACTAATCATAAGTAGCAGAGACTCGCGGTCTTCCACACATTATGGTACTACTCCTAGGTTATGAAAATTGACATATACTACAGACCTACGGTTTTTCTCACATTGAGGTACTATTTACGGGCAACACAACCCTATGGTGTTCAGCACATGAGAGTACTAACCACAGAGACCCTCTGCTATCCCGTAGTGTTCTTCATATAGTGGGTACTAATCATAGGCAAGGCAGAACCATGGTAGCTATCATCCCATGGTCCCGCTCGTATGGTGGTACTAATCACAAACCTATTTGGTACCCAACATAGTGGTACTATGCGCAAGTAAAAGCGACCCATGATGTTCTCCGCGTGATGGTACTAATCACAAGTATTTTCATGGTCGCAAGACAATCATCCCTTGGTCGCCCCTTTTAGTTGCGTCTTACGACAGGCAGGGGATACTGCGGGTGTATTCTACATGTGTGTCCCCCACCCACAGGGGGTTGTGTGTTTGGTCCGCGAGAGGTATTTTATCTCCCTCAAGTCCGCCAGCAAGCCAGTTAGGAAGCCCCTATCCGCCACCTGGGATGCACCACGTGGGAGTATCACATCTCCCCCTGCTACGCCAGCGTAGTAGGTTCATGGAAAATTTGGAATGGGAATCACAGTCCAAGGAGAAGAAATCAAAACCTTGAGATTTGCTGATGATATTGTTATTTTATCTGAGACTGCAGAAGTTCTCGAGAAGTTGCTGAATGGTATGGATGAAGTCTTGGGTAAGGAGTACAAGATGAAAAGAAATAAGTGCAAGACAAAAGTAATGGAGTGCAGTCGAACGAAGGCAGGTGATGGAGGAAACATTAGATTAGGAAATGAAGTCTTAAAGGAAGTAGATGAATATTGTTACTTGGGTAGTAAAATAACTAACGATGGCAGAAGTAAGGAGGACATAAAATGCAGACTAGCACAAGCAAGGAAGACCTTTCTTAAGAAAAGACATTTGCTCACTTCAAACATTGATATCGGAATCAGAAAGATTTTTTTTAAGACTTTCGTGTGGAGCGTGGCATTGTATGGAAGTGAAATATGGACGATAACTAGCTCAGAAAGAAAGAGAATACAAGCTTTTCAAATGTGGTGTTACAGAAGAATGTTGAAGGTGAGATAGATAGATCGAATCACGAATGAAGAGATACTGAATCGAATTGGTGAGAGGAGATCGATTTGGCTAAATTTGACGAGAAGAGATAGAATGATAGGACACATCTTAAGACCCCCAGGAGTTGTTCAGTTGGTTTTTGAAGGAAGTGTAGGTGGTAAGAATGGTAGGGGTAGACCAAGGTATGAATATGACAAGCAGATTAGAGCAGATGTAGGATGCAATAGTTACGTAGAAATGAAAAGGTTAGCACAGGATAGGGTGGCATGGAGCGGTGCATCAAACCAGTCTATGGACTGATGACTCAAACACACAAATAGTCATGACATAGCTGACAAAACAAATTTCATAGTTACACAATAAAAATATCAATTTACTATCTAAATGTAAAAAGGAAACAAACACACAAGTGTCAAGTCATAATTTTATGAAGAACAAGAACATGAAAATGAACTCATAATAGGATAAAGAGGACAGCTGGAAGAGAGCAAAATAATAATAAGAAGAAAACATGAACGACAAGGATAATCTCCACATTACAAGTCTTTCCTTATTGCAACAACCTGTCATCGTGTACTTCTTATTATGTGATCTTATATGACTGGTCACTTGTTTGTTTCTTGGTTCCCACAGATGACTCTTACTGTTAGACAGACATACATTGCATCTTAACCTGAGATAGGTCAATTTTTCATTGACTCTAGACAATCTGAAGGCTTTATCAATATAGACTTAAAACATTTACATTCAGATTTTAAAGGCCCAGTTTTGTAGGGATTTCACAACAACAGGGCTTCAACAAACAATCAATATTAACTTCATGGGAATACCCATGCTTCAAACAGCAATTCTCCACATATATCCATAAGATATTTTCAATGGACTGTTCATATGAAGATTAAGTAGGCCACAGGTGGATGAAAATGGAAACGACGTTTAATGAGCCCTAGAAAATGAAGGCAAACTGAAGTATGGGAGATCAGATGGTTGGAACTTTAATAGTGACAACACTGGTGAAGAGATGCTATGCAATGGAATCCAATAATGTCACTAACAGCACATGTTAGTTACATATCTACCATACCGCAGAGCATATGGACTCTCCCTTCTGAAATCACTAACATGTTAATTAACAAGATGAACAAAGCCTCACGTTAGACAGTGTTGTCACGATGTTTTTGAAACAAGAACAATGGAATAGGATAAAGGTAGAATGTGCCAGAGGTCGTACAGCACAACAGTGTCACCAAGCTTGTGAGGAATCTGCATTGCCTTACAGGACAGTGGCACGGTGGGATGCCAATATGTGGCAGACGTGCGTCAGCCAGGACATCCTAGTGTCAGTGAAGGAGAAGTGCATGTTAATGGACACTGGTCAATGTCACATGACATGTGAGCTGAACCGAGACAACGGATTAGCAAATACAACTGTGCTTATATTTGAAGTAACACCTGGGCATGAGAAAAAATGTCATCACAATGATTCGAAAGAAATGCAAAAATGATTATGATACGATGCTGCTCGTAACCATTTGGTGTACTATAAGTCTCAAGAACAGGCTTTCTTATGCCATATCATTACTCTGGATGAGACATGGACTAAACTGTATGAGCCGCAACTGAAATGCCGATTGAATCAATGGCATCATTATGGGAAACCAGAAAGTTGGAGAGTTTATGTGAACCCCAGCCAAGGTGAAAGTTATTGGTATTCTCAAGTATGACTGTAATGGTTTTATCTTAAAGCACTATGTTCCTCCACAGCACACTGTCAATGCGTATTTCACATCATAATCAACAACAACACTCAGCCACATACAGTGCAAACCGCGGCTGATTTGTTCGGTCGATGGGGCTGGGAATCACTGCACCATCCACCAGGCAAGGATGGCAAGGCTTTATGGTCCTAGGAAAGGTAGGAAACGCATACAGGAAAATCAAGGAAGCCCTTGGAGAAAGGGAAAATTGGTAAGGAACATACCCAACAGTAATATACAAGGTAAGGAAGGAGATGATAGGGTTCTGGAAAAAAAAGGAAGCTGTTGATGCTGATGAAATGGGAGTCCCAATTTTGAGGTCAGAATTTGACAGTTTTGAGAGACCTAAGGATGAAGAAGGCACCAGGAACTGATGACATACCCTCAGAATTACTGACTGCCTTAACAAAAATCATCATTACAAAATTGTTCCGTTTAGTGTACAAGATGCATGATGCAGGAGAAGTGCCATACGATTTTTGGCAGAATGATGTTATACCTTTCGCCACGAAAGCCCGTGATGACAAGTGTGAAAATTATTGCACCATTAATTCTAGTACGAAAAGACAATTTTAAACTGAGTTGGAGGACATCAATTTGGCTTCAGAAGAAATTTAAACACATGTGAAGCAATCCTGAATTTACATCTGATCCTAGAGGATTGAATTCAGAAGGACATGTGTGCAATATCCTGGCCATCTCTATCCTAATCTGGTTTACTTTTTGGATGAACTGCTTGCCCTCTGTTACTTATGTGTAGTCATTGACTTTGGTATCAGAGCCAACTTTGACTTTATTGTACACGCAAACTTAGCCGCTATCATGTATTACAACAGGATGCTTCACGGGGTGGAATTTAGGTATTCCACGTATAAGAAGAAGTGCTTAGCTGTTGTTCTGGGCATCGAAAAGTTCCATTCCTGCCTTGAACATCGTCATTTCTGGATCAAAACTGATCGATTGCAATTTTTTGGTCAATGTTCTTCAAATATACGCCTGGAGCTTTACTGATATGGTTTATTTCAGAAAAAGGATGATGAATGTGTTAAGCTATTAGATGGAATTTCCAATAATACCCCCAACCGTGTGTCCATCGAGACAAAGAGAGGTCTCTTGTGTTGTAATTGTCCCTGAAACAAGTCTACAAGTGTTTATTCCCCGTGATTTGAAGTCTATGATTTTAAATTACTACCATGACTCACGCTGACATGCCCACCTTGGCCAATTTTAAACTTTTCCAGTCTATGATTTTAAATTACTACCATGACTCATGCTGAGGTGCCCACCTTGGCCAATTTAAAACTTTTCACAAAACTGCCAAAAATTATTATCGGCCAAATTAAAAGAAGGATGCCTTTGAATACGTCAGAAGTTGTTATATTTGTCAAAACCCTAAACTTGTTCGAAATAGTCAAGTCAGTTCCCAATTTGCCTTCATTGAAAACCCTCCTGGGGAGAAATTATTTATCATTTCTTTGGCCCAATAAATAAATCCCGGGATGGGAAGTTTGGTGTACTACATGTCATTGATGCTTTCTTGAAATTCATTTGACTATTTTCAGTCTGAAAAATTAACTCCAATGTCACTATCTGTAATTTACCTAAGCATATTTTCACAATTTTTGGCCCTCCCAAGACTTTGGTGTCAGACAACGCCTCTAATTGCATTTGTTCTATTTTCCAGAGTATGTGTTTCGTATGGGGTGCATAAGTACACATATATATTGTTCGTAGAACAAGAAAAAGAATTCAGTACTGTTGATTGGACCAAAGTATTTGAGATTCTGATGGTGATTGGTATCAGATACTGAGAAAGAAGGAATATTTACAATCTGCAGAAATATTAATAATGGTATTTGTTTTACGCCCCACTAACAACTCTTTTACGGTTTTCAGAGACGCCAAGGTGCCAGAATTTAGTCTCTCAGGAGTTCTTTTACGTGCCAGTAAATCAACCGACACGAGGCTGATGTATTTGAGCACCTTCAAATACCACCGGACTGAGCCAGGATTGAACCTGCCAAGTTGTGGTCAGAAGGCCAGCGCCTTAACCGTCTGAGCCACTCAGCCTGGCAATCTGTAGATAAATCAGTCTGCTGTGATAATACAATTAATGCTGTGATAATTATCAAAGACTTTGAGAAAGCAGCAGCATTCCATAAGCGAGTGAGGAAGGGCCGCAGGTTCCCCCTCCTTTTGAATGTTCATTTAGAAGAGGTGGTTAAGAATATCAAAGAGGAATTTGAAAAGGGAATTACAATCCAAAGAGATGGAATCAAAACCCTGAAGTTTGCCAATGAAACTGTTATCTCAACTCAGTCTGCAGCAGAAGATCTGAAGAATTTGTTGAATGGTATAGACAGAAAATTGGGGAAGGAGTGCTAGATGAAAATAAATAATCCAAAACAAGAGTAACAAAAGTGAAGTGGAATAAAGCCAGCTGATGCAGGGAACATTTATTAGGAAATGAACTCTTAAAGGAAGTAGATGAATATTGATACATGGGTAGTAAATTAACTAACAACACCAGAAGTAAGGAGGACATAAAATGCAGACTGCAGGCTAGCACAAACACAGGAGGGCCCTTCTTCAGAAAAGAAAACTGCACTCTGCGAAGATTGATAAACAAATTACTTAGGTGTTTAGAAAAATTTTGTCTGGAGCATGGCACTGTATGGAAGTAAAACATGGACGATAACTAGCTCAAGAAAGAAAAGAGGGTAGAGGCTCTTGAAATTTAATATTAAAGTTGAGTGCTGAAGGTGAGATGGGCAAGTCGAATCACGAACGATGAGTTACAGAATTAAATGGTGGCCCTGAAAGTTCTACTGCTGCACGTTAGACCTAGTGAGTAACACATTTTATAGAACTCAGATGGTCTAGTCCTGCGCCAAATGTCATTAATTATCACCTCTTGTATCCGAGCAGTTTCCATATTTTCAAAGCCATGGAATTAAAATGGGACTTTGGCACGAGCTACACTTTTCTTTCAAAAGAAGGATTAAAATGAATATTTTAGTCTTTAGCTTATTCAATTGTTTCCTTTTTTTGCTATTTGCTTTACATTGCACTGACACACACGGGTCTTACGGTGGTGATGGAATAGGAAAGGCCTAGGAGTGGGAAGAAAGTGGCCATGGCCTTAATTAATGTACAGCCGCGGCATTTGCCTGGTGTGAGAATGGAAAATCATAGAAAACCATCTTCAGGGCTGCCGACAGTGGAGTTCAAACCCACTATCTCCCAGATTCAAGCTCACAGCTGTGCAACCCTAACCACATAGCCAACTCGCACTTATTCAATTGTTATCCAAACTTTATTGCATATTGAATTCAAGATACATATGACATTGTTTCCTTTCACTTTCAGCATTTCCTCTAAAATAATATCAACACCAGTGGGTTTGTTGTTTTTTGGATGTTTGACGGCAACTTTGGTTTCACTGCATAGAATTTCAGGTTCCATGTTATACATTACAGGAAGTTACTGTTCTCTGATATTATTTATTTTGCTAAACAGCTTTTCACAGTATTGTTTTTACCCTTCTCTTCTCTTATTTCATTGATGATGTTGTCATTTTCATCTTCACCCGTGTGTGTCATTTGAACTGATGAGTAAGATCAATTTGGCTTAATTTGACAAGAAGAGGGTGAATGATAGGACATATCTTAAGACACCCAGGACTTGTCCAGTTGGTTTTCGAGGGAAGTGTAGTCAGTAAGAAGAGTAGGAATAGACCAAGATATGAATATGACAAACATGTCAGAGCAGATGTAGTATGTAGTAGTTATCAAGAAGTGAAAGGGTAAGGTCGCATGAAGAGCTACATCGAACCAGTCTCTGGGCTGATGACTTAAATAATAACAAGTGAGAAATTGTGTTCAGGTTAACAGAGACTGGAATTCCTCTTCAAGAAGACATGTTCAGAACCCGGTTATATTAACTAATCAAAATGAACAAACCATTCCAGTGCACTTATAAAATAGACTGTCTTTAAGCCAAACATGCTCATATTATATTACACCTTTCTCCATACCACCAGAACTGAGTACCATTAAGGGGGGGATGTAACTACGAATGCATTGCTCGATTTAAAAGCTCACTGACTCCACAATATAAGACATAGAAATCCGAAATTTTGCAGAATTGATTATAAGTGATTGGGCTATAACACATCAAACAATAGCTATTTCATTTATAAAAATGGCACCAGTACAGTCAGTTTAAAAAGTTTGTTACATCCCCTTGTTTAGGTACAGTCTACAACAAAACTATAATAGATGTTTGGTTCATTTTTGTACAAGCTTGTGTATTTGTCATTATCTCTCTTTTTCTGAAGAATTATGAAAATACAATGAGAAATATATTTTTAATGCAAATTTGGATTTAGGGTGTTGTAAATGGTGGTAAAAACATCAATGTAAGTGCTAGCAGATTGTACAGATGGTTAAATAGAAGCATAATTCTTCATAAATATGTGTACTGTCACTTAATAAACAGTGTCAGAAAATTTCAGTACTAATGTTCTTGGTGTTTCAGAGAAAATTGTAACCTTTGAGGTGGAAATATTCAAGTGGAGAAAAAAACACTTGAAAGTTGGTAATGTACTGTTACTCACATCTGAGGTACTTTGCCTCTCAAAATCTACCACATTGATAACCCTGGTCTTCATCTTCATCTTCTTCTGCTCTCTTTCTGAACCTGTTCTCAATTTTGCGCTGTTTATCCAGATGTGTTTGTGATACGTCAGCCTTGTCAATCCTTTGCTGGTCAATTTCTTGGAGGGAGCGTGTAGTGAAAACACCAGGATTGATTCCAGCCCTTTTTAGGACTTCAATTCTACCCATGTTCCCTTGATTAAAATACAGACAAGTGTAAAGAATGGCATTTTTGGACATAATGTGATATTCAGAATGGAAGTATTATTAAAATGGATGAATGAAAAAATTGTTTCTATTAAAAACGAGGACTGGAAGAATAATTTGTGAGCACATAAAGAAAATTGAAGAACAGTACATTTCATTTGAAGGTTTGTTGGATGACGGTAAAGATAAATGTGTGAAGGGAAATTGACAGAAATAGTGACAGTGATAGAAGCAATACTGAAACCACAAGAATAGGTGATAATAAAGCAACCAAAACTGCCAGCGGAAGTGGAATAGAAGTGGGTACTGAATATCATGAAACAGTGGAAGGGGCATTATCTAAGACATTTCCTATGTCCAGAAATAGTGGCAGTGAATGATCCATAGTCATCTGTCAAGTGATCATACTGTGTTATGTGAAATGTGCAGTTGTGTGTGTAATTACTGGAAGGATCTGTGAAAGTCTTATTAACAGGAATGCTACAATGTATGATAAGACTGTATGTTTCACAAGGCCTGAACTGTACAACACCCACACTTATAATCTCCTATGTATGCTCGTACCTAGTCTTTGTCACCTTTGACTAAAGCATACTTCCCTGCCATGCTGTTCCTGTCCTACACATAAATGAGTGTTCTCCACAATTACACAAGCTGTACACAAGGATTGCAACTTAATCCTCAACAGAACAAAAAAAGAAAGAAACCTTCACCACCTGGAATCTTTCTGCTGTACAACATACAGGCAGACAGGGCAAAAATTATGGTATATTTAGAAAGTAACATAGGACCATTCTGCAGAAATCAAGTGATGGATAGAGAAAGCAGAGTCCATCTTAATTAGCGTGTGGCAACTCCTATCCTGAAATGATCTCAGAATAAAGCTCAAAAAGAGAATAACAAAGTGTTGTGTCCTCTCCACCCTACTAAATACTGTAGAGTCCTATATATTTTATTATCCAGAGTAAAGAGTATCCAAACTTTCAAGATGTGGATATACCGGCAAACTGTATAAATCTTTTGGGTTATTTTTATGTTGCACCAACAGAGATAGGTTTTATGATGATGACACGATAGGAAAGGGCTAGGAGTGGAAAGTAAACAGCTGTGGTCTTAATTAAGGTACAGCCCCAGCATATTACTGATATGAAAATGGGGAACCAGAAAATCCATCTTCAGGGCTGCTGACAGTGGGGTTCAAACCCACCGATCTTTCGGATGGAACATAACAAGGATAGGGAAGTACACCACACAACCAGCCGTTGACCTCAGCTCATCATGACAATTAAACTGAAGAGGCTGAAATACTTGTATCACATTATGAGGACTCCTAAAAAGAACAGTCTGTTACAAGAAATATATTGAGAAAAATATTTAGGCAAAAGAGGGCTTAGCAGAATATGGACATCTGGGATCATTATTTTGAACAAAACGGTTGGAGCTCTTTGACACAAGACAAAAGGAAGATAGCCATGCTTGTAGCCTAAATCCGGTTAGAATAAGATAACAGTAACAGTGATGAAACCAGCCACCAGATGTCATTCAGTGGAGCGACTTTGAACAATTAAAGCTGCTATACATTACCTAGCATAAAATTTTGAACTACATGAAGAAAATATGAAAATCAATTCAAATATATTGGAAATCTCACTATATTTTTTTCTGAGGACCTTCAAAATGTCTGCTTTAAAATGAAGAGTTGTTCAATAAAATCTATTCACCAGTTTCTTACAATATCTATTACTAGAAAAATGTCATCAAAATATTAGATTACCTCAAATGCAATCTCTGTTGTTTCTCTTGGTTCTCCCAACTCTGATTTGGGTTCTTCTTTCAAATGCATCTCCTCTGATGCAATTTTATAATTGTCCTGTGGAAAAGTTAATGAATTAGGCACATTTTTGGACACATCTGGATATTTAGTTGTATATACAGTTGAACCTGCTTTATACGTAACTCTGTTCTGCGTAATTCGTATTTATACGTAATTTCCTTTAGTTCCCGGCAAAATGTAATTTAAAAGCGTGTTAATTAAACCTTATTTATACGTAATCCGTTTATACGTAATTCGCTGTTATACGTATTGTCAGTGAAATATAACTGAGTAGTGAGCACGTGCTCACTACTGTATTTACGAAGTTTCCTCATTGTCGGCGAAGGCGTAAGTAGTGCGGTCGGGTTTCGGTGCTGAAACAGAAGACAGAGAGTTTCGCCGAGTGACATTGTTGGCCCTTACTGGCGGCTGAACAAAGGCCAACGGAGCGAGTTCCCTTCTTTCTCTACCTCGCTCCTCCTGTACCTTCGTCGTTTTTGACCTTCACAATGCCGCCTAAGATTAGGATACATTACAAGCAAAGTGAGCGGTTTCGGTGCGGAAACAAAAGAAAATACAGTAAATTTGTTTGAATATGAGAATTTCTTTCGTGGGAACAGCGGAGAAGTAAAATGTCCGCGGTGCCGGTATCTGGTGTTTACTGTTGAACAGCAGTTTTGTCATTCAGTTGCTTTTGATTAGCCATAGAGAACAGAAAAAGGTAAAGTTATACCCTAGATGAAAAAGTAAAATTTATACGAGAAGTGGACGCTAATCCACACAAAACAAAAACTGAAATTGCTTGAGACTTAGGGATTGCTTATACCACGCTAAGTACAGTCATCAGTAAAAGAAACACTATTTTGGATGAGTTCTTAAAACTGACTTCAAAATCAGCAAATCGCAGCCGTCAGCAAGAAGGAAGGTATGTGGATTTGGAGAAAGCACTTTTCACATGGTTCTATCAAAAGCGGGCTGCAGCTCTACCAATTAGTGGCGACATGCTGAAGGCAAAGCCGACAGATTTAGCTAAAATGATAAGTATCACTGCTGATTTCAAGGTTTCATCAGGATGGTTGCAAGGATTTCGTCATGATATCACAGGGAGAACAATTTGCGGTGACTCAAAAGCTGTGGACGACGCCACAGTGCAAGACTGGAAGGAAGAGGTTCTGCCGGGTATCGTAAGCGATGATCAACCTCCAAACATCTACAGTTGTGTTGAGACCGGCCTATTCTACAATCTCCTTCCTAATAAAACATTAGCTGAAAAAGGCGACTCATGCCATCGAGGGAAGAAAAGTAAAATTCGTGTAACAGTACTTCTCGCCACCAATGCAGATGGGTCTGACAATCTTCCTCCACTTGTGATAGGAAAATGGAAGAATCCGAGGTGTTTTAAGGGTGCGAAAACAAAACCTATCCAACAGAAATAGATCCTTCTTCTTATGGATCGATGTGCAGCACATCCATCTCAAAGCGTTCTGGAGAATGTCCGAGTGGAATTTTTCCCTCCTAACTGTACCAGTGTTCTACAACCGCTTGATTTGTGCATCATTGCAAATTTCAAAGTGCATTATAGAAAAAAGCTGGTTAAACATTTAATAACAATGAGTGATGCAGGAAATGAACCTCCCTCCATTAATTTGCTACAAGCCATGGACTTTATTTCGGCTCCCTGGAAGCAGGTGTCATTCTAAACAATCAGCAACTGTTTCCGAAAAGCTGGTGGCTTACTAGAAGAGGCTGCCGCTAATGATGATTATGGGGACGAAGTTTTGTCTGGCAATGAGCTAACGCTACCGGAGGGTGACGAATTCGATACTTTTGTGCATTTCTATGATAATCGGGCTGTATCTGGAGAACTACCAGATGAAGAGATTATTGCTGATGTATGCCAACAACGCAGTGGTGATGGACCAGCTACAAGTGATAGTGACAATGATGGGGATGGAGATAACGACTTGAATCTTGAAACACCTGAACTGAATGAAGTGTTAAGTGCAATCGATGTATGTAGGCGTTACATCAATGTGAAAAGTTGTTGTAAAGACGCTTTGAATTCCTTACTAAGTTTGCAAAAGGAGGTTTATACTCTTAATGCAAGCAAAGTGAAACAAGACAACCTATCTGATTTCTCTAAGGCTGGACCAAGTTCAAAAAATTATCTTCTGTCTTAATGTGTTTATTATTTGCAAGCATTAACACATGTAGGCCTATTCCATTGGTTTTTGAGTAAATACGTGATTATTGTGTAAGTCTGATATCTAAGTAATTCTCAGTTACAAGTAGTTTTTCCCTTCCCCTTGATATACGTATAAGTCAGGTTCAACTGTATATACTCATAATTTCCTAGTAAGTAAGTCAGTTTCAAATCTACATTATCATTTTTCAGGAAAATTTCCATGTTGAGAATCCTTAAACACATGAGAAATAAGAGACATCCAGTAGTGCAGAAATGTCCTGTTTGAATGCTCAGAGATATTTTTGAAGAGTAGAACAATTACATAACATGAAACCTTCTAAAATACACTGAAAAATCAGTAAAATGTACAGACATACCTACAAATAATCTGCTCATAAAAAGCAAACAAATTCTGAATAATTAAGAACTTTAAAATTCATCACTGATATCTTTCACATCCTCTACTGGCAAATACAGCCCAACATGAAATACATATCATCCATATCTCCTGCTGTCTGTGAAGTGCTCAGCCTGAAGGCAGGGAGGATCCTCAATAGCTCTGCCATCAGCTGCCACAGAGAGCTATGTATCACTGAGGAGGCAAACTAAGGAAATGAAGAGTGAGGTAGTTTTTTATTGCTTTCTTCTTCTATGCAGACAGTGCGGTTACATTCCAATCTCTCGTGTTCAATGGAATGTACACATGGGCCAACCATATGAACGTCAATGTCATACCCTTTCCTATACGATCTGGCAGTATTATTACTGGTGTTACCAGCACTGCGCATATTTCAGTCACTTTCATATTATCAGGGTCAAGGACAACACTGAGACATAAAATACAAGTGACGAACTTGTTCTGGTCAATCTGGAAGTCATCAAGCATTGGGCACACACTATTTCACCAGAATTGAATGAGGGCAGGCCACCTCACATCAAATTTGGAAAGTAAGTCATCAAGGACCAAAGCCCATAAACAACATGAACCATACAAACAATTACTGCTATAGGTCATCCGAACCACAACGAACTACAATATCATAGAGGGGCTGTGTACCTGACATCAGCGCTCCTTGGAAAGGCATGTGAACATATCGTTAGCTGACAGGGAAAATGCAATTTCCTTCACATTGCACTGTCACGGATAGGTCATTTGGTGATGATACGATAGGAAAGGGCTAGGAGTGGAAAGGAAGTGACCTTGGCTTAGTTAAGGTACAGCCCCAGCATTTGACTGGCATGTAAACATGAACTGCAGAATACCATCTTCCGGGCTGCCAATAGTGGGGTTCGAACCCACGATCTCCCGAATACATGCACACAGCAGCGCAACCCTAAGCACACGACCTATTGCTCAATACAGGGATATTGTGACTGGACTTCACATGTATTAAGAAGCAGCATACGGCTGCAGTAATCAGTGTAACTAATCCAAGGATACATTTTAACTACGTGTTACTGAATTATAATTGACATTGCTATTGTAATTCCTGTTCATAATTAAACACATTCTAATGTTTACACAAAACATGAGACAAAGTAATTACTTATTTGATTATGTTTCTGATTTCCTTCTTAAAGGCCAGGGAATTAACTCAACAATGTGTTGTGAGGATGAAAAGAGACGAGTAGAAAGCCACCCAATAGAGTTACATATGCTTTGGTCACTTTGTAGATATGTACACGTATCAAATGACCAGTGGCGATTACTGCCAAACGCAGTTCTAACCATATTTTATTATCCCTCACATTTGCAAACAGTGACTTTAGAGTGCCCACTGCCGATAAAACACAACCAAGAAAACCCACCAGGAGCAACTGAATGAGGAATATCCTATTAAAATTACAACATATTAAGTGAGGACAATTAAATAATTTCACATTATATATATATATATAAAATCATTTACTACTCCTATTTATTGATAACAGGCCGTCTACTAGAAAAAGACCTGCACCAGGCATCTCCGGAGGCCGTTCACCATTATTATTACTCCTATTTATCATGCAATATGAAACTGTAGCAAACTGGATAACAATACTGTAAAAGAGCCATACTTCGGTTCCACCTTTTTCAGTACAAATAGTTTTTGATGTGAATTACATCACAGCAGTTCAAAAATAGATGGCACTAGTTTCGACAACAAGTGTGTGTCATCTTCAGCCAGTGATATAAATGGTACAAGTTTCAAATTCTAAAGTCAATATAAAAACACAGAACAAGAAACGTACAAAGCTAATGTTAAGTTAAAATAAAAATGATAGAAATTTGGCACAAAAACATGAATTATGAGTGAGGTGCCCTAGATCGTTGTGTTAGAAGTCTTTATAATCTAAATGTGTAGTGATAATATGGCTCTAAAAAATTTACAACCATCACCTGAACACTTGAAGAACCACCTGACCAAAGACTTTTATGACACTGTCGAACACCACTATTGTCATAAAACAGAATTTTATTCATCACACAGGTGATTTATTTTAACATTTCTTCCATAAAAAGACACAAGCCGTATAGGCTTAGATTCCGCAAGCTAATGCACCATATACGTGTGCATTAAGACCACACATCAAGACTTTAACACAACGGTCTAATGCACCTCACTCACAACTTGCATTATTCTTACTTTCACCTAACTTTAGCTATTGTACATTTCTTGTTATGTGTTTTTATATTGATTTTTGGAATTCGAAACTTATACCTTTCATATGACTGGCTGAAGATGACGAAGTCTTGTTGTCAGAACTAGTGCCATCTATTTGTGGACGACGTGTGAGGTAATTCACATCAAAAATTATTTGTATTGGAAAAGGTTGTACCAGGAATGCATATGGCCTGGAACACAGTGTTTAGTTAGAAGGATATTTGCAACAGGGCAGCTCAAACACATGAGAAGAACGCGCGAGGTAATGGAGCTACGTCACCGGCTGCAACCATCACGTGAACACGACCTAATCGTCTAGAATGTACCAGAAGGTATTTTCTATCTCCTAAACCCTTTGAGGTATTGGGAAGTGAAGTACATCATTGTGGAGCTTGTTATTTAAATATCAACGTGCTAAAATTTCATGTAAATCGGCTCATGAATTGTCGAGATATTCAGCTAAGAATAAATTGCATTTTTCCACGAGGACAAGCAGATGACCTCGATATTCTGTATAAAAGGACGGGTCCTGGCGAGGTATAGGCAGAGGACGAGCTTAACTGTCGTAGCGGAAGGACGTACGTGCCTCTCACTCCACCATCCCTCTCTTCACACCGAGATCTTCTACAGGCTACACTACCTCTCCCAACCGGTTACCGCTTCTAGGTACCTAGGGTGAGTTAGGAAACTCTGTGGTCCACATATTCGCTTTACAACGGATCATCCCGCACCCACTAGCTCGCCTTAGAATGTCCCAACATCAACACACACGGAACTAGGCTCGCAATTCGCAAAAGAGCAATAATGCGCTTCGGAAAGTGCAATTTATGGGCGAGCCTGGGACCACCACAGACATAATTGCCGATCTACCAGAACGTCCAGAGGTGACCCATAGGCAAGAGCCGCTCTGACCAATCGGCGGTCGCCAATACTGCGGCGGAGAGTGAGACCCCCTCAATCTCTCTATTCGACAGTAGCAAACACGGCGCTGCAATCTCAACACCACATTCCCGTGGACACAGTTTGAGGGCAGGCCCACAGCAATGACCGCTGGCACGCGTACTAAGCCAGCCTTTCTCAAGGCTGACACAAGTAGCCCTGCCACACGCGGCCCCAACAGGTCACAGACGAATCTCGCTCCGGGCACTGACACCGTGGAGCAGGGAATTAATGTGACAGATGCTGTTTCACTCACGAAACACTACATATTACACATGATAGGCACACACAACACAAACACGACCTCGAAAGCGAAGCGGAGCCTAGGCTCGCACCTTATGGTCAGGCCCATACCGGCCCACGCCGAACTCTGCATAGCTGAACCGGTGGCCGGCGTGGCGAAGACTGGGGGCGAAATGCCGTCAGGCCCGGTGGCTCAAGAGGCCAAACCCAAAACGGAGAGCAGCTCTACCCCAATATCATTCACTCCCTCCTAACCAACCCAGTGGTTGATCGGTCGGACGCCGGGGAGGAGGGCCCAATTCCTACCAACCCAAGCGAAGAGGCGGTCCCCAAGGAAGGAAACAGGGCAACAAGAACCGGGCTCGGCGGATGGCGCCATCTAAAGTCCAACTATACCCCCCACTGAGCAAGCCGGAAAATCGGACTCCGTCTCGGACGAGGCTAAACTGGTGATGGACTTACCAAGCTCATCCCAGGAGGCCGACTCTGAAAGCTCGAAGGGAGAAGAGCTGCGTGAGCGCAGGGGACCGAAACCGTGGTCCAAGCCGCCCAGCTGGGAAGCCAGGGCAACGGCTTCAGGGAGGCTAAAGGGAGGAGGAGGGGGAAGGGGAAAGGAAAAGAACCCCAGCACCTGAGCCGCAAGGCTCAGAAAGGCGGGGTACGCAACCGCAGTACCCAAACCGATAGCAGCACCGAAACATATATCGGCACAACCCAGCCACCACCCACCAAACCGCCGCACACCACACACAAGAGGCTGACTCAGCAGTCCACCTCAACCACCACAAACAACGAAACCAACCACCCGTAAGGGGTCACTACGGTCTACACTACCAACACGAAGACATTCGAAATGGAGCTCCTCAAAAAGCTACCGCATGAGCAGGAAACTATTACTTCCCTAGGCCGAGAGTAGCCGCGCATGAAGCGATCCGAGCTATGAGAGCTAAGAAATTGATATCGGAGTGCTGAAAGGGCTGAATATTAATTTCGTAAAAGTATTGCCCAACAGCACTATGAAGCGATTCGTAGTGAGAACCCCCACTACGGGTCCTGGAAGTAATGCGGAGGATATCGAGCTAACAATGAAAGAGCAGGATATCCCCGCATTCTCCGTAGTGCGGATTAGAACAGGGAACAGGCCAGTCAAAGGCAACCAATTCCTAGTTGCCGTGGCGGAAATCCCAGGAGCGGACAATCTGCGGAAGATGAGGATGCTCACGAGTATGCTGGTGTCAGTCGAGCCGTACCGCCCCCAGCCACTGGCGGCTTGCCGACTGGAGCTCAGATGCCGCAGATGAGCCGGCCCCCACTTGTCTTGTGACTGCCCCCACGGCAGCGACCCCGCGTACACCAAGTGCGCCAACTGCGGGGAGAAACACGCGGCTAACTTTAAAGAATATCCCAGCTGCAGGGACTACGAAGCCGCATATCAAGGCGATGGGCAAAAGGGTGGCAAGCGTGACAACCTTAAAGCCCAAGCAGGACCCTCAAGCTGTCGTGTACCGACCTCCCAGGCGCTCAAACCAGCGGACTGCCAGGCGGAAGGCAGCCGGGGTTCGCAGCCGAGTCTCGAGCTCAAGGTGTCAGAGGAGATTAATTAGTGTTAGAATGATGATCAATGACAGGAAACACCTTGTAGTATTAAGGTAATTGAATAATAATTATAGTCAGATTTCGTTACTGTAAGAAAAGGGAAATATTTCAAGAAGTTACATGTAGTGGAGAGAGCTTGCAAAGTGCGCTTACAAAAGTTGTTGACCAAGAGCGGAGACTTGTTGATCACAACAGGATATTTACTATGTATCAACAAACAAAGTTAGTATACGAGCTAGGCGGTTCGCCGACGTTCCGACAAAGGAACAAAGCAGAGTACAAGGCCAGTCAGGGCCAGTACAGATGCACTTTAGGAAAACAAGGATGAGTACAAAGTAAGACAGAATACAGTAGTGCCTAGGTGGCAGCACTTACTGTGACAACTATTGAGAATAGCTACTTGAGGGCGCCACGGACTGGATGAACAGTTTGGTAATGCCCGTAAGACACCAACCACTTGGTAGTGGGTGGGGAGCGAACTTTGAGTTTAGGAGAGGAGATATAACCCCTGGCCAAGATGGCGCGGGGCCTTCTCCCAAGCAGTAGTTCGTACTTGTCAGAACGAGATTGTTTTCGAGCATAGCCCAAGTACCGCAGGGCAAGATTCAGAGATACGCGTAGTAGAAAAGTAGGCGCGTGGAACAAGCTCGCTCTCTCTATAGATCATCACATTCAGACTTGTAAACATACTGTACATAGTAGTTTTAGTTGTCCTCAGTAATAAAGGACAGGGAAATAACATCATCTTTTGTTTCGGGAGTTGCAGGACGAGTCATACCTACAAATTACCTCCCTACATTCCGCTTGGCAGGACAGGTAATACTTCAACATCCAACGGCCTGGTGACCAACCTAGGAGATCGTCTCACTGGACAGGTAGGTCACGACAGGCACGTATAAAAATTTGGTGTCAGGTAGTGCAGGGTCCCGAGTTCGATTCTCGAACAGTCAACTCACCGAAATAACGTGAGAGAACCGCGACTTCGTAGAAGATTGTCCGTAAGAGAACCGCGACTTCGCAGAAGATTTCCGTGTGAGAAAATCGCGACTTCGTAGAAGATTGTCCGAATCGCGCTACCGCGTATTCTCGTTCGAGTGTCCGCGCATCGCAGAAGAGGAGCATCACTACCGCAGCCTACTAAACCAGCCCAGCAGAGGGGTAGCAGTCCAGTAGCAGACGACGCCATCCGGTGGAGTCGCAGCACTACAGCCGACTACTCATCCAGCCCAGCAGTGAAGCACCATTGAAGATTAAGGTAAGCTGAATATTATTTCAAATGGCACGACAGAATAGTTCAGTACCAGCAGACCAAGGCAATGAGATGCTTGACGAGGTGGAATCAGTAAGTATGAGTGGGCCTTTTGTGACAGTAGTAGAAGGACATGGCCTCATTGGGCGAGAGTTTGATGGCAGTCAACCAGATAGATTGCAAGAGTTCATAGCTAACGTAGATGCTGCTGTACGTATGATTAAGGATGAAGATCAAGAGTTGCTTTTAAGTATATTTTAACAAAGGTTACGGGCAGAGCCCGAGATAAGTTGTTGTACAGACGTGATATACATAGTTGGGAGAAAGCCAAGCGGGCATTGATAGAATATTATGGCCAGCAAGGCACGTTAGATTTGTACATTTGTCAAATGTTCCAAACAGCGCAGGACCCGCGAGAATACGTCGCACTTTGGGCGCACAAGATAGAAACATTGTCAGCTTCTTTTAGAGAGGCAATACTTGAGGACGAATTAGAGGAAGTTCGCGATGCACAGCAAAAAAGTACAAGAAAAATATGTGTAGCTAGTTTCATACAAGGGTTAGCCAACCCTAGAATACAAGCTAGGGTACAGTCAGAAGAGGGCATTACTTTTGAGAGGGCAGTTGCACTTGCCCAACAGGAGGAAGCCGTAATAATGTCAAAGAAGGCACGAGAGGGCCTACAACACAAACATAGTTCAGGGTTTAGCAAGCGCAAACCAGAACAGGAGCGCAGTGCAGCACCAAAGTGGCATACTAAGCCAACACATGCTAGTGTTAGGGTGGTCTGCTATAATTGTAACAAGGAAGGCCACATAGCAAGGAACTGTAAGAACACAGGAACGCAGGGGGCTCACACCACACGGACAGCTAGTTCCAATACAGCTACAGGGGGCACATTCAGTAAATTAAAATGCCGCTATTGTGAGAAGACAGGGCACATTGAACGTGAATGTAGAAAGAAACAGAGGGATAAGGAAACAGAGGTACGTGAAACAGTGCGCATAGTACGTACACAACCAAACCCAATGACAAAGGAAAACAGAACTTGTTATCGTTGCGGCCGAAAAGGGCACATACAGGTGAATTGTCGACAAGGTGCACGCACACAAGATGCACGCACTCAAGGTGCACGCACACAAGGTGCACACACTCCGGTGATGCGAATGGATAGCCGTAGGTGCTATTCGTGTGGCCAACAGGGCCACATTCAGAGAAATTGTCGAAAAGCCCAAGGCAAGTCCACGGGCAACAGGGCCATGAAAGGCCAAACTCAGGGTGATCGCATAGGGGGCAAGGCAGTAAGATACCGAGCCCAATGCGAACATTGTGATAGGTGGTCACATCGAACCCAAGAGTGTTGGTTCAAAAAGAAGGGCGGCAGTACGCACGCCACGAAAGCCTCCGTGGCTCAGGCGGCAAACTAGAAGGGCCCCGTAGCAAGGGGACAGTTACGGAGGCCCGCAGACCAGAAGGTCCCAAGAATTCTGACGTAGAAGGCACAGTGCTACTTCAGGTCGCAAACCAAGGAAGACCGTTGAGATTTTTGATAGATACGGGATCCGATGTCAGCCTAGTAAAGAGGCAATCAGTACCCAAGGAATGCCTGATTGACGGGAGCAAATCAATTGAATTAGCGGGTGTAAGTAAAGGGATAATTTACACCCAGGGTACTGTACGTTTTGCCGTAGGAAAAACAAGTCACACATTTCATGTGATAGGGAGTGATTTCCAATTAACACAGGATGGTATAGTTGGGCGAGACATCCTGACAGATAGCGTGATTGACTATAAGGAAGGTCATGTCACCATAAGAGGGCGACAATACCCTATGGGGGCGCGAGAGACGAAGGTGATCCGTCTCGAACCAAGGACCCAGAAGGTTGTTGTTATAGAAGTAGATCGGGATCTACCCTTAGGAATTATTAAGAAGGAAGAGGTGATACCAGGGGTGTACCTAGCAGGGTGCCTAACCAAATCAGAGCACCACGAAGCAGTGGTTAGTATGATGAATACCACTGAAAAGGCAGTGACTTTACACAGTCCACGAGTGCACATACAGGAGGTAGATAAGACCTGCCTAGCACAAGTGCGAAAGGTAGAGCAGAACAGTAGAGTGGCAAACGGAGAACCGGCCACCCAGAAGCCCCGATCGCAGCGGGTGATAGACTGTTTGCGAGTTGATCACCTCACGCAGGTAGATAGAGAAGGGATATACGCCATCTGCGCTGAGTACAATGATATCTTCCATCTTGAGGGAGACAAACTAACTCACACTGACGTACTGCAGCATGAGATCCCTACACCCCAAGATCAACCTCCAATCAATGTACGACCGTATAGACTACCCGAAGCACAGAAAGGGGAAATATAAGCTCAGATAGATAAGATGCTGAGTGATGAAATTATCACACCTAGCACATCAAGCTGGAACGCCCCATTACTTTTAATTCCCAAGAAATTAGACGCCTCAGGGAAACAAAAATGGCGGGTCGTGATCGATTTTAGAAAATTGAACGAGATAACGATAGGAACCAGTTATCCCCTGCCGTTTAATTTCAGAACTGTTAGACGCCCTTGGCAAGGCGAGATACTTTTCGACCTTAGATCTCGCGAGTGGCTATCACCAGGTGTTACTGAAGCCTGGAGATAGGCCAAAGACGGCATTCTCTGCGCTAGGGCGCAAGTACGAATTCAGGAAAATGCCCATGGGGCTGAAAGACGCGCCAGCCACGTTTACGAGGCTGATGAACAATGTGCTCACAGGGATAACAGGTATAAAATGTCTGTGTTACCTGGATGACGTCATTGTGTACGGGAGTTCAATCCAGGAGCACAACGCGAAGCTAAGAGACGTATTTCAAAGGCTGAGAGAGAACACGCTGAAACTCCAGCCAGATAAGTGTGAATTCCTAAGAACCGAGTCGCGTTCCTAGGACATGTAATCACTGACGAAGGTGTCTTACCAGACCCGCGTAAAGTACAGGCCGTTAAGGACTTTCCGGGGCCGACCACTAGCCGCCAGATCAAGGAGTTCTGCGGACTGAGTGGGTACTATAGGAAGTTCATACCTAACTACAGCAAAATCGCGAAACCGCTGTATCAGTTAGTGAAGAAGGACGTTCCCTTGGTATGGGGAGACCATCAGGAACGAGCGTTCCAGACACTAAAGCAAAAGCTAATTCAGGAACCTATACTGCAATATCCGGACTTCGAAAAACCATTCATTGTTACCACTGATGCGAGCAACGAAGCAGTTGGGGCAATATTGTCACAAGTACGTATCGGAAAAGACCTTCCAATTGCCTATGCAAGTAGAACGCTTAATAAAGCAGAAATGAATTACAGCGTAACTGGGAAAGAATTGTTGGCAATAGTGTGGGCAGTAAAATATTTAGACCGTATTTGTTTGGGAGAAGATTTACTGTTGTGACAGAGCATAAGCCGTTGAAGTGGGTCTTCAACGTGCAAGAGGTTAAGAGAAAAATTTCAACCCTGGAGGAAAACATTTCTGTAAGCAGTGGTCAACCTAACAGAGGTAGGGACCTCTCCCTTAGGATACCGGTCGATCCCAGAGTAATCAGAGATAGCCTACCAGAATTTCATGGGAGACTGGAAGAGTGTCCTAAAGCATTTTAAAGACATCAGAATCTCTACTAGGTAGGACAAATATAACTACGGAGATATACTTGCAAATTGTCAGTCAACAACTAAAAGCATCAGCAGGGACTTGGTGGCAGAAAATAAAAGGGCTCAGCCTCGACTGGGAGGAATTCAGGAAGGAATTCGTCCAGAGATTTGACTCGGAGTCTGTCCAAGCGTCGGTCCAAAAGAAGTTCCTCACTGAAACGCAACCCAGTGGGATGAGAGCAGGAGCTTTCGCAATTCAAAAACTCCAACTATTTAAGCGAGTCCATGAAAAAGAAAATATTGATAAGAGCGTTCCTTATATAATCGAGCTGCTACACGATAAGATACGATCACTTGTTAAAGTGGCACAACCAAAAACTTTTGAAGAGCTCCGTCACATCGTAGCAAAACTGGACGAGGAAACAAGTTACCATTCCTCAAAAACGAAAACCTCAACAGCGGGGGAACCCAAGAAATGTTACCGTTGCGGGCAGACCGGGCATTTTAAGGAACAATGTCCGGAAAACTAGCTTGGGACCGTTCGAGCTGGGGGAAGGAGGGTCCGGAATTAAGAAGCCCCAGATACATGGCACCTGGCCGGAAGGTAAACATATTGGTCAAATCTGTAGTGATGAGCCTAGTTCACCCCACCCGGCTATTAATTTGACGATTGATGATAAGCCTGCAATCGCAACCCTTGACACTCAAGCTTCACACTCGTGTGTGAGCATGAATGTGGCTAAATTTTTAGAACCTATCCGTCCTGATACGGTGGTAACAGTCAGAGGGGCAATTCGCCACATACATTATCAGATTGAGGGTTGTACTTTTCTTCAAGCCAAATGCTCCACTGAAGACTGAAGTGATAGACATACCGGTGAAGGTTATCAAGGATTTGATACCTGACATAATATTAGGACATGACTTCTTAACTAAATAAGGGGTAGTGATAGGTTACACCGCTAATGAAATATTCTTTGTAATAGGAAAAGATGTAGACTGGCATGGGCTGAAAATAAAGCTCTCGAGTCACAAACATTAGAACCCAAGGTATGGACGGAACTGAAAACAGGACGGTTGAGGGTGGAGGAGAAGGAAGATCTTGAGAAGTTACTGAATAAGTTCCCTGAGGTCATCACTGATAAAATCGGGTTTACCACAACTGTAAAACATAAAAGAACATGCAAGGATAATAACCCAGTTAAACAAAGGCCCTACCCACTTAACCCAGTTAAACGAAAATGTGTAATAAAAAGGTCAAGGAAATGGAGAACCAGGGATTGATTGAACCTTCACTGTCAGGATGGGCTTCTCCGATAGTATTACCTAAGAAATAAGTGGGGATTACCGACTTTGTGTAGATCTGCGTCAGGTAAATAACAAGACTATATCAGATGCCTACCCCATGCCGGATCCACGCCACCTGATAAAGCAAGTGAGTGGGGCAAGTCTTCAGTACCCTCGATTTGAACTCTGGCTACTGGCAAGTACAAGTCGAAGAAGGATCTCGACTGATGACTGCTCTTTCTACCCCAAGAGAACTTTATCAATTCAGAGTCATGCCATTTGGTCTTAAGAATGCTCCAGCCACCTTAATGCGTCTGATGGACGAAGTCTTATCAGGATACACAGGAGAATTCTGCCAGGTCTATTTGGATGACATTCTCATGTATAGCAAGACATTTTCGGACCAATTGGAACACCTATCTAGAATATTAGAAAGACTGAGGATTCACGGACTTACTTACCAAGTCAAGAAGTGTCAGTTCGCATCAAACTCGGTTGAGTACTTACGTCATGTATTGACGGACAAGGGATTAGAGAGACAAATTGAGAAGAATAGGGCCATTCAGGAACAAGAAAGACCTCGAACGAAACGCCAGGTACGTCAATTTTTAGGCCTCTGCAGGTGGTACAGTAGTTTTGTGCCGCACTTTGAGACGAAAGCTGCTCCGTTAACCGACCTCCTCAACAAAAACATACCATTTAAATGGACTCAGAGGGAAGAAACAGCCTTCCAGGAGTTAAAAAGATCTATTTGTGATGCTCCAAGTCTAGTCTATCTGGATACAAACCGGCAAGTCTGCTTACAGACGGATGCGAGTGACGTCGGTCTTGGGGCTGTACTGTTCCACGAGAGAGAAGGAGGATGCAAGGATATAATTGAGTATGCCAGTAGGAAACTTTCTGCTCCCGAGAGAAACTATTGTACAGCCGAGAAGGAAACATTAGCAGTGGTGTGGGCTGTCGGGAAGTTTAGAAGTTATCTAGAGGGAAGGAAGTTCAGGCGATTTACGGATAACTCTTCACTTCAGTGGTTGAACCAAGTATCTGGATTGAAGTCCAAACTCATGCGATGGGCCTTGATACTTGCCGACTTTGACTTCGAGATCTGTCACGTTCCTGGGGCAACCAATCAAGCGGCGGATAGCCTATCAAGAAATCCTGAGGACGGGCAGGTATCAGCGACGAATTTATTAGAGAGAGAAATTCCCGTGCCAACTAAGAGGCCCCAAACCGATCATGTGCTTCTTGCTATCCAGCGAAGGAATAATGAGATCGATTTAGAATAAGGAAATGGCAAACTGAGAACATGTCCTGTAACCGAATGAAATCCTGGATCAGCAAACGCAGCACTAATTGTCGATCTGTCCCAGATCAGTTTAAGATGTGCTACAAGAATTTTCGACTCGAAGACGGCATACTTCAATACATTTCACATCTGCCTGGATCTTCTCCGGTCATAGTCATCCCGAAGTCGCAAACCACGAGGATTTTGAATAAATATCATGATGATCCAGAAGCTGGACATCCTGGTCAAGAGGAAACATATTCTTCGATTCGGCGACCTCTCTTCTGGAAACACATGCGGCAAGAAATTAAGAGCTACGTTCAAGCATGTGATATCTGTACTCGCACTAAGGCGAACAATCAGAAGGCGAATACCAGCATGAGAGGACGCCGACCCCATCAACCTTGGGAGGTACTCGCCATTGACCTTATGGGACCCTACCCTAGGACATCTCGGGGAAGAACGGGAATCCTCATGGTGACTGACCTATTCACCAGATGGGTGGAAGCATCGCCATCCCTGAAGCTACATCGGGACGTATCATACAACTCTTAAAGACAAAAGTCTTCAGTCGTTATGGATATCCTCGGTGTATACTCACAGACAATGGTAGTCAATTCACTTCGAGACAGTGGTTGCAAACTTTGTCAGAATGGGGAATCGAACACTGGACGACACCGATCTACCACCCATAAGCGAATCCAACCGAACGGAGAAATCAGGAGCTGAAGAAGATGTTTCGAATTCACTTGGTTGACAAAGAACATACCAAGTGGGACCAACACCTACATGAGTCCCTTTTGGCCATCAGACAGCGGATTAATCGCGTCACAGGTTTCTCGCCTGCAGAACTTTTTCTTGGAAGTCCAATCAAGAAAACCGGTGACTGGAACTTCATCCATGGGCGAGAAGAGGAACTGGAGGGTCCAGATACATGGCATGTGAAGAACCAGCAGCGAATTCAACAGGCGCATAGCCAAGCCGAAGAGCGTTCCAGGAGAGAAGCCGAGAACAACGATGCACTGGAAGAAACGGAGTTCAGACCGGGAACACTAGTTCTTCGTCGAAACCAATATCTCAGCAACAAGCTTCAAAAGTTCCACGCTGGGATGGCTCCGAAATGGCTCGGACATTTTGAGGTGAAGAAAAGGTTGGGAAATGGTGTGTATCTTCTGAAAACTTCGCCGATGAAGGTGCATACGTCAGAATTAAAGGTATTACCTTGACCCCTAAAAGAAGGCGGAGGGACCGGCGAGTGGGTTCTCTCTAAAGGACCCCAGAAGAACACAGACTCCAGAGAGGATCAACACATGTCAGTACCTACCTTGGAGGATGAGAGAGCTGAAGACAAGGAGATCGGGACCCCTAGATATAATTTAAGACCTAAAAAAGGAAGGTCTAGGATATATATTGAAGGTTTTAGGGGGGAAGAACTGTCGTAGGACAGCTATCCTAATCATGATAAAACCTTCATATTTTGTATAATAGAAAAAATATTACCGAACGTATATGAGTAGGTCCAGTGGAAAGGATTTGCTCTGAAGACTTGTAACACTGCAACAGACACTCAGACGTCCAATATGGCGGCAGAAACATCACCATTAGGTCTCTGATGTGAAACATGTACATTTTCTTTGTAGATTGTTTTTGAGGAGTGATTGTTTTCTTCTTCTGGCAGGAAATAAATAAAGTTAGCACTGTGGTGTTTAAAAAGAGAGATTGACGAGACTAGGATAAGCTTTGTAGTGATAATAAAGTTGTTTAGAAATACATATACGTGTTCTCGTGTGATATTTTTATTTTGTAAAATAAAAAATCGCATATAGAGAACGATAATGACCCAACCAGTCACAATCAGTAATTTTGTCATGAAAAGTAATCTAAATGTCAGTACAGTAGTTTTACAAAATGAAGAAAATGTCCATAGCACAGACAGGATACCAAATCAGCACTAAATTTCAGATAGTGATATCTGAAACTAACTGGGAATCGTACCTGGGCCCTGTAGGTATGATGAAGGTGCTCATTTTCCAAAGAATAGGGCCTGCCCAGTTAATTTATACTGATAATTAGAATTATGTAACCAATCATTAAACTACGTATGGAGAAAAATAATGAATACAATGTTCCAACCTCAACATCTATCCACTATTTCATATAATAGTTAAAGACATCCAGTATGCCATCACTCATCTGATGGCCACCAACAGCGACAACATACAGCACACCTACCAGACTACCACTTAGATTTGTCATGCTATGAAAGGAGAACACAATAATACGCCTGACAAAGTACTCTTGAAAGTTGGAGAATGTATGCCTCTTGTTCTGCACAGAACATAATTTTGGATGAAATACCTTGTAACTTATAGCTCTGAAAATGTTTTGAATATCAATAAAGTTCTGATCACTATAAAGTAATCAGGAATGATACTTACGAAGGATGCACCTGCCGTGCCTTCAAGCCAGACGGGTTCCTTCTTGATCTCCATTTTCTGGTCCATTTAACACAGCAACAGAAATCCTTATATGAAAATGAGCCAAAAATTATTCCCAGTGACTTTTACTGAAAAGGTAAAGGTACCAAAAATATACATTATTTTTATCATAATCAGTGGGGTCATAGTTTATTGACCAATGAAGTAAGCAGGCAGGCCTGCAGCCCTCCATTATTTTCAAAGTCATTATCACAGCCAAGCATCCTCTAGTCTTCCATGTAAATCAAATCTCAGAGACAGATTTTTATTTCAAACGTCCCACATGCACTGGCTGGGACTGACTGATAGCAGTATATTTTTGAAAACAGAGAATTCACTTCTACTTTAGCAGGTTAGCAATTTGTATTTGCTATAACTTTGGGACCACACAGTTGGTCTGCCACTGCCAAGTAGATGGGCATGCCAATCCAACTGATGAGCCCAAAATGGCATGTCTATGCAAAACTCGGCAAACACACTCCCTCACAACATATTAGATGGTTCTATTCCTGAGATTTTAAAATCTCTCCAAGTTGATTGTGACTGGCATGATGAATAGGATGCTCTTAATTAATGAACGTAGGTTTTCGTGGCTCATTGTATTGACATAAAGAAATAAATGAACTGGAGGCCAACGCAATTTGGCTGAAAGCTTGGCTTTATTAATAAATATATATATAGTGGCTTTAATTAAGTTCACTCATTTCTTTATGTTAATACGATGCTCTCTTTATATTGAAAAATGCGTGTACAATAATTTACATAGAAATCTGCATACAAAGTAGATTATAGTGAATCACGGGTAAATTAACTAGGTTGTAATGTTTCTTCAAGAAATGTTTTGGATTATGAAACCACATGCGCAAGTGTATGCGCCACACAATTTTTTTTGGAGGTACTTGTTTCCATTTTATGTCAATATTACTATCATTGTTTCCTTCCTTATTTTTTTATTTTCTGGTTAATGGGTAATTTGTATTTTAATCAAGGCAATCTTTCATTAACCTGACACTGGTGAGTGGTGAGGGATTCCCTCTATACTTTATTTTTCGCATGCACAATTATTTTGCACCCGTATCTCCTTCTAATCACTATCTTCTGCATCAGTCTTCAACTGTTATATGTTGGTGAATGTTTGTTTCTTTTGCTTGTGGTCTGTTGTTGTCATCCTTGCAGTTCAGTGAGATCTTCCCTCACCTTGCACTTGTTACATTAGTATTTCTGGCATTGTTGAATACTGTAAATATACTGACTATATTTGAAAATATCAAAGTATGGTTGTCGAGAAAGTGCAGACACCGTTATAATGGCTAGATCAAGTGGAAAATGAGATGAATAGGAATGAAGAAGCAGGTGAGGATTTAGATTATATAACTGACAGTTGGTATTATAATGTTGAACGAATTAAACAAACTGTTCTGGAATTGAAATGGAACATGTTGTTACAAATTCAGACCAAGTGGTACAAAACAGACAATATACACAGGGACAGACGGACTTCTGCAATGGAAGCATGGCATTTATTTTTCCCTGCAGACACTACACAGTTAATTGTGCATTATACCAATCTTAAATTGGCAGAGATGCAGAAGATAATGAACTTGAAATGCTTAGAAGAAGAGACATGGGTGCAAAATAATTGCGCAGTGCAACAAAATAAAGTATTGAGGGAATCGCTCACCACCTATGAGTGCCAGGTTAATAAAAGATAGCCTTGATCATAATACAAATTACCCTTTAAATTAAAAACTCAAAAAATGAAGGAAGCAAACAATGATAGTAATTATGACATAAAATGTAAATACATAGCTCCAAAAAAATTGTGAGCGGTAATAGTTTCATAATCCCAAACATTACTTGAAGAAATATTACAACCTAGCTACTGTACCTGTGTTCTGATGGATTCAAAAATAATATGACTGCACTGTAATGCACAACTTTGTAAAAAAAACACTGTTATATCAACACATGTGTTATCCTCTCTATCTGCTAAATTATTTTTTTATAACCTGTTTTACAATGCACTGACACAGAACAATGGGATAGGAAAGGCCCAGGAGTGGGAAGGAAGCGGGCGTGGCCTTAATCAAGGTACAGCCCCTGCATTTGCCTGATGTGAAGAAGGGAAACCACAGAGAACCAACTTAAGGGCTGCCGACAGTGGGGTTCGAACCCATTATCTCCCGGATGCAAGCTCACAGCTGTGCACCCCTAACCACATGGCCAATTCATCCGGTGAACAGTTTATATATAGCACTGAAGGGGACGTTCACAACCTGAATAAGTGGTCTTTTCATCAGATGTAGTGATCTATTGATTTAATTAAGTGTGAAGTGAATGCCCCACGTACCCCACAATTCATGAGCACTCAGCACAGACACGGACACCAGACTGGTTGCCTAAAGGGAGCGGAGGCATAGCTATCTTTAATAATATTAATCTTAAGGTATTGAATAGGTGGATCTTCCTCTACTCGTGACAGTGATCAATCGTTAATACAGACCATAATGAAATTCATAACTTATAAGTTGCTATCATTATTGATTCTACGTCAGGCAAACTAGCCTTATGGATTTCGAAACACTAAGATAACGGAAACCATTTCCGCAAGAAGCTGATGTATTTGAGCACCTTTAATACCATCAGGGTGATAAATGATTTAATATGCCAACCTATGCCAACTTATGCCAAAACCTATTGAAATAGCTAAAATTTTGTGTATATCTGATTCATTCAGTTGGTCTTCAGTAAATTACATTTTCTAGGTTAAGTAGGCTAGCTAGGTGTACCTTGTTTCGAATTTAGGTTTAGGAAATACTTTAGGTAATAATATTAACTTTAATAATATTTGTAAATATCTGCAGGTTCATTGGTTATACAAAGGCAGATTATCATAAGGAATAGTACCGTAACTTCTGCAGCAACTTCTCTGGTATTTCGTATAGATATCCGTTCAAACTATCGTGAAGGTAATAATTTACTACATTAAAAAACACGATACGCCTGTAAACTTCCATTTAAAAAGAAGTTAAAGAGATTACACGGTAATAGTTAACAGTCGTTGTATTGTTATTGATTATTGTCGCTCCTCATATTCAAATATTGCATTGTTGGCTACAGTCGTGAACAAGGGGTGTAGTGTAGTCAAGTAAATATAAATAAAAATCAGCTGACCTTGTATTCCATTCATTTGTACTTCTGAGTAGGTAGTTAAAGTATCCGTAATTTATATTTCGCTCCCTCGATCTTTCAGTATTTATGACCGGTTAGCTAATAATAATAAAGTTCCTATATCCCAGTAATTGCAGTTCAAGTCCCTGGAGTAGTACCGGTAGTAGTAGTTTTGATAGAAATATTTGAGAAATTACTGTAGACAACCTCGTATTTTTCAGTAGGCCTAATTAAGGACACTTTTATTCTCCGTCCCGTGGAGTAGGGAATTTTATTTATTATTATTATTATTATTATTATTACAACTTCCCCCATGCGGAGGCTGCCACAAGGACAAAGTATGTTGACTACACGGTATTTTGTCTTCTAAGTTACTGTTGACTTTGCTAGTGTGCCAGGTAGAAGATTCACCAAAAGGCTCAGGAATAGAATTGCAATACGGTTCTTCAGATGTTATATAGATGATTGCGGAGTATGGTCACTGAACCTCGTATTGCGGCGATAGCGATGTCGTGAAGTCGTGTCCGGCTGAGACCGAGAGAATCCCATAGCTGTACAAGAAAGTTAGGGATTGTGCCTCGAGCTCCGATCATGAGTCCATGGACGGAAATATTGTCTAGGTGATATTTATCTTTATAGTAGTTTACAGTTGGCTGGTAAATTGACTTCTTTTCGGCGTCCACCTCTTCGGCCTGGCCAACGTGCGACTCGAAGCGTATTGTGGGATCTAAGATTAGTCCTTGCTTGCTAGCTGGTTGAAAGGCTATCATGTCAATACGTCTGTTACTCCCGTCGGTAGCTAGGCCAGAGACCTCTTCGTGCACCGTGAAACCGTGATCCCTCAGCGAGGTCGCAATCATGTGTCGTATTGTATGATGGCGGGAATTTCTCAATACCTCCCCGTGAGGGCAGGCTCCCAGGACATGGGCAAGGGTTTCGTGCTCTCTGTGGCAACGCCGACAGAGGGTGTTGTCCTGGGACCTTCCTGGCACGGAGCGAACGGCGCACACGTTCGCTGTCATCTTGAAGGCCTCTCTCCATTCCGCACAGGATAAGCCTCGGTGATCTCTTATCCATTTGTTCGCTGGCGTGTATTCCTGGAAGAGTCCGACGCCCTTTCCTTTGTGCGGCAACTTCGTCCATGACTGAACTTCTCTGTCTCGTAGTATCTGTCGGACCTTCCTTACGTTGGGAAGATGGCTATTTTTGGACATAACTCGATCATTCATTTCTATGCCTAGATCTTGCAAACAAATTGTACGTTCTTGTTCCAAGTTCCTAGTTGCATTAATGTAGCCGTTATTTGCAAGCGACAATTTATTACAGATGTTAATATGCTGTAGTTTGGCTTCCCAAGTGGCGCGAAACAAACCGAGGCCTTTATACTTCCTTTCGGAGTATACCATGTGATCCGGAACGTCTGCTGGTAGCTGTAATAATTCTTTAGTTCCACTCTTTAATATTTTATCCGCATCTGATAGAAAAGATTGAGGTATCTTGTTTAGGGGAGTAACTTGGAGTGGATAAATAAGAGTAGGTGATATTGAACTGTCTAAAATTGAAAATTTCTGGTCAGATTGCAGCAATGGTGAGCTAACAAGGGTGTCAATCTTGATTCGCGTCTTTTCAAGTACGGCTTGTGGATCCAGTTTAATTTCATTGATGAAATTAACACCTAAGTAACGAATCGCACTTCCGTTGCACTGTGATTTAATTTCACAGTCGTCATTAATGATGATATTCTCCTCCGTTAGCCGACCTTTCTTGATAGAAAGACAAGCTGATTTTGAAGCGCTGATGTCCATGCCGAGTTCCTTAAATCTTTCTATGGCGATCCTGGCTAGTTCGGCAGCAGATTCAGTGTTTTTCCCAAATATTACCGTATCGTCGGCGAAACACATTATAGTGAGGTTAGGCTCCTCGTTTGCAATCGAGTAACCGTAATTCCTTGCTAAAGAGTCTTCAGAAAGTTCTTCCGACAATATGATTGGTAGCGATGTTAAATAATGCCGGTGACAAAGGGGAGCCTTGAAGCACACCGCGATTAATTTTGATGGGTTTTGTTCCCTGTTTTCGTGTCTCTATATGTGTTACGTTTCCCTCTTGTAGAGCAATTATCAGTCTCGTCAGTTTTTCGGGAACTCCGACCGACTCCAGTGTGCTCTGGAGGTGCGCATGTCCGACGTTATCAAAAGCTTTGCGAACGTCGAGAAATATAATGCATGCATCGTTCTTTTCTTGCCTAGTGTGCTGTAAAGCGGCTTCCAAAATTGAGGTATTTATGTAAGTACCGGGTGTATTGGTGAAACCCCTTTGGTTGTCATGAAACCCAATGTAGTTCCGAAGCTGTTTGTCAAGAACTCTCTCGATGACTCGTCTAATAACTGAGCATATAGTAATTGGACGCCAGTTACTGGGATCGTTTACGTCACCTCCTTTATGAACCAGAATTGTACGGGCTTTCTTGAAAGTCGATGGTACTAACCCTATTGTTAGCATTCTAGTAGCGATGAATGCGATTATCTCTGAGATCGTGCTGTTTTTGATAGCTCGGACGATTACGTGGTCAGAACCGCTTGCGGTGTCTATCTTGATTTTCTGTGTTGCCTGAATAATGTCTTCTTTAGATATGACCGGACTGTATAGGTCATTAGTCTCCATGATTTCACTCTCAGTGAATTTTTGAGGGTATTCTGGTCTTTTGTAGTCGTTAGGCCTAGAAAATATGTCCGAAAAGAATGTGTGCAATACATCTTCTTTCAGGCTGCAAACTGGTTGTTCGTTTGTAAACACGTTGCGTATGGCTTTTCGCCGCTGATTGTAATAGTAGAACTGAGTGGATTCATACATGTACTTCCTTCTTCTCTTCTCTCTTCCCCTTTTCGTTGATCTTTCAGGGTTTGAAGAGGTCCTATATGAACGTTGGGCAGAATTTAGTTGGCCATTCTTTCTCAGTTCGTAATATTTCTGGGCGGGGTGTTTCGGCCCGGGAAGAATATGTGGTACTGAAGCTAAGAATTGGACAAAGTCATTAACGGCCTCGTCGAAGTGGTCGTCTGTTAGGTTTTCAGAAAACTTTGATTTCCATTCAATCAGATCGCGGTTGTACTCGTCCATATTCGGAGCTTGAGTAGTAGCGGTATTGGTTGTGGTTTCATTGGACTGACGATTCTCTGGAGAATTTCGTATAATGCTGATTTTACTCTGCTTCTGACCAGGGTATCTCTGTGCACTGCAGGGTGAGCTCTGCTAACGTGTATGCTTACGCCTCTATCGGATCGATAATATTTTCCACAGTGCGTACATTGTACACCATGTGATTGTTGTTCGACGGAAAGATTGTTAGCCATATTTCGAACATGTATATGTGACCGTATAACTACGATTGAAATATTCTTGTCTATGCGCTGTTATCCAGAAAAGAATATAAAACGAGCCACGTGATCTTCTAACATCACTGCCCTGTCGACTTGATTTTCTGAATGAGGCGGCGGAATACTAGGATATATGACAATCACATAACAGGCGACATGTATAAAAGTTAACCATACTAGACTTTTCAACTATCAATAATCTACACCACACGAAAAAAATAAAGACTATATACACTTCAAGTCCTCTCGGATAAGGGATGTACAGTACTCCACAAGCAAGAAACCGTGAAAAGATGTAAGTTTAAAGTAATAAATGTCTTCCTTTATGATTGTCTCCACAAAACTGGGTCACGTTTTACGTATACCTTCCGCCAGGTTTGAGTGAAGTATAGATCATATCCTATGCAACACCAAACGAAGAGCGCAGGTTGTCCTTTTTCCAGTAGAAGGACTTCTCTCCAGTATGTATCCTTATGTGTAGCCGGAGGTCACTTCGCCTAGCGAATAGTTTGTTGCAATACTAACGCTGAGATAGCCTTTCCCCTTTATGAAGAACCAAGTGGGTGCGAAGATTACTAAGTAGACAAAACATCTTATTGCATTTCATATAGGGGTATGGCTTTTCTCCAGTATGTACGACTTCCTGTTGTCGTAGGCTACCCTTTAACTTCGAACGCTTTATTGCATTATTTACAATAGAATGGTCTTTCTCCGGTATGCGTCATGATATGTTGCTTGAGAGACGGGCTTGACTAAAAGTTTAATTGTATTCCTGACACTGTGATGGTGTTTCTCCATTATGAAAAAGCGGGTGCCTTTGTAGATTACCTCGCTGGGTAGGCGTTTTATTGCATTACCGGCACTGGAATGGCCTCGATCCGGTATGTATAACAGTGTGTGTTCGGAGTTTGCTGTTAGTTGTAGACGGCTTGTTAGTAATCCACCAGCTGTAATAATCACATAACCACATTTCAGTAGAATTGTAGTGAAGATAAGGTATAATATATTAGATAGTATCTTGCCAGTTATATTCATGTCTTTCTTCGTGTACGGCAATCCTTTCGATACTTAAGCATTTAACCAAACGCAGTGTAGTGTAGTGTAGATACATTGTAGATACACTACATTTAGATAGTGCCGTATCTTGCCTGCTATTTTCGTGTGTATCTATTAGACCGTAATACTAATAATAATTTGTCTAAGCATTTAGCTTCGTTGGTAATCTTTGAGTGGAGTAGTTCTTGCAAATTTCATTTCTGTTGTGCTTAGTTTAGTGACATACGGTACGGTACCGGTATCATAATTAGGATACGTCTGAAAGTAGTTTAAATTACTGTAGTGTACTGTACAGTAGTATACGAGTAATATCCTATTAGAATTTAGTGTGATTATTTTATTATTGTAAAATATTTGTGTAGTACTGGTGTAGTAGAGGTATCCGTAGAAACTCTTACTAAAATTCTGTTGTTGTAATTAGAATAGGCTTAATTGCAGTTTGGAATTGTGTAGTTCTTGTGTAGGCTATTACTTTCGATATTCAGTAATTAACAGCAGTTTTTATCCTGTCAGGGGTTGTAGGATTTAAAAAAATAGAGCACGACTAAGTAGTATTGTAGTGTAGTCGTATATTAAATACCTTATTGTTGTGTACTATCCCAGACAATATATCCCTCTGTTCATTTATTTTTTTGCAAATAAGTTATTTTATTTTTAATTTCATTTTCCCCCCGTAAAGTATGGCTAAGGAGCGTGAGTGTACTTACTGTGGGTGTGGCGAGGCATTGAGGGGTATGAGGGAGGAGTTGGAAAGTTTGAGGGAGATAATTAGGATTCTCACAGAAGACAGGAAGGAAGATAGGACTCCCTCAAACAATGTACAGGTTACAGTAGGTGTACAAGAGGGAGGGGAAGGAAAGGGAGGAGTTGTAGAAGACAGGTGGTCTAATGTTCTAAGGGGAAGGAGATTGCAGGCTGCTCTATTCAGGATCACAATTCAGGACAGGTGTCTGTGCAAAATCGGTACGAGTCACTCCAGGTAGAACAACAAAGGGAAGATGAGGGACAGGGAACTGTTGCTGAGATGTGTGGATGTACGACGAAGGGAAAAGATAGGAAAGAGAAATGTAGAATAGAGGATAGGAAAAGACAGGTGGAACAGGGTCATGGGAAGGAGAAAAGGGAGGAGGAAGTAGCTTCAGCAGCTATCAGGAAAGATAGGGCTGACCAGGAGGGGAGGGGATCAAATGAGGTGGGTAGGGTTGAGGCTCTGGTCATGGGGGATTCCATCGTTAGACACGTGGGGAAAGTGTGTGGAGGAAAGGGTACCAGGGTAGAGTGTTATCCAGGAATTAGGTTGAGGCAGATGTTGAGGAAAGTAGAAGAGAGGGAGGAGGGGAAGGAGAAGGTGGTAGTGTTTGACATTGGTACCAACAACGTAAGGCAAGCTGATATAAGTACCAACATAGTTGGAGATGTGTGGGATCTGGTAAATGCAGCAGTTTAAGAAAGCGGAGATTGTTATTAGTGGAATACTGTGTAGAAGGGATACTGCCTGGAGGGTGATTGGGGATTTAAATGAGACTATGGAGTGGGTATGTGGGAAATTGGGAGTGAAATTTCTAGATCCAAATGGGTGGGTAAGAGATAGGGATTTGCGCTCAGATGGCCTTCATTTAAACTGCAGTGGTACGTATAAGTTAGGAAATTTGTTTGGAAGGGTAATAGGAAGGTACATTCAGGGAAACGGGATGGCCTAGGGAGCGGTGATAAGGGAACAGGGAACTGGAAATCAAGTAGGGATGACATAAAATTGTTAGTGTTGAACTGTAGAAGTATTGTAAGGAAAGGAATAGAATTAAGTAATTTAATAGATATATATTTACCAGATATTGTAATAGGAGTTGAATCATGGCTGAGAAATGATATAATGGATGCAGAAATTTTCTCACGGCACTGGAGTGGGTATCGTAGAGATAGGATAGGAAGGGTGGGAGGAGGAGTGTTCATTCTGGTGAAAGAAGAATTTGTAAGCTACGAAAAAGTTAAAGATGAGACACATGAAATTCTTGGTGTAAGGCTCATTTCTAAAGATAATAGGCAACTTGATATACTTGGAGTGTACAGATTGGGAAAGGGTAGCACTGACGCGGATTCAGAATTATTCGATAGGATAGTCAGCTATGTGGGAAACGACATGGAAAGAAATGTGATTGTAGCGGGAGATCAGAATTTGCCAGATGTCAATTGGGAACGAAATGCGAACGACAGGAAGCATGACCAACAAATGGCAAATAAGTTAATATGGGAAGGACAGCTGATTCAGAAAGTGATAGAACCAACCAGAGGGAAAAATATCCTGGATGTGGTGCTGATAAAACCAGATGAGCTCTATAGGGAAACTGAAGTAATAGATGGTATTAGTGATCATGAAGCTGTTTTTGTGGTAGTTAAAAATAAATGTGATAGAAAGGAATGTCGTAAAAGTAGGACTGTTAGGCAGTACCATATGGCTGATAAAGCAGGCATGAGGCAGTTTCTAAAAAGTAACTATGATCAATGGTAAATAAAAATGTAAACAGACTCTGGGACGGGTTTAAAGAAATTGTTGAGGAATGCGAAAACAGGTTTGTACCATTAAGGGTGGTAAGCAATGGTAAAGACCCACCTTATTATAATAGAGAAATAAAGAGACTAAGAAGGAGGTGCAGACTGGAAAAAAATAAGAAATGGCTGTGGAAGTAAGGAGAAATTGAAGGAACATACTAGAAAATTGAATCTAGCAAAGAAGGCAGCTAAGGATAACATGATGGCAAGCATAATTGGCAGTCATACGAATTTTAGTGAAAAATGGAAGGGTATGTATAGGTATTTTAAGGCAGAAACAGGTTCCAAGAAGGACATTCCAGGAATAATTAATGAACAAGGGGAGTGTGTATGTGAGGATCTTCAAAAGGCAGAAGTATTCAGTCAGCAGTATGTAAAGATTGTTGGTTACAAGATAATGTACAGATAGAGGAGGAGACTAAGGCCAAAGAAGTAATAAAATTTACATATGATAACAATGACATTTACAATAAGATACAAAAGTTGAAAACTAGAAAAGCGGCTGGAATTGATCAGATTTCTGGGGATATACTAAAGACAATGGGTTGGGATATAGTACCATATCTGAAGTACTTATTTGATTATTGTTTGGTCGAAGGAGCTATACCAGATGAATGGAGAGTTGCTATAGTAGCCCCTGTATATACAGGAAAGGGTGATAGACATAAAGCTGAAAATTACAGGCCAGTAAGTTGGACATGCATTGTATGTAAGCTTTGGGAAGGCATTCTTTCTGATTATATTAGACATGTTTGTGAAATTAATAACTGGTTCGATAGAAGGCAATTCGGTTTTAGGAAAGGTTATTCCACTGAAGCTCAACTTGTAGGATTCCAGCAAGATATAGCAGATATCTTGGATTCTGGAGGCCAAATGGACTGTATCGCAATTGACCTGTCTAAAGCATCTGATAGGGTGGATCATGGGAGACTACTGGCAAAAATGAGTGCAATTGGACTAGACAAAAGAGTGACTGAATGGGTTGCTATATTTCTAGAAAATAGATCTCAGAGAATTAGAGTAGGTGAAGCTTTATCTGACCCTGTAATAATTAGAGGGGAATTCCTCAAGGCAGTATTATCGGACATTTATGTTTTCTTATATAAATAAATGATATGAGTAAAGGAGTGGAATTGGAGGTAAGGCTTTTTGCGGATGATTTTATTCTCTATAGAGTGATAAATAAGTTACAAGATTGTGAGCAACTGCAACGTGACCTCGAAAATGTTGTGAGATGGACAGCAGGCAATGGTATGTTGATAAACGGGGTTAAAAGTCAGGTTGTGAGTTTCACAAATAGGAAAAGACCTCTCAGTTTTAATTACTGCATTGATGGGGTGAAAGTTCCTTTTGGGGATCATTCTAAGTATCTAGGTGTTAATATAAGGAAAGATCTTCATTGGGGTAATCACATAAATGGGATTGTAAATGAAGGGTACAGATCTCTGCACATGGTTATGAGGGTGTTTAGGGTTTGTAGTAAGGATGTAAAGGAGAGTGCATATAAGTCTCTGGTAAGACCCCAACTAGAGTATGGTTCCAGTGTATGGGACCCTCACCAGGATTACCTGATTCAAGAACTGGAAAAAATCCAAAGAAAAGCAGCTCGATTTGTTCTGGGTGATTTCCAACAAAAGAGTAGCGTTACAAAAATGTTGCAATGTTTGGGTTGGGAAGAATTGAGAGAAAGAAGAAGAGCTGCTCGACTAAGTGGTATGTATAATATAACTATTTATAATAGTTTATTTAAGTCCGCCTTGATCAATACACTCATAAAATGAAAGAAACATTATTAATTAAACCATACATGTTTCGGGAAATCTCAACCATTCCCTTCATCAGTGGTTAGATCAAAGAATAACACAATATGACACAATCTTTTGTTTTACAATTTGAAGGAGTATTGTGTCCCAATACATCATATCAAAGAGCAAAGAGAACTTATGAAATATTATAAAAATGATCAATACATACAATTTTGGTTGAACTGAATGAGAACACTACACAAATTTAGGATCTTCAAGTTTTTCTTCTTTTCTTCTTCTTTTTGTTCCTTAAATGATTATATGCTAGCCTAAACAGTGGGTTATCTTCTGTACTTTTCTCATTTAAACTTGATTCAGAATTACATTTTTGTGTAAGGTAAATTTTTAAATTTTCCAAAACATTCATCAGTTTTCCCTTTTTGGTCGAATGTAATAATTTCATGTCATTGGAAATGTCTGTAAATTTATGATCCATTTCAACCATATGTTCTCCCATTGCCGAATATCTTTTATGTTTGACCGCATTAACGTGTTCTTTGTACCTTATAGCCATAGGACAGTCCGGAAAAGTTTGGCTATAAGGTACAAAGAACACGTTAATGCGGTCAAACATAAAAGATATTCGGCAATGGGAGAACATATGGTTGAAATGAATCATAAATTTACAGACATTTCCAATGACATGAAATTATTACATTCGACCAAAAAGGGAAAACTGATGAATGTTTTGGAAAATTTAGAAATTTACCTTACACAAAAAATGTAATTCTGAATCAAGTTTAAAAGAGAAAAGTACAGAAGATAACCCACTGTTTAGGCTAGCATATAATCACTTAAGGAACAAAAAGAAGAAGAAAAGAAGAAAAACTTGAAGATCCTAAATTTGTGTAGTGTTCTCATTCAGTTCAACCAAAATTGTATGTATTGATCATTTTTATAATATTTCATAAGTTCTCTTTACTCTTTGATATGATGTATTGGGACACAACACTCCTTCAAATTGTAAAACAAAAGATTGTGTCATATTGTGTTATTCTTTGATCTAACCACTGATGAAGGGAATGGTTGAGATTTCCCGAAACATGTATGGTTTAATTAATAATGTTTCTTTCATTTAATGAGTGTATTGATCAAGGCGGACTTAAATAAACTATTATAAATAGTTATATTATACATTCAGACCAGTCAATACGGACCAAACACAATATTAACCTATCATGGTTAAATTTATTAACAGTAAGTGGTATGTTCCGAGCTGTCAGCGGAGAGATGGCGTGGAATGACATTAGTAGACGAATAAGTTTGAATGGCGTTTATAAAAGTAGGAAAGATCACAATATGAAGATAAAGTTGGAATTCAAGAGGACAAACTGGGGCAAATATTCATTTATAGGAAGGGGAGTTAGGGATTGGAATAACTTACCAAGGAAGATGTTCAATAAATTTCCAATTTCTTTGATATCATTTAGGAAAAGGCTAGGAAAGCAACAGATAGGGAATCTGCCACCTGGGCGACTGCCCTAAATGCAGATCAGTATTGACTGATTGATTGATTGATTGAAAACAGAAGGTAAGCCCTCCACAAACTCAGACACTCAGACTGCCATTTTCTCTCACAAGAAAAAAAATACCAAACCCTAAAGCACAACAACCCTGAAGGACCATGGCCTACCAAGTGACCACTGCTCAGCCTGAAGGCCTTATAAGAGCTATGAAGCAAAGGGAGATGAACAGAAACCCACTTCTTCTCTAAAACCTAATGAATGAATTCAGCTTTCAGACATGCTGTGCAAAATAAAAGATGCATACTTGTAAATTCTGCATTTATGTAACCATTCAAAAGTTATTTAGTAAATTTGAGATTAGTATACAAATATACATGGTTATTCACGTAAACAGTCACACGGAAATAACTTATAAACCATTAAAGGTATCGGTATTCTGTTTTCATATTTGCAAATAGTACCCGGGAGCTCATAAATTTTTTTTGCTAGTGGCTTTATGTCGCACCGACACAGATAGGTCTTACGGCAACAATGGGATAGGAAAGGGCTAGAAGTTGGAAGTATGCAGCCGTGGCCTTAATTAAGGTACAGCCGCAGCATTTGCCTGATGTGAAAATGGGGAACCACGATAAACCATCTTCAGGGCTGCCAATAGTGGGATTCAAACCCACTATCTCCCGGATGCAAGCTCAGAGCTGCGCGCTCTTAACCGCACGACCAACTCGCCCGGTAGTTCATAAAATAATGTGCAATGTATTCACAGGGGATGATTAATAACTGAGATATGGATACTAATTCCATATTTTTAAATAGAATAGCCCAAATTCATACAGCCGGTCTAAAAGTTCATCTGTGTACAAGTTCAAATATGTAAGTATTTTCAAAATTGGACAGTTAGTTTTTGAGATATCAATGAGAACAGAATGTGCTGTTTTGCATGCCGGATCAGACAGTGTGAAGTCTGGCAAGGACATATTGACACACAAGCAGGTTCTTGGGTGTGATTCCAGCCACAGAATGAATAACATGAATGTAAGCATATCGTACATCATACCGTGGGTTTGCAAAGTGCATATGACAGGCAAACTCATGACAGGACAGGAAGGTGTGATGTTCTTACAAGGAATAAAATAATTACTTTGACTTCAAAAGGAACATAACGAAAGCTATAATTGTCACTGGTTTGAGTACAGTACATACCACTGTATGAATTGAGAATTAAACATAATACAGGACACTGGAAGAGCTCCTTCTAGAAAATAAAATGAATAATGCCTGAATAATCCCCCTTCCCCATTGTGTGTTCACCAGTCACACAATAACATTACACACCCAGGGTATGTTACAATACATCACATTATGTGTACGATAGTTTACAGTACATGCCTGGTATCCATTCTGTGGCTGCAATAAATTCCAGGAAACAGCCTGCGTGCCAATACATCCTTGCCCAACAGTACGCTGTCTGGTGCAGCCCATAAAAGCCCAAACGCATTCTTGTTTTTAACTCAAAAAGTAACTGACTGATTTTGAAAATACTTAGATATACGAACTTGTATAGCCTACAGATGAACTTTTAGGCCAGCTCTATGCATTCCTGCCATTCCATTTAAGAATGTGGAGTTCGAATCAATATCCCAGTTATTAACCTATGAGAATAAGTAATATGTTACAAGAACCTGGGTACCATTTACGAATATGAAAAGAGAATTCAGATATCTTTAATGATTTAGAAGTTACTTCTGTGTAACATCATTGATGAATAACGCTGTATATGCACCTTAAGAATAGACAGCAAGACACTCGTATATTTTCTGAACAACAGATAAAAGTAGAGTTATGTAACCAGTCAAATTAAGACAACTGCTAAGGGTTTAATTGTAATCACTATAAAGTTACCTGCAATGATACTTACGCATGAATTATTTGATATTTCCTCAAAGCAGATTGGTTCCTCTTTGATCTTTTCATCCAAGTCCATTTTAAATAGTGTGTAAAGGTTTAGACTGTTTTGGGATGTAGATTACTTCGACTGACCTTGCACTGAAACATGAGCAACAAACACTATTATTGCTGTTTTTTAGTAGAACCTGTAGTTTTAGGTGACTGTTGATATTGTGCTCATAGCCACGGAACCTCCAGCTTTACTTCGAAGCTGAACCACAGGGACAAACATTTTCACTGACAGAACATCCCACACCAACAGATTGAGATTAATTTGCACACACCTTGTGAAAAACCTGGGAGTATGCAACTTACACATCACCCACTACACTGTGAGTCTAATGACTGGTTTGATGTACCTCCGTATATAACCCTATCCTGAGCTATGCAGGAGATGTACTCTGATCTGTTCGTTATATCTTGTCCTCTATATCCCAACTGACCTTTTTTTAAACAATTTGTTTTACATCATACTGACATAGATAGAACTTATGGTGTTATGGCTAGGAGCAGGAAAGAAGTGAGAGTGGCCTTGTGTATGGTACAGTCCCAGCATTTTCCTGGTGTGAAAATGGGAAAGCCTGGAAAACTGTCTTCAGGGCTGCTACGACTACTTCCTTAGCACTCCCAGTCATTCCAATCCCAACATTACCAAAAGTCCTAGCTGTGTTGGTGCAACATAAATCCAATTGTAAAAGTAAAATTCTATAACCAAACCTTCAAAACAATTTACTTCTTACCCAACTTGCAGGGCAAATGATCTGACTGTGAAGACACAACCTCCTCACCCTGTCACTGTACTAGCTCTATTGGCTATGAACATTCTGTACTGTCTTTACACTAGAGTCCAATGGTAATTCAGTTACAATATACATTTGAAGGTAGCTATTAGGAATGTTCTGATATAGTTCATTCAGTTTTGTTTTCAGTCCAGAAACATTCAGGGAGTAAATCGAGAGCTCAGCCTTTATCATTACACTTACAAATGATGTAAATAATCCTGGAGGATAATGACAATTGTGTGTAAGCCCTGTGCCTTATGTATTTTAATAAGCCACTTTCTTATATAGGTATAGGCATAGTTCTTCTCTCAACGCACAGACCTCACCTGGGCCAGCAGTCTCTTTTAAGAGCTACCACACAATATGTTCAATTCAGTAGCAGTTTAGCCAGATTCTTCATTGATCAAACAAATTATTTGACAGAGGATAACTAGGTACTCACTGGCATTTTTATCCAAAATGTTGCAACAATTACTAATTATACTGCAATATATTATATACTGTAGGTTTGTTGCAACAAAGAGTTCTGCACTGGCAATGAACCTCTTTGTTACAACAAACAGTTCCAAACTGGTTATGACCTCCTCTGTTACAGCAATCTGTTCCAAACTGGCTATGAACTCCTTCAAAATTATCTTAATGAGCATATACGAATCAGAATGCTTTCAGAATTGATTGTTAATAATGTATTGTTGGAATCAGCAAAGGTAACTGTGAACTATATCAAAGCCATCTATGAATTGTTGCAAAACTTTTTACAATTGATGATGGAAGACCTCACTATTCCAATCAGAAGTATTCTTTGTAGTCGCACCACTTACTGGTCAACTTGCAGGGCAAATGATCTGACTGTGAAGACACAACCTCCCCCTCCAAAATGGTGCTGAATATAGTTAGAACACCAGGAATTAAGAACTCAAAGTTCAGAACCAGTTCTGAGTCTCTGTTGGAACAGCATGTATACTACTGCACATGATCAGGCTATTCAGAATTTTTTTTTGCTATTGTCTTTATGTCGCACTGAGACAGATAGGTCTTATGGCGACGATGGGACATGAAAGGGCCAGGAGTGGGAAGGAAGCGGCCGTGGCCTTAATTAAGGTACAGCCCCATCATTTGCCTGGTGTGAAAATAGGAAACCATGGAAAACCATCTTCAGGGCTGCCGACAGTGGGATTCAAACCACCTATCTCCCGAATACTGGATACTGGCCACACTTAGGCGACTGCAGCTATTGAGCTCGGTATTCAGAATAAATTCAGTACCATGTTAGCACTAAAAACAGTAGCTGGGTAATATTTAATGTAGACAGCCTACAGTTGGCTGAAAAACAGAATTATCTGCCGCTGTACCTTTGTGTTTAAATACAAACTGAACAATAAAGCTTTCGTTATTTGCTATCACATAAAGCTAGATATTAAGTTCCTTATGGAGATGTAGAAGACTGAGACTCCAACTTTATTAGCAATATGTTCAAGGCTTTCTTATAAGCTCAGCGAGCTGGTCTATCAGCTCAAATGAGATTCCTGAAAACACTCAGCATGCCGATCTCTCGGCTCTGTGATCAGATGGCTGTATTAGTACTTTAATGGACTCCCAGATGTCAATAGTAGCTTTTGGAATTTGTTTACACTTTTCTCAAGAGATAGAGACACTAATCTGTTTGAAAAAATTAAATAATCAAACTGCGTATGTTTACTGCATGGTGAGTTGAAGTGTGCTGCTTGCGAGTATAGTCTCATTTAAGCTTCAAAACTATGTGCTTTCCTTTGGTTTATTGTCTCCATTTAATTAGTAGTTTATTGTTTGTTATATTTTGATTCATTCTACATTTATTGGTGTTCTGAAGTTTAGTTTAGCATTTCGTGTTATACATTTTCGTGCCGCGAGTAGGCCTACTTTTTTTAAATGGCTGGGCCAGGTTCTATGCTAAATAATTCCAAAGTTTTGGATTATTTAGATGTTTTAGATGATGACTGTGACTTTATAGCCAAGAGTGATTTGGATTTTATAGATAGTGATTGTAGTGCTTCAGAAACAACCCCAATAAATGTGCACAGTGTATCTGACAGTGATGACAATGATGATATGGATGATGAAGACTACAGGGAGATTCTATCACCTGAAAATCATCTCCCTTTCCAAATTAAAAATCATGAATTACCTGGGCCCAAACACATGTCACATCCTGAGTCTCTTCCAATAGCCTACTTTCTTTTGTTTTTCACAGATTTTTTTCTATCACTTATGGTGAGATAATCTAATCTATATGCCCAGCAATTCCACACAAGTAAGGAAGATAATGTTCCCGCCTCTCTGAGAAATGGGTCAGGATCACACTGTCTGAAATGAAAGGATTTATTGCATGTCTTCGTAACATGGACATCAACAGAAAACCAACCATTGCCTCTTATTGGTCTCAATTGCCTTCTCAGCTCAACCCATGGTTCCCTAAAATGTTTACTAAACATAGCTTCTCCCACTTACTGCGGTTCTCTCATCCTGCAAACAATTAAGGATTGCCAGGGTCAGGAGAAACAGAATATGATCCCTGTGCAAAGTATCAACCATTAATGGATCAGGCCAACGGGGTATTTAGGCACCACTATCAGGAGATCAGCATTGATGAGTATCATGTAAGAACTCAAAATAAAACCAGCCTTCTCCAATACCTGCCAAACAAATTCCACCGCCGCAGGGGAATCAAATTTCAGATGTTATGTGATTCTGTTTCCAATTACTGCCTGGGTTTTTTTTTTTTTTTTACCTACATGGGTGCCAAATCTCAAGAATACAGGGACAATATTATAAAACATGGTTTGGGATACATAATTGTGAAAAAGCTCCTAGTGATAGGTGGTTGCCACAACAAGGGTTACCATGTCTTTGATGACAACTATTTCATGTCTGTACCATTTGTGCACCATCTCTAACTTCTTGGTACATATATAACATTAACAGTTAGGAGAAATAGGACATACTTGCCTCAGACTTTTAAAAATATATTTTCTGTTTGACAGGGCAGGCCCAATATACATTCCAAGATAAGAAGTCCCAGAAAAACCCCATCAATCTCCTATCTAACCATGCAATAACCCAAGAACAGGAAATTCCAGCAACCGACAACAGTGCCAACAGCAATTCTAAACCAGCATTAATAACATCCTATAATAAATTCACGGGTGGAATTGACACCTCAAATGAGATGTTATACATTTACCTTGATGAGAGGCAGACTGTACGGTACTGGAAAAAGGTTGCTTTCAATATCATTCCAGAATGGAACTGAACAGCTACATTCTTTATAAGGAAAACAATAAGGGATCAGGGAAAATAAAATCTAGACTGCATGATACAGTGTCAATAATTGAGAGTATCAGGGAGGAGTGGATTACCACAAAATTAAGTGCCATCCATGATCACGGAGGACCAAAGGGAGTGAGGAGGCTTCCCGAGAAGAAGGAGTCCAACTGTGTTGTATACAGCACAAAGGAAAAAAGGAGGAGGGCCCCAACAGTATGCACATGGTTTTACATGTGTCTGCATGGAGAGTGTTCTCCAAACCACAAATGCTGACTCCAAACGGTGCATGTACGTCAGGTGCTAGAACTAGTGACTAAATAAGAATACAAATACAAAATTATATCAAGTTATACAGAAGTAACTGCTCTTATTTTCAGAATGGCTGATCAACAATATCACTAAATAACAGATTACATTTTAAGTATTCGAAAACCAACTTCTATTTTTTGTAATAGGCCTATATTTTCTAATTTCAAAAAAATGCCATGAATAATTATAGGATTTTTTCCCTAAAATTATACTGAATTGTGTACTATTGTGATTTCTTTCAATGTTATATCAGGGGATTTCTTTACACGGCAATTTTTTTTAAATATTTTAACATGCATAATCATGAAGAAAGACCTATGTGCGGACAGTATCCAGTATTCGGGAGATAGTAGGTTCGAACCCCACTGTCGGCAGCCCTGAAAATGGTTTTCCGTGGTTTCCCATTTTCACACCAGGCAAATGCTGGGGCTGTACCTTAATTAAGGCCACGGCCGCTTCCTTCCCACTCCTAGCCCTTTCCTGTCCCATCATCGCCATAAGACCTATATGTGTCGGTGCGACGTAAAGCAAACTAGCAAAAAATGAACAAAGACCTGAGTATATTGGGCATGACTGGTGAACATACCCTGAGAGCAAAAGGGTTAAATACCAAAGCTTACCGTATTTGCTATCATGTACCGTTCGATATTATGTTCCTTACGGAGATGTAGAAGACTGAGACTCCAACTTTACTAGCAATGTGTTCAAAGCTTTAGACACAGTGTAAAACGTAAGAAACTGCAATTGTCTGATGAAGAAAAACTTAAGAGAAACAGCACAATCCACAGAACAAACATGGACAAGCTGCCGCGATATGTTCGAGATGCGCGATACAAAACAAATGCATACGTACATTCAACAACAACAAATCAACCACTTCGAAAGTAAACGAGAAAAATGAATAGCGCTTCACACAACTGTTTAACCAGTGCGTAGTTCCTACACTGTATACATACACACCCTGTTTAATGCACTTATTTCCAGCTAACTACATTCACACCACACGCACAAAATACATGGCGTGCGTAGCTTCCGGGAGACAAATGGGAATCAGAAGCGTACACCGGCATTTCCACTGTGCTCATGAGCTACCGTATCTAGCATACATGTTTGCCGTTACACTTCCTTATTGTTGTAAATGTTGTGTTTGCAGCTTCCATAAGTAGATTTTTTTTATTGTCAGTGTTTGAAAGACTTATTTCTTTGAATAACCTTGTCTTTCTTCAATCTAATGGCAGACGTACAAATGATGCGTCGCGATGCGTACGGTACCAGCAGTTGTGTGTCGGGAGCCTATGTGTTATATTTATGTCACACTTCTCAATTCGAGTCCTTTGCTTAGCCCAGAGGTGTGATGTCATCATGATACCATCATCTTTCACTTCAAGAATTCAGGACACCTCTAAATTACTTCACCTCGAATACTGCTTCGTCCACCTCTGTGGTGCAATTAGCTGCCACTCCCGAAAGCTCGGCTCTTTCACAAAATTTTTAAAAAGTTGCCGCTACCTACAAGAAATGGAACGGGATCTATCAGCCTCGGAAGGTCATTTGATGTGGTTTTCCGTGGTTTCCGCACTTCCTCTCACGGACGCAGCCGCTTCCTTCCCTCTTCCTTCTCTATCAATTCCCAGCCCCAACAAAGCCCCTGGGCAATATAATAGCAGGTGTGTCCACCACGTATCCAGTCGTTAGCGCAGAGTTCGCGAAACACTAATGGGCGGGGGTGGCATGATTAACAAAAACACAGGCATATGGATTAACTGTTAATGCAAACATTCCTATAATATAATAACAGTAGGTACTCACAGACTAAGAGAAAAACAGACCAATAATAGAACTTGTTCCTCAAATAGATTTTTTGAACGAATCTTATGAACGTAATTTTCAATAATATTCGCACGTAAACACGTGAACTTGGTTCATAAATACCGTACCAAGGATGTCGTATGTACGGAACTGTCAAAAATAATCATAAGTGAACAGAGTAGAACTTGCTTCACAAATACATTTTGCGAACTTTTCATTTCTTGATATGAAGTGAATGCAGTGGTAGGCCAAGGAAGAGAAGGTAATACAGTAGGATAATTCAGACTGGGACAAAGGAACGAAAGAGAAAGTCGGCTGATTGAATTCTGCACCGATCATAATTTAGTCCTTGCAAAAACTTGGTTCAAACACCACAAACGACGGCTGTATACGGGGACGAGACCTGGAGCCACAGGAAGGTATCAAATGGACTTCATTATGATTAGGCAGACATTCAGAAACCAGGTGTTGGATTGCAAAACTTACCCAGGAGTAGACGTAGACTCTGACCACAACTTGTTCGTCATGAAATGCCATCTGAAGTTAAAGAAATTAAAGGAAGGAAAGAATGCAAAAACTTGGGTTCTAGACAAATTGAAAGGAAAGAGTGTGAAGGATTGTTCTAGGGGACATGTTGCACAAGGGCTAAATGAAAAGGTTGAAGGAAACACAATAGAGGAAAAGTTGATGGACGTGAAAAATGAAGTCAGTAGGGCTGCTGAAGAAATGTTAGGAAGGAAGAAAAGTTCAACTTAGGATCAGTGGATAACTCATGAGATACTAGACCTGATTGACGAACGACGAAAATACAAGAATGCTAAAAATGAAGAGGGCAGAGAAGAATACAGGCGATTAAAGAATCAAGTGGATAGAAAGTGCAAGGTAGCTAAGGAAGAATGGCTGAAGGTAAAGTGCAAGGATGTCGAAGGTTGTATGGTCTTGGGAAAGGTAGATGCTGCATACAGGAAAATCAAGGAACCTTTGGAGAAAGGAAATCTAGCTCAGATGGAAAGCCACTTCTAGGGAAGGAAGACAAAGCAGAAAGATGGCAGGAACATATCCAACAGTTGTATCAAGGTAAAGATGTAATCACAATCCTACTTTTCTTTCATTCAAGCTTCTTCAAGCTGTACAGATATGGAGAATCACGTATGGCTCTACTGAGCCTTGGTAGTAGATTCTTTGTCACTACGTTAATTTAAGACTTCGGCGTATGTTCTTTGTTTGTTCGTGCCGTATGTAAAACAACGGCTAATCCTCGTTCTGGTTTCAGGAATGGTTTGGGTGGGTGTAATCCTAGGCCAACAAGGAAGACAGGCTCAGGCACGCTCACGAACGAGCGAAGTCACGTGACCCATCCAGTCTTTGCCGAACAACTGCGCTTATATGAACGATCTTTGGATTCCCTCACACGAATAACCTAGCTTTTTTATTTTACAAGCATTCGTACACTGTAACAGTAATCTCTGCATCTTACACTGCCAGCTATATTTCGTATCGCGAGCGACAGAAAAAGGAATGGTCGTGAAAAATGCAGGGGAAATAAATATCTACATTAATTTTAGGATTGAAAGCTATATCTATACATTTTTTTTATTTTTTATTTTTTAGCAATTTGACATATACTAATTATATCAATTAATTCAATTAATTTCATACAATACACTTCCTTCACATTTGTACTGCGTGAGAAAACAAAAATAACTTACCATCTCACCCCGGTTTTCCAGTGTCCTACTTCTCTCTTCGATTTTACTGAAGGATTGCTCACAATGTGAAAAACGTTCTTTTGCTCGATTAGTTCCTTTATATTTCCATGAGTGAAATCATGTAAGTTGAGTGCACTACAAGTGTTGTCCCTGAGACAAGAGCGGAAGGTTTGGAGACGGTAATAATTACTGCTAATAATCATTTGTGGAAGGCATTAATAACACAGGTGAAAGGTACACCAAAGTAAAGGAAACAAAGCAGAGATGAGAACGAAAATCAAACTCGGAAAGTTTTACATATTTTACAAGATTAAATACGAAACTCACATTTTAAATTCATGAAAATATTGCGCCGTTCCCGCCTCCAGGTCGAGTCGCAGTAAGATTCAGACTAGCTCAAAATGATCGTTAATCCACAGTCAGTGTCGAATCGCGGTCATGAGTTCTGATAGTAGCAAAATGAGATAAACGATTGAAGTAATATTACAACTATGCGTTGGACGTCTCCGTCTCGCGATCCGGTTCATCTCCTCAAAGCTTCCTGCGATTCTTAACCTATGTTTACTTATAACTACATGCTATACCTAAGTAGTCATTGAGAGAATGGATAAATTTTATCTAACATCATTTTGTTAAATTAAAAAGGTCTTGAAACACGATTTCAGAAACCCAATAACATAAAAAGAACTAATTATATCACCAGCTGACTTTGAACCAACTTATTATTCATAACACATTCAAAAAAGACTATAGTCTTAGTTGCAAGAGAGGAATCCATGTTATATGCAAGCTTTCAGTGGGATCTAGAAAATGTCTCTGATGCACATTATACGATGTAAGTAACCAAATATAAAATCACGTTTCATATTCTTGCTTCTGTCTTTACGGAATCTTGTGTTTCCAATTAATTTGTATGTGTTACGGGTTTACCCGTGGAACGCAGAGGTGAGTGGGCTAACTACTGTGTCAAGAAACTGAAATGGAAGGTTATATTTTCGAAAAGCAACAAGTTAACAACTTCTCACTTAGTGAAATAACAATGACAAAAATAGAAAAATCCAAGATTTCAGATCTTTAACTCTCTCGGGTTACAAGCCCCTAGTTTTACTATTTTTGAGTTCCCAGCTCAAACTTACAAAGAGCACCAATTTACACAAGGGCAGAATTTCCTCAGTACATGGAGCGCTTGCTCCCAACCCACAATATCAAGCCCCCCAGAGGCACCTTTACAACACTAGAAAAGAGCTGACGTGCTCTCAGTTTTACAAGACTATTTTAGGCGATATCAGAAAATTACAATCACTTGTCATTAAGCCACAACTTACAAACTCGAAAGAGAGGTATCTAGTACCAAACCTATTGGGCCGTTGCGGAAAAGAACCGGTTAAGTAAATCGCCCGAAACACAAATTGAATGGAGGCACTAAGCTGATGAAACAGGGGCTATTCCAAAAATTATGAAGGAGACTCGTATAAGAAAGTAATTTACCACACTACAGGATGAAAAACAGAAATAAACGTAGTCACCTCAAACTAAGGTGAAGGGGAGCTCGAGAGGGTACATCACTCTCTATCCCCGATTTACAGTTAAAGATTTACGAAATTTTTACATGAGCCGAAAGGAGATTTACATTTTATAGAAGTTGGTTACATAGTTAAAGTTTCGAACCTTTCCCACGGGTTAAACTGCGGAGCTAGCAAAAAAGTAAGATGTTAGATGGCCATTACCTTGCTGAAGAACTGCTGCCTGATAAAAGAGGCGCCTCCCGCCTCCTGCTTGACACACACACACTTAGCTAGATGACGATCAAGTCGCCAAGAGACGTGAAAATCCGCAGTTTATAAACCCTCGGCGGAAGTTCGAGATCTTTCATGAATAAACCAGCCACGCCCTCTCACATTATTGGTTAAATTCAAAAGTAACACTCAGAATCGAGGAAGAAGCCTGTGATAGGCGGAAAATTATTACAGAAATTAGGGACTGGTTAGATTCAAAACTGGCGGAAAGAAAAGATAAATATTGCCAACCCAAAAATAAATGAACATCGTTTAGTAAGAAAAACTTATGAATACAAAAATGTTCCTTCACTTCGCACCAGGGTGCAGGGTCATAGTTTTTATAGTGACATCTATGGAAGAATGTCCACACTTCTTGATGAATGGCAAACAAAACAAGTAGAAATTCACACGGTACATGAAACTTCACAACAACAAAACTTCATCAGATTTCTGTAGTGACATCTTCTAAGTAAAGCTTTAAGTAGGTCTAATTTCAAGTTCACGGTTCCTCCAGTAGAGGAGTTCTTTTAGGCGCAAGATTTAAATGTGCGGCATAACCTCCCGGTTATGTATGTATTAAATTTGCCAACCAATTCATATGATTTAAGTTAGCTCTGCCTGCAATTAGCTGTTAATATTTCATTATCAGAATCATTATGCTTGTCAACTATTATAAAAAGAAAAACTTTGATCTTCTCACTCATGTAAATCAATCTTCTCATTCATGTAAAATTCTCGAGTATTTCTATGTTCACATCCCTAACATACACACTTCAGGAAGAAAAGATAAGATAATTCATTAAATCATCATTTTGCTCTAAAAATAACTGAAATGACTATTACTGCTTATATTAATCTAAAATAAATATCAGTTTCCAAAATTAAGTTAAGTGCCAAGGTATTTATCATACGTGATCAGTAATTATGCTATCAATTACATATAGCATCTATTTAATGTTATTCTTCTCGACATTCAGCAGTCTGACTTGTAAGAAGACTCCAATAATCAATGTCAACATCCTTCAGTTACAGATAACCTTTCCAGTGCTACCATTTAATGTGATCATACAAGCCTCCTAACCCTTCTTATTTGAGTAAAAATATGTGTGGTTAGAAATTCAGGACACTATAGGCTAAGTTCGCATTATCCTCCCTATGTGGATTTTTGATGTCTACAGGTATTTAATTAACATATACACGCTATATAGATTGTACATTGTGTTATATATGGCACATTGAAGGATTAATATGCGTTTTGGAATAAAAAATAACTATTCTTAACCTTAAAATGCGTCACCTCACTTAACATCGTCAATAAAATATCCATCTCTTCAATCTCGACGAAACAATAATCATCACCATCACTACTCTTCTTAATACTCGACCATTCTTTACATACACATCACCTACTTCATATTCCATATCTTGTATTTCACTCTTCATTAAAATAACCATAATAAACCATCTTAATTTGACGCATATCACTATGTAATTATTATTTATCCACTTAAATATTCCATTCTGTTCTCTATTTTCCTCAGATTTTTCTAATTCTCTTCATATGTCTTCCTATGACCTCGATATAACCTGTATATGACCCTGCATTAACTCCATTTCGCAGTATAATGTCCTCATGCAATCCTAATATCAACCGCAATATCATATCATATCATATCATATCATATCATATCATATCATATCATATCATATCATATCATATCATATCATATCATATCATATCATATCATATCATATCATATCAACAGCTGAGATAAGTTAACGTCTTCACTCAATGTTGACAGCATTACGAACACATCGTTTGGTTATCACTGGTTAAACACATTCTAACTCAAAGAACTTGTCATTCTGGTCAGATGACCACCTAATAACCTCTTATGTTATTAAAACGATTGCCTTTCCACGTAACATCAATTTCTTTGAATATAATTCACGACAGCACTATACACACATACTGTATATATTACACGAGGATAGAAAATGGCGCCTCTTAAACACATGATACTTACAGTATGTATACTTTAATGAACATATTTTTCCTTCCGTTTTCTCTCGATGCTGTGTATGTTCAAATGCTGTCAATGCGATTGCTACATCGCATCAGCCTCCGGGAACATCCGGGAAGGTCTTTGCTCCATCACGGTCATTAAGGCATAGATTTGTCGGCTTCAAGTCCCCGTATCCAGGCAGCCTTTGCCTCAGTCTTCTTACATATGACGTAGGCCATTTCATGCGCAGTTGAAATAGAAATATATATTAAGATGGTCAGTTTCGTCATCTTAGAGTACAAAGCCTTCTATGATTTAGAAATGTATTGCTACTAATGCTTCTTGTAATCGTACCGTATTAAAATTTTGCAGTTTACCAACATGGTTATCAAGCTTCAATTATAATGAGATTTAATATACTGTAGCTTGTTTTTAATCGTTATTATCCTTCTATATTTTCTTGAGAACGAACTATGATGCTGGGTACTTCGTCCTTTTGGTGTCCCGTGACGTAAGTGAATACGCAATGACCCTTTCCAACTGTTCCTATTTAATTTTATCAATTTACGGAAATGAGGTAATCTCGTCGTCTTGCACGATTTCTCCGCTTAATATTCGTATTTATTCTTCGATTGAAAGTCTTATTTTCTTACTATAGTCTTCTTTTCGTGTAAACCTGCTGTAGCGAACTCCTTAAGCAGATCCCTTCTCGAATGAATTTTTTTCATTAATACATTTTTAACAATAGTCCACCTTTGTTTCTTTTTTACCAACTTCTCTATTTTATTTCTATTCTTGTACCTGGTAAAAGTATAATCTTATTGACATTTACGATCATATTACCGTGTTATTTTTAATATTCTCGTGGCATAGTGTCCATATTTGCTCCAGAATATTCACTGCTAACAGTGAAATTGGCACAATATGAAATGAAATACATTATGGCACTGAATTTATTTCGCAACTCTAGTAAATAATTGCGTCAGCATTCATACTGAAATAAAACAGTGGTATTTACTGTACATATTGTACCAGGGAAGGTTGTTGGGCAAATGAGCATGGGAAAGGTCTCAGGTAGTGAACGATTTTTAGGAGCCGGTACAGAGAAAGGAGTTCGCAGTGCGAAATAGTAGATGTTATTTTGCAAAATGAAAATTTATTCAAGAATCTAGGTGCATATATAACCTTCTTCTAATCTCGCATTTAAAACGGAGAAATGACTTGAAAGTATATTTTTTCATGTATAGTCGACACAAAATTGAAATTCAGAAAACTCTCTGATACAAAGGAAGTTGAAAAATAAACTCATTCCTTCATGACATTTATAACTTACATGTGGTTTCATAAGTCTTTAGAATGTTCAGAAATAAACACTTGTTTTCATAAATCACTCTCATATGAAGCATGAAGTCTTTCTAAATTAATGCCTGAAGTCTTTTTCCAAGTTTCACACTTCACAGTGACATTTAAATAAGTGGAAATCAAATTATGTTGAAGCACCTAAAGTCTTTCTAAATCAATGCCTAAAGTCTGTTTAAATTATTAAATTAATTATAACACGAAAATGAATTTTTATCAGTACTTGGCACTTGCAATTTGTGGTTAACGTAGCATTTTAAATGAATGATTTCAAAAATAAGAAAACTGCCTCTTCTGTTAGTCAGTGACCGTCTAGTGTAATAGGTTTTAGAGTAATCACTTGCTTTTACCAGTTTAAAATGCTAAATGCACTCATACCACCTGAGAGTTCTTTTTGTAGGCTGGAACTGGTGAATGCGTCTCCACGAGAAGCAACTGGAACTCCAACGTTGTTGTCAGTACCACGTCGAACCAAGTACCATTTCCAACGTCGTACCACGTTCCATATACCTCGCTGTACCACGTATTACATCCCTCATCGAACCACGTACCGACCTCAACGTCGTACTAAGTCCCACGTCGAGGCAGGTGTTGAGTTGACATGAGGCTTAACACTCGCTCAAGGTTTCTGGTGTCGTATAATGTTGTGGACACACGAGAAAGTTCACTTTACACTGGATCGTGAGTGTTAAAATACAGCACTGATTGGTTAATTGAATATTCGCCAGTCAAGAATAAATAGCATTCATATTTGCAGTTAGAATCACAGTCTATTACGTGAATTTTGAATCGTAATGTGCACTTTGAAACGCAGTCCGTTATACAACTTCAAAGTAGTGATCACTATTAGAAACAGTTATTGCTTTTATAATGAATTAAACCACAGTCTGAAGTGTTTGAAACACACGTCCCATTTCGAAGTGTCCACAGTTTTTAAATATTCACACTTCTTGAATAATATGATTTTTAAAGACACAGTTCATATAATGCAGGATATTTACACTAGAACACAACGTTCCTGACATTCAAAACTCGTTGTATCGGGTTCAAAGCGAAACTTCAAGTTCAAAGTTTATGGAACAGGTGAGTGTAAGCCCAGTTTATGTCCTATACACACATGATAACTTTAACTGTCTCTAGCTATTACCAACACAGTTCTTAATTAATGTTCAACGTTATTTAGCGTCGCATAAGTCAGTATTTACTAAAAAGTATATAAAATGTCCTTAAGGTTTACTCAATTGTTTGCTATCACCACTCAAACAGTAGTCAAATCTGAGAAAAATGTTCCCTCTCAGCTATGAAAATCACTGCGTTCCTGCGAGTTATGAAAAGTCATAATTCAATGTTAAAGACACGCAGAAAATTTATCAAGTTCGGAGATGCACCGATAGTTATAGAGTTCGATTTGGCACACGCAGTATTTTACCAAGTCCGTAACACTGCTGAAAATTTTACAAGCTATTAATAATAACAAAGTTCCACTTGATACACGCCGGATAGTCAAAGTCCGTAACACTGTATTTGAGAATAACAGAGTTCAACTTAATGCACAACGAATTTTTACAAGTTCGAAGCACAGCAGAAAATTTATAAGTATCGTCTTAGAACACGCCGGAATTTTCTAAGTCTTTTAGCACGGCAGAATTCTTACGGCATTGGCGATCAACTTCGTGTAACGCGATACGGCGACAGTATCATCTGACATGGTCGAGTTGTGGCGAGGCGAGGCTCTGGCTGGCTCTCTGCTTCAAGCGAAAAGAATCTGTTTCCTTTATACCTTAATATCTCGTAAACCAATCGGCGGATATTCTTCAAATGTTGGCCATTTTACTTTTCAGATATGAGCGTCACAAAGGTGTAGTCCACTATTTTGTATCTAACGGTGTTTAGTAGATATCAAAATTGCTCGAGTACATTCTAGATGGGTACGTATGCTGCACGTGGCGATTACGTCATCCGGCCGATTCTCTGCCTGTGTGTCTCTCACTCCCAAAGCGAGTAGCTGAGTCTCGAATGTTCGCTCGGCACGATGACTTCAAATGCTAGAGCTTTCAATTCGTAAATAAATTACGAATTAAAAATGCGATGTGCCAGGCTGTATGCATTCCTGGTACATGTTCCCCCCGCTCTGGAGAAAGAAAATTCGGAGGATTTTCTTTACTAGGCCCTTACTCTTCCAGTACAACAAACTTCTTTTGGTTGGAAGCACTGTATTTCCTTTCAATAGTACCATCCATGCGGACAATTTTATATGCTCCATTTCTGAAAATGGCGTGAACTCGATATGGTCCAAATAACAAAGGTCAGAACTTCACATTAATCCGTCGCTCAGGGTTTGAAGTCGCTGGTCTATGAATTAATACCAATCTCCTTGATTTAATGGCGGTCGAAATTTTCGGTTACCTTGACGTCGTTCCCAAACAGTAGCTGCATGTCTTAACCGTGTTAAGTCTTTCTCAATTTTGACCTGCTGAGACACGGCAACGTCAGGTGGAGTTGGGGGAATTCCATCCCGTGGTCTCTCTTGTGTTATCCCGTGATGTAAGCTGAGGGGAATATCATTCGTGGATTCGTTCACTGTAGAATTCACTATCATCTGCATAACAGGCAATACTTCGATCCATTTCCAATGATAGCCACTGCAATATATCCCACATAATTTAGATGATTCCTTCATAATTCTCTCTGCAGGATTTGCCTCGGGATGCCTAATGGAATTCATAATATGACGGATTCCCATTTCTTCTAGAGCTTGCTGAAATTCAAGAGACGTGAATTGCGTCCCGTGGTCTGTCAACAAATACTCTGGTTTCCCCATCTCAGGAATGACGTTCCTTTTCAGTCCCCTTAGGATGTTACCAGCGTTGGCTTTCTGTATGGGTTACAACATAATGTATTTCGAGAATACATCTACTACACAATAATGTATGTGTTCCCCTGGTCGCCTTGGGGAGGGGTCCATACAGGTCGATTGCCATTATCTCTCCGAGTTTCATAAGTAGCCCATCCTGGAAATAATAGTTTTGAGACACATGTTGAAGGCGGAGGTAATCATTGCCATCATCTGGATTTGAACCCATGAAAAACCTTATTAATTTCCTACATTTACCATCTCTTCGTTGCATTTGAGGGATGTATTGTAATTTGCGAAGGAACTCTTCGTCGGCATCGCTGACTACCTAAATCTGATCAACTTGTATTACATAAGTGGGAATGGGCTAAGCGCATCTGCTGATATGTTCTTACGATCTGGTTTGTGTACTACAGTTAGATCAAACTGCTGGATGAAAAGAGCCCATCTGGTAACACACTCATTAGTCATATCTGAGGACAACATAAAAGTTAGGGCCTTATGATCAGTGATGATAGTAATGGGAAATCCATAGGCAATTTTCTTCCAATACTGCAATGGGTATTCAATGGCTAAGACTTCCAACTCTGTAATTGTATAGGACTCTTCATGAGGTCTTAGTTTCCAACTCAAAAATGAAATGAGAAGTCCATGATCGGGATCCTCAGGTTTCAACTGATATAATACTGCGCCTATTTTAACAGTACTCTCATCACATTCTATAAAGAATAGCAAAGAAAAGTCAGGATAAACCAGTCGACCTGAGTTCTTGAGCATGTTCTTAGTAGCGATGACGGCTTTCTAACATTTTTCTGTACACATCCACCTGTTGTTCTTCATTAGAAGCTGTTGAAGAGGTGCAACAGTATCTGTATAGTTAGGAAAATGTTTAGCAAAGAATTGACAAAGTCCTAGAAATTGCCTCACATTCTTGATGCGTTGAGGTCTTGGAAAGTCCATCATGCTTTGGATCTTATCAGGGTTAGGCTGCATCCCATTGCCACTTATTACATGACAGAGGAATAAGACGGAAGTCTGAAATAGTTGGATTTTCTGAGCATTAATTTTGGAATTCTTCTCTTCAAGTTCTTTCAAGTTTAACATGTTGTTCCAGCGTTGTTTTAGAATATCACCAACATAAATCGTAGTGATGGCCTTAACTTCATCGGAAAGATGATCCTCTAAAGCCCTAATCAATACAGCTGCCGTCTTCTTGACTCCGAATGGTAGGCGGATGAAAATATAGGTCATATTTTCAAACATGAAGCCCGTAAAAAAGTCTGCTTTCAGCATCCAGGCAGCTGAAGAAGTTCATTCCATGGAACCTTTTAATTATGTTCTTTAACAAAGGACGACGGTCATATTCCAGCGCAAGTCTACTGTTAAGGGCACGAGCGTCCAAACATATTCTTATAGTGCCGTTTGGCTTACGTACAATCGTCAATTCTGTCATTTTATGGATGAGTTTTCTGGCTTCGTTTCGGAATTTCTCCGGAATCGGATAGGGTTTCTTGTTACAAAGGGAACGTTCCGTGACATTTAAATGATATTCGTAACCCTTTATCTCTCCCGGTTTTGTCGTCAAATACACGGGAATACGTACTAAGGACCTCTTGTTTAGCCATTTCCAAACGTACACTGTTTTTCAGGTCTTCAGCTACACTGGCTAGGATAAAATACATTGGGCCGACTATGTAATTCTCATCAGTTATGGACACTAATCCGTCCTTTTCAGGATCACCCTCTCTACTCACAGCTTCGGCTGGCACTTCCTCGCATTCAACGGGTTCATCACAGTTACCACCGGCTTCTTCGATGCGGGCTGCTAACTCTTGAGCTTCAAGTATCCTCCATCCACCAGCTGTAGCTGTATAGAATCAGTATTGTTTAACCTCACAAGATTGGCATCATAATCAATAGTCCCCTTATGTTTAATCACGAAGTCCGATCCTAATATCAAGTTACAGTTGAGACGTGATACTACAAACATGAAAGTTCCCCCATCACCACTTAAAATTATAATATTCAAATATACTATTAAAATCTGCATAGTGTGCTTATATACAGTTAGCGTATTTACAGGCATATTTACATACTACTCACAAGACATGGTCAACATTCAGGTAATTCGACACACTCACGCATACACATACACGGACTATCCCTCTCTCTCTCTCTCTCGAATCCCCACAAAATACTTTAGCTAGGCCGGCTCACTCATACCCACATACAGTACAGTCTCACTCACTCAGGATCACATAAACTTTCATCCGTCCTCTCACTCATACTGAAAATTCACACAGTATAAAAATTCTATTATGTACAGAAGGTTTCATTATATATACATCCTTTCTACCTCTTTACAAAATTTCTCTGGAGGTAGTTCTTTCATCTGTGGTGGGAGTTCATTCCACAGCCGATCAGAACGATTAAAGAAGCCACTTTGATATGATACTGTTCTTGCAAATGGAGGGAAAAGGGACACACCTCGACCTCTTTGAGCGAAACGATAGTTCAGCTGTAAGCGGTTGAAAGGGTTTATATCAATGTTACCTGCGAGGGATTTTCTGAGAAAAGCAATTTCTATTTGTTTATGGAGGGTAGTGATCTGGCTATATTTAAATGACCGTGCTGAGTAATTAGTCGTTCTGCTCGGCGTTGAACTCTCTCTACTTTCATCATGTTCTCCACTGAAGTGGAGTACCAGGAAGGAAGACCGTACAACAGTATTGGCCGTACTAATGACAAATAGGCTGTCTGAACTGCTCTCTTCCTGGCTCCCAGTAGAGATCTGCGGATGAATCCCAGGACTCTGTACACTTTGCACCGTATTTCGTCTACATGCTTGTTCCATTTTAAATTTAACTTGCTACAGATATGAATGCCAAGCAATTTTAATGAGGTGCAGGGCATCAGGTGTTTACCACACTTTGGAATTTGGTGTTGTAACTGTGATCTTGCTCTAGTTTAGCAGATATATTTACATTTCTGTACATTTATAGACATTCTATTTGTTTGGCACCACAGAGCCACATTATCCAGATCTGACTGTAGCTTATTTATGTCGTTCGCATTGCGTATGGCTCTGTAAATGATGGTGTCATCAGCATACTGTGCCATAGAAGACGATACACAACCTGGCAGATCCAGCGTAAATATCGTGTACAGAAGCGGTCCTATCACACTACCTTGAATCACGCCCGAGGTGACTAAAGTTTGTTCTGACCTGGCCCTACTGAACACAACGCTCTGCGTCCGACCTACAAGGAATGATCGAAACCATGCCAGCAGTTTGCCTTGTATGCCATACTTGTTAAGTTTTAACAACAGTCGTTGATAAGGTACCTGATCAAAGGCCTTACTCCAGTCGAGAGTTACGCAATCCACTTGGGATATATTAGACTGGTCCAGGGAATGTTACCACTCATCAATTACTGTTGTTAAAAGTGTAGTACGGGATTTCTCAGGGAGGAATCCATGTTGGTTGTTATTCAACAGGTTTCTCTCATTCAGAAAATCCAGCAGATCGACTTAGTACACGCCGGATTTTTCTAAGTCTTTTAGCACGTCAGAATTCTTACAACATTGACGAACAACTTCGCGTTATGCGACACGGCTACAGTACCATCTGACATGGTCGAGTTGTGGATTGCAGCTGCTTGTTTGTATACTGAAAGCTGACTGGCTCTCTGTTTCAAGCGAAAAAACAATGTGTTTCTTTTCCACCTTAATATCTCGTAAACTAATAGGTGGATTTCCTTCATATTTTGGGCACATTACTTTTAAAATATGAGCTTCATAATGGTGTGCTTCGTCTTTTTGTATTTAACGGCGAGTACATTCTAGACGGGGGAGTCTGCAGCAGGCAGCGATTACGTTATCCGGCCGATTCTCTGCTAGTGACGTAGCACTGTCTCTCTCACTCCCATAGCATACAACTTAAAAATGTAATGTACCAGGTCGTAGGCATTCCTCGTACAATATAAATAACAGAAATTGCAACAATGACTGTTGGTGCCAACAGATTCAAAACGAGACTTAAAACTCTAGCACACAAAGAATAGATCAAGGTGGGAATTGCTTTCTAGACGGCAATAATTGCATACTCAAATCTCAATGTAAAAACTGGTCATACCACAACTGCAATGTGGCCGTATGAAATATGCAGTGGCAGATTTTTAACTTAACATCCAAGATGAAAAGAACTAGTGTTCATTTTACCCATTCCCACGAAACCGCTCATGTTCTTTCCTCCGACATCAGACTACATTTCCGATAAATGTCAGTTTGAACGTTAAACACGACACTGAAGTTTAACACAAAACCTTATATGGGAGAAATTATGAAGCCTACGTTAGGCCGGGTAATCGTTTGCAGGTTCGGTATCTCAACTCCGGGCTCCCGGGTGAACTATAATTTGTTCGTGTAAATTAATTTAATAATATCAATGGCTTTAATTCACACTAAATACTTTTACTGTTTTCGGGGGTGCCGATTTGCAGGAGTTTACTCCCGCAGTATCTTTTCGTGCCAGTAAATCTACTTACACGAGGCTGACGTATTTGAACTCTTTCAAAAGCCACCGGAATTTCCTAAGATCGAACCTATCAAGTAGGGTACACAAGGCTAGCACCTCAAAAGTCTGAGCCATTAAGCCGGGAAAAATATTTAATAGTGTTGAAAGGAAAGTACATAGGATTATTCAATTTCTCATCGCATTTTTGTCTGTTATCGTGGGATGGAGTGACCTGTTTTGTTGATACCTGAAATATTTGAATTAAAACACTTATTAACTCACAGTGATGTGTTGATAATCAACAACGTTAAGCTACCCCAAACTAAATAGTAAAACTTAATACATACAAGGTAGTTACCATGTCCCTTATGCGAGAAAATTGGACAAAAGTCCTAATTAAATTTAAAAAGGCTATAAATTATATCAAATCCAACGGTGAGTTCTCGATTAGGTGCACCAGAAAGAACCACGTAGGCTAACAGCAACAGTGAGGATCGAGTCAAGACAGTATGTTCTCTCATTTGAAGATTCCTCGTGTGGCAACACATACGTTAACAGTGAAAATGCATAACTTCACCGCAAAATATCTAAGGTTCAATAACTCTTCCTCTGTTAATCATCACATGGCAGCATGCTTGAACATTCCAGGTTAACTGTGACTTGGTTGTTCTATGATGAGGGTAGTGAACTCCGGAGTGCCCTCAAGACATTTGCGAGTAGGAGAAATATCTCGATAAAATACACTAATATTTCATACTTATCGACCTTGTTCATACGGTCCTCGAATTCATAGCTGTGTCACTGGAATCGTCTCCATGATGGCGAGGAATCACAATTTATAACTACGTACGTAGGTACATTATCAGAGAAAATCTGCTGTGTTAACAGGAAAACAAGATACATACTGCGATTAAATTTATGAAAGTGAAAGGTCCATTACCGTAATTTAAGAGATTGTCTATAGTAGTATAATTGGATGGTTCTGCGGCCACCACCTCCTCCGGCTCCCAGAGGCCACCTCCACCACCACCACAGCCAGATGCCTCCCAGAGGCCACCTCCACCACCACCACAGCCAGAGGCCTCCCAGATGCTTCCCAGATGCCTCCTCCACCACCACCACAGCTAGAGGCCTCCCAGATGCCTCCCAGATGCCTCCTCCACCACCACCACAGCCAGAGGCCTCCCAGAGGTCTCCTCCACCACCCGCGGGCAATTTGAATTTGTAAACAAAATCACGTGCTATTTGACAGCTGTCATCGACAACAACGCATCGTTAACCTCAGTACTGCCATCTTGACGGGCCTAAATCTCAGTAGTACCAACTTAACCCAACTAGCGCGAGATAAAAAAGCCACGTGTTTTTTGACAGCCACGTGCTTTCTTGACAGCTGTCATGCGCCATCTTTAAACTACAGAGCACCGTGCTGCCCTCTTTATCACAGTAGCTGCAAATTCGTCACCTGTCATCGGCAGTGCTGCTATCTTGGCGGGCCTAAACCTTAGTGCTACCAACTTAACCTCACTAGCTCGAGATAAACAAATCCGCGTGCTTTTTTGACAGCTGTCATCCGCCATCTTTAATCACAGTGCTGCCCTCTTTAGCTACTTACCTTTGAAATGTGGTGGCGGATAATTTGAAAAATGCTTTTTGACAGCAGCCATCTTTAATCTAGAGAGCACCGTGCTGCCCTCTTTAGCTAGATACCTTTGAAATGTGGTGGAAGGCAATTCCACATGACAGCAGCCATCTTTAATCAAGAGAGCACCGTGCTGCCCTCTATGTGGTGGCGGCAATTTGAAAAATTCTACATGCTCTTGTTTGGAAACAAACTCACGCGCTTTTTTGACAGCCGTCATCCACCATCTTTAATCAACAGAGCACAGTGCTGCCCTCATTAGCTAGATACCTTTGAAATGTGGTGGCGGCAAATTCCACGTGCTCTTGTTTGGAAACAAAGCCATGTGCTTTTTTGACAGCTGTCATCCGCGATCTTTAATCAACAGAGCACCGTGCTGCTATCATGCGGGCAATTTTACCAGCTGTCATCCGCCATCTTTAATCCACAGAACACCGTGCTGCCCTCTTTATGGCTACTACCTTAAGCACGTAGTAGCGGGCAATTTGAAAAGTTCTGTTAGCTATCATCCGCCACCTTTAATCAAGAGAGCACCGTGCTGCCATCTTTAGCTAGATACCTTTGAAATGTGGTGGCGGCAAATTGAAAAATTCCACGTGCTCTTGTGTGGAAACAAACTCACGTGCTTTTTTGACAGCTATCAACCGCCATCTTTAATCAACAGAGCATAGTGCTGCCCTCTTTAGTTGAAATGTGGTGGCGGGAAATTCCACGTGCTCTTGTTTGGAAACAAAGCCATGTGTTTTTTGACAGGTGTCATCTGCCACCTTTAATCAACAGAGCACCGTGCTGCTATCATGCGGGTAATTTCGTCAGCTGTCATCCGCCATCTTTAATCTACAGAGCACCGTGCTGCCCTCTGTAGTAGCGGCCAATTTGAAAAGTTCTGTTAGCTGTCATCCGCCATCTTTAATCAAGAGAGCACCGTGCTGCCATCTTTAGCTAGATACCTTTGAAATGTGGTGGTGGATAATTTAAAAAGAAAAATTCTACAGCAGCCCTCTCTCGACGCTAATTGCATAAGATGGCGAATATACATGAATCCTTAAGGGTGCTTACGCAAGATGGCTGCTATACACAGGTTCCTATGAGACGCCCTTAGGATGCTTGCGCAAGATGGCAGTTATACATGATTCCTTATGAGATGCCCTAGGGATGCTTGCGCAAGATAGCGGCTGGTCTTATGGGACGGCTTAAGGGTCCTTGCACAAGATGGTTTGAGACGCCCTAAGGATGCTTGCGCAAGATGGCGGACACAAGATGGCGGCTATACACAACTCCTTATGAGACGCTTTAAGGGTGCTTGCGTAAGATGGCTGCCACTCGTATGAAGAAAGCTAGCTTAGAGGCTAACGTGTCGCGCTAGTTCGATTCATTAAATTTAGGGCTTAATGCAAAATGTTAAATATCTCGCAAACGGTGCACCGTAGAGCAAAACGGACAAAAGTTTTCTGCCTAATACCCAGGTTCGCAGTATGAGGAACAAGAAAACCATAGTCTAATGATGGGATCAACGGTTTGGTTCCTACTTAGGCCCTTTGGCATTTGCTCTGTTTTAGCTTGTATTGAAGCGAGTCTTCGTAACATGATCAGGTCTAGCTATGGTAGAGAGTATAACGTACCGTGCTGGTTCGATTAATTAAATTTGGAGGCTTAAATGCAAAATGTTAAATATCTCGAAAACGGTGCATCGTAGAGCAAAACGGACAAAATTTTTCCGCCTAATACGTACGTTCGTAGTATCAGGAACAAGAAAAACATAGACTAATGATGAGATCAACGGTTCGATTCCTGCTTAAGCCCTTTGGCATTAGCAGCTATCTATTTCTACAAGATGGTGGCTACTCTTATGAGACACAAGATAGCTTGAGACGTCCTAGGGATGCTTACGCAAGATGGTGGACACAAAATGGTGACTATACATAGCTCCTTATGAGACAGCCTAGGGGTGCTCGCACAAGATGGCGGCTACTCTTATGAAGAAAGCTAGCTTAGAGGCTACCGCGCAAGATAACAGCTGCTGTTATGCATGTGGTGGAGGGCAATTTGAAATTCTATGTGCTTAATCAACAAGCACCCTGCTGCCCTCCTTAGCTGAAATGTGGTGGCGGATAATATGAAAATTTTTTTGAAAGCTGTCATCTTTAAACAATGGCGACTATACATAGGCTGTTAAGGCCTTATCATTCTCCTCCTCCTCCTCCTCCTCCTCCTCTTTCTCTACCTCCTCCTCCTCCTCCTCCGCCTCTTATGTCAAGGCATAGCTTTATATCGAACAAGTTTAAACCTGCATCGCGAAGGCAAGCGTATGCAGCGATAACATTATTGTGCATGTTTAGACTTTCGAAACATAAGAAGAGTAGAATGAGACGCTGTACTCGATACAACATGTGATCAGAACATTGATTGATGCGTTCAGAAAACAAAATAAGTGATCAAGACTAGAATCGAACACTGTACTCAATACATCATGTGTTTAGAATATGTCAGGGGATACCCTTGTTCTAAGAAGATCAGATTGAAACATAACAGGACTAGAATAGAACACTGTAATCGATGTTGTTAACTTCAACATGTGATCAGAACATTGATTGATGTGTTCAGAACACAAAATAAGTGATCATGACTAGAATCGAACACTGTACTCGATACATGTGATCAGAACATTGATCGATGTGTTCAGAACACAAAATAAGTGATCAAGACTAGAATCGAACACTGTACTCAATACAACATATGTTTAGAACATGTTAGGGGGTACCCTTGTTCTAAGAAGATCAGAATGAAACATAACAAGACTAGAATCGAACACTGTAATCGATGTTGTTAACTTCAACATATGATCAGAACATTGCTTGATGTGTTCAGAGCAAAGGTACAATTTTGATGATTTGCTTAGTGTAAAATCAAAAACTATGGAAACACACTGTGCACATATCTTGTAGCTAACTCGCTCAGTAAGCAATATAACAAAACAACAACTTCAATGATTTGCCTAGTGTAAAAATGAAAAAACACTGTACCCATACTGCGCAGCTAACTCGCTCGGTAAACGATATAGAAAAAAGTATAACTTCAAATTATATACCCTCCATCGTTCGTCTTGTGCGAAAATCAGTCGAACAAGTTATCGCATAAACATGTAACATGAAATATCAGTCAATCTGTTGGCGTGGGTTACAAGCATGTAGCTTATGCGGGAAGTAAAATTAAACAGAACGCTAGTGCTATAAGAAATACTCTGCTTACATTTAAGTCCCTAGCTGTTGAACAAGTTATTACATAAATATGTAACATGAAATATCGTTTCAATCTGTTGACATAGATTACAAGCATGTAGCTTGTGCAGGCGAGGGCTACTATGCAAAATGCTAAACCGAAAAAAAAATCGTGACAGGGTATGGAACCCAGGGGTTACATCTTATCAGAAGGTCAAAAAGGATGAAAGGACTCTTCCTCCTCCTTACCGCACATTCCTTGTAGGGCTAATTGGCGAAAGGGCTAATGGGCAAATGGGCTAATGGGCTAAAGGGCTAATGGGCAAAAGGGCTAATGGGCTAACGGGCTAATGGGCTAAAGGGCTAAAGGAGCAACAACCTCATCGATCGCTATCAGCAAGAGCGCTTGTACTTTGATAAGTGTAGAAAATTAATCTTTATTGGTAAATGGTTTTATGTTCAGAACAAGGAATGGAACCTAGGGGTTACGTCTTACCTAATAAAATCCCTGAGGTGCGATGAGTTACGTTTTCCTAACTAGTGTTTGGAACACTGAACTTTTCAAGATGGCAAGAGTGAGGTTAGCAATGTTCTGTTGTTGGATTTTAAATTCTACGCTGTAACATGCGTAAGGTGGCAGCCTTGAGGTTTACCGCCGTAAAGATGGCAAGAGTGAGGTAAGCAATGCTCTGTTGTTGGATTTTAAATTCCGCGCTATAACATGCATAAGGTGGCAGCCTTGAGGTTTACCGCCGTAAAGATGGCAGAATTGAGGTTAGCGACGCTCTATTGTCCTCCAAAGTGAGTTTAGGATTCGTCAAGGAGACAGCTGTCAAAAAAGCACGTGGCTATGTTTACCAAACAAGAGCACGTGGCTGTGACGTCACGGTCACGTAATCAATCCTTAGCTCTACATCGTTAAGAACAGCATTAGGATTTGCTATGTTTATAAAACTTGGGAACAGAGCAGCAGTATGAATAGCCATGTTTTAAAGCGTGTACATATCACCTATCGACTTTAGTAGTATAATTGGATGGTTCGGCCGCACCTCCGCCGCCGCACGCCTCCTCCTCCGCCGCCTCCTCCGCCGCCGCCGCCGCCCGCGGGAAATTTGAATTTTGGCGGGAAATTTGAATTTTGGCGCGAGATTTAAATTTGTAAACAAAGCCACGTGCTTTTTGACAGCTGTCATCGACAACAACGCAACGCTAACCTCACTGCTGCCATCTTGACGGGCCTAAACCTCACTAGTGCCAACTTAACCTAACTAGCATGAGGTAAACAAAGCCACGTGTGTTTTGACATCCACGTGCTTTTGACAGACAACAACGCATCGCTAACCTCAGTACTGCCATCTTGACGGGTCTAAACCTCAGTAGTGCCAACTTAACCTAACTAGTGCGAGATAAACAAATCCACGTGCTTTTTGACAGCCACGTGCTTTTTGACAGATTTGTAAACAAAGCCACGTGCTTTTTGACAGACAACAACGCACCGCTAACCTCAGTACTGCCATCTTGACGGGCCTAAACCTCAGTAGTACCAACTTAACCTAACTAGCGCGAGATAAACAAACCCACGTGCTTTTTGACAGCCACGTGCTTTTTTGACAGCTGTCATCCGCCATCTTTCAACTACAGAGCACCGTGCTGCCCTCTTTCGTTTCCTGTCATCGGCAGTGCTGCCATCTGGACGGACCTAAACCTTAGTGCTACCAACTTAACCTCACTAGCTCGAGATAAACAAATCCACGTGCTTTTTGACAGCCACGTGCTTTTTTGATAGCTGTCATCCGCCATCTTTAATCTATAGAGCACAGTGCTGCCCTCTTTAACTACTTACCTTTGAAATGTGGTGGCGGATAATTTGAAAAATGCTTTTCGACAAGCAGCCATCTTTAATCCAGAGAGAACAGTGCTGCCCTCTATGTGGTGGCGGCAAATTGAAAAATTCGACGTGCTCTTGTTTGAAAACAAACTCACGTGCTTTTTTGACAGCTGTCATCTGCCATCTTTGAGCACAGTGCTGCCCTCTTTAGTTTGAAATGTGGTGGTGGTAAATTCCACGTGCTCTTGTTTGGAAACAAAGCCATGTGCTTTTTTGACAGCTGTCATCCGCCATCTTTAATCAACAGAGCACTGTGCTACTATCATGCGGGCAATTTCATCACCTGTTATCCGCCATCTTTAATCCACAGAACACCGTGCTGCCCTCTTTATGGCTACTACCTTAAGCACGTAGTAGCGGGCAATTTGAAAAGTTCTGTTAGCTATCATCCGCCATCTTTAATCAAGAGAGCACCGTGCTGCCATCTTTAGCTAGATACCTTTGAAATGTGGTGGCGGCAAATTGAAAAATTCCACGTGCTCTTGTTTGGAAACAAACTCACGTGCTTTTTCGACAGCTACCATCCGCCATCTTTAATCAACAGAGCATAGTGCTGCCCTCTTTAGTTTGAAATGTGATGGCGGCAAATTCCACGTGCTCTTGTTTGGTAAACATAGCCATGTGCTTTTTTGACAGCTGTCATCCGCCATCTTTAATACAGAGAGCACCATGCTGCCCTCTTTATCGTAGTAGATGTAAATTCGTCACCTGTCATCCGCAGTGCTGCCATCTTTAGCTAGATACCTTTGAAAAGTGGTGGCGGATAATTTAAAAAGAAAAATTCTACAGCAGCCCTCTCTCGACGCTAATTGCGTAAGATGGCGGCTATACATGACTCCTTAAGGGTGCTTACGCAAGATGGCTGCTATACACAGGTTCTTATGAGACGCCCTTGGGATGCTTGCGCAAGATGGCAGTTATACATGGCTCCTTATGAGATACCCTAGGGATGCTTGCGCAAGATAGCGGCTGCTCTTATGGGACGGCTTAAGGGTCCTTGGCGAGAGACTCCCTAAGGATGCTTGCGCAAGATGGCGGACACAAGATGGCGGCTATACATAACCACTTATGAGACGCTTTAAGGGTGCTTGCGCAAGATGGTTGCTACTCTTATGAAGAATGCTAGCTTAGAGGCTAACGTGTCGTGATAGTTCGATTCATTAAATTTAGGGCTTAAATGCAAAATGTTAAATATATCGAAAACGGTGCACCGTAGAGCAAAACGGACAAACTCTTTCTGCCTAATACCTCGGTTCACAGTATGAGGAACAAGAAAATCATAGTCTAATGATGGGATCAACGGTTCGGTTCCTACTTAGGCCCTTTGGCATTTGCTCTGTTTTAGCTTGTATTGAAGCGAGTCTTCGTAACATGATCAGGTCTAGCTATGGTAGAGAGTATAACGTACCGTGCAGGTTCGATTCATTAAATTTGGAGGCTTAAATGCAAAATGTTAAATATCTCAAAAACGATGCATCGTAGAGCAAAACGGACAAAATTTTTCCGCCTAATACGTAGGTTCGTAGTATCAGGAACAAGAAAAAACATAGTCTAATGATGAGATCAACGGTTCGATTCCTACTTAAGCCCTTTGGCATTCACAGCTATCTATTTCTTCAAGATGGTGGCTGCTCTTATGAGAAACAAGATGCCTTGAGACGTCCTAGGGATGCTTACGCAAGATGGCAGACACAAAATGGTGACTATACATAGCTCCTTATGAGACGGCCTAGGGGTGCTCGCACAAGATGGCGGCTACTCTTATGAAGAAAGCTAGCTTAGAGGCTACTGCGCAAGATAACAGCTGCTGTTATGCATGTGGTGGAGGGCAATTTAAAATTCTATGTGCTTAATCAACAGAGCACCCTGCCGCCCTCTTTAGCTGAAATGTGGTGGTGGATAATTTGAAAAATTCTTTTGACAGCTATCATCTTTAAAAACAATGGCGACTATACATAGGCTGTTAAGGCCTTATCATTCTCCTCCTCCTCCTGCTCCTCCCCCTCCTCCACCTCCTTCTCTACCTCCTCCTCCGCCTCTTATGTCAAGGCATAGCTTTATATCGAACAAGTTTAAACCTGCATCCCGAAGGCAAGCGCGTGCAGCGATAACATTATTGTGCATGTTTAGACTTTCGAAACATAAGAAGAGTAGAATCAAACGCTGTACTCGATACGACATGTGATCAGAACATTGATTGATGCGTTCAGAAAACAAAATAAGGGATCAAGACTAGAATCGAACAATGTACTCAATACATCATATGTTTAGAATATGTCAGGGGATACGCTTGTTCTAAGAAGATCAGATTGAAACATAACAAGACTAGAACAGAACACTGTAATCGATGTTGTTAACTTCAACATGTGATCAGAACATTGATTGATGTGTTCAGAACACAAAATAAGTGATCATGACTAGAATCGAACACTGTACTCGATACAACATGTGATCAGAACATTGATCGATGTGTTCAGAACACGAAATAAGTGATCAAGACTAGAATCGAACACTGTACTCAATACAACATGTATTTAGAACATGTTAGGGGGTACCCTTGTTCTAAGAAGATCAGAATGAAACATAACAAGCTAGAATCGAACACTGTAATCGATGTTGTTAACCTCAAGATATGATCAGAACATTGTTTGATGTGTTCAGAGCAAAAGTACAATTTTGATGATTTGCGCAGCTAACTCGCTCGGTAAACGATGTGGCCAAAGTATAACTTCAAATTATTTACCTTCCATCATTCGTCTTGTGTCTAAAAATCAGTCGAACAAGTTATCGCATAAACATAGCTGAAAAAAAATCGTGATAGGGTATGGAACCCAGGGGTTACATCTTGTCAGGAGAGCAAAAAGGATGAAAGGACTCTTCCTCCTCCTTACCGCACATTCCTTGGCTAAAGGGCTAATGGGCTAAAGGGCTAATGGGCTAAAGGGCTAATGGGCTAAAGGGCTAAAGGGCTAATGGGCTAAAGGGCTAAAGGTGCAACAACCTCGTCGATCGCTATCAGCAAGAACGCTTGTACTTTGTAGAAAATTAATCTTTATTTGTTAATGGTTTCATGTTCAGAACAAGGAATGGAACCTAGGGGTTACGTCTTACGTAATAAAATCCCCGAGGTGCGATGAGTTACGTTTTTCGAACTAGTGTTTGGAACACTGAACTTTTCAAGATGATAGCAGAGAGTTTAGCAATGTTCTGTTGTTGGATTTTAAATTCCGCGCTACAACATGCATAAGGTGGCAGCCTTGAGGTTTACCGCCGTAAAGATGGCAAGAGTGAGGTTAACAATGTTCTGTTGTTGGATTTTAAATTCCGCGCTATAACATGCATAAGGTGGCAGCCTTGAGGTTTACCGCCGTAAACATGGCAGCAGTGAGGTTAGCGACGCTCTATTGTCCTTCAAAGTGAGGTTAGGGTTCGTCAAGAAGACAGCTGTCAAAAAAGCACGTGGCTATGTTTACCAAACAAGAGCACGTGGTCGTGACGTCACGGTCACGTAATCAATCCTTAGCTCGACGTCGTTAAGAGCAGTATTAGGGTTAGCTATGCTTAAAAGTCTTGGGAACAGAGCAGCAGTATGAATTGCTATGTTTCAAAGCGTGTACACATGACCTATCGATTTTACATGCATCGACCATCGAACTAAACTTCACCCGCTAGATCGTGCTGCCATCTTAGCATAACCTATACCCATAAAATTAAAGTACAATGAATAGCCATGTTTCAAAGCGTGTACACATCACCTATCGATTTTGCACACATCGACTCTTGTACTAAACTTCTTCCGCTAGATTGTGCTGCTATCTTAGCATAACCTATACGCGTGACCTTAAGGTACAAAGAATAGCCATGTTTCAAAGCGTGTACACATTACCTATCGACTTTGCATGCAACAAATATCGTACTAAACTTCTTCCGCTAGGTTGTGCTGCTATCTTAGCGTAACTTATACACATGAACTTAAAGTACAAAGAATAGCCATGTTTCAAAGCGGGTACACATTACTTATTGATTTTGCATGCATCAAATATCGTACTAAATTTCTTCCGCTAGATTGTGCTGCTATCTTAGCATAACCTATACCCATGAACTTAAAGTACAATGAATAGTCATGTTTCAAAGCGTGTACACATCAACTATCGAATTTGCATGTATCGACTCTCGTACTAAACTTCTGCAGGTAGATTGTGCTGCTATCTCAGCATAACTAAGACGCATGAACTTAAAGAACAAAGAATAGCTATGTCTCAAAACGTGTACACATTACCTATCGATTTTGCAAGCATCGACTCTCGTACTAAACTTCTTCCGTTAGATTGTGCTGCTATCTTAGCGTAACCTATACGCATGACCTTAAGGTACAAAGAATAGCCATGTTTCAAAGCGGGTACACATTACTTATTGATTTTGCATGCATCAAATATCGTACTAAATTTCTTCCGCTAGATTGTGCTGCTATCTTAGCATAACCTATACCCATGAACATAAAGTACGATGAATAGTCATGTTTCAAAGCGTGTACGCATCAACTATCGATTTTGCATGTATCGACTCTCGTGCAAAACTTCTTCAGATAGATTGTGCTGCTATCTTAGCATAACTAAGACGCATGAACTTAAAGTACAAAGAATAGCCTTGTTTCAAAGCGTGTACACGTTACCTAATGATTTTGCAAGCATCGACTCTCGTACTAAACTTCTTCCACGAGATTGTGCTAAAATCGTGTAAGTGTGCTATCTTAGCATAACCTATCGATTTTACATGCATCGACAATCGCGAGCATAACTAAGACGCAGGAACTTAAAGTACAAAGAATAGCCTTGTTTCAAAGCGTGTACACATTACCTATCGATAATGTATGTATCGAATATCATACTAAACTTCTTCCGCTAGATTGTGCTGCTATCTTAGCATAACCTATACGCATGACCTTAAGGTACAAAGAATAGCCATGCTTCAAAGCGTGTACACGTCACCTATCGATTTTGCATGTCTCGTACTAAACTTCTTGCGCTAGATTGTGCTGCTATCTTAGCATAACCTGTACGCATGAACTTAAAGTACAAAGAATAGCCTTGTTTCAAAGCGTTTACACATTACCTAATGATTTTGCACGAAACGACTATCATACTAAACTTTTTCCACTAGATTGTGCTAAAATCATGTAAGTGTGCTGCTATCTTAGCATAACCTATCGATTTTACATGCATCGACTATCGTACTAGACTTCTTCCGCTAGAGCATGTAGCAATCGCTTTTGTGTATCCCTAACCCATGTGCACGAACTTAAAGCATAAAGATGAGCTATGTTCTAAAGCGTGTACACATCACCTATCGATAATGTATGCATCGACTGTCGTACTAAACTTCTCCTGCCAGAGCGTACGACTATCGCTTGTGTGTGCACGAACTTAAAGCATAAAGAATAGCAATGTATAAAAATCTTGTAAACAAAGCAGCAGCATTACGTATAGTCAAGTTTAAATGCGTGCACACATCATGTATCCATGATGCACATAGTACTAAACTTATTCCATTAGAATGTACAAAGTTCGCATGTGTTTGTATTGCTATCTTAGCATAGCCTATGTGAATGAACTTAAAGCATAAAGAATAGTTATGTGTAAAAAATCTTGTGAACATAGCAGAATGTTTACTACGTAGTTGTAGACATTAAACTTTGCATGCTGAGGCGGCATACTACGTGACCGTGACGTCACAGCCACGTGCTCTTGTTTGGTAAACATAGCCACGTGCTTTTTTGACAGCTGTCTTCTTGACGAACCCTAACCTCACTTTGAAGGACAATAGAGCGTCGCTAACCTCACTGCTGCCATCTTTACGGCGGTAAACCTCAAGGCTGCCACCTTAAGCATGTTATAGCGCGGAATTTAAAATCCAACAACAGAACATTGTTAACCTCACTCTTGCCATCTTTACGGCGGTAAACCTCAAGGCTGCCACCTTATGCATGTTGTAGCGCGGAATTTAAAATCCAACAACAGAACATTGCTAAACTCTCTGCTATCATCTTGAAAAGTTCAGTGTTCCAAACACTAGTTCGAAAAACGTAACTCATCGCACCTCGGGGATTTTATTACGTAAGACGTAACCCCTAGGTTCCATTCCTTGTTCTGAACATGAAACCATTTACAAATAAAGATTAATTTTCTACAAAGTACAAGCGTTCTTGCTGATAGCGATCGACGAGGTTGTTGCACCTTTAGCCCTTTAGCCCTTTAGCCCATTAGCCCATTAGCCCTTTAGCCCATTAGCCCTTTAGCCAAGGAATGTGCGGTAAGGAGGAGGAAGAGTCCTTTCATTCTTTTTGCTCTTCTGACAAGATGTAACCCCTGGGTTCCATACCCTATCACGATTTTTTTAGCTATGTTTATGCGATAACTTGTTCGACTGATTTTTACACACAAGACGAATGATGGAAGGTAAATAATTTGAAGTTATACTTTGGCCACATCGTTTACCGAGCGAGTTAGCTGCGCAAATCATCAAAATTGTACTTTTGCTCTGAACACATCAAACAATGTTCTGATCATATCTTGAGGTTAACAACATCGATTACAGTGTTCGATTCTTGCTTGTTATGTTTCATTCTGATCTTCTTAGAACAAGGGTACCCCCTAACATGTTCTAAATACATGTTGTATTGAGTACAGTGTTCGATTCTAGTCTTGATCACTTATTTCGTGTTCTGAACACATCGATCAATGTTCTGATCACATGTTGTATCGAGTACAGTGTTCGATTCTAGTCATGATCACTTATTTTGTGTTCTGAACACATCAATCAATGTTCTGATCACATGTTGAAGTTAACAACATCGATTACAGTGTTCTGTTCTAGTCTTGTTATGTTTCAATCTGATCTTCTTAGAACAAGCGTATCCCCTGACATATTCTAAACACATGATGTATTGAGTACATTGTTCGATTCTAGTCTTGATCACTTATTTTGTTTTCTGAACGCATCAATCAATGTTCTGATCACATGTCGTATCGAGTACAGCGTTTGATTCTACTCTTCTTATGTTTCGAAAGTCTAAACATGCACAATAATGTTATCGCTGCACGCGCTTGCCTTCGGGATGCAGGTTTAAACTTGTTCGATATAAAGCTATGCCTTGACATAAGAGGCGGAGGAGGAGGTAGAGAAGGAGGTGGAGGAGGGGGAGGAGGAGGAGGAGAAGAATGATAAGGCCTTAACAGCCTATGTATAGTCGCCATTGTTTTTAAAGGTGATAGCTGTCAAAAGAATTTTTCAAATTATCCACCACCACATTTCAGCTAAAGAGGGCGGCAGGGTGCTCTGTTGATTAAGCACATAGAATTTCAAATTGCCCTCCACCACATGCATAACAGCAGCTGTTATCTTGCGCAGTAGCCTCTAAGCTAGCTTTCTTCATAAGAGTAGCCGCCATCTTGTGCGAGCACCCCTAGGCCGTCTCATAAGGAGCTATGTATAGTCACCATTTTGTGTCTGCCATCTTGCGTAAGCATCCCTAGGACGTCTCAAGGCATCTTGTTTCTCATAAGAGCAGCCACCATCTTGAAGAAATAGATAGCTGCGAATGCCAAAGGGCTTAAGTAGGAATCGAACCGTTGATCTCATCATTAGACTATGTTTTTTCTTGTTCCTGATACTACGAACCTACGTATTAGGCGGAAAAATTTTGTCCGTTTTGCTCTACGATGCATCGTTTTTGAGATATTTAACATTTTGCATTTAAGCCTCCAAATTTAATGAATCGAACCTGCACGGTACGTTATACTCTCTACCATAGCTAGACCTGATCATGTTACGAAGACTCGCTTCAATACAAGCTAAAACAGAGCAAATGCCAAAGGGCCTAAGTAGGAACCGAACCGTTGATCCCATCATTAGACTATGATTTTCTTGTTCCTCATACTGCGAACCGAGGTTTTAAGCAGAAAAAGTTTGTCCGTTTTGCTCTACGGTGCACCGTTTTCGATATATTTAACATTTTGTATTTAAGCCCTAAATTTAATGAATCGAACTATCACGACACGTTAGCCTCTAAGCTAGCATTCTTCATAAGAGTAGCAACCATCTTGCGCAAGCACCCTTAAAGCGTCTCATAAGGAGTTATGTATAGCCGCCATCTTGTGTCCGCCATCTTGCGCAAGCATCCTTAGGGAGTCTCTAGCCAAGGACCCTTAAGCCGTCCCATAAGAGCAGCCGCTATCTTGCGCAAGCATCCCTAGGGTATCTCATAAGGAGCCATGTATAACTGCCATCTTGCGCAAGCATCCCAAGGGCGTCTCATAAGAACCTGTGTATAGCAGCCATCTTGCGTAAGCACCCTTAAGGAGTCATGTATAGCCGCCATCTTACGCAATTAGCGTCGAGAGAGGGCTGCTGTAGAATTTTTCTTTTTAAATTATCCGCCACCACTTTTCAAAGGTATCTAGCTAAAGATGGCAGCACTGCGGATGACAGGTGACGAATTTACATCTACTACGATAAAGAGGGCAGCACGGTGCTCTCTGTATTAAAGATGGCGGATGACAGCTGTCAAAAAAGCACATGGCTATGTTTACCAAACAAGAGCACGTGGAATTTGCCGCCATCACATTTCAAACTAAACGGGGCAGCACTATGCTCTGTTGATTAGAGATGGCGGATGGTAGCTGTCGAAAAAGCACGTGAGTTTGTTTCCAAACAAGAGCACGTGGAATTTTTCAATTTGCCGCACCACATTTCAAAGGTATCTAGCTAAAGATGGCAGCACGGTGCTCTCTTGATTAAAGATGGCGGATGATAGCTAACAGAACTTTTCAAATTGCCCGCTACTACGTGCTTAAGGTAGTAGCCATAAAGAGGGCAGCACGGTGTTCTGTGGATTAAAGATGGCGGATAACAGGTGATGAAATTGCCCGCATGATAGTAGCACAGTGCTCTGTTGATTAAAGATGGCGGATGACAGCTGTCAAAAAAGCACATGGCTTTGTTTCCAAACAAGAGCACGTGGAATTTACCACCACCACATTTCAAACTAAAGAGGGCAGCACTGTGCTCAAAGATGGCAGATGACAGCTGTCAAAAAAGCACGTGAGTTTGTTTTCAAACAAGAGCACGTGGAATTTTTCAATTTGCCGCCACCACATAGAGGGCAGCACTGTTCTCTCTGGATTAAAGATGGCTGCGTGTCGAAAAGCATTTTTCAAATTATCCGCCACCACATTTCAAAGGTAAGTAGCTAAAGAGGGCAGCACTGTGCTCTATAGATTAAAGATGGCGGATGACAGCTATCAAAAAAGCACGTGGCTGTCAAAAAGCACGTGGATTTGTTTATCTCGAGCTAGTGAGGTTAAGTTGGTAGCACTAAGGTTTAGGTCCGTCAAGATGGCAGCACTGCCGATGACAGGTAACGAAAGAGGGCAGCACGGTGCTCTGTAGTTTAAAGATGGCGGATGACAGCTGTCAAAAAAGCACGTGGCTGTCAAAAAGCACGTGGGTTTGTTTATCTCGCGCTAGTTAGGTTATGTTGGTACTACTGAGGTTTAGGCCCGTTAAGATGGCAGTACTGAGGTTAGCGATGCGTTGTTGTCTGTCAAAAAGCACGTGGCTTTGTTTACAAATCTGTCAAAAAGCACGTGGCTGTCAAAAAACACGTGGCTTTGTTTACCTCATGCTAGTTGGGTTAAGTTGGCACTACTGAGGTTTAGGCTTGTCAAGATGGTAGTACTGAGGTTTGCGATGCGTTGTTGTCGATGACAGCTGTCAAAAAGCACGTGGCTTTGTTTACAAATCTGTCAAAAAGCACGTGGCTGTCAAAAAGCACGTGGCTTTGTTTACCTCGCGCTAGTGAGGTTAAGTTGGCACTACTGAGGTTTAGGCCCGTCAAGATGGCAGTACTGAGGTTAGCGATGCGTTGTTGTCTGTCAAAAAGCACGTGGCTGTCAAAAAACACGTGGCTTTGTTTACCTCATGCTAGTTAGGTTAAGTTGGCACTAGTGAGGTTTAGGCCCGTCAAGATGGCAGCAGTGAGGTTAGCGTTGCGTTGTTGTCGATGACAGCTGTCAAAAAGCACGTGGCTTTGTTTACAAATTCAAATCTCGCGCCAAAATTCAAATTTCCCGCCAAAATTCAAATTTCCCGCGGGCGGCGGCGGCGGCGGCGGAGGAGGCGGCGGAGGAGGAGGAGGCGTGCGGCGGCGGAGGTGCGGCCGAACCATCCAATTATACTACTGACTTTACATGCATCGACAATCGTACTAAACTTCTTCCGCTAGATTGTGCTGCTATCTTAGCATAACCTATACCCATAAACTTAAAGTACAAAGAATAGCCATGTTTCAAAGCGTGTACACATTACCTATCGATTTTGCATACCCGGACTCTCGTACCAAACTTCTTCCGCTAGATTGTGCCAGTATCTTAGTATGACCTATACGCATGAATTTAAAGTACTAAGAATAGCCATGTCTCAAAGCGTGTACGCATTATCTATTGATTTTGCAAGAATCGGATATCATACTAAACTTTTTCACCAGATTGTACTGCTATCTTAGCACAACCTATACGTATGAACTTGAGGTACAGAGAATAGCCATGTTTCAAAGCGTGCACACATTTCCTATTGATTTTACATGAACCGACTATCAAGCGTGCACGCATTACCTATTGATTTTACATGAATCGACTATCATAGTACACGTTTTCACTAGATTGTACTGCTATCTTAGGATAACCTATACGCATGAACTTAAAGTACAAAGAATAGTCATGTTTCACAGCGTGTACACATTACCTATTGATTTTGCATGCATCGAATATCATACTAAACTTCTTCCACTAGATTGTGTTGCTATCTGGGCATAACCTATACGTATGAACTTAAAGTACAAGGAATAGCTATATTTCACAGCGTGCACACATTACCTATCGATTTTGCATGCATCGACTCTCATACCAAACTTCTTCCTCTAGATTGTACTGCTATCTTAGCATAACCTATACGCATGAACTTAAACTACAAAGAATAGCTAAGTTCTAAGCGTGTACACATCACCTATCGATTTTCACATGCATCGACTTTCGTACAACTATCGCATATGTGTATTGCTAACGTATGTGTATAAAGTTAAACTTCTCCCGCTAGAGGGTACAACGATCACAGTTGTGTGCTGCTACCTATGTGCATGAATTTAAAACATAAAGAATAGCGTGTACACATCACGTATCGATGATGCATGCGCCGACTATCGTACTAGACTTCTTCCGCTAGAGCATGTAGCAATCGCTTTTGTGTATCGCTAACCCATGTGCACGAACTTAAAGCACAAGGAAAAGCTATGTTCTAAAGCGTGTACACATCACCTATCGATGATGTATGCATCGACTATCGTACTAAACTTCTTCTACAACAGCGTGCAATCGTCGCTTGTGTGTGCTGCAATCTTAACATAACCTATGTGCACGAACTTAAAGCACAAAGAATAGCCAAGTTCAAAGCGTGTACACATCACCTATCGATTTTGCATGCATCGACTTTCGTATTAAACTTCTTCCACTAGAGCGTGCGACAACCTTATAACTATGCTGCTAAGTTAGTATAACTTATACGCATGAACTTAAAGCATAAAGAATAGCGATGTATAAAAATCTTGTGAACATAGCAGCAGCAGGAAGAATAGCAATGTTTTAAAAGCGTGTACGCATTGCCTATCGATTATACATGCATCAACTAGTTTAGTACTCAACTTCTGCGGCTAGAGTGTGCTGCTATCATAGCATAACCTATGTGCACGAACATAAAGCACGAAGAATAGTTAAGTTTCAAAGCGTGTACACATCGCCTATCGATTTTGCATGCATCAGCTATTATACCAAACACATTCCGCTGGAATGTACAACGTTCACATGTGTTTGCACTGCTACTTTAGCATGACCTATGCGCACGAACTTAAAGCACATAGAATAGCGATGTTTAAAAATCTTGCGAACATAGTATCAGTAAGAATAGCAAGGTTTAAAAGTGTGTACATACCACCTGTTGATAATGCAAACATCAAATATAGTGCTAAACAACTTCTACGCGAGCGTGCGACCATCGCTTGTACGTGTGCTGCTATCCTAACATAACCTATGTGCACGAACTTGAAACATAAAGAATAGTTATGTGTAAAAATCTTGTGAACATAGCAGAGTGTTAACTACGTAGGTGTAGACATTGAACATTACATGCTGAAGCAGCATACTACGTGACCGTGACGTCACAGCCACGTGCACTTGTTTGGTAAACATAGCCACGTGCTTTTTTGACAGCTGTCTCCTTGACGAACCCTAAACTCACTTTGGAGGACAATAGAGCGTCGCTAACCTCAATTCTGCCATCTTTACGGCGGTAAACCTCAAGGCTGCCACCTTATGCATGTTATAGCGCGGAATTTAAAATCCAACAACAGAGCATTGCTTACCTCACTCTTGCCATCTTTACGGCGGTAAACCTCAAGGCTGCCACCTTACGCATGTTACAGCGTAGAATTTAAAATCCAACAACAGAACATTGCTAACCTCACTCTTGCCATCTTGAAAAGTTCAGTGTTCCAAACACTAGTTAGGAAAACGTAACTCATCGCACCTCAGGGATTTTATTAGGTAAGACGTAACCCCTAGGTTCCATTCCTTGTTCTGAACATAAAACCATTTACCAATAAAGATTAATTTTCTACACTTAACAAAGTACAAGCGTTCTTGCTGATAGCGATCGATGAGGTTGTTGCTCCTTTAGCCCTTTAGCCCATTAGCCCTTTAGCCCATTAGCCCTTTTTCCCACTAGCCCTTTAGCCCATTAGCCCTTTTGCCCATTAGCCCTTTAGCCAATTAGCCCTACAAGGAACCCCTGGGTTCCATACCCTATCACGATTTTTTTCGGCTTAGCATTTTGCATAGTAGCCCTCGCCTGCACAAGCTACATGCTTGTAATCTATGTCAAAAGATTGAAACAATATGTTTCCGAACCGATATTTCATGTTACATATTTATGTAATAACTTGTTCAACAGCTAGGGACTTAAATGAAAGCAGAGTATTTCTTATAGCAATAGCGTTCTGTTTAATTTTACTTCCCGCATAAGCTACATGCTTGTAACCCATGCCAACAGATTGACTGATATTTCATGTTACATGTTTATGCGATAACTTGTTCGACTGATTTTCACACAAGACGAATGACGGAAGGTAAATAATTTGAAGTTATACTTTTGCTATATCGTTTGCCGAGCGAGTTAGCTGCGCAGTATGGGTACAGTGTGTTTTTTATTTCTACACTAGGCAAATCATTGAAGTTGTAGTTTCGCAATATTGCTTACTGAGCGAGTTAGCTACGCGATATGTGCACAGTGTGTTTCCATAGTTTTTGATTTTACACTAAGCAAATCATCAAAATTGTACCTTTGCTCTGAACACATCAAACAATGTTCTGATCATATGTTGAGGTTAACAACATCGATTACAGTTTTCGATTCTAGTCTTGTTATGTTTCATTCTGATCTTCTTATAACAAGGGTACCCCCTAACATGTTCTAAACACATGTTGTATTGAGTACAGTGTTCGATTCTAGTCTTGATCACTTATTTTGTGTTCTGAACACATCGATCAATGTTCTGATCACATGTTGTATCGAGTACAGTGTTCGATTCTATTCATTATCACTTATTTTGTGTTCTGAACACATCAATCAATGTTCTGATCACATGTTGAAGTTAACAACATCGATTACAGTGTTCTATTCTAGTCCTGTTATGTTTCAATCTGATCTTCTTAGGGCAAGGGTATCCCCTAACATATTCTAAACACATGATGTATTGAGTACAGTGTTCGATTCTAGTCTTGATCACTTATTTTGTTTTCTGAACGCATCAATCAATGTTCTGATCACATGTTGTATCGAGTACAGCGTTTGATTCTACTCTTCTTATGTTTCGAAAGTCTAAACATGCACAATAATGCTATCGCTGCACACGCTTGCCTTCGCGATGCAGGTTTAAATATGTTCGATATAAAGCTATGCCTTGACATAAGAGGCGGAGCAGGAGGAGGAGGTAGAGAAGGAGGAGGAAGAGGAGGAGGTAGAGGAGTAGGAGGAGGAGGAGGAGGAGAATGATAAGGCCTTAACAGCCTATGTATAGTCGCCATTGTTTAAAGATGACAGCTGTCAAAATAATTTTTCAAATTATCCGCCACCACATTTCAGCTAAAGAGGGCACCAGGGTGCTCTGTTGATTAAGCACATAGAATTTCAAATTGCCCTCCACCGCATGCATAACAGCAGCTGTTATCTTGCGCAGTAGCCTCTAAGCTAGCTTTCTTCATAAGAGTAGCCGCCATCTTGTGCGAGCACCCCTAGGCTGTCTCATAAGGAGCTATGTATAGTCACCATTTTGTGTCCCCCATCTTGCGTAAGCATACCTAGGACGTCTCAAGCTATCTTGTGTCTCATAAGAGTAGCCACCATCTTGTAGAAATAGATAGCTGCCAATACCAAAGGGCTTAAGTAGGAATCGAACCGTTGATCTCATCATTAGACTATGTTTTTTCTTGTTCCTGATACTACGAACCTACGTATTAGGCGGAAAAATTTTGTCCGTTTTGCTCTACGATGCACCGTTTTCGAGATATTTAACATTTTGCATTTAAGCCTCCAAATTTAATGAATCGAACCAGCACGGTTCGTTATACTCTCTACCATAGCTAGACCTGATCATGTTACGAAGACTCGATTCAATACAAGCTAAAACAGAGCAAATGCAAACGGCCTAAGTAGGAATCAAACCGTTGATCCCATCATTAGACTATGGTTTTCTTGTTCCTCGTACTGCGAACCTGGGTATTAGGCAGAAAAATTTTGTCCGTTTTGCTCTACGGTGCACCGTTTGCGAGATATTTAACATTTTGCATTAAGCCCTAAATTTAATGAATCGAAAGTAGTATAACTGGACAGTTCTGCGGTCTCCTCGAGCGGGAAATATGAATTTTGGCGGAATATTTGAAATTTGGCGGGAAATTTGAATTCTGGCGGGAAATTTTAATTTTGGCGGGAGATTTGAATTTGTAAACAAAGCCACGTGCTTTTTGACAGCTGTCATCGACAACAACGCATCGCTAACCTCACTGCTGCCATCTTGACGGGCCTAAACCTCAGTAGTACCAACTTAACCTAACTAAAGCGAGGTAAACAAAGCCACGTGTTTTTTGACAGCCACGTGCTTTTTGACAGACAACAACGCATCGCTAACTTCACTGCTGCCATCTTGACGGACCTAAACCTCAGTGGTACCAACTTAACCTAACTAGCGCGAGGTAAACAAAGCCACGTGCTTTTTGACTGCCACGTGCTCTTTTGACAGCTGTCATCCGCCATCTTTAATCCAGAGAGCACCGTGCTGCCCTCTTTATCGTAGTAGATGAAAATTCGTCACCTGTCATCGGCAGTGCTGCCATCTTGGCGGGCTTAAACCTTAGTCCTACCAACTTAACCTCACTAGCGTTAGATAAATAAATCCACGTGCAGCTGTCATCCGCCATCTTTAATCCAGAGAGCACCTTGCTGCCCTCTTTAGCTACTTACCTTTGAAATGTGGTGGCGGTAAATTCCACGTGCTTTACAAACCTATATGCTTTTCTGACCGCTGTCATCCGCCATCTTTAATCCAGAGAGAACAGTGCTGCAATCTTTAGTTGAAATGTGGTGGCGGCAAATTCCACGTGCTCTTGTTTGGAAACAAATCAACATGCTTTTTTGACAGCTGTCAACCGCCATCTTTAATCACCGTGCTGCCCTCTTTAGCTACTTACCTTTCAAATGTGGTGGCGGTAAATTCCACGTGCTTTACAAATCAACATGCTTTTTTGACAGCTGTCAACCGCCATCTTTAATCACCGTGCTGCTCTCTTTAGCTAGATACCTTTGAAATGTGGTGGCGGCAAATTCCACGTGCTTTACAAACCTATATGCTTTTCTGACAGCTGTCATCCGCCATCTTTAATCCAGAGAGATCAGTGCTGCAATCTTTAGTTGAAATGTGGTGGCGGCAAATTCCACGTGCTCTTGTTTGGAAACAAAGCCATGTGCTTTTTGACAGCTGTCATCCGCCATCTTTAATCAACAGAGCACCGTGCTGCTATCATGCGGGCAATTTCGTCAGCTGTCATCCGCAATCTTTAATATACAGAACACTGTGCTGCCCTCCTTATGGCTACTACCTTAAGCACGTTGTAGCGGGCAATTTGAAAAGTTCTGTTAGCTATCATCCGCCTTCTTTAATCAAGAGAGCACCGTGCTGCCCTCTTTAGCTAGATACATTTGAAATGTGGTGGCGGCAAATTGAAAAATTCCACGCGCTCTTGTTTGGAAACAAACTCACGTGCTTTTTTGACAGCTACCATCCGCCCTGCTCTCTGTAGTAGCGGGTAATTAGAAAAGTTCTGTTAGCTGTCATACGCCATCTTTAATCAAGAGAGCACCGTGCTGCCATCTTTAGTTGAACTGTGGTGGCGGGAAATTCCACGTGCTCTTGTTTAGTAAACAAACTCACGCGCTTTCTGTCAGCTGTCATCCACCATCTTACATCGCAAACCTCAGTGCTACACTCTTTAGTTGAAAAATGGTGGCGGATAATTTAAAAGGAAAAATTCTACAGCAGCCATCTCTCGACGCTAATTGCACAAGATGGTGGCTATACATGACTCCTTAAAGGTGCTTATGCAAGATGATCGCTATACATAGTTTCTTATGAGACTCCCTTGGGATGCTTGCGCAAGATGGCGGTTATACAAGGCTCCTTATGAGACACCCTAGGGATGCTTGCGCAAGATGGTGGTTGCTCTTATGAGGCGGCTTAAGGATCCTTGCACAAGATGGCTAGAGACGCCCTAAGGATGCTTGCGCAAGATGGCGTATGCAAGATGGCGGCTATACATAGCTCCTTATGAGACAGCCAGTACTCGATACAACATGTGATCAGAACATTGATTGATGTGTTCAGAACACAAAATAAGTGATCAAGACTAGAATCGAACACTGTACTGGATGTCGTTAACTTCAACATGTGATTAAAACATTGTCTGGTGTGTTCAGAACACTACATAAGTAGAATAGAAACGCTGTACAACATGTTAGGGGATACCTTTGTTCTAAGAAGATCAGATTGAAACATAACAAGACTAGAATTGAACACTGAACTCGATGTCGTTAACCTTAACATGTGATCAGAACAATGATTGATGTGTTCAGATCACTAAACAAGTAGAACCGAACACTGTACAACATGTTAGCGGATACCTTTGTTCTAAGAAGATCAGATTGAAACATAACAAGACTTGAATTGAACACAGCACTCGATACAACATGTAATCAGAACATTGATTGATGTGTTCAGATCATTAAACAAGTAGAACCGAACACTGTACAACATGTTAGGGGATACCTTTGTTCTAATAAGATCAAATTGAAACATAACAAGACTAGAATTGAACACTGCACTCGATACAACATGTAATCAGAACATTGATTGATGTGTTCAGATCACTAAACAAGTAGAACCGAACACTGTACAACATGTTAGGGGATACCTTTGTTCTAAGAAAATTAGATTGAAACTAACAAGACTAGAATCGAACACTGCACTCGATGTCGTTAACCTTAACATGTGATCCGATACAACAGGTTAGGGGATACCTTTGTCCTCAGAAAATTAGATTGAAACATAGCAAGACTAGAATCGAACACTGTAAGAACATTGTTTGATGTGTTCAGAGCAAAAGTACAACTTCAATGATTTACCTAGTGTAAAACACACACTGTGCACTTATCGCATAGCTATCTTGCCTATCACTTGCCTAGTATGAAAATCAAAAACACACTGTGCACATATCGCATAGCTAACTCGGCAACACTTCAAATGATTTGCTTAGTACGAAAATAAAAATATCTATACCGCGTAGCTAACTCGTTCATCGCACTGCAAAGATGCTTAGTAATTGCGAATACACTGATATATCTCATACGAAAATCAAGAAAGCACACTGCTTAGCCATCTCGCTCGGTCTCTCGCTTAGTAATTGCAACACGACTAGAACACTGATACACACACACGGATAAGAATGTTCCGAGATACTACATACTTACATGTTTTTTTAAAAAAATATTGGGGGTGAAAGATCATAAATTATATGTTCACATGTTGTCTCCTCCAAGTTGTAAGACGAAATAGACGCAGTACTGCGAGTTTCCGCTCTAGCTGGCGAACGGAAGTAGCATGATATCTCAGCAAAAAAAAAAAAAAAAACGCGTGAGCTTGCATACACGCAAGTCAGGCAAAATGATGGATACCGCGATTTAAATCCTGGCAACTTATGCCGTCAGGAAGGGCATCTAGCTAGATCATGTTGTGAGTATCGCGCAGGTCCCTCGCCTAGCATTTGCTATTTTTTACGGCTTCCAACAGTAGGAGTTCGAACCCGCTATCTTCCGAAGTAGCGGGAATGATTGAAGAGTGTTTGAGGGTGATTCATTTGTCGGATGGAGGTGTTAAGCTGTGTGCAGGCTTCTTCGGTAGAGGTAGGCTATGTGCCGGTACCGGGACATCTAGTTATAAAACCCGCTACAACAAATTTATCGCGTATACTGCGATTTAAAATCCTAGTCAGGAAGGGTAACCGGTCGTAAAACTATGGTGTATGATCTAAGAGGCGGGGTGTGCAAAAAAGCCTGCATTAAGTAAGGGCTGTTGATGGGGACGTTAAACCTTATGCAGACTCCTTCGAAAATGATTGAGAGTACAAGAGTGCTGAGGGTGATTCATTTGTCGGATGGAGGCGTTAAGCTGTGTGCAGGCTTCTTCGGTAGGAGTAGTCTATGTACCGGCACCGGGTTTTACCCTCTCCCTACTATTGTATATTACATTCCTAGGTAGTTTCGATGGCGTGCAAAAAAAAGCCAGCGTTAAGTAAGGGCTGTTGATGGAGGGGTGTTAAACCTTGTACAGGCACCTACAACAGGAGTAGCCTACATGCCGGCACCGGGCAGGCTCTTTCGATAGGAGTGGGCTATATGCTGGCACTGTGTTTTAACCTCTCACTACAATCATGATATTTTATGTTAGGAGCTTACACGGGCTGAATACTACTCAGCTAAGAAAACGTTCTGCGAGTTACAAGTAGCTTATCAGCACACCGTGTCTCCGTTCAAGGTTACTACAGCCGGAAGATGTGTGTACAATTTCAGCCAACACATGCATTCCGCAACTCGCTCTGAATGACTGCACCGATACAACTTCAAAGACTGTGGAACAAAAAAAATGTAACCCATTGCCTACAGTTTGGTTTAGTGTGCATGTCTCTCACCCGGCAGTCTCGGGTTCGATTCTCTTGGGAATAAAAATGTGTTTTACAGATTTTAAATCGCAAGAATTTGATTTAAGACTAGTTGCCCTACCTGACGCAAAACTGGCAGTATCTATCCTCTTACATCATACACTATTGTTTTCGACCGGTTGCCCTTCCTGACGTCAAAGAACTCGGATTAAGAATCTGTTTTACAACTTCTAACACGAGAATCGGGGATTTACAGCTAGATGCTCTTCTTAGATTTTAAATCGCTGTATCACGAACTATTGTTTTACAGCCGGATGCCCTTCCTGACGCAAAACTAAGGATTTTAAATCGCAAGAATTTGTTTTAAGACTAGTTGCCCTTCCTGACGCAAAACTGGCAGTATCTAGCCTCTTACATCATACACTATTGTTTTCGACCGGTTGCCCTTCCTGACGTCAAAGAACACGGATTAAGAATCTGTCTTACAACTTCTAACACGAGAATCGGGGATTTACAGCTAGATGCTCTTCTTAGATTATAAATCGCTGTATCACGAACTATTGTTTTACAGCCGGATGCCCTTCCTGACGCAAAACTAAGATTTTAAATCGCAAGAATTTGTTTTAAGACTAGTTGCCCTTCCTGACGAAAAACTGGGAGTATCTAGCCTCTTACATCATACACTATTGTTTTCAACCGGTTGCCCTTCCTGACGCCAAAGAACTCGGATTAAGAATCTGTTTTACAACTTCTAACACGAGAATCGGGGATTTACAGCTAGATGCCCTTCTTAGATTTTAAATCGCTGTATCACGAACTATTTTTTTACAGCCGGATGCCCTTCCTGACGCAAAACTAAGATTTTAAATCGCAAGAATTTGTTTTAAGACTAGTTGCCCTTCCTGACGCAAAACTGACAGTATCTAGCCTCTTACATCATACACTATTGTTTTCGACAGGTTGCCCTTCCTGACGTCAAAGAACTCCGATTAAGAATCTGTTTTACAACTTCTAACACGAGAATCGGGGATTTACAGCTAGATGCTCTTCTTAGATTTTAAATCGCTGTATCACGAACTATTGTTTTACAGCCGGATGCCCTTCCTGACCCAAAACTAAGATTTTAAATCGCAAGAATTTGTTTAAGACTAGTTGCCTTTCCTGACGCAAAACTGGCAGTATCTAGCCTCTTACATCATACTATTGTTTTCGACCGGTTGCCCTTCCTGACGTCAAAGAACTCGGATTAAGAATCTGTTTTACAAATTCTAACACGAGAATCGGGGATTTACAGCTAGATGCTTTTCTTAGATTTTAAATCGCTGTATCACGAACTATTGTTTTACAGCCGGATGCCCTTCCTGACGCAAAACTAAAATTTTAAATCGCAAGAATTTGTTTTAAGACTAGTTGCCCTTCCTGACGCAAAACTGGCAGTATCTAGCCTCTTACATCATACACTATTGTTTTCGACCGGTTGCCCTTCCTGACGTCAAAGAACTCGGATTAAGAATCTGTTTTACAACTTTTAACACGAGAATCGGGGTTTTACAGCCAGATGCACTTCTTAGATTTTAAATCGCTGTATCATGAACTATTGTTTTACAGCCGGATGCCCTTCCTGACACAAACTAAGATTTTAAATCGCAAGAATTTGTCTTAAGACTAGTTGCCCTTCCTGACGCAAAACTGACAGTATCTAACCTCTTACATCATACACTATTGTTTTCGACCGGTTGCCCTTCCTGACGTCAAAGAACTGGGATTAAGAATCTGTTTTACAACTAGATGCTCTTTTTAACACGAGAATCGGGGTTTTACAGCTAGATGCTCTTCTTAGATTTTAAATCGCTGTATCACGAACTAATGTTTTACAGCCGGATGCCCTTCCTGACGCAAAACTAAGATTTTAAATAGCAAGAATTTGTTTAAAGACTAGTTGCCCTTCCTGACGCAAAAATCGCAGTATCTAGCCTCCTACATCATGCACTATTGTTTTCGACCGGTTGCCCTTCCTGACGTCAAAGAACTCGGATTAGGAATCGGTTTTACAACTTCTAACACGAGAATCAGGGATTTACAGCTAGATGCTCTTCTTAGATTTTAAATCGCTGTATCACGAACTATTGTTTTACAGCCGGATGCCCTTCCTGACGCAAAACTAAGATTTTAAATCGCAAGAATTTGTTTTAAGACTAGTTGCCCTTCCTGACGAAAAACTGGGAGTATCTAGCCTCTTACATCATACACTATTGTTTTCAACCGGTTGCCCTTCCTGACGCCAAAGAACTCGGATTAAGAATCTGTTTTACAACTTCTAACACGAGAATCGGGGATTTACAGCTAGATGCCCTTCTTAGATTTTAAATCGCTGTATCACGAACTATTTTTTTACAGCCGGATGCCCTTCCTGACGCAAAACTAAGATTTTAAATCGCAAGAATTTGTTTTAAGACTAGTTGCCCTTCCTGACGCAAAACTGACAGTATCTAGCCTCTTACATCATACACTATTGTTTTCGACAGGTTGCCCTTCCTGACGTCAAAGAACTCCGATTAAGAATCTGTTTTACAACTTCTAACACGAGAATCGGGGATTTACAGCTAGATGCTCTTCTTAGATTTTAAATCGCTGTATCACGAACTATTGTTTTACAGCCGGATGCCCTTCCTGACCCAAAACTAAGATTTTAAATCGCAAGAATTTGTTTAAGACTAGTTGCCTTTCCTGACGCAAAACTGGCAGTATCTAGCCTCTTACATCATACTATTGTTTTCGACCGGTTGCCCTTCCTGACGTCAAAGAACTCGGATTAAGAATCTGTTTTACAAATTCTAACACGAGAATCGGGGATTTACAGCTAGATGCTTTTCTTAGATTTTAAATCGCTGTATCACGAACTATTGTTTTACAGCCGGATGCCCTTCCTGACGCAAAACTAAAATTTTAAATCGCAAGAATTTGTTTTAAGACTAGTTGCCCTTCCTGACGCAAAACTGGCAGTATCTAGCCTCTTACATCATACACTATTGTTTTCGACCGGTTGCCCTTCCTGACGTCAAAGAACTCGGATTAAGAATCTGTTTTACAACTTTTAACACGAGAATCGGGGTTTTACAGCCAGATGCACTTCTTAGATTTTAAATCGCTGTATCATGAACTATTGTTTTACAGCCGGATGCCCTTCCTGACGCAAACTAAGATTTTAAATCGCAAGAATTTGTCTTAAGACTAGTTGCCCTTCCTGACGCAAAACTGACAGTATCTAACCTCTTACATCATACACTATTGTTTTCGACCGGTTGCCCTTCCTGACGTCAAAGAACTGGGATTAAGAATCTGTTTTACAACTAGATGCTCTTTTTAACACGAGAATCGGGGTTTTACAGCTAGATGCTCTTCTTAGATTTTAAATCGCTGTATCACGAACTAATGTTTTACAGCCGGATGCCCTTCCTGACGCAAAACTAAGATTTTAAATAGCAAGAATTTGTTTAAAGACTAGTTGCCCTTCCTGACGCAAAACTCGCAGTATCTAGCCTCCTACATCATGCACTATTGTTTTCGACCGGTTGCCCTTCCTGACGTCAAAGAACTCGGATTAGGAATCGGTTTTACAACTTCTAACACGAGAATCAGGGATTTACAGCTAGATGCTCTTCTTAGATTTTAAATCGCTGTATCATGAACTATTGTTTTACAGCCGGATGCCCTTCCTGACGCAAAAGTAAGATTTTTTAAATCGCAAGAATTTGTTTTAAGACTAGTTGCCCTTCCTGACGCAAAACTCGCAGTATCTAGCCTCTTACATCGTACACTATTGTTTTCGACCGGTTGCCCTTCCTGACGTCAAAGAACTCGGATTAAGAAGCTGTTTTACAAATTCTAACACCAGAATCGGGGATTTACAGCTATATGCTCTTCTTAGATTTTAAATCGCTGTATCATGAACTATTGTTTTACAGCCGGATGCCCTTCCTGACGCAAAACTAAGATTTTAAATCAGAAGAATTTGTTTTAAGACTAGTTGCCCTTCCTGACGCAAAGCCGGCAGTATCTAGCCTCTTACATCATACACTATTGTTTTCGACCGGTTGCCCTTCCTGACGTCAAAGAACTGGGATTAAGGATCTGTTTTACAACAAGTTGCTCTTTCTAACATGAGAATCGGGCATTTACAGTTAGATGCTCGCCGGATGCCCTTCCTGACGGCATAAGTTGCCAGGATTTTAATCGCGATATCCATCATTGTGTCTGACTTGCGTGTATGCAAGCTCACGTGTATTTTTTTGCTGAGATATCATGCTACTTTCGTTCGCCAGCTATAGCGGAAACTCGCAGTACTGCGTCTATTTCGTCTTACAACTTGGAGGAGACAACATGTGTACATGTAATTTATGATCTTTCACCCCCAATATTTTTTTAAAAAACATATAAGTATGTAGTATCTCGGAACATTCTTATCCGTGTGTGTGTATCAGTGTTCTAGTCGTTTTGCAATTACTAAACTAGTGACCGCGCGAGTTGGCTACGCAGTGTGCTTCCTTGATTTTCGTATGAGATATATCAGTGTATTCGCAATTACTAAGCATCTTAGCAGTGCGATGAACGAGTTCGCTACGCGGTATAGATATTTTTATTTTCGTACTAAGCAAATCATTTGAAGTGTTGCCGAGTTAGCTATGCGATATGTGCACAGTGTGTTTTTGATTTTCATACTAGGCAAGTGATAGGCAAGATAGCTATGCGATATGTGCACAGTGTGTGTTTTACACTAGGTATCATTGAAGTTGCACTTTTGCTCTGAACACATCAAACAATGTTCTTACAGTGTTCGATTCTAGTCTTGCTATGTTTCAATCTAATTTTCTGAGGACAAAGGTATCCCCTAACATGTTGTATCGGATCACATGTTAAGCTTAACGACATCGAGTGCAGTGTTCGATTCTAGTCTTGTTAGTTTCAATCTAATTTTCTTAGAACAAAGGTATCCCCTAACATGTTGTACAGTGTTCGGTTCTTAGGACAAAGGTATCCCCTAACATGTTGTATCGGATCACATGTTAACGTTAAGGACATCGAGTGCAGTGTTCGATTCTAGTCTTGTTAGTTTCAATCTAATTTTCTTAGAACAAAGGTATCCCCTAACATGTTGTACAGTGTTCGGTTCTACTTGTTTAGTGATCTGAACACATCAATCAATGTTCTGATCACATGTTGTATCGAGTACTGGCTGTCTCATAAGGAGCTATGTATAGCAGCCATCTTGCATCCGCCATCTTGCGCAAGCGTCCTTAGGGCGTCTCTAGCCATCTTGTGCAAGGATCCTTAAGCCGCCTCATAAGAGCAACCACCATCTTGTGCAAGCATCCCTAGGGTGTCCCATAAGGAGCCTTGTATAACCGCCATCTTGCGCAAGCATCCCAAGGGCGTCTCATAAGAAACTATGTATAGCGATCATCTTGCATAAGCACCTTTAAGGAGTCATGCATAGCCACCATCTTGTGCAATTAGCGTCGAGAGATGGCTGCTGTAGAATTTTTCTTTTTAAATTATCCGCCACCATTTTTTTTAACTAAAGAGTGTAGCACTGAGGTTTGCGATGTAAGATGGCGGATGACAGCTGACAAAAAGCGCGTGAGTTTCTTTACTAAACAAGAGCACGTGGAATTTGATGCCACCACAGTTCAACTAAAGATGGCAGCACGGTGCTCTCTTGATTAAAGATGGCGTATGACAGCTAACAGAACTTTTCAAATTACCCGCTACTACAGAGAGCAGGGCGGATGGTTGCTGTCAAAAAAGCACGTGAGTTTGTTTCCAAACAAGAGCGCGTGGAATTTTTCAATTTGCCGCCACCACATTTCAAAGGTATCTAGCTAAAGAGGGCAGCACGGTGCTCTCTTGATTAAAGATGGCGGATGATAGCTAACAGAACTTTTCAAATTGCCCGCAACTACGTGCTTAAGGTAGTAGCCATAAAGAGAGCAGCACGGTGTTCTGTAGATTAAAGATGGCGGATGACAGCTGTCAAAAAAGCACATGGCTTTGTTTCCAAACAAGAGCACGTGGAATTTGCCGCCACCACATTTCAACTAAAGATTGCAGCACTGTTCTCTCTGGATTAAAGATGGCGGATGACAGCTGTCAGAATAGCATATTGGTTTGTAAAGCACGTGGAATTTGCCGCCACCACATTTCAAAGGTATCTAGCTAAAGAGGGCAGCACGGTGATTAAAGATGGCAGTTGACAGCTGTCAAAAAAGCATGTTGATTTGTAAAGCACGTGGAATTTACCGCCGCCACATTTCAAAGGTAAGTAGCTAAAGAGGGCAGCACGGTGATTAAAGATGGCGGTTGACAGCTGTCAAAGAAAGCATGTTGATTTGTTTCCAAACAAGAGCACGTGGAATTTGCCGACACCACATTTCAACTAAAGATTGCAGCACTGTTCTCTCTGGATTAAAGATGGCGGATAACAGCTGTCAGAAAAGCATATAGGTTTGTAAATCACGTGGAATTTACCGCCACCACATTTCAAAGGTAAGTAGCTAAAGAGGGCGGCACGGTGCTCAAAGATGGCTGCTGTCAAAAAGCATTTTTCAAATTATCCGCCACCACATTTCAAAGGTAAGTAGCTAAAGAGGGCAGCACTGTGCTCTATGGATTAAAGATGGCTGATGACAGCTGCACGTGGATTTGTTTATCTCACGCTAGTGAGGTTAAGTTGGTAGCACTAAGGTTTAGACCCGCCAAGATGGCAGCACTGCCGATGACAGGTGACGAATTTTACATCTACTACGATAAAGAGGGCAGCACGATGCTCTCTGGATTAAAGATGGCGGATGACAGCTGTCAAAAAAGCACGTGGCTGTCAAAAAGCACGTGGCTTTGTTTACCACGCGCTAGTTAGGTTACGTTGGTACTACTGAGGTTTAGCCCCGTCAAGATGGCAGTACTGAGGTTAGCGATGCGTTGTTGTCTGTCAAGAAGCACGTGGCTGTCAAAAACACGTGGCTTTGTCTACCTCGCGCTAGTTAGGTTAAGTTGGTACCCCTGAGGTTTAGGCCCGTCAAGGTGGCAGCAGTGAGGTTAGCGATGCGTTGTTGTCGATGGCAGCTGTCACAAAGTACGTGGCTTTATTTACAAATTCAAATCTCCCGCCAAAATTCAAATTTCCCGCCAGAATTCAAATTTCCCGCCAACATTCAAATTTCCCGCGGGAGGAGGCCGCAGAACTGTCCAATTATACTACTATCGAACTAGCGCGACACGTTAGCCTCTAAGCTAGCTTTCTTCATAAGAGTAGCAGCCATCTTACGCAAGCACCCTTAAAGCGTCTCATAAGAAGTTGTGCATTGCCGCCCTCTTGTGTCCGCCATCTTGCGCAAGCATCCTTAGGGCGTCTCAAGCCATCTTGTGCAAGGACCCTTAAGCCGTCCCATAAGACCAGCCGCTATCTTGCGCAAGCATCCCTAGGGCATCTCATAAGGAACCATGTATAACTGCCATCTTGCGCAAGCATCCCAAGGGCGTCTCATAAGAACCTGTGTATAGCAGCCATCTTGCGTAAGCAGCCTTAAGGAGTCATGTATAGCCGCCATCTTATGCAATTAGCGTCGAGAGAGGGATGCTGTAGAATTTTTCTTTTTAATTTATCCACCGCCACTTTTCAAAGGTATCTAGCTAAAGATGGCAGCACGGTGCTCTTTTGATTAATGATGGCGGATGACAGCTAACAGAACTTTTCAAATTGGCGGCTACTACAGAGGGCAGCACGGTGCTCTGTAGATTAAAGATGGCGGATGACAGCTGACAAAATTACCCGCACGATAGCAGCACGGTGCTCTGTTGATTAAAGATGGCAGATGACACCTGTCAAAAAAGCACATGGCTTTGTTTCCAAACAAGAGCACGTGGAATTTGCCGCCACCACATTTCAACTAAAGAGGGCAGCACTATGATCTGTTGATTAAAGATGGCGGTTGGTAGCTGTCAAAAAAAGCACGTGAGTTTGTTTCCAAACAAGAGCACGTGGAATTTTTCAATTTGCCGCCACCACATTTCAAAGGCATCTAGCTAAAGATGGCAGCACGGTGCTCTCTTGATTAAAGATGGCGGATAATAGCTAACAGAACTTTTCAAATTGCCCGCTACTACGTGCTTAAGATAGTAGCCATAAAGAGGGCAGCACGGTGTTCTGTGGATTAAAGATGGCGGATGACAGCTGATGAAATTGCCCGCATGATGGCAGCACGGTGCTCTGTTGATTAAAGATGGCGGATGACAGCTGTCAAAAAAGCACATGGCTTTGTTTCCAAACAAGAGCACGTGGAATTTGCCGCCACCACATTTCAAAGGTATCTAGCTAAAGAGGGCAGCACTGTGCTCTGTTGATTAAAGATGGCGGATGACGGCTGTCAGAAAAGCGCGTGAGTTTGTTTCCAAACAAGAGCATGTAGATTTTTTCAAATTGTCGCCACCACATAGAGGGCAGCACGGTGCTCCCTTGAATAAAGATGGCTGCTGTCATGTGGAATTGCCTGCCACCACATTTCAAAGGTATCTAGCTAAATAGGGCAGCACGGTGCTCTCTAGATTAAAGATGGCTGCTGTCAAAAAGCATTTTTCAAATTATCCGCCACCACATTTCAAAGGTAAGTAGCTAAAGAGGGCAGCACTGTGATTAAAGATGGCGGATAACAGCTGTCAAAAAAGCACGTGGATTTGTTTATCTCGAGCTAGTGAGGTTAAGTTGGTAGCACTAAGGTTTAGGCCCGCCAAGATGGCAGCACTGCCGATGACAGGTGACGAATTTGCAGCTACTGTGATAAAGAGGGCAGCACGGTGCTCTGTAGTTTAAAGATGGCGCATGACAGCTGTCAAAAATGCACGTGGCTGTCAAAAAACACGTGGCTTTGTTTATCTCGCGCTAGTTAGGTTAAGTTGGTACTACTGAGGTTTAGGCCCGTCAAGATGGCAGTACTGAGGTTAGCGATACGTTGTTGTCTGTCAAAAAGCACGTGGCTGTCAAAAAACACGTGGATTTGTTTACCTCGCGCTAGTTAGGTTAAGTTGGCACTACTGAGGTTTAGGCCCGTCAAGATGGCAGTACTGAGGTTAGCGATGCGTTGTTGTCGATGACAGCTGTCAAAAAGCACGTGGCTTTGTTTACAAATTCAAATTTCCCGCGGGTGGTGGAGGAGACCGCTGGGAAGCCTCTGGCTGTGGTGGTGGTGGAGGAGGCATCTGGGAGGCCTCTGGCTGTGGTGGTGGTGGAGGTGGCCTCTGGGAGGCATCTGGCTGTGGTGGTGGTGGAGGTGGCCTCTGGGAGCCGGAGGAGGTGGTGGCCGCAGAACCATCCAATTATACTACTGTCTATTTATTTTACCTCACTGCACAACACTTCTAAACTTTGTCATCTCCGGTGTTGTGCTATTTTTTAACTACTTCCTAAATTATGTTAATTCTAACACCACATGTTTCCAGTCGCGTTATATGATATGGCAAATTTCCATAATCGATATATGTCATACAAATTTTCTGTATTCATGGGTTGTAACTTTATAAAGGCAACTGAATCTTCAGAGATTAATGAATACATTATTTTCATGATTTTAGTGTAATGATCTACGAAATATCAGTCAGCGTTATCTCGAGTGACTCATGTAGTTAGTACAGGCTGAGCAGAATGAGGAATACGCTGCCCATTTTTCCTACACTTTAATATTTTCTTCTCTACTTTTATGTCATCTTTAATTTTGGCCATCATAATTCCACAACGACGAGGTATATGTTTCGATGTATTATTGACACACCTGGGATTTAACTCAGGTGTTGTACGACTGTAATGGCAGTGAATCTCCAGCATTCAATGAACAAATTTCGTGATATCACTGATATGTTCTGCGTATTACAACTTAGCTTTAACCCAAGTGCCTCATCTTGTGAATATACGATGAGGTGGTATCTTGCCTCGTTGTATCAGAGCCACAAGTCACGCCGACAATTCAGTACGGATGTCCTTATTAATAAGCAACGTCAAAATTGGATGGAAGCAAAGAGCAAATTTCGTTATTCACCAAGAGAACATAACGTCACATTTATAGAAGTCTAATGAACACATTGGACTCTACCAGACAATGATCCCAGGACCTAATAAGGAGTGATTTTATCACGCCTATTACGTTTAAAAGTCCGTGAACCAGTAGCCCACAACGAGGGAACGCTCTGTTTCTCAACCGACGTAGACAAAAAGCAGGGCGCGCCAAGCTCCACTGTGTGAGAGAGAAAGGCGCAAGCGAGACAGTCACAGGAATTTATTAACCCAAGCTTGCTCAGTTTGCTTGGCGAAATACAACTGCCCATTATAGGAGGAAAATATGAGATGCTTCAACGTTGGAAAACCCAACGAACTGATTTCTCTCTAGCAGGGGTAGTCAATATGGGCGAAATAAAAATGCGAACCGCCAAGATATAGAGTGGCAGATATCGAAAGAGTTAGATCGCAAAATATAATTTTTGAGTTTTTTCTGTCAGTGTTTACTATATGCCGACCTCTACAACCTCCAAAATTGTAACAACACATCATCTAATGCATTCATTTTAGAAAGCACTTCAAACAGTTTTCATTGTTCTGAAATTCGTCACTTTTCTTCATTCAAAGCATTATGAGTTGTAACTCTTTTGCAGATTATAACATCCGCGTAAGATGCGCGTACACAACAATTTTCGGAAAATTATGTAACACCTCGATTTATGAGAGGCAATGATGTAAACTGCTAAAACTCTAAACTCTACTCTTGAAAATCATAGATTTTGAAGTGCAACTCTGTCGTTCACGGCCATCGAATTATACAGCCATGCCCAATCATGCATTAATTCATCATTCTGGTTGAAGCTAGGATATTACAGCAGTAGTAGGGCAAGGCGGGTCCCAAGACCATAGTGTCAGCACTATTTCTGCTCCGTCAGCACCCGAGGTCTTTGACCCCAGCGAATGGTCATTGACCTCGTGACGTCATGACCACGTGACCGTGACGTCGCGACCACGTGCTCTTGTTTGTAAACAAAGCCATGTGCTTGGCCACGTGCTTTTTTGACAGCTGTTACGGTAACAGCTGCCATCTGTAAACAATAGAGCATTGCTAACATGACGGGGCCACGGCTGTTTGCTTATGCATGTGGTGGCGGGCAATTTGAATTTCCACGTGCTTGATCTGACAGCTGTCCTGTTTTAACCACGTGGGCATGGCTAATTTCAGTGCTGCTATGTTTACAAACCTAAACCTTGACTGCTGCCACCTTATGGATGTGGTGTGGCGGGCATTTAAAAAACTGAGGTGATTGTTTGACAGCTGTCAAGGCGACGCCTGCTATCAGTGCTGTCATCTTGATGGGACTTAGCTAGGCATAGCTGCCCTTCTCAACCTACCATCATTTTAGAGGTGATAGTTACAAATCAAGCTGCCCTTCACGACATACCATCATTTTAGAGGTGATAGTTACAAAGCAAGCTGCTCTTCACGGCGAGCTGCTTTTCTCGAGATACTCACCATCTTATAGCGGGCCGCCCTTCTCAACTTGCCATCATCTTCGAGAACATAGTTTTAAATCAAGCTACTTTTTTCGACGTACTCACCAAGCTGCTCTTTTTGACATATGAAAATCTCAGAGAACATACATTTAAAGCAAGCTGCCCTTCTGAACATTCTCAGACCTTAACCTTACTGCTGTTATCTCAACTACGTTGTCTATGGAATTTGAAGGTTAACAGCTTTATCTTCCGCCTCCCCTGATGTGCAGTCTTAGCAAGCTGCCCCTCTCGACATGACCCTTCCCGACATAGCAAGCTGCCCTTCTCGACATTACTTAGGAGAGGATTAAGCAAGCATTTAACAAAAGAGCTTCCTTCTCCTCCTTTTCAGGCAAGCTACCCTTCTCGATATACTACCATGTTAGAGAATATAGTTTAAATGCAAGCTGCCCTTCTCAACACTCTCAGACCCCCAACCTTACTGCCGTTACCTTAAAAACGTTGTCTATGGAATTTGGAAATATAACAGCTTCCTCCTTCTCCTCCTCCCCTTCGTTAAAGGGCTAAAGGGCTTCCTCCTCCTGGCAAAAGGACACCTCCTCCTTATCCGTATAACAAAAGGGCTTCTCATTATTTGCCTACCTTATCCTCCTCCTCCTCACAGTTACAGATGTTAGCCTAATCCCTCCTCCTACGGACAGATACCTTCTCTAATTGAATACTTACGCTATGTAGCGTTGTCCTCGTCGCATAAGTTTTTCGATTGAGGAGCGAGCGGTAGGAGGAGAAGGCGGTAAGGAGAAGGTAATAATTTTTCAGTTCCAAAAAATATTGTATGCGTTATCCGACGAGAAAAACCAATTCAATCTAGTTATAGAATGCAATTGCAAAAATATAGAATTAAAATGCTGTATGTCTTCATCCGACAACAGAAAAATGTTGACTATTAAAAAGAATAACTTTTATCGCTACTGAGCTGTATATTTCTATTCGACAAGACAAGTTACAATTAGCACACACTAGAATTGATTGTAGAACATGCTAATGCACAGTACGTTATTATCCGATAACGAAACATGTTGACTATTAAACAGAAAAACTTTTATCGCTACTGAGCTGTATGTTTCTATTCGACAAGACATGTTACAGTTAGCACACACTAGAAATGATTGTAGAACATGCTAATGCACAGTACGTTATTATCCGATAACGAAACATGTTGACTATTAAACAGAAAAACTTTTATCGCTACTGTGCTCTATATCTCTATTCGACAAGACATGTTACAGTTAGCACACACTAGAAATGATTGTAGAACAAGACCAAACATGTTGGCAATTAGGGTTCAGAACATAACAGTTATAACGCAGAACATTGTGAGATTAATCTCTCTGTTAATGCAAACGTACTTCTATGCAATCAACGCGCACACATAGAACTGTAAATTTTGTATACCTCTATCCGACGTACTTCTTCTTAATCACTGCAGATAAAATTATTACTACTTAGCAGGGGATACCTTTGTCCTAAGGAGATGGATTTTATAGGATTCGAACACATGCAGCATCTGTATAGAGATTTAGTTACCGAAAGAGAATAAAAATCATACTACTGTGCACATAAAATGATTTTACTGCTTAGCAGGGGATACCTTTGTCCTACATCATATTGTGTTAAGGAAAACATATGGATTCAGTCCCTGTTCTAACATCATAAAGATCGTGGGATTTAAACTTTGTTCACAAGGGAGAGGAACAGAAGTGTACTACATCTTAAATCAATAATCGCTACTACAATGCATATAAAATAAGCTGTGAGAAGGATAGGTAATATATATTGTCAACTTACCTTGATTTTAGGGCCGGATACTCATGCGACACTCACAACAGCTGTTTTACATTGACGTATCCTGGAAGGATTTACTTCCACGAAATGAATCCCCTAACGCCATGAACTAACACATAGTAGGATTGAATGCTGACACATAAAACAGGTGTTTTGTGTTTAGAACACTGAATGACTGATTGAAACATTTTATGAATATAGATTCAAACACTAGAGTGTTTTTAAGACCAGCTGTAATGTTTACATCACTAGAATCGAACACTATAGTCGATGCCGGGAACTACAACAGGGGTTTTGTGTCTAGAACACTGATTGTGTAATTGAAACATTTTTTTGAATATAGACTTAAACACTAGAGTTATTTTATGGCTTACTGTAATGTTCACAATACTAGAATCGAACACTATAGTGGATGACGAAACCTACATGTGTTTAGTGTTTATAACACTGATTGTCTGATTGAAACATTCTATGAATATAGATTTAAACTCTAGAGTTATTTCATAGCCTACTATAATGTTTACAAGACTAAAATCGAACAAGAGATAGGATTGTGTGCCTAAGATAAGGATCTATCTTTTTTGTCTACACAATAAAAAGCATTAGAGCTTTCAATCGCTAGCTATTTACAGTCGTGTGCAAATTCGGATTTTTGTTACAGAAGTCCTGGGTTCGATTCCCGTTAGTGTCCAGAATTTTAACAAGGGCACACAACATAAAATAAATTACTATGTTTACATCGTAGATTATATATACACTTACCTTTGAATACACATTCCCCTAACCACACAGCTAATTCGCTCAGTGTTGCAAAAGCAACGCTACTTTACAAAGTATGAATATAGGTAAGATATATCTTCAATGATTTGCCTGGTGCGAAAATAAGAAATTATGGAAACATAAATTGCCCTAACCACGCAGCTAATTCGATCCGTCATCGCCACTTTACAAAATATGAATACAGCTAACATACAACGTCCATCATTTGTCTGGTGTGAAAATCAGAAACCATGGAAACGCATTTTCAGAGTGCAGTTCGAAACCGTTATATGCTGATAGCTAGCGATCGTTGCTCGAGGGTCTTACACAATATTAATTATACATACCGTTTACGTGGGTGATAGACTGTAAAATGGAATGTGTTTTTGCAACGCTGCATGTTTCTGCCCAAAGTTAGCATGACGTCATGTGACACCGCACTCGTGTCCAACAAAAGTAAAATAGCGGTCAGTGTTTTCGCTACACAGCAGGATGTGAAGTAACATCGCGGTAACCACTGCTCAAACTCGTATCGTCCTGTTGACACCAACAGGGCACCTAGCTGAGTCTGTAGGTGCGAACGCGCTACACGCTGTAGGAAAATATAGCTCTTGCATTTTGCTTGCTGTAACATACAGCTACGCGGCCCTAACCATGTCTTATCTTCAAGGCTTCCGACCGCGTAGCGAATTCGCTCGGTATAGTTTTCTAATACAACGAATCTCACTAGATTAAAGCAAGGGCTGTCTACTTAGTTCGAATAGAACACTGAAAAACTCTGTTGTAAAAGATAGCAAATGCACTACTTTATTATAAAATGTAGGTGAATTCGCATGCCCGGTCTTTAGTAATAGAAGTTCCGTTCGCGACACTGTCTAAATATGAACACAGGACATACACTTACCTTTGATGTTAATTCACTCGGTACTTTGTTTATCTTTGAATAACTCAAAAATTAAACTAAGCACTGATTATTGCAGACTGAACAAGCTACGTAGCTGAGTCTAACTGTTTATTGCAGACTAACTGTTAAATAAACTAATGACTGATCATTGCAGACTGAACAATCCGCCTAGACGAGTTTGATTAAATAATCTGAGCACTGATCATTGCAGACTAAAAAAGCTACCTACCTAGCTGAGTCTGACTGATCATTTGCAGACTAACTGTTAAATAAAGTAAGAACTAAATTATTGCAGACTTAAGAAAGCATCTAGACGAGTTCGATTCCCGACACTGTCTAAAATGTCATTATTTAAAGCTAATTTACTCGGTGCTTTGTTCACCGTAAAACTCTGAAAACAAACTAAGTACTAATTAATGTAGACTGAGTGTCATAACATTAAACATAAACTAAGCAATGTTTATTGCAGACTGAATTAGCTACCTAGCTGAGTCTAACTAATTATTGTAAACTAACTGCGAAATAAACTGATGACTGATTATTGCAGACTGAAAAATGCACCTAGACGAGTTCGATTCCAGACAGTCTAAACTTTCATCACAGAACATACACTTACCTTTGAAACTAATTTACTCGGTACTTTGTTTGTCGTTGAAATACAAACTAATTATTGCTGACTGAGTGTTCAATAAACTGATCACTGTTCATTGCAGACTGAACAAGCTACCTAGCCGAGTCTGACTAATTATTGTGCAGACTGAGTGTCATAACACTAAAATAAGCTCAGTTAGTTGTGTAAATCGAAGGCTTGAACTTACATGCGGTTTTACATTCTTAAAACAAAACTCGCTTCCACTATTCATTACCTAAGAGACTTACATGTATAAAGGGAAGGGATTAAATTATATATTAGATGTGCGCTATCTGCACGATACGAACTATGTAACGTGTTCATGCCTTGCTATCCGTCGCATAGTTAGGGCTTCATTCAATGTAACCGGACATGCATTCTCGCAGATGGAAAGTGCGGCTGAACACTTACATCTTACAATAGAGAAGGAATATTTCATGTTGAAGCAAAGCTACACTTTCGGTTTTATTATGTACATATATTTGTTGTTGTTTTTGCTCTAAAACATATAGATAAATATAAAAAATGCCGGTCCGTGGTGTAGCGTGCCTGTTTGCTTCTCGACCGGACACCCCGAGTTCGATTCCTGGCCAGGTCGGGGATTTTTCCCTGGACCTATAAGCTGGTTCGAGGTCTACTCAGCCTACGCGATTAGAATTAACGAGCTGAGATGACGACCCAAGCCAAGAATAACAGCCGTTGTGCTGACTACACAACCCCTCATCATCTGAACAGCAGTCGCTTAGCAGCCCAAGGCCCTTTCAAAGGGCTGTTGTGCAGTAGAGGTTTGGTTTTTCTTATTGTTTATGTCAATCAATCAATCAATCAATCAATCAATCAATCAATCAATCAATCAATCAATCAATCAATCAATCAATCAATCAATCAATCAATCAATCAATCAATCAATCAATCAATCAATCAATCAATCAGTCAATCAATCAATCAATCAATACTGATCTGCATTTAGGGCAGTCGCCCAGGTGGCAGATTCCCTATCTGTTGCTTTCCTAGCCTTTTCCGAAATGATTTCAAAGAAATTGGAAATTTATTGAACATCTCCCTTGGTAAGTTATTCCAATCCCTAACTCCCCTTCCTATAAATGAATATTTGCCCCAGTTTGTCTTCTTGAATTCCAACTTTATCTTCATATTGTGATCATTCCTACTTTTATAGACGCCATTCAAACCTATTCGTCTACTAATGTCATTCCACGCCATCTCTCCGCTGACAGCTCGGAACATACCACTTAGTCGAGCAGCTCTTCTTCTTTCTCTCAATTCTTCCCAACCCAAACTTTGCAACATTTTTGTAACGCTACTCTTTTGTCGGAAATCACCCAGAACAAATCGAGCTGCTTTTCTTTGGATTTTTTCCAGTTCTTGAATCAGGTAATCCTGGTGAGGGTCCCATACACTGGAACCATACTCTAGTTGGGGTCTTACCAGAGACTTATATGCCCTCTCCTTTACATCCTTACTACAACCCCTAAACACCCTCATAACCATGTCAGCTCGTAATGTATCGTGCATGCATCCCGCCTGGAGGCCGCGGGTTCGATTCCCGGCCAGGTCGGGGATTTTTCCCCTAGACATTATAGCTACTCGAGGAGCTGAGATAGCAACCCAAGCAAGGACTATGGATCGTCGTGTTGACTATACAACCCCTCCTTATCTGAGCAGCGGTCGCTTAGTAGGCCAAGGCACTTTTAAAGGGCTGTTGTTCCGTAGAGGTTTGATTTTTTCTTATTGTTAATGTCAGTCCCGTAGTGTAGCGTTCATGCATCTCGCTGGAGGTCCGGGTTTGATTCCTGGCCAGTTCGGGTATTTTTCTCCTAGACCTTATAGCTACTCGAGCAGCTGAGATAGCAATTCTCCTAGACCTTATAGCTACTCGAGGAGCTGAGATAACAATCCAAGCTAAGAATAACGATCGTCGTGTTGACTACACAACGCCTCATTATCTGGGAGTGGTCGCTTAGCAGGCTAAGGCTCTTTCAAAAGGCTGTTGTGCCGTAGGGGTTTGTTTTTTCTTATTGTTAATGCCGGCCTATGGTGTAGTGTGCGTGCATCTCACTCAGAAAACGCGAGTTCGATTCTCGGAAAGGTCAGAAATTGTTTCCCTAGTCTTAAGGGCTACTCGAGGAGCTAAGGTAGCGATGCAGTAAACAAGTTTCAGTCAGTTATTTCGTGTTCCGAACATAGCAATCAGTGTTCTGAACACCTGTCGTAGGTAACAGCATCGAATATAGTGCTCGATTCTAGTCTTGTTACCATTGCAGTAGGCGATGTATTTTTTGCCTGTTCGAATCCACCTTCTTAGGACAAAAGTATCCCCTGCTAAGCAGTAGACATGTTTTAATCAGTTATTTAGTGTTCTGAACACATCAACCAGTGTTCTGAACACCTGTTCTAGGTAACGACATTGACTATAGTGTTCGATTCTAGTCTTGTTAACATTCCAGCGTACAGTAGCAGCAATAAGGTTAGTATCTGTGAAGATAGCAGCACTAAGAATAGCCATGTTTAAAATTTTCTTGAACAAAGAGCAGTAAGTTTTTAAAATTCTACCGCTAGACCATGTACACATCACCTATCGAATATGCAAGCATCGACTATCGTATTTACTTTTCCAATAGAGTGTACAACGATCGCATGTGCGTGCGCACACATATCCATATGTATACAGGTCGACTATCAACTAAACTTCTTCCGCTAGAGAGTACAACGATCGCATGTGTCCGCGCGCACCTATCGATAAGTATACACATCGACTATCGTACTAAACTTCTTCCGCTAGAATGTACAACGATCGCATGGGTGCGCGCGCACGTATCGATATGTATACACATCGACTATCGTATTGAACTCCTTCCGGCAGAGTGTGCAAACATCGCATGTATGCACGCACCTCAACTGCTCATTGATCTGCGCGCGCACTGCATGCTGATCTATGCATTACCCCCACCCGCACAACGTAGGTATGAATACGGGAGTAAGCTAAAGTGTTCCTACCTTGCCTTGTAAGAGACGACCGGGCCCTGACTAGGAGGAGACGTCGCTACGGCGGTGGACCACTAGGGAGGGAGAGAGAGAGAGTAGTATAATGGGAGAGTTCGGCGGCCACCGCCACCTCAGGCTCCCAGTGGCCACCTCCACCTCCACCTCAGCCAGAGGCCTCCCAGTGGCCACCTCCACCTCCACCTCAGCCAGAGGCCTCCCAGTGGCCACCTCCACCTCCACCTCAGCCAGAGGCCTCCCAGATGCCTCCTCCACCTCCCGCGGGAAATTTGAATTTGTAAACAAAGCCACGTGCTTTTTGACAGACAACAACGCATCGCAAACCTCAGTACTGCCATCTTGACGGGCCTAAACCTCAGTAGTGCCAACTTAACCTAATTAGCGCGAGGTAAACAAAGCCACGTGCTTTCTGACAACCACGTGCTTTTTGACAGATTTGTAAACAAAGCCACGTGCTTTTTGACAGCTGTCATCGACAACAACGCATCGCAAACCTCAGTACTACCATCTTGACGGGCCTAAACCCCAGTAGTGCCAACTTAACCTAACTAGCATGAGGTAAACAAAGCCACGTGTTTTTTGACAGCCACGTGCTTTTTGACAGATTTGTAAACAAAGCCACGTGCTTTTTGACAGACAACAACGCATCGCTAACCTCAGTACTACCATCTTGACGGGCCTAAACCTCAGTAGTACCAACTTAACCTAACTAGCGCGAGATAAACAAAGCCACGTGCTTTTTGACAGCCACGTGCTTTTTTGACAGCTGTCATCCGCCATCTTTAAACTACAGAGCACCGTGCTGCCCTCTTTCGTCACCTGTCATCGGCAGTGCTGCCATCTTGACGGGCCTAAACCTTAGTGCTACCAACTTAACCTCACTAGCTCGAGATAAACAAATCCACGTGCTTTTTGACAGCCACGTGCTTTTCTGATAGCTGTCATCCGCCATCTTTAATCTATAGAGCACAGTGCTGCCCTCTTTAGCTACTTACCTTTGAAATGTGGTGGCGGATAATTTGAAAAATGCTTTTCGACAAGCAGCCATCTTTAATCCAGAGAGAACAGTGCTGCCCTCTATGTGGTGGCGGCAAATTGAAAAATTCCACGTGCTCTTGTTTGAAAACAAACTCACGTGCTTTTTTGACAGCTGTCATCTGCCATCTTTAATCTATAGAGCACAGTGCTGCCCTCTTTAGTTTGAAATGTGGTGGTGGAAAATTCCACGTGCTCTTGTTTGGAAACAAAGCCACGTGCAGCTGTCATCCGCCATCTTTAATCAACAGAGCACTGTGCTACTATCATGCGGGCAATTTCATCACCTGTCATCCGCCATCTTTAATCCACAGAACACCGTGCTGCCCTCTTTATGGCTACTACCTTAAGCACATAGTAGCGGGCAATTTGAAAAGTTCTGCTAGTTATCATCCACCATCTTTGAGCACCGTGCTGCCATCTTTAGCTAGATACCTTTGAAATGTGGTGGCGGCAAATTGAAAAATTCCACGTGCTCTTGTTTGGAAACAAACTCACGTGCTTTTTCGACAGCTACCATCCGCCATCTTTAATCAACAGAGCATAGTGCTGCCCTCTTTAGTTTGAAATGTGATGGCGGCAAATTCCACGTGCTCTTGTTTGGTAAACATAGCCATGTGCAGCTATCATCCGCCATCTTTAATACAGAGAGCACCGTGCTGCCCTCTTTATCGTAGTAGATGTAAATTCGTCACCTGTCATCCGCGGTGCTGCCATCTTTAGCTAGATACCTTTGAAAAGTGGTGGCGGATAATTTAAAAAGAAAAATTCTACAGCAGCCCTCTCTCGACGCTAATTGCATAAGATGGTGGCTATACATGACTCCTTAAGGGTGCTTACGCAAGATGGCTGATATACACAGGTTCTTATGAGACGCCCTTGGGATGCTTGCGCAAGATGACAGTTATACATGGCTCCTTATGAGATACCCTAGGAATGCTTGCGCAAGATAGCGGCTGATCTTATGGGACGGCTTAAGGGTCCTTGGACAAGATGGCTTGAGACGCCCTAAGGATGCTTGCGCAAGATGGCGGACACAAGATGGCAGCTATACATAACTCCTTATGAGACGCTATAAGGGTGCTTGCGCAAGATAGTTGCTACTCTTAGCTTAGAGGCTAACGTGTCGTGATAGTTCGATTCATTAAATTTAGGGCTTAAATGCAAAATGTTAAATATATCGAAAACGGTGCACCATAGAGCAAAACGGACAAAATTTTTCTGCCTAATACCCAGGTTCGCAGTATGAGGAACAAGAAAATCATAGTCTAATGATGGGATCATCGGTTCGGTTCCTACTTAGGCCCTTTGGCATTTGCTCTGTTTTAGCTTGTATTGAAGCGAGTCTTCGTAACATGATCAGGTCTAGCTATGGTAGAGAGTATAACGTACCGTGCAGGTTCGATTCATTAAATTTGGAGGCTTAAATGCAAAATGTTAAATATCTCGAAAACGATGCATCGTAGAGCAAAACGGACAAAATTTTTCCGCCTAATACGTAGGTTCGTAGTATCAGGAACAAGAAAAAACATAGTCTAATGATGAGATCAACGGTTCGATTCCTACTTAAGCCCTTTGGCATTCGCAGCTATCTATTTCTACAAGATGGTGGCTGCTCTTATGAGAAACAAGATGCCTTGAGACGTCCTAGGGATGCTTACGCAAGATGGCAGACACACAATGGTGACTATACATAGCTCCTTATGAGACGGCCTAGGGGTGCTCGCACAAGATGGCGGCTACTCTTATGAAGAAAGCTAGCTTAGAGGCTACTGCGCAAGATAACAGCTGCTGTTATGCATGTGGTGGAGGGCAATTTGAAATTCTATGTGCTTAATCAACAGAGCACCCTGCTGCCCTCTTTAGCTGAAATGTGGTGGTGGATAATTTGAAAAATTCTTTTGACAGCTATCATCTTTAAAAACAATGGCGACTATACTTAGGCTGTTAAGGTCTTATCATTCTCCTCCTCCTCCTCCTCCTCCTCCTCCTTCTCTACCTCCTCCTCCGCCTCTTATGTCAAGGCATAGCTTTATATCGAACAAGTTTAAACCTGCATCGCGAAGGCAAGCGTGTGCAGCGATAACATTATTGTGCATGTTTAGACTTTCGAAACATAAGAAGAATAGAATCAAACGCTGTACTCGATACGACATGTGATCAGAACATTGATTGATGCGTTCAGAAAAACAAAATAAGTGATCAAGACTAGAATCGAACAATGTACTCAATACATCATGTGTTTAGAATATGTCAGGGGATACGCTTGTTCTAAGAAGATCAGATTGAAACATAACAAGACTAGAATAGAACACTGTAATCGATGTTAACTTCAACATGTGATCAGAACATTGATTGATGTGTTCAGAACACAAAATAAGTGATCATGACTAGAATCGAACACTGTACTCGATACAACATGTGATCAGAACATTGATCGATGTGTTCAGAACACGAAATAAGTGATCAAGACTAGAATCGAACACTGTACTCAATACAACATGTGTTTAGAACATGTTAGGGGGTACCCTTGTTCTAAGAAGATCAGAATGAAACATAACAAGACTAGAATCGAACACTGTAATCGATGCTGTTAACCTCAACATATGATCAGAACATTGTTTGATGTGTTCAGAGCAAAAGTACAATTTTGATGATTTGCTTAGTGTAAAATCAAAAACTATGGAAACACACTGTGCACATATCGCGTAGCTAACTCGCTCAGTAAGCAATATTGCAAAACTACAACTTCAATGATTTGCATAGTGTAAAAATCAAAAACACACTGTACCCATACTGCGCAGCTAACTCGCTCGGTAAACGATATAGCCAAAGTATAACTTCAAATTATTTACCTTCCATCATTCGTCTTGTGTGTAAAAATCAGTCGAACAAGCTATCGCATAAACATGGCTGAAAAAAAATTGTGATAGGGTATGGAACCCAGGGGTTACATCTTATCAGAAGGGCAAAAAGGATGAAAGGACTCTTCCTCCTCCTTACCACACATTCCTTGAAGGGCTAATTGGCTGAAGGGCTAATGGGCTAAAGGGCTAATGGGCTAAAGGGCTAATGGGCTAAAGGGCTAAAGGAGCAACAACCTCGTCGATCGCTATCAGCAAGAACGCTTGTACTTTGTAGAAAATTAATCTTTATTTGTAAATGGTTTCATGTTCAGAACAAGGAATGGAAAATCCCCGAGGTGCGATGAGTTACGTTTTTCGAACTAGTGTTTGGAACACTGAACTTTTCAAGATGATAGCAGAGAGTTTAGCAATGTTCTGTTGTTGGATTTTAAATTCCGCGCTACAACATGCATAAGGTGGTAGCCTTGAGGTTTACCGCCGTAAAGATGGCAAGAGTGAGGTTAACAATGTTCTGTTGTTGGATTTTAAATTCCGCGCTACAACATGCATAAGGTGGCAGCCTTGAGGTTTACCGCCGTAAAGATGGCAAGAGTGAGGTTAACAATGTTCTGCTGTTGGATTTTAAATTCCGCGCTATAACATGCATAAGGTGGCAGCCTTGAGGTTTACCGCCGTAAAGATGGCAGCAGTGAGGTTAGCGACGCTCTATTGTCCTTCTAAGTGAGGTTAGGGTTCGTCAAGAAGACAGCTGTCAAAAAAGCACGTGGCTATGTTTACCAAACAAGAGCACGTGGCTGTGACGTCACGGTCACGTAGTATACCGCCTCAGCATGCAAAGTTTAATGTCTACAACTACGTAGTAAACATTCTGCTATGTTCACAAGATTTTTTACACATAACTATTCTTTATGCTTTAAGTTCATTCACATAGGCTATGCTAAGATAGCAGCACAAACACATGCGAACTTTGTACATTCTAATGGAATAAGTTTAGTACTATGTGCATCATGGATACATGATGTGTGTACGCATTTAAACTTGACTATACGTAATGCTGCTGCTTTGTTTACAAGATTTTTATACATTGCTATTCTTTATGCTTTAAGTTCGTGCACACACAAGCGATAGTCGTACGCTCTGGCAGGAGAAGTTTAGTACGACAGTCGATGCATACATTATCGATAGGTGATGTGTACACGCTTTAGAACATAGCTCATCTTTATGCTTTAAGTTCGTGCACATGGGTTTGGGATACACAAAAGCGATTGCTATATGCTCTAGCGGAAGAAGTCTAGTACGATAGTCGATGCATGTAAAATCGATAGGTTATGCTAAGATAGCAGCACACTTACATGATTTTAGCACAATCTAGTGGAAAAAGTTTAGTATGATAGTCGTTTCGTGCAAAATCATTAGGTAATGTGTAAACGCTTTGAAACAAGGCTATTCTTTGTACTTTAAGTTCATGCGTACAGGTTATGCTAAGATAGCAGCACAATCTAGCGCAAGAAGTTTAGTACGAGATATGCAAAATCGATAGGTGACGTGTACACGCTTTGAAGCATGGCTATTCTTCGTACTTTAAGTTCATGGGTATAAGTTATGCTAAGATACCAGCACAATCTAGCGGAAGAAGTTTAGTACGAGATTCGATGCATGCAAAATCGATAGGTGATGTGTACACACTTTGAAACATAGCTATTCTTTGTACTTTAAGTTCATGTGTATGAGTTATGCTAAGATAGCAGCACGATCTAGCGGAAGAAGTTTTGTACGAGAGTCGATACATGTAAAGTCGATAGGTAATGTGTACACACTTTGAAACATGGCTATTCTTTTTACTTTAAAGTCATGCGTATAGGTTATGCTAAGATAGCAGCACAATCTAGCGGAAGAAGTTTAGTATGATATTCGATACATACATTATCGATAGGTAATGTGTACACGCTTTGAAACAAGGCTATTCTTTGTACTTTAAGTTCATGCGTCTTAGTTATGCTCGCGATAGTCGATGCATGTAAAATCGATAGGTTATGCTAAGATAGCAGCACACTTACACGATTTTAGCACAATCTCGTGGAAGAAGTTTAGTACGAGAGTCGATGCTTGCAAAATCATTAGGTAATGTGTACACGCTTTGAAACATGGCTATTCTTTGTACTTTAAGTTCATGCTAAGATACCTGCACAATCTACCCGAAGAAGTTCAGTACGAGATTCGATACATGCAAAATCGATAGTTGATGCGTACACGCTTTGAAACATGACTATTCATTGTACTTTAAGTTCATGGGTATAGGTTATGCTAAGATAGCAGCACAATCTAGCGGAAGAAATTTAGTACGATATTTGATGCATGCAATAATAATGTGTAATGTGTACCCGCTTTGAAACATGGCTATTCGTTGTACTTTAAGTTCATGTGTATAAGTTACGCTAAGATAGGAGCACAACCTAGCGGAAGAAGTTTAGTACGATACTTGTTGCATGCAAAGTCGATAGGTAATGTGTACACGCTTTGAAACATGGCTATTCTTTGTACCTTAAGGTCACGCGTATAGGTTATGCTAAGATAGCAGCACAATCTAGCGGAAGAAGTTTAGTACAAGAGTCGATGTGTGCAAAATCGATAGGTGATGTGTACACGCTTTGAAACATGGCTATTCATTGTACTTTAATTTAATGGGTATAGGTTATGCTAAGATAGCAGCACGATCTAGCGGGTGAAGTTTAGTTCGATGGTCGATGCATGTAAAATCGATAGGTCATGTGTACACGCTTTGAAACATAGCAATTCATACTGCTGCTCTGTTCCCAAGACTTTTAAGCATAGCTAACCCTAATACTGCTCTTAACGACGTCGAGCTAAGGATTGATTACGTGACCGTGACGTCACAGCCACGTGCTCTTGTTTGGTAAACATAGCCACGTGCTTTTTTGACAGCTGTCTTCTTGACGAACCCTAACCTCACTTTGAAGGACAATAGAGCGTCGCTAACCTCACTGCTGCCATCTTTACGGCGGTAAACCTCAAGGCTGCCACCTTATGCATGTTATAGCGCGGAATTTAAAATCCAACAACAGAACATTGTTAACCTCACTCTTGCTATCTTTACGGCGGTAAACCTCAAGGCTGCCACCTTATGCATGCTGTAGCGCGGAATTTAAAATCCAACAACAGAACATTGCTAAACTCTCTGCTATCATCTTGAAAAGTTCAGTGTTCCAAACACTAGTTCGAAAAACGTAACTCATCGCACCTCGGGGATTTTATTACGTTAAGACGTAACCCCTAGGTTCCATTCCTTGTTCTGAACATGAAACCATTTACAAATAAAGATTAATTTTCTACAAAGTACAAGCGTTCTTGCTGATAGCGATCGACGAGGTTGTTGCACCTTTAGCCCTTTAGCCCTTTAGCCCATTAGCCCTTTAGCCCATTAGCCCTTTAGCCTATTAGCCCTTTAGCCAAGGAATGTGCGGTAAGTAGGAGGAAGAGTCCTTTCATCCTTTTTGCTCTTCTGACAAGATGTAACCCCTGGGTTCCATACCCTATCACGATTTTTTTTCAGCTATGTTTATGCGATAGCTTGTTCGACTGATTTTTACACACAAGACGAATGATGGAAGGTAAATAATTTGAAGTTATACTTTGGCCACATCGTTTACCGAGCGAGTTAGCTGCGCAAATCATCAAAATTGTACTTTTGCTCTGAACACATCAAACAAATGTTCTGATCATATGTTGAGGTTAACAACATCGATTACAGTGTTCGATTCTAGTCTTGTTATGTTTCATTCTGATCTTCTTAGAACAAGGGTACCCCCTAACATGTTCTAAACACATGTTGTATTGAGTTTAGTGTTCGATTCTAGTCTTGATCACTTATTTCGTGTTCTGAACACATCGATCAATGTTCTGATCACATGTTGTACCGAGTACAGTGTTCGATTCTAGTCATGATCACTTATTTTGTGTTCTGAACACATCAATCAATGTTCTGATCACATGTTGAAGTTAACAACATCGATTACAGTGTTCTATTCTAGTCTTGTTATGTTTCAATCTGATCTTCTTAGAACAAGCGTATCCCCTGACATATTCTAAACACATGATGTATTGAGTACATCGTTCGATTCTAGTCTTGATCACTTATTTTGTTTTCTGAACGCATCAATCAATGTTCTGATCACATGTCGTATCGAGTACAGCGTTTGATTCTACTCTTCTTATGTTTAGAAAGTCTAAACATGCGCAATAATGTTATCGCTGCACACGCTTGCCTTCGCGATGCAGGTTTAAACTTGTTCGATATAAAGCTATGCCTTGACATAAGAGGCGGAGGAGGAGGTAGAGAAGGAGGAGGAGGAGGGGAGGAGGAGGAGGAGGAGGAGGAGAATGATAAGGCCTTAACAGCCTATGTATAGTCGCCATTGTTTAAAGATGATAGCTGTCAAAAGAATTTTTCAAATTATCCACCACCACATTTCAGCTAAAGAGGGCAGCAGGGTGCTCTGTTGTTTAAGCACATAGAATTTCAAATTGCCCTCCACCACATGCATAACAGCAGCTGTTATCTTGCGCAGTAGCCTCTAAGCTAGCTTTCTTCATAAGAGTAGCCGCCATCTTGTGCGAGCACCCCTAGGCCGTCTCATAAGGAGCTATGTATAGTCACCATTTTGTGTCTGCCATCTTGCGTAAGCATCCCTAGGACGTCTCAAGGCATCTTGTTTCTCATAAGAGCAGCCACCATCTTGTAGAAATAGATAGCTGCGAATGGCAAAGGGCTTAAGTAGGAATCGAACCGTTGATCTCATCATTAGACTATGTTTTTTATTGTTCCTGATACTACGAACCTACGTATTAGGCGGAAAAATTTTGTCCGTTTTGCTCTACGATGCATCGTTTTCGAGATATTTAACATTTTGCATTTAAGCCTCCAAATTTAATGAATCGAACCTGCACGGCACGTTATACTCTCTACCATAGCTAAACCTGATCATGTTAGGAAGACTCGCTTCAATACAAGCTAAAACAGAGCAAATGCCAAAGGGCCTAAGTAGGAACCGAACCGTTGATCCCATCATTAGACTATGATTTTCTTGTTCCTCATACTGCGAACCTAGGTATTAGGCAGAAAAATTTTGTCCGTTTTGCTCTACGGTGCACTGCTTTCGAGATATTTAACATTTTGCATTTAAGCCCTAAATTTAATGAATCGAACTAGCACGACACGTTAGCCTCTAAGCTAAGAGCAGCAGCCATCTTGCGCAAGCACCCTTAAGGCGTCTCATAAGGAGATGTGTATAGCCGCCATCTTGTGTCCGCCATCTTGCGCAAGCATCCTTAGGGCGTCTCTAGCCATCTTGTGCAAGGACCCTTAAGCCGCCTCATAAGAGCAACCGCCACGCCCTTAAGGCGTCTCATAAGGAGACGTGTATAGCCGCCATCTTGTGTCCGCCATCTTGCGCAAGCATCCTTAGGGCGTCTCTAGCCATCTTGTGCAAGGACCCTTAAGCCGCCTCATAAGAGCAACCGCCATCTTGCGCAAGCATCACTAGGGTGTCTCATAAGGAGCCTTGTATAACCATCATCTTGCGCAAGCATCCCAAGGGCGTCTCATAAGTACCTTTGTATAGCAGCCGTCTTGCGTAAGCACCCTTAAGGAGTCATGTATAGCCGCCATCTTATGCAATTAGCGTCGAGAGAGGACTGCTGTAGAATTTTTCTTTTTAAATTATCCACCACCACATTTCAAAGGTATCTAGCTAAAGATAGCAGCACTGCGTATGACAGGTGACGAATTTACATCTACTGCGATAAAGAGGGCAGCACGGTGCTCTCTGGATTAAAGATGGCGGATGATAGCTGCACGTGGCTATGTTTACCAAACAAGACCATGTGGAATTTGCCGCCACCACATTTCAAACTAAAGAGGGCAGCACTATGCTCTGTTGATTAAAGATGGCGGATGGTAGCTGTCAAAAAGCACGTGAGTTTGTTTCCAAACAAGAGCATGTGGAATTTTCCAATTTGCCGCCACCACATTTCAAAGGTATCTAGCTAAAGATGGCAGCACGGTGCTCTCTTGATTAAAGATGGCGGATGATAGCTAACAGAACTTTTCAAATTGCCCGCTACTACATGCTTAAGGTAGTAGCCATAAAGAGGGCAGCACGGTGTTCTGTAGATTAAAGATGGCGGGTGATAGGTGTCGAAATTGCCCGCATGATAGCAGCACGGTGCTCTATTGATTAAAGATAGCGGATGACAGCTGTCAAAAAAGCACGTGGCTTTGTTTCCCAACAAGAGCACATAGAATTTTTCAAATTGCCGCCACCACATTTCAAAGGTATCTAGCTAAAGAGTACAGCACTGTGCTCTGTTGATTAAAGATGGTGGATGGTAGCTGTCAAAAAAGCACGTGAGTTTGTTTCCAAACAAGAGCACGTGGAATTTTTCAATTTGCCGCCACCACATAGAGGGCAGCACGGTGCTCTCTTGATTAAAGATGGCTGCTGTCACGTGGAATTGTCTGCTACCACAGGTATCTAGCTAAAGAGGGCAGCACTGAGGTTTGCGATGCAAGATGGCTGCTGTCAAAAAGCATTTTTCAAATTATCCGCCACCACATTTCAAAGGTAAGTAGCTAAAGAGGGCAGCACTGTGCTCTATGGATTAAAGATGGCGGATGACAGCTGTCAAAAAAGCACGTGGCTGTCAAAAAGCACGTGGATTTGTTTATCTCGAGCTAGTGAGGTTAAGTTGGTAGCACTAAGGTTTAGGCCCACCAAGATGGCAGCACTGCCGATGACAGGTGACGAAAGAGGGCAGCACAGCGCTCTGTAGTTTAAAGATGGCGGATGACAGCTGTCAAAAAGCACGTGGCTGTCAAAAAGCACGTGGCTTTGTTTATCTCGAGCTAGTTAGGTTAAGTTGGTACCACCGAGGTTTATTCCCGTCAAGATGGCAGTACTGAGGTTAGCGATGCGTTGTTGTCTGTCAAAAAGCACGTGGCTTTGTTTACAAATCTGTCAAAAAGCACGTGGCTGTCAAAAAACACGTGGCTTTGTTTACCTCATGCTAGTTAGGTTAAGTTGGCACTACTAGGGTTTAGGCCCGTCAAGATGGTAGTACTGAGGTTTGCGATGCGTTGTTGTCGATGACAGCTGTCAAAAAGCACGTGGCTTTGTTTACAAATCTGTCAAAAAGCACGTGGCTGTCAAAAAGCACGTGGCTTTGTTTACCTCGCGCTTGTGAGGTTAAGTTGGCACTACTGAGGTTTAGGCCCGTCAAGATGGCAGTACTGAGGTTAGCGGTGCGTTGTTGTCTGTCAAAAAGCACGTGGCTTTGTTTATCTCGCGCTAGTTAGGTTAAGTTGGCAGCACTGGAAGAGGCCTCTGGCTGAGGTGGAGGAGGCCACTGGGAGGCCACTGGCTGAGGTGGAGGTGGAGGTGGCCACTGGGAGGCCACTGGCTGAGGTGGAGGAGGTGGCCTCTCCAGAGAGCCGGAGGAGGAGGAGGCCGCCGAATCCCTGTATTATACTACTAGAGAGAGTTCACACATCCCTTATTTTATTAAGTGGAAAGGTAGAAAGAGGCCTACAAGACACCCTACTCCCCAGAAGTCAATAAAGCATAACATTTACTTAGGTTAGCCCACGTGGTTAAAGATGACAGCTGTCCAAAAAGCACGTGAATTTTCAAATTTCGCTCGCCCACGTGCATAAGGTGGCAGCCATGATGTTTAGTGCCGTACAGATGGCAGCAATGAGGTTAGCGATGCTGTCTTATTTAAAGATGACATCTGTAAAAACGCATGTGGCCAAGCATGATGCTTTGTTTACAAACAAGATCACGTGGTCGTGACGTCACGGTAACGTGGTCATGACGTCACGGGGTCAATGACCTCGGGTGCTGACGCAGCAGAAAAACTGCTGACGCTATGGTCTTGGGACCCACCTTGCCATACTACTTACAGCGAACCAATTACAGAAAGTCGGCTGCCCTCAGAAGGAAAATATTTTTACCCAGGGGTGTACCAGACTGCTTCATGCTTGGTGACGGACGTGAGTGAGGCTCCACAGTAATCAAGTGAGTTGAAGGTGACAAAAATTTGCGAAAGTGTTACATTTGTATTTACCAATCAATATACACACACGTTTTGTTGGTATTGATCATATTTTTCTTCCGAATTTGCATTGTAAAGAAAATGGGTCGCCGAAGCCCAGCCATTACCAGTGCTGCCAACGTAGTGAAGTGCGCGCTTCAGCTTCCTTGAAAAAATTGTGCAGGCCATTTCATAACAGAAGTGGTCAAGTTTAAAATTTAATATCGAAGCGTTGTCAGAGTTAACTGAAAAACTTGATAAGAAGGAGGCGGAAATCCGCAATCTGAAGGATGATATGGACGCTAAGTGTGATTCATTGGAGTAATATAGCAGGAGAAATGTCAGAATTTTCGGCATTCCTGAAAGTTTGAACGAAAACTGCGATGAACTAGTGCTCAACGTGTGCAAAGCAGTAGGTGCAGATGTGAGACTTAATGACATCGATAGGTGTCACATAGTAGGACCTCGATCACCAGGAAAAACACGACCTATCCTAGTGAAATTTGTGTCTTATCGCTCACGGCAGGACGTCTTCACGAAGAAAAGGAAACTGAAAGGATCATCTACAACAATCCGTGAAGACCTTACGGCTATCAGAATGTCCATCTTGAAGACAGCAATCCAGCGTTTTGGACTTACAAACACTTGGACTGATTCAGGAGACATCATAATCAAGAAGGCGGACGGGATAAAATTAAGAGTTTGCCAGTTAAAGGAACTTCCTATGGCATAAGGTTCTGTTGCAGTGCTGCTTTATCACTTCACAATGTGAGTCTACTCCCATCCTTTACCGTAAGTCACAGCCGAGAAGCTATCTTTTTATTTTGTTTAAGAAACTCTATCTATCTATCTATCTATCTATCTATCTATCTATCTATCTATCTATCTATCTATCTATCTATCTATCTATCTATCTATCTATCTATCTATCTATCTATCATCTGTCTATCCTCCTATCCATCCATTTACCGTATTAATTGATCTAAATATCAATTAGCTTATCTGTCTTCTTATCCTACAATCTGTCGATTGACTTACTTTTTGATCATTTTCCTAACTGTTTCTAATTTAAGTCAGGCCCCCGTATTTACGTCTACAAAGATGTAACATCAACACTACGTAGAAAAACTCCTACTCGAGTTCTTCTCCACGCCTAATCTGCTGTTGTACGTTATTATTATTATTATTATTATTATTATTATTATTATTATTATTATTATTATTATTATTATTATTATTATAGACAATTTAGCTATCTAAAATACGTAAATTGCTGATTATTCATTGGATGTATTCGCATGCTGTGTTCTACTTCTAGTTAGTTTTCATTTTAGCAATTGGCAATGCATACCACTAACAGCAGTAATCCCTCTGTCCATAGCAATACTTTTCCTTGTCACACTTCCCCTTCCCCACCCATCCCTTCAACCTGTCAACCTGCTAGTCCATTGACCCGAACCCCACCCTTTGAAGCTACAACACACATTCTCCAGTCAGCCCTAAATAGACATAAAAGCGCACTTCACATGTCACCTTAATGCCCAGAGTTTAGTTTCTCAAACTCGTATAGATGAACTAATAGCGATTTTCATTCCACTCTCCTTTGATATCATCTTAAGCAGTGAAAGTTGGTTGAAAGTCGAACATCAGGCAAACAATCTGGAATTACCCGGCTACTGCCTTCTGAGGAATGACAGACTTGGCAAAGGGGGAGGTGGGGTCTGCGCTTTTGTCTCTTCGCGCTTGAAACCTCAAATTATCTGTCAGTCGCCTCAACAGTACGAGCGTAAACCTGAGTACATGTTCATAGAGATACAGGTCGCTACTGTGCAATGCTTGGTAGGTGTTGTATACAAACCGCCTAAAGCTCGCCGTCTGAATGACTTAGAGACTAATATTAACAGACTGTTACCTATGTACGAACATTTCATAATGATGGGAGATTTCAATACAAATCTTCTAGATCCAGATTCTTCCGAAGCCACCTATCTATTGAATACGTTTCAGGCATGCAGCATAGCGGTCCTCCCACTTTCTCCCACTCACCACACTAAAACTTCACACACACTACTGGACCTAATAGTAACGAACAACCCTGACAGAATATTACATCACGGCCAGACATCTGCTCCCGGACTGTCAGCCCATGACATCATCTTTATGTCTTACGCACTGCAATGCCTCAAACATAAACCTAAGTACGTGACTTACCGAGACTATAGCCGTATTAACAACGAAAAATTATGGGAAGACGCTTTTTCGATGCCGTGGCAGGAGATAACTCATAAAACTAATATTGACGACATGGTCACCACTTTCAATAGCATGATACTACATATTTTTGATAAACATGCCCCTATACGAACAGCACGCGTCTGTAAAAGACTCTCCCCGTGGCTAAATGATGATATAAGAGCAATGATGGCTAAGCGGGATGCAGCTCATAGGAAATATAAACATTACCCGACAGAGGAAAACTTCATCTATTACAAACGACTACGTAATTAAACGACTCAGACAGTAAGAAACGCTCGACTACGGTACGCCCATGACCTTACAAAACCTGACGTAAAACCCGCTACTTTATGAAGTCAATCCGCCATTTTGTACTAAATAAACCGGACAAGGTAGACGATTTGGAAGTTTCTCTTGATGAATTGAATAATCACTTCGTATCCTCCCATATACAATTAAACGAAGAAGCAAAAGAAAATCTTTTGTGTGCAAATTACAACACACCACCCGTAGGCAGATACAAATTTTATTTCAGTTATGTCTCACCCTTTCAAGTGAAAGCGGCTATCATGCGAATTAAAACTAAATCCACAGGGGTGGACAATATATGTATTATAATGCTAAAGAAAATTATCGACGCTATTATTCCAGTATTGATATTCATATACAATTTCTCCCTTCAAAATAATGTATTTCCAACTGTCTGGGAAATGGCCCTGGTGCATCCTTTACCGAAGACAAAATCTCCTATACTAAACAGTGACTACATACCTATAAATATACTGTCAATAGTAGCCAAGGGACTCGAACACATTGTGCATAATCAAATCACCAACTATCTCAACGACCACGACATATTAGACCCACACCAGTCAGGTTTCCGACGCAATCACAATACATGTACTGCCTTACTAAGCGTGACTGACGATATGAGACAGGCTATTGATGAGCAAAAACTGACTATCCTAGTATTATTGGACTTCAGCAAAGCATTTGACTCTGTAGACCATGAGTTGCTCCTATCCAAACTTTATTACCTAGGGTTCTCCTACAGTACTCTGAGATGGTTGGGAGTTTATTTACACGAACGTCAACAACGTGTCATCAATCAAGGTACATTTTCTTCGTGGCAATATGTGAAAAGAGGTGTCCCACAAGGGTCAACCCTTGCTCCTTTGCTATTTTCTGTCTATATCAACGACCTAGCTAAACAGCTGACACATTGTAAACGTCACATCTATGCTGACGACGTACAATTGTACATCCATGCAAAACCAACAGACCTTTCGACAGCAATCGAGCAAATTAACATGGATCTAGAGGCCATAAGTAAATGGTCTTCCCAGCATGGACTTATTTTGAACCCAAAAAGTCCCAAGCTATAGTAATTGCCCACCCAAGACTTATTTCCAGTAATTACCGCATGTCCATCCCTGACGTACAACTTCAAAATCAAGCTTTGCCCTTTTGCAAGAGCGTAAAAAATCTTGGAGTAACCACTGACCAGCACCTCTCATGGACGGATCACATAATATCTGTGAGTTGACGAATTTTTGCTACGTTACACACATTAAACAATTTCAAATTTACTTTTCCGTTCAGTTTAAAGAAGAAACTAGTTGAAACCCTAGTTCTTCCAATATTCGATTATTGCGACGTAGTTTAAAAAGATGTGAAAACCGAGCTTCGAGATAAACTACAACGTGCATAGAATGCCTGTGTAAGATTTATATGTAATCTGAAATTTTCAGATCATGTTACCCAGTCTTACGTCGATTTCGGATGGCTACGCCTTGAAGACAGACGCAAGCTGCATACCCTGACTTCATTGCACCGAATCCTTACCTTACAATCCCCATCTTACCTGTATGAATGATTTCATAGCCTTTCTGAACACCATGATAAAAACACCAGAGCGCTGAGCTCGACATTCCTCGCTAGCATAAATCCTCAACCTACAACAATTTCTTCACTGTTGTGGCCCGCCGTGAATGGAACTTCCTTCCGCAGGAGGTCAGAGGGATATCAAGCCACGGAAGATTTAAAAGTATGTGTTCAAAATATCTCTATGAAACGAGCTCGTAGTGCGACAGTCTTCTTCTTCTTGTTCTTCTTCGTTTCTTCTTCTTCTTCTCCTCCTCCTCCACATGGTCCTCCTTCTTCTTCTTCTTCTTCTTCTTCGTTTTTCTCCTCATTCTTCTTCTTCTTCCTATTATTATTATTATTCATCAATAGTGTTAGAACGTACTCAGCTGTGGTTTTCCTGCATAGTTATCCTTATTCCTATCCCCGTTTTGCAATGTTTTCCACTCACAGTAAACACACGAAAACTGTAACATTCGTCAATGTGATATATTTCTGGAATTGGACAAATTAATTGTAAATATTAGTAGGTTTATCTATATTATTATTATTATTATTATTATTATTATTATTATTATTGAAATTGTACTTCGTTGTATGTTAATTTCTTCGTAGGAAGCAAAATGTTAATTTATATTGTGTATTATAATAGTTATTTTTATGTACAGTAGGATAGCATAGTACCACAGTAATTTGTTTCAGTCTCTTTTTTCATTTATTCAGTATTTTATATATTTTTATGTTATTTATGTATTTCACTCTCTTTTTCATTTATTCATTATTTTTTATATTTTTTGTTATTAATGTATTTCACTGGTTAAATGTAAGACAGGGACACGTGTCCCTAACTTTGCCAGTTAAAATAAACCATATCTATCTATCTACCACGGGTCGTTTGAGGGGGCCGTGACTTCAAAAAATAAGGGTGCGATGCTTCCCCTTTCTTTTGTCAAGGGCTGTTACTAGAAGTGCATGTTGCCTCTCGAGAAGTCGGGGCTGCAAAAAATGCTCTTTGTGAGTTGTATATTTTGTTCTTAGTTCAGAGCGGTTAGATAATAGAACCCAGTAATTAATATTGAAAACACAAAGGGGCGCGGATTGTATATATGTAAATAGACTCAATAATAATTACGACCGTTAATGAGGGCGCTGAACTAGACCAGCTTATAAAATTGGTACTAATGAATATGTACTTACTATTGGATGAGCTAAGACCATGATGATGATGATGATTGTTATTTAAAGAGGCTTGACATCTAATATCATCGGCCACAACTAAGACCATTAGGTGTTATCTAATATCCGCATATGAGTGGATGGACTAAATCCAAACAGGCCAGTAAGCACATCCAACACTTACTGGTATTTTTTCAAACCTGGAGCCCTTGAGTTCGAGTATCGCGCGTGGTGTACATGTACCATAACGTTTGTGCGGACCGCTAGTTCGGAGAACTGTTAAGTGAACAATCACTAAATAGCACAATGTATTATGTAGCAGTGACGCATTTTACAACCCATCAAGAATAAAAATCTCTAGTATGGTAGTCGATATCACAAACGGACCCATGAACTTCCCTGAAGTCAATATTATCGCCATGAAGCACTAACCAACAATGAAAGACTCTATGATGCCCACGTTAATCACAAGGTAGTGACCAGGTAAGTACTTATCATTAATATTGTATTTAAGGGAGTAATAACCGCACACGGCCATCTACATGAATCTGTAAATATCAATCACTGATGATTCATTCTAGCGATTTTAAGTTTCCTAATTAACTAGTATATCATTGGAATAATGCATGTTATATTATGGTAGATGAATAGCCTAAGTGAGAATTAGTTATTGCGGCGTTAATATTAGTAGTCGTGAGTGTACAGATGTATTGACTTCATGTTTAGTTGACATGAAATGAATTTAGTTTAGAATATATTAGAACTAACGTAGAAAAAAATATTCTTCATGTGTCGTCATAGACTATTCACTGCCTGATCATAAACGTCTCAGGTCTCAACTATTATTGGAAAACTGTCAGCAAGGTAACAGTAACCGAATCAAACATTCCGTGATTTTTTTGCTAGTTGCTTTACGTCACACTGACACAGCTAGGTCCTATGGCGACGAAACATTCCATGATGATCAGGCAGAAAAAACATACGAGCTTGAAAATATTATCCTAGTGGAACAAGGAAACTCAGAAAAACACCTATAATATAAGACTGAAGTATTTAAAATTAATTTGAGCACTTCCACAAAAGAAAGCTGCCGAAGAAAATTAAGGTATTACAGAATCCCATAGCACTACCATCAGAATGCTCACTATTCAAACTACATTCTTCATCTTGCAAGTAATCAGAAAGGAAACTAGTGTATAGCTAAGCAGGGTATTTCTGAAGAAAACTGGCGGTAGAAAACTAGCAAAAACTCATATGGAAGGAAAATATAAAAATAACTGTCAACGACAACATTATTCGAGATTATAAAGTAAATATAACACTGCTTGGGAAATAATAAATAAAGAAACTGGTAGGAAGGTTATAAAGGAGCCAACAGCCATTGCACCAAACATCCTGAATTACTTCTTTGTAAACAAGTACACACTGGAAAATAATTCGATATCCTTGAGGAGTGTTACGATTTACCTCCTGACACTCTGCGTTACCATCAATTACAGATGTAATGATGTAAACTTTATGTGACATAAAATTACATTACATGGCAGCTGGTAGCATACATGTATGTGTACGACTAGTGGCAAATAAATAATAATATCCATGTGTGCATTTTCTGTGGCTCACTTATCTCAAGTTGCCATCACATTCGCGTTGCATTCTGCTCATGAATTCCAATTCTCTTATATTTTGTATTCCCTTTTACTGTAGTACGACGGTATTTCCTCCTCCGTTGTCGTTACCTAAAATCAAATTCTAAACAAAAATTACCTGCTTGTGCCCCTGTGCCGCCCCTACCGGGCGAGTTGGCCGTGCGCGTAGAGGCGCGCGGCTGTGAGCTTGCATCCGGGAGATAGTAGGTTCGAATCCCACTATCGGCAGCCCTGAAGATGGTTTTCCGTGATTTCCCATTTTTACGCCAGGCAAATGCTGGGGCTGTACCTTAATTAAGGCCACGGCCGCTTCCTTCCAACTCCTAGGCCTTTCCTATCCCATCGTCGCCATAAGACCTATCTGTGTCGGTGCGACGTAAAGCCCCTAGCAAAAAAAATGTGCCGCACCTCATGATATTATACATCACAATTACAAACAATACACGTGACTACACATTTAATAGATTTCAGTCTTAACAGTATGTAGACTATAGCACGGAGCACTATTATAGAGCAAATACATGTGCGTAACAGTATTTTGGAGTGTCATTGAGCTCGAAGGGTGGAACTGTATGTTGCTGAGCGGCATACAAGAAATAAAAGATCTTCTTCCACTGTTATTTTCTCACTATTGCACTTTTAAAGATATTTCCACAAATCGAATATCTAATCAGCCTTTCTCCATAGCAAGTAGACATAAAGGCATTATGGGAAACTTACTGGGCAAACAAACTTTCAGGCACAGCAAAATTCGACGACACTTCTCCAGAGATAAGAATGTTATGTAATAATAACAATAATGTTACTGAGCCACACATTCTGGCTGTGGTTAAAAGAAAGACCTCTTAGAAAAACGTGGCACTGTATACATGAGAAATGTGCGGCCTGACACGTGAGTTAGTGGACTGGTAACATCGGCGATTGTACCACTGGGAAAATTTACTATTGTATACATCGCTACGGATGGGCGTAATCCAAAACCATGTTAACCCTAGAACAAAAGGGTGAAAATCGTGACATAAATGGTCGGGCTAGGTGTGATAGGCACCATATCAAAACAATTATGTGAACCATTTTAGTGATTAATTTAGCACCAAAAATATTTTACAATAAAATGTTTTGTGAATACCCTGAAAGCATTCGTAGAATAGTCGACTCCATAAAAACTTTAAAATGTCCCCTGAAAAATTAGCATAGCATTTAGGGTTCAAAACACACACGAATATGAACAATTGGGCAAACAATATGTACTTAATACATCTATCAGTTAGCCGCATTTTCCATAAATGAACACAGTAATTCTCAATATGGCAAGCAAAATATAACATGTATATGACACTTAGGGACATTCAAACTGGGTCACATTCAATGGTTTCTTCTGCCTATATCAACTAAAAACGAGGAGAACTATCAGTATTTGAATCCTTTGTAATCACCGCAAAACCGGAATTAACTATATTTGCATCTCCAATGTCTTCTTCTTCTTCTCCAATAAGTCAGCTGTTGGATTCAAGATTACTGGTTATCTCAAATCTGGGTCAGGGTTTGAAACATACTAGGGTTACACAGTCAGACAAGATGAGACTTCATACATAAGCATAACTGCACTTTGAATACAAGGGTGCAGCCGTTCTAAGATTAAGAATTCCAGAAAATAACGTTGAAACGTACCTTATTACAACATGGGCGATGCCGATAGGGTCAAAGTACGTATTCCTTGCGAGTGTACCTACAAAAAGAACAAAGGAACAATGATACATAACATGAGTGTATATGTTCACTAAGATGACTACGATGTCTGTCCGAAAATAAGTCTTATGGGTAAACATTTTAAATTCATTTAGTAAAATGGCTTGATCAATCTGCAGTGTTAGTGGGTGAGTTCTTAAGGTAATACTTCTAAGAATCCTACTAGGGCACTTATTACACAGAAGCAGCTATTCTGGAGACTGAGTGAGCAGGTGTGTATAATAATTACCACACTCGTTACAAGAGTGTGAGAGGCTCCACCAAATTCTTCAGAACGTCCCCGTTCCACACCACAGGTAAGCATATGTAGCTTTATTCCACGCTTGAGAAAATTTACCATCAGGTTGACATCAACAATGTGATCGTAGCTTGATAGAACCCACCGGAGGTTCTCCAAGACTAGCCTCTTCACTAAAGCCTTTACCTCATTCGGAGCAATAGTGTGAATATCATCCATTGTAAGTGACCTTGTGCATTCGAAGATTAGATTTGTTAAATAACTTACTACCGCACTCTTTATAAAATTTGACCAATATCCAGTGTGTGTGTGTGTGTGTGTGTGTGTGTGTGCTTTGAGAGTAAGCAGTAAGCGTGGGCCGGTGTGTTTGAAGAGGAGATATCAGGGGAAATGCTCACCACAAGAGTGTGGATGCTCTACAATATCTTCTTTTTTGCTAGTTGCTTTACGTCGCACCGACACACATAGGTCTTATGGCGACGATTAAAATATCTTTAAGTAGTTGTTCATTATCAAGAGACCCCTTAACAAATTAGTTTCGAGGGTTTGGGCAAAAATCAGTATGCATGAACAGCAATTTCCGAAAAATATATTTAAAGAAAAAGGACTATGACAGTCAATAATGGAGTGAAAACATGCGAAACGTTCACCACAAGAGTACAGAGGCTTACAAATGTCTTTTAGCAGGTGTCCATTAGGTTTGTTCTATTCACGAAATTTTGACCACATTAGTTACGACTGTTTGGGTGACAGAGGTTTCCGAAATATATATTGGCGTGTATGCACGATAACAATCAACAAGGGAGTTTGACCAATATCCAGTGTGTGTGTGTATGTGTGTGCTTTGAGAGTAAATATATCAAACCCTCGCACCGTATGCAGAAGTAAGATATATTATTATTGACAGTATTTGATTTATTTTTATTGTTATCATTATTTCATTGGTATATTTATTCCTAATATTTTAAACTGGAAGGTATCCGTATGAATTTAAGTAATTTGTTTTCTACAAACTGGTGGGAAACATGCTAATTTCAAGTAGAAAATTTATATGAGTCATGCAGACATCCCAGAGTAGAATGAGGTGGTCTTGTTGACTTTGTAGTCGGAAAAATCCTATGAGACATGTGAATAGCCGAGAGTCTGATGAGTTGGACTTGTTGGTGCTGTCATGAGGTCCGGAAGGGGTTTAGGGCGTGCTTTTGACATGATCTTCTACTCGTGATTGGGTGGCCAGGGTCAATCTAGACGTATCATGTAAGAAAAGGTGGAGGTTGCGGTATATATAGGCATGTGATCAAACGACGAGAAGCATACTGGACTTCGCTTCATACTGGACTGGACTTCAAACTTTGGTGGAGGAAACTTGACTTCAAACAGCGAAGGAGAGGAGATGTAACTTTTGTGGAATTAGGTCTAATTGTGTTGGTGAACTGTGTTAAAAACCTTTAACTGTGGAATGCTTAGGCACTTAGTATTGTACGACATGTGGCGGCTTGGTATAATATGTTGGTGAGAACTATGGAGTGCTATATTTCAGACTTTCCATAATTTATGTTCTGGAACAACAAGCGTGTGTTGCTCGATTGCTGTATCCTTAAACCTCGTTTAGGAGTTAGTGACACATTATTATAAAGGTACGTATCTGTGTGATATAACAAGTGGCAATAATAAGAATGTGCAAGTTGTGTTGACACAGAGACAGTGAAGGGTTCTTATCTCCCTCTACTCTCTCTCTCTCTCTCTCTCTCTCTCTATATATATATATATATATATTGAACCCATGACCTTTGTGCCCTAAGAATATGATGTATTAAATTGTCAATTGGAATAAGAAGTTCGATTTCTCGATATCACGGGAGTGACACGTGGCATGGGGGTGGCCACCTTCTGTCCAACGCTCTGGGATACGTGACGTCATTCGCACGTGTCGACCGCGGAAGTATCTAAGTCATTTCGCTGGATTATTTCAGAAGGACGCACGTGTCTTGCTTACCCACGCCAAGTCGACAAAATATAATGCCTATCAAACGAGGTCATTTATCCAGCTAACTGAATATGTATAAATTTTACATATCCATGAACACTACCGCCGGCAATGTATCAAGTATGTGGTTACTCTTGTAATTACAGTTCAGTTAAGTCAGAAAAGTTACGGAAATTTTCTTGGCGGCAAAGAAAAATGCCCGGAGAGAGGGGTAGTTCCTATAAATAAGAAGGGACGCCATGATGAAGCCCCTGCATTTTGTATCACGAGGCTGAAGACGGAGGGTTGAACTGCTCTGTAAAATCGAACGACAAAGGTAGACTAAGTCCAACCAACAGATTTAGCCGATGTGGCTGGGGTCTTGACTCCATGTGGAGTTAGTTTTCCTTGAGTGGAAATAATTGTACAAAAAGGACGGTCAAGTTACCGAATAAATTTGTATTAATTGTGTGTGGTAAAGAAAGTAATTCGTATGCGGGAAATAAGTACTGTCCGTCGTGTGCGATCAACAAGGACGACAAGTAAAGGGCATTTTCATTTTTTATGCTTTATTTCCAAGAAACCGGAAGAATATGATCTGTACAGCCGGAAATGTAAAAATAGCTAAATAAAAATGCCTGGGTCAAAGGTGAGCCCTAAGATGAATGCTGGCGTGACTTAAGGTATGTGACTTACAATCTTACCACCTATTATATCTTGTTTCATGATGTCTAACTCATATGTACTTCTAGGGGGTATATCCGACGCAGTTGGTCACCCCTATGTGGTTTTTGTAAATGTCAGAATACGACGAAAAAGGGTCATTTGTTTTTATGTTTCACTTGGATAAAATTTTTGAAGTCTTTCGAGTGCCGTATGATGTAAAGAAAGTTATTAAATAGGGTTTCGAAGTGATATCACGTCCAATGTAGATCGTCATCTCCGTGTGTTTATTACTTATATTTTGTGATGTCAAATTAAGATGTTCATTCGATGTAAACTTTTCAATTGGAATTTTGATGGAATTGGTGCAGAAGGGATCAGTGGTTACCCATTTTCAATCAGATGGAAGCGCTGTACGTAGTTTTGAGTAACGCATGTCGATGAATTTGTCATGAGTGTAGTGTATCCTATGTCCGTTTAAACCGTGTTTGAGTGACGATAATATCAGGAAATTTCGTAAGTCATTTTCGTAAAAATCCAGTTATTAAAATACGATATCATTTTAGGCGAAGTTATTCATTAATAAAGCATTGTGCGTTATTAGACGTCGTGGATTCTAGTAAGTACTTTTATTCCAGTTTTTTTGTCAGTGATAGTCGTTGAGTTTGGGAAACAGATGTTAGTTTTGTCGTGTGAGTCGAGATGAGATTTGTGAATCAGGTGTTGGAGACCTGTCAATGAAGCCGGGACTTGTGGAAGCCCGAGGAAGATTTTTATAATGTTGGGAATGGAAAGCAGAATACAAGAACCCGCGCCGGTATTAATTTGCGAAGTGTACAATTATTGTGGGACTTTTAAAAGTAAATCTATGTGCATATTTGGTTGGTCAGAATAAATCGTATTTTGTAATTAGACTTTTTGCGAAGTTAAATGTTTCATTCTTTGAGGTCAGTCAGACAAGATGAACAGATGTTTCATATCGAGACTGACAGACAGGGAAGGGTCGTTTGTATCGAGTTTCATATCGAGACTGACAGACAGGGAAGGGTCGTTTGTATCGAGACCGGCAGCTGATCGAGGGGGAAGTTTGTATAACGGAACATGTAGTGGTTTACGTGTAGGACTGAGATTGCATTCGTGGCGACGACGGAATCTAGTTTAAATTTCCATCCGGGAATAACGTGCGAGTAGTTGGATACTGTGGATTTGTTTAATTGAGAACGTAATGTACATTTGAGACCACGAACTTAGAGTATAATGAGAAAGTTTTGCCAAATTTAGGGTTGTCCAAAATATAGAGCGGTGGTAGTGATGATTGTTTTGTCTGTGAGGGGTGCGCAAACTTTATAAAATGTTATGACAAGATATGACATCGTAATTATACAGCGAGTTGCTTTTGGTTTGAACGTAATTATTAGGGTTATCCAAGTGTTAATAATGTCTAGGGTTAGATTAGATTTAAAGTGTGAGTACATGAAACAAGATATAAAACTGGACATGAATGATGTAACAGTTCTTTTCCAGCTAAAGGAATCAACAGATAAACATCAAACATGATTAAACGAATTATGTCCAAAAATGGTGTAGGAACTTGTGAAGAAACCATTCGTCCGTGGAAATAAAATTTGTTGTTCTTTAAGATTTAATTAAATCATTTTAATGTATTTAATTATTAAATTCAGTGAAAACCGTATTTTGAAATAACTTTAAAATCAAGCGAATAACTTGAAGATGCATTCTGGAAATCGTAGTTTATTTTCTGGGGTATATGTAAATTTTAACGTAACGATTAAGGGGACATATCCGAAGGTAATGGATTTTACTGCCACAAAGTATTGTGAGCATTGTTGTTGTTGTTGCATTATTTGATTTTGATTGATGGAGCAGTAAATGTGCTGGGGATACTAAAGTGGAAACTTTGGTCATCAATCGATGTAACTTAATTGCGTTTAGCCTTCGGCTTAGAAACATGGATGGTCAGGGGGTCATCAACCTCAGTGAGTTAGATTAGGGCCATATGCCACAGTAGCATTATTTTCCTTGCGGTCATCATCCACAATGACTTTAAAGTAACTTAGAAGTTTAGATGTCGGTCCATGGCATAGTCGCAGGTCACATCGATTCAATTAAGGGTCCATGCCCTATAACCACTGTGTGGCAGACACCGATAGGACTGCCTTAATTATACCCAGAGTCCATAGTTCGTGTTACGAGGGCTGGACCATAAAGAATCACTATGATTGTACATGTAATCTCACATGGAAACCGAATTTAAGGATTTCCAGACTTCCCTTTCTTTAATTAATAATTGAGACAATGGTTTCTTGTAAGGATGCCCATCAGACAGTTACGTCAAAGGCTCACACTAGTGTTCTGACCTTCTATGTAAAATAATTGCGGTGTCCAGTGGACACGATTGAGTTCAATGATACCGTTGATAAACCATAAATGCTTCAGGAATTACTTGAATAAATAGGAACATCTTTTTAAAACAAACCTTTCATTAGAGTAGATAGATTAGAATTACTGAACCCTACCTTTACCTCAGCAAGTGACGAAGAACCCGATACGACCCAAGAGATAGTTCTCATGAACTTTTGCTGATAGATAAGAAAGGTAAGTATCCTTCAGTATGGACTAAAGGGTTCAGTAAATATACATATATATGCGTTGTTCAAATGGTGGCTTGGTCCTCGTTTTTGTTTTCCCCCTGTTTTATTGTTTACATTATTGTGTAAATATGGAGTCTTCCAGCGATATCTTGCGAGTTTATTTTATGTATATTTTGGTGCGTTGAAGGGGTGCCTATTCACGGATATTGTTCAGAATACAGTTAACAAATCTAGAATCAGTGGAGTTATTGACACACCTAGGTGCAGTCCCTACCTATTTAGCCGTTTTCAGAAGGTTATGTAAGGCCTGCAGAATATGTACCAGTGCGCAGCTTTGTGTACTCGGCCTGGGAAAGGCAGTATTATCATGCTCTATCAAAAATTCGAGGGATCCATTCTGGTGACCTCTGACCCTCATACCACGACCATATCGAAATGTTTTATACATTTATTTTGTTAAATTATGTTGGTATTTTATTCAGGTAATTTCATTTGACGCCCAAGCGTGAGGCGATAAGGTATTTTATTCATATTTCATTTCATTTTGAACATATTACAACGGTTAATTATTAACACTATATTAATATTGGTTCCCAGTGTAGGACGATTAAGTACCTTATGTCATTTACATTAAATTACTTGATCATGTGGCAATGGTTATTAAAGATTTTTAATTGTTATTAACATATAATCCAGTGTATGTGTAAGATGTTGTTTTTCCAACGTTCTTCATGAAACATCATACCACATGTACTGGACACTATCAAATAATCGCAAGAATATTTTGTTGAATATTAAAATTGTTTAAATATTACCATATTGAACACAATGATATGCACGTGCCTAAGAAGGGCTGCCTTTTGTCACCCAACTACGATGTATGTAAGCAAGTGCATATTCAACCACACTTTTTACCAAAACAATTACACACATCGTAAAAAAATGTGGGTAAGCTGCAATATACCTTAACTGCTGTTTTCAAAGACTAGACATGGTAAAAATAATTATCGCACTGATCACAAGAATTTAGACCTACCGCAGTAGGGGTTACCATGTGCTATCGAGGAACATTTCTCATCACCGTCAACGCCGAAAAGCAGACGCACACTAGTATGCGTATCGAGGTGTTTCCGAAGATACGATCTCTGTGAAAATACATTGATCACTGTTATATGGACGCTCACCAGTATGTGTATTCAGGCGTTTCCGCAATATTCGAATTCCGAGAAAACATAATACACATTGATCAGAGGTATATGGATGCTCACTAGAATGTGTTTGCAGGCGTTGCCGAAGATTCGACTTCTATCACATTGATCACAGGAAATGTAGACTCTCTCCAATAAGCGTTAGCATGTGTTTACGAAGACACAACATACCAGACAACTTATTACCACATTGATCACACTAATTTGGACGCACACCGCTATGTAAGAGGAGGTGTCGCAAAAGGTTCGACTTATTCGAAAACTTACTGCCACACTGATCACAAAAAACTCCCGGACGCTCTCCAGTATGTGAAAGCAGGTGTCGCCGAAGAGACGCCGTGTTAGAAAACATGGAACCACATTTCTTACAAGAATGTGGAAGCTCTCCACTATGTATAAACAGGTGTCTCCGGAGATGGGACATTCTGGTAAATACAGAACTACATTGATTACAGGAATATGGACGCTCTCCAGTATGTAAAAGAATATGTCGCCGAAGAGACGTCATCTGTGTAAACTTACTTCCACATTGTTGACATGAATGTGGGCGTACTCCAGCATGTGTAAGTATATGTCGCCGAAGATGCTGCTTCCGTGAAAATTTACTACCACATTGATAACAAAAAAACAAACGCTCTTCAGTATGTGTAAGCAGATGTCCATGAAGAGATGCTATGTCAGCGAACATGGAATCACACTTTTTACAGGAATGTGGAAGCACTACACCATGAGTAAGGAAGTGTCTTCGGAGATGGGACTTCCTAGAAAAATTAGAACCACATTGTTTACAAGAATGTGGACGCTCTTCAGCATGTAAAAGCAGATGACGCCGAAGCGATGACTCCTGAGTAAACCTAGAACCACATTGTTTACAAGAATATTGACGCTCTCCAGTATGTGTAACAAGGTGTCGGTGAAGATGCGACTTACGATAAAACTTACTACCACATTGATTACAGAAATGTGGACGCTCTGCCGTATGTCTAAGCTGGAGTTCCCGAAGATCTAACTTCTGAGGAAACTTAACACCACATTGATCACAAGAATGTGAACGATCTCCAGCACGTGTAAGTACGTTACAACGAACATGAGACTTCTGACAAGACTTAGAATCACATTCATTACAACAGATTGGCCTTTCATCAGTGTCAGAGGACACATGTATGTTGCATTCATTATCTGTGGAATAAATGCACATTACCTCACTTTCTTCTTTCAATATGTTGCAGTTACTGTTACATGTACCCACTGGACCTCTGGTCAACAATGCAACATTCCCAAATCTAGAAAACAGAAAGTTATTACATTTTTCGAGTAACAAAAAATCAAATACAATATCCAAAAGCAAATGCAATATGAGTACCAAAATTGCTTATTATCATATTACATAGCACTCCAAGCATCAATAATTTCAGATAAAGATAAGCCCATAAAATTTCCAATTTCCAAATAGAATAAATGATAGGTTTGCACCTAACCTAAGCACATTTAAACAATTCACGAAAGTCCAATACGGAAGCAATGATTGTGAGAATGCTTCTCTAAGTGATATCCTTATGTGCATTCTTCAATGATTATTTGTAACTGAAACTCATCACATTTAGGATGGCAAATAATACATGTTTTCAATAGCTTCACTCTTAGTGAGGTTACATGTTGACAAGATTACTCTATCATCTACGGGGATATTGGCAAGGGCTACTGGACAATTTGTCGTCCAATTTATGAGATACATATGTGTACTATAAAGTCAGGAAGAAATTTCTGAATGAAGTTCCTCAGCTACTTCAACTGAGCTAGTACCTGTCAACACATCATCAAGGTAAAACGAAGATGAAATAGGGTGAGATATTGTGTGTTCGTCAGCAAACTGAACTAGAAATCTTGCAGCAAGAAATGGGGCAGAATTTGTACCAGTGTAAGGTGATAGTCCTCGCTATTTTTATCAGAGGATTCACGCCATGCAATATTATGAAAATTCCAGTGGTTGAGATGTATCAACACAAATTTGTACATTTTAGCAATATCAGCTGAAAGAGTAGTGAACCGTTCCCATCCATCAATATCACAATGCCAGACTCAGTCGGTTAGAGCTTCGTGGTTTCGTTCGGTCTATGGGCGAGAATTAAATCTAACTTCTATAAAATAATCACCAATGGTGTATATGAATGGGAAACAGTTGCATAAGTTGTGAATAAGAGACAGACAAAGGGGTAAAATGGATTTATTCACTAGAGCACATAATATTCATTCTATCGAAATTCCACAAAATACAATAAAACATGAAGTAAAATGTCATAATAAAAGCATAATGTGCCGTGCACATTAAGAACAACTACATATTACATTACTGAAATATGTCGGTCCAAATACCGACCAAAAAATTTATAAAAGAACAAAATATTAAATCTTGGCATGATTAACATCTTTAATTATCGACAACGCCGCCAAGTGAATATGCCGATTTCCCCGAGGGGAATTTCGATTACGACCGTCCACAAGCTATGTTTCGACAAGAGAAAGTCACGCCAGTTTCATTCCATAATGCACCTATTTACATATACAAAATTATTAATCCTGATAAGGGAAAATCCAGGGATCCTAACTTATATACTACACAGATTCTACTGACAGATCCGATCTGTCGCAAACAACCAGCCTGAAGCTGCATACCACCAGAGAAAATTAGCTCCGGGCTAAATTTTAGAGACAAAGATTAATTCGTCAAGACACAACACACTGACAACGAATACGACAAGGCACTCCGATACAAGGTACATAAGTATACAAACACAACTCCTGGAAAATAACAGCATAATTACAATATGAAGAAAATATATACATGCAGTCACAGCACTTCCTCATCACTAGGTCATTAGTGGCACGCCCCTGTCCGCCAGGGCGATCAGGACATTCCCCTTGGACTAGTGGAAAGTTTCACTTTTCATGGGACCGGAACACAGCTGGAACGTGATTCATACTGCCTCGCAAAGGACTCCAGGCAAACGGGGTGCAGCTTACACTTGGCGGGGTGCAAGTAATTGCTTCCTTCACGGCTATCCCAGCCAGTCTTGCTCACACAACAAAAGAAGGTTTCTTAAATACTGCTGCCTCATTACGTAAACTAATTATTTCTCCCGTTTATAAAATCTTCTATGACAACAGAAACATCCCTTCTTCACCTTTCAATACATATACCGCAAAAATCGGTCTCAAGTAAAACGTCACACATGGCCTTCCACCTTAGCGGCTCGGGAGTTCGATTCTCGACTCTGTCTCTTTACTCTGCGGGCATATCCAAGCCCATCCTTGTTTAAAGCAGCTTGCCCTGCTAACATCCCTTCCTTGCCATGTTCACAGGCATTCAAATCCATATCTGACTTCCGCGTCATATATCAGGCGTTCTCAGCCTCTCAACCCTCGCAATAATCTCCACCCCGATCTACTGTCGTCTCTGCTCATTAGAAGAACCTAACTACCCAACGACGACGTCGTGGCGTTCCTGTGGCAGCGAATATATATATCTGAAATCGCGCACAGATAAAATATAAGAGGCCTACACTGGTCTTTACTGATAATTATTCCACAAAGAGAAGGCGGCCTGGCCTCGTTAATGATGAAACTATCCACCTTCCTAACACTTAACACATACTCCTTGGAATGCTCTGAAAGGATTTTAAAAAAATGCATGCACACACACTCCTAACTTTAACTATTTACAACCCTTTTTCCCATAACTAAACTAACCATGAATCACTGCATTAAATAAGGGCACTAGCATGCATGCCGCCCTGGATCTCCCACTGCTTTATTGACAATATAATTACTCATCTTTAGCAAATTGACATTGACCGTTAATATTACCCTAAAAACTGGATGAAACTGAACTGACCTCAAATGTTACCCACATGCTTAAAAATCTGACATATCCACTTAGCTTTGTTGCCTTCAGCACTCACACCATCTGCACAACTGCAGCGTCAGGAGATTACTCGGCCATCATATCATCTTTGATGGCGTTACAACAGAGATGAATTACACATGTAGCTCCCATGATTGTCCTTGCAGATAACACTCCTACAATGAATGGAAAACAGGTTAACACTACACTTGCTCAATTGCATACGCGCACACTTTTTAAGGAGATATTACTTAGCACACATAATTAGATAAAGATTAATTCTATGATCAGAATCGTAGTATCATGGAATGCGCCCCGGATCCGTCCGTATGCAAGAGCAATTACGATACGATCGAACACGTTTTCTCCGCGATCGCGAAACCGACCCGAAACGTTGGCGTGTAATACACCTAATTAGTTCACGACAATCTTCCCGGTATGCACAGCTATCGTCCCTTTTATTTACCGCGTTCACACATACGTGGTACCTACCGCACTTGATGTAAGAGCGAAGCGTCACCCGCGTAGCGGTAAATACACATATACGGACTTGTAACTCCCGTATTTATTAAATGTAAATCACACCAGGGCGATACGTTTTACTGTAGTCTGGGCACGCTTCTATGTGTATAATATTCATATAGCAATCATGAAGAAATAACGTCACTGTAGCACTTTGATATCGGACAAAGACAATGGCGATCTCGACTGGCGTGGAGACTACCTTCTGTACCACCGACACCTCACGAAAGACAGACCCGCTTCCCCAAGCCACTGTAGGTTTTATGGACCCACCCGCGTCGTTCCGAAAAGAGGGGGTGGCCCTGTTGGCTATGGCGCGAGGTTTCAACCGCTTTCTCAGGACAAAGCCCACACCCGTTATAACCTAGCCACACAAATATATAGGTAGAAGTTAGCCGATGAATGAACAGATAAAGAAGTCTAAATTCATTTACTACTCATCAGACGTATCTATACCGTGGAGCACGGGTTATTTATCAGATTTCACCCTTATTTCTAATAGGTCGGCACTGTGATGATCGAAGTTAGCAACCCCGCGCAATTCTCTATGACTCGCTTTCACAGCTCGCCATTGGCTCACTTCAAACTCGCCGCACGTTAGGTGACGCCGCGACACTCCCACAGCCTCGTTCAAACTTTCAAACCACAGGCCGATTCAAACCTGGCTACCGGCTCTTCCAGGGCGCGGCCCAGCACAAAGCCGTTCGCTTGCCACCTCGCAAACAAAGTCTTTCAAATCTAACGCCTCCACAGTGTTGCGCAATATGCAAATAAAAGTCCCTGGGGCAATATGATATGTTTCAGTAGCAAGGTAATTTCTGAACCTTAAAACAATAGACAGGAAGTCAGGCTGAATTTCAGGATCAACCATTTGCAAAATGTTCAAAGCTATCCCATTTCAAGATTCACAACATCTGTCAAACTCAACTCTTGGCTTGGTTGTCATGCTAGAATCTTTGAGCACAAAATCATGCGGCATGTAAGAGCTTAATGAGTTAGAAGTATCAAGGGCTGGAATTTCCATGTGTCCCATTTCACTGTACTCAGGCATAAAAATTACATACAGCTGTTTCAACTCTGGAAATCTAGCAAGCTTATTTTCATTGTGTTTGAGCGTTTTAACAGCATTAAATAGACTGAGCTACAAGTGACACTCTAGGACGAATAGGAAATGTGTTAACAAACCCGCCAGAATAATCCAGTTGATCATTAATCAAGAAAATGTTCTCCACATGCCCTTTCTACAGGGGTAAGAAATGGTTGATGGGGTTGTTCAAGCCTCTAAAACCTTTGCAATTTTGCGTAAAGAGAATCAAGATTTACAAGCCTGGCACACCGAATCTCGGCGTTATTCTAAACAAAAACTCAGAGATGGTGCCTGTAAATCCCTGACCAAATTTGGTCATCTAACAAGGTGGGATAACTTTCCTGATGCACGGGATTAGAAAACAAAATTTCATAGTAGACTTCAGCTCTTACCAAGATATAAATAGCAGAATGATGCTTAAATATACCAGAAATTAAATTGACGTCAAGAACAATATACCTACAGGAACAATCAATTCGCTGTGCAGGAAGATGGCTTGTGGTTGTATTTATAACAGCAGAGCTCAACTTAAATGTACAATCTGACACATTAGAGAACGAAACAAGGTTGCATGTGGATCTTCCAGGCGATACACCAAATATAGGTAGCCAACAAATCTTAGTACAAATGCCAAGCTTGGTGACAAGACTACAAGAAACTAAGGATAAATGACCCCCCAGTCCAAAAAATATTTAACTAGTACAATCCATTCTGAACTGTTATTCACTGCTACACAAGCTGTGCTTAGCTGAATATTTGAGTGGGAGACACAACTGCAGAAACTTCTGTCATTTATATCATAATTGGAAATTGCTTGTTCTTCACAAACCTATAAGGTGAGTGGTCCATTGTAACGGGGCCAGATGTGTCGATTACACTGTTTAGATACATGAGAAGCAAAAAACATAGATACCAAAGATTATTTTCCTTTACAAACTTGCGGCAATAATCAATGTTTGTTTGTTTGTTTGAAATTTCCACAATCAGAATTGCTATCATTATCAAGTTTGCAAAACTTACAATTAAAGGAAGTGCTTTTGTTCGTATTGTGAAGTAAATTCAAAAATGAATGACAATGGCAAAATGACCATGAATCCAAAACAATCAGTGGATCCTATTTACAATGCCCTATTTTCAGGTTCAAAAGGGTCCAAATCCATGTCACTGCCCTATGCAACAGTACTAATTATTGGTAAAGCATAACCATCGCCGTCCTGCTATAGTGGTACTAATCACTGGTAATATAGACACATAATGGCACCACTCACATGTAACACAGACCAACGGTGTTCCTCACATAGTGGGACTAAAACGGTCACCGACTAGATCAGTGATGATGATGATGATATTTCTTGTTTAAAGGAGCCTACCCGCTAGGTAAACAGACCCTTTTGTACGAGTTGCAACAAAAATAAACGATAATTAAAACTTCAACAAAAGCTTCATCCATGGAGCCTGGAAATTCTACACCACGATGAGGACAAAAAGTTGCGATGGAGGAGAATGCTGGGAAGCAGGGTAGGACCGTAAAAGACAGTGATTTTCCAAGCCCAAATCCGTACACATAGCTTGCAATTGCTCCAGAAGAATAAATCCCATTTTCATGGACTGGAAGAACACACACACACACCACTCACAATCAAGCGGCACATCACCTCTCAACATTAGCGTGATATTCTAGCAGAGTCACATTTACCAGCTGCGAACCGCTCGTTGGTATTTACGCCACTAGATATCAGGAGTTAAGCAGAGGCAGCAAAAATCCCACACTGCTCAAACAAAGTACAATACAGCAGTGGCTCAGTAACTAACACAGGTTTTCCTGCCCCATTCTACATAGTGAAGATGAGAAATCTGAACCCGGATATCAACCAATCGCTCCCAATCTACAATACAATCACCAAGTTTCTGCCCAATACAACACGAGATTATTTCCCAGAAATTCAGTAGAGCAAAAATGGAAACACTATGAAAACTTCTAGACATTTTTACACAGTCCCAGTCAACAAATTAAGACAGGCGCATTTTGGACACATCCTGGAGCACAGAACCTGGCTCTACAATGCGGTGCAACTAACCGCCTTTGTGTCCAGCCTCCACCTGGTCAGTGGTGGAACATGGGGTTGTTAGCAGCTACACGGAGGACGTTATCGCAGGCCATCTTCAGAAACAGGGACATCAAATATTCCGAGCCATTAGGAGCCCGAATTTTAACGGACACATCCCGCTGACGCGTATCTTCTCCTGGAATATGGCAACAATGTACCAGCTTCTCAGGGATGGTTTGCTGAACTACGTGAATTGACATCATGTGGAGGCCTCTTGGTCATCTTGACCACAGCGCGGACAATGCGATCGCTGCCAATTCTATGATCATCCTACCATTGTTTTCTTCAAACTGTATGTACGATTTGTAGTGGTCAACACACCTCAAGTGCTTGCACGAAAGAGCGATCACTCAATTGCAACACTTGCAGTGAAGATCACCCACGTTTCTCAGTTAAATGCAACGGTAACCGCCATCTTTCTCCCAATCAGCCAGAAAAAGTGTTACCTACATACCCCACACTCCCCATCCACTCTTCCCCACCTTCCTCTGAGAACATTCTGCAAATCATCACTGTGGACCTCCAGAATATTCTCCCATTCCAACGTCCTGATGTTCTGTATCAGATCCAGCTAGCGGCGTGATGATCTTCCAGACTCACTTTGGCGGAACGTTCTCTGGGACATAAATGCCCTGTGCATTATTTTTCATTGATCCTAGTTCACTGTTGTAGTAAATGAAAGTTTATTACGATAATGTGTTCTTGAAAGGTTAAGTGACCGTTGCCAAAACAATGTCGCGGAGGGGTAGCAATTATTATTCATAAATCCATCCCTTCAGAACATCATCATCATTCCTTAAATGAATATCCATCTGAAAACATAAAAATAGAAATCACAATTAGAAATCCAATAATAGCTTTAGCAACTATTTATATACCTCTTGGCTATTCCCCACCCCTGAAATTTGTAGAATATACCCATCGCTAATACAGTACTTTCATCAATACCACACATTTTAATAATATGTCACATACACAACAACAACAAGAAGCTATGTACGATCTACTATTACATGATATCCAGGGTGTTGACTAAACCTTCCTTTCCCCCAATCCGCCCTACATCAAATACGAGCCCTGAATTTCCGATCCTCAGCCTTAATCTAGCATCGAACTCTGACATCACCATGCTACCTTCAATGGGACATGACCATGCCCTACCAACAATAACAAATGTACTAACAAACCCATAGCAACATAACCAACGTTCCCCAACAGTCATATAGTATATGCGAAACTACTGGGCAGCATACAAACAATATTAGCAATAATGTGCAATAATGAACCCCCTACCGGTACTTCATAGGAGGAATTACAAGATAAAGTTAGGAAATTAGAATCCACACTAACTGTTGTCAACCGACTCCATATTCCTCACCACACCTCCCATCCTTCCAAACCTCCCCTCCCACACTAAGCACTCCAAATATTAAAATATTCCCATGAACATCACAAGGCATACCTTCAAACCTGTGGCCCAAATATTCAGAAGCACTCTTAGAGATGCTTGATCATTCGTCAAAGCTATTAAAATAAAAGCGTGGGCAAATGCACTGAATTATCCAACACAACTGACGCTCGCAAATACCGGAACAAGTTAAACAACTGACAAACATAAGGCAGTCCTACCCCTATTACCTATTAATACATAACAAATCTGCACTCAGATAAAATAAAACGATGACTGACATTTTTCAGATCATTATAAAGTAATTCTCTCACCATCTTCCAATCCTAATACCTACCATACTAACCACGATAGAATATCGGAATATTCGGGCACCACACAAAATCTTCTTTGCCCTACCTTTGAATACCCTCCAACTCTCAGCATCCCCCAAATGCTCTTAATACAGTCTAAGATATCAAAGACGCGCTCAGGACTAAAAGGAACACTGCCACTGGACTAGATCAAATTACTTTCCGACACATAAACGAAGACACACATCCCATCCTCCAACTCCAAAATAAAGTATACACCATAATTCTCCATACTGGATTCTTCTCCTTCCTCCCCCAGATTGGATACATACCAAATTTTGTTATTTTGGAACTCCAAAAATTACCGTCACAATTAAATTCCTATTGTTTCATGCGTCTTCTAACGGAGTGTTCTCAAATGTTAGAAAATTCTTAGCTCACTGTATATACACCTATCTCCACTCCCTTAATCTCATACCTCAGTAACACGCCATTTTCTGTCCTTACCACTCCATACATGACCATGTCTTTCATACCTCTCGATCCATCACAAAATATTTACCTACAAAAATATGCGCTGCACTTACAAGTCTTTATGTTCAGAATGCCTCTCAACGGACTGATATATAAACTCCATCAACTTCTAGTTCCAACGACCATCACCCATTTCCTAGCCTAAATCAGTATCCATAACATATTATCCTACCTTTCCAATTAAAGTAGGAGTACCACAAGGTATATCTCTGTCACCACTTTTGTGCGTCATATGTTGTATCAATATTACCCAACCCATACACCCACTTTGACTCTGTCAGTTTGCTGAACACACAGCAATACTGGCTGTTGAATCCAATAACCAATCTTTGCAATCCCGTCTCCAAACCAGTTTCAATGAACTCGAACAATGGCTCAATCTCTGACAAATCAAAATTAATGTAAGCAAAATATTTATATTCTTCCTGATCATAAATGTAGATGCCGTCCGACTAACAGGCTCTCTAACCTTACATAATCAACCCTCAGCTGTAACGACCACACTTACCTACCTAGGCATAACGTTTCAAATTAATTTTCAATGGAATGTACATTAGGACCAAACGTATAAAAAGGCATCTCACATGTTTCACATCCTCCCCTGGCTGTTTGGTCAAACCTGGGGATTAAAAGCCATACAAATCACACCTCCAACCAAGCACCACTTCCCACTTCCGAGTCAGACCATAGATAAATTGAAACTCAAAATGGAATTATGGACAAATACCGATCACATATCTCTGGGCGATTTTCTTCTTGTTATTTTCCTTTCCCTCTCAAATTATGACTACTTGGCTTATTCATATGGAGAGGAATTGGTTAATAATTTTGTGTCATCGATTGAATACTTATATTTAAAATATACATAAATGTATCTAATTAAATATATTTAACATGTTTCACTATGAGAAAAACAATGTTTTCTGTTCTGCTATTATGTTTGTAGTGATCCAAACTTTAACATGAACACGATTTTTATTTCCGACAATGTGTTTTACAAAAGCAAAAAAACATTTTTCATTTACTTCCATAAAAGGTGTGAAATTAGCACACAACCATAACTAAAACAAATATCTGTAAATGTAATTGACCAAAGGGTCAATTTGTTCGATTGATGACTCGCTCCCGTAGTGGAGAGAATGAAACAGATTGGTTCGTCCCTTTACGTCTCTCTGTCATCCACCATCTACCAAGAAACAACTTACCCAGATTATATTTGCAAAGACTGGATGGACCTTCATCTGGGGGTACAAGAGTGTAGTGCAAGTTTTCGGGTGCAAACACTGCAAAAGCCTATTCTAGAACCCTTCCAATGGCAAACATCATGAAGCAGCTTGTAGTGTAGCTTCATTGAGAAAGAAGTTTGGAGAGCTCAAACGTATTTTACCAGATAATTTAACTTATTTATTTAAGAATAGTAAACCTTTACAAAATATTTCAAACTAGTAGTAGAGCTGTGACAGTTCTAAATCACTGGCCTCAGCATTTTTTCTGCTGAAGCAGCACGCGAGGTTATTGACCACGGCGAAGGTCATTGACCTCACGATGTCATGACCACGTGACCGTGACGTCACATTGTAAACAAAGCTACGTGGTTTTGACAGCTGTCAAGATGACAGCTGTTATCTTGACGGACCCTAACCTCACTTTTTAAGCACGTGGGCGCTCCTAACCTCAGTGTTGCCACCTTATCAAGGCCAAACCTCATTGCTGCCAACTTATGCACGTGGTGGCACGGAATTCTATGTGCTTTTTTGACAGCTGTCAAGATGACAGGTCCAATCCACGAGGGTCCTAACCTCACTGCTGCCATCTTGACAGGCCCTAACCTCATTGTTGCCATTTTATGCACGTAGGGACGAGGAATTTAAAATCCATGTGCTCCGTGACAGGACATAGCCACGCTGCGAATGTTTCTGAATGATCCTAAAGCCAGGGGTTCTAACCTCAAAGTTTTAAGTCTAGCTAAATTTCTCGACATACTCCTTCCCGTTACCATCATTTAGGGGTCTTAGTTTTCATGCAAGCTGCCCTGCTGGTCAAGGCTTTGCCGACATAGATTTCATGCACGCTGCCCTTCTCTACAAGACCCTTCCCGACACAGTGTTGTGCTATTTGTTTTACGTCGCACCATCAAATAGAGGTCTTATAGCGACGATAGGATAGGAAAGTTCTAGGAATGGGGAGGAAGCGGCCATAGCCTTGATTAAGGTACAAACCCAGCATTTGCCTGGTGTGAAAATTGGAGATCACGGAAAACCATCTTCAGGGCTTTTGACAGTGAGGTTCGAACCCACTATCTCCCGGATGCAAGTTCACAGCTGCGCGCTCCTAACCGCACGGCCATCTCGCCCGGTCGACATAGTTTTAAGGCAAGCTGCCCTTCTCGAAGTGACACTAGCTTAGAGGGGGCTGGCTTAAGGCTACCTGCCCTTTTCGACAATGTAACGTAACGGAGGTCAGGTAAAACCGTCCTCCTCCTCCGACGGGGCTTAGTCGTCCTCCTCCTCCTCCGACGGGGCTTAGCCGTCCTCCTCCTCCTCCTCCTCCTCGATACAGTTACTGAAGTCAGCTCAATCCCTCCTCCACCGCAGCGATGACGTCAACATGGTTATGCATGTCGTCATTCTCGTTATCAAGGTTACTCTGTAGTAAACTCATGCCATTACGAAAGGTGTTAAGGGAATGCAATAAGTAGATCGTTTAAAATTTCGTAAGATATTTATTAACATATTAATAATAATAATTTCGTGTGGCTATTTCTAGGCGAGTGCAGCCCTTGTAAGGCAGACCTTCCGATGAGGGTGGGCGGCAGCATCTGCCATTTGTAGGTAACTGCGTGTTATTATTGTGGTGGAGGATAGTGTTATGTGTGGTGTGTGAGTTGCAGGGATATTGAGGACAGCACAAACACCCAGCCCCCGAGCCATTGGAATTAACCAATGAAGGTCAAAATACCCGACCCGGCCGGGAATCGAACCCGGGACCCTCTGAACCGAAGGCCTGTACGCTGACCATTCAGCCAACGAGTCGAACATATGCAAATTACTACTACCAGTTGTTTATCCTATTTCTACATATAATGTTACAATGATATCCTTGTTGTAACTCATGTGCGCCTTTTCACAATAATACGCCTACGACATAATTCGTCTTCTATTTCTAGAATCTCTCGTTCATACACTGTGTATCCAGCATCTTGATAAGCTCTTAGGAGTTGTAATCGTTCAGCGAGTAAGTTAACGTCTTTACAGTATCTTACATCTGCACAGGGTAACAAGAGCAGACAGTTCATGAGTAGGAAACTTGTTTTGATGTAGTATGTACTTCCGCAATGTTATCAGTAAATAAACACTTAATGCGGTTTGATTGAAAAAGAGCGGTAAAATCTTATTTTTCTTTCTTCTACTACTTTTTGCTTCTCTTCTTGAGTTGATTGCACTGCGACAGAACGTGTAGTCGGCTTAGAAAATTAAGTAAAATGAAAAGCTCCGATGGAAAAGAAACGTTGTGTTCTTCTTTTTCTTCCTTATGCATCTCCTATTTATCTCGTTGTGTGAGGTTAGTAACAGAACTTGTACTAAGCTGAGACGGTGTTATATCGTTTCGATCACGCTTATTAAGATCGCGCTTTCGACATTTAGTCAATGTTTCTATACGATCTACTGGTAGATTACTTAAACAAATGTGTTTAGAGTTTACGTGTCGTGTGTGATTATCACGTCTCTTGAATATAGCAGTACCTTGTTTGCATGCATATATTTCGAAGTTATGCTTTACAGCTTTATGTCGTTGAAGATTGTCAAGTCTTGAAAAACTCACACTGCAAAGATCACACATAAACATAATACATGTTTTACAGGTAGATATGATGTATAGTTTTACACTGCAACCGGCAAATAACCAATGTCTATATATCTATTTGTAAAACAGTGCCAAATAAGGAGGAGGAGGGGTATCTTATAATAAAACTAGACAAGGAGGAGGCACAGCTGCGTTCCTCCTCATCTGCTACAGTTTTGCGGTTAGATGCCCTTCCCTCCTCCTCCTCCTCCTCCTCCTCCTTATTAGCCAAGGTATTACAGATAGATGCCCCTTCCCTCCTCTTCATCTGCCATAGTTTTACAGTCAGATGTCCCTTCCCTCCTCCTTATGTGCCCTAGTTTTGCGAACAGTTGCCACTTCCCTTTTCCTCTAGCTAGTGCTAGAAAGCCTTTCAACTTACGAGCGAACGTTTGTGACCGGGTTCGATGCTAAAAACCCCATAGCACTTACTCTAACAAAATTACGAGGTGTCATGTGGTCAGCACGACGAACGAAGGACGCCAACGGGTAGCGCAACAGCCCCCCGACGTGTGCCTTGGCCTACCAAGCGACAGCCGTTCAGCCGGATGACCTGCAGTAATAAATCCTCTTGCCCCATAGCAGCAAGTCAGTTCCTGCTAAGGGACTTAAGCAGGCTCGATCCTAGCTCAGCCCAGTAGTATTTAAAGGTGATCAAATATAACAGAATCCCGGCACCTCGGCGTCCACCGGAATCCATTAAAAGTAGATAGTAGAACGAAAAGCCGATAACATTATTATCAAATAACTCGGAATATCTCATTTACATGTTCGTTGTACTAATTACATAGCCAGGTACAACAGCCCCATCTAACAGCAAAGATAAGAATTGCGCTGTTCTAACAACGATCGGATAGGAGATAAAACAAGTGACCATGCTCGTAATTCAGGTATAGCATCCTAGCATTCGCAGTGGCTCAGACGCTGGCGGCCTCCATACTCATCCCACCATTTGCCTGGTGTGATAATAGGAAACCATGTTCAGGGATGAGATAAAAACACCTCGTCTCCGAGCTAAATTTAGAACCCACGGCCCTCTGAATCACAGATCAGTACGCTTACCAAAGCTGCTTCCATACTCATCCCCAGCAATTGCCTGGTTTGATAATAGGAAACAATCTTCAGGGATGTGATAAAAATATGCAGTCCCCGAGCTAAGAGAATTAAAATTTTCGGTCTGGTAGAACTCGCGGTCCTCTGAATCGTAGACCTGTACGTTTAACAATGCAGACTCTTAGCCATGAATGAAACTAATCTCCTTAGGTTCAATCCTGTTACAGAGGACATGGAACATACTGTTGTTATCTTCCAGTTATGATTTTAGTCGTCTCTTAGAATAGGTGTTTAGAACACTGTATGTTTGACTGCAACATTTGAAGTTCATAGATTTGAACACTAGAGACATCTAATTGCCTACTGTAATGTTCAAATCACTAGAATCAAACTGTAAATGTTGTATGACCGGATGCTCTTCTTAGATGTATTCAATATTGCATGTACGAAGAGAAGTGCAATGAGATTAAGAAACACCTAGTCTCCGAGCTAAATATATAACCCGCGGCCCTATGAATCACAGACCAATACACTTACCAAAGCAGCTTCCATGCTCATCCCAGCATTTGCCTGGTGTGATAAAAGGAAACGATCTTCAGGGTTCACATCAGATTGAGTATAGATGCTGCTTTGGTAAGCATACTGGTCTCTAATTCGGAGGGTCCCGGTTAGTAGCCCAAGATCCTTCGAAACTTGAGCCAGGACGAACCCCACTGTCACCAGCCCTGAAGATGGGTTTCGGTGCTTTCTCGTTTTTACACCAGGCAAATGCTGGGTCTGTACCTTAATTATGACCACGGTCGCTTCTACTGTGTGGTTTAGGTCACGTAGCTATCAGCTTGCACTCGGAGATAGTGGGGTCGAACCCCACTGCCGGCATCCTTGAATGTAGGTATAAAACGTATTTTCTGGCGCAGGGGCTAATGTGCAAGATGGCGGCCATGCACAATCAACCTCTAGCCACGCGCTACGACCTCTGACACATTCAGACAATAGGATGTCGTCATCTTATGGAATACTGTAAAATAGGCAACTAAAAGGGCCTCCTGACTTGAGAGAGCATGGGTTAGCGAACTAGAGGTCTTTAGCTGAGTCTAGGCATGATGTGTGCTAAGTTGTTGTCTATGTAACCTCCCTTGGTGAACTCTTGTAGGACACTTCATTTCGGGGTGGTTGGGGTCGAGCAGAGTAAAGTTCCTCCAGGGACACCCTTGCCTTAGGTAGGAGTCGAGCAACCTGTGCTGTTGTTGTGTTTGCATTGGAAAGCTAGGGTTTTTTAGCTGAGTCTGGACATGTTGTGTGCTAAGCTGTCATCTATTTAACCTCCATGGCCAACTCTTGTAGGAGACACTTCAGCCCTAGGGGAGCAGAGTAAATGTCACTTCTAAGGATTTGAACGTGGAGTTGACATAAACTCAAAACTAAAGAGTTTATGTGCAATTCAAATATCCTTACTTTGATTGAAATGTGTGCACGATGAGGGTGTACTGACTACAGTAAATGTGGAGACATGCACATCTCAGCAGAATGACTTTGCGAGCTAAGCTGTACTTTTTCGATCTGGTGTTGTAAAGGAATGCGACTGTGTGTTATGGCGCAAGACACCTAACTTGAGAGAGCTGCAGGTTAAGACTTGTTCGCAGTGACGTTGCTACAATTCTTGCTACTAAGGTAACGTTACTCTACTTAGATCTGAATTATTTTGTGAGATAGGGTGAAGGGGTAGAATTCTATTAGTGGTATTCTGCTAGTCGTAAGGCTGACTAAAAGGGATGGGCTAATTCAAGGGAGAGCTGTGCTAGGACAGAGGGGTAAATAGACATACACAGAGCCTTATAGAGGCATTCTCTAATTTTCTTCTTCTTCTTCTTCATCTGTTTACTATCTAGGGTAGGTTTTTCTGTTGGAATCAGCAAGGGATCCTACCTCTACCGCCTTAAGGACAGTGTCCTGGAGCTGCAGACTCTGGTTCGGGGATACAACTGAGGAGGATGACAAGTATCTCGCCTTAGATGGCCTATCGTTAACCTCTTAAGACTTAACTGCTGACCTGATTATGGTTAAGAGTGCTAGGTTAACCCATGCATATAACGCCAGGCTTAACATTACAAGGGCGTTACAGTCTCATGTTCGAGATTCGATCTTACGCTCAACCTAACTATACGAGATGAGACACGATCCAGGGACTTTGATGCTGAGATTGGTAGAAGATTACGGCTACACACAGGACTAGGAATATGGTGTGAGTTGTAATACAAATGCTTTATTTACAGACGGTGTAATATTGGGAAGCATATTCGAAGTTCTAAAAACGGAGAGCCTAGCATGAACATTGTACCGGGCGGTACACCTCTACACCGTTTATTTAAAAGTTGCGCCAGTTGAAACTCCTCTTCTGGAGGAAGGTTGAACTTTATCTATTCTATTAATTCTCTACTTTCTCAGAAGATGTCACCACGTGGAAAATTTTGAGTTTTTGAACTGTGTCACTTTTGATGTGTTTTTGTTTCGCTTGAAGTAAGAAGTGTGAACTTTCTCTTCTAGAGGACACTACTGAAGATCAACAATAGCGCACCCTAGTGAGGAGTCAAAGAACTATTTTGTTGGAGAAATTTTTATTTCAAAAGTTTGTTTCTTGTTAAATTTCTTTCTGTTATTGTTTAAGTTGGCTGTATACCCCTCTTTTTCCCCTTGTTTTAGATTTATCCAATCCCGAATTTCTTTTAGTAATTTCTGACCAATCTGGTGTATCTTCCCCCAACTTGTATCTGTTGCGGGGTCCTATCCAATAAAAACATTGTGGGCGGGTGTTTTCATTCCCCTAACGCCTAGAAACTTCCGCGAGAGTATATAAACTGCTGATTTTGGGGTCTCCGGGCCACTTCTGTTCCATCTTTCAGTGTATTAAGTACATAGCAGGAGGCGGGAAGCGCCTCTTTCTTCTTCAGCCGTTCAACACCAGGTAATGGCCTATTAATAACTTCTTTTCTTGCTAGGTCGGCAGTTTAACACTCGCGGCGGGTTCGAAGCATTTCCATCATGTAACCTTTTCCTAAAATGTAATTACTCTTTTCATCTTTTTCTTGTAAAGCTACATATTGGGATAGAGAGTGCTAACCCTCTCGAGCTCCCACTCACATTTGTTTTGAGGTGAACTTATTTTCTCAAACTATTCTTCGTTTATGTAATGTAAAGTGTTCTTCTCTAAGTCACCTCTGTAGTATGGGATTAGCCCTTGCGTTAGCGGCCCAGAGCCAGATTAGGCTTTAAAAACAAAGTGTATTAGGAGTGCAAGATCGCCTCCTCTCAAATTGTTATTTTAGAGGTCATGTAATCAACCTTCTTTTCATGTAATAGACCTCCGTAGGTTGGGTATTTTACCCCTGTGAATACGTCCTTAGAGGACAGCTTGAAGGTAGAGTTTGGTGTGGCCTTGTGATAGGCTTACAATTTTGAGAGCGGATCGCTCTTTGAAATTTGTTTCTGTATGCCTCGTGCAGGCTTTATGTGTAAGGTTTGGAGCCAGTGCTCCTGGGCATGAATGGGGTTTTCTGCCCCTTGGCTAAAAAATTTTTTTTTTTGGAGTAAGGCGGGGCTGATTGCCCAAGAGTTATGAAGTAAGGGCACTGAGCCCGAATCCAGTAATATTGTACCTACTTTTTTGCTACTCTGTACCTGTTATGATTGTTATCTCTTGTTTTTGAAAAGAAAATATAACCTAGTTAAATTTTAAATTAATTTTACATTGCACGTTAATTTCGTAGCTTGAAACCCATTCACACCCGCACCTTCTTTCACCTCTACCTACCACGGATATCTCCGTAACAAGTGGTAGCAGAGCGTGGTTGAATGGGTCTCAATTTAGCCCCTTTTGACGGCTAAACATTGCTTTGATTCGAACTCTAATAATTTTCTCAGTTGCTGGAATTTTTGAGTTTTTCAAAATTGTTCTGTCATCATGCCCGGCCCTCGCGATGTTCTCCTCCTTAACTACTTGCGCAAAGAGGAGTTGATATACGAGTTAACTATCAGAAATGTGCAATCTGGAGGCACGGTTGCAATCGACACCAACAAGCTTAGAGAGTCCCTTGATTTGCCCATTTCCATCCCCAATTTGGGAGAGAAAGAAATTGATGACTCTCTTTCCACGATCGTCGAGAATATTACTGGGCTAGCATCTGTAGTCAGCTTTTTTGATGAAAACGATCCGTCTCCTAATCAAATTAAGCGTGTGCAAGGCAGGCTGTATCACTTTGCAAATAGAGTTAATGATCTGTTGTCTCTAAAGGTGAATGACGTTCAGAGGAAGGACGCTAATACGCTCCTTGAAACTATTTCTGAATTGTCTAATAAGGTCACTCAATTGCTAACCGGCGAAGTTCCTCCCAAAACTGATCAACCCGCCACGGTGAATGTAGGTAACGAGGAAGAGCCTCCTCAGGGAGAAGTCAATAGGATAACCGTTGCTGCTCAAACTATCTCTGCCCCATCGAACAACGAATCTGAACGCCGTGCGTCATTGGGTATCATCCGCTCTGAATTAACTTCTTTGCCATTGAAACCTTTAACGACTATGTCACCTGGGTTCAGTAGCTTGCCTCATCCATTGGCAATGTTGCTTAGAGGTATCTCTAAGTTTTCCGTCAACACCACCAGTGATGTAATTTCATTTTTAAGATTTCTAGTAGAATTTCAGGATCATGCTCTTGTTTTTTCTCTTTCGCCATGTCAAATTTTGCAAATTATCTATCCGTATGCTATTGGTATTCTCTCTGATAAAATCGTAAGAGCCATTGCCGAGCAATCATCTATTGAGGATTTCCATGCCCATTTGCTAGCTAACTTCATCCCGGCTAGGGCCAGGTCCTCCCTGATTCAGAAGTACTATTACCGTGTACAGCGCTTGGATGAAAACTTGGCTGATTTCATTCAAGATATCAAATTCTACACTAGGGTGTTTGCTCTGCACTTTCCTGAAGATCAGATTGTGCAGGCTATTGTAGAAGGTATTTCGCCATCCTACAGGTCATATTTGTGTTTCGCGGCGTGTCCGCAAACCTTCTCTGAACTTGAAGCATTGGCCGTCTCAGCGGAAGGAGTTAGATACGCCGATTCTTTGCGTGTCGCGAAAGAACCCCCGCCTTCCTTTAGTAACACTCGGCCTCCACCTCGCCGACCAGTCAATCCCCGTAAATGTTATGCTTGCGGGTTGCCTGACCATCTGCGGAATAAGTGTCCTCTGATCAAGTCAAGTGGGACAAGGAATGGAGCAGGGTCATCACAAGGCTGTTTTAAGTGTGGGGCCTTCTCACATATCGCCAAGAATTGCCCAAACTCAAATAGCACCCCCTCCTGCTCAACTTCTGGTGCAAATTCCAGCTATGTCAATAATAAAAAGTGACTAGTGGCGTCGGCTGAGCCGACTAATCCATCTTCCCCAGACTTAGCCCCTAGTAAACAGGTTGTAAATGCAGAGAACGACCAGCCTTCAAATTCATCTTTTGAATGCCCTAAAGAGTGTCTTAGGATTGCGGCGGATACCCCCGCATCTGTTCCTTTTCTTAAGATTGAGTTAAATAACGAGCCTATAACAGCTCTCTTAGATTCAGGCAGTGTTTGTTCCATTATTTCGGCTGATTGGTATTCTAAATTGAAATCTGTTTGTAAACTCCCTGACTATGACTCATCTCCTGTTAAATATGTTTCGGCTAATTCATCTCCATTAGAAATTCTAGGTTCCTTACATGTCAAAATTCGGGTTTTTAAATTTACATGGAAGATCAAATTGTTTGTGGCCAAGCGTTTGTCTTGCCCCATCATATTGGGAGCGGACTTCATTTCTCACACTGGTCTTGTGCTCGATCTCCAGAGTAGGTCGTGCACATTCAAATTTGCGTCCAATTGTAGAATTCCCTTGTTAAAGTGTAATTCTGTATCATGTTCATCTATTTCGCCTACCCAGGATGAGATGTTGTTAGACCTTAGACATCTACCTGAGGAGCAGGCTGATAGTATTCGGAAACTGTGTCAGTCGTTTCCCGAGGTGTTCTCTGATACTCTTGGTGTTACTGACCTTATTGAATACAAAATTGAGGTCACGGATTCGATTCCTGTCCGTTTTCCACCGTATAGGCTATCTCCACCTAAAATGAAGGCTCTGAAAGAAATCATCGATCAGATGTTGAAGGATGGTATTATTAGGCCCTCTAAGTCAGCGTATTCTTCGCCTATTTTTCTAGTCCCGAAACCCCAAGGAGGCTTCAGGCCTGTCATTGATTACAGGGCTCTCAATCGGAAGGTGGTGTTGCAATCTGTGCCCCTTCCCGACCTTCATTCTTGTTTTTCATGGTTTCGTAAGGCCAAGTTCTTCACGATCTTGGATTTGAATCAGGCCTACAACCAAATTCCCCTTGCCGAAGAGTCTAAACATCTTACAGCGTTTGCCACGGACTGGAATTTATACGAATACAACCGCGTGCCTTTCGGGCTCCCCACGGGGGCAGCTGTACTCACTAGGCTGTTGGATAGGGTCTTCTCCGACATCAAATTTGAATATTTATATCACTACTTGGATGATGTCGTCGTATTTTCAGAGACTTTTGAAGAACACCTAGATCATCTGCGAGAAGTTCTCGATCGCCTTCGTAAGGCTGGGTTAACTGTCAAGTTGTCCAAGGTTGCCTTTGCTAAGCCCTCTATGTCATTCCTAGGGCATATTGTATCACCTGATGGTGTAGCAGTTGATCATTCTAGAACACAGGCCATCCGTGATTTTAAACCTCCTAAGGACATCAAAGGTATCGCTAGATTCGTTGGTATGGTGAATTTCTTCAGGAAGTTTATTCCTAACTTCGCTAATAGAGCGGCGCCCTTGAACCTTCTTCGTAGGAAAGGCATCAAATTCGAGTGGGGACCGTCTCAACAAGCCGCTTTTGAAGACCTTAAATTAGCTCTCTGTAATGCCCCTGTACTTGCTATGCCTGATTTCTCGAAGAAATTCATCGTCCAAACCGACGCGTCGTCGTCGGCGGTAGCTGCAGTCCTTCTTCAAGAGACTGAACTAGGGAGGCGCCCCATCGCCTATGCATCTAGGACTCTCTCGGCTCAAGAAGCAAAGTACTCCATATATGAGCTTGAAGGTTTGGCAGTTTTATTTGCCTTAGAAAAATTCCGTCTCTATCTGGAACATGTCAAATTCGACTTGGAGACAGATAATCAAGCCTTAAGCTGGGTCTTAGGTAGGCCGCGTCGTACTGGTCGTATAGCCCGTTGGGCCATCCGTATTTCTGCCTTCCAATTCGATGTACGACATATCAGAGGTACCGAAAATGTTGTTGCTGATGGACTCAGCCGTATGTTTTCTAACGACGTCGAGACCCATGAACCTGTCGACAGTTCATCACCTTCCGAGTCCATACTATCTGAGGTTAATGCCATCCTAACAGATGCTCCCATGCTCTTTAGGGATATCGAGAAATACCAACGTGAAGATCCGACGCTGGGTCCGATAATGGAAACCCTTTCTTCTGGGGAACATGTCGTCCCTTATGTTCTGAGGAATGGTGTTTTATGTTGCCCATCGAGGCATGATAAGATGATGAAGGTTGTCGTGCCAGCGGTTCTTGTGCCTATGATCTTCAAGTATTATCATGAGACCCCATTAGGAGGGCATCTTGGAATCTTTAAAACCCGTGAAAAAATTCGTGAAATGTTCATTTGGAAAGGTATGGACGGTGAAATCCGTGAACTTGTAAAAGCTTGTAAATCTTGTTTGCTTAGTAAACCCACCATGTCCACCAAGGTAGGCCTTTTGTCTTCGCATCAAGCGTCGCGCCCCATGGAACGCCTGTATATCGATTATGTAGGACCCTTCCCCCAGTCAAAGGGTAATGCTAACAAGTTCATCTTTGTGTGCGTAGATGGCTTTACTAGATTTTCTTGGTTATTTCCGACTAAGCTGGCTACCGCTCAGTCCACCATTACTTGCCTAAATTCTATTTTTGCTTCTTTTGGTCCGTGTCAATATATTGTATCTGATAATGCTAAGGCGTTCACATCAAATTTATTTCGTAAATTCTGTTTTGACTTGTCCATCTCTCATGTAACTACTTCTGCTTATTACCCTCAACCATCTCTGGCTGAACGGGTTAACCGTAATCTCAGGTCCGCACTTATTGCCTATCATCATGAAGATCATTCTAGGTGGGACACGTCCCTGCATTGGTTAGCTTTTGCTTTGAATTCGGCGGTTCATGAATCACACAATTTTACTCCAGCTTCTTTGATGTTTAAGTTCGTTCCCAACACGCCGCTCTCTAACCTCTGGTCTCTGAATGACATTCTGCCCGAGACAATAGATCCGGACAACATTAAAGATCTTTGGAAGAAGGCTAAAGCCAATCTTAAAGTGTCTCATGAAAAGGTTAGGGAAAGGTATGATCGTGGACGGAGACCCACCACTTTGAAGGTAGGTGACCAGGTTATGGTCAAAAATTTTGTTCCCGCGGGCAAGCTTGCCCCCATATTTCATGGGCCTTGTATCATTCTCGATTTTCTTACGCCGGTTACCTTATTGCTAAGTAATCCAGCCACCGAGAGGATATTTAGAGTTCACCTGTCCCAGGTGAAACCGGTGTAATTTCTGTGTTAACTTGCTTCATATTATTTTGAAAGGATATGAAGGTTATATTTTTTTTTGAGTTTCACTTTTAAGGCATTCTGCCCCTTCTGTAATATTTTGGTTTTAGATGTAAGCCTTGTGTAAAACCTGCCCCGACCCGTTAAACTGCCATCCTGTTCTTGCCACGGCCATTACCACGCTCCCGTCTCCTGCTCCACCTTACACTGTGGCTTCATAATAGTAAATGCCATGGATATCTACACGCCGCTGGCCCCTCAACCTCTCCACAAGCCTGTACCCTCAAAGAAGATGATAGTCCAACACAATTCTGCCGCCTAGCTTTAATGTTTCAGCGCCCCCGCAGCCGCGCAGCGCCGTGCAGCGACTGGGGAGGGGGATGGGCCCCCTCCTCTCCAGCGAGGACGACATGTGCACGGCGAGCCGGAGCTCTCCTCCCGGCCAAGGCTGATGTGCGGCGCACGACCTGCTACATGCCCGCAGCCTGTATCTGTTCACCGCGGGCGCGGCGTACTTCAACACCTCTGCTCCCCTCATAGTGCGGGCGAGCGGTATCTCAGGGTACTTGAGGGGTCCGAGCGGCCTCCGTTGGACGCAAGCTGCAACGGCCGGTCTGGCCATCCGACTCAATCTACATCAACTACATGGACAGTCACCATAAGCAATAACTACACTTGGGAATTCAACAACAATATTTGGTGGACATTGCAAAATTTTTCTTCACCTTTAAGTATTAAAAGTTTATCTTCAGAAATTCAAATTCTACAAACATAAAGACTTTCATTCACCTGCAACAACAACATTTTGAAACTGAATTAAGAAATCTTGTAAATGCTTCTGCTATCTATCTTCGTATCAGCATCATTACTTGGACTTTGTTTCAAACTGATTTCATGTGTCACCCCTGGAGGAACTTTTGGGGGGGGAGGTCTGTACCGGGCGGTACACCTCTACACCGTTTATTTAAAAGTTGCGCCAGTTGAAACTCCTCTTCTGGAGGAAGGTTGAACTTTATCTATTCTATTAATTCTCTACTTTCTCAGAAGATGTCACCACGTGGAAAATTTTGAGTTTTTGAACTGTGTCACTTTTGATGTGTTTTTGTTTCGCTTGAAGTAAGAAGTGTGAACTTTCTCTTCTAGAGGACACTACTGAAGATCAACAATAGCGCACCCTAGTGCGGAGTCAAAGAACTATTTTGTTGGAGAAATTTTTATTTCAAAAGTTTGTTTCTTGTTAAATTTCTTTCTGTTATTGTTTAAGTTGGCTGTATACCCCTCTTTTTCCCCTTGTTTTAGATTTATCCAATCCCGAATTTCTTTTAGTAATTTCTGACCAATCTGGTGTATCTTCCCCCAACTTGTATCTGTTGCGGGGTCCTATCCAATAAAAACATTGTGGGCGGGTGTTTTCATTCCCCTAACGCCTAGAAACTTCCGCGAGAGTATATAAACTGCTGATTTTGGGGTCTCCGGGCCACTTCTGTTCCATCTTTCAGTGTATTAAGTACATAGCAGGAGGCGGGAAGCGCCTCTTTCTTCTTCAGCCGTTCAACACCAGGTAATGGCCTATTAATAACTTCTTTTCTTGCTAGGTCGGCAGTTTAACACTCGCGGCGGGTTCGAAGCATTTCCATCATGTAACCTTTTCCTAAAATGTAATTACTCTTTTCATCTTTTTCTTGTAAAGCTACATATTGGGATAGAGAGTGCTAACCCTCTCGAGCTCCCACTCACATTTGTTTTGAGGTGAACTTATTTTCTCAAACTATTCTTCGTTTATGTAATGTAAAGTGTTCTTCTCTAAGTCACCTCTGTAGTATGGGATTAGCCCTTGCGTTAGCGGCCCAGAGCCAGATTAGGCTTTAAAAACAAAGTGTATTAGGAGTGCAAGATCGCCTCCTCTCAAATTGTTATTTTAGAGGTCATGTAATCAACCTTCTTTTCATGTAATAGACCTCCGTAGGTTGGGTATTTTACCCCTGTGAATACGTCCTTAGAGGACAGCTTGAAGGTAGAGTTTGGTGTGGCCTTGTGATAGGCTTACAATTTTGAGAGCGGATCGCTCTTTGAAATTTGTTTCTGTATGCCTCGTGCAGGCTTTATGTGTAAGGTTTGGAGCCAGTGCTCCTGGGCATGAATGGGGTTTTCTGCCCCTTGGCTAAAAATTTTTTTTTTTTTTTGGAGTAAGGCGGGGCTGATTGCCCAAGAGTTATGAAGTAAGGGCACTGAGCCCGAATCCAGTAATATTGTACCTACTTTTTTGCTACTCTGTACCTGTTATGATTGTTATCTCTTGTTTTTGAAAAGAAAATATAACCTAGTTAAATTTTAAATTAATTTTACATTGCACGTTAATTTCGTAGCTTGAAACCCATTCACACCCGCACCTTCTTTCACCTCTACCTACCACGGATATCTCCGTAACAAACATATCAACAAAAAATATTACCACGTGCAAGTTGACTAGCTTTGGATCTATTTGCTGACACATAGAATACAAAGTTTATTTAATGTTTCGTACAAGTTTACGACTTAGGTACAATCACGCAGGAAGACCTAACCTATCCTTATACTCAATACCCAATGTGGTGTCGGGAATTTAGCTCTGCACGTCTTGGCGTATTATCAGAATCCCCGAATAAAATCCTTACTTACACTTTACGTTCGATGCCCCTGCAGGCCTAACGTTGCGCTGACCACGCGTTATCCTCCTAGGACTTGACATGGTACCAGGGAGATGGTGTAAGATTTAATACATAATATGTTTTCACTGAGACGTAAAGCTGAAAAGTAACCTTAGGTCTAGGGGAGATGAGCGACCGAGCAATGTATCAGCCAAAGAAATACAAGGGCTACGAAAGGCGTGAAAATTAGCCCTCGTTAACCCAATAGCGTAAGGGTCGGAAAAGAACAAGAGTAAACCGAGGAAGGTCATATAGAATAGATAAAAGTGAGTGGCCTAACACAAGTAAGTAGAAGCATGCATATACATGGGCTCTAATAGCACTAACCTGGTGGAGGCTGTGCTCGGGCTCTTTTTGCGTATTGCCCTAATTCGAGGTTCTATCCTCCTAACCGGATGCCCTTCCTAACTTGCAACTCTCGGTGGAGTGATATAACATAGGTAGGAGTAAGATGGAATACTACAGTAAGAAACGAATAAAAAAGGGGCGCTGGAGGGATTTTAAATTCCGAGCGTGGTATTAGCGACTGGAGGACCTCAAGCTGAGTCTGGCTTTAATTTTAGTTGTTTAACTTTTTAGAGTAGGGAATTGAAGGTTTACTGACTTGAGAACCAACTTCAACTCATAGCCACGAGGCTTTAGTAATATGCTGACAGTGTAGCCGGTTACGCTATGTAAGCAACACAGCTGTCGCAGAGATGCATGTCGTTACAATTGACATGAATGAAATACCTGACCAGAGCACACTTCGACTCTTAGACTATAAACAAAACTCTGCATCTGTTGGCACAAATAGCTGAGTCTGGCATAAACCTAACTCTGCAGAGCTATTACAGAGGTTTACAACTTGTAACTTATAACCTATTAGTTTTTATCAACTTAACATTCGAAACAAGGCTACTATGCAAGATGGCTGCCATACTTTATTCGTTCAGACTTAACTAGAGAGCTGCCTCATTGACTTACAACTTGTAACTTATGACCTATTAGTTTTTATCAACTTAACATTCGAAACAAGGCTACTATGCAAGATGGCTGCCATACTTTATTCGTTCAGACTTAACTAGAGAGCTGCCTCATTGACTTACAACTTGTAACTTATGACCTATTAGTTTTTATCAACTTAACATTCGAAACAAGGCTACTATGCAAGATGGCTGCCATACTTTATTCGTTCAGACTTAACTAGAGAGCTGCCTCATTGACTTACAACTTGTAACTTATGACCTATTAGTTTTTATCAACTTAACATTCGAAACAAGGCTACTATGCAAGATGGCTGCCATACTTTATTCGTTCAGACTTAACTAGAGAGCTGCCTCACGGGCTCACAACTTGTAACTTATGACCTCAGGCATCACAATGAAGAACACAGGACATGTTATTCCTTTTTTCTTCTTCTCTTTCTTCTTCTCCTCCTTAACCTTTTTCTCAATATATTTGCATTAACACGACGAAAACGCTTAGTTCCCAAGCCAGAAAACGTAATCATGCACAGTTAAATTTATGACCCAGTCGAAAACTGAAAGTAAGCACTTGTTTATGTAGATGAAGAGAAGTTTATTACGACGAAAATACTTAGTTCTCAAGCCAGAAAACATAAGCAGTCGAAAATTGAACCTAAGCCCTTTTTATGTAGATGAAGAGAAGTTTATTACGACGAAAATATTTAGTTCTCAAGCCAGAAAACAATCATACGCAGTTAAAATCACGACCCGCCGGGATCGATCCCAACGCCTTTTAAACTTAAGGTTAGTATGCTAATGATACAAACGAAGAGCCTTGTATCTAATAAAGTCCATGACCCAGCCTGGAATTAGATCAGCCCCCGACAATTCAAACTTTTAAGTGAACTACAAGGGGTTATGAACGGCGTATCTCTTATTACTCTTAGAAAATTTACATTTAATCTTTACTGATAAAATGTTGGTCTCTTCTATCTTTAAAGTCGCAACCTCTATTGGTTAACACTTGGTTTCTTTCGAGCCTAACCTTTAAACTATATATATATATAACCTGTAGCGTGCCTGCCTCTTACCCGCAGGTACCGAGTTCGATTCCTGGCTAGGTAGAGGATTTTTTCCTGCACTTGAGGGTTGGTTCGAGGTCTACTCAGCATACGTGATTAGAATTGAGGAACTATCTGACGGTGAGATAGCGGCCCCGGTCTAGAAGGCCAAGAATAACGGCCGAGAGGATTCGTCGTGCTGACCACACGACACCTCATCTGCAAGCCTTCGTGCTGAGCAGCGGCCGCTTAGTAGACCAAGGCCCTTCAAGGCCTGTAGTACTATGTGGTTTGTTTATGTATATATAACCTTTTACTCTTACGTCTAATCTCTATTGATAAATTGTCGTTCTCTTCTAACTTTAAACTGGTTACCTATCTGACGTTTATTAATCGAATTTTCGTTTCTGCTAGTACATTTTTGACAGCAGCAGGAACACCCTTATCGATTGTTATCTGCAAGAACGATTCTACTTTATTAGGAATAGCAAATTAATCTCCATTGGTAAATGGTTTATCTCTTCTAACTTGAAACTGGCGATGATGTGTAACCTCTGTTGTTCACGATCAATGACTGTTTACAGTGTACCTTACAGTAATGTAATATATTCGTCTTGTGTATATTTATGGTTATTCTTCAATAAACAACTGCACTGAATCATCTGCCAGACTTATCCCTTTTGTTATACTCTTTCTACTATGAGCAGTTACAACCTAAGCTGCTCAACATTGTGTATTATTCTTGCTACAAGTACGCGGGAAACTGACAAATGTCTTGTCCTAAACAGAAAAGTTTACCGTGCTAATGATTATGAGTTAAACTTTGTGTTCAGAACTAAAAAAAATGTGCTACACACACATGATAGTGAATGGAACCTAGGACTTACGTCTTATTACAAGGCAAAAGGGCTCCTCCTTATTCTTCTGACAAAAGGGCTTCCTCCTCCTGGCAAAAGAGCTCCTCCCCACAACAGGGCAAAAGGGCTTCCCTCCTCCTGGCAAAAAGGGCTTCTCCCCAGAAGGGCTCCTCATCCTGAAAAACGGACAAAAGGGCTCCACCTCATCCTAGCAAAAGGGCAAACGGCTCCTCCTGCTCCTCTTCAGAAGGGCAAAAGAGCTTCCTCCTCCTAGCAAAAGGGCTCCTCCTCCTCAGAAGGGCAAAATGGCTCCTCCTCCTCAGAAGGACAAAATGGCTCCTCCTCATCCGTCTGGCAAACGGGCAAAAGGGCTGTCGCTGTCAATAAAGTACATGTATTCAGCCTTACGCTATTCTTCCAAGTCCTATTAGTACAATGTGTAGCCACCATGTCCTTACGTATAGAGCATAAGTATTAAATCTTTTACTATTTTCCTACTTCTGTATTACTATTCTATTCTAAGTTCACTTCTAAGCCCTTTTGCTACACGGAGGAGGTAGATCTTTTTTGCCCCTCTGAGGAGCCTTTAGTAAACAATCGTGTAGGACCGTAAAACCGATGTTTTGTAAACGTGACTGCACGTAGAAATACGACAGTCACCTGCCTATTAGGCAGTTTTTCGTAAAAAGTAAAACTACGGATGTCTTTGGCTACCAAGCGACTGCTGCTCAGCCTACAAAGGCCCGCAGATTACGAGGTAATGTATGGTCAGCGTACAACACTCCTCACCACGACACGCCACACGTACCGGGCGAGTTGGCCGTGCGGTTAGGAGCTTACAGCTTGGATTCGGACAATAGTAGGTTCGAATCCCACTGTCGATATAGTCCTCATCCAGGAGACAGTAGAAGCTGGTTACATGATGGCTGCAGGTCTTGACGTGCCAGTAAATCTACCGATATGAGGCTGTCGTACTTTACCACCGGACTGAACCAAAATCGAACCTGAGAAGACTACATGCTCCTGTTTTTATACTTACGTTATCTAATGCGAAAATGCGGAACTACGTAAAACTATCTTGTTTGTTCGCAATATAGCGTTGTTTTTATAAAATCCACAGCCTGTTTCTAGTCATTCAGGGATTGAATAAATAAAGCCCCTATCTAGTGGCGAGTATAGGAAATGTGTCAGATGCCGAAGCCCGTCACACTCCTCTAAATAACTCTAAATAACCCTGAAGACATGCAACGAATACACAGGGCTAAGTTTTACGGACAGATGCACTTCTCACCGTCATTTGTAGGTGCCCTAAAAATAAGGTATTTAACGTACTAGTAAATGTCTTGTTATTGGGCTCTAGATGAATTTGCCACGATTGAAACGGAGCGTTCAGGGCGTCAGTTTAGTGAATCCCAGGTTTGAGTAGCGGTCGCTTGGTAGGCCAAGGTTCTTCAGGTAGCCTTCCTTTCTTCTTAACATCGCAAATGTAATACTGTTATTATTAGTATTGGCAGCTTCTGCCGAGTTTTGAACCTGTTACCTTCGGGCTGAGCAGCGGTCAGTTGGTAGACCAAGGACAATTCTACGCGGTTAGGGTGTCGGACGGGGACATACAGCATTTGCTTGTCCTTCAATCAAGTTTGCGGTATTAATAACGTAAGATTCTCTGTTCAGAAAACGGTAGGGAATGTAAGCTGCCCATTCAAATCTTTACTGTATGATACTAATTAGTTCCATGTCCTCTGTAACAGGATTGAACCTGTTAACATGTTTTGTCTTTTCGGTTAGACACATACCGCATTTGCTTGTTCTTCAATGAATTCTGCACCTCTACCGAGCGAATTGGCTACGCAAAGGGATCAGAGTTCGAATCCCATAATTATTTTTATTCTGTTAAGGTAACTATTGTGTTTGTATTCTAATCAAGGTAAGTTATCTAATCAAAACAGGATAGGGAATGTATGCTATCTATTCAAATTTTTACTGTAAGATAACATCAGTATGTTCCATGACCTCTGTAACAGAAATAAACCTGTCAACATGTTTTGTCTTGTCGGATGGAGGCATGCAGCATTTGCTTGTTCTACAATCAATTCTATATTTTTGCGTGTAGAAACTTCCACAGCTTGGCTATGTCCCGTCAAGGTCGTTTAAATGCCACGCCCAAGTGCTCAAAGAACCGAACAGTTGTCAAAAAAGCACACCGACTTTAAATTCTGCGCCCTAGATGGCAGCAGTGAGGTCTGGATCTATGAAGACGGTAGCAGTAAATTTACTCGTTTAAAAATCAGCGACAAAACAAGTGCACGTGTTTAGGACCTGTCAGTGGTCACTTTATCAAATTCCGCGCATCCCTATATAGTTATGATTGCAGCAATGAGGTTAGGCGCTGGTAAGATGGTAGCAATAAGGTTAGCCAGACCTGATAGATGTCAAAAGCAAAACCACTATCAAAATTCCGTGCCTGTACGTGGTTAATTCCTGTCATGATGACAGCAGTGAGGTTAGGGTTCATTCAAACTTCCACGCCTGCGCATGGCTAAGTCCCGTCAAGATAACAGAAGTAAAGATAGTGTCGTTCTCTTTTTCATAATTCCGCGCCACATATCTGTTAAACGCATGTGATGTGTGGCCACGTCCCTTTAAGATGCGCAAGTATACGAGATGAGCTTACATTCTATTTTACCAGAGTGTGCAACTATTGTTAATCGATGCAAGAAAATCGAAAAATTTGTAAATGACATTATATTTTCTTTTATCAGAGTGTGCAACTATTGTCAGCAGATGTGCATGCATCGACAATCGAAAAGTATCGTGATGAGTTTATATTTTCTCTTACTAGAATGTGCATCAATCGCCTCATAATGAGCGGGCACTGCATGCTGATCTGTGCATCCCCACACCCGCTCAACGTTGCTATAAATACAACTAGAAATCGTTGTTTTACACGGTTGCCTCGTAAGAGGCGGCCATGCTTTGACATCTTAGCCGGGGCAATACGTTTTGTAGAGGACACATCGCTACGGCGGTGGACCTCTAGGGAGAGGGTGAGAGAGAGAGGAAGAGAGAGAGAGAGAGAGCACATCTCTCACTCACCCATCCCCTATTTTTGGTAAGGGGATCTGGGAAAATAGGACTACCTCTCTACCCACTGCCCCGAAATCAACAATGCACAAAAATTCTCTGAGGTTAGCCTTGCACACTCGCGCGCCTTAACTCGCAGTTAACTCCCGTCTATGAGGTTAGCCTTGCCTACTTGTCCAATTCCGCGCCCCCTATGTGCCTAAGGTGGTAACAATAAGGTTTGGCCCTGTTAAGATGGCAGCAGTGAGGATAGCCACGCCCACTTGTTTAAATTCCGTGCCCACGTGGTTACGACCTGTAAAGATGGCAGCTGTCAAAAGCACGTAGATTTCAAATTCCGCGCGCCCCGCGTGCATAAGGTGACAATAACGAGATTCGGCCCTGTTAAGATGGCAGCAGTGAGGTGAGCGAAACTCACTTTTCCGAAAAACTGAGGCTAGGGTCCGGCAAGATGGCAGCTGTCAAAAACGACGTGGCTTTGTTTACAAACAATGTGACGTCCCGGTCACGTGGTCATGTGGCGTCATGGGGTCAATGACCTCGGGTGCTGATTCAGCAGAAAAATGCTGACGCCAGTGATTTAGGGCTGTCAAAGCTCTAATACTCAAACTCTCCTTCATTGTCTAGATTTACAACAAGTTATGTTCCCATGCTCACACCCCAAGAGGAAGAAAAGCAAGATAAATAAGAGGAAGAAAGCATATTCTCAATGGTATTTACCATCAGAGTTTTTAATTTTATTCCACTGCCTAAGCCTATTACTATATCTATCGCAGTGCAAACATCTAAAGAAGGAGAGAAGAAGGATGAGGAACATAACGAAGGCGATCATAAAGAAGACGACCGAGAAGGTCTTAACACCTTTTTACCAACAAAGCCGGTTAAATACATATCAGCTCTCTGCACGTAGTCCGAAATGTGAACAACAAGCCTCTGTTACCGTATGTACTCGTAGTAGAACGCTTGTAACAGACAAGAGCCAATCAAGATTGTCGTTACACAAAGTATGAAGCAGAGATTCTAGGAACAGAGCAAGAATGACACTGTGTGGGTGTTACAGAGTAACAGACTTTACAGCACCTTTCATTTTTCCTGTAATGTTGCAGACACCTCAATAACCTACATCTCTTAGGGTGTTATCTCCAACCCTATCTGTAGAGCAGGTCTCAAGCCTGGATAAAGCAAGAGGGACACTCGAAATAGTAGGCTGGCTAAAATAGTACTTTAGGGGGAAGTATAAATTTTAATTCTTGTATAACAGCGTTAGAAGTCGTTCTATCAAAACGTGCTACATATATAAAGATGTAAAACAAAACATTTCAAATAATTTTTGGCCGAACTTGAGTTTTCGAGTTTTTGTACAGCCAATATTACCACAGATATTCATGAGTTGTAAGAAAATGGTTGCATAAAATGTTAAAAAACTTGTAATGCACAGCTCATTAATCCACACATTTTTATCACTGCTCATTAGCCCGCACTCATAAATAACTGCTAATAAGCCAGTGCTCAATTGCGCTCTATCATTAGCAATTACTTATTAGACCCTGCTCATTAAGTCATGCTTAACTGACACTTGCTCATTAGCGACTGCACATTGCCGATAACCTCACAGTTTTCAAGTCTCACCCCTTACCTACGCAGTTTACCAAACTTGGACGATGCTACCATATTTAGAATTAATAATAATAATAATGTTATTGGCTTTACATTCCACTAACTATTGTTTATGGTTTTTGGAGACGCCGAGATGCCGAAATTTAGGTCACGCAGGAGTTCTTTTACATGCAAGTAAATTTACTGACACAAGGCCGTCGTACTGGAGCACTCTCAAATACCACCGGACAGAGCCAGCACCGAATCTGCCAAGTTGGGGTCAGAAGGCCAGCGCCTCAACCATCTTAACCACTCAGTATTTAGAATTATATGAAATCTTAGCCTAAGTTAGTCTATATAAACTTGATATTCCACTAACTTTCTAAGTACAATTCTGACCATAATTCTTAAATCAGCCTTTTAAGGTGCCCATACACTTGAGAGTAAATACTGGCGAGAACCTCTCGATAGCAATTACTCACCAATTGACAGTGCCGAGAGCAATTCTCGGAAATTCCCTCGCAACTCTCCGAGAGCTAACTTGTCTCAACGTGCTCGCTGGTCGACACGTGCTCCCGGCCCACTCGGAGATTAGCTCTCCAGATACGAACTGTGTTCGAATTGAGGCGAAGCTATCGAGAGCTTGGTTATATTTTCATTTGCAAGATGGCTAAAAATTGGTCACAGGAGGAAACAAAACTGTTAATTGAAATGTATGAAATTCGAGAAATTTTGCGGAATGTGAAACGTACCGATTACCGTGACACAGAGAAGAAACATACAACTTTAGAGGAAATAGGAGTGAACTTTTCGTGTTCCGGAGCTGAAGTTCAAAAGGAACTTCACACCTTAAGGAATCAGGTAAGACTGTTTAATGAAGTTGAGTTAAGAGTAATATAATATAATATAATATAATATAATATAATATAATATAATATAATATAATATAATATAATATAATATAATATAATATAATATAATATAATATAATATAATATAATATAATATCATATAATATAATATAATATAATATTTTTTTAATTTTTATTTATATTTATATTACGCCCACATTGGAGTACTGAAATCAATCTATATACAGACAAGTCATGAATATTGGTTACAAGTCCGGTTGATGTTTCTTCTTTTGTTCCCAGAAATATTTCATTCTCGCTGACCTGGCTGCCCGTTCTTCGTCAGTTATGTTGTTCTGTTTGCGTGTATAGGTCTTCAGTTTAAGTCTCACGTCGTTATTTCTCAGGATCCCCTTTTCTTCTCAATTTCTTGAATTGTCAAGCCTAATTCATTTAAATCTTCTTGGACTTCTTTGAACCAGTGATTTTTAGTTTTACTATTCCAAAAGTAGTTGAATAACTGTTTGAGTGTCCTAGTCTCTGGTAGTCGTGATATGTGACAGAAAAAAGCAACTCTTCTTTTCCACTCAGTCTCCTGGTATACAACTTCATTAGGTAGTAATGGCCATTGTCCATCTACTTGGTGCTTTTTGTGCAGAATTGTTCTAATGATTCGTCTATCTATTTTCTGTAATTTACCTGTAGTCGATTTCGTATCCAAATTGAATAAGGTTTCACTAGCATAGGGTGCTTCAGGCTTAATAATGGAGTTGTAGTGTTTAAATTCTGCATTTATTGAGAGAGATTTCTTCTTATAGGTTGCCCAAGTAAAGTGTTGTGCTTGTTGTAATTTGGTAATTCTATTTTCAACAGATATTTTCTCTTTTAAGTTCCAAGTTATAATCTCTCCATGATATTTACATTTCTTTACCTGTAAGTATTTTCCTTTGAGGGCATTGCAGATAGTGGGAGCAACTTCATTTACTATTCTTCCTATCATACATACAGGGATACGGTAAAGATACTGAAGACTGCTAAACGAATCACATGAAAATAATTGCATTGTATACAGTAGATAAACAATTAGCACAAATAGAATACACCCTACTATAAATACAAATAATTCAAATAAACTTACCTGTGGAAAAAATCTTAAGAGTAACCATCACTCGATCACGCACTGATATAGCTTTTCTCATTTTTGTGCCCTTCCTGAAAATTACCGGTCCCACAGAATCGATAATAAACTCACCTTCAGAGCTCGTCAATCTACAACAATTTCGACACTGCTGTGCGTCTTCCATTTGTATATTCCCGAATTAGCATATGACCGGCACCTAGACCACTTCTCTTTTCAATCCATGGCTAAACTCAGCAACTTTCCTTTTTAGAATTTTTTACATAGAATAAACACAGCTACTGCGACTTGTCTGTAGTAGTGTGATGACATTTCGACTACTCTCCACTCTCTACAGGTGGACAAGTGGACACGGTGTGACGAGAACTCGTGAAAGCTATCTTGGCAAGGGACTCGTTGGGTACTCTGGATAGTTATTTCGGCCGAAATTTACACTCAAATGGACAACAACCTGAGAGCGGATATCGAGAGCTACTCTCCCAGTTAATCTCAAATGGAAACCCACCCTTAGACTGATGAGAGTGGAGTTTTCAAGACTCAGCTCCTGAGTTAGTTTTAGTAAGTCTACACAGACCTGATAGCTACCTTTCACCACATTTTTTAAGTTCTGAACCCAAATGTTTAATCTCTAAGTGATGCAATTAGAAGTCTCTAAAGTTCAAATCTATAAGCTCAAAGAGTTAAAATCAACAAGTGAGTGACTCCGTGGTCACTCAGCTCTGAGACCATGAGATCGACCTCCATTACGTGCATGTAAGCAATTCAAATTGTTAGGCCTTACATCACCACCCTAGTCCCATATTAACAATGAATACTCACTACCTTGTATATAACTACAAGTTCAACTCCAAGTATCTCAGGTTGCCTTCCATTATGCCCCTATCAGTATTAGATGTCACACCATCTCCCTAGTCCCATTAGCAAAATGTGTAGCCACCATCTTGTTCCAAGTCCAGCACCGAGCCCTGAAGATGACCCTCCAATATTTCTCCTCTATGCGTACAGCATACATATTAAGCCTTACACCATACCCTTGTCTCAATAGTACAATGTTTTAGCCGCCATTAACTTCCAAGGTCCACTCTGAGGCACCTAATTTTTCTGCACAGTGCAAAAAGGTAACGGGAGGTATGTTGTCAAGGTCGAAAGAAGCATGTGGTCGAGTATTTAGTAGGCTCTTAATTACCTCGATCCCTGCGAAGTAAAGGATCGAAAGGGAGAGTGGTAATTGCTTAGGTGTGTTTGGGTAAATATTTATACTTTTCCATGGCTCATTATTGCCCTATATAAATTTCTCACTGAACGTTGAAACAGTAGCCTCGGGGGAGGCAACTACTGTCATTAGAGTAGAATGCAATTTGTGCTGATTTGCAATGTGTGCTATTAAGGTATTAACACATGTCTTTGCCGCTGTAACTTATCTTGTTTATGTAGTTTTTTGTATGCTTCGTGGATGAGTTTCTTGGTGGTATACCTCACGCATTTATATTTGCCCTACATAAGATTGCTTGTGTTCTGTTTCCGTTTCCTGTAAAGCATATTCCGTTTGCATATTATTTTGACCATTTCTTTTGTGATCAATGGAGAGTTTTTCTTGGTAATGATGGGATGATGGCTCCTTAGAAGTTATGATCACAGTTTCCAGCCGGTTTTCTTGTAGTTATAGACTTCCCCATTACATTTATACTGGTGGTTTCCTGAATTTTATGGTAACTGTAACTGCTAGGTGTTCGGAGAAGAGAGGATTATTTCTGTTTTCAGTACTGAGGATGGAGGGTTAGTAAGAAAAAGAGTGTTCATTATATGGGTTGGTTCAGTAATTAATTGTTCAAGGAACACATTGCAGAATTCTACAACAAAAGTTGCTGCTAATGGACAGATGTGAAGAGGCAGGAGGTGAGGGCGATCATGCTGCCAGGACATTTGCCAGCCATCTAGATACATTAAATCAATGTGTTATATTCTGTACAGGCTTGGAGACAGTAGTAATTCCTCACTGATGTCACCAGGAGGGGTTCAGGGCTCGGTACGTGGAACCCGAAAGGGACTTGCTTCCAGCACACGTGAATTCCACCCAAAGAAATTCTGCCTATGTTTGCAGGTGCTCAAAGAGGACAGGGTTGACTTCGGGTTTCATGGCTATAAGTGTTCCTCCCCCTGAATTTTCCTAAATAAGTTTCTATATCATAGACTGACAAATTTAGTCTGGATTCACTAAAGCACACAACTGGTGGGTCTAAAGCAGCAAGAATGCCCAGAAGTCCCTTTTACACTTCACATATTTCAGGCTGTGGGAATTAAATCAAAACACAGTAACGGTCTTGTTATGTGCTGTCCAATATTCTGAGTTGCTAACATCACTATTTACACCACATGATGGCATGTTAAAAATGATTTTGAGATTAAGGAGAACTACATACATTTCCAACATGACCACGACTGCACCCCCTGAGTTAATTTTCTACAGTAGAGATGTATTAATCATTGCACATGTTCACTGGACTGGTGAGTAAAAAATGTACACATCACAAACAGCTGATTCACATGATGTTTAGAATTACACACGTTACACAGGCATTTGAATGAGACTTTGAGTTTGTTCCTGGGTTCAATTCCACATCTCCGCTAAGTGCAAGTCAACACATCACAAGGTGGGGAAATGATACGGGCAATTTGGCAACTTTGCTCCCTCCAGCAACCCTCCAATTCCCCAGACATCCGATACCGTTTCCTGCGGTGGACTGTAGACTCGCACTTCTACACCACGTCCAAGAATTAATCTCACATTTAGATACTAATAATAAGCGATTATTAATTTCTAAATCTGTATACACCGGGCGAGTTAGCCGACCGGTTCGAGGCGTGCGGCAGTGAGCTTGCGTCCAGGAGATAGTGGGTTCGAATCCCAATGTTGGCAGCCCTGAAGATGGTTTTCCATGGTTTCCCATTCACACCAGGCAAATTCTGGGGCTGTACCTTAATTAAGGCCATGGGCGTTTCCTTCCAACTCCTAGGCCTTTCCTATCCCATCGTCGCCATAAGACCTATCTGTGTCGGTGTGATGTAAAGCCACTAGCAAAAATCTGTATACAGTTCTCTGTTTGTCAAGGAGTACTTTGATATTATTTTTGCAGATGTTATTACACTTTATACCATTAAAACACGACACAAAACTCGGAAAACTCGTATCATTACGGAGATGCTTGCCACCATCTCGAACTATTTTCTGGTTATTTTGTTGTGATGAGCTGCAGATTTTAATATTCGAGAATAACACTCTTACAAAACCAAACATTTGATTCCTTCACTTTCATCCAACAAAGCTGGACAAGAGGCAGCATTGCCAACATTTCTATCACAGAATATACGTTACACCTGCCTGAACACTGAGGCCAACCTCTTGCTCTGAAACAACCCCCAATTTAGCTTTTGTTTACTCACTTAAATTAACCGTCCCAGGATGCGTTTCTCGAATAGGTTGCTTACCTGTTCCTCATGACCATATTTCAGATTTATTGATTTCATAGTCCTTGGAATATTGTGATGAGTGAGTGAGTGATGTTTTGCATTCCTACCATACATTGCCGGTGATCATCAGATTGTGCAGAAATCAGCTACTACTTACAATGTAAACAAACTGATAGTGAGGCAGAACAACAAGAAAGAGAGACTTACGAAACTATAATTAAGATTTTAGGAGTGCTACAAGAGGACTTATGCGCTCTGAAACATGAAAATGAATGCTTAAAGGACAGAATAAAGAAACTGGAAGATAAAGAAGACATTGGAGAAGAAAGATCGCCGTGGACGGAAGTGACGCGTGGCCATTTTAGGCCTAATGTTAAACATATGGGAGAAACTACGTACAACTTAAAACCGGGAAAAAACTCTTTGCAGTGCCAAAATAGATTTCAGTTATTGCAGCAAGTTCCAGAAGAAGACACACCAAGTTTTCCAAATAATTTTAAATCCAGTGGAGGTAAGAAAACCAACCGAAAGTCAAGATCGCCAAAGATTCATCTCTACGCAGACAGTCAAGGGCGGGGTATGGCAGAAGGCATCAAGGATGAGCTGCAGAATCCAGAGACTGAGGTTTTAGGACTAATAAAACCAGGTGCCAAAACTGAAGACGTCCTTTCAAGTTGTGATCCTGTGTTAGAGAAGGACAATTATGTGGTGATTGTGAGTGGTACAAATGACATTGCTGCAAATGAAGGTGAGGAACTAATTACGACTCTCAGAGGTAAGATTTCCAAACTACCTGACTCAAAAGTAATTGTAGTTAATGTGCCACCCAGGTATGACCTTTTAGAGGACTCATGTGTGAACAAAGCTGTACATGATGTAAATATAAAAATTAAGAGATTATGTAAGAGTTTTAGAAATGTCTATGTAGTAGATACTTTAGGTCTTGGCAGGCAAATGTTCACTAGACATGGGTTACATCTAAATGGTAATGGAAAAGCAACTCTCTGTAGACAAATTGCTACAATTATCAACAGAGATTTGCAAACTAATCGGTACTTAAGAAAACCCATACCACTAAACTGGCACATACAGGGAAACTTGCCAGAAAACCCAGACCCTTAAATCAAGATCTATGTACAAGGATCTGGGTTCCAAGGAAGTTCTCAACTCATGAGTCAAACGTTACCCAATTGCAACAGTCAAGTTTTAGGGAGGAAGGAGGTCTGAGATTGCTCTTGGTAAACTGTCAGAGTGTAGTAAATAAACAATTAAAATTCGGTACATTGATGGAATCTTATGAGACGGATGTGGTCATAGGAGTGGAATCGTGGTTGAGAGAAGGGGTGGGTAATACAGAAGTATTTCCAGAAGGGTATACAGTCTATCGTAGAGACCGAGGAGATAAAAAAGGAGGAGGGGTATTTATTCTGGTGAAGGAAACTTATTGTTCGCATGAATGGTTTACTGATGAAAGGGATGAAATATTAGGGATAAAATTAGTTTGTGATAATATGAAGGAGGTGGGAATTATAGGAACATATAGGCCTGGAAGAGAGGAAAGAGATATGGAAATATTTGAGAAAATAATAGATTATACTCTTAAAAACAATAATGATACGGTAATAATTGGGGGAGATCTAAACTTGCCTGAAGTTGAATGGAATGGAGCTGCAAGTGAAGCCCATGAACAGAAACTGGCAAATAAGTTAATTTGGGAGGGAGGATTTACACAAGTAGTACAAGAACCAACTCGTCTCAATAACTTGCTAGATGTATTCTTGGTTAAACCATGGGAAATTGTTGATAAAACTGAGGTAATTGAAGGAATAGGTGACCATAAGGCTGTAATAATGGATGTAGGACTCGTTCCAAAAATGCTTAATAAGAGGGTCACAAAAGACAAGAAATTATACAGAAAAACTAAAGTTGATGAATTTGGGACTTACCTTAAATCACAATTCAGTTGTTGGATAAGTGAAGGGAATAATGTGGATACACTTTGGGCTAAATTTAAAGGAATAATTTGGGAAGGAGAGAAGAGATTTGTACCTGTTAAGAAGGGTAAAATGACCTCAAACCCTGTTTATTACACAAGGGAAATAAGAAAATTAAAAAGAAAATGTAGAATAGTAAACAGGAAAATCAAAGAAGGTAGGGAGAATAGAGAAACTAGAAAACAACTAATGAGGGAACTGAATAGAGTGAAAAAGGAAGCAAAAGAGAAATATATGAATGGCATTCTTCAAGAGGGTAATGACCACAAAGGGAAATGGAAAAAGCTGTATTCATATATTAGGAATCAAAAAGGAAAAGGAATCCAAATTCCTACAATGGTGGGAGAAGGGGGTGAACACTATTTAACAGATAACTTACTGAGAAAGCAAACCTCTTTAGGAGGGAATTCCGAGATTCAGTAGAAGATTGTCAGGACTTGGAAACCGTAATAGAAGATAGAGAGGGAGAGACACAGAGGGAAGCAAGAAGCTTCTCATTCACAAATGAAGATATTTTCAGAGAAATCCAACTGCTTCAGCAAGGAAAAGCAGCAGGAAGTGATCAAATTACTGGGGAGGTATTAAAGACAATGGGGTGGTATATAGTGCCTTATTTAAAATTTCTCTTTGACTATGTCATAAATAATAGTGTGATACCAAAGGAATGGAAGGAATCTATAATAATACCAATTTATAAAGGAAAGGGTGATAAAAGGAAACCAGAGAACTACAGACCAATCAGCCTGACCAGTATAGTTTGTAAAATACTGGAGAGTTTAATAGCAAAGTACATCAGAGGGATATGTGATGATAAAAATTGGTTCATGAGGAGCCAGTATGGATTTAGAAAGAAATTTTCTTGTGAGGCACAACTGGTGGGATTTCAGCAGGACATATCAGATCAGTTAGATTCAGGAGGCCAGTTAGATTGCATAGCCATAGATCTTTCCAAAGCCTTTGATAGAGTGGAACATGGAATATTATTAAAGAAATTGGAGGGAATAGGACTGGACGTAAGGGTTATACATTGGATAAGAACATTTCTAAATTCAAGGGTTCAGAAAGTCAAAGTAGGAAATAATATATCACAGGAAGGGAAAGTCTGGAAGGGAATTGCACAGGGTAGTATAATCGGTCCGTTACTTTTCTTAATATACGCAAATGACTTAGGGAACAATATAACATCGAAAATAAGATTGTATGCAGATGACATAATTGTTTATTGGGAAATAAATAACATTGAGGATTGTTCAGAATTACAAAGGGACCTTGACAGTATCCAGGAATGGGTTGAAGAAAATAATATGAAGATTAATGGAGGCAAATCAACTGTTACAACATTTACAAACAGGAGCTTTAAAACTGAATTTTAATATACTTTGGATGAGGTAGTTATCCCAAAAGATGGCAAGTGCAAATACTTAGGTGTGAGATTTGAAAGTAATTTGCACTGGAAGGGTCATGTTGATGACGTTGTTGGGAAAGCATACAGATCGTTACATGTCATAATGAGGCTACTTAAAGGATGCAACAAAGAATTAAAAGAAAAAAGTTACTTAAGTATGGTTCGTCCATTATTGGAATATGCAAACAGTGTTTGGGATCCTCACCAAGAATACCTAATAAAAGAACTAGATGGTGTGCAGAGAAAAGCAGCAAGGTTTGTAACAGGGGATTTCAGGAGAAAGAGTAGTGTATCAGAAATGTTAAAGGAACTTGGGTGGGAAACTTTAAGTAAGAGAAGGGAGAAAAGTAGACTTATAGGATTATATAGAGCCTATACAGGAGAAGAAGCATGGGGAGATATCCGTGAGAGGCTTCAGTTGGAAAATAATTATATTGGTAGAACTGACCACAAGTACAAAATTAGAAGGAATTTTAGCAGAAGCGATTGGGGTAAATTTTCTTTCATTGGGAAGGGCGTGAATGAGTGGAACAGTTTACCAGGGGTAGTGTTTGATCCTTTTCCAAAATCTGTACATATATTCAAGAAGAGAATAAACAACAACAGAGATAATAAATTAAATGTTAGGGGGCATTCGACCAGTGCAGGATATTGTAAATAATAAATGTGTGTGATTAAATTAATTCCATCCCCTGGTCTAAGGTGTTTGGACAGCCCAAGTAGGGGACTGCCTGTAGGGGTGAAGTACAGTGGGGACTTTGAGGGCCCTGAGACCGCTACGGTAGCTGTGAAGGCCCTTCAGGAACTCTGAAAAGTGGTGGCAAAAGGGGCTCTGGTGAAGACGCAGCAGGTCGTTATGCTACTTAGGTTCCAAAATGGGTAAAATATAAATATGTAAATAAATTCAATGTTAATTTTATACCAGTTGTATAGTATTATTAGAAGTAATTTCACATACCGTACTGTATATGAGTTGACTATGTTTGTAAGATATTATAAGTAGAATTTTGTAAACAATATAAATTTATTAAGGATGATGTGTGTGTTTAATAGAAAAAATTATTAGTGTAAATTGTATAATATTGTATTCTAGGAAAATTTTCTTCGTCTCCTGTTAATTTAAAATTTAGTGCTTGACAATAATGTATTTTAGTGTACCATTTGCCACCGAGGTAGACACCTCATTTGCAAATAAAGAGATTTTGATTTGATTTGATGTCAGTTGTAAGAAGAAAGATAGTGATAGACCAGCAGAAGGCCAAGCTAAATATCATAGAGCAATTAAGACTTGACACTTAGACAATTAAATATCTCCAAACTGCATGGAGCAGTGTTTATAATGAGGTGCCAGATGTGAAGAAGAATAAAGAAAATACAGATGATGTAATATAACACACCAGCCTCTGTGGATCATTGCTGGATTTTCAGCCACTGGATCCCAAGGTCAAATTTTCAAAGGTCAGAATAAATTTCGAGCATGAAAGCAAATTGAGTACACAGTCATCCAACTGCAAATAATCAGGCCATGAAATATAGGAAATATTCCAGGCAGGGGTCCGATGTTATTCTTCCATCTAAAACAACATTAAATATATGCACGTAACAACACCAAGATGCAATGCCATCATATGAGACAGTGTATTCTACGGTTTTGCAACTTAACAAGCCACGGAAGGTGACAGTAAATATATCGATATCACAGAAAGAAGGTATTTTCGAAGCGTGACTAATGAAAGAAATTGGGGTTTCGATAGAAGAATACAAAGATGTACAAAGGTATAAAAGGATACAGAATCAAGCGACTAATTCACAACAGGTTGATTCTCTGGACTGGTCATGTTGTAAGAATTGTGAACAGCAAGGTCATGGTCAACCAGACACCCCACGAACACCTATCACAATATGGAGAAAAACTGGGATGGTAACATTAATAATCATTGTACTGGCTCAGATACCGAGTGGTGCCAACTAGGCTGCCTGCTGATCACTGGATACTACAGGCTGACTTATTTTAATTTCATGGAATTTTCTCACGAGCCACGATCAAACCAACAAGTTCGGACGATGAGTGAAGTACAGGAGACAGAATTTGAGAATAACCTGGATGGACCTGAGCTCGCCTTGAACCCAGGATATTGAGATTTCGAGGACTTCACTCCACCTCCTGTCTGCAGAGGGAGCTACTGAACACATAAATAGCAATTTCCATATTGTTGAGGGTTAGAGGTGTAAAATCTAATAAAGCTAAACAGTACTTACTTGTCTTCTTCCTTGAAGGAATTGACCAACTGACATACTGATTGTTCTTCTACGCATATTTCATCCTTAATATCGGTGGAAGGCTGTAAAAACAAATATGCAAAACAAAGTAAGAAATATACCGTAAACAGATAACTAGAGTAAAAGTTTATAAATAGATGTGACACAGCTAACGAAGTAAACTGCACAGTTGCACAATAAAGATATCAATTTAATCTCCCAATGTAAAAAGGAAACAAACAAGTGTCAAGTCAAAATTATATAAAGAACAAGAAAAGGCATTCATAACAGGATAAAGAGGACAGCACTGGAAGAGGAAGCAAAGAAGAAGGAAAACTTGAAGGACAACAATATGTGCAATTTTTCTATTGTTTCCTACAACTTCCTGTCATTGTGTTCATCCTATTATGTGTTCTTAAATGACTGGACACTTGTTTGTTTCTTGTGTTCCCACAGATGACTCTGATTGTCAAAGAGACATACATTGGATCTTAACCAGAGAAAGGTCAATCTCTTGCCTACCATGTTCAAGTTCCTACACAAATAATCAGTTGTTGGACTTTTCATTGATTCTAGATAACCTGAAGGCTTTATCAATACAAACTTACAACATTTACATTCAGAACTTAAAGGACAATGCTGGCCGTATATTCTACGGATATCAAGTACACCACATTCCCGGAAGCCCCAGAATTGATTCTCAGACAAGTCAGAGATTATTAACAGACTCTCATGGCTAGTTGCTGGTCCAGTCAGGCTATATGAGAACAATGAAGGGGTTAACATAGAGCGGCAGAATCCTTAGTCTCAAAATCCAAGAATAATGGGCATGAAAATTTGTTCTCCTCACCACACATCGACTTGTAAACTGCATGCCATCAGGCTGAGCAGAGGTCGCTTGGCAGGGTAATGCTCATCAGAGCTGTAGGGCCACGGGTTATGGTTTGGTCTTAAAACGACTCTGTTCAGAGAGTTCAAAACTACCTAATATGTTTCCTAGACATGAGCAGAACTGCCTAACATTTAAAAAAAAATTATCAATCAACTGACATAGTCTACACTTGACATAGTATGCAATGTTAGATTAATGTTAACTCTCGGGTTTTTTGAAAGAGAGAGATCTTACACTTTGCTTCCTCACAAGTGAACTTTCCACTGTTCTAACAAAGGTGAAGGGATTCAATACATTAAACAGTGATTGTGTATTTCATCAAAAGAGCAATATTCATACGAATTAATTAATCTAAACCTTTGTAATGAAAGTTGTAGGATCATAACTAATCTCGTATATTTTGAAGGTAACAACCAGCAAACGAGAAGAAACGCCAATTGCAAATGCTGCAAAAGAAATCAAGGATTCAAAGTACCATGCGTAACACTGCCCTGGAAATTCTGAAGGCTCATTTCTTCTGAGATGAGTCTCTTCAGAATCGGCTGCATCCACGGATATGCCACAAGGCCTATGTCGAATTATATTGACTTTAATATAAAATTTTATACCGGAAAGGCAACCGCACTTGTTCACAACAACAAAGCTTTAACCAACAACCAACCTCATGAGAAGAAACATGCTTGAAACAGACGGTTCTCCAAATATATCCATAAAATATTCTCAATGGGTTGTTCATATGAAGATTAAGGCTGTTCCACTGGAAGCGACTACGCGCGATTACGCGATCAGGCAACTACGTGCGTACTAGCGCGGCTGATCCCAAAGCGAAGATTGTAACGAAACCACGTTCACTGCAAGCGATCTGGAGCGGCCGACTCACGCGATTATAGGCTATAACAAAGGACAAGAGATGGATCCCACTCGAGTGGTATTTGCCGCGTGTAGTCGCCTGTACTCCACGGTTCGTGCAAGCATCCGATTGTCTGCCGTCGTCATATGCAACATTATTTTTATCATTACTACATTTGTCATGGATGTAGATAGTGAAAAGTTGAGAAGTGCGATTTGTGAAAGAACACCACTATGGAATATGAAAGATAAACGCTATCATTCTCGAGATATACGACGCAAACTATGAACGAAGTTTGCAGAGGAAGTGGGTGTTGATAATGGTAACTACTCTAATTAATCAATTAAGTTATTTAATATATGCTGGACTGAGTAGCTCAGACTGTAGAGCGCTGACAGGTTCTATCCGGGCTCATTCCTCTGGTAGTGGCAGTTCGTGGTCTGGCAGGGCTGTGCCGCCATTTCTTTGACCTCCCCAATCGGTCCAGCTTTCACTGACCAACACCGCGATACTTTTAGGTGAATAATAATAATCCAATGCAAACGGCTGAATAGAAATCTGCTTTCACCACATTAACTAATTAATTAGCTACACTGCAATGGCATTTATGAACATACATTAATTAACAGGCAAACAGCTAATGCAATTCCGACTATTATAGCACTGCACTGTTTCACTGATCACAATCACAATGGATAACAACTACGTTCTTGGAAACAAATAAACAGTGCACTCCCGAATTTATACTTCCTTCCTCAAATTTCAAAGCATGACCACGTATTTAACAATTTGACCACCCTACAAATAGTGCCGTCATGTTACGATTATGTTTCGAATCTTTATTTTAGCTTCTTTATAGAACTGAATTGATTAAATAGTCAGTATAATGGAATTCATTGTTTTGTAAAATGTTTTGGAATGAATCTCTAACAACAGTTAATATACGACGTAGGGAAGAAGCCTAGGACAATTTTAAAGTGTAATCCTTTACAGAGTGAAATAGCGTTAAATGTTTTCGAAAAGACGGCGGAACGGCGCCAAAAAGGCCTTCATGCACGAACCGCCTCTGATTTCTAGGTGCAGCCTCGTGTTGGTAGATTTACTGGCACGTAAAAGAACTCGTGCAGGACAAATTTCTGTACCTCGGCGTCTCCAAAAACCATAACAATGTAGTAAACAGTGTGCCGAGAGTGTCCGAGGACAAGTTCGCCTTGCCAGATGCAGGCCCTTCGATTTGACTCCCGTAGGCGACCTGCGCGAGTGTCCGAGGACAAGTTCGCCTTGCCAGATGCAGGTCCTTCGATTTGACTCCAGTAGGCGACCTGCGCGTCACATGGATGAAATGATGATGAAGACGACACAGCCCGGAATCGAACCCGGGACGCCTGTGACCAAAGGCCAGGACGCTAACCATTTAGCCAAGGAGCTTTAGCGGTACATAAAACAAATAACTTTATCATTATTTATAATATATTATTTTTATAATTTCAATACTGGAACATATGCACTTCCTGTTGTAATGTAAAATGAAAAGGAAATGAAAAAATCAAATTTAAGTGGAGACAGTACCTGACTTAATTCCTGTTGTTCCTTGTGGAACATAGCGCATCAACAAAGCATCTCCATCTGATCCTGTTGCCAGCCAACCTCTTCACCTCTCTCCAGGTCTTGCCTTCTTCCATTGCCTCATGTGTACAGATCTTCGCCACGTTTGTTTGGGCCTTCCTCTCCTCCTTTTACCCTGCGGGTTCCAATCCAGTGCCTCTCTCTCACCTTTCCTCAACGTATGCCCTATCCATTTCCATTTCCGCCGCTTTATCTGTATGGCCGTCCTTCTCCATAGTTCATGATTGGAGATTACTTCCGGCCAGTAGACGTTCAAAATCTTCCTTAAAGAGCAGTTGACAAAGGTCTGCAACTTGGAGGTAATCACTTTAGTCACCTTCCAGGTCACGGACCCATGCAGTAAAACAGCCTTGACATTACTTCGGAAAATGCGAAGTTTGGTCCTGATTGTTTTTTTGTTGTTCTTCCATACTGGATAGAGCCGAACAAAGGCACCATTTGCTTTTTGTATACGTTGAGAAACATCCTGTACTCCATCTTTGGTAACTACACTGCCCAAGTCGGTGAAACTATCCACATCCTCTATAGGTTCATCACTGAAGACAAATGGGTCTAGTTTGTTGGTGTTCATCCTTAGGGCCTTGATCTTCTTTGAGTTAATCGTTAGTCCCACATTTTTTCCTTCTTTTACCAAGTCTTCAATCTTTGATTGCATTTCACCATGTGCCTCAGACAGGAGACACACCTCGTCAGCGAAGTCTAGGTCTTCTAACCTATTAGCCAATCCCCACTGGATACCGCGTTTCACATTTCGTGTTACATTCCGCATTACCGCATCAATTACCACCAGGAACATGGTTGGCGAGAGGATACAACCTTGACGTACTCCTGAACGTACAGATATAGGCTCAGATACACGGCCCTCATGTATGACTCTGCATGTATAATCACGGTATGTTTCCTGAATGAGGTTGGTAATTTGTGATGGCACTCCATACCGCTTCACTTTCTTCCACATAGCTTTTCTGTTGATCGAAACAAAAGCTTTTTCGAAATCGATGAACACTGCATAGAGGCGAGATGACCATTCAGCACACTGCTCCAGAATTATCCTCAAGGTGTTTATTTGGTCTACACACGAGCGATTCGATCGAAAGCCTGCCCGTTCCCGTCGGAGCCTAAAGTTGATATACTCCTTAATTCTGTTCAACAAAACCCTGGTGAAGACTTTGCTAGGGATTGAAAGAAGCGTAATGCCCCTCCAGTTGTTACAGTTTGACGTATCGCCCTTCTTTGGCAACTTCACCAGCAACCCACATTTCCAATCTGTCGGCATTTCCCCATTAAGCCATATCTTCTCAAATAGCGGCTGCAACATATTGGCAGTGGTATCCATATCAACCTTCATGACTTCTGCTGGAATACTGTCAACACCTGCTGCCTTACCAATATGTAACTCTCTCAATGCCCGCTTGATTTCCTCCACTGTTGGAATGCCGACTTTAATCTTTGGGACAGGCTGGGTTTCTTCCTCTTCTTCGCCTTCTCCTGCATCTACTTGCTCCTCCAAGGAGTGGTTTAACGCCGCAGAGAAATGTTCCTGCCTTCGCTTCAGTTGATTATCGGAGTTTGTTAGGAGGACACCATCTTTGTTTCTGACTAGACGGTTTTTCTGCATCTGCTTCCTTGCCAGAACTCTGGTGATGGTATAGAGTTCTCTAAGATTTCCCTTTCTGGCTGCCTCCTCTGCTTGTTGAGATAGGTCATCTATCCATTTCCTTTGATCTCTCCTCACACTTCTCTTTACTTCCTTATCCTTCGCAGCATATTTGGATTGCAAGTTTGCCTTCCTTGTTCGTGTCTTACATGCATTCATTACTTCCTTTATCTCTTTCCTTTGTCTGATAATTTCCCATGTCTGGTCAGACATCCAGTCTTTTTTCCTCCTGTCCTTAAAGCCCAGGATATTTTCACTTACTTCAGTAAATACAGATCTAGTCTTCACCCATTAGTTTCATCCTCCACCTCAGTGAGTGCTTGGAATCGATTCTTTAGTTCTATCTTGAAGGCTTCTTTCACATTTCTGTCATCCCTTAGCTTTCCAACATCATATCGCTTCCTTATTTGCTCTATCCTTCTCTTTTGTGCCTGTATCTTCATTCTAAAGGTAGCCACAACAAGATGGTGATCACTACCAATGTCTGCACCTCTCTTATTCCTCACATCCAACGATGAACTCCTCCAACTTCGTCCAATAGCCACATGATCTATCTGGTTTTCTGTCCTATGATCCGGTGATACCCATGTCACCATATGGCAGTCTTTATGCGGAAATATAGAACCACCAATAACCAAATTGTGGCTTGCAAAGAAGTCCACAAACAGCTGTCCATTCTCCTTTCGTTCCCCTAAACCATGCCTTCCCATAATATGTTCAAGTCCTTCGTTGTCCTATCCCACTTTTGCATTCAAATCTCCTCCAACTAGGATGATATCCTTCCTTTTCTCTTTCTTAACCGTTCTATTAAGATGTTCATAGAACGCTTGTTAGTCGTCCTCCTCCGCCGACTCCGTAGATGCATAGCATACTATCAACACAATGTTTCTAATATTGGTCTTAAAACGTGCCACTATTATCCTTTCCGTCACTGGGTAGCACTCCATAAGGCTCCTCTTGGCCTCCTTATCCATTAATATACCCACACCTCCACAACTCGCTCCGTCGCCCTCGGGTCTTCCAGAGTATACAAATGTAGCTCCATCATGGGTTGCCAATTCCCCAAACTCACTCCATCTTACTGCACTCAAACCTAGGATGTTGACGCCATAACTCCTCATACATGCCACTTTCCCGCAGAGCCCTCACATTCCATAGCCCAATTTTCGTTAGCCTTTTCAAGCCAAAGGTCGTCATCTTTGGATCAGTCCGGTTTCTCATTGTTGATGTTCCTGTAATAAGGTAATTTAAGGTTGTGCGAGTTATTGGCCCACAGCACCCGAGCTTGGTGGTGGGGCTGCCACCTACGCCTCCAAGCCTGCTGTTTTCTGTTGGGGTAGTCTCCCTTAGCATTTGAAGATCCCTCTTCACCACGAGGCAGTGGTTTTCCTCTTTATTTTACCCCAAGAGGAAGGGTTGCCTCCTCCGCCAACTTTGCCGTACCAAAGGTCTCCTTCTCCGCCTCAGTTGCCGTTAAGGACTTCACCAGAGCCCCGTTAGCCGTTTACTTTTCAGGGTTCCTGTAAGGCCTTCACAGCTACCGTAGCGGTCCTGGGGCACACAAGGTCTCCGCTGAATAGGCTATCCCCTACTTCGTACCGTTGCCGTGGACGAGGGGTTGGACTTATGGGGGACGGAGACAGTTCCTAAACATTTTCAAGTATTCGGTTCGTGTTCACAGTTCTGATCACACACGCAGTAGTAACACTTCTATTTTCGCCTAGAGAAGCAAATCTGGTGGGTGCACCACTGGTTTCTGATTGTGACTGTTGACGTAATACTGCTACAGCTTGTTGTTCACCTTTTTTATCGATGACAATATTATGCGGCAAGCATATTCACTTAACAATCGCATCGACGAAATCGGGCTCAACCTCAATACATTCCTGCAGTATTCGCCAATGTTTATAACTATTCATATCACTTACATTCCTCCTCTGCGAACCATGTGACCTTGCCGCGGTGGGGAGGCCTGCGTGTCCCAATGAAGCAGATAGCCGAGCCGCAGGTGCAACCATATCTGTTGAGGGATCAGACTAACGAATGGTTCATCGAAAGGGGGGTAGCAGCCTTTCGGTAGTAGCAAGGGCGGCAGTCTAGATGATTGACTGATACGGCCTTGTAATAATACTCAACATGGCTTAGCTGTGTTGATACTGCTACACGGCTGAAAGCAACGGGAAACTACAGCCGTAATTACCTCCCGAGGACATGCAGCTCTCTCTGTATGAATGATGTACTGATGATGGCTTCCTCCCGGGTAAAATATTCCGGAGGTAAACTAGTCCCCCATTCGGATCTCCGGGTGGGGACTACACGAGAGGGGGCGATCATCAGGAAGATGGATACTGACATTCTGCGAGTCGGAGCGTGGAATGTTAGAAGTTTGAATCGTTGTGGTAGGTTAGAGAATCTGAAAAGGGAGATGGATAGGCTAAAGTTAGATGTAGTTGGTATAAGTGAAGTACATTGGCAGGAAGAACAAGATTTTTGGTCAGGCGACTACCGAATTATCAACACAAAATCAAACAGGGGAAATGCAGGAGTTGGTTTAATAATGAATAAGAAAATAGGGCAGCGGGTAAGCTACTACGACCAGCATAGTGAAAGAATTATTGTTGTCAAGATAGACACCAAACCAATGCCCACCACAATAGTGCGGGTCTATATGCCTACTAGTTCAGCGGATGATGAAGAAATCGAAAGAATATATGAGGAGATAGAAGATGTAATACAATATGTAAAAGGTGACGAGAATCTAATTGTGATGGGAGACTGGAATGCAGTGGTAGGCCAAGGAAGAGAAGGTAGTACAGTAGGAGAATTTGGATTGGGACAAAGGAACGAAAGAGAAAGTCGGCTGGTTGAATTCTGCACTGATCATAATTTAGTCCTTGCCAATACTTGGCTCAAACACCACAAACGACGGCTGTATACGTGGACGAGACCTGGAGACACTGGAAGGTATCAAATAGACTTCATTATGATTAGGCAGAGATTCAGAAACCAGGTGTTGGATTGCAAAACTTTCCCAGGAGCAGACGTGGACTCTGACCACAACTTGTTGGTCATGAAATGCCATCTGAAGTTGAAGAAATTGAAGAAAGGAAAGAATGCAAAAAATGGGATCTAGACAAGTTGAAAGAAAAGAGTGTGAGGGATTGTTTCAAGGAACATGTTGCACAAGGACTAAATGAAAAAGCTGAAGGAAACACAATAGAAGAAGAGTGGAGAGTCATGAAAAATGAAGTCAGTAGGGCTGCTGAAGAAATGTTAGGAAGGAAGAAAAGATCAACTAAGAATCCGTGGATTACTCAGGAGATACTAGACCTGATTGGTGAACGACGAAAATACAAGAATGCTAGAAATGAAGAGGGCAGAAAAGAATACAGGCGATTAAACAATCAAGTGGATAGAAAGTGCAAGGTAGCTAAGGAAGAATGGCTGAAGGAAAAGTGCAAGGATGTCGAAGGCTGTATGGTCTTGGGAAAGGTAGATGCTGCATACAGGAAAATCAAGGAAACCTTTGGAGAAAGGAAATCTAGGTGTATGAATATTAAGAGCTCAGATGGAAAGCCACTTCTAGCGAAAGATGACAAAGCAGAAAGATGGCAGGAGCATATCCAACAGTTGTATGAAGGTAAAGATGTCGATAATTTGGTTCTGGAACATGAAGAGGTTGTTGATGCTGATGAAATGGGAGACCCAATTTTGAGGTCAGAGTTTGACAGAGCTGTGAGTGACCTAAATAGTAACAAGGCACCTGGAATTGAAGACATTCCCACTGAATTACTGACTGCCTTAGGTGAAAGCAGCATGGCAAGGTTATTTGATTTAGTGTGCAAGATGTATGAGACAGGAGAAGTCCCATCCGATTTTCGGAAGAATGTTGTTATACCTATTCCCAAGAAAGCCGGTGCTGACAGGTGTGAAAACTACCGCACCATTAGTCTAGTATCTCATGCCTGCAAAATTTTAACACGTATTATTTACAGAAGAAGTTCAAGCTGAGTTGGGAGAAGATCAATTTGGCTTCAGAAGAAATGTAGGAACACGTGAAGCAATCCTGACTTTACGTCTGACCTTAGAGGATCGAATCAAGAAGGACAAGCGCACGTACTTGGCATTCGTAGATCTAGAAAAGGCATTCGATAATGTTGATTGGACCAAGCTATTTATGATTCTGAAGATTATAGGGATCAGATACCGAGAACGAAGAATTATCTACAATCTGTATAAAAATCAGTCTGCAGTGATAAGAATCGAAGGCTTTGAAAAAGAAGCAGCGATCCAGAAAGGAGTGAGGCAAGGCTGCAATTTGTCCCCTCTCCTCTTCAATGTTTACATAGAACAGGCAGTAAAGGAAATCAAAGAGAAATTTGGAATGGGAATCACAATCCAAGGAGAGGAAATCAAAACTTTGAGATTTGCCGATGATATTGTTATTTTATCAGAGACTGCAGAAGATCTCGAGAAATTGCTGAATGGTATGGATGAAGTCTTGGGTAAGGAGTACAAGATGGAAATAAATAAGTCCAAAACAAAAGTAATGGAGTGCAGTCGAAGGAAGGCAGGTGATGCAGGAAATAATCGATTAGGAAATGAAGTAGATGAATATTGTTACTTGGGTAGTAAAATAACTAACGATGGCAGAAGTAAGGAGGACATAAAATGCAGACTAGCACAAGCAAGGAAGAGCTTTCTTAAGAAAAGAAATTTGCTCACTTCAAACATTGATATCGGAATTAGAAAGATGTTTTTGAAGGCTTTCGTGTTCGGCTATGGAAGTGAAACATGGACGATAACTAGCTCAGAAAGAAAGATAATAGAAGCTTTTGAAATGTGGTGTTACAGAAGAATGCTGAAGGTGAGATGGATAGATCGAATCACGAATGAAGAGATACTGAATCGAATTGGTGAGAGGAGATCGATTTGGCTAAATTTGACGAGAAGAAGAGATAGAATGATAGGACACATCTTAAGACACCCAGGACTTGTTCAGTTAGTTTTTGAAGGAAGTGTAGGTGGTAAGAACGGTAGGGGTAGACCAAGGTATGAATATGACAAGCAGATTAGAACATATGTAGGATGCAATAGTTACGTAGAAATGAAAAGGTTACCACAGGATAGGGTGGCATGGAGGGTTGCATCAAACCAGTTTATGGACTGATGACTCAAACAACAACATCACTTACCTTATAGCCACAGTTAAACGTTCCTGGGGTGTTATTGTGTCCCTGACGTTTGAGTTCTTGGCTCTATTGCGTTCAAAATAGAGTGAAACGTTTCTGGACGCATCCGATAATAACCAAAGAAATTCTGGGGGTCTTTGTCCAAATCATTGTGTAGATGATGGAATTCCCCCATTGGCTTCCTTTTACCTAGTATTGGGTTTACCCAGCACCGATGTCTTCCTTTGCGACGCCTCGTCAGGCAAGGACTCTCCAGAATGTAAAGCAAATCATCATCATCCATCTCACAGACTCCTAACGTCTACTACGGAAACACAGAGTGCAGATGCCGCGCGAAGTCGCCTCATCTCGTAATCGCGTGTAGTCGCTTCCAGTGGACGAGCATGTTGATGAAAACAGAAATGATGTTTAATTAGCTCTAGAATATGAAGACGAACTGAAGTATGGGAGATAAGACGGTTGGAACTTTAATAGAGACAACACTGCTGCAGACACGCCATGCAATAGATTTTTTGCTAGGTGCTTTACGTCGCACCGACGCAGATAGGTCTTATGGCGACGATGGGACAGGAAAGGCCCAGGAATGAGAAGGAAGCGGCCGCGGCCTAAATAAAGGTACACTCCCAGCATTTGCTTGGGGGGAAAACGGGAAACCAAGGAAAACCATCCTCGACATCGCCGACAGTGCGGTTCGAACCCACTATCTCCAGTATGAGAGTTCACAGCTGCGCGCTCCTAACCGCACGGCCAACTCGCCCAGTGCAATGGAATCTAATAATGTCACTGACAGCACACCTATTGTACCTTACCTCCTCGCATCACGTGCCTGCAAGCTGGCATATAGAACACAGCCTATGGTTAGCTGGCAATCTAAGACAGTGTTGTCACGATGTTTTTAAAACAGAAAATGGAACATTGGATGAAGAATGAATGTGCCAGAGGTCGTACAGCACGGCAGTGTCCTCGAGGTCTTCAAGAAGCCCGCAGCGAAACTGCATAGCCTTATAGGACTGCCACGGTGGGTACAAGCCTTCAACGAAGGATGCCAATACGTTATAGACGGGTGTCAGCCAGGTCATCCTATTGTCAGTGAAGGAGAAGTGCTTGATCCCGCCGTGTTAATGGATACTGCATGATATATGATATGTGAGCTGGCCAGAAACAACGGGCTAGCGAATACGACTGTGCTTCATATTGGAAGGAACACATGGGCATAGAGAAAAATTTCATCAAAATGGGTTCAGCATGATTCAAGGGAAATACAGGAATGATTACGATACGATGCTGCTCGTAACCATTTGGAGTACTGTAAGTATGAAGAAGAGGCTTTCTAATGCCATATTGTTACGCTGGATGAGACATGGGCTAAATTGTATGAGCCATAGCTGAAATGCTAATCGAAAAAATTGCATAATTACGGGAAACCACAAAGAATGAGAGTTCATGAGAACCCCAGCCATGTGAAAGTTATTGCTATACTCATGTAAGACTCTGATGGTTTTATCCTAACGCACTATGTTCCTCCATAGCAACCGTCAATGCGTATTACCCATCATTTACCACGGCAACGCTCGGCCGCATAGAGTGCAAACGTGGCTGATTTGTTCGGTCGATGGGGCTGGGAATTGCTGTACCATATGCAGTACTATAATCCACAGATTTAACCCGTTGTGACTTTGACTTGATTCACAAGATGTAGGAACCATTTCGGGGCCTTTGCTCCAGAACAGTTTCAGAGACTTGTCAGGCAGTAAACTGCTCAATTCGAACTACCAACATAACAGGTGCTGCAATAGACAGCCTATGATGTCCTCATCGCTTGCAACAAGATGTACACAACGCTGGTGACATCTGTCAAGGACAGTAAACCTTGGTATAACATTCATATATTTTGTATGAGTTGTAACTGCAATTGTATATGTTCAATAAGTTTCTATTTTCAACTTGCTTCATAGCGCTCCGGCATAGATAGGAAAAGGCTAGGAGTGGGAAGGAAGCAGCCTTGGCGCCGATTTACAAAAGCGTTCCATACGCGCCAATTTGGACCGAACTATTTCGTACCAACCTATAAACGTTTCTGGTTTTAGTTACTAGCAAGTGATAAGTCTTGTGCCGCATGTAGATTACTCTCTGAAGTTCAGTGAAACTTCTAAATGGAATTCACCTTTCTTAGACCACAGAATACTGTATAAAAATGCTATCTGCTTGCACTTGTTAGTAAACAAACATGGCTGATGATTATGTAGATATCTTAAAGTGGCTAGAAAATGATAATGAATTATTTTTCTTCAGAAGACAGTGCTATTTCGTACATTAATAATGATAGTGTTAGGGAAAATTATTCTAGTGATGACGACCAAACAAAATTCCATTCACTGGTCTCCGTGCCGTTCGTTTGAGAAGATTGTGTGTTCCTAATTTTCTGGGGATGAGTTCTGGGAAATTATTGCGCCTTCCAGGCGAACAAGTTGATGAGAAAAAGTCTGAAATGTGACAGTAAGTGGTGTCCTTGCACGGTTGATGAGATAAAAGTGTATTTTTTTCCTGATGATTCTCATGAGTCAGGTTTGAAAACCTTAACTCAAGTCGTGCTGGTTTAAGAGGAAGGTTCAGAATGCAAATTATTTTCAGACAATGACATTTGAACTATTCTGTCAAATTTCAATATTTCTGCACTTCTCCGATAGCATGTTTATAGATCTAAATGACCGTCTAAGAAAAGTCAGACCAGTTATTTCATAATTGCAAACAAAATTTCAGAATATCTACAATCTTGACAGAGATACAGGTATTGATGACAGTGTTAAAAAATTTCTAGGTAAGCTCCCATGTGTGCAATACAATCCTTCCAAAAAAGCTAGGTTCGTTGAGAAAATTTATAAACTCTGTAAAAGTGCTTCTGGATACTGTTCCCAGTTCAACATTTATACCGGACAAGGCAAAGAGCGTGTTATACCAGCAACAAAAGCAGCAGTGTTGGAACAATGCAAGCAAACTTGAACCACGGTCATGTATCTTGATAACTGGTATGTTTCTCCTGAACTTTTTCGCACCTTGTTGGAGAATGGAACTACTGCTGTGGGTACCGTATGTTGTAACGGGACGAACGTGCTTCCAGAGTTCCGCACAGTAACACCGACGAAAGGTGAGGTTATTAGTGTGACAGCTAATAATATTCTTACCATAAAATGGAAAGAGAAAGGATATGCATTTACTTTCAATTGTTGATAAGGACTTAAACTTTGTTGCAAAAATTCAAAGAAAACGAGGTGGAGGAGAGGATGTAGTGAATAAACCCAAGGGTATTGCAGGATACAACAGGAGAAATAATGCAGTACATGGTCAAGACCAGGTCCTTGCATGTTTCCCCGTAACACGTTGGGACCCGGAAGATGGTGAGCTACTATGCCTGGCAAGGAAGAAGTCAGGGGAAACCCTGATGGAGGTCCGTCGGCCCTGACTACTCGAACCATCTAGTAGCTGTTTCCCTCTGAAGTTTCCCTCAGGATAGCTGGTGCTCGAACGAATCTCATTCGGTCAAGCGAATGATTAGAGGCCTTGGGGCCGAAACGACCTCAACCTACTCTCAAACATTAAGTGGGCGAGATCTCCGGCTTGCTTAAAATATTTTTGAAGCCGCGAGAGATTTATTTCTAGGATCGGAGTGCAAAGTCGGCCACTTTTGGTAAGCAGAACTGGCGCTGTGGGATGAACCTAACGCAGAGTTAAGGCGCCCATGGACCTCCAAGGGCTATAAAAGGATAATGTTGTATCAATTGGACATGACTATCCTCAATTCATACGTTGTGTTCATGAAGGTTGATGGAAGGCGGTTGCATTATACAGACTTTATCACAGCATTTTCCGAGTGACTGTTGCAGAGTGGAAGAAAGGAAGAACGCACAGTCAAGACAGCCACCTGCAGCTTCAGGCAAATGTATGGCGACATTCTCCAGTGCCTATTCCCCCAACGGAAAGAAACGTCCTTCTAGGCCCTGCAAAACTTTGCAAGGGTCATAAAATAAGGTCCGAAGTGAGCTAGCTATCTGAAAAATATGGTGCCCCACTCCATCTGGAGATCTGCTTCAAAAAATATCACACGACGATTCACTACTGAAGACTGACAAACAATTAATGAAGAGTTAGGCATTGGTCTGTAATGTAAATAGCTTTGAAAAAATTGCCAATTTATGACAAATCCTCAATAAATATTAAAGCATATATTTTGAAAACAAATATAGTTTTCTGTCCCTGCAGGTTAGACTATCAGTCAGGTTCCAATGGGTTAATTACAGTACAGTTTCAGAGTTTGCCTGGCTTAAAAGTGGGAAACCACGGAAAACCATCTTTGAAGAATGGCTGAAATAGAAGTGCAAGGATGTTCGACTTCATGGCCTTCGGAAAGGTAGAAACTGCACGCAGGCAAATCAAGGAAGCCTTTGGAGAAAGGAAAACTGGGTAAGAAAGGGAAGTGATGGCTGATACAACAGTGCCGATGGATTGGATATGGAGGAACATAGTCAACAGCAATACCAAGGTAAGGAAGTAGAACAAATCCAACAGCAATACCGAGGTGTTCTGGAACAATAAGAGGCTGTTGGTGCAGATGAAATGAAAGTCCCGACTCTGAGGTCAGAATTCGAGAAAGTTCCGAAAGACCTAAGTATAAACAAGGCACCAGGAATTGATGACATACCATCAGAAATATTGACTGCCTTAAGAGAAACCAGCATGGTGAGGTTATTCCGTTTAGCGAAAAAGATGCATGAAAAAGGAGAATTGCCATGCGATTTTTGGCAGAGCGATGTTATATATATTCCCATGAAAGCCGGTGCTGACAAGTGTGAAAACTATTGCACCATTAGTTTAGTATGGATAAACAATTTGAAACCGAGTTGGAGGACATCAATTTGGCTTCAGAATAAATGTTAGCAATCCCGGCTTTACGTCTGATCTTAAGAGGATTGAATTAAAAAGGACAAGCACACATACATAGTGTCTGTAGAACAGGAAAAGGCATTCATTATCAGATACCGACAAAGAATAATTATTTACAATCTGCACAAAATAAGCCTGCTGTGATGAGGATCGAAGGCTTTGAGAAAATAGCAGTATTAAATAAAGGAGTGAGGCAGGGCTGCAGGTTCACCCTCCTTCACAATGTTCAAATAGAAGAAAGAGGCAGTAAAGGAAATTACAGAGGAATTTGTAAAGGGTATCACAATCAAAGAATAGGAAATCAAAACTCTGAAGTTCCCTGATGATATTGTTATTTTATCTCAGTCTGTAGAAGATCTGAAGAAACTGTTGAATGGTACAGATAAAGTCTTGGGGAAGGAGTATGGTATGAAAGTAAATAAATCGAAAACAAAAGTAACGGAGTGCAGTAGAATGAAGTCAGCTGACGCAGGAAATGTTAGATTAGTAAATGAACTTCTAAATGTAGTAGGTGAATATTGTTACTTGGGTAGTAAATAAACTAACGACACCAGAAGTAACAAGGATGTAAAATGCAGAAAACAAATTCGCACCTTTCAAACCTTGATAAACGGATTAAGTATTTAGATGTTTATGAACACATTTGTCTGGAGCATGGTGTTGTATGAAGGTAAAACATGGACGATAACTAGCTCAGGAAAAGAGAGGATAGAAGCTTCTGAATGCTGAAGGTGATTTGGGTGGATCGAATCACGATTTAAAGACACGGAGTTAAATTGGTGAGAGGTCAATTTGGCTAAATTTGACAAGAAGAGATAGAATGATATGACATATCTTAAGACACCGAGGACTTGTTCAGTTGGGTTTTGAGGGAAGTGTAGTCAGTAGAACAGTAGGGATAGACCAAGATATGAATATGACAGGCAGATCAGAGCAGATGTAGGATGTAGTAGTTAACTAGAAATGCAAAGGAAATCACAGGATAGGGTCATATGAACTGCTGCATCAAACCAGTCTTTGGACTGATGACACAAACAATAACAAGTGAGAAATTGTGTCATGGTTAACAGAGACTGGAATTCCTTTCCAAGAGGACATGTGAAAACCCGGTTATAATCCTTAATCAAGATGAACAAGCCTGTCAAGTGCACTTATAAAATAGATTGTATTTAAGTCAAACATGGTCATACTGTATTACACCTTTCTACATATCACCCAGAATTGAATGCCATTAAGCTGATATGGGTGAGTGTCAAGAATGGCACTCCTGAACATAATGTGATGTTCAGACTGGGAGCATTACAATAATTTATGGTGAACAAATTGCTTCCATTACAAATGAGGACTGGAAGTAAAATTTGTGAGTACGTAAAAAAATTTAAAGATCAGTAATTTCAATGAAGGTTTATTGGACCATGGTAAACATAAATGTGGAAAGCGAAATGGACACAAATAGTGACAGTGATTGAAGCAGTACTGAAACTGCAAGAGAAAGAGGTACTAAAATGAGAGACACTGCCAGCGGGAGTGAAATAGAGAGCGATATGATGAAACACTGTGTGGGGTATTCTATAAGAGATTTACTATGCCTAGCAATAGTGACAGTGAATGATCCATAGACTTCTATCAAGTGATTAATGTACAGAGTTATGTGTAATGTGCAGTTATGTGTGTAATTATTGGAAGGATTTGTGAAAGTTTTCTTAACAGGAATACTAGAATTTATGATAAGATTTTATGTTTCATAAGGTGTGCATTGTACAATATCCTCACTTATACTCTCCTATGTATGCTAGAACCTAGTCCTTGTCACCTTCCACTACAGCACTCTTCCTGTCCTGCACTTAAATGAGTGTTCTCCACAATTTGCACAAGCTGTACCCAGATATTGTGACTTTGTCTTCAACACATCAAAAGCAATGTAAAAAGAAACCTAAACTGCCTGATAACTTTCTGATGTAGCCTACAACATACGGCCAGACAAGGGTAAAATATATGGTATATCTAGAAAGCAACATAGGACCATTCTGCTGAAATCAAATGCTGGATAGAGAAAGCAGAGTCCATCTTCATTAGCATGTGGCAACTCCTATCCTGAAACGATCTGAAAATAAGGCTCAAAAAGAGAATAAAAAAGTGCTGTGTCCTCTCCACCCTACTAAATATTGTGGAGCCCGATATGTTTTATAACCTACAGAAAATACAATCCAAACTTACAAGATGTGGATATAAAACGGTAAATTGTATAATTTGTGGGTCATGCATTATGGCGATGATGGGATAGGAAAGGAAGTGGCCATGTCCTTAATTGAGGTACAGCCCCAGCATTTGCCTGCCATGAAAACAGGAAAGCACAGAAAACCATTTTCAGGGCTGCCAACATTGGGTTCGACTCATTATTTCCCGAATACAAGCTCACAGCTGTATGACCCCAACCATGTGGTCACTTGCTGAATACAGATATACTGTCCACTGTGACTGGACTTCATATGTATTGAGAAGCAAAAGGTGAGATTGTTGTCTCAAGAATGCCAGCCCTATGTTCAGCATATGGCTGCACTAATCAGCGTAACTAATCCAAGGATACGTTCTGTTTTAACTAATTGTTACTGAATTATAACTGGCATTGCTATTATAATTCCTGTTTGATATTAAACCCATTTTAATGTTTAAACAGAGAAAGTACTGTGAGACACAGTTATAATTTATTTGATCATGTTTCTGATTTCCTTTTTAAAGACCAAGGAATCAACTCAACAATGGGTTGTGAGGATGAAAAGAGACAAATGGTATCCCACCCAATACAGTCATTTATGCTCTGCACACTTCGAAGATAAGTACGTGTATCAAATGACCAGTGGCTATCACTGCCAAAGATGGTTCTAAGCATTTTATTTTCCCTCACATTTACAAACAAAGAAAATAGAGTGCTCACTGCCAATAAAACATAACAAAGAAAACCCACCAAAGGCAACCTTCTAAAATTAAAGTATATAAAGTGAGGACTATTAAATAGTTTTAAATTAATTTTCCTAACATTTACCGCTCTTATTTATCATCCAATATAAAATTGTAGTGATCTGAATGACATTGCTTTAAAATGTTTTCATTTTATGCTTTAAATCACCAAACCTGTGACCAAAACTACAGCTTTTGAGCCATCCTTAAGAAATTAAAGCAGCAATTGGTCAGGCTACCAAGAAAATAAAATGGCTGAAGTAATGGCAAAGCAAACAAGAAGGAACGGGAGGAAAGTTCTCCATCAGCAAATCATTGAAGGACTTCACAAGAAACACAATGGTTCAGGTCTGAATGCTCTGGGTAGCTGTTTACAAGAGGTGATCCATGACCTTGTCAGGCTTCAAGCAAACCCAACAGTGCATCTATATCCCCAGTATTCCTATTGTTACCTCAGGAAATTTTTACACCACCACATCTTCAAAATATTTGTCGCTGGGCAACGTCTACTGATGGCAGTCCAGGTTTCACAGAGAAGAGTCTTGAAAAGAAAGAAAAAGTTAGGGCAAATTCACAATCAAACCTCAGAACTTACATGTTTGATGAAATGGCTGTTAAGAAGGACTTGGTGCAGGACAATGAACAGTTTTGTGTCCAAGTTGACTTTTTTTTTTTTTTTTTTTTTTGCTAGTTGCTTCACGTCGCACTGTCACAGATAGGTCTTAAGGCGATGATGGGACAGGAAAGGGCTAGGAGTGGGAAGGAAGCAGCCGTGGCCTTAATTAAGGTACAGCCCTGGCATTTGCCTGGTGTGAAAATGGAAAACCACAGAAAAGCATTTTCAGGGCTGCCGACAGTGGGGTTCGAACCTACTATCTCCCGAATACTGGATACTGGCAGCACTTAAGCGACTGCATATGTTGACTTAGGTCAGGGATATTTAGACACTGGTGAGCATGAAGTGGCCAACGAAGCACTAGATGTTATGGTCGCAGCACTGAATATGATCTCAAAAATACCAGTAAGTGGAAGACCAGTACAAAAAAATCAGACAGTCAGCAGTTGTGATGGGATTGGGATAAATAGCATTAGGAATGAAGTTTGCTGAACTGATCTCCCAGTGTTCTTTTCCTCATCCAGCAGAGTTTGAGCAAAAGGCATTAATTCTCATGATGCTACTCACAATATAAAACTTGCAATGAATTCCCTGGCAGAAAATTAGGTTCTGTAGATGGTAGTGCTCCAGACCTAGAAAATATTAGTGAGGTGAAATACCTGGAGGAAATTGGTACTATTACTATTACACTGGTTGTAGATTCTGGAGAAAGAATGAAGAGTGGGTGAGACAGAAGATCAACAGTTCCTTACGTGCATAAACCTTCAGTAATTCTGTGGTTAATACCCTTAAATTTTGCAGTGATCTGGGTCATGAAGTGCTTACTGATTGTGGAAGTACCATTCAGTTTGCAATGCTCCTTAATCTTGCATTTGATTTAATAAATTCATGCAATCTTATGAGTAAGCAAACAAAGGGTGCAAACAGATATTCCAACAGGCCAAAATCTGTACTGATATTGAAAAATGCATAAGTTATCCTAATAATATTAGGCTAACTGTTCCTCTGTAACAAAGAAAATAACTGCAATGAATGGTATCATTTCTGATTTGTTAAATGTGCAAGGTCTAGCAGAAACATATCAGTCAATCAGTCACTACTGATCTGCATTTTGGCCAGTCAACCAGGTGGCAGATTCCCTATCTGTTGTTTTCCTAGCCTTTTCTTAAATGATCGCAAATAAATTGGAAATTTATTGAACATCTCCCTTGGTAAGTTATTCCAATCCCTAACTCCCCTTCCTATAAATAAATATTTGCCCCAATTTGTTCTCCTGAATTCCAACTTCATCTTCATACTGTGATCATTCCTACTTTTAAAGACACCACTCAGACTTATTCGTCTACTGATGTCCTCCCACGCCATCTCTCCACTGACAGCTCAGAACATACCACTTAATCGACAGCTCGTCTCCTTTCTCCCAAATCTTCCCAGCTCAAACTTTGCAACATTTTTGTAACACTACCCTTTTGTCGAAAATCACCCAGAACAAATCGAGCTGCTTTTCTTTGGATTTTTTCCAGTTTTTGAATCAAGTAATCCTGGTGAGGGTTTCATACACTGGAACCATACTCTAGTTGGGGTCCTACCAGAGACTTATATGCCATCTCCTTTACGTCCTTACTACAACCACTAAATACCCTCATAACCATGTGCAGAGATTAACAATCATATTTATGTGATTACCCCAATGCAGGTCTTTTCTTATTATTATTAATCGATACGGCCACCTGTGGGCCACGTTTACACAATCTTCCTTCTGTCACGCAGACTGATACCCTTCTCTTTACACTCTCGCCAAAGATTCTTGAGTCTTTGACTTCTTCCACCGAGATGTTCCGTGGCTTCGCATGTTGCTCTTCAGATGCATCCCTCAATCCCGCAACCTTCTTCCTAAACGATGTCCTTTCTTTTATATCCTCCTCCTTGATACCTATTTCTGCCAAGTCATTGTGCACGTGTGTAAGCCATCCCGGTTGTTTTTTCCACCTTTCCTGCAGAAGAAGTATCCTGTTGGCCAATCTTTCAGGGTTCATTCTTTTGATATGTCCATAAAACGTCAGTCTCCTTTTTCTCATCACAGTCGTGATTCTTTCTACTGTCTTGTAGAGCTCCAGATTCGATCTTAACCGGAATGTGTTTGGGTCACTCGTCGACTTTCTAGGGCCTAAGATTTTTTGCAAGAATCTTCTTTCTCTTTTTTCAAGGACTGGGTCAGCCATCCTCGTCAAGGTTTCTGCTCCATAAAGGCACTCTGTTCTAACCACTATGCAGTAATGTTTTAACTTGGCCTGAATTGAGAGAGACTTGGACTTATAGGTGTCATGACATAGTCTGAATGCCAACTCCATCCTTCTCACCCTCTCCTTTAATCCCTCCTTTTCATCTCCAATGGGGGTGAGTATTTCTCCCAGGTATTTAAATTTTTACACACGCTGGATATCCCCGTACAATGTAACAAGTCTGTCCGTGTCGCCTTTTTTTATAGAATCCATAAATGCTGGTTTTTTTCGAAAGAGATTCTTAACCCTGTTTTGACTGCAACATTTTGTAGCTCTTCGACTTGTTTCTTGGCTGTTTGACGGTTGTCTGTAATAAGAACGACATTGTCTGCGAAGGCAAGGCAATCCAACATCATCGTATTTTTTTCACAACCTATCTTTACCCCATTCTTCATTCCATTTTCAGTCATTCTCAGCCTCCATTCCCTAATAACTTTTTCAAAAATGCAATTAAAGAGTAGTGGAGAAAGGCTGTCTCCTTGCCTCAAACCCATTTTTATCTCAAATGGATTTGAGAGTTCGTCCATAAATTTGACTTGAGAAAAAGTGTTTGTAAGAGATTGCCGAATTATGGCCAGAGATTTCTCATCCACTCCAAACTCCTGCAGAACGTTCATGAGCACTCCACGATCTATGGAATCATATGCCTTTTTGAAATCAATGAAGGTTATGATTGTCCTCTTCTGATTTCTCATTGATCTTATTTTTATAAGTGATTTTAGAATATAAATCTGCTCAGCATATGAACGCCCTTTCCTGAACCCTGCCTGGTATTCACCAATTTGTTTATCTAGATGTGTTTCAAGCCTCCGCTGTAATGCTTTGGATAGAATTTTGTATGCTATAGGAAGAAGAGAGATACCTCTGTAGTTGTTGATGTTAGTTTGGTCCCCTTTTTTGTGTAAAGGATGAATGAGTGGATTTTTCCAATCACTTGGTATTTCTTCTTTTTCCCAAATAAAAGCGAATAATTCCTCTAGTTTTTCCACTATATTTTCACCTGCAAATTTGAATAACTCTGCAGTAATTGAATCTTTCCCAGGAGCTTTGTTGTTTTTTAGTTGCTTAATGATGTCCCTAATTTCTTCCTTATTTGGTGGTAATGAATCCTTCAACTTGAATTGAGGCTCTCCAAACAGCAATCCATCTTCGGGAGGTTCACAGTTCAGAAGATTCTGGAAATAGTTGGCCAGATACTCGCAATTCTTCTTGTCACCAATAATGAGTTTCCCTTGTTCACTTTTAAAACATAGATTACCAGGGCAGAATTTTTTGATTTTGTTTTTAAACCTTCTATAGAAATCTCTTGTGTTGTTTCTCTTGGAATCTTCTTCTATGTTGTGCAGCTGTTCTTTCTCGTACTTTCTTTTCGTATTCCGAAGAATTTTTGCTGTGTGTTCCCGTTGTTCCTTGAAGTCTTCTAAATTCTTGTGATTAGTACACCATTTATTCCACGCTTTAGACCTTTCCCGTAAGGCTACTTCACAACCATCATTCCACCATGGATGTTTCTTCTTCTTGGCGATCATTATAGTCTTTTCAGCTGCTTCTTGTATCCTCCTTGCCATTTCGGCCCAATTCGAAGATTCCATGACCTCAAGGTCTCGTTTATAGTTCTCAACAATCTCTTGGTTTATCTTGAGTTCATCAGTTTGATATTTCTTGATTTTGGGTGAAGGTCTCTTGAAGGACTTTGGAATAAATCTTATCTTGACTCTAACAAGGTAGTGGTCAGAATCTATGTTTGCACCTTTTTTGCACTTTAACGTGTAAAATCTCTGCAGGGTTCGATGTGGCTACATGGTCTATTTGGAACTCCCCTAACATGGGATTTGGTGAATGCCATGTCATTAATTTCTTCCTTTCTTTCTTGAATTGGGTGGACATTAACTTGACGTTGAATGTTTCACACACTTCAATAAGCCTTTCCCCATTTCTATTGGTTCTTATATGCCCAGGATAACTGCCAACTATTTATCTGTATTTTCTTTCCTTGCCAACTTGAGCATTAAAATCACCCATTAATATTTTAATCATATGTTCCGGAGTTTCCAACAACTCTTTTTCCAGGAGAGACCAGAATTCTTTATCTGGCTTTTTCTTGTTGTCCTCATTAATAGGCGCATGCCCATTGAAGATTGCATATGATTTGTTTCCACTCTTCAAGGTTAAGATGGAAAGACTAGGGGAAGGTGATCGAAAATCAATGATTGCATCTATAATTGAATTGTGAACAAAAAATGCTGTTCCTAGAATTGAAGGTGATTTTCTTTTATTACCCATTTTATATTCCCTGATCGCTGGTTGACCCTTTATTATCTTGTACTTGCCCATCATAGATACTTCATTAGATGGGAATCTTGTTTCCTGTACAGCGAGTAGCTTGATCCGATATCTCTCCAGTTCTTTGATAAGTTCCATCTGTTTACCGACTCTTAGGAGGGTATTGACATTCACTGTACCAAAGAAGTGTTTTTTCTTGGTCCTGATCTTGCGGGGTGAGGGATCCTCCAACTGATCCGAACATGATGGTGCAGGGCCCCCAGAATCCAATGCCCTGTTTAGACCAGACTCTAACTGGCCCCGGATTTTACCGGCTGGGGTAGTTTCCGATGTGTGTTGTACCATCATGGTAGATTGTGTGAATCATTTCACATGTGGGTGGAACCCGTAGGTCCCACAACAATTAGAACCAGATTGGTAAGACCTGGCGCATGCTTAAACAGCCGACCCTGACCTGGATACAGATGCTGACCACAACACCACCTGCTGCGGGATCAGACATGTGTGGATTTACATTTCAAAGATAGTTCTTCCACCTTCTTCACCGTTGGGATCCAAATTCCTCATTCACGGCTGAAGCTGTTGACTATCTTCGTGAATGCTTTTTATTACTATGCCAAAAAGCAAGGTACTTCCAATGATCCCCAAAAGGAACTTTCCCCCATCAATGTAGTAATTAAAACTGAGAGGAGTTTTCCTATTTGTGAAACTCACAACATGACTTTTAACCCCGTTTATCATCATACCATTGCCCACCGTCCATCTCACAACACTATCGAGGTCACCCTGCAACCACTCACAATCTTGTAACTTATTTATTACTCTGTACAGAATAACATCATCTGCAAACAGCCTTATCTCTGATTCTACTTCTTTACACAAATCATTGATATATATATAAAAATATAAAGGTCCAATCATACTGCATTGAGGAATTTCCCTGTTAATTATGACAGGGTCAGATAAAGCTTTACCTACTCTAATTCTCTGAGTTCTATTTTCTAGAAATATAGCCACCCATTCAGTCACTCTTTTTTCTAGTCCAATCGCACTCACTTTTGCCAGTAGTCTTCCATGATCTACCCTATCAAATGCCTTACATAGGTCAATCACAATACAGTCCATTTGGCCTCCTGAATCCAAGATATCTGCTATACCTTGCTGAAATCCTACAAGCTGGGCTTCAGTTGAATAACCTTTCCTAAACCCAAATTGCCTTCTGTCAAACCAGTTATTAATTTTGCAAACATGTCTAATATAATCAGAAAGAATGCTTTCCCAAAGCTTAAATACAATGCATGTCAAACTTACTGGCCTGTAATTTACAGCTTTATGTCTATCAAACTTTCCTTTATACACAGGGGCTACTATAGCAACTCTCCATTCAATTGGTATAGCTCCTTCAACCAAATAATCAAATAAGTATTTCAGATATGGTACTATATTCGAACCCCATTGCCTTTCGTATATCCCCAGAAATCTTATCAATTCCATCTGCTTTTCTAGTTTTCAACTTTTGCATCTTACTGGAAATGTCACTGTTATCGTAGAAAATTTTTAATACTTCCTTAGTATTACTCACATCCCCTATCTGGACATTATCCTTGTAACCAGCAATATTTATATACTGCTGACTGAATACTTCAGCCTTTTGAAGATCCTCACATACACACTCCCCTTGTTCATTAATGATTCTTGGAATGTCTTTCATTGAACCTGTTTCTGCCTTAAAGTACCTATACATACCCTTCCACTTTTCACTAAAATTTGTATGATCACCAATTATGCTTGCCATCATTATCCTTTGCTGATTTCTTTGCTAGATTCAATTTCCTAGTAAGTTCCTTCAATTTCTCTTTACTTCCATAACCATTTGTAACTATTTCGTTCCAACCTGCATCTCCTCCTTAGACTCTTTACTTCTATGTTATAATATAGTGGATCCTTACCATTCCTTACCACCTTTAAAGGAACGAACCTATTTTCACATTCCTCAACAATTGCTTTAAAACCATCCCAGAGTCTGTTTAGATTTTTATGTACCATTTTCCAGTGATCATAGTTACTTTTTAAAAGCTCCCTCATGCCTATTTTATCAGCCATATGGTACTGCCTAATAGTCCTAATTTCAATACCTTCCTTCCTTTTACATTTATTTTTAACTATGACACAAACAGCTTTGTGATCACTAATACCATCTATTACTTCGGTTTCTCTATAGAGCTCATCTTGTTTCTTCCCTCTAGTTGGTTCTATCACTTTCTGAATCAGCTGCCCTTCCCATATTAACTTATTTGCCACTTGTTGGTCATGCTTCCTGTCGTACGCATTACCTTCCCAATTGACAGTTGGTAAACTGAAATCACTGGCTACTATCACATTCCTTTCCATATCACTTCCAACATAGCTGATTGTCTTATCAAATAATTCTGAATCAGCATCAGTGCTACAAGTTCCCGGTCTGTACACGTCAAAGACATCAAGTTGCCTATTATCTTTAGAGAAGAGCCTTACACCCAGAATTTCATGTTTTTCATCCTTAACACTTTCGTACCTTACAAATTCTTCTTTCACAAGAATGAATACTCCCCCTCCTATCATTCCTATCCTATCTCTACGATACACACTCCAGTGCCGTGAGAATACTTCTGCATCCATTATATCATTTCTCAGCCATGATTCAACTCCTATTACAATATGTGGTGAGTATATATCTATTAAATTACTTAACTCTATTCCTTTGTTTACAATGCTTCTACATTTGAGCACTAACATTTTTATGTCATCCCTACTTGATTTCCACTTCCCTGTTCGCTTATCACCGCTCCATAAGACACCCCATTTCCCTGAAAGTACCTCCCTACAACCCTTCTAAACAAGTTTTGTAACTTATACGTACCACTGCGTTTAAGCGAAGGCCATCTGGGTGCAGATCCCTGTCTCCTACCCACCCATTAGGATCTAGAAATCTCACTCCCAGTTTTCAACATACCCACTCCATAGTCTCATTTAAATCTCCAATCATTTTCCAGTCAGTATCCCTCCTACGCAGTAATCCACTGACAACAATCCTCGCTTCCTTAAACTTAATCCGTGCTGCATTTACCAGATCCCACACATCCCCAACTATGTTGGTACCTATACCTGCTGGCCTTACGTTGTTAGTACCAACGTGAAACACTACCACCTTCTCCTTTCCCTCTTCCTTCTCTTTTACTTTCCTCAACATCTGCCTTAATCTAATGGATAACACTCTACCCCGGTTCCCTTTCCTCCACACACTTTCCCCACATGTCTAGCGATGGAATCCCCCATGACTAGAGCCTCAAACCTGCCCACCTCATTTGATCCCCTCCCCTCCTGGTCAGCCCTATCTTCTCTTACTGCTGCACAAGCTACTTCCTCCTCCCTTTTCTCCCTCCCTTGACCCTGTTCCACCTGCCCTTTCCTTTCCATTACACTACATTTCCCTTTCCTAACTTTTCCCTTCCTCCTACTTCCACACATCTCAGCAACAGTTCCCTGTTCCTCATCTTCCCTCGGTTGGTCTTACTGCAGTGACTTGTACCGATTTCTAACAGACACCTGTCCTGAATTCTGAACAGAGCCCTTAGCCTGCAATCTCCTTCCCCTTAAAACATTACACCACCTGTCTTCTACATTTCCCCCATTTTCTGCCCATCCCTCCTGGGGAGAGGATTCTGTACTAAGATACCTCCTCACATGGAGGTTAAGCCTGGATCACCTGGAATTCATCCTCTCATTTGTGAGGAACAGGGATCGAAGTAAAATTCTGGACAACTCAAAGCTGCATACAGTAAGTTTCTCACTGGTCAGATCGACCCATCTAGTAATTATATTATGTGTTTTTGAAAGGTGCTGTGTTATTGAACCCTGGCCTTGTACAGACAATTCAACAAGAAACTGATTTTGTCAGACTTCATCAAGATTAAATCACCAGTTGTGTAGTCCTTTCTTTATATAGTGAATATGCTGATTTTAATGCAAGCAGTGTGTAAAATATATCCCTAAATCAATGAAATATGTGCAGTATTTACATCTTTTGCAGTGCTGCATAATATCAGCTACATATCAATATTGGCAGTACTGAATTATATACTTACAAGACTTTCTATCACCCTCCTAATCAATACAAACTTCCGGGTAACTTGACTGATAACTTCAGGCCATGCTGGCAATAGGTGAAAACACGGACACTGTACTAACGAAATTCTTATCTTGTATTGAACATGAGGTTCTAATAGAGTCCTATGAAGACATAATTCTTTTGTAGTGCACAACCACTGACACATGTGGTTTAGTGCAGCGTAATTCTACATGAAACATATCCTTTTCTTATCATCATGGTTGAGATGCACAGAATGGAAGATCTGACACATATATGTACTTTGTCTCAGTGCTTAGACATTCCTAATTTCCTATAAGCGTCAACTCAAAAATTCTGTAACAGGCCACAATTATTATTATTATTATTATTATTATTATTATTATTATACATACATACATTATCATTATAGACTGTTATGCCTTTCAGCGTTCAGTCTGCAAGCCTCTGAGAATTTACTAAACGTCGCCACAATCCTCGATTTGCAACTAGTGTTGTGGCCTCATTTAGTTCTATACCTCTTATCTTTAAATCGTTAGAAACCGAGTCTAACCATCGTTGTCTTGGTCTCCCTCTACTTCTCTTACCCTCCATAACAGAGTCCATTATTCTCCTAGGTAACCTATCCTCCTCCATTCGCCTCACATGACCCCACCACCGAAGCCGGTTTATGCGTACAGCTTCATCCATCGAGTTCATTCCTAAATTAGCCTTTATCACCTCATTCCGAGTACCATCCTGCTATTGTTCCCACCTGTTTGTACCAGCAATCATTCTTGCTACTTTCATGTCTGTTACTTCTAACTTATGAATAAGATATCCTGAGACCACCCAGCTTTCGCTCCCGTAAAGCAAAGTTGGTCTGAAAACAGACCGATGTAAAGATAGTTTCGTCTGGGAGCCTACTTCCTTCTTACAGAATACTGCTGATCGCAACTGCGAGCTCACTGCATTAGCTTTACTACACCTTGATTCAATCTCACTTACTATATTACCATCCTGGGAGAACACACAACCTAAATACTTGAAATTATCGACCTGTTCTAGATTTCTATCACCAATCTGACATTCAATTCTGTTGAATATCTTACCTACTGACATCAATTTAGTCTTCGAGAGGCTAATTTTCATACCATACTCATTGCACCTATTTTCAAGTTCCAAGATATTAGACTGCAGGCTTTCGGCACAGTCTGCCATTAAGACCAAGTCGTCAGCATAGGCCAAACTGCTTACTACATTTCCACCTAACTGAATCCCTCCCTGCCATTTTATACCTTTCAGCAGATGATCCATGTAAACTACGAACAGCAAAGGTGAAAGATTACAGCCTTGTCTAACTCCTGTAAGTACCCTGAACCAAGAACTCATTCTACCATCAATTCTCACTGAAGCCCAATTGTCAACATAAATGCCTTTGATTGATTTTAATAATCTACCTTTAATTCCATAGTCCCCCAGTATGGCGAACATCTTTTCCCTCGGTACCCTGTCATATGCTTTCTCTAGATCTATGAAACATAAACACAACTGCCTATTCCTCTCGTAGCATTTTTCAATTACCTGGCGCATACTGAAAATCTGATCCTGAGAGCCTCTTTGTGGTCTGAAACCACACTGGTTTTCATCCAACTTCCTCTCAACGACTGATCGCACCCTCCCTTCCAAGATGCCAGTGAATACTTTGCCTGGTATATTAATCAATGAGATACCTCGATAGTTGTTGCAATCCTTCCTGTTCCCTTGCTTATAGATAGGTGCAATTACTGCTTTTGTCCAATCTAAAGGTACATTACCAACACTCCACGCTAATTTGACTACTCTATGAAGCCATTTCATCCCTGCCTTCCCACTATACTTCACCATTTCAGGTCTAATTCCATCTATTCCTGCTGTCTTATGACAATGGAGTTTATTTACTATCCTTTCCACTTCCACAAGCATAATTTCACCAACATCATTTTCCTCCTCCCCATGAGCTTGGCTGTTTGCAACACCACCAGGATGATTTCCTTTTACATTGAGTAGTTGTTCAAAATATTCCCTCCACCTCTCCAGTGATTCCCTGGGATCTATTATGAGTTCACCTGAATTACTCAAAACACTGTTCATTTCCTTTTTCCCTCCCTTCCTAAGATTCTTTATTACTGTCCAGAAAGGTTTTCCTGCTGTTTGACCTAGCCTTTCCAGGTTATTACCAAAATCTTCCCATGACTGCTTTTTGGATTCAACAAGTATTTGTTTCGCTCTGTTTCTTTCATCTACGTACAAAGCCCTGTATGCCTCAGCCCTTGTTTGGAGCCATTTCTGATAAGCCTTCTTTTTACGTTTACAAGCTGCTCTCACTTCATCATTCCACCAAGATGTTCACCTTTTCCCATCTTTACACACAGTTGTTCCTAGGCATTCCCTTGCTGTTTCTACTACAGCATCCCTGTATGCCACCCATTCACTTTCTATATCCTGAATCTGCTTACTGTCTACTGTTCGAAACTTCTCACTAATCATATCCATGTACTTCTGTCTAATTTCCTCGTCCTGGAGATTTTCTACCCTTATTCGTTTGCAGACAGATTTCACTTTCTCTACCCTAGGCCTAGAGATACTTAGTTCACTACAGATCAGATAGTGGTCTGTATCATCGAAAAATCCGCGAAAAACTTGTACATTCCTAACAGATTTTCTGAATTCAAAGTCTGTTAAGATATAGTCTATTATGGATCTGGTACCCCTAGCCTCCCATGTGTAGCGGTGAATAGCCTTATGCTTGAAGAATGTATTCGTAACAGCTAAACCCATACTAGCACAGAAGTCCAGCAAACGCTTCCCATTCCCATTAGCTTCCATATCTTCCCCACATTTACCAATCACCCTTTTGTATCCTTCAGTTCTATTCCCAACTCTCGCATTGAAATTGCCCATTAGCACTATTCTATCCTTGCTGTTGACCCTGACCACGATGTCACTCAATGCTTCATAAAACTTGTCAACTTCATCCTCATCTGCACCCTCACATGGTGAATACACGGACACAATTCTAGTCCTAATTCCTGCAACTGACAAATCTACCCACATCATTCGCTCATTTACGTGCCTAACAGAAACTATGTTGCATGCAATGGTATTCCTGATAAAGAGCCCTACCCCAGACTCTGCCCTTCCCTTTCTAACACCCGTCAAGTATACTTTATAATCTCCTATCTCTTCTTCATTATCTCCCCTTACCCGAATATCACTTACTCCTAGCACATCCAGATGCATCCTCTTTGCTGACTCAGCCAGTTCTACCTTCTTTCTTCCATAAGCCCCATTAATATTGATAGCTCCCCATCGAATTCCATTTTGTTCGCCAAGTTATTTCCAAGGAGTCCCTCGCCTGTCAAATGGGAGTGGGAATCCATTACTCCCATAGGTCCGAGGCTTGCTTAAAGTGTTCTGAGCTCGGTAAATTCATGAAGCAGGATGCTGCCCTACTTGCACATAGTCCAAGTGAGGATCTCTCCTCTAACGGGTTATGGACCACCGGTGAATTGTATAGTCCTAGCCGCCTGAGCACAAGGAGGGCCATGACTCAGAATATGTCCGAGATGCCCACTCCCATTCCATAGCAACTGGTATCCCGACTCTCAGGACCACTTACTAGGCCACTCAGCCGTTGCCCATGGTTCACGAATCAGGACGTGACTACAGTAACCCACAAACATGAACCATATTATCAGTATTCTGAATGACTAAATTAAAATGAGAAGAAACATTCCTTGAAGATTTTGCTTCATGCTTATTCTAATAGCAAGACTCATCCTTAATGGGGCTGGCTGATCAAAAATCACCATCAAGGAGGTGAACTAAAAGTGAACCAACACTCAAATCTGATATTATTTTTGTATATCATGTAGTGAACAGATGATTGTATATAAGAATGCATTTAGTATTTTGTACTACATAAAGAACAGAGGAATTTTCAGATAACTTCAGACCATGCTACTAATAGAGGCAAACACGGACACTGTGCTAATGCAATTGTTATCCATGAGCATATTAAGAAATGTCCTGTTAAAGGAGTAGATACATGCATTCATCCTTCTTCATTATAGACTGTTATTCCTTTTGGTGTTCAGTCTGCAACCCTCTGTGTATTTACTAATCACCAAAAGAATCCCCTATTTATATCTCTCACTTTTACATCATAAGAAACTGAGTCTACATTCCTCATATCCTCCATGACCGACTCCATCATTCTCCTAGGTAACCTATCCTACTCCATTAGCCTCACATGACCCCACCATGATGCGCTCCATGACTACAGCTACATCCATTGAGTTCAATCCTAACTTAGTAGTCAATATGGTTAGTAGGTTCTTCTGATAATTATTTGTTCATAGCCAGCATATAATAAGTGGTGGGTTAAATACAGTTTTAGTTGGACTAAGATTGTCTCAGTTCAATGAGGACAGTGAAGCCTAAAAAAAATAAGAAAATTAATTAGATGAATAAATTGGTTAAAATGATGCCAAAGGTTCTGTTGCAAGACATTTGGGAGCAGAAAATAAGTTGTGACATAGAGATACTATAAGAAATAAAACACATCTTCATAAAGTGGAATGAACAATTACCTCGATAAGCTTGTATTACTATACCGAGATGATTTACCTTGAATGACTGTAAGGAAGTTTTATTATTTTCATACATTCTGTGATGCTAGTAAATATGCTTATGTTCCAGTTGTATTGTCAACACTTCAACTAGAATTACTTTCCTGCCTTACTGGTGTTAGAATGTTGTTGTTGTTGTTGTTTGAGTCATCAGTACATAGACTGGTTTGATGCAGCTCTCCATGCCACTCTATCCTGCGCTAACCTTTTCATTTCTACGTAACTATTGCATCCTACATCTGCTCTAATCTGCTTGTCATATTCATACCTTGGTCTACCCCTACCGTTCTTACCACCTACACTTCCTTCAAAAACCAACTGAGCAAGTCCTGGGTGTCTTAAGATGTGTCCTATCATTCTATCTCTTCTTTTCGTCAAATTTAGCCAAATCGATCTCCTCTCACCAATTCGATTCAGTATCTCTTCATTCGTGATTCGATCTATCCATCTCACCTTCAGCATTCTTCTGTAACACCACATTTCAAAAGCTTCTATTCTCTTTCTTTCTGAGCTAGTTATCGTCCATGTTTCACTTCCATACAATGCCACACTCCACACGAAAGTCTTCAAAAACATCTTTCTAATTCCGATATCAATGTTTGAAGTGAGAAAATTTCTTTTCGTAAGAAAGCTCTTCCTTGCTTGTGCTAGTCTGCATTTTATGTCCTCCTTACTTCTGCCATCGTTAGTTATTTTACTACCCAAGTAACAATATTCATCTACTTCCTTTAAGGCTTCATTTCCTAATCTAATATTTCCTACATCACCTGCCTTCGTTCGACTGCACTCCATTACTTTTGTTTTGGACTTATTTATTTTCATCTTGTACTCCCTACCCAAGACTTCATCCATACCATTCAGCAACTTCTCGAGATCTTCTGCAGTCTCAGATAAAATAACAATATCATCGGCAAATCTCAAGGTTTTGATTTCCTCTCCTTGGACTGTGATTCCATTTCCAAATTTCTCTTTGATTTCCTTTACTGCCTGTTCTATGTAAACATTGAAAAGGAGAGGGGACAAACTGCAGCCTTGCCTCACTCCTTTCTGGATTGCTGCTTCTTTTTCAAAGCCCTCGATTCTTATCACTGCAGACTGATTTTTATACAGATTGTAGATAATTCTTCGTTCTCGGTATCTGATCCCTATCATCTTCAGAATCATAAATAGCTTGGTCCAATCAACATTATCGAATGCCTTTTCTAGATCTACGAATGCCATGTACGTGGGCTTGTCCTTCTTGATTCGATCCTCTAAGATCAGACGTAAAGTCAGTATTGCTTCACGTGTGCCTACATTTCTTCTGAAGCCAAATTGATCTTCTCCCAACTCAGCTTCTACTTGTTTTTCCATTCTTCTGTAAATAATACGTGTTAAAATTTTGCAGGCATGAGATACTAAACTAATGGTGCGGTAGTTTTCACACCTGTCAGCACCGGCTTTCTTGGGAATAGGTATAACAACATTCTTCCGAAAATCGGATGGGACTTCTCCTGTCTCATACATCTTGCACACTAAATGAAATAACCTTGCCATGCTGGTTTCTCCTAAGGCAGTCAGTAATTCAGAGGGAATGTCATCAATTCCAGGTGCCTTGTTCCTATTGAGGTCACTCACAGCTCTGTCAAACTCTGACCTCAAAATTGGGTCTCCCATTTCATCAGCATCAACAGCCTCTTCTTGTTCCAGAACCAAATTATTTACATCTTTACCTTGATACAACTGTTGGATATGCTCCTGCCATCTTTCTGCTTTGTCTTCTTTCCCTAGAAGTGGCTTTCCATCTGAGCTCTTAATATTCATACACCTAGATTTCCTTTCTCCAAAGGTTTCCTTGATTTTCCTGTATGCAGCATCTACCTTACCCAGGACCATACAACCTTCGACATCCTTGCACTTCTCCTTCAGCCATTCTTCCTTAGCTACCTTGCACTTTCTATCCACTTGATTCTTTAATCGCCTGTATTCTTTTCTGCCCTGTTCATTTCTAGCATTCTTGTAGTTTCGTCGTTCATCAATCAGGTTTAGTATCTCCTGAGTTATCCACTGATTCTTAGTTCATCTTTTCTTCCTTCCTAACATTTCTTCAGCAGCCCTACCGACTTCATTCTTCATGACTCTCCACTCTTCCTCTATAGTGTTTCCTTCAGCCTTTTCATTTAGTCCTTGTGCAACATGTTCCTTGAAACAATCCCTCACACTCTTTTCTTTCAACTTGTCTAGATCCAATCTTTTTGCATTCTTTCCTTTCTTCAATTTCTTCAACTTCAGATGGCATTTCATGACCAACAAGTTATGGTCAGAGTCCACGTCTGCTCCTGGGAAAGTTTTGCAATCCAACACCTGGTTTCTGAATCTCTGCCTAATCATAATGAAGTCTATTTGATACCTTCCGGTGTCTCCAGGTCTCGTCCACGTATACAGCCGTCGTTTGTGGTGTTTGAACCAAGTATTGGCAAGGACTAAATTATGATCAGTGCAGAATTCAACCAGCCGACTTCCTCTTTCGTTCCTTTGTCCCAATCCAAATTCTCCTACTGTATTACCTTCTCTTCCTTGGCCTACCACTGCATTCCAGTCTCCCATGTTAACCAATATAAAACTCTCCTTGATGTGCACTGCTATCTTTGGACACTGCATTGATGTGGATATAGAAAGGTGTCTTTGTACAAAATAGAGTGAAGGAAATATTGACTTACTCCCACAGAGTAGAGTGGCAGCACTTATGAGGAAGCCTTTTCCAGGTGATTTGCCTTCACAAGGTTGTGACGTGGATGAGTTTTAGAGGAATGGAAGTGGTGGGAAGGTCCTGGTGAAACTGGGAGAAGAAAAGTGGTCCTGCGATGTTGCCGTGTAAGAGGACTAAGTTGATCATGAAAGAGATAAGGAAACTGTGATTTATGTTGTCCCCTCTGGGGAGCCTCCATGGAATCTGGAATATTCTTTTTCTATATCAAGATTGCCAGAATGGTCACCAGGATGTTGCGGTTTACTAATAACGAAAGAAGGAAGGAATGCAAGTGAAAGACTTGTGGGAGAGAGAACGATGATTGAAATAAAGGCATCAGGAAGGTTACTCACTTGATTCATTCAAGAAGAAGTTTCTGGGGAGAAGGGATTTCAAGCTGGAAGTCACTTCACATGATCTGAGATTGTGAAAGAAATTTGTGAATAAAAACAAAGATTACTGAAAGGAAAGATAGTGAGGACATCAGATGCCCTACGGTACTAACTACTAAACACTGTCTGGTACAACTTCTAATCCATGAGGAAAATGTTAGAATATTATATTTTCGGTTATTCATGGAAAAAGAGCAGCCAGGCCATGCTGTCAAGATGTGTGAGATGAAAAGTGGCATGAAGCTGTGACGGCAGATGCTGATTCTGGAACTCTATCGGAAAACAGAATAAAGGATGCTGTGGTATTTGAGGTGACAGGTGTAGACTTTGCTGGGCTGTTGATACTGGAAGTAAAAACAAAGGTGTGGATTATGCTCTTTACATTTGTCATGTATAGGCCAGTGCACCTGGAAGTGGTCACAAATTTCATAACAAATGGATTTTTACAAAGTTTTCGAGGGTTCATCACTCGATGAGAAAGATCACAAGTGTCTACAACAACGATGGAGGGCGATGACCTTAGATGTTAGGCCCCTTTAAGCAACAAGCATCAGCAACAATGGAACAAATTTCACTGGTACAGATAATTTGTTTTGAAATGTTGACTAAAACCACACACAAGGAGAGCCCACAATGCAATGGATACAATAGAGGATTAACCCCTCCCAAGCAGGCTGGTGGTGTGTGGCTGGTGGAAAATTCTGATTCAGATAGTGAAGAGCCATTTGAGATGTGTTCTCGGGAGAGCTTCACTGTGTTATGACGAGATGTGTGAGTGGGAATCTGTGATTAAATCCCATCCTCCTACCTACTTGCCTGAGAAGCCTGAAGATCTCAACCAACTTTTACCTTCATGTATTTTGCAAGATGAAGTCTGCTGGGGAATACTATATTTATATCAACTGGATTCTGTGAAATTATCATGGAGATTTTGATTTCTACAACAGTTGCAACAACAATTTGAGAAAAGTACCTAAGTCACTTGATCCAGAAGCAGAAGGGGATGTGGTGCTGGTTGTAGCTGATGGAAAGACATGGATAGACAGGCCATTAACACGGGTGATGGAAGTGTATAGTGGGAAAGAGTTCGAAGAGTTTTGAGGTTGAAAACATTGTCAGGTGTGGTGACTAGTTCACATCAGTGACTTCTGAAACTGCAAATGAGGAAGCTAATGACTGTCTCAGTAAATTTCACTCTCATGAAGAGTCTGACTCACAAGACTCCTCAATGTGGTATTATGGCAGCACGTCTACTGTTTCGGGTGAATATAAAAACTAAGTGATTTAAAATAAATGTGAAGTTCCTTTCAGGTAGAAAGACTCTAAGACATTCTGAAAAGATATCTTATTAATCCTCCTATGAAAATAGTGTACATGAGCAGAAAGTTTTAGAAACAGATTTCCAGTAAGATTGGTAGATTTCAAGTAAGTTTGGCCATGTATATTTTTTGGGAGAGTAAAATCACTCTTTCAGGTTTCACACAAAATCCCCAGTCAATTCATAGACGTTGAAATGATATTGAACCTGAAAATTGTGCATGGATAAGAGAATTCTAAATGTGGATTCAAATACATCCAGTAGTTTGTCAGTTACAAGAATTCAAACAACAACAAAAAGAAAGGCAAGACCCCAAAACTGAAACACATTTATGTATCATTATTACACCTGAAATGGATAATTATAAGAAAATGCTGTCAAAATAATCAATATATTGACAGTTCTTACAATTTTATTTCTACAGATTACAGTCATTACTAATATGCATGGCTTATCAGTCAATGGACTAGAATTTCCATGTCAATTTATCCTGTCCTACCAGCTTCTTCTCTAACTAGTGCAAAGTTTTCCCCAGAATTTTGTCAGCCAAGTATCAGGAATGAGTGGCCAGGCAGGAAATACTACGTACTAAAACAGATATGAAAAAATTTCAATTCATTCCCCTCAGGGCATTCACATTAACAGACAGGTAACAGTAACTGCAAAGTTGAACTATTTTAGTGTTCTTATCATGAACAATAACAGAGAGTATTCTGAACTTTTAATGTTGTACTGCTCGTTCATAATCATTCAACACCGGGGATTACCATTCCATTGCTGTGGAGGGCCATACGGGTTTGTGAAGTCATGCGAAACCCCTAACCATTTAGACCCTGATGTAATTGATGAAACTGTGCTGAAAATAATGGTTGTAAATTTAACTAAACCGTTTAACACTATATACTTAGCGCATACTGGGTTATGTTAAAAGCGCGGTCTGCAAACACGGCAGGGCAGTGTGTCCATTAAAAAAGTCTTAGAGCACTGTATTTGAACTTATATTTACTACAATCCTTTTATAATACTAATGCCACGGCCTGCCCTACCATTCTAAACCTCTGGACTTGCTCCCAAACTAAATTCCTGAAATCCTGCAGGACTTTGTTTCTGAAATGATAAAAATAACAAGGTTGTCACACCATTCATTCAGTTGTTGCAGATTTCATAGAATATTAATACAACCGTTGCAGTACGTACAGCCACACAATCATGTCAGGTGATACCAGTGTTGTAATATCATGGTGGAAAAGGATGTCAGAAATTTTTCCATTAACTGGTTTTTGAATGAAGTATAAAGCGACTTTTCATATCAGTGGAATTGTTAACCATCTCACTATCCACATGAGCCCTGTAAATTCCACACCATAAGAGGGAATAAGAATAGCACTCCCCTAGATATATCTACCTGTGGAATCTCAAAAGCAATGATGTAGGAAGCCTTAAGAGCATTGTGACAGTTATGCCATACCTTGAATCATTCCAGTTTAGTTATTACAATTCCAGTAATATCGATGATCCAACAAGTTGGGACTGAATCATACTGATGAATAGAAGTTATATTGCTACCTGGATGAGTAACTCTCAGCCACTGGATTGGACTCAGTACTGAGTACGACCTGGTGGTGTTCACAAAGCCTTGTAGGTTGCATCACTTACGTTGTAGTGGGGACATATTTTGATGGCATTCATTAAGTACCAATACTGAGTACTTGCAATTCCAACAATACTAATTTCACAAACTCCCCTAACTCCTGCATCCAGGAGTGCCGTCAGCATTGCCAACAAACCGTGACCATTCTGAGCAAGCCATAGATTGTTCAAGTAGAGGAGTATAAATAATCCATTACCTCCCCATAATTCTCTTAAGTTTGTTTTTCAGTGGCCTCCACATCTGTTGGATGTTCTGCTTGTTTTTCATTAATATAATTCACAAAAACTCAACAGATTGGTTCATAGTAAATTTAATGTAGCTTTATCAATAAAAAAGGAAAATATAAATAATGTGGAAGGAGAGGGAACACAGCACAAGAAATTGAACAAAGACAATTAAAGACTTGAAAGAAAAGACCAAAAAAATCCCTCCATGACCACACAGGCCAATTACAAAATTAACTGAAAAATACAATTACCAAAGTTGACCATCAATGATAAAAAATCAATCCAATCTGGAGGAAAGCTGAGTAAAAATAATTAATTAGCAAACTTCCAATATACAAGTCACTATACATATGTTGCCAAAGACGATAATACAGAATGATCAATACTGAACTAATGGACTCGATCCTCCCAAGATTTTAGGTGAAAAGGACCCGATCAGTCACAACCAGTAATTTTGTCATGAACAGTAACCTAAATATCACTATAGCTGTTTTACCAAATGAAGGAAATGTCCATAGCATGGATAGAATCCTGAATCAGCACCAAGTCTCAGGTACTGATACCTCAAACTCGCTGGAATCTTACCAAGGCCATGTAGGTAAGTTGAAGGTTCTCATTATATAAAAAATAGGGCCTGTCCATTTCATTTATACTGAAAATGATTAGCATTATGTAACCAAACATTAAACTATCCATGGGGAAAAAAGACATCAACAACTATCCACTATTTCATATAAAAATGAATGACATCCAGCATGCAATCAACACTCATCTGATGACCATTGACAGCGAAAACATACAGCACACCTACCAGACTACCAGCTAGATATGCCATGCAATGAAAGGAAAATACAATAAATCATCCGACACAGTACCTTTTAAAATTTGGAGAGTTTGTGCCTCTTGTTATGCACTGAACATAATTCCAGATGAAATACTTTGTAACACATAGCTCTGAAAATGTATTGAATATCAATTAAGTTCCAATCACTATAACGTAATCAGGCATGATACTTACAAAGGATGTACTTGCTGTGCCTTCAAGCCAGATAGGTTCCTCTTTTACCTCTATTTCCTGGTCCATTTCACACTGCAACAGAAATTGTTATAAGAAAATGAGCCAAAAATTACTTCCACTGACTTTTAGTGAAAAAAAGGTACCAGAAATATATATTATTATTAACATAATGATTAGGGTCATAGTTTATTGGCCAATGAAGTAAGCAGGCAGACCTGTAGCTCTCCATTGAATTTAATGTCTTTATCACAGCCAAACAGCCTATAGTCTTCCATGGAAATCAAATCACAGAGATAAGGCTTTTATTTCAAACATCCCACAGGCACTGGCTGGGCCTGACTCTTAGCAGTATATATTTTTGAAAATGGAGAATTCACTTCTCCTTCAGCAAGTTAGCAAACCCTATTTGCTAACACAGCGAGATCACACAGTTGGTCTGCCAATGCCATGCAAAGGCTTACAGGAGCATCCCAATACAACTGATGAGCCCAAATGGCATGTCTGGGTCGAACTCTGCAAATGCACACGGCCTCACAATCTAAAAGATGGCTCTACTCCCGAGGTATTAAAATCCCTCCAACTTGATTTGGACTAGCATTATGAAAAGGGGGCTGCCTTTATATTGAAAAATCCTAATCTCTATTGTTAATGGCAATTGGGAAGTGAGTTTGCCACTATGCTAGAAACTCCTGAACTCTGTTTTGAATGGTGATAGGAAATGTGGCTTGCCATTATCATCAAAACTCCCCAAAGAGCACCTTACATTGGAAGCAGCGTATGGGTCCTCACCATTTTGTTTCTTGGATAGTTCTAGGGGACGTACAATTTAATATAATCTTACTGTGTGTACAGCAATTTACGTAGAAACCTGTATACAAAGTAGAATACTACAGCGAATCACAGGTACATTAGCAAGGTTGCAATATTTCTTCAAGGAATGTTTGGGATTATGAAACCACATGCATAATTGTATGCCACTTACATTTTTTTGGAGCTACTTGTTACCATTTTATATCATTATTACTATCATTGCTTCCTTCCTCATTTAAAAAAAATTTGTTTAGTGGGTAGTGCACCGTTACCGCATCCAGGTTGAGTCGCATGAGATCCAGGCTAGCTCGAATATAATCCCATTTCTCGCCATTCAAAGTTTATGGGCTATGGGTTCAGCATTAGAGAAAAGATCACCGATTTATGCTGGTGGAAATACCTAACTTACACATTGGAGGTCTCCTACCCGTATTCCTAGTTAGTTTCCACCTCCGGCTTACAAAATTGTCAAGTGGATATCACTTACATCTAAGCATCTATTCTAGAAGCCATTAAAAGAATGCCTACGTTTTACCATGAATTATTTATTGGAAATCAAGAAAGGTCTGGCGCAAATGGTTGTCATAAATTCCTCTTTGAAACGGTAAGTAATAAGCATTGAGATCTTGAAATGTTAAGTTGGAAATATTAAATTGAAAACAAAATCTCAAACTGGAATAATTAAAGAGAAAACATTACATTAAGATATTAGTTGAAAAACATTAGATTGAAAAACTATCGGATTGATAAAAACATTAGGTTGAAAAAGACATTAGATGCATCTAATTGAATGAATGAAAATTACATCGAATCACAATATATACACTGTCGTAGATTGAGAGTCTTTAAATGTTGGACGCAGTTTCCATACTTGGTTACAAATAAATTAAACTAGTATCACAACTTTCATTATATAAATTCTTGTGAAATTATTCCGAAAATCCTACTTCCTTTCAGCTAGTGTTCGTTAATTCCTTGTAATAAAGTAACTTTGCTTGACTCAAACTATTTGTGCTCAAATACACAACCAGATTGACATGAGAAAATATCTTCAGATATATTTAAAACAGTTAATATGTATCACATTTTTCAAACGCATTCTCAAATTTCTTGGTAACTCTTCTTGCAGAGACAAAGATAATCCCTTTAAGTCATTATATTCTTTAAAATATTATGACTAAACATCATATCTAGAAATTACGCAAATTGTTCTCTTATTTGGGAGCATAAATTAATTCAAGTGCATATTTATGTTATAAAATTGTGCTATCAAGTGTATCAGACCATCACTCAATCAATTCATACCGTAATTGGGTGGTCTATCTTGTGAGAAGACTTTACTTACTACCAACAACCCTTAGTTGTGAAGATAAGTCACCAGTGATATCAGATTATGCGTTGGAATAACTTTAAAGCTTCCCTAATATGTGAGAAAATTCTTACGATCAGAAGAAATACATGGATGTAGGCTAGTTTCATATCATCTTCCTCAGCAGAAACTATTTGATGATCTACAATTTAAATATCAACATATGAACATCAATGAGATTGTATCCTACTCTACATATGGCTTATTCAAGGATCAACGGTCGATTGAAGACAAATATATTCATTCATCATCTCAAAAATACGTAACCTGACATACTATTTTCATTAAATTAAACTATGACCTCACTTACGGTGAACAATAATCATCACCAACATTAATCATCATAAGCTCATATCCTTATTTACATATATATACCCATCACTTCACATTATTTATCTCACATAACACTTCACATCATAGTAAACGCATTAATTCATTCCAACTCGACGTATATCTGTCATCATTGACCGTTTACCTGACTACTCCGTCATAGTCTCAATCTTTCAATAATTCCGAAAAATATTTCCATATCCTTCTATTTAGCAAACATATCCTACATACGATCTCATTTCCATTATTACTTGATGTCATAAGTCCTCAAATAAGCCTACTGTTTATCGCAACGTCGTATAAAATTCACCAAGAGATAAAAATTTAACCTCCTTATTATCACTGGTTGACTACATCCTATACATGGATTTGACGTTTAGGTCCAATGAATACCTATCGACCTTTAACTTAACTAACTTAACTATGGTATTCATCTTCCCATATGTTATCATCTCATTGACATTAATTAGAATAGCACTTTGAAAAATAAATAAATTTCCATTTATAGCATTGACTTAAAGAAACTTATCTTTGCTCTGATTCCAGCGTTGTCATCTCATATCCGGGTGAATGGACATGTGGGCACAGCTCACGGCATTTCCCTCATCTGTTTGGGAACATTTGGGACTGTCCTGGCTGGTTATCATTCCTCATGGGCTGGAAACGTCACCCCGTGTCGCCATAACCTAGGTAGCTTCGCCTCCATTTTCTTAGTAAATGTTGCTGCTGGTCTCTCGAGCAATCGGAACAAAACAAGACGTCAGTTTGGTTAATGTCATCATCTTATGGATATGCTTTTCTACAATCTGAATATGATATAGAAAGTTGATCTTGGAAGTATTCTAAAATTCGCAATGCGTAAAAATGAATATTCCAATTGAATTACGGAAATATTTGTGTATATATATTCTTCTATTCTCTCTCCCTGTCGATATTACAGCTATATAGCCTCTCGGAATTGACTGTATCGGCTAATACATCGTCTTGGGTAGATATCATGACGTAGCAATGTGGATGTCTTTATATTCCAAAAGTACAATTTAATTTCACGGAGTGAAATATTCTTGAGCGCTAATATTTCATAAAACAGTCTGTGGACAAAGGTTTCTCCCTATTTTATCACCAGTATTTTGATAAAACGATGATTTCCTTCCTCTCGAGTAAGTCCGTGATGTTCTCCTTCTGTGCGAATCGAATGTTAATTTTTTAATAATAACTCTAAAAATCTTCTCACGTCTTTCTTTACCACCGCCTCCTATGCTCCTTTCTCGCCGAGCGCTTGACGAAAACATTACTCCTTCGGCTCATTGTAGTACTCTGGTGCTTCATTATCGACGTTCTGATGACTTGAACTCCATTTTCGTTCCAATTAGATCTTGTTGGGAACAGTGAAATGGCACAGTAGTTTGTGTTATTTTTCAAGGCAATCTTTTATTAACCTAGCACCAGTGAGTAGTGAGGGAATCCCTCAGCTTTTTATTTTGTCGCACTGCACAATTATTTTGCACCCGTGACTCTCCTTCTAAGTATTCCAACTTCACTATCTTCTGCATCATTCTGCGACTGTTGCATATTGGTGAAGGTGCGTTGATTTCATCCTTACAGCCAGTGAGTTTTTCCCTCACCTTGCACGTCTTTACATTACTACTTCTGGCATTGTTGAATACTGTAAATATATTGACTGTTGTTGTTTGAGTCATCAGTCCACAGACTGGTTTGATGTAGCCCTCCATGCCACCCTATCTTGTGCTAACCTTTTCATCTCTACGTAACTATTGCATCCTACATCTGCTCTAATCTGCTTGTCATATTCATATCTTGGTCTACCCCTACTGTTCTTACCACCTACACTTCTTCAAAAACCAACTGAACAAGTCCTGGGTGCCTTAAGATGTGTCCTATCATTCTATCTTTTCTCGTCAAATTTAGCCAAATAGATCTCCTCTCACCAATTCGATTCAGTATCTCTTCATTCGTGATTCGATCTATCCATCTCACCTTCAGCATTCTTCTGTATAACCACATTTCAAAAGCTTCTATTATCTTTCTTTCTGAGATAGTTATCGTCCATGTTTCACTTCCATACAATGCCACGCTCCAGACGAGAGTCTTCAAAAACAGCTTTCTTATTCCGATATCAATGTCTGAAGTGAGCAAATTTCTTTTCTTAAGAAAGCTCTTCCTTGCTTGTGCTAGTCTGCATTTTATGTCCTCCTTACTTCTGCCATCGTTAGTTATTTTACTACCCAAGTAGCAATATTCATCTGCTTCCTTTAAGACTTCATTTCCTAATCTAATGTTTCCTACATCACCTGCCTTCGTTCGACTGCACTCCATTACTTTTGTTTTGGACTTATTTATTTTCATCTGGTATTCCTTACCCATGATTTCATCCATACCATTCAGCAACTTCTCGAGATCTTCTGCAGTCCCAGATAAAATAACAATATCATCAGCAAATCTCAAGGTTTCGATTTCCTCTCCTTGGACTGTGATTCCCTCTCCAAATTTCCCCCTTTGTTTTCCTCTACTGCCTGTTCTATGTAAACATTGAAAAGGAGAGGGGACAAACTGCAGCCTTGCCTCACTCCTTTCTGGATTGCTGCTTCTTTTTCAAAGCCCTCGATTCTTATCACTGCAAACTGATTTTTATATGGATTGTAGATAATTCTTCGTTCTCGGTATGTGATCCCTACTATCTTCAGAATCGTAAAGAGCTTGGTCCAATCAACATTATCGAATGCCTTTTCTAGATCTATGAATGCCATGTACGTGGGCTTGTCCTTCTTGATTCGATCCTCTAAGATCAGACGTAAAGTCAGGATTGCTTCACGTGTTCCTACATTTCGTCTGAAGCCAAATTGATCTTCTCCCAACTCAGCTTCGACTTGTTTTTCCATTCTTCGGTAAATAATACGTGTTAAAATTTTGTAGGCATGAGATACTAAATTAATGGTGCGGTAGTTTTCACAGCTGTCAGCACCGGCTTTCTTGGGAATAGGTATAACAACATTCTTCCGAAAATCGGATGGGATTTCTCCTGTCTCATACATCTTGTACACTAAATGAAATAACCTTGCCATGCTGGTTTCTCCTAAGGCAGTCAGTAATTCAGAGGGAATGTCATCAATCCCAGGTGCCTTGTTCCTATTTAGGTCACTCACAGCTCTGACAAACTCTCACCTTAAGAAAAGGTCTCCCATTTCATCAGCATCAACAGCCTCTTCATGTTCCAGAACCAAATTATCTACATCTTTACCTTGATACAACTGTCGGATATGCTCCTGCCATCTTTCTGCTTTGTCTTCTTTCCTTAGAAGTGGCTCTCCCTCTGAGCTCTTAATATTCATACACCTAGATTTCCTTTCTCCAAAGGTTTCCTTGATTTTCCTGTATGCAGCATTTACCTTTCCCAGGACCATACAGCCTTCGACATCCTTGCACTTCTCCTTCAGCCATTCTTCCTTAGCTACCTTGCACTTTCTATCCACTTCATTCCTTAATCGCCTGTATTCTTTTCTGCCCTCTTCATTTCTAGCATTCTTGTATTTTCGTCGTTCATCAATCAGGTCTAGTATCTCCTGAGTTATCCACTGATTCTTAGTTGATCCTTTCTTCCTTCCTAACATTTCTTCAGCAGCCTTACTGACTTCATTTTTCATGACTCTCCACTCTTCCTCTATAGTGTTTCCTTCAGCCTTTTCATTTCGTCCTTGTGCAACATGTTCCTTGAAACAATCCCTTACACTCTTTTCTTTCAACATGTCTATATCCCATCTTTTTGCATTCTTTCCTATCTTCAATTTCTTCTACTTCAGATAGCATTTCATGACCAACAAGTTGTGGTCAAAGTCACGTCTGCTCCTGGGAAAGTTTTGCAATCGAACACCTGTTTTCTGAATCTCTGCCTAATCATAATGAAGTCTATTTGATACCTTCCAGTGTCTCCAGGTCACGTCCACGTATACAGCCGTCGTTTGTGGTGTTTGAACCAAGTATTGGCAAGGATTAAATTATGATCAGTGCAGAATTCAACCAGCCGACTTCCTCTTTCGTTCCTTTTTCCCAATCCAAATTCTCCTACTGTACTACCTTCTCTTCCTTGGCCTACCACTGCATTCCAGTCTCGCATCACAATTAGATTCTCGTCACCTTTTACATATTGTATTACATCTTCTATCTCCTCATATATTCTTTCGATTTCTTCATCATCCGCTGAACTAGTAGACATATAGACCTGCACTATTGTGGTGGACATTGGTTTGGTGTCTATCTTGACGACAATAATTCTTTCACTATGCTGGTCATAGTAGCTTACCCGCTGCCCTATTTTCTTATTCATTATTAAACCAACTCCTGCACTTTCCCTGTTTGACTTTTTTTGTTGATAATTCGGTAGTCGCGTGACCAAAAATCTTGTTCTTCCTGCCAACATAGTTCACTTATACCAACTACATCTAACTTTAGCCTATCCAGCTCCCTTTTCATATTCTCTAACCTACCACACCGATTCAAACTTCTAACATTCCATGCTCCGACTCGCAGAATGTCAGTATCCATCTTCCAGATGATCGCCCCCTCTCGTGTAGTCCCCACCCGAAGATCCGAATGGGGGACTAGTTTACCTCCGGAATATTTTACCCAGGAAGAAGCCATCATCAGTACACAATTCATACAGAGAGAGCTGCATGTCCTCGGGAGGTAGTTACGGCTGTAGTTTCCCGTTGCTTTCAGCCATGTAGCAGTATCAACACAGCTAAGCCATGTTGAGTATTATTACAAGGCCGTATCAGTATACATTGACCATATTTGCAAATATTGAAGTATGGTTGTCAAGAACGCAAAGATACTCTCATAATGGGTAGATCAATTGCAAAATGAGATAAACAGAAATGAAGAAGCAGGTGAAGATTTAAAATATATAACTGCGAATTGCTATTATAATATAGGACAATTTAAACAAAGTTTTCGGGAATTGAAACAGAACCTGTTGTTACAAATTCTGACCAACTGGAACAAAACAGACCCTGTACACAGGGAAGGATGGAGGAACAACATAGGATGTACAACACATAATACTACACATAAGAACATTGTGAGACATCTACCAAGCACCAGAGGCAAAGCATAAAATGAAAGTTCTGCAATGGAAGCATGGCATTTATTTTTCCCTGCAGACACTACAAAGTTAAGTGTGCATTATACCAATCGCAAATTGGCAGAGATGCGTGAAGGAGTCACCCATGAAAGAGATGTTTGTGATACTGAGTAAACGATGTAGAATAATCTACATATGTAAATAAAAGTGTAAAACTACAATAATTCTTATGAAAATAAATATACACTGACTGACAGAGCAAATGCAACACCAAGAAGGAGTGGTCAGAACTTTATGCCAATTGCAGGGTAGACTGACGTCACTGAGGTATGCTCATGATGTGACATGCGCCGCTGTGCTGCGCACGTAGCAAACGATAAATGGGACACGGCGTTGGCGAATGGCCCACTTCGTACCGTGATTTCTCAGCCGACAGTCATTGTAGAACGTGTTGTCGTGTGCCACAGGACATGTGTATAGCTAAGAATGCCAGGCCGCCGTCAACGGAGGCATTTCCAGCAGACAGACGACTTTACGAGGGGTATGGTGATCGGGCTCAGAAGGGCAGGTTGGTCGCTTCGTCAAATCGCAGCCGATACCCATAGGGATGTGTCCACGGTGCAGCGCCTGTGGCGAAGATGGTTGGCGCAGGGACATGTGGCACGTGCGAGGGGTCCAGGCGCAGCCCGAGTGATGTCAACACGCGAGGATTGGCGCATCCGCCGCCAAGCGGTGGCAGCCCCGCACGCCACGTCAACCGCCATTCTTCAGCATGTGCAAGACACCCTGGCTGTTCCAATATCGACCAGAACAATTTCCCGTCGATTGGTTGAAGGAGGCCTGCACTCCCGGCGTCCGCTCAGAAGACTACCATTGACTCCACAGCATAGACGTGCACGCCTGGCATGGTGCCGGGCTAGAGCGACTTGAATGAGGGAATGGCGGAACGTCGTGTTCTCCGATGAGTCACACTTCTGTTCTGTCAGTGATAGTCACCGCAGACGAGTGTGGCGTCGGCGTGGAGAAAGGTCAAAAGGCAGTAACTGTGGAGCGCCCTACCGCTAGACAACGCAGCATCATGGTTTGGGGCGCTATTGCGTATGATTCCACGTCACCTCTAGTGCGTATTCAAGGCACGTTAAATGCCCACCGCTACGTGCAGCATGTGCTGCGGCCGGTGGCACTCCCGTACCTTCAGGGGCTGCCCAATGCTCTGTTTCAGCAGGATAATGCCCGCCCACACACTGCTCGCATCTCCCAACAGGCTCTACGAGGCGTACAGATGCTTCCGTGGCCAGCCTACTCTCCGGATCTCTCACCAATCGAACACGTGTGGGATCTCATTGGACGCCGTTTGCAAACTCTGCCCCAGCCTCGTACGGATGACCAACTGTGGCAAATGGTTGACAGAGAATGGAGAACCATCCCTCAGGACACCATCCGCACTCTTATTGACTCTGTACCTCGACGTGTTTCTGCGTGCATCGCCGCTCGCGGTGGTCTTACATCCTACTGAGTCGATGCCGTGCGCATTGTGTAACCTGCATATCAGTTTGAAATAAACATCAATTATTCATCCGTGCCGTCTCTGTTTTTTCCCCAACTTTCATCCCTTTCGAACCACTCCTCCTTGGTGTTGCATTGTCACTGTCAGTCAGTGTATTTTGGGGTTGGCAACTCTTCTTTTTCTTTCCGCCAGTTTTGAATCTGGCCAATGAAAAATTTCCGTAATTAATTTTCAACCTATCACAGGTTTCTTGTTCGAGTTTGAGTGTAAATTTTGAACTTAACCAATAAAATTGTGAGGTGTGGCCGGTTTAGTCTCGAATTATCTCGAACCTTCCCTGAGGGTATATAAGTTGCAGCTTTTTGGGATTCCTTGTCAACTGATCATCGTCTTTCTGGGTGTGTGTTAAAGCAGGAGGCCGCCTCTTTCATCGGTCAGCAGAACATCTATAAGTTAATGGCCACATAAATTCTATCTTTCTTGCTACCTCCGCAGCTTCATTCGATGGGAAGGTCCGAATCTTTAATTACGTAACAATACTTTTCTAAAATGTAACTTTTCTTTAGGCTAATGTAAAAACTTTGTAAGATCGTTAACTGTAAATCGGAGATAGAAAGCGAGTTACCCACTCAAAATCCCCTTCTTCTTGGTTTGGGGTGACTGCGTTTTCGTAACTGTGTCCTCCTGTAATGTGGTAAAGTAATTTCCATGCGAGCCACCTCATTAGTTTGGTAATAGCCCGTTTCATCGGCGAGAGCCTGGTAGGATTTTAATTTTTTCATTATCTCGGAGCGCAGTGTACGCCTCCATTCATTTTGTGTTCGGGCGGTTTATTCAACCTGTTCTTTTCGCCAAGGACCTGTAGGTTGCGTACTAGATACCTCTGTGCAATGATATTTCAATTTGCAAATATTGCCTTGAGAGGTCTGAGATTGTCAGATTTTCAGGTAATGTTGCCCTGAGTAGGCTGGGAAAACTGAGAGCCTGCTAGCTCTTTTTCATAGTTTGTAACAGTAAAGTGTGCCTTTGGGGGGCTATATATTGTATTTTAGGGAGAAAGTCCTCTTGAATGAGGGGATTTCTGCCCTTAACTAAATAATACCACCCTCAATTGTAAATTTGTAACCGAGGGGCTTGTAGCCCAGAACTGTCAAGATCTGAATCTTGAATTTTCCAATTTCTGAAATTGTCATTGTACCTGATGTTTCATTGTTATGAAAAATTGTTAAGTTTGAAGTTCTAAAAGAAATATAACCTTCAGTCCAAGTTTTAAATTAATTTTGATATTGTAGATAGACGCATTCACCCCAGCACCTCCTTTAACCCCTTTCTGCTCCACGGATATCACCGTAACACATATAATAACCCAGTCGTCCATCAGATCGCAAATACTTTAAAGAAGCACAACATTAATATAGCCTTCAGGACAGTTAACACCAATTAAAACACATTTTTTAACCACAACAAGGTCAATTACAATAAGTCATTATTAAACGTCTGGCATATATAAACTAACATGTACACAACGTGCATTTTATCTTGTACAGATCAAACTGGATGGAGCTTTCACACAAGATATTTGGAACATTATAACGCTCAAAAACACAACAAGTACTCAGCGATGAGCCAACATGAGAGAAACGGTTCATCACTTTACATCAATAGAGAAAGATCCTACCTTCATTAGAAGCATAGATAAAGGGAAATAATGAATGAACTGAAAAATCTACACAACTTTTTGGACCAGACCTATAATAAAAATCAAAATTGTAATGATGTCAATAAAATTTAAAATCCTTTGTATGAATTAACACTTAAATTAATTAACATCGTGAATTCAAATCACAACAAAATCCCTCATTTATTTAAATCTCCACACTCAAATGGTTCATCCACCATGCCAAACGTTAAGCACGCTCATACTGCTCTAGAAACTCTCCTCCAGCAATAGCACATACGCCCACAGACTAGCCTACCCCCACTCTCCCCCCATGCCCCGCCCCTCAATTACCACACCGATATAACACCAGGAGTAGAAATGTTAGTAAGACAGGCGCTGCCGGAACAGACAAGTCCACCTAGTATGAATTGAACAAGTAGACATTTTACAGTTATGAAGTGTTAGTTTAATATGTTTTGTCATGTGTGCTCTAAATTGTCAATTAAAATTTCTTTTTTACTTCATTACAGATAATCTTAAGATCCCTCCCAAAGGCCAAGCAACACATCAACAGGAATGGTATTCATACAAGACTGTGTTAAGTGTCTAAGATGTTCCTTCTCAATTAAGCAGCAGCCTAAAACTATGAAACAGCCTATGATTGTATTCTTTACAATTCCTAGTCGTTACGTAAGACCCGAAGTCAAGACGCTTACAGTTCCATTCACAACAATGATCTTGACAAGTCTATATATAACAATCGGTTTTAAATCTCCACTTGTGTTTGACAACACATTTCAACATTAGTTATGTCAAGAACATGAAAATGATATAGCGGGTCAAATAAGCCCCGGTATTAATATCCTCTTTTCCCAAGACTTATGTTAAAGGAAGAAAATCTATATTAGTTTTGGACATATTTTTAAGTTATATAGAATAGGACTGACAAGTTTTAACTGTGTAAAAACAGATTCAAATTCAGATGACTGCTAAGGGTTTGACTGTAATCACTATTAAATTTGCAATGATACTTACGCATGAATTATTTGATGTTTCCTCAAAGCAGATTGGTTCCTCCTTGATCTTTACATCCAAGTCCATTTTACATAATGTTTCAAGGTTTAGACGGTTCTGGGACGTAGATTACTTCCACAGATCTTGCCCTGAAAGATGAGCAACAAACCCTATTACTCCTGTTTTGTAGTAAAACCTGTAGTTTTAGGTGAATGTTGATATTGTGTTCATAGCCACAGGACCTCCAGTTTTACCTGCAAACTGAAACTCAGGGATAAAGATTTTCACTGAAAGAACTTCCCATACCCACAGGTTGGTATTAATTTGCACACCCCTATTGTAAAGCCCATGACTATGCAACTTACACATGACCCACTACACTGGGGGTCTAATAACTGGTTTGATGTACCTCCCCATATAACCCTATCCTGTGCTATGCTGTAGATGTACTCTGATCTGTTGATTATATTTTGCCCTCTATATCCCAACTGACCTTTTTTTCTTAACAATTCATTTTACATCACACTGACACAGATAGGACTTATGTTGTTATGGCTAGAGCAGGAAGGATGTGACAGTGGCCTTGTGTAAGGTACAATCCCTGCATTTGCCTAATATGAAACTGGGAAGGCACAGACAACTGTTTCCAGGACTGCCAAGGCCACTTCCTTACCACCCCCATCCTTTCCTATCCCATCGTTACCATACGTCCTATTTGTGTTGGTGCGACAAATCCAATTGTAAATATAAAATTCTACAACCAAAACTTCAAAACTAATCATTTCTTGGTCAACATGCAGGGCCAATGATCTGACAGTGAAGACACAACCTCCCCACCCTGTCACTCCACTAGCTCTATTGACTATGAACATTCTGTACTGTCCTTACACTAGAGTCTAATGGTAACTCAGTTACAATATAATTTGGAAAGTAAATATTAGGAATTTTCTGATATAGTACATTCAGTTTTCTTTCCAATCTGCAAACATTCTTGTTAGGCTTGTTGTTTAAAGGAGCCAGCATCTATGGTCACCAATCGCAAACATTCAGATAGTAGATGGAGAGCCCAGACTTTGTCATTATGCTTACAAATTATGTAAATCATCCTTTATAACAATGACAATTGTGTGTAAGCCCTGTACCTTACGTATTTTAATAAGCCAGTCTCTTACACAGATATAGGCATAGTTCTAACGCACAGTCCTCGCCTGGGCTACCAGCCCCTTTAAGAGCTACCATAACAATATGTTGAATTCAATAGCAGTTTAGCCAGATTCCTCATTGATCAAACAAATGATTTCATAGAGGACAGCCAGGTACTCATTGGCTTCTTTATCCCAGAAGTTGCAACCATGACTGATTATGTTACAATATATACTGTATATTTGTTACAAAAAAAGAGTTCCGAACTAGCTATGAACTACTTTGTTACAACAAACAGATCCGAAGTATTTATGAGCTCCTTTGTTACAACAAACTGTTCCAAACTGGCTATCAACTCCTTCAAAATTGTCTTAATGGGCATATCGTCGTTGTCGGGACAAAACCTCCTATGTGATAATATTTCGGGAGATATACTGACCCGCAGCACATACGTTACGAAGAGCGAGAATGCCTTTACAATATTCACACAATATTGCGCCTTAGATGCCAGAACTTTACAGGCCAAATTTCTAAGCTATAATATTTCACATAGGAGGTTTTGTCCCGGCAGCGACGATATGCAAGTCAGAATTCTTCCAGAATTAATTGTTAATAATGTTTTGTTGGAATAAGCAAATGGCAACTGTGACCTGTATCAAAGCCATGTACGTATTGTTACAAAACTTTTAACGATGGATGATGGAAGACCTCACTATTCCAATGAGAAGTACTCTTGCAGTCGCACCACTTATTGGTCGAATTAAATGTGGATGTATACAACACGTAGTCCCTGGTATTGAATGAGAACTGCTTGCTACTTGGCTCCGAAATGGTTCTGAATGCAGTTAGAACAGCATGAATTCAGAACTCACAGTTCAGAACCAGTTCTAAATCTCTGTTGGAACAACATGTATACTACTGTGCATGAGCAGGCTATTGAGAAAAAACTCGGTAACATTATCACTAAGAACGACAGCCGCTGGGTAGACTGTCTACAGTGGGCCTGCCGCTGTTCTTTTGTGTTTAAACACGAACGGGACAATAAAGCTGACCTTATTTCCTATCACGTACCGTACGATATTAAGTTCCTTAAGGAGATGCAGAAGACTGAGATCCAACTTTATTAGAAATATCTTCAAAGCTTTGCACACAGTGTAAAACGTAAGAAACTGCAATTAACTGATGATGAAAGTCTTAAGTGAAACAGCACAATCCACAGAACAAACGTCGACAAGATGCCGCAATTATATCCGAGATGCACAATACAAAACGAATGATTACGAACATTAAATAACAACAAGCCAACCACTTCGAAAGTAAACCATAAATAGAGAATAGCGCTTCTCACGACTATACAAAAAGGGCGTTGTTCCTCGACTGTATTCATACAAACCCGGTACAATTCACTCCTCTCCAGCTAACTACTGTACAAGGACGTTGTTGTGTGAGTCATCAATCCATAGACTGGTTTGATGCAGCTATCCATGCCAACCTATCCTGTGCTAACCTTTTCATTTCTACGTAACTATTGCATCCTACATCTGCTCTAATCTGCTTGTCATATTCATACCTTGGTCCACCCCTACCCTTCTTACCACCTACACTTCCTTCAAAAACCAACTGAACAAGTCCTTAGTGTCTTAAGATGTGTCCTATCATTCTATCTCTTCTTCTCGTCAAATTTAGCCAAATCGCTCTCCTCTCGCCAATTCGATTCAGTATCACTTCATTCGTGATTCGATCTATCCATCGCACCTTCAGCATTCTTCTGTAACACCACATTTCAAAACCTTCAATTCTCTTTCTTTCTGAGCTACTTATTGTCCATGTTTCACTTCCGCACAATGCCACGCTTCATACGAATGTCTTTAAAAACATCTTTCTAATTCCTATATCAGTGTTTGAAGTCAGCAAACTTCTTGCATTAAGAAAGCTCTTCCCTGCTTGCGCTAATCTGCAAAAGTCAAGAAGTCATTTCAGACCACCAAGACCACTCATACCAAAGGACAGAAAATACATGGCGTGCGTTCCTTCCGGGAGACGGGAGACAAATTGAAATCAGAAGCGTACACCGCCAATTACCACTATGCTCATGAGCTGTTTAGCATACAAGTTTGCCATTACACTTTCTTATTGTTGTAAATCTTGTGTTTGCAGCTTCGATATGTGGATATTATGATTGATGGTCTTTGAAAGAACCTTATCTTTCCTCCATCTAATGGCAGACGTACAAACCATGCGTTATGTTACTGCGTAGTTGCGTGTCGGAAGCCTAACTGTTATATTTATGTGACACTTCTCAATTCGTGTCTATTGCTTCGCCCAGAGGTGCGATGTCATCATCAATATCTTCACCTTTCACTTCACGAAATAGCTTCACCATAAATACTGCTTCGTCCGCCTCTGTGGTGCAATTAGCTGCCACCCCCAGAGGCCCGGCTCTTCCACAAAATTTTAAAAGTGTTACCGGTACCTACGAGGACTGGAACGGGATCTATTCAGCCTCGGGAGGTCATTTGAGTAGAGGGGATTCGATTCACACATTGGGCTTTGTCGAAGTGGTTTTCCGTGGTTTCCGGACTTCGTCTCAAGGCCGTGGCCACTTCCTTCCCTCTTCCTTGTTTGTCCCCTCCCATCCCAAAAAAAGGCCCCTGGTCAATTTAGCAGGTGTGTCCTTCACCTATCCAGTCGGTACGGTAGCGCCGAATTCGGAAAACTATTTCGGGGGGGGGGGGGATGATCAACATGAACGCAGACATGTGAAATGATGAATAACTATTAATGCAAACATTCCTATATAATAACAATATTCACAAACTAAGAGAAAAACAGACCAATAATAGAACTTGTTCCTCAAGTAGATTTTTGAACGAATCTTATGAACGGAGTTTTCAATAATATTCACAAGTAAACAGAAAATAGGACTGGGTTCGTAAATACATACAAACGATGTCTTGTGTACGGAGCTATCAAAAATAATCATATGTAAACAGGGTAAGTCTTGCTTTAAAAATACATTTTGAGACTTTTTCATTTCATGATATGAAGTGTGTAAAACTCTATCACCAGATGTACTGTCGTAACCATCTCCATTGGGAAATGCAGTGAAGGAATGCCCGCTTTCTGACTTCATTTCTTCATATAATGTCATCCTCCACCTTCTCTGCGTCTAACGCCTTAGCATTCTCCCTGTGTACATACAGACGGCTCAATTAATTCATTCTCTGCTGTCCATTAGTTATACGCAAGGAAGTCTGAAGGACTTCTCAGCAGTTGACGTTGTCAGGGGAAATACCACCACTATTTAAAAAAAGTGAAACTGTTCTGGAACTAAATCACTAAGATGAGCTACTTCTTGAAGTCAGTCTTACCTAGACAGTCAGCAGGAGTAGAGTGTTGAGTCGGGTGTGCCGGTAGAGAGGGAGTGGAGTGCGAGCGGTGCTTGGAAGGAGGAAGACGGGAGTGAAAAGGAAGATGATTGGTGTAGGTCAATATCGGGTAGTTGTCGGAAGTTGGCAGGGGCGAGGGAAGAAGGAAACAGCCAGGAGTGAAAGAGGTAAAGTGGAATCAAGATTGAAGGATGAGATGATATTGGTGGCAACGGTGATTACGATACTGCTAGTTATAGGGGGTGTGGAAGTAAACCCCGGACCGATTCCCAATAGCAACATGAGCTGGAAGAAGTATGCCCATTTGAGCAAATTAAAAGTAGGATGTAATAAGTGAAAGAATTTGAGAATATGAGGCGATGGATACAGGGTAAAACAGACGAAACAAGGACCAAAGTAGGAATCAACGAGAGAGAAATCGCGTCACTCAAGGAGAAAATAAAGGATATGGAGGAAGAGGAGGTGAAGCTGAAGTCAGAAATAGAAGGCAGTTGCCAAGAACACAGGAATGAATTCTTATTTATATATGGAGTGCCGGAAGGAAAAGGAGAGACAACGTGTTGACAATCTACAAGATGGTGGAACTCATCCAAAAAAGGATGAAAACTAACTTCAGTGAGGTTGATATGGACGATGTGGAAATGATAGGCGAAGCACAAGGCAGCAGGCCGATAAAAGTGAAGCTGTTTTCCATCCTGATGGTGGAAATAGTGATAAGAGCGCGCTGCTGCTAGATGCAAACAAGTGGCAATTCCTCTGTAAAAAATTGTAAAAAACAAACAACTATTTCGACTGATTCCACAAAACCGCTCTGATCATTTCCGGGCAGAGTGTCATTAGCCCATAAAGTACTTTTTGCGAGAAGACTGCGGTAACCCTTAAAGGCCCGAACGTACGCCCCTGTGTGTCATTGATACAAGTGAATTGTGCTGATTTTCAGATTGCAGCACCGGTACACTAAGATACAGAACAAGAACAATACGACCAAGGCCAACAGTTTTACAGCGAACTGTACGCTCAGTTTACAACCTAAAATCCAGTTTCTGAGGCTTCTTAAGGAATACTGTAGATTCTACAGATCTGTTGGCTTTACAAGTATATCTCTGATTGCGTGTTTATTTGATAGTTTATTGTCAGCATTCGTTTATTTTCGTTTTTATCAAAATTCCATTGAAAGGGTGTGTTTGGTTCTAACCCAAACTCACCCCCTGGACGCACCCTTGCAATTACTGCAAAGTAACAATGATTACAATCTTACTTCAAGAAGTAAATTACAAGTATTTAAATGTTACATTTTGCAAAAGTAAAAATTGCAAATAAATATAAGTAGAGTGGAATCGTTACAAGTAACCAGATAACTTTTACCAAAGGCGTAACGAGGGTTTAGGCAGAAGGGGGGTGGTTGATGTTTGGGTTAGAAACCCCCTACGGAAGTTTTACGAAAGGAAAATAAACAGAAATAAACTAGATAGGTCTGAAAGTCCACACCCGCGACTTCATTACGTTCTCTCAGCATAAACAACCCGGCTACCTTACTGACTTCTACTCAATTACCTACTTTTCAACTCTGAATACAGGAGAAGACACGTTTCAGGAGATCGATACAAAATTTCTAAGGTTTCCGGGAGAAAGGAAGTAGAATAACATCAGGGCGAAAGAAAGGAGGAAAGACCATGATGAAATAATGAAGAATGCAGAAAAAATCAGAACTACACGGAAACGAATGAAGTGGGTTATTTTACGAGCCCCAAGTTGGCCACAGCCGAGGAAAACTAAATTACTATTACCATTATTATTATTATTATTATTATTATTATTATTATTATTAATTATTATTATTATGCCCGTAATTTTCAACCAAGTCATCTGCAGTGAAACGGCGTGATTGACGGAACATGTCTGCGATTCAGCAAGAAAAGAGAGCAATGCAACGGGGTAGGTTTATTCTGGCCCCTGTCAAGGCCTTTTATTATGACGTATTTCCTCCGTGAATGTTGGTCTCGGCGAAGACATCCGTCATACACCGTGACCGTGTACCTACTTAAACAGTTGTTAAATGAGAGCATACAGCTCGTCGTAAATAAGAAAAACACAGCACAAATGCACGCAAGTTGACGTACCAAATAAAGAGAATAATATTAAAGTAGATTACAGAAATATGCGCGTTCTCGATTGTATATGACGACACCGATATCCACACAACATGCAAATTAATTTTTCACCTCAATGAAATCTGAGACATATAATTCCGAAAGGTTAGCGAAACAAGCGCAAAACACTAAATATATTTCAGATATGTTACAATTTTAGTTCACACAGCTTGCCCATTCGACACTTAGAACACTAACTTCTTAAGTCGTCCGGAAAGCCTTCCGGGAGGAATGAATCGAAGTAGCATATTTACAGGGTATGAAGCATACAGGAATCTTAATCTCTTGGCTGGCGTTGGTTCTCTTTCATATTGTTGACGGGATACGTGGGCTGCTTGTCTGAAATTAAAGTACTGAAAAGAACTGAATTCTACTTGACAACTGAATTTAATGAAATAAAACTGGTAAAAAGTGAACAATGAATTACAAAATTTAAACTTAAGATCATTATTAAAATTAATGTTAACAATAATGAACTTACTCGAACCCATGTCATTCTAACATAAATCCATACACAAAATTATTTCAAAAAGGGTGCATTAGACCTCAAACAGATCTTTAGAGATGAAATCTAATAAACCTACCACACAGAAACTGCGTAAAGAGAAATGCTTACAATTTACTGTAGCTCGTTACTGAAGGCTGTCATTAAACAGACTGAAGATAACTTTTACACTTTACTCTCAACATGTTCCACTGCGGCACTTGTCTTGATGAAAGATTTGACAAGAATAATTTTCGTTAATTTCAACTGCTAATGAAAGCAAATTATCATAGGAGAATAAACGTCTCAACTTCAGATAATTTCTCTCAATATTTTTGTCACTGGATAACAAATTAGGCCCCTCATTAGTTTCCCAAAATAAAATAAATTGAAATATCATTACAAACCACACTTGCAAGATAATTTCACTTACACTGAAACTGGGTAGTACAACACAGTTATCTAATTCTTTCCTTTTCTCGCAAGAAAAAGAAAAATGTCAACAGAAAGCGAATTTCTCGGCGTTTGTTGGGCCTTATATCCCCTGAAAAATCTAAGCTTCATTTCATTATTGCCTTCGATTTCAGTGTGCAACCTCCTGATTACAGGCCACCTCTGAACTGAAGTATATGGAAAACGTGAACAGCTGCTTATTTACATTTTCTAAGAACAACAACCATGTTCATGCTCACATTGGTCAAAAATCATTGTCGGATTCGCTCATCTCTCTTCATGACAATCACCAATGGGGTCTGGAGATCGACTCCTGACGCCTTTACAAACTGTTTAAACTGTCCTTTCACAGGTGGCACACATCACAATGAAAATTCTTCACCTTCAACACTTTTAATATTAATTTACACGGAACAACACCAAAAAACTGTACACACTAAGCTGGGTCGCTAACCGCACTCGATTCGAGCGTTCCTAGAATCCACCTGCTTTGTTCCGTCACGGTTGGGCTGACCTACTTGGCTCATCACTTGGGTGACAATATTTACAGCTAGCGTCTGTACTTGAGATACAAAAACTATGCATATCTTGTTTCGCAAATGTCACTGCACCTTGGGCTCTACTTATCATATTGAGGTTCCATGAAATAATTGTTTCAAATTTGGCTCACCTGGTTGATCCATGGAGAAATATATTGAAATTTTCGTACTGCTCATTTATAGAAGAATACAATTCACCACCACAACTTCGCAAACACGAGCTAAATAAAGCAGAGTCCCGTAGTAGGCCTCTCTGATAATCCCTAAGTATTGTGAATCTGATCGCAGCTCGGAGCAACAAGATTTCCGATTCGTCTGGTGAAAATAATTCAGCACTGTTCTGTATGAATAAGTCCTATTGCATGTCACTTTGCGACAAGATAGCTCTAGTGATTCCCCGCTGTCACCAGCAAAATTCTTTCCCTCGCGCTTTTTCCTTCACTGTCTCATGGGTTTCACTATCTCCAAACTTTCCTTTCCTCTTCATAATTTTAGATATTACACTTTCACGCTGAGGGCTAGTTCTCACGTATGTTTGAATTTCATTATTTTGCCGAGCATCAGTAAAACTCAGTTTACTTTCCCAAACATGGATGCCGCAGGGAAACGTGTGCAGCATTGAGATATGCTGGGATTTATAATTGGTTTCCAAATTATTCAAAATTGTTAATTTATTACGCTTTACGCTTTAATTCTTAATTCATATTTGAAGTAGTCCTTCTTTTTCTCAAACTAGCCGAATAGCGGAAAGCTCTGTTTCATCCGTCAGTCGAAGGAGGTCATAACTTTCTCTCCCTCTCTTACTTTTTCTACGCATTATGGAAATAATGTGTTACGCAATAAACAAAGGGGACAATATGCATATCTAGAGAGAGCAAGTTGATTTTTATTACTGACCATTATGTGAAGTCATAGTCATCGTCTAAATAATTCTACGTATTCCAGTATATTTTAGTTCCTTACGAACACCTTCATTATTGAAGTTGATTTAAATAATTCAGATTAGTCATAAAATTACTATTCATAAACGTATTTTTGCAAGTTGTGATATTAATTCTTCAATTAACTCATGAATTTTCGAAATTGTTAAGATGTGATTCCATTTTCAGAAGAACAGTTTAAGCAAAATACATATAATACTGTGGAAAACTTCATGTGCATTTAAATCATTATCCAATCCACTTTGTTCCGTTTTACATAATTCTAGCAATATTTACAGTAGGCCATGACAAAATAAGTTGAAGTGCTACAAACAAGCAGAGTCACATCAAATTATTGTACTCAGTCACATAAAACACTCGTATAGTTTACCAATTATGTTACATGAAATATAGTACTCGGCAAACACTCCAATACCATATTCTGTATGTCATGCGACATTTTTACCCACATTGTATATTATCTGAGTCACAAGTCTACTCTTTGAAAAGTGGACTCTGAATGCCGGATGTTACATGGGACGTATCGAGACAACCCTTTATATTTGCCATCATCAGTCACTACTGATCTGCATTTAGCGCAGTCGCTCAGGTGGCAGATTCCCTAACTGTTGTTTTTCTAGCCTTTTCTTAAATGATCGCAAAGAAATTGGAAAATTATTGAACATCTCCTTTGGTAAGTTATTCCAATCCCTAACTCCCCTTCCTATCAACGAACATATACTCTAATTTGTCCTCTTGAATTAAAACTTTATCTTCATAGTGTGGCCTTTCCTACTTTTAAAAACACCACTCAAACTTATTCGTCTACTGATGTCCTCCCACGCCATCTCTACAAGGACAGCTCGGAACATACCACTTAAGCGAGCAACTTGCCTCCTTTCTCCTAAGCCTTCCCAGTCCAAACTTTGCAACATTTTTGTAACGCTACTCTTTTGTCGGAAATCACCCAGAACAAATAGAGCTGTTTTTCTGTGGATTTTTTCCTGTTCTTGAGTCAAGTAATCCTGGTGAGGGTCCCACACACTGGAACCATACTCTAGTTGGTGTCTTACCAGAGACTTATATGCCATCTCCTTTACATCCTTACTACAACCACTAAATACCCTCATAACCATGTGCAGAGATCTGTGCCCTTTATTAACAATCATGTTTATGTGATTACCCCAATGAATGTATTTTATATTAACACCTAGGTACTTACAATGATACCCAAAAGGAACTTTAACTCCATCAACGCAGTAAAACTGAGAGAACTTTTCCTATTTGTGAAACTCACAACCTGACTCTTAACCCCGTTTATCAACATACCATAGCCCACCGTCAATCTCACAACACTATCGAGGTCACCCTGCAGCAGCTCACAATCCTGTAATTTATTTTGCATGATATTCTTCATTTCATTGATTATATCGTCCGATAAGTCAACACCCATTTTGTAAGAATATACACCTTATCATTCATCCCTTGTTTGCACCGAAATAGCTAATTATAATTAGGATATTTTTTACTGGGAGGTACACTTTAGGTATGTATTTAACAGCAACATAATTAAAACATTTTACAGTATTAATTTACGTTGACAACGCATTGTGTGCAATGCTTGAAATAAGTTTTAACGAGTAAGTTGTTATAGATCCCAGTATAAGTGAAATACATAAGCCGCTACTTTGGGTTGACAAACATTGGTCAAATTTGAAGTGAGCCGTAAGGCTGAGATGTAGCTCGGGAAGTCCATTAACTCCGCCCAGAAACAGTACTAAATCTGATGGAAAATAAACAAATGTAATCAAGAAGTGTGTGAATAAACAACTAAATCCAAAATTACGAATGAAGTGTGTATTGTGTCCCAAAAGAAATTAGGACAATGGTAAGCGGCATATCGGGCAGGTAAGGATAGAACAGGTTAGACTCAACGTCACAGTTATAAAACAAACTTCCACACACAGTTACTATTTAAATGTGGAACAGTTATTACAATACAATTCTGTCGTATTAATAACTCAAATATATCTAATTATAACTTTTCAAGTCGCAGTGCCGGGTAGTGTAGTATATATTTCCTTTACTACCTACTGTTTACAGTTCCTTGGTGGGTCATACCTTTAAGTAAATGAAAATTGCATTTCCACATTTTATTAGAATTGGTTGTATTGCCACTCCTTACAGTAACTGGAGAAACTATATTTTGATGTGTAAGTGCCCGCCAGTATGTAATGTCCTGTACAATTCCTATGTATGAGCCTGCAGGCTCGTTGGAATTAATTGAAATAAATGAATGAATGAATGAATGAAATGCCAGAAGGGGAAGCATAGGGTCAATATACGAAAATTCTCGAGAAATACTGCCGTGTGAATTGAGGTTATGTGTGAAATAGGAACTAACTGTTGAAGTGTACCTTTCTCATCACGAGAATGTAATATTTGATTTATTCACTCGCTGCGTTCCCATGTGAGGGAATGTATCTTAATGGGCACACGATACAAAGAAACCATGCTTTGCTGTTTCACTACCGCTTGCATATCAGGAGTGTACATTCTCGCTGTACTCCTTCTTGCCTGCCCCTCACTTGGCAGTTATCTTAACCCCTGTTTGGATGGAAGGATGCAACTACCGCGATCACTTTTCCAGTTAGACATACATATTAATGTTATTTGAAGCAGTGACCAGTCCACTAATCTACCAGAGTCCTCAGGTCTTGTGTTAATGAAGGTAATATCAACTTTATGATATACTGCGATATATGTGATATTTATCTGTTGGACGGGTTTAACCTAACATTAGTCAGTATTATGATGACGTCAGATTACTTGAGCTGGGAGTGTGGAGATGGTGCTGCAATCTGGTGGAGAAACAACTGAACAAGCGAAGTTCAATCAATCAGAGACGGTTTGTAATAGAACAGTGCCGAAAGTAATTAGAGACAATTACGTCAGAATATGAAATAAATGTAATTCTTATTGAGTTTTAGGGACTAAGGATATTATATTCTTTTTTCTGCTGGCTTGGAGATTAAATGTTGCCTAATTCTATTTCTTATGTCACTGGTTAACCTAGTTATGAATAGGGTCAGGTGATTTGGTTGTTTTGAAAATAGCTACCAATTAGTTCCTTACCATGCCGATATTTCCATGTCAGTGATGGATTTGGTAATCTTCTCTATGTCCGCCTTCCGACGCGACGTCACGCCTGAAGTGCTGAACAGAATTTCATCAACTTATTCACAACCATCTCAGGTGGAGGTGTCACATGACCAGCCACGTTTTGCATCAAAATGTAGACATGAAAACATAACTTTTGTTAAAATAATTTGGTGATAACTTACTCTGAGGGCAGTTACTAGGGTAACGTGAGTACAATAATGACCGATAGCAGTCAGATTATTAGGCCGGCATATTTACAAGTTTCTCACGCCAAATATTCTTCGGTAAATTATCCTTCCTAAGCGACCTCAGATGTCTAACTAAGCAACGCCAAGAACGCTTATAAAGCTCCTACACTACTCAAAAGCCAGGGAGAAGTGAAATTAAAATTTACTTCCTATTTTTAGCTTATCATCTTGAAACATAATAGATACCGGTATTTATTTCCGAGCCATAGTCTATTAAACTCGGGTATATGTGGAAAATGATACCAAGCACATAGGTACCTGTAGGACTTGAAATGACACGGATTAAACACGTTACAGATGTTGGCTTAGCTTTTTATCCATCGAATAGAGAAATAAAACGCTTACATGACAATGGGACGAATTGCCTTTATATAGCTTTGTACCCAGACCGACATTGCTGTGCGGGAATGAAAGCTGTGTGCACTGAGAATATCTTAATTGTAAGTAAGAAGTAGCTGACATGAATGTAGCGAGAATGATTGGCGGTACAAACACGTGAGAAGAATGGCAGCGGTTGCTCGAAATAAAGAGATAAGGGCTAATTTAAAAGCAACCGCTCTTGATGAAGTCGTACGTGTCATTTAGTTTCTGTGACTGCGACGTATAAAGCGAACGGATGAGATAGAGGTTACCTTGGACAACAATAGACTGAGCCTTGGAGAGTAAGAGAAGTAAATGAAAAACGATGCGACGATGTTTGAACTCACTTCATGAGTTGTGATCGGAACTACACGGCTCGTACATTCTGATACGTTTTGTTTCAAGATAGCGACCTGAAAATATAATATTGGCGAAATAATTGTAAAAATCACGTAGTAATTTAAAATGAGACGCTGTGTCTTAATTTGTCGTTTAATCACAGGATATTGTCTCAATCAGCTGTCTTGGCTATATTTAGGGGTGAGACGGAATCTGCACTCCGTATCACTTGAGAGCGCACTTTCAGTACCTGTACCTGTCCTCCAGTGGCGTATACTGAGGGCTACCAAGGCTAACGGTGAAGCCCAAACCTCAGATGAGAACGATGGAAATGTAAAGCACATTATAATGTAAGCATCTGACACATTTACAAAACTAGAAAGTAGTGAGGAAAACGTCGCACGTAATATTGAGAGTAAGGCATCGGAGACCAATATTGCAGCCCAGACTCTCGCCCCTCTCCCCTCGACTCACCCCACGCGGCTTTCTGCTGTATATCGGATACGACCGGGGACCGGGGGCGATAAGTGTGCTAGGCTTCGGTCCGTCAGATCGCCACTGCTAACCATCAACCATGCGTTATTCATCGTATATACTTCTTCACCTCTTACTTCTGACTTAAACATATAGATAGCAGAGTGCTGGTTTTTCACTCCCGTTTACTTCTACATCCTTGCAGGAAGACACTGCAGGGCTGCTGTTGTAGGAGCAATACAGTATTTTATTGGTATATCTGCTAAAATGAAATGCAATCTTTCAAGTTCACTTTTGTTGGTTGAAATCGAACCCGTGATCATGGGTCGGACATCACCACTGATCTCCCGAGGAAGCTAATCAACCAGTGAACGATTGGTACTACAGGTGTAAAATTATTATTTAATAATAATAATAATAATAATAATAATAATAATAATAATAATAATAATAATAATAATAATAATAATAATAATAATTTTGCATGGCATTTGTATAGGTTTGGTGGTGACCTAACGAGGATGAACTGGATTGCGAAGACGTCATAAACACCCAGTCCCCAAGCTAGGAGAATTAACAGTATGAGGGGTTTGATTCTGAAAATTGAACTGGGCCATCGGATCAAACACAAGCATTCTATCCATTTAGCAACAAGCCGGGCTTTAATTTGCCAAACCTTAGGCTACCATCTCCGTTGATCAGGAGTTGAGTATTGACAGTAACGGAGGCCATCAGTCTTCAGGGTGTGAAACCAGGAGCTAAGCCACTCAAATTGAAAATATTCTAGAAATCGATATTGATGAAAATCAATCATCCCGTTGCTTTATCTTGATGGATGCAATGTGAAGCAGCCTTGACAACATAGCAGTCTACTTCGTTGGCTACTGGCTGCAGCTCAAAACGCTCAAAACGCTGAACGTATTAGCAAACCAACTAAACCAACCATCGAAAACATATGTCTAGTGCTAGCCCATGTCTTGATCCGGGCATACGCCACTGCTGTCTTCCATAAGTAATCACGAAACGACTCCCTGGTAAGTTCCCGAGAAATTCTCGCTACTATCCACCTGTGGAATTTCCTGCCATTCCTAGTACACAGCTGTGTAAAAGAAGGTGCAAATATTAGTTACGTATGAGAACAAAGATTTCAGATTTCTATTTGTTATAGTTTTCAAGTGAGCGTACCTATACAAAGAAAAAACAAAGGCAGAGAAAACTAACTTTAAAGTTTAGCTTACATGAATGTTATTTGAAATGTAGTCCAGAAACTCTCTGCTGCATATTCCTCATTCTCCTTGTCCTCGAGACACCTTTTCATTGCTCTCCATACCTTTATTCTTCGTGTAAATATTAGCCATGGTTTGTAATAAGTTACCGACTTTTAGACTTGTTTTAGAATATAAGATAAATTATAAGTGTATATTATAGCTTGATACAATAACAGGCTCTTTTGACGCACAATACAAGGCGTTAATAAGTAAATAAACAAACAATTTTAATCTCATCCAACAATTCAGATGAAATTTGGTACGGATACGCCTCAGATATTCAGTTGAAACACAAGCCAGTTTTATTTTTCCAAGTACGAACGTTTTCTAATTGGCGGCCATTAAAGTGTAAGTGTTCACTGAATGGGAGTAGCTACTGCCTCTGCTGAGAATGGTCATTTTTCCGTTTTTAGGTACGCTCAGATTAAAAGTCCTTTATCCTACAGATTTGGAACTTTACAGTTTTATTGTACGAGCTTTTTCTTTTGCAGTACTGGCCTTAGTTTTATGATTAGATGCATAGATGTTTTGGGGGGATATTTTCCACACTTCAAACATTTGCATTAAACATTGGAGGAATAATAATTTTTCTGGTCTCATGCATTGACATATCTAAAATAAAATAGCAGATTTACAGAGAGAATGTGCGAAAGTATCACCGATAATTATTTCAGATTTCTATTTTTTATACTTTTTAAGTGAGCGTACCTATACAAAGAGAAAAACAAAAGCAGAGAAAGCTAACTTTAAAGTTTAGCTTACATAAATGTTATTTGAGTTGTAGTCCAGAACTCCCTGCTGCATATTCCTCATTCTCCTTGTCCTCGAGACACCTTTTCATTGCTCTCCATGACTGCCTTATATTGGCTTCCACTATAAACAGCTTTTTTACTTCATTATGATCAGTCGAATATCAGAAGCTTGAAACGCACTGAGCGATTTCCACCTTGGTTTGGATCCCCAGCTGTTCTAGTACCTTAATTCTCCGTGCTGTTAAATGTTACAACAGCATCATGTGATGTTTTATACCCCACAAGAATATTTATAGGTGCACGGATCCAAATAACGCTGTTAAAAGACACGTTTACATTTAGGGTGTCCCCATGCAAACTTTTCTTCAATAAATCGGGATGAGCAAGATCCTTATAAATGGGCTTGGTCACGAGCATCACCTCTTCGGGAAGACCATAATGTTTGTATGTTTACTTGTGTCTATTATACTTGCAGCAGGAACTGCGTAGACAATGTTGGGGCTTGTCATTAGTGAAAATCTTATGAAGAAAGTTGCCCACACAGCCTCCGTCATTATCTTCAAGTCACCAACATTCTCTCTTATACGTTTATCATAGTAATTTTGTAGCCTGTTTATTTCAGAAGAAGTGAGTCTGTTACAGCATCCTGTAATATCTTCCCTTTCATGACATGGACTGAACTCCACATTCTTGAGCCCAATCTCTTGTGGACATGACCTACACATACCAACTCCATATGGACTTTCAGACAGTACTCTGTCTCTATCACCCGAAAACTGACATACCTCACACCGCAGGTAGCAACTGTCTTCTTAAAAGTCCTTACTGCACCCTCCGTTTTCATGCCCCCACTAGACCCAGCATAATTTGTCATACACACATGTTCAGTTTGCGATTTGCATGCATGGCAGCACTTAGTGGGGCGCTCCACATCGGTGGTAACGACATCAGGAGCAGTAACCACACCTGGCCTCGCTTTAGCCAGCCACCATCAAAAGCAACACCAACGTCACTAACACCTTCATTTTCTATTACTGCCCCCTGAGTGGCTGTATCCACTGCTTTACTAAGAACGTTCGTGAACCTGTAGAATCCAGTAGGAGGACTACTAGCACACAGCTCTGCCCTTAACAATTGATCCGAGGCCAAACACAAATCGAAGGTTCACCTCAAACGCACCGTTCACACTATTTGAAGTGGAAAATTCTGTTTCTTCTCCACAACTTCATATGAAAGAACAATGGTGCAAGCTTGGCCCTTCCGCGATTAAGCCTTGTCAGACACTCAAAATTTTCACAATATTTACACTCCACAAAATATTTCACAGCAGAACACAAGAGCTGAATATCTATAACCTGGTATCCTAGTGAAATGTACACCAGTAAACGTACTACCATATGCACACTTTCAGAAGTGGCCAGCTTTCTACTTGGACCTGCCTCACTGTTGTTTGAGTGGCGGGTAAATACTCACTAGTCCAGATAGCAACACCTTTAACCTTCAAACATGTCTTCCTGTTCTTATATTGATTCGCAAGGCGCTACTTCTGCCGAACATTTAACCCTCAGCAGTGTGAAAGTAAACACTCAAAGATGCGCCAAACTATGCGAATAGCTCCAGTAGCTAACCAAAAAATTGCCTTCAGAACTAGGTCTCGTTCACGAATCCACTTGCATTTCGTAGAAAGTTGTCAAAGAGTAAAGTGCAGCGTGCAGTCAAAGAAGGGCGGGCATTTATATATTTGAATATCCAAATTATGGACATTAGAAACGCGGTGCTCTGTTATACGCATACCAAAGAATACTGAAATACTTTAAAATGATTTCGCAAGTTTTTGCTACAATTGAGGTACGTGCTCCCCTGAACTACGGCCGGCTAAACCTAAATACCATCTCAGGTATTCACTGCACTTGTGGAGTTTTTCTCCACTGAAAACAAAGAAATTCCACTTTTACATGTTAAAGGAGGAGTTTGAGAGCTGCCGGCACCTGGTTCATGGTCGGTCTTGTTAACAACACAGTATGTGGACATCACACGTCAACGAAGACCTCTGCTAGTAATTCGTGAGATAGCGTAATAACTCCCCTAGATGTTTATTTAAATGTAACAATTAATCGGCCTAATGATATAATTTAGCTTGGTGCTGTTATTGAAATATTGCAGTTGTGTTTATCGATAAAGCCTTCCCTCACTATGACCCCTTGCGAACTGCAGCCAGAAAATTAAAATACTATCATGCCGCAAGGCCAACTCATAGCAGATAACACCGCTCACTCCACACTGCTTTGAAAACTCAATACTTAGTGATGTTAGAACGTCGTGATTTAGGTTCCAGTGGTACCCAATTGGCTGTTATTTTCCGCACGTTTATATCTCTGTGACATTCAAATTATGTGTTGGAAATGTCTAATGAGGCAAAAGTTCAATTAAATTGACGCTTTGCTGACTGTTTGTGATCTTCTGTGTGCGAAGCGCAATAAGAGGTTTCAGCTCATGAGTAAAGTGCTTGTTGCTCATCGCTCACCGCACATTAAATTGAGAACATTTGCTCCCGTCGGAACGAAGGCATCCCTATTGCTGTTGTTCGAATCCTCATTTCATTCCTTCCAGAGTTCGAACTGTGCTCTTAGATAACGGGCTAAGGAGTATGTCTGAGAGATGCGAGGGAGATGGTGAATGATCCCAGATGTTGATGAGACAGGAGACATCGCTAAATATGTGAGGTTCTGTTATTGGTTATTCTTCAACCATTTGTGTTCTTGATTCTTAAGACGCATTTTCCCGTAGTTATGACGTTTTTCTCACACGCATTGTACTTTTTCAGTTGTTCATTTCCCGTGAACGCTAATCACCACGTTATGTCTAAAAGTGTGTTTTCAAATAGTCGATTGGGAAGAAACGGTCTTGGGATTTAAAGTCACACATAAGCATGCAAAATATATATATTGAAAACATAAGAAGTTTATATTTCACTTTATGGATAACTTGCGGCCACAAACCAAAATGTTCCCAGGCTGGGCGAGTTAAGGATAAAACATATTAAGCCATAAGATTAAAAACACTATTGGATATTTTCATGATTAGGAAATAATACCGCAACAAGGTAAAGGGTGAACTTATGATGACAAATTTTTATACATTAAGAGCCATTCCATGCGTAAAATATTCCAATGTTGACTTCAGCTGGATGTCCTATTCCTACCCAATCACGGGAGGGCGAGTTGTCCCAAGTGCATTGGCCTCTGAGTAGTTCACAGAGTTAGACTTGCTTCACGTGGTGGTTCGATTACTATAACTTTGCAAGTGATATGGCTACATCCATGTGAGAAAATGATGCAGAATATCGGAAAATTGTAGCAATAAATCTAGAGCAGTTCGAATGTGCAGCCAGACCTCGGCTGAACAATGCGATATAACTCAAAGTTACCTGTTGAGATAGAGCAAGAAAAATTACAACCAACATCAAAATTATACGAATGCTCTGTGCAAAGCTCCAGAAACACAACACAGGCCGTTTTATTTCATCAACCCCATGATTCCACTTTGACTTCGTGAAGACGTTAAAAATTCGTGTACTTTTGTTACAAGATTGCTATTGTACGCACTCGGAAATTCCTCGTTTATTTGTATTGCATTAATTCAAAATTTAACTTATTTTATGTTTCTTTATCAATACATCAATTGGTCTGTTGTTTTAAGTCCTATAGAGCAAGGTGCAAGCCAAAACATGACTCTGAAAAGAAATAATAAAGCAGGCACCGGAAAGGAAAGGAATTTGCAGTTTGTCATGATGCGGTGATTGTAGTCACAAGACCTCGACTGATAGCCACGTGACGTCCAGTTTTATGGGGTTACTTATATCGTCATCATGGTCATACAGCTTCCCATTTTGCGTGCAGGTGGTTGCTGGAATCACAGCCATAAGACATCCACGTTTACGTGATATAGTGATGATAGTCGCCACGACCTCCAGTATTAAATAACGGTTAATATCGTGATTGTAACCACAGGTCTTCCTTGCCACTGTTGCTATTTGTGATGTTGTTATACTTGTATCTCTTACAGTCCATGTTCCGAGTGAAATATGTAGCAATCAACGTTTTCCTAACGTACTGTCATTGTCACAAACATTCTTACTCAGTAATTTTCCTTACAGAATTTGCTATTAACTGTGTACATGAAAACACCAACAAGATACCCGTATATTAGTACGGGTTTAAACTGGTGTTCTCTTCCAAATTTTATATTTTTGAGATCCTACCCTCGATGAGCCGCAGTCAGTGGTTTTGAGCAAATATATATATTTTTTCGTATCCAACCAACACTTATAACCGGTAAAACTGGAATCATTTAAAATCCTTTGTAATTTGACATTTAGCACACGGAAGCGACCTTTGTGGGAACTTTCGACTTCGTGCAACGAACAGTTTTGGATCATTGAATATTCCCTTCTGGACTCGTCTTTATTTAAATCCCCTTTGAGGTCGAATATTTTAAAATACTAATTTAACACATAAAGGACCAAGTATGTTGTGAAGTTTGAACTCCACACCTCAAACTGTTTTAGAAAGAAAGCTAGCTGTAGTACCCGTCGTTGACTGAACCTATGCTTGATGACATTTTTCTACCCCTTATATTGTTCCCGAGATTCTGAGGCATGTAAGGGGGCATGTTTTTCTCTGTCACATTCTAGGGGGCACAAAAGGTTTAATTAAAGTTGAAACGGCCAACTTCGTAAGATCCTTTGTCTATGAGAACGGGAGGATTTTTACCTGGTACAAGTGTTTTTTCTTATTCTGTATGTGCGGCCGTGAAGTCTTGGATGCAGTGTGTTAGTTTCGTTGCTGCTGGTAGTGATAGGTTATTTCTACAAAGGCAAAGAAAAGCAGCTACGAACCAACTACTGACATGAATGCGGACTTGATAACATCTGGGTGATAGATCTCACGATCGGTGTAAGAGGAACAATTCCTAAGTTCTGCGAAGAATTCCGCTCACTATTAAAACTGCCGGAGTCATTGAGGAAGAATGTGGTCCTCAAAGCCCTGAAAGATCCATTTATCATTTTATTGTCATTAATGTATCTTCTTTTGGGGGAAGTGTTATGTCTGTGCATTGCTCAGAATTTGGAAAGAATGGTATTTCTCTGACAGCCGCCTCCACAGGAACAAGGAAGTGCAGTTTTTGATTCTTCGCCATTTCTGTATGTATGTATGTATGTATGTATGTATGTATGTACGGGCATCAGAAGAAAGTGGATGAAGAGAATTTAATGAAAGTCTGTATGTGCAATTTGGCAATGAGGCTCTTCAATCCAGGCTATAAATAATATTATTCACGCTGAGTGAAATGGTGGTTTAGGGGAAGGCCAAAATTTAATTTTCAAATATAATTTTATGCTATTAGTGGTCCTGTCCATAACTAATACATAACTAAATGTATATAGAATTAAATTTACGATCATTTACGTCTCATGTATGTTTACAGTATGATAACAGAGATATTCATGAATTTAGAATTTTGTTGTTAAGTCCATATCGACGCCGAACCACGAGAAAATGGGGGAACAGAATTGAAGTATGTGAAGTCTGGAAATAAGGTGTTACATTCTAGGTTATTAATAATTTCTATTCAGGCATTCTGAAATGGTAGTTTATAAAATGTGTTTTTAAATAAGCTCTGTTATTGCTCCTATGGAAATGTAACGAATGTTGCCTTATGCAGTTTTGACGCACCGACTATGATAATAGAATTCTTGCTTAGTCCATATCAACGCCAACATGGACATATCGTTTACTCTTGTTCACTGGCGATGGTTTTTGCCATGATTGCATCAAAGTGTAAAACCGTGTGGTCATCGGTAGGCACGAAAGGAAGGAACGACTGCCTTTCCTTTAGCTGCTCTAATTTCACAGATTTGGAAGAAAATTACAATATTGAAAGCTCATAAAACTGATCAACAATAGCATTACATTTGTTATTTGTCTCTTCCGGTGCCACTCATCTCGGATAGATGGGATTAGTGCTGCCTGCCTGAATATTGGCGGCAAGTATTTGGAGAGTTGCACGTCCTTTATATGATTGACCCACCAACGATGTGCACACAGCTAATGTACACTTCCAAAACTGTCTGCATCCAGAATAAATGATTTTGTAAAAATCGCGAATAACTCTTTCTTTTCGTGGCAGCGGCCAACATGTTTCAGTTCTATAGCTGGATGAACACACATTTATTACAGTCATCATTATGAAAATGAAGGCTCAATATTTACAAAGTTATTAAAGAGTTTTGTTTGGGTGTAAAAATATGAATTGTATACCGGAATGAGAGAGTTTTGAAAATGACTTTTTCATTTGGATTAAAGTAATGTTAAAATTATATACATCCCTGTAAGCAGACATCATAAATAACTGAAATGTCTAGAAAAATTGCCATATATTCTTCCGACAATCAAATGACAATTGATCCGATCTTTCTGTAAGTATTTCAAGTTCTTTATAAAATGCTTTCCCTTTTTGCTCACGCACCCTGGACTTTGACATGAGTTCGGTTTTTCATGAGGGACTTTACGTGGGACAATTAAGACGTTCTGTCTGATGCACTCAGAGCAGGCATCCGCTGCTGGAGATTCGAAGCCGGTATTGAAGGCTGTAACAAATATCTTTCCAAAAATTCTAGTTTAACCCACATATCCTTGTTTTCCCTGCAATAAGTCTTCTACTACGTGTTAATGTTACTGATACTAGAAATATATTGCCATACAGACCTTTCTCTAACATAATGCGAATCAACTCATTTTAGATTGGAAACGAAAATTATGCCTCATGAAAACATTACATTTATAAGCACCTTTATTTCCTTTAGGGATGCTGCCGTGTTCATAAATTTCCAACTCACATTACGTATTCGAAATCTTCAGATTCCATTACAGTATATTCAGAAAGGCATACTGAAGTCACTCCTTTGCTTGATTTTTTAAAATAACCGATAGTAACTGAATTTCCTTGTCGAATACCTATGACGGAACTCCTTCTTGCAGGAATACATTAAGATATTTGCTTCAATTTACCTTGGTCTGTTTTTAATAGTCGTTATGAAAGGCTGCGTGAAATTTTGTACATCATGCATTGTCATATCACCACTGCTTTTGATTACCTCCTGGAAGATTGGCGAGAGGAGTATGCCTATAGATACCGTGCTAGTGGTGCTACACAGGGTAACTGAGGCAAATTAAATGAAGACCTTGCATCTACTGAGGAGTTCTGGAGCGACATTAAGAAATCATGTATCTTAGCATTGAGTGCGCATTTCTATCCATCAGAAGTATACACTTTATGAAGTGAAGGATTAAGGGGAGATGATTTATATGTTTTATCTGCAAATGTGATACGGCAAACGTCTGTAACATCGTACATAGTAAAGTATTCTAAGTGGAGAATATCCCTGGCCTGCAAGAGGAGGAGGACCATGTATACACATTTCAAATGTATTTGATTATATAAGAATGAATGCTCATTCTCCACTACGAGTTTGCCACAAACTTTGGGGATGCCTAGTGCTACCAAGTTCTAATATTTGCATTGTTACTTGCCACTTGTTCTTAAATTGTAAGAAAATTCATTAGTAAATAATGTTATTCTTTAATTACTGGTTTCTGAGGAATAGTTAACACACAATTCTTGTGAATTATATCATCCGCGTATGGAAGAAGTTCTATAGGCAGTTTAGTTAAATTTTATAATATTTTAACACATTGAATACATCTAGTTTCTGATGATTAGTTAACACACAATACTTGTGAAATATCATCCGCATAGGGGAGAAGTTTGATGGGCAAACACGTCGAATACATCTCTAGATGTGAATTCTGACGCTAGAAATACTGTAAGTCTTGTTTATTTCCTCAGCAGTCGGTCTCCCATCGTGTGAGGAGGGTGGCGTCACAATTACTATGCCGCTGCCTTCCATGCTTACTTTTAATGCACGGAACCTTTACCAGCTAGTAACTCATCATCAGCTTCCAACTATGGCAGCAGTAGTTGTAATGCTAGCCCTTCCGCCGTAGTACTTAGGCTTAAAGCTGATCATATACTATTTCGTGTCATTCCTGCGATAAATTTCTGTGTGTAACGTCCCTTGTAATGTGAGTACAGATATAAACTGACTGAGCAAATAGCGGAGCACTGATGCGCAGGTGTGTTGTCGGCGCACCACACGCCCCCTGTGCCAGGAGACCTTGTGAGCTGTGGCTATGCATGTGACAGGTGTAACATGGAACGTCACCGTTCGAACGGAGTATGGTGGCCGGTGACTGACGGATGGGAAGTGCGATTTCGGAAGTGGTGCGGGAGTTCGGCTTCCCACGATCAACCGTGTCGTGAATGGCTGAATGCGGGTGTCACCGTCCACACCAGACGAACGGCCGGCCGTCCAGCCACCCTCGATGACCGGGACCGGCTACATCTGAGACGGATTGTCAATAGTGACAGACGGGCAACCGTGCAACAAATCACTGCTCAATTCAACACAGACTGTGCTAGACACGTCTCCCAGTGGACGATCGGTGCGAAGATGGGTTCTATGGGGTATGGGAGCCGGCGCCGCACATGGGTGCCACTGTTAATCCAACATCATCGGGCACAACGATGCGCATTTGTCACCAGTCACCGGGGATGGACACTGGAACAATGGCGCAATGTGACATGGTCGGACGAATCACGATTTCAACTGCACCATGCCGATGGGAGGCACCGTGTATGGTGCAGACCACATGAAGCGATGGATCCCGCCTGCCTCGACGGTGTGGTCCAGGGCGCTGGTGTCTCTGTTATGGTCTGGGGTACATTTTCCTTGTATGGAATGGGCTCCCTAGTTGTTCTGGAAGAGACTTTGAATGATACGCGGTATGTTGAGCTGCTCGGAGACCATCTCCCCCTATTTTTGGCCTTCCAGCGCCCAAAGGGTTCTGCGGTGTTTCAATATGAAAACGCGCCGCCACATCGCTCCCACGTCACCCGGGAATGGTTCTGGGAACATGCAGCGGAGGTCCAACGACTGCCATGGCCAACCGGGAGCCCCAATATGAACCCTATCGAGTATATCTGGGATGTCCTAGAACGCAGGCTCCGTGCCATGGATCCTGCACCCATGAACAGACCAGCATTGGCGGCCGCTCTGCAAACGACTTGGTGTCAGCTGCGTCCAGAGGACTGCCAGGGACTTGTCGACTCACTTTCACGGCGTCTCATTGCAGTTCGCAGGGCAAGAGCAGTCCCCATACGCTATTAGATGACTATCCCATGACATTTGCTAAGTCAGTGTAGTCTGTGGCCAAGTTCTGCTTGGTTGTTATTTCTGTGCAGTCTATTATTACTCTGCAATGGGTATATTTATTTCTAAATTTTGAGGGAATAGTTTTTTGACACTTTCTCCACTCGGCCAGAAAACAAAGTTCGCCATAGTAGCTGCAAGAGTCATAACTGTCTCCGTAAAAATTGTAGATACTGTAGTCAGTTTTCGTAAATGTATGCATGACTTTACTCCCACTACTTTTAGAATCTCATTCTCTTCTCTTTTCTTTCTGCTCTGTTTAACGCACTTTTTAAACGGTCAAAAGCCAATTCATTTGAAAAGTCATTTCCTTATATTCTTTTGGAAAGATCCTTGGGACATAGACCAGACCGCATATTACCAATGAAAAGTACACTGCAAATTCTCGAGTGTAGTGTTAGTTCCCAACACGATCCATCATGACTAATAGAAAGAAGAAAATATATTTCTGTGTAGATCTGTAATTTTTGTCTCTGAGTGAAAAAAAGAGAAAACCTACTTTTTACGATTCACTGCTTGAATCAATTTTTGCCGCATTTCTGCTTCAGTTATCACATAAGTAGCACTTCTGTACCAATTTGAACACCCTACAACACAACACAGTACGGAATTACCCTTCCTCTTCCTTTGCGTATTTTCTTGCACCCTACATTCGTGATTCCACTTAAATGAATGAAGTGGCAAGTTCTCATTTAATTCATCCGGTGGCCGCTAGAGTGTCACGCACGGAGCGTATACCTGAAAGAAATAGCCGGGTTGAGTGGCTCAGACGGTTCAGGCGTTTGCGTTCTGATCCCAACATGGCAGGTTCGATCCTTGCTCAGTCCAGTGGTACTTGAAGGTGCTCAAATACGTCAGCCTCTTGTCGTTTTATTTACTGGCATGTAAAAAAACTCCCGCGAGACAAAATTCCGCCACCTCGGCTTCTACGAAAACCTAAAAGTATTTATTGGGACGTAAATATATTATTTTATTATTATTGAAAATAAATATATTAAAAGTAATTAATAAATATATTATTTTGTATTATAGATACTTACTATTTAATTTACTCGAAATTGTTTAAAGCATTAGGACTTGCACCCGTGGAATTAAAACTTATATGTACACTCTGATTCTATATTTCTCTTGGTTTTTCCTCCATTTCAACGGATCATTCAGTCTCGTTCGTCGTCTTCCAGGAGGTGATAGCAATATAGCATGCACAGTGATAGCAATTGTTGAACACATGAACTTAAATTGACTTGTAGGAAAAATTAAAAGAAGGATGGAGAGAGTTTTGAAACTCATACAACAAATAATAGTGATCTTGCTTATGGGTTGTAGAAGTCCTGAAAATAATTCGTGTAGGAAAAGAGAGAGTTTTGAAAATTTATATCAATTTTAAATCTAAGTTACGCAGGGAAAGAGAAAAGTTCATGGTAAGAGATTTGTTGGAATAGTTCTTTGAGAGATTAAAATCACCATTACCTCATTTTTGTAAAAAGTTAAAGGAAGCAGTTTTGGAAGTGCAGTCTTCAAATGTTTTTGCAGTTGTAGCTATAAACAGAACTAGTATCCAAACTAGAGATCTGAATTTAAGTTTTGTATTAAAGTTACATTGTGTTACTGTATAGGATTATTGTTGGTAATATCGAACGGCTGTCATATAGCCCTCTGAGGTGAAAAGGCTGCACAATATATACACGGGATATCCTGCCTGTCGTAAGAGCAGACTAAAAGGGGCCCCAGGGCTTTCAACTTGGGAGCCTGGGTTGGCGGCCACAGAGCTCTTGCCTGACTCCTGGTATTGCTTCTCACTTACTTCTGTATCGTTCGACCTCCCTTGGTCAACTTACCCCAGCGGTATTAGGCTTGCGAGGACACCCACATCTCTCTCTTTAGCCGACACCTTCATTCTTGGAAGTGCTGGACATCATCCTTTTCCCTATGATTATCGTTAACAAATTGATGGTTGTCGAGTTGTATTCTCTTGAAGCTATAATCGCCACCACCTTCACGCTGTCATGGAGATAGAAATAGAGACAACAACAAGAACGAGGTTTGTGTTTGCAAGGAGATTAACTAAAGACATACTTGCTAGGGAAATAACTAGCAACTCGTTAGTAAAATCTTCTTTCTACTTCAATAATAGAATTACACTGAATTGTAAACTTATCGTTTACTCTCATGCAGGAATAGTTATACATTTTTGGCAGTGAATAAATAATGTTTTATTTCTAAGTACACATAAAGGCACATGAATAAAAGAACTGTTTATGGTATATTCCTATGCAGCAGAAAGTTCAGACCTATGCTTCTGACAAAGTGGTATTTCGTATGAAATTCATAGAATAGTTTGTATTTCCATATCATAAGGTCACATCATTTTTAACAACTTTTAGTACATTTTTAATATAAAATGAGTACAGTGCTACAATTGAAAGTATATAATTCTGTATTTGCTTACATTATTATTACAGTAATACGAGTCCTAGTGCGCGCTCACAGTCGCTGACCTCCACGCAGTGCTAGAGTAAGATAACATTCCGGTTCGGAGCGGAGTCGGCTATGTGTGACGTCAAACGTCGTGTTTGATGGCGGTGAATCTTAGGCGTCGCTGTGTAGGGAGACTCACGCATTTGGGAAGAAATAACTGGGTAGAGATTATCAAAGAATGACAGAACGAGAGAAATAATTCTGTACAACTGTTAACCCGGCAATACTTGCCAGTGAGCGCTGCACTCACCTTTATTTTAAAGGCCATAATATGCCCACGTCAAGATCGAGGTATTTGAGATATTTTTTTAGGAACTCGACCGAGCGGAGTGCTAAGGAGCCAATCTCTACATTCGGAAGACGCGTGAGGTCGAACTCCAGCGTCGGTTGCCCTGAAAATGATTTTTACATGCAGGGACAGTTCCTTCCATCTGCTCATTCACCATCACTCATTAGCTCCTCCTGCGGCCGTAAAACAAGCGATATACCTCATCCCCGACCCTGCATCAAGAAACGGGACTAAGGGATAGACAACCGGAACACGAATATTTAAATTTCAGATAGGAGGAGTGACCTGGTGACCCGCTGCGTTCGTGGTGGGCGGCATAACCTCACGCTAATCACGAACGAAGGCCCACGTTCTGCCTACTCCCGCCCCCGCCGTTGCTATCTGGATCGTTCTGCTCGCTCATTCGGGACCTCCGGGGTTATGGAAGAATCTCGACGGCGGTCTGAGGGTATTCGCCTTTGCGAAGACTCTTAGAGGTGTTTCCCTTATGGAAACAACCAGATGGCGTGGGCCCATGTAGTTATGTCAGACGCGACCTATGGAGTTCAATCCGGAGGACGAGTTTGGCAGTCACAGCGAGAGGACATAGGTGCTTCCTGCTGAGTCACTCTCGTCCCATGTAACATGAACAAACAGGAACGAGCAACACCTCTAAGAGAACGGTCAGGAAGCACTTTCAAGTGCTAATTCCCTCGTTTCAGGCATTATTGTTTCAGGTACAAACAAGAACGAGCAACACCTTTAAGAGCACTGTCAGGAAGTACTTTTAAGTGCTAGTTCCCTCGTTTCAGGCATTATTGTTTCCGGTACAAACAAGAACGAGCAACACCTTTAAGAGCACTGTCAGGAAGCACTTTTAAGTGCTAATTCCCTCGTTTCAGGCATTATTGTTTCCGGTACAAGCAGGATGGCAGACAACAGCGCGGACAAAGAGGAGGAGCTGGCGTTCGTAGAAGAATGGGCAAAGGCAGACTCAGTGAGAACGGAATGCGCCGGCGAAACCCTGCCGACCCTACCGAAAGGGCACGAACCCACTGCGGGAAGTAAACTCCATCCCCGCGGCATTGCGAACGACGGGCGGTGAGATCGAGGACCTAGACCAGGTGTACTACTGGTTGTGATGTTACTATTATTGAATAAACATTTGGAATCTGACTGCATACGAAATCGTGTATATGTGAATGATTTGTCTGGACTACTCAGATAAGCTATTTGACAAATGCACTGCACATTTAAAATTTCGATGTTGGTAACATGTGTATTCAACAGACTGGAAAGTGTACCTTAACGCCATCTACCCGCGCGCATTGAAACTAGCAGTGTGTTTGGACGCTGATACCCAGAGCGCGCACGGCTCGTTAGACTTGACTGCTAAAGCGCGAGCTCCCGGCAAACATACAGTAAACGCACGCTGATTAAGATCATCTTGCAAGATGATACTGTTCATTACGGGAATCGGATGAATTGGTGTGGTGTATCCCTTTCAGGGATGAATTGCGTTTATTAATATCTAGTTTGCTGGTTTTATGAACATGGTGTAGTGTTTCTTTAACGTAGTATTACGTTAGGTGCGTGACGGTGGTTGCTTGGTTACATTGTTCATTATGGATTATATGGTAGTGTAGTTCTCTTCATTTCTGCAAGTACAGCATTTTATTATTTGTTGGTAAGTTAATTATACTTTTCGTGTGCCTCGCTTTTTCCCGTGCATATTATTGCTAGGCGTGATTTGTGTTGTTTCGTTTTCGTCATGTGGACTTCATGCTGGGCATGGTGTTTGTTGTCCGGCGATATTTGGTTCGCTTGGATCATTGTACACTGACTGACAGAGCAAATGCAACACCAAGAAGGAGTGGTCAGAACTTTATGCCAATTGCAGGGTAGACTGACGTCACTGAGGTATGCTCATGATGTGAAATGCGCCGCTGTGCTGCGCACGTAGCGAACGATAAATGGGACACGGCGTTGGCGAATGGCCCACTTCGTACCGTGATTTCTCAGCCGACAGTCATTGTAGAACGTGTTGTCGTGTGCCACAGGACATGTGTATAGCTAAGAATGCCAGGCCACCGTCAACGGAGGCATTTCCAGCAGACAGACGACTTTACGAGGGGTATGGTGATCGGGCTGAGAAGGGCAGGTTGGTCGCTTCGTCAAATCGCACCCGATACCCATAGGGATGTGTCCACGGTGCAGCGCCTGTGGCGAAGATGGTTGGCGCAGGGACATGTGGCACGTGCGAGGGGTCCAGGCGCAGCCCGAGTGACGTCAGCACGCGAGGATCGGCGCATCCGCCGCCAAGCGGTGGCACCCCGCACGCCACGTCAACCGCCATTCTTCAGCATGTGCAAGACACCCTGGCTGTTCCAATATCGACCAGAACAATTTCCCGTCGATTGGTTGAAGGAGGCCTGCACTCCCGGCGTCCGCTCTGAAGACTACCATTGACTCCACAGCATAGACGTGCACGCCTGGCATGGTGCCGGGCTAGAGCGACTTGGATGAGGGAATGGCGGAACGTCGTGTTCTCCGATGAGTCACGCTTCTGTTCTGTCAGTGATAGTCACCGCAGAGGAGTGTGGCGTCGGCGTGGAGAAAGGTCAAATCCGGCAGTAACTGTGGAGCGCCCTACCGCTAGACAACGCGGCATCATGGTTTGGGGCGCTATTGCGTATGATTCCACGTCACCTCTAGTGCGTATTCAAGGCACGTTAAATGCCCACCGCTACGTGCAGCATGTGCTGCGGCCGGTGGCACTCCCGTACCTTCAAGGGCTGCCCAATGCTCTGTTTCAGCAGGATAATGCCCGCCCACACACTGCTCGCATCTCCCAACAGGCTCTACGAGGTGTACAGATGCTTCCGTGGCCAGCCTACTCTCCGGATCTCTCACCAATCGAACACGTGTGGGATCTCATTGGACGCCGTTTGCAAACTCTGCCCCAGCCTCGTACGGACGACCAACTGTGGCAAATGGTTGCCAGAGAATGGAGAAGCATCCCTCAGGACACCATCCGCACTCTTATTGACTCTGTACCTCGACGTGTTTCTGCGTGCATCGCCGCTCGCGGTGGTCCTACATCCTACTGAGTCGATGCCGTGCGCATTGTGTAACCTGCATATCGGTTTGAAATAAACATCAATTATTCATCCGTGCCGTCTCTGTTTTTTCCCCAACTTTCATCCCTTTCGAACCACTCCTCCTTGGTGTTGCATTGTCACTGTCAGTCAGTGTATATAACATCCCCCTCAGCAGCTTTTGCAGTGTTTCCACTGCTCGAGGTGATGTCACCGTCAGTTTAGCTGTGGGCTCCAAATGAGGTGCAATCGATGTGCTGGTGATCACCATTACACGGCCTGTGCTACACTTAGGGAAGCGCCGCTGTGCGCCATTTGCTCAGGGGACCACCCGGCCTCTCATCACAGTTGCACTGCATACGGGGCCATGGCCTGGGCAGAGAGGAAGGAGCCCGGCACCATGTCCTGCATCCATCCAGGAGGCCTCAGCCTCATTCTCCGTAATCGGGGACAGGGTATGAGGGACCCTAAGGTGGTCGAGCAGTTTTATAGGCCCTAGTTGCTATTGTCGCATGACTCGGCAAACGGCAAGGTCTGCACAAGTCACAGCAGTGCCCTGAAAGTCTGATCCCCTGAATAACTGGACTGGCGAGGAATAGACTATTGACCTGTTCAGAACTAACGCTATTACTTGGACCTCTCCTGAACCACATCATTGCATGTGCTAGTAGTATAAGTGGACACTTCGGCCGCCTCCACATTCACTGGCCCTCCGCAGAGGACTCCTCCACCTCCACACGCTCTCGGGAGAGGCCTCCCTGCATTGACTACGCTGGCTAAGAGCGCGAGCCTAACCTCACATCCGCCATCTTGGAGGGGCTTAACATAACTTTTTATGCGTAAGAGAGCTAGCCTAACCTCATGGAGGGGCTTAACCTCAGTTTGATAGCAGGATGCCCTTCCTGAAGAATAACCTCACATCTGCCATCTTGGAGGGGCTTAACCTAACTTTTGACGCACAATCCAGCAAGCCTAACTTCATATAGGAGCCTAACATCAGCTTTAGGGCCGGATGCCCTTCCCGACGCCAATTGTACAAGATGGCGGCTATACACGGCTCCTTATCAGACTCCCTAAGGGTGCTTGCGCAAGATGGTGGATGCAAGATGGCTGCTATACATAGGCTCTTAGGAGACGCCCTAGGGATGCTTGCGCAAGATGGCGGCTACAAGATGGGGCTATACACAGCTCCTTATGAGACGGCTTAAGGGTGCTTGCACAAAATGGCGGTCGCAAAATGGCTGCTATACATTGGGTCTTACGAGGCGCCCTAGGGACGCTTGCGCAAGATGGCGGCTATACACAGCTCTTTATGAGACACCCTAGGGACGCTTGCGCAAGAAGGCGACTATACATAGCTTCTTATGAGACGGCCTAGGAGTGCTTATCCCTTAGCTGACCGACGGTACTTGTAAGTACCAGCTATTAATTTGCCTCTTTACTCATAATGTTCGGTAGATATCGCATCTGGAAGTTGTTAGAGCATCCGTGTATTTTCATTCTATAAGGCAAACGTGAAAACATTATGTTGGGTAGCTTGTATATGATCTCCTTGGCAACAGAAACGGTTGTTACCATGGTTATGAACCTTCATGATATCCGAACGATATTTCACATTACAAGACTTTGTAAAAATGTGTTCATTGTGAATATCGAACATTCCTTTCGTGTTCTAAATACTTTTCAAGGACATTTTAACAGTTTTGAGCGTAAATAGTGACTTTTATGTTAGTGTACTCCAGAGTACCGACATGTGTATATGAACATAACGTCAGATAATCACTGTCCACTTTGCGATAAACTGTTGAGTGACTTAGAATTTTTAGTGCATTGTTGGTAAATATGGCTACGTTTTTAAGTGATAACGAACTGTTAGACGAATATATTGAACTGAATAATAACTGTGACATTGATATTGAGCAAGAAGATGATGAAAGTGATTCGTTGCCGCTGCCGATATATGCGTTCACAATGTCTTTGATTACCTGTTTAGTGCTGAAATTGCTAAAGTCAGATAAGTAACAGCAATCAATGGTTCAGGGGGCAATTCTGTTCGCAGATTATCTCGGCCTGTTGAAAATGGAAGTGGCGTAACAGTGATTGTAAATGGAAAAGTGGATGATGTACCAGCAAAGAGGATAGTGCCGATTTTCCGGCTAATGATACTGGTGGGAGTGGGAAAGACAATGCTGGGGGAATGAGTAGAAAACAGGAAGCCTCCGTGGCTCGGGCGGAAGCGTGTCGGCCTCTCACCGCTGGGTTCCGTGGTTCAAATCCCGGTCACTCCGTGTGAGATTTGTGCTGGACAAAGCGGAGGCGGAACATGCTTTTCTCTGGGTACTCCGGGTTTCCCTGTCATCTTTCATTCCAGCAACACTCTCCAATATCATTTCATCTGTCAGTCATTAGTCATTTCCCCAGAGGAGTGCGACGGGACTCGGCAGCCGGCACAGTTCCTATCCTCGCCGCAAGATGGGGCTTCATTCATTCCATCCCTGACCCGGTCAATGACTGGAACAAAGGTTATAGGTTTTCTCCTTCTTCAAGTATAAAATGGAAGAAAGTAGAGGAGGACACAATTACTCCTGAATATAATTTGCCAGCTAGTGTAAAACAGAAAAGGTATTCCCCAAAATATGGCAGACAAGAAAATGTCTTGAGATGAGAGTGACCGCAGGATGTCAAATACTGGCATAGGATATTTCAAGTGGAAAGATACCAAATCTGTAACTCTTGTATCCAACATGCTAGACAACTTACCACTTTTTCCGGAGAAGAAAAGGATGGCACAAGGAAAGAAGTGATCTGCCCAGCAGTTGTTGCGGATTATAACTCTGATACGCAGGGGTTGATTTGGCAGACAACTTAGGACAGTGTATGGACTTGACTGAAGATGCAAGAAATGGTGGCAGAGGCTCTTTTGGGGACAACTTGAAATAGCATTTATTGATGAATATGTGCTTTTTTGTTTCTTTTGTGAGGTGAAATACATAAAAAAATTCCACTTGGAGGGATGTTGATCTTGGATTACTGACTTTCAGTGATCCCAGGAAAACTTCAAAAACAGTTTAGTGCTGAAAAACAACCAAGAAACAACAAAAGACGAGGGGAAATCCCCTCCGTCGCCAAAGATGTCAGACAAGGGCGTTCATTGGCATATGTACGGGCTAGGTGTGTATTCTGCAGTTTCCACCAGATACAGTCTCGTCTCTACAGTAAATGTCCATTTATGTTGTAATGAAAAACAGGAAATATTTCAATGTCTATCATGATGTAGCTAATCAATATGAATAACACTGTGAACTGAAATTTTGAAATATTCCTCTAATTTTGCAAATCAATTAGTTCATTAATTCATTAATTTTTACTAATTGTACATTTTAATTGTCTCTGGATTAATCTTCGTACAACCTTAGTATTATCAATGTGAAAAATTAACTACAAAATGATAAATGTACTTTATTTTTGTATCTTGGAGAAAGGTTTTTCAGCATGAAATATATCTAAGTTGAACCAGCCTTCATAGGGACTGACGATACTCTCAGGTACCATGTACGGAACACATAGAATTAGAGAAAATTAAAAAAAACGTTAACATTTTATCCTATTCATTAGATCTTCAAAAAAGTAGGAGCAAAACACCCTTGGTCAGCTGCTGCTCTTATGCATGCGGTAGAGGGCAATTTGAAATTCCACATGCTCTTTTTACAGCGGCCATCTTTGATCGTGCTGCTATTTTTAGCTACTACCTTTGAAATGTGATGGCGCCAAATTCCACGTGCTTTTTTGACATGCTGCCATCTTTAATTACATGCGCATGGCTTACTACTACTATGTTGACGGAAGTAAAACATTATAGCGCGGGACTTAGCCACGCTGCAAGCAAGCAAGCTGCCCATCTCCACATACTTACCGAGCTTCCCTTCTCAACATACCATTATCTTAGTTTTTAAACCAAGATGCTGTTAGAAATGGGCGACTGCACAAGATGGCGGCTGCTGTTATGAAGAAAGCTAGCTCAGAGAAGGCATATCTCTTTCTATCGAACAAGTTTAAACATGCATCGCGAAGGCTAGAGTAAGCACGTGTTGCAGCGACGACGTCATCGTAGTTGTGCATGTTTAGAATTGATCGTTTTCTCAAGAGTAGGTGTAAGGAATGCAATAAGTACAACTTTTTGAATGCGATCAAATATTTATTTACAATATACTACAACAAGTGTTCGTTTTGCTGCTGACAAGTTTGGTTAACAACGTATGCTTCCGAAATGCCTCCTGCAACATTTAAATTAAACAAAACATTTAGAAATATATTATACTAAGTATGTTATGCTTTTCAAAGAAGATAATACACTTCTTACCTTATTGTTATTCCTTTTCTGAATCATCATCATCACGAGGTACTAGAAAAAGTTCATTCATACACTGTGTACAGTGTTCAATCTTCGGATTTGGTCCATCCCAATCATCATCACCATTTTCCCCTCGATGCCTGTAATGACGCTGACAGGTTCTGCATAAAGCTACTTCGATCGACATCTTACTGTGTAGAGGAAGGATGTCCCAATGTACGTAAGGGGCAGCGTACGTAGATAAAATCCTGGCGGTAAATATTGAATAAGATGTTTTGGCATCGAGGTTCTATGTTTATAGAACATCTTAATAGCCTCACTTACTCGTGTGAGATAAATCAGATGTTGCCTATGATCATGCAAACATCATGCGCATTTACAGTTTTGTTTGTTGTCCTGTTCCATAGCGTACGATATCGAAGCACACACTAATGTTGAAGGGTAATAGGCTATCGTTAATTATAGTCTAGTAACAATATTCGTTAGCGGATGGTAAGTAACATCACTCATATGAATAATAGGACAGTAGGCTGCTGTGTTAGCAGGAATGTTTTCAGATGTTTCAAATTCTAAACGAATATCAACTGGAGATTCTTTTATAGAATTTTCATGACAAGAGCAGTCTATAACTGCAATCAGTGGTTTATTTTTAAATTCCTGAGATGAAAATAGCGGACGATATTCTTTCAGATAATACGATGATTAGAATTTACAAAACATGTCATAGAGCACCTAAACTTATTTTTCTCAAAGTTAATGTCAATACTTTCGTAGGGATACGTAATTCCGTTGAGATGTAGTCTAACATGTCTTAATTTACAGTGATCAAACAGTGAGCTGTCTTTTTCGTGGCTGAATTTACGATTGTTTTGAAATCCAAAAATAATATACAAGGGCTTCTCAGTAATACGTGATGTTTTAGCAGCCCAGCTATGCTTGCTTGTAGGTGGTAACACAGGATATTCATGCAGTTCCCAACTTCGGAAACGTATAGGTTATGGTGTATCATCTTTCTACAATCTTGAGCAATCGAAGTTTTTCACGATCAGATATGGTTAGATGTGGAATCCTCCACAATATACTATGAAGTGTAATTTTCGATTCCACTGGTGTTTCTGCTGCTTTAAGAGAATTGTCACCACTCCGATCACGGATCAGAATGAGCTCTTGTTTTGCGTTGATTATAATACGTGTAAAGTCTTCTGCGAAACCAGAAATATGTTTTAGTGATAACATACCCACCGGGCGAGTTGGCCGTGCGCGTAGAGGCGCGCGGCTGTGAGCTTGCATCCGGGAGATAGTAGGTTCGAATCCCACTATCGGCAGCCCTTAAGATGGTTTTCCGTGGTTTCCCATTTTCACACCAGGCAAATGCTGGGGCTGTACCTTAATTAAGGCCACGGCCGCTTCCTTCCAACTCCTAGGCCTTTCCTATCCCATCGTCGCCATAAGACCTATCTGTGTCGGTGCGACGTAAAGCCGCTAGCAAAAAAGAAAGATAACATACCCGCAAAAAGTTCCATCCTCATTAATCATCCAGTTGTTAGTAGCTTTTGGACACCATCCTGCCATCCGCAAATGATTTGTTTCATTCCACTTGTAATACCAACATTCTTCTTTCGATCTATTTCAACATTATTTTCTTCATATCGCGCTTCAGAGAAGAGAAAAGCTAGATCATGCTTGTTTAGTTGTGATGTGCTTGGTCCACTTCCATCTGACTTATCTAATCGTCCTTCCATATAGAGGTAGCTTTCATGTGGAAAGATGTATACATCTTGCTGATTAATAATAAAACGAATTTCATCATTGTTATTTAATCCAAACGTAAAAGGTTCATAGGAATGAAGCTCACTTCGTACTACGCCTTCACGAGTTTCTACTGTATTCGTAATGTCTAGCATTTCCTCCATTCTGTTGTAGTAGTGTATATCCTAAATCTTGGAGTATCTGCTTATGGGTATCTGTTAACTCGATGAGTCTCTGCACACATGTAGTATGTCTTCGGAATGTACACCGTGTTTTATAGATGTTTTTCATACTGGTTTGAGATGTAGTTTGTAAGCTACGTACGGGTGCCGATCTAAAAGAATAAGATGATTATGTTTATTTACAAGCCTAAGAGTTATGCTACTAATGTGTTTTACAGGCACAGGATGATAAAGAATTACTGCTGGTTTCTTACGAATAGTATATCCACGTTCGTATATAATAATAAAGTCGTGCAGGACGTGCGAAGTTTGTAGATTACTATTTAAGTCTGTAATAATATTACAAGTAATGTTTTCATGATAATCATCGAAGAGTGTTATGGATTGATCAGACTCGTAACGTACGTTCGGTAGGAGTTCCCTCGATGACAATCCAAGCAAAGGTCCAATAGAATCAGGTTGTGATTTGAAGTCAATCTTAAATGATGATTCAATAACACATTTATGTGTAATGTTGCTTATAGTGATTTAGAACTTGTAATTATGATTACTAAAACTATCTTCTCCAAACTGATCAATTAACGTACTTTCAATATAGTCACGAATATAGTCTACTGAATAACTACCTGAGGGTAGTGTTAGCACATACTAATCGTAATAGAACTTGTTTACACCATCACGCACATTATAGATTTTATTGTAGCTTTCAAACGATACTACTCCAATACTATGTGCCTGATAGCCAAGTTCGATTGGTGGATTAAAATAGACGGTTGTTTCAGGTCCTTCTCCACGTACAGCAAACGTTCTTTCACTGTTCGTCATCACGTAGACACTAATGCACTTTCTCTACTGTCTGGGTTTGATATAGGAACATAAGACATAATCGTCCGCACATGCGTGTATTAAAATTTTGCACACGGTTTTTATTGTAAACAATGTCTGCGCCTTCCGAAATAACGTATGAGCTCAAAGGGAGGATGTACGTCTCCATAACTATCGAAATACCATACTTTAGATTTACGTTTTACATAAGAAACGTAATGAGTTCCAGGTCCACGACTGTCGTCCAAGTTAATTACGGCACTTTCACGTTCACGTGGGCGTGCTGGTAGTTGATCGCGCATATACACACCTCGAAAATAATGAATTCCTAGTTGTTTAGCAAACGTAAAAACTTCATCATGCGTTAGAGCTCGATATGGCAGTGCATTCAGTAGACGTTTTTTGGAGAAATGTAGATACCAAGCCCTTTCTTGTATGGCGCTAGCTTCATGTTCACACCTTTGCCTCGTAACGCAATTGCCTCCATCGTCTCGTTATGACGTTCACTCTCAACTGTTGTTTCGCTTCTTCTACAGCTTTGACAGTTCTCGCTACAGCACTACCACCACCTAGCAATGACCCTAAAGCTGCTAGGCCAGCAAACAGCGCAGGAAGAAATCCTCCTCGTTTTGGTACAGGAATAATTCGTGCACGTTTACTAAACATTGCTCTGCACTTTGGAGAAATTCTCGCTCTTGCTGCGAGTAGTGCCTTAGTAATAGCTATAGGAGGATTGTATTCCACTCGAATAGCTTTTTGTGCAGCCTTTATAACATCTTTCCATCCAACAGTTTTTACTTTCTTCTTCTTCTTCTTGTCGTTTGGATATCGTTGTTTCACCATGCTGTACACGACTTTACTAGTCAAGAGCAAATCATAAACTAACCGCTACCTCTTGTTTCGTTTAATATATATATTACTATTACGCACTTTATGATTCAGTTATCATGAAAATTATAAAGCAGCAAGCCACACTACCTGTTACCGACATTGTACCACATCTCTTACCTAGTTCTAGTACAACTACAAGAAAACGTCATGGAACGTTGTTTCCTTTTACTGTTCGATGTATTATATCAGGCCCGTCGGGATGCGGTAAAACAAATCTTTTACTCACACATATTACTTCTGTAAATGGTGTAGGCTTCGAGAATATTTACGTTTTCGCAAAGTCAGTCTATCAATCGCTACAAACTGTAATGCACGGTGTGGGTTAAGATATTTGGCATGAGCAATACCATCACCGGACGATGTGCGATATGACATTTAATAACTCTTTCTTACAACTTGCTTTACGTCGCACGACACAGACAGGTCTTACGGCAGCGATGGGACAGGAAAGGGCTAGCCGCGGCCATGGCCTTCATTAAGGTACAGCCCCAGCATTTGCCTGGTGTGGAAATGGGAAACCACGGAAAACCATCTTCAGGGGTGCCGACAGTGGGGCTCGAAACCACTATCTCCCGAATACCGGATACTGGCCGCACTTAAGCGACTGCAGCTACCGAGCTCGGTCTTTAATAACTTTAAACGTATGTGTGCTACATGTTGGTCATCACATCGTTACAGCTTTTTAGTTATTGATAAAGAAAGTGATGTTGAGCATGGATGATATCGCATGAATGTCGATCATTTTATATGCATTTACACAGAATTACAGTAACTACTTGATCAAAAACCATCATCATGTTAACATCTAGCAAGGAGATTACAAAACATATCATCCAAGCTCGAAACAATATTCGACGGAAATTTAAAGATCTTTAACGTACTCAAGCAGATACGGATTTATTTTTAAATAAGCAACTAAGTACGCCACTCTAAGAAATTTTAATTCTACTTCATTACCGCAGTCTACTTCAAGTTTTGCTTCTATGCAAACATCATATCATAAAGAGAAGCATGAAAAAGAAAAGCATGAAGAAGATACGGAAGAGAAGAAGCAGGATGTAGATCAAGAAGAGGAAGATAAGGAAGAAGAAGAAGAACAACTTAATGATACATCACCCTCTAAGCGTGTTGAGTTTTAACTACAGATGTTATTGCTGAAACACCTACTACATCGACGCAAAATCTACCATCTTTGTCTGAGGTTATGATTACACCAGAGTATCGCAATCAGTTTAGAATTTTTATTCAAGATACCTATGGATCTCTCTTTGCACCTTATATAGAAAAACTTTTTACAGGACAAACTGACACTACCTACGGTATTCTCTACGAAGATGACTGTTTCTGGATAGGAAATTCAAATGTTAAGATTAATAGCAACAAACTCATTGTAAAAGGTGTTACCTATAAACCTACGAAAGGACTCTTAGAACTTCTTTTCTCACGAATACCTGACAAGGATATATATCTTAAAAAATATAAAGCAATACTTTTTGCTACTGATGCAACACGACGTAATTACAAGAGAACAGAAGCTGTAAATGCGAATAAGAGTTACAAGTATCGTGAGTTTATTTCTAAGCTGTTTCCAACTGCACGTATTCTTGATGTTATCTACAAGCCTTTGTTGCCGTATGTGGACGTAAGATACTGGAATGACCCAAACTTACTCGTTGAACGATTACAACTTTTAAGAGCATCGCAAGAGGCTGGTCACACTGGTCACGGATCAGAAATTCTAGAAATAGAAAGAGAACTACGTTATGTCGGTATTATTTTGTAATGGCTCGTCAAGAGAAGATCTCACCTGTAAAAGTAAACATCGCACATGAGTTACATAATCCAGCACGTCGCAACTAGTCGCAGACGCGTTATAACAAGAGTAAAAGATGATCTCTGGCAAGCAGATTTAGTAGAAATGATTCCATATGCCTCTAGTAATAAGGGGTATAAGTATCTACATAATGGCGGATAGTGTATAGTCACGAAAAGCGAGGCTCGTGGTTTGTGCGGCAGTAAGAGGTGAATTTCAGCAGTTTGACAGTCGCAAGTGTGATATATTACTCTAACTTGTACAATTATTCACGTCAGAGTGTTCGTGAAGTGTTCAGTGAAACAGCCATGCCCCCCAAAGTTAAAGAGGTGCCAATGGAAGCCATTGTGAAGCAAGCAGTGCAGGAAGCGCTGAGCAGTAAGGAAACACTCAACACGCTTGCCAACCTCATCCAAGATCAGCTGACGAAGACAGTTGTAGAACAACTGAAAGAAACCATAAATTTCAATACGAGCGTGCTCGAGGAACTAAAGCGTACGCTGGAAGAAAGAGACACGACCATAAGGGAATTAAAAAGAGAGCTGCAAATTAAAACAGACAGTTTAGAGCAGTACCAAGGAAGACAGTGCTTGCGTGTGTTTGGTGTGGAAGAAACTGCAGGAGAAAACACGGACAATATTGTCATTGATATTGCTCGTGAAATCGGGGTGGAACTCTCAGTGGACGAAATAGACAGATCGCATAGGGTCGGGAAAAGTCAGACTGACCGTCCAAAACCCATAATTGTGAAGTTTGTTTCGTACCGGAAAAGAAATGCGATGTTTATAAACAAAAAGAAACTCAAGGGTACAAATAAAACAATTAGAGAGGACCTAACCCCAGAGAGACTGCGGCTTCTGCAGGACGCTATAAGTAAGTTCAGTGTGCGGAACGTGTGGTCGAAGGATGGCATAATCTATGTTAAGCAGGGAACTCGTAAAATACCTGTGTCAAACCGCGAAGATCTCGATCGTATTCGATAACCATGAGCCGACATTCTGTAAACTAAATACCGCTGTATAGACCTTTAATCAGAATTTCAACTGTAGCTATAGCCTACATTTTAATCATTAATTTCAATTTTTAGTTTCTTAATGTTATCTAGTGTAGTTTTTCCTTTTGTATCTACAGTTAAATTTTAAGTTGGCATCAACAAGTAACCAGGAAACAAATGCCTCTAGTTTCAGCTTCTCCAACCCACAGTCCCAAGCAGGTCACTACCTGTATCTCCCAGCCCCCACCCTAAGTACCGCTAATCACCTTCAAGACATTCTTTCGCCTTACCCTACCTCCTTACAAATAGCTCAAGTAAACACTCAGAGCATTCTCCCGCATTTCCCGGAATTCTCTGAAATATTCTCAACCTGCAACCTGCATGCCATACTATTCTCCGAGTCGTGGTTGCGTCAGTCTATCCCTTCATCTCTTGTTAGTATGAATGGTTATTCATTAGTTAGGAATGACAGGAGCGGTAAGCTCGGCGGAGGAGTCGGTATGTATATACGGGATGATGTGAAGTATAAGGTGATGTTAAAATCCCCCAGTGAGTTCTCCAGTAGCCCTGAATTCTTGTTCGTTGAGCTCATAGTTCGCGGTACGAAGTGCTTGCTTGGTGTGGTGTATCGTCCACCGAAGACTGGTAACATCACAAGTCTAGAGGAAGCCCTACATGACCTAACACCCAGGTATGAGCATTTGATTTTAATGGGAGATTTTAATACAGATTTGACAAACAAATCTACCGAAACAAAACGATTGACTGAGATGTTTTCATCCATTAATTTGACAATACTACCCCTAAACCCTACACACCATGTTGCCAACTCACGCACGCTCCTCGATCTAATAATTACTAATAATACCAACCGAATCCTAACTCATGGACAAATGCCCGTTCCCGGTCTCTCCCGAAATGACATGATTTACGCTGCATACTCCTTGAAGTGCCCTAAATTCAAGCCGAAATTAATTACATATAGAGATTTTAAACACTTTAATGAAGACGCATTTTTTGAAGATGCTCTTAACACACCATGGCACAACATTCAGTTCATAAATGACATTGACGGAAAAGTAAATCATTTTAACGAACTACTTCTGACTCTGTATGACAGACATGCACCACTACGCACTGTTAGAATAAAGAGACCTTCAAACCTATGGCTGTCCCAAGAAATACGCGACCAGATGAAAATAAGAGACGCAGCCTATAATTATTACGTGAAATATCCTACATCTGACAATTTCGGAAAGTATAAAAAACTCCGAAACAGAACAACACAGTTAATTAGAAATGCTAAAATACGCCACTTTTATGATATTTTGAACACTCAAAATTCTAGTCAGATTTGGAAATCTCTTCGCGAAATGGGATTATGCAAAAACAAGACAAATGACAACAACTGTAATGTACCACTAGCTGACCTAAACTCACACTTTAGCTCACGATCCTCTCAGATTGACGAACAGACCAAAGCAGCAGTAATTAACAAAATATCCTCAAAAACAAGACATAATGGCGAGCAGTTCTACTTTTCTCATGTGACCCCCAGTGACGTTAGGGAAGTCTTCAGTGAAATAAAGTCAGGGTCCACCGGCCATGATGGAATCAACCTGTCTCTTTTAAAAAGAATCATAGACATCATACTTCCAACGGTCACGCATATCATTAATAACTCACTCATGACTGGAGTATTTCCTTCGAATTGGAAACATGCAATCATCCGACCTTTCCCTAAAAATAACAACCCCAACAGTCCCAAAGATTATCGTCCTGTCAGTATCCTTCCTATATTAGGAAAATTGTTGGAGAAAATAGTACATAAACAAATGACTGAATATCTTATACAGTACAACTTACTTGACAAATATCAATCGGGATTCAGACAAAACCACAGTACTGCCACTGCATTAGTTAAAGTGACAAATGACATGCAACTAGCATTAGATGAAGGACAAATGACTATACTTGTTCTCTTGGACTTAAGCAAAGCCTTTGATTGTGTAGATAGAGACATATTACTCGCTAAAGTTAAGGCGCTGAAATTTTCTTACAGCACTTTAACCTGGATACAGTCCTATCTTAGTGATCGTGAACAGCGCGTATCAGTGGGAGACGATACATCTTCGTGGCAAACCACTAAGATGGGCGTGGCTCAGGGAGGAGTATTGTCACCACTTTTGTTCTCATTGTACATGAACGACTTATCTGAGACGCTGACCAATTGTAAATATCACCTGTATGCAGATGATATTCAGTTATATATTCACACAAAGCCTAATGACTTAAACAATTCAATCACTAAGTTAAACGAAGACCGAGCAAATGTTAATGACTGGACTAGCAGACATGGCCTGAAAGTGAACCCATCAAAATCACAGGCCATCATAATTGGCACGTATAAATCTCATGCTAAAATACAAAACACATCTATATCCAGTGTTATGCTCAGTGGAATACCAGTAACATTTAGCGATCATGTAAAGAACCTTGGAGTAGTATTTGATAAGTATTTAAGTTGGTCGGAACGTGTCACAAAAATTTGTCAAAGAGTATTCTACTCATTACATTCTGCAAAAAGGCTGAGGGACTTCCTTCCAAGAAACACAAGAAAATTATTAGTACAGAGTCTAATATTCCCAATATTTGACTACGGAGATGTAGTTTATAATAGTATGAGCAAAACACATTCATGTCGACTACAGCGAGCCTACAATGCTTGTGCTCGATTCGTATTAAATATCCCAATCCAAACTCATATTAGCCCTTTCCTCTCTCAGCTGTCGTGGCTAAGATTGACTGAACGACGTAAATAGCACGCTGTTTTCCTTCTCCACAGTATTCTGCAAACTAGCAAACCAGACTATCTTAGAACAGACTTTAAATACCTCTCCCCTTCCGATAGAGCTCCCTAAAGGTCATCCACACGTGCCCTCTTGTCCATTCCCATTCACCACAGTAACTCGTACAACAACTCATTCATACCTGCTACCATACGTTCCTGGAACTCAATCCCAGCTGAAATTAGAGGCATAGGCAATCCGATGCTATTTAAAAGGAAATGTTTAATGTGGTACTCAAACATGTAAAAAGTAGATTTCACTAAAATAAAAAATTAATAATTAGCTCTTAATTATCAATAAGGATACAAAATTATAGAGGTTAAGTAAATTAATTTTAGTGATTTTTAGAAATATATGTAAAAATGATTTTATGTACATTATTCCGTAAATTGTATATAGCTGTTGTATAATATGGTTTGGCATAATAGCAGGCTTCATAGCCTGAGCCCCGCCAATAAGAAAGGCAATAAACTAAACTAAACTGTTATCGATGTGTACTCGAAGTTTGCTTTTGTACAACCTGTGCTTTCTAAGACAGCAGCTCAAGTTAAAGAAGGATTTAAACATTTTGTTTAAGAATCGAAACGCTGCCCAGGGCTTCTTCAAACTGATCAAAGTAAAGAGTTTTACAACAAGGATTTTTTCTTACCTCAAGTTACTGGCATCCAACACTACTCTACGTTCAGCAATCTTAAGGCAAGTGTTGTAGAACGCTTTAATCGTAGACTCAAAACAAAGATGTGACAAGAATTTACAGCACAAGGTTCATATCGTTGGATTGATCTGCTACCTGGACTTGTATCTACCTACATCGATACACCTTATCACACTATCGGAACAAAGGCACGACTTGTTAAAAGGAATACACCTCGCCTAGATGCTATTCATACTCTAATTAAAACAGCTGATCCACGTTGCTATCGCTTTAAAGAAGGTGATTTTGTTCGCATCAGCAAACACAAGTCCGTCTTCGCAAAAGGATACACACCCAACTGGAGCACTGAAATTTTTCAAATCAGAAGTGTTGAGCTTACTTATCCAGTTACGTATTCACTTCGCGATCTCAGAGGACAGCCTATTGAAGGGGGATTCTATATCGAAGAACTGCAGAAAACAAAATATCCTGATCGCTATTTAGTTGAACGTGTTATTCGACGTCGTGGGAATAAACTGTATGTTAAATAGCTTGGTTTTAATGACAGCTTTAATTCATGGATTAATAAAGAGGATGTATTTTAAATCTTGCGTGTGTTTTTTAATTCTCGATCCTCTCCTTTCTTCTAAGTTAACATAACATGCCGTGGGATTAATATTAAAGAAACACCTGTAATATGTTTTGACAATTCATATTTATTTTAGAACACATATACATTTTTTATCCTTTCTTTATTTTACTGTCTTTGCCACCCAGTTTTCCTTTTATTGCAACAACAACAAGTGCTGCTATCTTCTCAGCAACTGAAGCACTAGGTGATAACACACGCAGCATAGCTTTACGAAGCAGATTTTTATCAGCTACACGTCTTAGTTTAGGATTGTCTTGTCGATAAGCAAGCTGTTTGCAGGCGGCATCTAAACACGTGCCAGGCGAACGTCAAGTCGTGTTCTAGGGCCGCAGGGGAGATGAAGCACGAAGAAAAGAAGATCAATCACTCTATTGATGAGTCCACGCCCAACATGCTTCCTCACCTTTCTCCCAGCACGTTTCTTCACCTTTTCCTTGTTTACTCACTTCGCAGCCATGATAAGTATTTATACGCGAAGACAGCTCGTTAGTTTTAGGTCTGTGATACAGTTTAATTAGTTGACATGTACGGCACTGTCTCACAGAAGGTCTTCTACCTAAACTCACGTGTTCATGATGTAAACTACACGTTTGAAGCTCTGATAAAACAGGATCTTGAGTCCACTCACGTGGCACCTTATCCCAAATCTTCTTTACAGCATTCGCAGCTACATTAACCAAAAATGCCTTTGGTAATGCATTTAACTCTTCTTCAGTAAAAGTGTTTAGTTTCTTTTTGCATGCATAAAATTTTACGATTGCCTTTTCAACTGCGTTACACATAGTATCTGTCAGAAATGGCATGATGTCTTTACTCTACAAATGTTTCTTTTACACTAAGGTTATTTCGACACTGCAGTTTACATATGTTGTACACTTCCCGGCATGCACTGCAACACAACCAGTCAAATAGCATACCTACATGTTGTAAAGACTGTTTACTTGTTTCTCTACTATGCTCCTTCGAAAGAGTTTTAAATGATGGACACTCTAATTCATGCATGTCGATAATTTCACACGATGATGGTAGATAGTCCCGCAACTATTCCTCCTTTTCACAACCCTTTACAAAAAACAAGATCTGCTCTTGACAAATGTGCGTTCATTATTAAAGATAGAAAACGATAAGGTAATTCTTTTTCCTCCCACTGCAATCCATTGACAACAGTAAGGGAACGGTGGGCTAAATACTAAACTGCCCACAACACACTACAATCTAACACAGCCACCTCTTTAAACACAAATTCGTTGCCGTTTATTTCAAAGCCCTGTACATTAACTGTACCCGGCGGTACACCTCCACGCCGCTAATTTAAAATGTGCACCAGTTGAAACTCCTCTGCTGGAGGAAGTCTGAACTTGGTTGACGGTATTAATTTTCAAGTTTCTCAGAAGATGTCACTACCTGGAAATTTTTGAGTTTTTGAACTGTGTCATTTTCGACGTACCTTTGTTTTGCTTGTAGTAAGAAGTGTGAACTTTCTCTTCTAGAGGACACTACTGAAGATCAACAATAGTGCACCCTAGTGCGAAGTGAAAGAACTGTTTTTTTTGAGAAAATTTAATTTCAAAAGTTTGTTCCTTGCTAAATTTCCTTCTGTTATTGTTTAAGTTGGCAATATTTACACCTTCTTTCCCCTTGTGTTTAATCTAGCCAATCTCGAATTTCTTAAATTAATTTTCCACCAATCATGTGTTTCTTCTTCGTATTGTGTAGGGGGTTTATTGATGAACCAATAAAAACATTGTGGGAGGGTGTTTTCATTCCCCTAACGCCTAGAACCTTCCGCGAGAGTATATAAACTGCTGATTTTAGGGTCTCCGGGCCACTTCTGTTCCATCTTTCTGTGTGTAAAGTATATAGCAGGGGGCGGGAAGCGCCTCTTTCTTCGGCAGCGGTCAGCAACAAGGTAATGGCCAATTAATAACTTCTTTCTTTGCCAGTTCAGCAGTTTAACTCTCGGGGCGGGTCGAAGCGTTTCCACCATGTAACCTTTTTCTAAATGTAACTACTCTTTACATCTATTCTCTTTTAAAGCTACATATCGGGATAGAGAGTGCTTAACCCTCTCGAGCTCCCACTCACATTGTCTTGAGGTGAACTTATTTTTCTCAACCAATTCTTCCGTAATGCAATGTAAATTGTTATTTTCTTAAGTCACCTCTGTAGTATGGGATTAGCCCTTGTATTAAAGGCCTAGTGCCAAGTAGGTCTTAAACAAAGTGTATTAGGAGTGCAAGTTCGCCTCCTCCCAAATTGTTATTTTAGAGGTCATGTAATCAACCTTCTTTTCATTTAATAGACCTCAGTAGGTTGGGTATTTTACCCCTGTGTATATGTCCCTTGAGGACAGCTTAAAGGTAGAGTTAGGAGTGGCCTATGATAGGCTTGTATTTTAAGGGGAAGTAACCCATTCTTGAAAATTGTGTTTTCTGCCTCAAGGAGGGTTTTTGGTGTAATTGGAAGCTGGTGTTTCTGGCATGATTGGGGGTTTTCGGCCCCTTTGTTGAATGGTGTGCATTGCTCAAGAATTATGTATCTGACTCTTGAAGCCCCAAATGGGGTACCTGTGTAATTGTACTTTTCAAATTGTGGTTCGGCTACTAAGTACCTGTCTATTTGTTATCACTTAATCTTGAAAAGAAAATATAACCTTGTTGAATTTTAAATTAGTTTCTCTTCCGTAGCTTGAGACCTGTTCACACCCGCACCTTCTTTCACCTCTACCTACCAAAAAAAAAAAACTCCGTAACATTAACTATTAATGTTCTCGTCATGTTTGAGCTCTACTCTCTATCACTGTATCTCGAAGACAAAAGCTTTCAGTCAACGATCAATTCTAAACATGCACAACTATGATGACGTCATCGCTGCAACACAAGCTTACTTTAGCCTTCGCAATGCATGTTGAAACTTGTTCGATAGAAAGGTATATGCCTTCTCTGAGCTAGCTTTCTTCATAACAGTAACCGCCATCTTGTGCAATCGCCCATTCCTAACAGCATCTTGGTTTAAAAACTAAGATGATAGTATATTGAGAAGAGCGGCTTGCTTGCTTGCGGCGTGGCTAAGCCCCGCGCTATAATGTTTTACTTCCGTCAAGATAGTAGTAGTAAGCCATGCACATGTAGTTAAAGATGACAGCTGACAGCTGTAAAAAAACTCATGTGAAAATTGCCCGCCACCACATGTCAAAGGTAGTAACTAAAGATGGCAGCACGGTGCTCTGTTGATTAAAGATGGCAGCTTGTCAAAGAACCATGTGGAATTTGCCGCCACCTCATTTCAGAGGTAGTAGCTAAAATAGCAACAGGATTAAACATGACTGCTGTCAAAATAGCATGTGGAATTTCAAATGCCCTCCACCGCATGCATAACAACAGCCGCCATCTTGTGTAAGCTAGCTTTCTTCATAAGAGCAGCTGCCATGAGCAATCCTAGGCCGTCTCATAAGAAGCTATGTATAGTAGCCTTCTTGCGCAAGCGTCCCTAGGGCGTCTGATAAGGAGCCATTCATAGCTGCCATCTTGCGCAAGCATCCCTAGGGAGTCCCATAAGGAGCTGTGTACAGCAGTCATCTTGCAGCCACCATCTTGCGCAAGCACCCTTAAGGCATCTCATAAGGAGTCGTGTATAGCCGCCATCTTGCGCAAGCGTCCTAGATAGTCTCATAAGAGCCTATGTATAGTAGGCAGCTTGCGAACGCCCCCTTAAGCAGTCTCATAAGGAGCTGTGTATAGTCCCATCATGTAGCCGCCATCTTGAGCAAGCATCCTTAAGGCGTCTTATAAGGAGCCGTGAATAGCCGCCATCCTGTGTAATTGGCGTCGGGAAGGGCATCCGGCCGTAAACTGAGGTTAGGCTCCTCCATGAGGTTGCTTGCTGTCTTGTGCGTCAAAAGTTAGGTTAGGCCCTTCCAAGAAGGCAAATGTGAGGTTCGGCTCGCTCTCTTAGGCGTCAGGAAGGGCAGCCTGCTGAAAACTGAGGTTAAGCCCCTCCATGAGGTTAGGCTAGCTCTCTTACGCGTAAAAAGTTAGATTAAGCCCCTCAAAGATGACGGATGTGAGATTAGGCTCGCGCTCTTAGCCAGCGCAGTAAACGCCTCTTGCGAGAGCGTGTGGAGGTGGAGGAGGAGGAGGAGGAGGCCTCTGCGGAGGGCCGGTGGAGGTGGAGAAGGCCTCTGCGGAGGGGCGGTGGAGGTGGAGAAGGCCTCTGCGGAGGGGCGGTGGAGGTGGAGCCAGCAGAACCCGTAACTTATACTACTTGTGCTATTTACACAATGTCAGCCTTTACATGTAGGCAGCTTTCTATTTCCGCCTATGTGGTTTTGCCCTGCCCAATATTACCCGATTACATCGCTATTGATACCCATCACCACATCTGGCCTGGTAACATGCTGAGCATGGGGACAGGCTGATCTCCCAGCTATCTTCTTCTGTTTAGAACTAATAGCATGTCGGAGGCAATGTAGAATAGTGACGAGTTCGACGGGGGGTAGCGGACTTCGGGGACCACCCCCCCCCCCCCTCAAAAACAAGAAAAACGGAGTTGAGTTAGTTGCTTTAGTATAGCTGGTGTGAGTTAGCGAAGAGGGCAGTCAGTGACGTGTCAGTTTGTTGGTCTCGTTCCTGTTTCCCTGACGTCATTTGTGTGAGTCTCTGGAGGCCGACGTGTGAACAGTGGATGTTATCCCGAGCTGCGGGACTGACGTGTAGACTGCGGACCGTGACTGAGCGGCTGAGTGAGTGTGTGTGTCATTGTAGATGAAACATGAGAAACTAAGAGGGAGCGCGTGAACCTTTAGTGCTGTTTACCCCGCCACCTGTCACAACTGGCAACACAAGTGGGATAACGTCTAATGTTAAAAACTGTATCAGAATCGAGAATCCGGTAGCGTATTTTGTAGTCGAAATAAATTTCTACGAGGAAAATGAATTCCGAACAGCTCCAGATTTTTCTAAAGTAAGTTTAGTGAACCTGAAAATCAATTCTTATCCAGTTATGACGAACTCGTTAGTGAACTGAGATTTGAACGGACCATCTGAAAACAGATTTAAGCCAACGGAAAAGCGAGCATTTAAAGTCGGAAAAAGAAGTGCGCACTCTCGAAACCGAGGTCAGTAATGACGTCGTGCTGGACGAGCGACGGTCCGTAGTGCGCGGAGTTCTAAATTCGAGGCCTAGCGGAGGAAATGAGTGCCCTGCGTGCGAACACGATGTCTGTGGAGACATGAATGTACCCTGCTAGCAATGACGGCGTCTCCGGCGTCGTGAAGGTCGAAACTTCACCAGACGACGGGATCACTTCCAAGAGAACATGCCGGACCCAGTTCGAGACCAGATCGACGTCCAAGAAGAGAGCCGAATATCCAATCGACGGACTACGTGTACAGAGATGACAGAACGACGCAGCTTCCAGCCATGTTCGATCTACGAGGAGGTTGTGGGAATGCTCGACGTGTGCTGCGGTGTCCACCAACCGAGAGCCACCTACCGAGTCCAGCTGCAGGTGAAGACCCAGCGTGCCGATGGAACGCCGCGGGTATTCGACGCCGAGATCGAGTGACTAGGCAACGTGATTATGGATGAGCCATCCGAGGTAACACCAAGGACGAGGCGACTACGATAAACTGCACGGCGCTGAGACCCGTCCGGGGAGAACGATAGGCGGGAAGCAGAACTAAGAGGAGGCTCTGATTATGCCTCCGGATGGAGCCAGCGATGGCAACGAAACGGCTGCAGGTACCCCTACTAGGACACGGAGCACCAATGGAACTCGAAGCGATGACCAACGAACAAGGATACCACCTGACCAGCACAATCATTCCGGCACGAAGCTGCGTGCCAGTACGAACATCGCATTCCACACACCAGAAGAAGAGAAACTTCAGCATGGATAAGTCTGGGACGAGCAAACCAGTCCCGTGCATCACACTTGAGGACTACGAAGGCACTCAAGCCCCGAAAGTAGACGGGGGTTTGGATTAAAGGAAAACTGCCGAAGTTCCGGCTACGACGCGATGACTTGCGGATCGTTATCACCGGGAAGGTGGTGGCCAACCGAACAAGCCGTCTGGCGCCATATCGTGGAGAGGGCGGTGTTGCATGGTTACCCGCTGCGTCCGCCATGCCAGTGTGCATCCGCGATATGGCACAACCTCACGCTCATCACCAAGGAAGGCCCACCCTCTCCCTATTCATGTCACCACGCGGAGGACAGCCGCTTACGGATTGGTCAGCGCCAGCACCTCTGCTATCAGCATTGTCCTGCTCGCTCAATGGAGACCTCCGTGGTTATGGAAGAATATCGACGGCGCTCAGAGATTATTCGCCATAGGGAAGACTCTGCGAGCCGCATCCTTCTGGAAGCATCCTGCATTCAGGAGGCCAAATGGACTGTATTGCGATTGACCTATCTAAGGTATTTGATAGGGTAGATAATGGAAGACTCCTGGCAAAATTGAGCGCTATTGGACTAGAAAAAAGAGTGACTGAATAAGTGGCTATATTTCTAGAAAATAGAACTCGGAGAATTAGAGTAGGCGAAGCTTTAACTGACCCTGTAATAATTAAGAGGGGAAGTCCTCAAGGCAGTATTCTTTGAACTTTATGTTTTCTTATATATATCAACGAAATGTGTAAAGAAGTGGAATCAGAGATAAGGCTGTTTGCAGATGATGTTATTCTGTACAGAGTAATAAATAAGTTGCAAGATTGTGAGCGGCTGCAGAGTGACCTCGAAATTGTTGTGAGATGGACGGTGGGCAACGGTATGATGATAAACGGGGTTAAAAGTCAGGTTGTGAGTTTCACAAATAGGTAAAGTCCACTCAGTTTTACTGCGTTGATGGGGTGAAAGTTTTATTGGGGAACATTGTAAGTACCTAGGTGTTAATATAAGAAAAGACCTTCATTGGGTAATCACATAAATATGATTGTTAATAAAGGGTACAGATCTCTGCACATGGTTATGAGGGTATTTCGGTGCTGTAGTAAGGATGTAAAGGAGATGGCATATAAGTCTCTGGTAAGACCCCAACTAGAGTATGGTTCCAGTGTATGGGACCCTCGCCAGGATTACTTGATTCAAGAACTGGAAACAATCCAAAGAAAAACAGCTCGATTTGTTCTGGGTGAGTTCCGACAAGAGAGTAGCGTTACAGAAATGCTGCAAAGTTTGGGCTGGGAAAACTTGGGAGAAATTAACGAGCTGCTCGATTAAGTGGTATGTTCTGAGCTGTCAGTGGAGAGATGGCGTGGGAGGACATCAGTAGACGAATTATTTTGAGTGGTGTCTTCAAATGTAGGAAAGATCACAATATGAAGATAAAGTTGGAATTCAAGAGGACAAATTGGGACAAATGTTCGTTTATAGGAAGGGGAGTTAGGGATTGGAATAACTTACCAAGGAAGACATTCAATAATTTTCCAATTTCTTTGCGATCATTTAAGAAAAGGCTAGGAAAACAACAGATAGGAAATCTGCCACCTGGGCGACTGCCCTAAATGCAGATCAGTAGCGATTGATTGATGGCGTGGACTCAGGTACTTAAGTCAGGTACGACCTACGGAGTTGGTTGTTGTAGTTCAGCTGGTGTGATTTAGCAAAGAGTGCAGTCAGTGACAGCCTAGGCTGAGGTGTCAGTTTGTTGGAGCCGAGGAATTGTTCCTGTTTCCCTGACGTCGTGTTTGTGGGTCTGTTGGGGTGGCTGCTGTAAAAGGACCTTTGGTGTTCAGGAGCAGCGCGAAGGGAACACCCGGTGCCGACATGTGCAGACGGATTGAGTGAACAGTGGATACTATCCCGAGCTGCGAGACTGGCGTGTAGACTGCGGACCGTGTCAGCGCTAAGGAGTGTGACTGAACGGCCGAGTGAGTGTAGTGTAAGTGTATGTGTCATGGTAGATGAAACATGAAAAACTACGAGAGAGAGCGTGAACCGTGGAAGTGTACTTGTGTAAGTTGTAAGCTCGGCAATCGTGTATGTGTAAATGTGTACGTTTAGTGCTTAGGTAATACACTTTAGAAATAATACGCTACCAGACTGTGTCTTATTTATTTACCCAGCCAACACGTCGCAGTATGAACTAAGTAATGCAAACATATAATCATGGATACTAGCAAACAAAGATTTTACAGAATCAATCATAACTTTTGTCGCTGTCAGGATCTTTCCAGAAACACTTTACAAATATGACTGGTAATTCCATCCATTACTGAACCGAATGGAATACAGCCTTCAGTCAACCATTACTTCCGTTGTTCAAGTCCACTTTCTCCACGGTTTCACCCAAACACGAAAGTATGTGATCAGTGGATACCATTACAACTTGCATAAGTTCACTAACAACAGACACAGTCTAAACATTTCACATTAAATTAAAACTTTGACTCATTACGAGGCACGCAGTGTGAGTTGCAATGTTACTCGCTACTGAACGCACCGCTCACCAAATATGCACTGCCGCACCTCATAATGGACTGAGGTCTTGGTTTTCAAAGATAATGGAAATGACTGACACATCGTCCTTCTAACAAAGTGTTTAAAATGTATAGAGTGTTTCAGAATTAGAGGTCTTATAAAATTCCAACAAGCAATACACTACTGAGGTGAACGCAGCGCTCACCATGCGAGTGGATCGTACCGGGGAAAACAGCAAAATATTTCTGTATTTTGAAAAATATGGCAAAATAAATTAAAATAAGCAATGAAGGAAAAATTGAAGGATATGGTGCATGTTGTCCTAGTAAAAGTGTTTACCATCTAGGAGAAAAGAAGAACGTGTGATAACACCTGGAGTTGATGTAAACATGATTTGGTTTAGGTATAACAATTAATGCAGTAGTAGATGAAGTAAGTGAACATGAAATTTCAAATTTTGTAAGGTTTCATTAAACTTAAGACGACCATTCTGTTCATAAACAAGTTTAATGGCAACAGTAACACCTGGCTATGAAGTATTACATATCGAAAAATCACGTCAAACCATGAAGTGGAATAAATACAAGTACGTTTTAAGATTGCAGTGCAGAGACACGTTCGTTAAGGAGTTAACTAGATGAAGTCGGTCGTTGTTGTTCGTTCTTTAAGTAGAAAATCGCTAGCAGTAATTCACTGAGTGTCCATCACATGCTAGAGATTGTGGAGACAGTGTAAAATGAAGGAAATAGGAAAACGTTAAGGTAAAAAATCTTACAGAAACAACGCAATTAACGGAATAAGACTGCATAAGGTATGGCGGCTTGTTAGATACGCTATCTGATTAACGACAAATACTTTACTGCACCATACCGGACAGCTCTATCTCAAGAGCATTGAGTGGAATGCAAACAGCGACGGTGGAGAAATCTAGCCACTCGGTGTGACAAACCCGGGAACTTCATACTCTTCTTTGCTACTACTGAGAGCAATGCCTCTCCAAGCAATGCAAATAATTGAAGTCCTAGTAATTAAAGAGAAATGTTGAAATATGGAACACTCCCTCTTAAACCTCCAAATGCACATATTATTAGCCGTGCCTTTCGCAGTATCCTAAAAATTATAAGGAGGATTATTTGAGGATCGTCACGGTAGGAATACTTAACGATACTTAACAATTACTCTCTCCCCTCCTTTCGGGCATTTTAACAGTTATCTGGGGCCAGCACTTCTCGCTCACACACACAAACACGCGCGGGCGCGCACACGTGGTCTACTTTTACGGCAGGATGCCCTTCCCAACACAACCGTATGTGGAGGGGTGTATTCACTATTGCGCGTGATGTGTTGTGTGTACGAAGACGAACACAAACCCGTAGTCCCCGACTTGCAGGAATTAACAGACGTGATGAAGATCTGCGGCACAGCCGGGAATAGTACCCTCTGAAGCGAACGCCAGTATGCTGACCATTCCGTGGTGGTGTATATTGTTTTAAGAGGAACTACAACTCGACAACCATCCTCTATTAACACTAATCAGAATGAATAAGAGGCCCGACATCCGGATGAATGATAATATCGTCAAAAGAAAGGGAAGGGCCACTTAGCGAAAAGACAAGGCAGACAACTTAACAACATACGCACCTGCAGCTGAAGAAATTGAAGAAAGGAAAGAATGCAAATATATGGGACATAGGCAAGTTGAATGAAAAGAGCGCGAAGTATTGTTTCAAGGAACATGTTGCAAAAGGACTAAATGAAAAGGCTGAAAGGAAGAATTCTTAGGATGAAAGAAACGATCAACTAAGAATCAGTGGATAACTCAGGACATACTAGACCTGACTGATAAACGACGAAAATACAAGAATGCTAGAAATGAAGAGGGCAGAAAAGGATACAGGCAATTAACGAATGAATAGATAGAAAGTGAAAGGTAGCCAAGGACGACTTGTTGAAGAAGAAGTGCAAGGATGCTGAAGGTTGTATGGACTTGGAAAGGTAGATACTGCATACTTTTGGAGAAAGGATATTTAGGTGTCTGAATATTAAGAGCTCAGATGGAAAGCCACTTCTAGGGGAAGAAGACAAAGCAGAAAGATGGCAGGAACATATCCAACAACTGTATCGAGGTGAAGATGTAGATAATTTGGTTTTGGAACAAGAGGCTGTTGATGCTGATGAAATGGGAGAACCAATTTTGTGGCCAGAGTTTGACAGAGATGTGAGCGACCTAAATAGGAACAAGGCACGAGGAATTGATGACATTCCCTCTGAATTATTGACTGCCTTAGGAGAAACCAGCATGGCAAGGCTATTCCACATAGTGTGTAAGATGTATGAGACAGGAAAAGTTCCATCCGATATTCGGCAGAATGTTGTTGTACCTATTCCCAAGAAAGCCGGTGCGGACAGGTGTGAAAACTATCGCACCTTTAGTTTAGTATCTCATGCCTGTAAATTTTAACACGTATTACTTACAGAAGAATTGAAAAACAAGTTGAAGCTGAGTTGGGAGATCAATTCGGATTCAGAAGAAATGTAGGAACAAGTGAAGCAATCCTCACTTTACGTCTGATCTCAGACGATCGAATCAAGAAGGACTAGCCCACGTACATGGCATTCGTAGATGTAGAAAAGGCTTTCGATAATGCTGATCGGACCAAGCCATTTAAGATTCTGAAGTTGATTGGGATCAGATACCGAGATCGAATTATCTACAATCAGTATAAAAATCAGTTTGCAGTGATAAGAATAGAGGGCTTTGAAAAAGAAGCAGCAATCCAGAATGGAGTGAGACATGGCTGCAGTTTGTCCCCCTCCTTTTCAATGTTTACATAGAACAGGCAGTAAAGGAAATAAAAAAGGAATTTGGAAATGGAATCACAACCCAAGGAGAGGAAATCAAAATCTTGAGATTTGCCGATTATACTGTTATTTTATCTGAGACTGCAGAAGATCATGAGAAGCTGCCGAATGGTATGGACGAAGTCTTGGTTAAGGAGTACATGACGAAAATAAATAACTCCAAACCAAAAGGAATGGAGTGCAGTCGAACGAAGCCCGGCGATGCAAGAAATATTAAATTAGGAAATGAAGTCTTAAAGGAAGTAGATGAATATTGTTACGTGGGTAGTAAAATAACTAACGATGGCAGAATTAAGGAGGATATAAAATGCAAGGAAGAGCTTTATTATGAAAAGAAATTTGCTCACTTCAAACACTGAAATAGGAAATAGAAGGATATTTTCGAAGATATTCGTGTGGAGTGAGCCATTGTATGGAAGTGAAATATGGATGATAACTAGCTCAGAAAGAAAGAGAATAGCAGCTTTTAAAATGTGGTGTTACAAAAGAATCCTGGAGGTGAGATGGATAGATCGAATCAAAAATGAAGAGGTACTGAATCGAATTGGCGAGAGGCGATCGATTTGGCTAAATTTGACGAGAAGGAGAGATAGGATAGGAGGACACATCTTAAGACATCCATGACTTGTTCAGTTGGTTTTTGAACGAAGTGTAGGTAGTAAGAACGGTAGGGGTTGACCAAGCAGATTAGAACAGATGTAGGATGCAGTAGTTACATAGGAATGAAAAGGTTAGCACAGGATAGGGTGGCATGGACGGTTACATCAAACCAGTTTATAGACTGATGACTCAAACAAACCTTCCAGCACTCATCCTGAAACATCTTACCACATCCATTGGGCACTATCCAATAGTCGTAAAAATGTGTTGTCGAATATTAGGTTTGGGTAAATTATTACCACATTAAACACATTGACGTGAACGTGCCTAATAAGCGCGGTCTTTTGTCACGCAACGTATCTTGAGCGAGTGCATATTGAACCGCAGTTTTGACCAAACTGTCAACACATCGTTCTCAACAATGGAGGCAAGGTGCGATTTACCTTATCTGCTGCCTTCAAATGCTAGACATGGTGAAATGAATTATCGCACTGATCACAAGAATTTTGAAGCAACGCTGTGTGGGTAACCACGTGCTGTCGAGGGAGTACTATCTAGTAAAATTTCTTCCCTATGCCAACGTAGAATGTGGACGCTCACCAGTATGCGTAAGCAGGTGTTTCCGAAGATTCGCCTTCAGAGAAAACCTTTTACCGCATTGATTACAGGAATACAAACGCTTTCCTGAATGTGTAAGCAGATGTCGCACAAAATTTGATCTAAAAGAAAAAATATTACCACACTGTTCACAGTTATAAGAACGCCCTCCAGTATGTGTAAGCGCATGGAACCGGAGACTCGACGTCGAAGAAAACTTACTACCACATTGATTACAGGTATGTTGACGCTCTCGTGTATGCGTGAGCATGTGGGATCGCAAAAAATACTTCTCAGAAAACTTCCGATCACATTGACCACAAGAATACGGACGCTGTCCAGTGTGTGTAAACATGTGTCGCCGAAGGTCCACCTTACGAGAAAAATGACTACGACAATGATCACATATAAACGGACGTTCTCCAGTATGTATAAGTAGGTGCTTTAGGAGATCCCACTTCTGAGAAAACTTTTTATGACATTGATGACAGGCATGTGGAAGCTCTCCAGCATGAGTAAGCAGATGTCGATGAAGACCCGACTTCTGAGAAAACTTCCAACCACATTCATTACATAAATGGCGACGTACACCAGTATGTATAAGGAGGTGTCTGAGAAGGTTCGACCTTTGGGCAAACTTACTACCACACTGATCACAGGAATGCGCACGCTCTCCGCTATGTGTCAACTGGTGACACCGATAATTCGACTTAAGACTAAATGTCATACCACACTCCTCACAGGTATATGGACGCTCTCCAGTATGAGTAACTCCGTGCCTACGTAGATCCTGTTTTCGAGAAAACTTCTTTCCACACTGATAACAAACATGTAGACGCTCTCCACTGTGTCTACGACGGCGTTTCCGACGATCGGGCTTCTGAGAAAACTTAGGAGGGATTGGCTTTTGATCAGTGTTGGAGAAAACGTGTAGGTTGCATTCGTTATGAGTGGGCAAAATGTGCATTACCTCACTTCCTTCTTTCAAAATGTTGCATTTACCATTATATGTTTCAACTGGACCTCCAGTCACTAATGCAACATTCCCAACTCTAGAAAACAGAAAACAAAAATTTATTACATTTAACGGGTAAGATATAAAATCAAAAACAATAACCGAAAGCAAATGCAATATATGTACCAAAATTGCTTACTATCAGTTTACAAAGCAATCCAAACATCAATAATTTCAGATAAGGGCTCTAACAGATCAGCCAATTAAATTTGCAATTGCCAAATAGTATATATTGTCCCCTTCTCCGGGGTCGCTCAGTCGGCAGAACGAGAGTCCCAAAAGGGTGGACCGTTCGCAGGGTCGATTTTGCTATTAAGGGACAATTTCATAGAGTTTATATTTTCAGGACCCTTGGTGACTGGATAGGTGACACAATATAAATGAAAATCAGGGCAAATAACAACAACGTTTATTAAAACATAACGGAAACTCAGTCTGGACAAATGCATGAAAGAAAAAAAAATTTTTTAAATACAATGTGATTTTGCAACAAAAGAAATATCTCAATCTTTAATGGCTTGTGAATAAATGAACACGACTATAAGTCCTCGCATGCTTCTGGAGTTAGATTCCATTGCTTCTTCAATGAAACTCCACCCAATATTTTACTCTGCAACATCGAATGAACCACAAAATTAGCAAAGCTGTCATTTCCCGTTATAACTCATGTTTAGTCATTTACAGGTAAAATAATTTCATACATTTTGAAGAAAAATTACTATTAGCTCAGCATTTACTTGTTCGAGGAAATCTCTTGAAAATTCATTCACTCTACCTGTGAAAATCCTCTAACTCATCTTGTCATCATAAAATTCCTTTACAATTTCATTTTAGTGTTGGGAAATATTTTTACAATTTCTTTGGCATAACTCCCTCTCTCTCGTAGACTACGCTTGACTGTATTCTTTCCTTACTCTATTTAACTTTTCTAAATTACCTAGCATTTCATGGATGGATAGAGCATCATGAGATTCTACACGGAATCAACAACAACAACAACAATGCTTCACAGTCACAAACAAAAAAAATATACAAGATAAGTTTCCTTGGAATGATATAAGTAAATGACATCAAACAACCCAATTCTACCAACTGGTTAAGAAAATTTTTATCACACAATGAATCTGTAATATTTATTATTATTATTATCATGATTGTTAGTAGGCCTTACTCCCTTAAAGTCACTTTCGAAGATCATAATTACTCACTCTTGTCGACTCAAGAACAACTGGGATTATTCATCATCACGTCCAAAATAAAACTATCATTATTCCAAGGAAATGCAAAGATAGAACAATATTGAAATCACAAATCAACGAAGTAAGGAACGCTCTCCCATCACCATTAAATACAAAATTACTAAGGAAACTACTTTACTCTACGCAAGAATACAATCTAGTCATCTACTAAAAGAGAAGAAATTTTACAAGGGTACTCATATTTCCGGTGAGAATCCTTGGCGTCGGGATGCTGCTCCAGGCGACGACATCTCTTGCCTCATCTATGGTGGTTTACGGATGTACAAAGTCATCGCGTTGGCGTGCACTCTGGAATTTAGTTCCTCATGACTGTAGCTCTATTCAGCGTCTTCCTTTTATTCCAGCAAAGTCCCAGAAAATCTCTCGATTTCCCTCTTGATCGCCGCATGTCGACAACTTGGTTTCCTCGGAGATAGCTGAAACTAAAATATTCTATTAGCACAGGGATCCACACTAGCTATAACTCACTAAGTTATTTACAACACTTAACTTGGCGCAACGATGTACTTCAGGTCCATTATTACTATAAGCTTCGTCTTCTGAACACATTCATTAAGTTACGATGCGCCTTAGGCTGACAAATAATAGGGCTGAATATTATGATGATTAAATAAAGGTTAGATTTCCTCTCGTCTATCCACTTGAGATCGTGACTTCCTTTCATAATGTCCAATGGAACATTCCTAAAGCTTCTATGGCAAGAATCGGCTTTAATGAGCACGCTGACTGTCTGTGGTTTAACATTTTCCACCCGGGAGAATGCATGACTGTAATAAGCTCGCTGGATACTGCGTTGAGCTAACAATGAATTACACTGGCATTCAAGTAATGTAATGATCGTGCCCTACAAGGATTACACTAGTATTCACGTCGTCTGAAAATATTCTTCTTTCCTGTAGAGAATACACGGTTCGACTTCTCGTAAGAAAACCACTGTCCGACGTGCTCTTGGAAAACTGTTCTGGCCGTCGTCTCGTAAAATTTCTCCTGAACTGTTCTGTCGTTCATACACAAGAACTTCCTTCGACTTTTCCAGAACAATCCTAATATTTCCAGCACTTTCCTCAATTTCTATTGGCTGGTAATCGACCTGCGCCATAGCTCGTCCTTGACCGCTACGAGTGGATTTTATGAGAACATTTCTCCTCCCCTCTGTCGTCTGCTGGTGTCATGACGTAACTGCGCTCTGGTCACCCTCGATCAGCTGTTGACCTAGTTTCGGCCGGCTCGCTCTCGCACAACTATGTCACAGCTGGTACACGCGCACTCGTAAGCAATGCTCCGTAATAAATATTCCCAGCTTTCCCAAATTAACTGAGGTACCATTTAGACGGGTACATAATCCCCCTTGGTTGATTTAGGATTTAATTAGCAGATTAAATCATAACAACTCAATTCACTTTCTAAATGTACACGGAAAATGTGCACCATAACAGCTCCTTTTCAAGATTAATTTCTAGGATTTCTCCGGGACTGGTGATAGACACGTAAATTCCCAGCATTATAAATAGCTCTAAAGTGTCCATCAAAGCTCTCTACCTGGTATGCGTTGTTCCCCAAGTCTTTAATTACTCTGTAAGGTCCAACATATAAAGGTGCGAACTTCGCGTAGAATTTTCCAACAGGACTTGAAATAGCGGGTTTACGGAGTAATACGTACTCTCCAACATTTAAGGGACGATGAAATCGTTTCTTACGTACTCTCCTCCGTCTTCTGTTGGCATGATCTACAAGGTTTTCTCTCGCTTGGAGAATTACCTCCGCATAAGTAAGACGTCTTTGATCCAGGTGGGGAATTACGTTGTCCCAAGTTCGGACGGGATATTGATTGAAGTGAATGACTGAGGGAATTAATTTCGTCGCCTCATGCACTGTGTTATTTACCACGTCCATCATTATTGGTAACACTGCGATCCACCTATCGTGTCTGTTTTTACAATAAATTCTGCAAAATTTTGAAATCTCTTGCATCACCCGCTCAGCGGGATTACTGGCTGGATTTCGGATCGAACTCATGGTGTGCTTGATCCCCATTTCAGATAAGCCTCGTCGGAACTCTTCAGCCGTGAATTGCGATCCGTGGTCAGTCAGCAAGACTTTGGGTTTCCCCATCATAGGAATTATGCTTTTCTTTAATCTCCATAGGATCGATTTTGTGTTCGCCTTCTGAATTGGAAAAAGGGTTAGAAATTTCGAAAACACATCTATGGTTACAATTACGAATTTATGTTTAAATCTACTGGCTGGAATCGGGCCAAATATGTCCATTGCGAATAAGCTTAGTGGTCTCTCTGGAATAATAGGAATAGGTTTTTGCTTAGCAAAGTGTGAGTTGGCTTTCGTTCTCTGACACGTATCACAGGTGCGTATAATTTCACGTACATTCTGGCGGAGTTTATCCCAAGTGAAGGTTTCTTGGATAGTTGCTACAGTTTTATCGAGTCCTGCATGACCCGTAATTCTGTGCACATGCCATACTAAGTCTTCTCGAATTTTCATGGGCACCACGGCCTTTAAATTGACCCTCATGGGGTCCACGAATTGACATAACATGCCCCCTTGGTTAAGATATCGTTTAGCTTTTCGCCTCAGCATTTTGTACCCGGGATCACCCGGTTCGATCTTTCCAGACAAATAATCAATCAAAGGCCTTAAAGTAGCATCTCTTTTCTGCATCTGTGGAAAATATCGTAATTTTCGTAGGAGCTCCCGGTCATCCGGAATTAGCTCGATCCAATAAACCTCGACATCTTCTTCCGGATTACGGCTCAAATAGTCTGCTAACACATTCTGTTTTCCCGGGCAATGCTCGACTTGGATATCAAACTGCTGGACAAAGAGTGTCCATCTCATTACCCTTTCGCTACTCATTGTGGTGCGCGTCATAAACGTCAAGGCATGGTGATCTGTTCGGATCAGTATGGGGAACCCATAAATTATTTTTTTCCATTGCGTCAAAGCGTAAACAATTGCTAACATTTCTAATTCCGTTATAGTGTATCCTTTCTCATTAGGTCGTAATTTCCTGCTTGCAAACGAAATAAAGTCTTTCACGTCCGGTTTCTCTGGATTTTCTTGAAATAGGACTGCTCCCACTCCAACCTTTGAGGCGTCCGTCTGAATAATGAACGGTCGTTCGAAGTTGGGGTAGCTAAGCTTAACATTGTTCCTTAGCATTTCCTTGGTCTGGATGAAAGCTTGTTCTTCAACTTCCGACCATTTCCACTTCTGGTTCTTTTTCAATAATTCCTGCAATGGCGAGATCGTTCTCGTATAACCCGGGCAAAAATTCGCGTAAAACTGACACATGCCTAGGAATTGACGTACGTGTTTTATCCTTCGTGGACGTGGAAAATCACAAATAGCGGTCACCTTGACGGGGTTGGGCTTAATATTTCGGGTATTTCTTCATTCAAAAATTGACGTTTTTTTTTTCACCCCTTGACTCATTCCGGGCTGGCAGACGGTCTCCTCCTCTCCTTTCCGTCTTTTTTTTTCTTCCTGAAATGCGAGGGATTCTGCGCCTGTTACGTCGGGATCTGTATTTTGATTCAAAATAGCTCTTCTCCATATTTCACCTCCGTCTGTTTTCTCCTTGAGTTCCCGGACATGTTCTTTGTTTTCATCAACTGTCCCCCTTGGTTGATAAAACCGATAATAATTTCTTCTTTTCTCGGCGGCATATTTTATTCCTCGGGAAGTTCGGCCAAAATATCGATCTCTTCCTCTTGATCCCATCGAATACGGTCGAAATCCATGGAAGCCCCTCTGTAATCTCTGCTCATCCCTTGTTTCACTCCGTTCGGACCTTTCTTTAGTTTGTACCTCTTTATTTTTCTGTGGAACCACCGTCCTTTCTTTCTCAACATAAGTCGAATTGATTTCCTGACTCAAGGCTCGAGTATTACGGGTATGATCCCTAGACGTCATATCTAGCTGTCTTAATACTCTTTCCAGCTCTATAGCTGTTCGGATGTTCGATGCTATTAATATTCTTTGTACGTCCGGCGGTAGCTGTCGAATGATGACTCGGCATAATTCTTCCTCTGGAAGTGGGTCGTCCAATTCTCGAATTTTCCGGATCTGATTTGCGGCAAACTCGGAAAATTTCGTAGGCAGCGTCGAAGCATATCGACGAGCATACCATTCCGTCCTTAAATTGTGCTGAATATCTGTGTTCCAAAATTTATCGAAAAATGCGACTTTAAATCCTTCGAAATCATCGAAACTGTACCGGAATGCCATAAACCACGTGTGAGCTGACGAATCTAGGTATTTTTCCGTCACTCGTAATTGTCGTTCAGGAGGAATGTCATTATCTTTAAAATATTCTTGTAGGTCCTTAATAAAAGTTTTAGGTGTAGGTCCGTTTTGATTGTTGAACTTTCGGGGTTGATTGTCCTGTAGACGTATAATATTCACAATCTGCGGCCTGTTCCCTTTATCGTCCATTTGATTTAAAGATGCGGTATTATTCTTAGCTCGACCGGAAGTTTTTATCTCCTGTGCTGCATTAGGAGTCGAACAAATGAATCCTGCTTTAAACTGTTGCTCCATTTGTGATTGCCTTTCAATTACGGACGCAGTCACAACTCGTGTGCTGTCACTATGCAATCGCAACGTTTGTAGTTCCGTTGTCATATTTGATATTTCGTCTGACATCCCCTTTATTTTATCCTCCATTTGTCCTACTAACCCACGGGACGCAAGAAGTTCGTGTTCCACCTTGGATACAACTTCTCCGATAGCTTTCTTATTGTCATTTACAGCTGTTTTCAGACCTTCTACTTCACCAGTAATGACTTCTTTGCTCATCTGAATTTCCTGTCTGACCCCCTTGTCGACCTGAATTATACTATCACATACTTCCTTAAATCGTTTAGTCCACCTCAATTGCACATCGGTCGTATTTTCCTTATGCGATTGTATTTGGTTGCTAAGCTCAGAAATTTTCCTTTCCACCTCAGTCTTCTGTGTGATCATATTATCCATAATTGATTTCTTGAGCGTGCCTAGCCTCTCAGTAAACTCCTGCGCTACGCTAGCTATCGAGTTTGTAACCGTTCGTTCAATCTCTTGTTTCAACTTCGCCTGACTATCTTTAAAATCACGCGACATCACTTTAATTTCTTGGGTTAACCTAGTCTGGTTGTCTTTGAACTCACGTGACATCTGTGCTTGACTCTCCTTAAACTCAGTTCTAATAGAATCAACACAAGCCTTAGTTTCCGCTCTCATTTCGGATTGATTACGTTCAAGTCTTTCAATACTAGCCTTATTCTCAGCTCCCAATTTCTCAGCGCTGGCTCTCATCTCCGCTATCATCCGAGCTAAAGTATCCAAATCCATTACAATTCATAAGCATTGTGCTCGCCAACAACGATGAACCTGTACATCTTGGCCCCATTTGCCTAAATTTCACCGGAAATTGCCAAAGAATTTGTAAAATACAAAGTATGAACTCAACAAGCATGCTCTCCGTACTGTAACAAATAGACCTATACCGAAGCAATGTCCAGCTGTATTATGTCATTACCAACCTTGGTATCTCTATCCATTTAATTGTCACCATTTAACTGAATGAAAATTACCATCTCCTTGCTTTTGCGCCACCATAGTGTTCGCCGAAACAACAAGATCGTAAATATAACAACAACAACAAAAATATGCCCTGGAAATAACTCACCAAAACGATCAATGCCTAAGCAATGAGGGTTTTGGTTGGCCCTGAAAGTTGGGCGCCAATGAAATATGTCCCCTTCTCCGGGGTCGCTCAGTCGGCAGAACGAGAGTCCCAAAAGGGTGGACCGTTCGCAGGGTCGATTTTGCTATTAAGGGACAATTTCATAGAGTTTATATTTTCAGGACCCTTGGTGACTGGATAGGTGACACAATATAAATGAAAATCAGGGCAAATAACAACAACGTTTATTAAAACATAACGGAAACTCAGTCTGGACAAATGCATGAAAGAAAAAAAAATTTTTAAATACAATGTGATTTTGCAACAAAAGAAATATCTCAATCTTTAATGGCTTGTGAATAAATGAACACGACTATAAGTCCTCGCATGCTTTTGGAGTTAGATTCCATTGCTTCTTCAATGAAACTCCACCCAATATTTTACTCTGCAACATCGAATGAACCACAAAATTAGCAAAGCTGTCATTTCCCGTTATAACTCATGTTTAGTCATTTACAGGTAAAATAATTTCATACATTTTGAAGAAAAATTACTATTAGCTCAGCATTTACTTGTTCGAGGAAATCTCTTGAAAATTCATTCACTCTACCTGTGAAAATCCTCTAACTCATCTTGTCATCATAAAATTCCTTTACAATTTCATTTTAGTGTTGGGAAATATTTTTACAATTTCTTTGGCATAACTCCCTCTCTCTCGTAGACTACGCTTGACTGTATTCTTTCCTTACTCTATTTAACTTTTCTAAATTACCTAGCATTTCATGGATGGATAGAGCATCATGAGATTCTACACGGAATCAACAACAACAACAACAATGCTTCACAGTCACAAACAAAAAAAATATACAAGATAAGTTTCCTTGGAATGATATAAGTAAATGACATCAAACAACCCAATTCTACCAACTGGTTAAGAAAATTTTTATCACACAATGAATCTGTAATATTTATTATTATTATTATCATGATTGTTAGTAGGCCTTACTCCCTTAAAGTCACTTTCGAAGATCATAATTACTCACTCTTGTCGACTCAAGAACAACTGGGATTATTCATCATCACGTCCAAAATAAAACTATCATTATTCCAAGGAAATGCAAAGATAGAACAATATTGAAATCACAAATCAACGAAGTAAGGAACGCTCTCCCATCACCATTAAATACAAAATTACTAAGGAAACTACTTTACTCTACGCAAGAATACAATCTAGTCATCTACTAAAAGAGAAGAAATTTTACAAGGGTACTCATATTTCCGGTGAGAATCCTTGGCGTCGGGATGCTGCTCCAGGCGACGACATCTCTTGCCTCATCTATGGTGGTTTACGGATGTACAAAGTCATCGCGTTGGCGTGCACTCTGGAATTTAGTTCCTCATGACTGTAGCTCTATTCAGCGTCTTCCTTTTATTCCAGCAAAGTCCCAGAAAATCTCTCGATTTCCCTCTTGATCGCCGCATGTCGACAACTTGGTTTCCTCGGAGATAGCTGAAACTAAAATATTCTATTAGCACAGGGATCCACACTAGCTATAACTCACTAAGTTATTTACAACACTTAACTTGGCGCAACGATGTACTTCAGGTCCATTATTACTATAAGCTTCGTCTTCTGAACACATTCATTAAGTTACGATGCGCCTTAGGCTGACAAATAATAGGGCTGAATATTATGATGATTAAATAAAGGTTAGATTTCCTCTCGTCTATCCACTTGAGATCGTGACTTCCTTTCATAATGTCCAATGGAACATTCCTAAAGCTTCTATGGCAAGAATCGGCTTTAATGAGCACGCTGACTGTCTGTGGTTTAACATTTTCCACCCGGGAGAATGCATGACTGTAATAAGCTCGCTGGATACTGCGTTGAGCTAACAATGAATTACACTGGCATTCAAGTAATGTAATGATCGTGCCCTACAAGGATTACACTAGTATTCACGTCGTCTGAAAATATTCTTCTTTCCTGTAGAGAATACACGGTTCGACTTCTCGTAAGAAAACCACTGTCCGACGTGCTCTTGGAAAACTGTTCTGGCCGTCGTCTCGTAAAATTTCTCCTGAACTGTTCTGTCGTTCATACACAAGAACTCCCTTCGACTTTTCCAGAACAATCCTAATATTTCCAGCACTTTCCTCAATTTCTATTGGCTGGTAATCGACCTGCGCCATAGCTCGTCCTTGACCGCTACGAGTGGATTTTATGAGAACATTTCTCCTCCCCTCTGTCGTCTGCTGGTGTCATGACGTAACTGCGCTCTGGTCACCCTCGATCAGCTGTTGACCTAGTTTCGGCCGGCTCGCTCTCGCACAACTATGTCACAGCTGGTACATGCGCACTCGTAAGCAATGCTCCGTAATAAATATTCCCAGCTTTCCCAAATTAACTGAGGTACCATTTAGACGGGTACAATATGATAAGTTTGCACTTAACTACAACACATCCAAACAATTCACAAAAGTCCAATATGGAAGCAATGTTTGTGAGAATGCTCCTCTTAGTGATTTTCTTATGTACATTCTTCAAATTCATCACATTTAGGATGCCAAATGATACCTAATGTTTAATAGCTTCTTTCTTAGTGAGGTTACATGTTGACAAGATTTCCCTACCACCTACGGGAATATTGGCAAGGCTTCTGGGCAATTCGACGTCGAATTTCTGAGATACACATGTGTACTATAAAGTCAGGAAGAAATTTCTGACGGAAGTTCCTCAGCAATTTCAACTGAGGTAGTACCTGTCAACACGTCATCAAGGTAAAACAAGAAGATGCAATAGGTGAAATTCTGTGTATTTGTCAGCAAGCTGAACTATAAAACTTGGAGCAAGAAAGAGGATTCACGCCATGAAATATTCTGAAGGCTCCTGTGTTTGGGATGTATTGACACAAATTTGTACATCTTAGCATTAGCAGCTGAAAGAGTAACAAGGTAAGTTCTTAACCATAAAACAATAGACAGGAAGTTAGGCAAAAATTTCAGGATCAACCATCTGCAAAATGTTCAAAGCTATCCATTTCAAGATTCAGAGCATCTTTCAAACTCAACTCTTGGCTTAGTTGTCGTGGTAGAATCCTTGAGCGCACAATGATGCGGCATGTAAAAGATTAATGAGTCAGTAGTCTCAAGGGGTGCAATTTCCATGTGTATTCACGCATGAAAATTACATACAGCTGTTTCAAATCTGGAAATCTACCAAGCTTATTTTCATTGTGTTTGAGCGTTGACTTACTTGACTTAATTCCTGTTGTTCCTTGCAGAACATAGGGCATCAACAAAGCATCTCCATCTGATCCTGTTGCCAGCCAACCTCTTCACCTCTCTCCAGGTCTTGCCTTCTTCCATTGCCTCCATGTGTACAGATCTTCGCCACGTTTGCTTGGGCCTTCCTCTCCTTTTACCCTGCGGGTTCCAATCCAGTGCCTCTCTCTCGATGGCTTCATTCCCTTTCCTCAACGTATGCCCTATCCATTTCCATTTCCGCCGCTTTATCTGTATGGCCATCTCGGTTTCACCCGTCCTTCTCCATAGTTCATGATTGGAGATTACTTCCGGCCAGTAGATGTTTAAAATCTTCCTTAAACAGCGGTTGACAACGGTCTGCAACTTGGAGGTAATCACTTTAGTCACCTTCCAGGTCTCGGACCCATACAGTAGAACAGCCTTGATATTACTTCGGAAAATGCGAAGTTTGGTCCTGATAGATATTTTGTTGTTCTTCCATACCGGATAGAAGGCACAATTTGCTTTTTGTATACGTTGAGAAACATCCTGTACTGCTCCTCCATCTTTGGAAACTACACTGCCCAAGTAGGTGAAACTATCCACATCCTCTATAGGTTCATCGCTGAAGACAAATGGGTCTAGTTTGTTGGTGTTAGTCCTTAGGGCCTTGGTCTTCTTTGAGTTAATCGTTAGTCCCACCTTTTTTCCTTCTTTTACCAAGTCTTCAATCTTTGATTGCATTTCACCATGTGCCTCAGACAGGAGACACACATCGTCAGCGAAGTCTAGGTCTTCTAACCTATTTGCCAATCCCCACTGGATACCACGTTTCACATTTCGCGTTACATTTCGCATTACCGCATCAATCACCACCAGGAACATGGTTGGCGAGAGGATACAACCTTGACGTACTCCTGAACGTACAGATATAGGTTCAGATACACGGCCCTCATGTATGACTCTGCATGTATAATCACGGTATGTTTCCTGAATGAGGTTGGTAATTTGTGATGGCACTCCATACCGCTTCACTTCCTTCCACATAGCTTATCTGTTGATCGAATCAAAAGCTTTTTCGAAATCGATGAACACTGCATAGAGGCGAGATGACCATTCAGCACACTGCTCCAGACTTATCCTCAAGGTGTTTATTTGGTCTACACACGAGCGATTTGATCGAAAGCCTGCCTGTTCCCGTCGGAGCCTCAAGTTGATATACTCCTTAGTTCTGTTCAACAAAACCCTGGTGAAGACTTTGCCAGGGATTGAAAGAAGCGTAATGCCCCTCCAGTTGTTACAGTTTGACGTATCGACCTTCTTTGGCAACTTCACCAGCAACCCACATTTCCAATCTGTCGGCATTTCTCCATTAAGCCATATCTTCTCAAATAGCGGCTGCAACATATTGGCAGTGGTATCCATATCAACCTTCATGACTTCTGCTGGAATACTGTCAACACCTGCTGCCTTACCAATATGTAACTCTCTCAATGCCCGCTTGATTTCCTCCACTGTTGGAATGCAGACTTTAATCCTTGGGTCAGGCTGGGTTTCTTCCTCTTCTTCGCCTTCTCCTGCATCTACTTGCTCCTCCAAGGAGTGGTTTAACGCCGCAGAGAAATGTTCCTGCCATCGCTTCAGTTGATCCTCGGAGTTTGTTGGGAGGACACCATCTTTGTTTCTGACTGGACGGTTTTTCTGCATCTGCTTCCTTGCCAGAACTCTGGTGATTGTATAGAGTTCTCTAAGATTTCCCTTTCTGGCTGCCTCCTCTGCTTGTTGAGATAGGTCATCTATCCATTTTCTTTGATCTCTCCTCACACTTCTCTTTACTTCCTTATCCTTCGCAGCATATTTGGATTGCAATTCTGCCTTCCTTGCTCGTGTCTTACATGCATTCATTACTTCCTTCATCTCTTTCCTTTGTCTGATAATTTCCCATGTCTGGTCAGTCATCCAGTCTTTTTTCCTCCTGTCCTTAAAACCCAGGATATTTTCACTTACTTCAGTAAATACAGATCTAGTCTTCTCCCATTTTTCCTCAATAGTTTCATCCTCCACCTCAGTGAGTGCTTGGAATCGATTCTTTAGTTCTATCCTGAAGGCTTCTTTCACATTTCTGTCATCCCTTAGCTTCCCAACATCATATCGCTTCATTATTTGCTCTATCCTTCTCTCTTGTGCCTGTATCTTCATTCTAAAGGTAGCCACAACAAGATGGTGATCACTACCAATGTCTGCACCTCTCTTATTCCTCACATCCAACAATGAACTCCTCCAACTTCGTCCAATAGCCACATGATCTATCTGGTTTTCTGTCCTATGATCCGGTGATACCCATGTCACCTTATGGCAGTCTTTATGTGGAAATATAGTACCACCAATAACCAAATCGTGGCTTGCACAGAAGTCCTCAAATAGCTGTCCATTCTCATTTCGTTCCCCTAAACCATGCCTTCCCATAATATGTTCAAGTCCTTCGTTGTCCTGTCCCACTTTTGCATTCAAATCTCCTCCAACTAGGATGATATCCTTCCTTTTCTGTTTCTTAACCGTTCTATTAAGATGTCCATGGAACGCCTGTTTGTCTTACTCCTCCGCTGACTCCGTAGGTGCATAGCATACTATCAACACAATGTTTCTAATATTGGTCTTAAAACGTGCCACTATTATCCTTTCCGTCACTGGGTAGCACTCCATAAGGCTCCTCTTGGCCTCCTTATCCATTAATATACCCACACCTCCACAACTCGCACCGTCGCCCTCGGGTCTTCCAGAGTATATAAATATAGCTCCATCATGGGTTGCCAGTTCCCCAAACTCACTCCATCTTACTTCACTCAAACCTAGGATGTTCAGGCCATAACTCCTCATACATGTCACTGCCTGTCGTAGCCTTCCACTTTCCCGCAGAGTCCTCACATTCCATAGCCCAATTTTCGTTAGCCTTTTCAAGCCAAAGGTCGTCATCTTTGGATCAGTCCGGTTTGTCATTGTTGATGTTTCTGTAATAAGGTAATTTAAGGTTGTGCGAGTTATTGGCCCACAGCACCCGAGCTTGGTGGTGGGGCTGCCACCTACGCCTCCAAGCCTGCTGTTTTCTGTTGGGGTAGTCTCCCTCAGCCTTTGAAGATCCCTCTTCACCACGAGGCAGTGGTTTTCCTCTTTATTTTACCCGAAGAGGAAGGGTTGCCTCCTCCGCCAACTTTGCCGTACCAAAGGTCTCCTTCTCCGCCTCAGTTGCCGTTAAGGACTTCACCAGTGCCCCGTTAGCCGTTACTTTTCACGGTTCCTGTAAGGCCTTCACAGCTACCGTAGCGGTCCTGGGGCACACAAGGTCCCCGCTGTACTTCACCCTTACAGGCTATCCCCTACTTCGTACCGTTGCCCGTCCCCCACGACGTGGACGAGGGGTTGGACTTATGGGGGCGTTTGAGCGTTATTACAGTATTAAATAGACTGAGCTACAGCTGACACTTCAGGACAAATAGGTATTGTGCCAACAAACCCTCCAGAATCAACCATTTGAGAATTATTCAAGAAAATGTGCTTCATATGCCCTTTCTTCAGAAGTATGAAATGGTTGATGGAGTTCCTCAAGCCTCCAAAAAAAAACCTTTGCAATTTTGTGTAAAGAGAATCAAGATTTACAAGCCTGGCACACCGAATCTTGGCGTTATTCTTAACACAAAGTCAGGGATGGTGCCTGAAAATCCCTAACCAAATTTTGTCATGTAACAAGGTGGGATGCACGGTATTAGAAAACAAAATTTCATAGTAGACTTCAGCTCTTAGCAGGATATAAATAGCAGAATGTTGCTTAAATAGACCAACACTTAAAATGACGTCACGAACAATATACCAACTTGAACAATCAATTTGCTGTGCAGGAATTTGGGTTGTGGTTGTATTCTTACTATACAGTTCAACTTCAACGTAAAATCTGACACATTAGAGAACGAAACAAGGTTGCATGTTGACCATCCTGCTGATACATCACTATTGCCTATACAAATACAGGTAGCAAACTAATCTTAGTACAAATGCCAAGCTTCGTGACAAGCCTACAAGACACTAAGGATAAATGACTCCCCCACTCCAAAAAATCTTTAACTAGTACAATCTCTTCTGAACTGTTCTTCTCTGCTACACAAGCTGTGCTTAGCTGAATACTTGAGTGGGAGACACAATTGCAGAACTTCTAACATTTATATCATTATTGGGAAGTGTTTGTTCTTTACAAATCTTTAAGGTGAGGGGTCCATTGTACCGAGGGCACTTGTGTCGCTTACACTACTTAGATACATGAGAAGCAAAAAATATAGATACCAAATATTAGTTTCCCTCACAAACATGCGGCGATAATCAACGATTACTTGTTTGAACTTTCCACAATCAGAATTGCTAGCATTATGAAGTTTGCAGCACTTACAATTAAATAAAAGAAAGTGCTCTTGTTCATATTGTGAAGTAAAATCTAAAATGAATGACAATGACAAAATGACCATGAATAGAATACAATCAGTCGACCCAATTCACAATGCCTTATTTTCAGAGATAATGCTTGTTGTCCATAAGGGTCCAAATCTATTTCACTGCTCCATGCAATAGTACTAATAACTGGTAACGCAGAACCATGGCCGTTCTGCTATAGTGATAATATTCATTGATATCATACTCATGCATTCCTCGCATGGTGGTACTAATCACAGGTAATATAGACACATGGCATGTCACACATAATGGCACAACACACAGGTGTTCCCCACATTAGGGTACTACTCACAAGCTCACATTGTGGGACTAAGCACGGTCACCGATTAGATCAATGATGATGATATTTCTTGTTTAAAGGAGACAACCTGCTACGTAACCAGACCGTTTTGTATGAGGTGCAACAAAATGAAACGGTAATTAAAACTTCAACATGTATTAATTGGCAAGAATCTAAAGAAAATTCTGATGTCAAATTAGCACGAATTCAAAGGGCCGATTGCAGAAACGATGACCAGTTTTAAGCCGTAGACATCGTCTATCTAAACAACGTCTAAACCGTTCACGATCTTCCATTGCATAAACAATGTTCAGTCGATGTTTAACTAGACATCCCTTAAAGTTTCAATTTTGGTTTGAAAATGGAGACAGAAGTATCTTCCATGCAACTCTTTGCTTGTCGCAACCAATGAAATTCGTCGGTGCGCGCGCCGAACGCCAGTCAGCTGTTTGTTTGCCTACACATTACTCAAATACGGACGAACATGACTTGCCCACAGATAAAGAGTATCGCTTTAGGTGGAAATTAAATCTCATATTATCGACACAAAAGCGACACGCCACCGTACGGGGCTTTCATCATAGCGTTGTTACAGTGAGTGTAATCTACTCATAAATACGGTAGCTTCGACGAAGGGAAGATGAAGCAATAGTAATGTGTAACCGAGTGTGTTGTACGGGCTGTATAGATGTAGCCTGCATTCTGGAGATCGCAGGTTCGAAACGCATCATCGGCAGCCCTGAAGATTGTTTTCCGTAGTTTCCCTATTTTTACACCAGGCAAATACTAGGGCTGTTATTATGGCCACGGCTCTTCTTCCCCAGTCCTTTTTAAACGATAATCACTACCACTTGCCTTTTCCTATCTGACAGTTGCCGAAAACTTATACGATTATATATATAAAAATCCCATACAACCTACTTTTAGTTTTCACTATTATGTGTGTGTACTTGGCAGTAAATATAAGTGAATCCCTCCCGGTTGATGTACGTGACAGCCCTCAGACGATCGGGACACGTAATTCTGATTTGTATGTAGTCGAAGTGACCTATAATTCCATGGAAATTACCCTATGTACACAATAATAAAATATATCGATTGCCAAGAATTGTATTCAAGTTGAGTTACCGGACTGTCACTTTGTCAGTCTCAAGAAACAAGTCTCGTAAAGCGAAACCTTATTTTATGATTATTTCCCGTGCATGTAAAACGAACTGCTGCGATTTAGCAGCGGGCGACCCACAGAAAGGCCGTCGGACTAACCTTTCTTCCCGGAATCGTCTCAACATGATAATACAAATTACATATTTCATGGTACATAACCTCTGATTGTGATTCACTCCTCTCATTTGAGGTTAAACATTGCTCTCGGCAGTGTTTAAACATGACCGGTTGAACATCGGTTTTAGACAGTGTCTAAGTGATAAATTACGTCTCTGCGATGCGGCAGCCATGCTTAGGCATTGTTTAACCGTAGACATCGTCTAAATACTGTTTCTGCAATCGGCCCAAAACAATCAGTGGATCCGATTGACAATGCTTGAATGACGTCACTATGCAGGATAAGATTAGAAAGAACTTTAGAATAAAACATACACCTTAGCTTGGAGTCCCAACGTTCGATGCTGCATCAGCCGGTTTGCATCCCGTAGTCGGCGTGCTTTTCTCCTCCACAGAGCAAGTTTGCTACATGGTTTAGGTCCTATACCCAAGAACGTCTACTCAAGGGATGGTAAGTTCGAATCTGCAGCTCAGAAGATAGTTTTAAAGTAGTTTCACATTTGCACACCAAGCTGGTTAACATAACGTCACTGTAGTGTAAAACTCCTCCTCAAAGACTTAGTATCGCTTGACTTCCTCCTTATGGACAGAGTAGTGCATGAACTCTTCTTACTCGGTATTCATTTCCGTTACAAAGTTTAGTAAACCTCAGATATCTCTCAGACTTCTTAACAATCAAACTTACACCTTAATCGAATAGAGCTAAATGAATTGCTGCTAAAATCATACTTGATCCATTCAGATTAAAAATGCCTTCTTCACCACCAACATTAAGATAGAAACCCTGAATATATGAGTTCGCAGATAGAGATTTGACACAAGAACTGAAAATTCCGTAGCAGATAAATGTGTTAACAATCGTATTCGCTTAGCAAACTGGTGTTTCGGTTCATCACGAGATTCGACTATTGAGTAGTATCGCTATTATAATTAAACTTATGATTTAATGGTCCACCGATTCAATCCTATATTATGCAATGTGCATAGACTATATAACATTGAAAAGGTGGTCCATAAAACGAAAGATTAATTATTGTTATCACAATTCAATACGGATCAAAACCATGAAGTTTGTATCCTATGTTATTGAGTAATATGGCAAGGTAACTATGAGCTGCGACATAACAACTTCAACAGAAACCAAGAACGAGCACCATCAGTAAGAAATATATCACCTGCAGGAAAAGCTTCATCCATGTTCCTTCAGAAGAACAAATCCCACTCGCATTGACTGGAAGAACACACACGCCACTCTCAATCAGGCGGCACATCACCTCTCAATATCAGAGTGATATTCTAGCAGAGTTCCATTTACCAGCTGCGAACCGTACGTTTGTATTTACGCAATTAAATATCAGGAGTTAAACAGAGACAGCACTGCTCACATAAAGTACAACAAAGCAGTGGCACAGCAACAAACACCAGTCTTCCTGCCTCATTCTACATACTGAAGATGAGAAATCTGAACCCGGATATCAACCACTCGCTTACAATCTACAATAAAATCACCAAGTTTCTGCCCAATGCAACACGAGATTATTTCCCAGAAATTCAGTAGAGCAAAGATGGCCACACCATCAATATTTCTAGAAATTTTTAAACAGTCCCAATCAACAGATCAGGACAGGCGCATTTTGGACACATCCTGCAGCACAGAACCAGGCTCAACCATGCGGTGCAACTAACCGCCTATGTGTCCAGCCCCCACCTGGCCTGTGGTGGAATATAGGGTTCATGGCAGCTACACGGAGGATGTTATCGCAGGCCATCTTCAGAAACAGGGACATCAAATATTCCGGGCCATTCGGAGCCGGAATGCTAACGGACACACCCCGCTGATGCATATCCTGTCCTGGAATATGGCAACAAGGAACCAGCTTCTGAGAGATCGTGTGCTGATCTACGTGAATTGACATCATGTGGAGGGCTCATGGTCATCTTGACACAGCGCGGACACTGCGATCGCTGCCTATTCTAGGATCATCCTTCCATTGCTTTCTTCAAAATATATGTGCGATTTTTAGTGGTCAACACACCTCAAGTGCTTGCACGAAAAAGGGATCACTCAATTGTAGCACTTGCAGTGAAGATCATCCACATTTCTCAGATAATGCAAGGGTAAACGCCAACTTTCTCCCACTCAGCCAGAAATATGTTACCTACATACCCCCACCCTCCCCTTCCACTCTTCCCCTCCCTCTGAGAACATTCTGCAAATCATCACTATGGAGCTCCAGAATATTCTTCCTTTCCAACGTCCTGATGTTCTGTATCAGATCCAGCTAGCTGCGTAATGATCTTCCAGACTCACTTTGATGGAACGTTCTCTGGGACGTGAATGCACCCGGCATTATTTCTCCGTGATCCTAGTCCACTGTTGTAGTACATGAAAGTTTATTAGGATAATGTGTGTTCTTTAAGGGTCAAGTGACCGCTGCCCCAACAGATGTCGCGGAGGGGTAGCAAATATTATTCATAAATCCATCCCATCAGAACATTATCATTCTTTAAATGAACATTAATCTGAAAACTTAAAAATTGAAATTACGATTCGAAATCCAATAACAGCTTTAGCAACAATTTACATACCTCTTGGCTATTCCCCACCCCAGAAATTTGTAGAATAAACCGATACATATACATATACAGCACTTTCATCACAATCACAGATTGTAATATTACGTCATATACACAACAACAGCAAGCTGTGTACGATCAACTATTACACGATATCCACGGTGTTGACTTAAACCTCCCTTCCCCCAAGCCGCCCTACATCAAACACGAGCCCTGAATATCCGATCCTCAGCCCTAATCTAGCAACGAACTGTGACATCAGCATGCTGCCTTCAATGGGACATGACCATGTCCCTGCCCTGTTAACAATAACAAGTAAACTAACAAACCCGTAGCAACATAACCAACGTCCCCCAACAGTCATACGGTATAAGCCACCCTGCAGGGTAGCATACAAACTATACCAGCCACAGTATGCAATAATGAACCACCTACTTCACAGCAGGAATTAAAAGATAAAGTTAAGAAATTAGAATCCCCGCAAACTATTGTCAACCGACTCCATAATCCTCACTACACCTCCCATCCTTCCAAACCTCCCCTCCCACCGCAAGCATTCCAAATATTAAAATATTCCCATGAACATCACAAGGCATACCTTCGAACCTGTGACCCAAATATTCAGAAATACTTTTAGAGATGCTTCATCATTCATCAAGGCTATTAAAAGAAAAACGTGGGCTAATGCGCTGAATTGTCCAACACAACTGACACTCGCAAATACCAGAACAAGTTAAAACAACTGACAAACATAAAGCAGTCCTACACCTATTACCTATTAATATGTAACAAATCTGCACTCAGTGATAACAAAACAATGACTGACATTTTTTCAGATCTTTATAAAGTAATTTTCTCACCATCTTCCAATCCCAATACCTACCATCCTGACCACGATAGAATATAGGAATATTCGGGTACCACACACAATTTTCTTTGTCCTACCGTTGAATACCCTCCAGCTCTTGACTCTCAACATCCCCCAAATGCTCCTATTACAGTCTACGATATGAAAGACGCGCTCAGGACTAAAAATTACACTGCCACTGGACTAGATCAAATTACTTACCGACACATAAAAGAAGGCCCACATCCCTTCCTTCAACTCAAAAATAAAGTATACACTATATTTCTACATACTGGATTCTTCCCCTCCCCTCCCCCAAATTGGGCACATACCAAAATTATGTTATTGTGGAAAATCCAAAAACTACCATCCCAATTAAATTCATATTGTTCCATAAGTCTTCCAACGGTGTGTTCTAAAATCTTAGAAATCATCATAGCTCACTGTATATACACCTATCTCGACTCCCTCCATCTCACACCTTAGTAACACGCCAGTTTCTGTCCTTAGCACTCCATACATGACCATTTCTGTCATATTTCTATATCCATCACAAAATATTTACCTACAAAAATATGCCCAGCACTCACCAGTCTTGATGGTCAGAACGCCTTTCAACGGACTCTTACATGAACTCCATCACCTTCCAGTTCCAATGAAATTCACCCATTTCCTAGCCAAAATCAGTATCCATAACACATTATCCTACACCTTTTCAATTAAAACAGGATTATCACAAGGTTTTCCTCTGTCAGCACTTTTGTATGTCCTGCTTTGTATCAATATTAACCAACCCATGCACCCACTTTGATTGTGTCAGTTTGCTGAACATAAAGCAATGCTGGCTGTTGAATCCAACTACCGATCCTTGCAATCGCGTCTCAAACGAATTTCAATGAACTCAAACAATGGCTCAATCTGTGATATATCAAAATTAATGTAAGCAAAAAATATATAATTTTTCCTAATCATAAATGTAGATGCCGTCCGACTAACACACTCTTTCTAACCTTAAAAAATCAACCCTCTGCTGTAACAACCACACTTGCCTACCTAGGCATAACGTTTCAAAATCATCTTCAATGGAATGTACATTTGGACCAAACGTAGAAAAGGCATCCCACAGGTTTCTCCACCTCCCCTGGCTGTTAGGTCAAACCTGGGGATTAAAAGCCATACAAATCACACCTCCAACCAAGCACAACTTCCCACTTCCGAGTCAGACCATAGATAAATTTAAACTCAAAATGGAATTATGGACAAATACAGATCATATATCTCTCGGCGAGGTTCTTCTTGTTATTTTCCTTTCCCTCAGTAATGTTGACAACTTGGCTTATTCTCATGGAGAGGAATGGGTTAAAAATTATGTTATCGATGGTATATTTTATATATATACACTGACTGACAGTGACAATGCAACACCAAGGAGGAGTGGTTCGAAAGGGATGAAAGTTGGGGAAAAAACAGAGACGGCACGGATGAATAATTGATGTTTATTTCAAACCGATATGCAGGTTACACAATGCGCACGGCATCGACTCAGTAGGATGTAGGACCACCGCGAGCGGCGATGCACGCAGAAACACGTCGAGGTACAGAGTCAATAAGAGTGCGGATGGTGTCCTGAGGGATGGTTCTCCATTCTCTGTTAACCATTTGCCACAGTTGGTCGTCCGTACGAGGCTGGGGCAGAGTTTGCAAACGGCGTCCAATGAGATCCCACACGTGTTCGATTGGTGAAAGATCCGGAGAGTACGCTGGCCACGGAAGCATCTGTACACCTCGTAGAGCCTGTTGGGAGATGCGAGCAGTGTGTGGGCGGGCATTATCCTGCTGAAACAGAGCATTGGGCAGCCCCTGAAGGTACGGGAGTGCCACCGGGCGCAGCACATGCTGCACGTAGCGGTGGGCATTTAACGTGCCTTGAATACGCACTAGAGGTGACGTGGAATCATACGCAATAGCGCCCCAAACCATGATGCCGCGTTGTCTAGCGGTAGGGCGCTCCACAGTTACCGCCGGATTTGACCTTTCTCCACGCCGACGCCACACGCGTCTGCGGTGACTATCACTGACAGAACAGAAGCGTGACTCATCGGAGAACACGACGTTCCGCCATTCCCTCATCCAAGTCGCTCTAGCCCGGCACCATGCCAGGCGTGCACGTCTATGCTGTGGAGTCAATGGTAGTCTTCTGAGCGGACGCCGGGAGTGCAGGCCTCCTTCAACCAATCGACGGGAAATTGTTCTGGTCGATATTGGAACAGCCAGGGTGTCTTGCACATGCTGAAGAATGGCGGTTGACGTGGCGTGCGGGGCTGCCACCGCTTGGCGGCGGATGCGCCGATCCTCGCGTGCTGACGTCACTCGGGCTGCGCCTGGACCCCTCGCACGTGCTACATGTCCCTGCGCCAACCATCTTTGCCACAGGCGCTGCACCGTGGACACATCCCTATGGGTATCGGCTGCGATTTGACGAAGCGACCAACCTGCCCTTCTCAGCCCGATCACCATACCCCTCGTAAAGTCGTCTGTCTGCTGGAAATGCCTCCGTTGACGGCGGCCTGGCATTCTTAGCTATACACGTGTCCTGTGGCACACGACAACACGTTCTACAATGACTGTCGGCTGAGAAATCACGGTACGAAGCGGGCCATTCGCCAACGCCGTGTCCCATTTATCCTTCGCTACGTGCGCAGCACAACGGCGCATTTCACATCATGAGCATACCTCAGTGACGTCAGTCTACCCTGCAATTGGCATAAAGTTCTGACCACTCCTTCTTGGTGTTGCATTTGCTCTGTCAGTCAGTGTATATATATATATATATGTGTGTGTGTGAGTGTGTGTGTGTGTGTGTAAAACATACTTAACATTGTTTCACTTGAGAAAAACAACGTTTTCTGTTCTGTTATTATGTTTGTAGCGATTCAACACTTCAACAGGAAAACGATTTTTATTTCTGGCAATGTGTTTTAGAAAAGCAAACGAAAACGTTTTTAATTTACATCCACAAAATGTGTGAATTTAGAACACAACCATAACTAAAACAAATATCTGTAAATGTAATTGGCCAAAGAGTCCATTTGTCAGATTGATGACTCGCTTCCGTAGGGGACAAAATGAAATAACTATTAAACTAAAAAGATTGGCTCTCTCTGTCATTAGGAAAATATCTACCATGCAACAAGTTACCCAGATTATATTTGCAAAGATTGGAAGAACCTTCCTCTGGAGGTACAACAAGAGTGCCATAAGATGATGTGTAGTGCAATTTTTCGGGTGCAAACACTGTGAAAGTCCGTTCTAGAACCTTCCAACGGCAAACCTCATAAGCAGCTTGTAGTGTAGCTTCATTGGGAAAGGAGTTTAAAGAGCTCAAACGTGTTCCACTAGATAATTTAACTTATTTATTTATGAATAGTAAACCTTTACTATTCATCGTCGCCATAAGACCTATCTGTGTCGGCGCGACGTAAAGCCCCTAGCAAAAAAAAAACCTTTACAAAACATTCAAACCAGTGGTAGAGCTGTGACAGTTCTAAGTCACTGGCGTCAGCACCCGAGGTCATTGACCCCTGCCAATGTCACTGACCCTACGACGCCATGACCACGTGACCGTGACGTCACATTGTAAACAAAGCCACGGGCTTCTGACAGCTGTCATCTTGACGATCCCTAACCACAGTATTTAAGCACGTGGGCGCTGCTAACCTCAGTGCTGCCATCTTAACCGGCCAAACCTCATTGCTGCCACCTTATGCACATGGGGACGCGGAATTTAAATCCATGTGCTTTTTTGACAGCTGTCAACGTTAACCACATTGGCGCGGAATTTAAAATCAATGTGTTCTTTGACACCTGTCAGGTCCTAACCACGTGCACTTGTTGAACAAGTGAACGTGTCTAACCTCACTGCTGCCATCTATGGCGATTACACTAAATTAAGAGATGTCTCGCCACTACATACTTGAAAAAGACTCAAGGAACATTATTCTGCGAGTTTCCGTTTTCTTGAACTGTCAGCGGGTTGTAATTAATGCTACCCTGTGTTTACGCAATTGTTCTATTGCGCGCCACTACTATCGATCTCCTCCGAGTGCCTGACTGTATAGTGGGGCCATCTAGTTGGCGAGACAGTCACTTGTCAACGTATGGGCGTGCTATAATGAAGAGTGTGGCATTTGTTTTGGTTGTTGTCGATCGTTTAAAAGGAGCATCCTCCCTTGCTGTACTGTTGAAATCTAATATATATTTCGTTTGAAGAAGAAGAAGAAATGGTGCTGCTGATCGACCCCGGTTGAACCTATTCGCCGCTCAGCGTTATGCCGAACTATTAATAAGTTTTATTTTTTGTTGGTTTTAAAGGTTTCCTGAAAGAAATTGTAAGTACTCTACCTGTTCTTCCTAAACTCAAGGAGAAATGAAGTGATCGATTTCATCTGAAGTCCATCTGTGGACGACCTTTTCTGGATGCCGGCTACTAAATTATGTTTGTTGTGCTGGATTACTTCGGGAAATGAAATTATGTTTGGAAAGTTACGATGTTGCGTTTCGGACACCGTTATCTAGTTGATTTGCTCTAAGTTCATTTTGGGGTTTATTTTGATGTAATGAATATTTTGAAGATTAGGTTTGGTTGAACGAACATTATGTGTTGGTTGAAATTTACGTATTGTATTGGGGCGTGAGAATTTGTGTAACTCCTTAACTGTAATGTCATGAAAATCTATTGTTATTGAGTGAAGAGGGCTTTAACCCAGTATTTTCTAAATTATGGTTTAATTTATCAAACTCCGAGCTCGTGCGTAAATTAATGAGCCGTAAAATTGTTTCTTTGACTACCTCAGTCCTTGAGCAGCCATGTTGGTTGTTCGGGTGTTCCCATGGAAACTCTTTGTACACATGTTTGCGGGCGTGTACCTTTTCATTTTTACATTTGATGTACGATCTATTATGATTGTCTCTCAACATATGAAGTTAGACCCTTGTAAGAAAAAAATATTTTCGTGTGGGTCATAGTGTGGGCCGTGTATGCCAAATGTGTCGGGTGGAGATGTTCTCTGCATACTGATATTTAATCATTATTATTTCTGAGAGTTTCCCGTTCGGAGATTGTTTGAATTTCCTTCTGATTTATTTTCCTGAGTCTTGTTCTCGACGTACTTAATCTTGTTGTCCGTTGGGTTTGAAAGGCTTTATTGGTCTGGAGATAGGCATAAGAGACTGTTTTCGTCGGCTCCCGAAGTTTGAAACATAGGGTGATCTAAGTTTTACGGAATTGTAATAAAAAGTATACAAATCTCGTTTTGATATCTGGTGAATAATCTGTAACTCAAGAAATTAGGGATTAATTTCATTTGTTGGTGGATGTGAAGAAAAAAGAAAATAATTTATTACTTCTATTGTACTGACCTTAGAGATTTAATTTGAGGTTAAGTGAATTCGTGATTAGTTTTTTTTATCTTTGATTTGTTCGGAAACCTAACTAATTCATTATTTTCATCTTATTAAAATTATAATTTTCTCATATACTGTGTTCTTATTTAAGTCAGTATATTTGAATTTTGGGTGATTCATCTGACCTCTTGGGTCTAGTACGCTCACAAGTTTTCGCGGCCGTTGGACTGTGAAGGTAACTTTGGTTTTAATTTTCTAAATTTGTTTGTCCTTGGTCGTGTAACAACTATCGCTTGAATGTCAGGAAATTACGCGATACATCTTAACAGACACAAACCTCACTGCTGCCATCCTAAGCATGTAAGGGGGCGCGGAATTTAAAATCCACATGCTTTTTGACAGCTGTCAGGTGGTTTGAGCACGTGGATGCGGAATTTAAACAAATGAATGTGGCTAACCTCAGTGCTACCATCTTGACAGTGCCAAACCTCACTGCTGCCATGTTAACTATATAGGGAGGGCGGAATTTAAATGATCTTGACAGGACTTAGCCACGCTGCGGATTTTTCTTGAACGATCCTATAGCCAGGGGCTAACCTCAGAGTTTTAAGGCTAGCTACTTTTCTCGACGTAACCCTTCCCGTTACCATTTTGGAAGGGTCTAAGTTTTAAGGTAATCTGCCCTTCTCGACAAGACCCTTCCCGACATAGTTTTCATGCAAGATGCCCTTCTCGACATGACCCTTCCCTACATAGTTTTTATGCAAGCAGCCGTTCTCGACAAGACCCTTCCCGACATAATTTTCATGCAAGCTGCCCTTCTCGACAAGTCCCTTCCCGACAGTGTTTTCATGCAAGGTTCCCTTCCCGACAAGACCCTTCCCGAGCTGGTCTTTTCGACAAGACCTTTCCCGACATAGTTTTTCTGCTGTTTGTTTTACGTCGCACGAAACAGATAGGTCTTATGGCGACGATGGGATAGGAAAGGCCTAGGAATGGGAAGGAATCGGCCAAAGCGTTGATTAAGGTAGAGCCTGGTGTGAAAATGGGAAACCACGGAAAACAATCTTCAGGGCTGCCGACAGTGAAGTTCGAACCCACTATCCCCCGGATGCAAGTTCACAGCTGCGCGATCCTAACCGCACGGCCAACTCACCCGGTCGACATAGTTTTGAGGCAAGCTGCCCTTCTCGACATGACACTACCTTAGAGGGGCTGGATTAAGGATAGCTGCCCTACTCGACATACCCCTTCGCTAACACCATCTTAGATGAGGGTATAACCTTAGTAAATTATAGTTTTAAGGCTAGCTGCCCTTCCCGACACCACCTTGGAGAGGGCCTAACGTCAGAGGATTTAAGTTAGCTGCTCTTCTGGACATGACAACATCTTGGAGGGGTCTAACCTTACTGGGCCACAGTTTTAGAGTAAGATGCCCTTCTCGACACTATCTTAAAGTAGCCACCTAAGTTCTCTGGGCTAGCTGCCCTTCCCGACAATGTAACGTTACGGAGGTCAGCTCAATCCCTCCTCCTCCTCCTCCTCAGCGATGACGTCAACATGGTTATGCATATTTAGTCGTGTTCCGTTATCAAGGTTACTCCCTAGCAAACCCATGCCTTTACGAAATGTGTAAAGGGAATGCAATAAGTAAAACGTTTTAAATTTAATAAAATATTTATTTACAAACTACTACTAGTTGTTTATCCTACTTCTCCATTTTATGTTACAAAGATGTCGTTGTAACTGACGTGCGCCTTCACACAATAATACGCCTACGATATAATTCGTCTTCTATTTCTTGAATCTCTCATTCATACACTGTGTATCCAGCATCTTGATAAGCTCTTAGGAGTCGTAAATGTGCAACGAGTAAGTTAATATCTTTACAGTGTCTTACATCTGCAAAGGGTAACAGAGTTTTGCTAATACGTGTAGACAGTTCATGCGTAGGAAATTGAAGAACTTGTTTTGATGTAGTATGTGCTTCTGCAATGTTAACAATACATAAGAACTTAACACGGTTTGATTGAAAAGGAGCTGCAAAACCTTTTTTTTTCTACTAGTTCATCTTGCTTCTCTTTTTGAGTTGTTTGCACTGAAACAGAACGCGTAGTCGCCTTAGAAAATAAAGTACAATAAAAAGCTCCTATGGAAAAGAACGCTGAGTTCGTCTTTTTCTTCCTTATGCATCTCCTCTTTATCTCGTTGTGTGAGGTTAGTAACAGAACATGTAGTAAGCTGAGACGATGTTACATCGTTTCGATCACGCTTCCTTATATCGCGTTTTCGACATTTAGTCAATGTTTCTATGCGTTCTACTGGTAGATTACTTAAATAAATGTGTTTAGAATTTACATGTCGTGTAGGATTATCACGTCTGTTGAATATAGCAGTGCATTGTTTGCAAGCATATATTCCGAAGTTATGCTTTACAGCTTTACGTCCTTGACTGAATGAATGAATGAATGAATGAATGAATGAATGAATACTGATCTGCATTTAGGGCAGTCGCCCAGGTGGCAGATTCCCTATCTGTTGCTTTCCTAGCCTTTTCCTAAATGATTTCAAAGAAATTGGAAATTTTTTGAACGTCTCCCTTGGTAAGTTATTCCAATCCCTAACTCCCCTTCCTATAAATGAATATTTGCCCCAATTTGTCCTCTTGAATTCCAACTTTATCTTCATATTGTGATCTTTCCTACTTTTATAAACGCCACTCAAACTTATTCGTCTACTAATGTCATTCCACGCCATTTCTCCGCTGACAGCTCGGAACATACCACTTAGTCGAGCAGCTCTTCTTCTTTCTCTCAATTCCCCCCAACCCAAACTTTGCAACATTTTTGTAACGCTACTCTTTTGTCGGAAATCACCCAGAACAAATCGAGCTGCTTTTCTTTGGATTTTTTCCAGTTCTTGAATCAGGTAATCCTGGTGAGGGTCCCATACACTGGAACCATACCCTAGTTGGGGTCTTACCAGAGACTTATATGCCCTTTCCTTTACATCCTTAGAGGACTTCTCCTATTTGTGAAACTCACAACCTGACTTTTAACCCCGTTTATCAACATACCATTGCCTGCTGTCCATCTCACAACATTTTCGAGGTCACGTTGCAGTTGCTTACAATCTTGTAACTTATTTATCACTCTACAGAGAATAACATCATCCGCAAAAAGCCTTACCTCCGATTTCACTGCTTTACATATATCATTTATATATATAAGAAAACATAAAGGTCCGATAATACTGCCCTGAGGAATTCCCCTCTTAATTATTACAGGGTCGGATAAAGCTTCACCTACTCTAATTCTCTGGGATCTATTTTCTAGAAATATAGCAACCCATTCAGTCACTCTTTTGTCTAGTCCAATTGCACTCATTTTTGTCAGTAGTCTCCCATGATCCACCCTATCAAATGCCTTAGACAGGTCAGTCGCGATACAGTCCATTTGACCTCCTGAATCCAAGATATCTGCTATATCTTGCTGGAAATCCTACAAGTTGAGATTCAGTGGAATAACCTTTCCTAAAACCGAATTGCCTTCTATCGAACCAGTTATTAATTTCACAAACATGTCTAATATAATCAGAAAGAATGCCTTCTCAAAGCTTACATACAATGCATGTCCAACTTACTGACCTGTAATTTTCAGCTTTATGTCTATCACCCTTTCCTTTATACACAGGGGCTACAATAGCAACTCTCCATTCATCTGGTATAGCTCCTCCGACCAAACAATAATCAAATAAGTACTTCAGATATGGTACTATATCCCAACCCATTGTCTTTAGTATATCCCCAGAAATGTGATCAATTCCAGCCGCTTTTCTAGTTTTCAACTTTTGTATCTTACTGTAAATGTCATTGTTATCATATGTAAATTTTATTACTTCTTTGGCCTTAGTCTCCTCATCTATCTCGACATTATCCTTGTAACCAACAATCTTTACATACTGCTGACTGAATACTTCTGCCTTTTGAAGATCCTCACATACACACTCCCCCTGTTCATTAATTATTCCTGGAATGTCCTTCTTGGAACCTGTTTCTGCCTTAAAATACCTATACATACCCTTCCATTTTCACTAAAATTTGTATGACTGCCAATTATGTTTGTCATCATGTTATCCTTAGCTGCCTTCTTTGCTAGATTCAATTTTCTAGTAAGTTCCTTCAATTTCTCCTTACTACCACAGCCATTTCTAACTCTATTTCTTTCCAGTCTGCACCTCCTTCTTAGTCTCTTTATTTCTCTATTATAATAAGGTGGGTCTTTGCCATTCCTTACCACCCTTAAAGGTACAAACCTGTTTTCGCATTCCTTAACAATTTCTTTAAACCCATCCGAGAGTCTGTTTACATTTTTATTTACCGTTTTCCACCGATCATAGTTACTTTTTAGAAACTGCCTCATGCCTGCTCTTTTTTTTTGCTAGGGGCTTTACGTCGCACCGACACAGATAGGTCTTACGGCGACGATGGGATAGGAAAGGCCTAGGAGTTGGAAGGAAGCGGCCGTGGCCTTAATTAAGGTACAGCCCCAGCATTTGCCTTGTGTGAAAATGGGAAACCACGGAAAACCATTTTCAGGGCTGCCGATAGTGGGATTCGAACCTACTACCTCCCGGATGCAAGCTCACAGCCGCACGCCTCTACGCGCACAGCCAACTCGCCCGGTCATGCCTGCTTTATCAGCCATATGGTACTGCCTAATAGTCCTACTTTTAAGACCTTCCTTTCTATTGCATTTATTTTTAACTATCACAAAAACAGCCTCATGATCACTAATACCATTTATTACTTCAGTTTCCCTATAGAGCTCATCTGGTTTTATCAGCACCACATCCAGGATATTTTTCCCTCTGGTTGGTTCCATCACTTTCTGAATCAGCTGTCCTTCCCATATTAACTTATTTGCCATTTTATGGTCATGCTTCCTGCCATCCGCATTTCCTTCCCAATTGACATCTGGCAAATTCAGATCTCCCGCTACAATCACATTTCTTTCCATGTCGTTTCCCACATAGCTGACTATCCTATCAAATAATTCCGAATCCGCGTCAGTGCTACCCTTTCCCGATCTGTACACTCCAAATATGTCAAGTTGCCTATTATCTTTAGAAATGAGCCTTACACCTAGAATTTCATGTGTCTCATCTTTAACTTTTTCGTAGCTTACAAATTCTTCTTTCACCAGAATGAACACTCCCCCTCCCACCATTCCTATCCTATCTCTACGATACACACTCCAGTGCGGTGAGAAAATGTCTGCATCCATTATATCATTTCTTAGCCATGATTCAACTCCTATTACAGTCTGCACCTCCTTCTTAGTCTCTTTATTTCTCTATTATAATAAGGTGGGTCTTTACCATTCCTTACCATCCTTAAAGGTACAAACCTTGACGACTGTCAAGTCTTGAAACACTCACACTACAATGATCACACATAAATATAATACATGTTTTACATGTAGATATGATGTATAGTGATTCCGGGAGAGATGGCGCAGGGTAGGCCAGTGCGGCAATCGCCCGCTAGATCGCTCGACCACTGCTTTTCGTGTGTACAGTGTGTACGTGAGAACAAAAGCTATCTGTTGGATGTCACATGGTGCGAGTGATTTCGCCTGAAATCCTGGATATTTCTGGAAAGTACGTCTTCTCTGCCTTCAAAGTTTTGCTACGGCATGTTATAAAAGCCCACTGACTGCGTTGTTCAAGCTAAATTAACACTGCATTTGCACAGGCGGGTGACTAGGTTAGTCAACGACTATGCTGGTGTGATATACTCCATATTGGGCCAACACAGTTCGTGGGGCAGTTGTGCGCCATCTGTCCCCAAATGTCGGGTGAGATGGCGCGGTATTCTTTGAATTTCCATTTAGGTGTAAAATGTGTTTCCATTCTCCGATCAGCTCCTATATGTATTTTGTTTAATTCTGTGTCAAATTATACTAATTATGGAGAAGAGGAAGCAGACACAGCCTAATCGAAGCTTGTGGTACATGCCTTTAATACAACTTTAAAGCGTAATATCTCTAACAAAAGAGAAATCTCAGCGAACGAAAAGAACAAAGTGCAAAGAAAAATTACAACAACTGCCACAACGGGAAAGAGTAGGAAAGGAGAAAAACCTTATTCCAATGAAGCAGCCAAGATTATACCAGATTGGCAAAATAATGCAATATCTGATTACTGCAACTAGTGTGTGGAGTGCTGGGAGAACTATAATTTTTTAAAAACGAAGGATGATTGGATTAAGTGCACCGTCTGCAACAAGTGGCTGCATGAATTGTGTTCAGTGAATAACAACTTATGTAATGATTGTGGAGGAGAGAGAGTAAGCAAAAACATATCCTAAAAGGACTGGGGTATAAATCTTGAAGTTTAAATAATTAATTGATTTATTAATGGCCAAGGAATAATAGGCAAGTGAGTGTAAATAAGGTAAATAAATGTATTAAACCTGTAATCATAGTTTACTTCTTAATTTCTTCCCTCCTTAGCATATCAAGTACATAACACCATCTCACACGGACACTACGGGAGAGATGGCGCAGGTGACACACTTTCAAATAAACGATCTCTTTCTGCAATCTACTTACATTAAGACCATGTCCTTCGAAAAGCAGTGAGGAGAGACATAAGGAATGACGTCTAGCATAAAAATAAGCTAATCGAAATGTTGGCGAAGACTTGTTGCACAATCATTACAAAATGGGCCCAATCTCTCCCCGACTTACTCTATAGTTTTACACTGCAACCAGCAAATAACAACTGTCTATCTGTGAAACTGTGCCAAATAAGGAGAAGGAGGGAAGCGGTATCTGATAATAAAACTAGACAGGGAGGAGGAGGTACAGCCGCGTTTGTCCTCCTCTAGCTAGTGCTAGGAGGCTTTTCAACTTACGACCGAGTTCGATGCTAAAAACCCCATAGCACATACTGTACCAAAGTTACGAGGTGCCATGTGGTCAGCACGACGAACGCAGGACGCCAATGGGTAGCGCAACAGCTTCCTGAAGGGTGCCTTGACCTACCAAGCGACTGCTGTTCAGCCGCATGACCTGCAGTAACATATTATCTTTCCCCATAGCAACAAGTCCCTTCCTGCTACGTGATCTAAGCAGGTTCGATCCTAGCCCAGTCCACCAGTATTTAAGTGATCAAATATAACCGAATTCCGGCACCTCACATCCACCGAAATCCGTTAAAAGTAGATAGAATGGAAAGCCGATAACATTATTATTAGATAACCCGGAATATCCCACTTACATGTTCGTTGTGCTAATTACATAGCCAGGTACAAAAGCCCTATCTAACAGCAAAGATAAGAATTTTGCTGTTCTAGCAACGATCGGATGGGAGATAAAAACAAGAGAGCATGCTCATAATTAAGGTGTAGCTCTCTAGCATTTGCAGTGGCTCAGACGATGGCGGCCTCCATACTCATCCCTCCATATGCCTGGTGTGATAATAGGAAACTGCCTTCAGGGATGAAATAAAGAACACCTAGTCTCCGAGCTTAACTTAGAACCCATGGCCCTCTGAATCACAGATCAGTACGCTTACCAAAGCTAGTAGTAGTAGTAGTAGTAGTATTTATTCATTCATCATGTCGTTTACATATTTACAGGACTCTGTTTTATATATACATAACTCTTCTAATAACATTATTACTTGAGAAATATTAATCTTATAACTAAACCACATATATTACAGAAGTAGTAGTATTATTATCAACATATTAATACTTAAAATAAATTGAACTTCTAACTATCTCTTGCACACATTAAATATATTATTATTATTATTATTATTATTATTATTATTATTATTATTATTATTATTATTATTATTATTATTATTATTATACAAAATCACACCAACCTCAACAGAGTCGAGTAGATATCAGTAAAATACCACGTAAGGTGAAACCTTGTGTGTGGTAATTTAGAATATTAATTACATAGTGAGAAATATATTTTAAATGATGCCTGAAATACGAGTATGGGTATGAGTGAATGACGGATATGATCAACAGCACATGGTGGAGCATTGAATAGAAATTGGATATGGTGACGTGATATTCTCATTTAGTTATTTCTTCCATAACAGTTTTATTATCCCTGACAAAGGATTTAAGACACTTCAGACTCATTTTCTGACCTAATAAAGTAGTTTGTAAAGAACCGGGAAGGACATTAAAGAATTTTGGAATGAAGTACAAGAAATTGCGCTTTGTTATGCTAAGTTTGGGTTTGTATAACATACAACGGTGGTTCATCTTACTGCGTGTTGAATATTCATGTTTAATGTTCTCAATTATATTTTTGTTTTTGTTAATATATTTGTATATTTCAAGGGCATAGAGCTGTTTTACATTAAATATATTTGCTTCAGCATATAATTGACTACTTGGGTATAATCTTCCTTTCTGGTACATTATTCGTAATATAAGGTTTTGAACAACCTGTATTTTATTGATTACATTTTTGTAGGCTCCTCCCCATGCCAAAATTCCGTAGCTAAGAATAGACTGAACTAAAGCGTAATAAACCTCTCTTAACAATTTTATACTGGATATGTATTTTAAGTTATGAAATATATAAACAGTTCTTCTGATTTTCTTTCTTAAATCGGTAATGTGACTTTTCCATTTCATGTTCGAATCAATTAATAATCCCAAATACTTAACATTATTTACTTTATAAATTTTGTAGCAGTTACAATTAAATTTACAGTTGATGTTGTGTACAATTAATTCATTAAAATCGTTTCGTGTATCTGTTACAGAAAAATTCATAAATTTTGTCTTTTTAATGTTTAGAAATAATTCATTATTATCTAACCATGCTTGAACTTTAAGCAGTGCTCGAGTTGCTCTCTGTCTGACGAGATTCCAGCTATCACCCTCAACATAAATGACTGTATCATCTGCATATGTTACGACGTGCGTATGTTCGGCATTTGCTATTGTTTTCTCTAGATCATTAATAAATATAATAAACAATAAAGGACCTAATACTGTGCCTTGTGGGACACCCTTTATTATCCTCATTGGTGTGCTTAGATGTTGATTAATTTTGACATACTGTACTCGATCTGTCAAGTAACTCTCAAGCAAATCCAGCACATTACCCCTAAAGCCGTATTTTTCCAATTTCTGGAGGAGCAAGCGGTGTGACACACTATCGAATGCCTTTTCAAGGTCGAGAAATATCCCTGTGGAGAGCAGAGAAGAATTAAGATTTTCGTATATTCTCTTTGTTAAGGCGGATATAGCATCAGTCGTTCCGAGATTTTTAATGAATCCAAACTGTCTGGGCGAAAGTATTTGGTGTTTTTCTAAAAATTGGTAAATATTGTTCTTTAAGCATTTCTCGAATATTTTTGATATTGTTGTAGTTATCGAAATGGGTCTGTAATTTCTAATGTCACAAATATTTCCAGACTTGTGAAGAGGTTTTACTATTGTTGTTTTAAGCTGTTTTGGAAAGTAACCTAAGGTGAAGGAATCATTGATAATATTCAGCAACGGTTCCTTTAATGACTCTATATTTTCTTTAATAATTCGAGCCGAAATATTGTCTATTCCTACAGCTTTGTTTTCATGTACTTCACTCAAACATCTCTTCAGATCGTATTCTGTTACCGGTGCAAGGAAGCAAGTATGAGGGTTGCGAGCGATATTTAATGTGGAGTCGGAAATCTGTCTGTGATGCTTTGCTTTCTCAGTGGTTTCGTTAATGAAATAATTGTTAAATTTATTAGAAATATTTATGTCATCTTTCCAGATTTCACCTTTATATCTGATTTCCTTGATCTCTTCTTTTCTAACTGACCTTTGTGTTATTTCATTGACTATGCCCCAGACCTTACCCCGGTTATTTGAATTGCGATTGATCAGATTCCTATAGTACTCAGTTTTCGTTTTCATAATTAGATCATTTAGTTTGTTCCTATATTTCCTGTACTGTTCTTTAATTTCCAAGTTATCCTTATTTTTTAAATATTGTTGATAAAGTCGGTCTCTTGTGTGAATAGATTTTACCAAACCGTAAGAAATCCATTCTGTTCTTTTGACTTCCTTTGATTTCAATTTAACAGTGGACAGGCTCATGCAGCTTTTAATTGTATTCACAAATTTATCAAGTTTGATATCTAAATCACTGCTGTTTAAGATGTCTCCCCAATTTATTTTACTTAAATGATTTTTAAGCTCAAAATGATCTATTTTAAAACAGTTACGTCGAAAATTTGGTATATTACTAGGGACCGAGGCATTTTGAATGTTGAGACTTACTATTATAGGATAATGATCTGAAATTTTACTTTGAGAGATGATAGACAGAATGTCGTCATTTCTCAACCTACTTTTAATCAAAGCATGATCAATACAGGATTTACTTGTACCAGATACTCTAGTAGGATTGTTTATTAAGGACTGAAAATTTCTTTCTTGTACCATGTTGAGATATTCGTCACAGTCGTGTTCATTTAAAAGGTCTATATTAGTGTCCCCTATTATCAGTTCGGTTTCAACATGGCATCTATCTTGGATATAATGATCTAACGCACTGAGAAACCGCTGTTTGTGATATTCATGTGACCGATATACTCCTGTAATAGCTACTTTCTTGTTGTCATAGTTAATTACTACTCTGAGAAATTTAAAGTCATCGTACTCAATAATTTCCATTTCGTGCTCCAAACCATTTTTTACCATTAATACAACACCATCACATTTGTTAACTGAACCCTCATTGTAATAAGATTTATACAAGGCATGGTTGCTTATATTTACATTACTCAGTGACCAACTTTCTGATAAAATTACGACATCAAACCTATGATCATATGCTTTCAAAACAACGTCTAAAATGTTCTTATTTTTCCTTATGCTTCTAATATTAGTATGAAAAATTTGTAATGTACTTTTCCCTTCCGCATGCTTCTGCAATCTACTCGTGCAATCTTTGATGCCCCTTCTCGTCTCTGAAAGAGGTTGGTATGTTACATAATCATCTTCTAGATCTATTCTGACTATTTACAGGAAAAGGTTAAAGTCAGCTGTTAGTTATTACTAAGAAGGAAGTTACTGTAAGTACGGAGTTTGTACAGAGGGTTGGGACAAGGTCAGTGTCCAGTGGAGAACCGTAATTAACGAGCTAGTGAAGGTCAAGCAGGTAGACTATAGCCGTTCAGCCAAGCAGGGTGGAATGCAAGAGCAGTGAAGGAGAGAGAGAGAGAGAGGGAGAGAGGGAGAGAGAGAGAGAGAGAGAGAGATGTGTCCTAGAAGAGGAAACAAAACTTAATACAAAGGGTTACCAACTTATGGGTTAGTAAACTAAACACAGGTTAGATATGAGTAAGCTCATGGAATGTCACTCATCTGCGTAGCGCGGTGCATGCTGCCATCAGCGGTCTTAAACAGGATAACTCCATCACTGGTCCAGACATTTCTGACGCCGAACTTGGAGATAGCCGCCTTCAGAACCGTCAGTCTGGCAGACGTAAGGTCCTCCCGGATCGTGACACGAGATCCTTTTAAACACTGAATGTTTGATTGTAACATTTAAAGTTTATAGATTTGATCACTAGAGACATTTAACTGCCTACTGTAATGTTCACATCACTAGAATCGAACTGTAAACGTTGTATGACCGGATGCTCTTCCTAGATGTATTCGATATTGCGTGTACGGGGAGAAGTGCAATGAGATTAAAAACACCTAGTCTCCGAGCTAAACTTAGAACCCGCGGCCCTCTGAATCATAGACCAATACGCCTACCAAAGCAGCTTCCATATCCATCTCAGCATTTTCCTGGTGTGATAATAACAAATCATCTTCAAGGATCACATCAGATTGAGTAAGAGGCTACTCTGGTAAGCTTACTGGTCTGTAATTCGGACATCCCGGTTAGTAGGTCCAGACCCTTCGGGGCTTGAGGCAGGACGAACCCCACAGTCGGTAGCCCTGAAGATGGGTTTCCGTGGTCTCTCATTTTTACACCAGGCAAATGCTGGGAATGTATCTTAATCATGACCACGGTCGCTTCTACTGTGCGGGTTAGGTCACGTAGCTATCAGCTTGCATTCGGAGATAGCGGGGTTGAATACCGCTGTCGGCAGCCTTGAAGACAGAACACCGCTTCCATACCCATCTCAGCATCTGCCTGGTCTATGTGCCCGTGGTCGCCAACTGCATGCCTTTAGGGCACTGTATCTGGAGGCTAACACACTCTTATCCACAGAAACAGGAACGATAATAATAATATTGAGAGAGAGCAAGATCACATCAGATTGAGTATAGAGGGTGGTTCGGATAAATAGTAAGCGCACTAGTGTGTAATTCGGAGGATCCCGATTGGTAGGCCAAGACCCTTCGGGGCTTGAACCAGGATCAACTTCCGGTAACCTGCGAAGGAATCGAACTCGGCCTTACAAACTTTCCCATTCCAGTGAAATGCCAGTGATCTCTAACCTTAATCTCTGGGAATGTAATTAGCTATTTACATTAATCATATCATTCAATGTAATTTCAACTGTAACTGGATGTGATAAGCGCCTTACTTGTGTGTCCCGACAAGGTCACGGACTACCCGAGTATTTGCTGTGCTGTTACTTCCGCTCACGTTAGGCAGAATCTCGCAGTATGTGTTTCGTTCATTTGCTCTTATGACTTCATGCACACAACACGCCCGCAAAGAAAAAATCTAAACTAAACTGATATCATATTTTCCCCTTTTCTAATGTAAGTATCTCAGGTAATCAAAATTATACTTAAAAATGCAATTACTACATTTGTGTGTAAGTGGCTCGCTCACAGCAATCGCATGTCGTACAATCATTCCGTATTTTTGCGTGTGTGCTGTTCCAAGGTAATCAAAATGTAAACGTTAAAATGAAGTGTGTGTTTACGCATAGTGATAAAATTTAGGAGCTACCTGACAGCATTTGCTCGTCCTATGTTTGCGTGTGTTCGGTTTTACGATAGAGTGTGATATGTGTGCGTATTACATTATGTATCTTACACATCGGAGAGTATCAGTGTACAATTCTATGTAATTCCTTTACGGTATCTTTGTCGACAGCACATAAAATAAGGAGTGAGGTATTTTTATTCACGGTCTGAGATATGTGCCCCGTAGTACCGTCTTCTATGTAAGTACTGATAGTCTCAGGTAATGTGTATACGTGTGTTTTACTATGCAGAGTAATAGTTGTGATTATTATGATAAACAACTCCCGTCTCAACGTCTTCGTGAACCGTGTAGGAACGTAAAGCCGATATTTTCTAAACGTGATCGACCGTCACCAACCCATTAGGCAGGATTTCGTAAAATGTAAAACTACGGAGGACTTTGGCTACCAAGCGACAGCTGCTCAGCCCACAAAGGCCTGCAGATTACGAGGTAATGTGTGGTCAGCGTACATCGCTCCTCATCACGACACGCCGCACGTGTGTTGGCCATGCGGTTAGGAGCCTACAGCTTACAATCGGAAAACAGTAGGTTCGAAACCCACTGTCGCTACAGTCCTTATCCAGGAGATAGTAGAAGGTGGTTACCGGGGCTGCAGGTCTTGACGTGGCAGTAAATATAACCACATGAGGCTGCCGTATGTACCACCTTTAAATACCACCGGATTGATCCAGAATCGAACCTGTCAAGACTCATGCTCCTGTTATTATACTTTCGTTATGTAATGCGAAAATGCGGATCTACGTAAAACTATCTTGTTTGTTCGCCACATAGCGTTACTTCTAAAATCCACGGACTGTTTCTAGACATTCAGGGACAGAATAAATAAAGCCCCTATCCAGTGGCGAGGATAGGAAATGTGTCGGCTCCGAAGCATGTCGCACTCCTCTATATAAGTCAGAAGACCTGCAACAACTACACAGGACTAAGTTTTACGGACAGATGCCCTCCTCGTCGTCATTTTGGAGGTGCCCTAAAAATAAGGGGGTTAACGTGCTAGTGGATGTCTTGATATTGGTCTTGGCGCGACTGAATCGGAGCGTTCAGGGCGTCAGTTTAGTGAATCCCGGGTTCGAGCAGCGGTCGCTTGGTAGGCCAAGGTATTTCAGGTAGTCTTCCTTAACCTCGCAAATGTAATACTGTTATTATTATTACTAAGGCAGCCCTGCCGAGTTTTGAACACGTTACCTTCGGGCTGAGCAACGGTCAGTTGGTAGGCCAAGGCCCTTCCTACGCGGTTAGAGTGTCGGATGGAGACATACAGCATTTGCTTGGCCTTCAATCATTTCCACACCTATACCGAGCGAATTGGCTACGCGAAGGGATCAGAGTTCGAATAGGATTATTTTATTTTGTTATGGTAACTATTGTTTTTGCATTATAATCAAGCTGTTTTCTGTTCAGAACAGGATAGGTAATGTATGCTACCTATTCAAATCTTTACTCTAAGATAACAGTATGTTCCATGTCCTCTGTAACAGGATTGAACCTGTCAACATGTTTTGTCTTGCCGGATGGACGCATACAGCATTTGCTTGTCCTACAATCAATTCTATATTTTTGCGTGTAGAAAATTCCACAGCGTGGCTATATCCCGTCAAGATCGTTTAAATTTTGCACCCACGTGCTCAAGGAACCAAAGAGTTGTCAAAAAAGCACGTAGATTTTAAATTCTGCGCCCGTAGATGGCAGCAGTGAGGTTTGGATCGGTTTAGACGGTACCAGTATGTTTACTTGTTTAAAAAGACCGCGGCAAAACAAGTGCACGTGGTTAGGACTTGATAGATGTCAGAAGCACGTGCCACATTCAAAATTCCGCGCCTGCACGTAGCTAACAGCAGTAAAGACAGTGTCGCTCTCACATATCTGTTAAAAGCATGTGATGTGTGGGATGCGCACGTATACGAGATGAGCTTACATTCTCCTTTACCAGAGTGTGCAACAATCGGCTCCTGCATGTTGATCTGTGCATACCCCACCCGCTCAACGTTGGTATAAATACAACTGCAAGTCGTAGTTTTACTCGCTTGCAACGTAAGAGGCGGCCGTGCCTTGGCATCTTAGCCGGGCCAATACGTTTTGTAGAGGACACATCGCTACGGCGGTGGACCTCTAGGGAGAGAGGGAGAGAGAGCACATCTCAGTCACCCATCCCCTATTTTTGGTAACGGGAGCTGGGAAAAGAGGACTACCTCTCTACCCTCTCCCCCGAATTCAACAACGCAAACAATGCTCTGAGGTTAGCCTTGCCTACTTTTCCAATTCCGCGCCCCCAACATGTTTAAGGTGACAACAACTTGACAGCTGTCAAAAATAACGTGGCTTTGTTTAAAACAATGTGACGTCATGGTCACGTGGTCATGAGCCATAGGGTCAATAACCTTAGCCGGGGTCAATGAACTCGGGTGCTGACGCCAGTGATTTAGAACTGTCACAGCTCTACTACTCAAACTCTCCTTCATTGTCTAGACTTAAACAAGTCCTATGCTCACACCTCAAGAGGAAGAAAAGCAAGATAAATCAGAGAAAGAAAAAGAAATTCTCAAGGGTATTTACCATAAAAGTTTTTAACTTATTCCACTGCCTAAGCCTATTAAAATATATATCGCAGTGCAAACATCTAAAGAAGGAGAAAAGCAGGATGAGATACATAGTGAAGAAGACGAAAATCAAGAAGACAACCGAGAACGTCTCAACGTCTTTTTACCAACAAAGCAGGTTAAATACAGTCTTTTACATATCAACTGTCTGCACGTAAGTCCGAAAGGTGAACAAAAAGCCTCTGTTGGCATATGTTGATGTAACATCCATCCTACTCGTAGAACGCTTGTAACAGATACGAGCCGATCAAGACTGTCGTTACACAAAGCATGAAGCAGAGATACTAGAAATATAGCAGGAATGACACTGTGTGGGTGTTACTGAGTAACAGCTTTTACAGTACAGTCAGCACAGAACCTTTCCTTTTTTCTGTAGCATACAGTACACTATAATGTTGCAGAATCTTCAATAACCTACATCTCTTAGGGTGTTATCTCCAACTCTATCCGTAGAGCAGGTCTCAAGCCTGGATAAAGCAAGAGAGACACCCGAAATAGTAGGTTAGCTAAAATAGTACTTTAGGGGGAAGTATAAAATTTGTCAGTAGTCGTTCCTTCAAAAAATGCTACATAACTAAAGATGTAAAACATAACATTACCAATCATTTTTGGCCGAACTTGAGTTTTCGAGTTTTCGTACAGCCTATACCACTACAGAGATTTATGAATATAAACCTAACTAATGGTTGCATAAAATGTAAAAATCTTGTAATGCACAGCTCATTAATCCACACATTTTAGTCACTGCTGCGCCCTTCCTGCGTCCAGGTGCGACGCAAATAAAAATACTCCGACCGCTCAATACACTATCAGGGTAATTCTTCATGCAAATAATTCGGTTTTACGTGAATTCAGAAGAGAAATTCGATCTCTATGAGACATAATTCAATACCAGATGAACGTCTTCACCCTACCGTATATTCTTCCAACGCACGTAACATCAAAGATCGCAAAAATCCACTTAAGGCTAAACTATCCTACAATAATAGCCTAGAAGTCAATTACTCACACATGTAAAAATCTAGAATAACAAGTTTATTAACCTAATTTAATGCATAAGAAAATAAAAAGTAATTCACCAAAATATATGGTCGATAAATCAGAAAATTAATTAACATTATCTAAGGATTTCATTTTTTATCAGCACTGATTCAATCTCAATCTTGATATGAGCCAACACCTCATTTTCACATCATCGTTTGATATTTAATTAGTTCATCACAATATTTAAATGACTGTTTAAAATGACATATAATTCATATTAAAATGTTTTTCTTCAAGTTATGAATCCGAAATTGTTCAGTTGTAATTGTGTCATACCTGTTTATCTCCGTTGAATGACTTGCTAGGGTTACTAACACCTACTGCCACTTACCATCCTACCATCTCATATCTTTCCAAAATAAAAATCTAAATCCCATTACTAACTCTACTAGTTCTTAATTAACCATAATTTCGACCGTTATTCCATATTCGACTTTACATGAAGTCTTATTTGCGTTGAAAAGTAAGTGACTCCTCTCAATTTAACATGATAGCTCAATATTATCTCTGACGTCAATATTACTCAACTCAACCACACATACATCTCATCTTTCAATCCGTGTATTACCTCCATACGACATGTATTATGTATATTTCCTAAGAACACAACCTTATTTTAAATATAGCAAGAACCATTTGCTTTAACATACCGTCTGGGTTAGCCATGCATATATTATCTTACTGCATTCCCACGAAGTATTAATCATTCCATCTACTTGCTTCCTATAACTGATCCAGAAGACGAATATTTATATACAGCATCCATCATTACGTCTCCGCTGCATCTATTTGCATAACACTTCATTTCAATTCCCACTCATTACTCTCCATTAAATTTTACATATCGCACAATTCGTTCAGTTATATATCTCGACATAACCATTTTCCTTCATAGCATAACCTCTTCACATATAACATAATTTGCACAATGTATTAAACTTCATTGAATCTTTATCCGCTTCAATGGATCATAATTCACCTCACAGAATAATATTTAATATTTAGTATACCATTATACCTCTTCATGACGTTCATCGACAAGGAATAATTCATACAATCTACACATCCTTTCTATGTCATTTCATTATGACGATTATTAAGCATGTTCGGCTTCCTAACCCAACTAAGAAATCCACTAAATGCATATGCTCTCATTTTGCTGTGTGAAAACTACACTCGTTCTCGCAAATAATCATACATTCCTCAGGTACCATAATACACTCAATCTATATATAATCACTTCTTCGAGATATATCGATTTTATTACAACTTAACCTTGCAATACTTAATTCAATCATTGCACTTCACTGAGTCACTTGATATCTTAATTACTTCAAAATTACTATAAATTTCATGAGGTTATTACATTCTAACTTAATTAAGAACTATTATTTAGTAAATTTAGCTTGTCAACTTCTGGCTATGACGACTTTGTAGCTCTCTGCACTACAGCTGTTGTCCCTGACCGCCTGGAAACCATGGATCAACTGGAGTCCACTCCTTCACCAGGTTAGTTGGCTGGGCAGTTACATATTCATCTCCAAGTCGGTCCAGTACGAATTTACCACCTCATGATCATCTTCTTTCTTGCGCTGGTGTCAATATAAAAAATTCCGACAAGTAATAGTTCATTTTAATGTTTCCTGAAGATTAACTATCACTTCAATACTCCTCTTATATTTGCTTACTGAGCTGACGACTCCCAAAATATTTAATACTGGGTTCAATGTATTTCCAGTCTTATCTTTGACTTAATTTTTGTATAGAATTTTATATAATAACTCCGTTCTTTAAGGTTAAAGAATCTCTCAATTCTGCTCTTCTGGAAATAATTCTTGGCTATTTTCCGTCCTCCGGTCTTCATCTTCAAATAGTCTTCGACGTGACGTTGTGGTCTTTGTCTGAACAGTTGATTAGCGTATTTAACTAAAATCTCTTTATTTCACCGCAATTCTTTTCCTCTACGCTGAATGCTTTGTATTACGCAGTATCTTCTTCTTAAGACAAGTAATTTTTGAGTATTCTACTTTAAATCGGCTAATATCTCTCTCTTCTCACGCACCTGTCCCTCCAGTATCTCGGCAATAACAACATATTAATATTTTCCTGTTTCTTTTCAAACAATCCACTTGGATCCCTACTCACAGCCTTTGAAATTGTGCGCTCTTTTCTCGATCTCGGCCTCCTGTGAACTTTTAAATTATAGTTCACTTTATATAATTCTGACTTGTGTGGGCTATACATCTACTCTGACGCCATTTTATTACACGGCTAATTAGCCCGCACTCATAAGTAACTGTGAATAAGCCCTTGCTCAATTGCCCCCTATCATTTGCAATTACTTATTAGACCCTGGTCATTAAGGCGCGCTCAACTGACACTTGCTCGTTAGCGACTGCACATTGCCGATGACCACACAGTTTTCAAGTATTTCCCCTTACCTAGACATTTTATCAAACTTGGAAGATAGATGGGTGTTTGTGCCACATTTAGAATTAATAACAATGCTATTGGCTTTACATCCCATTCACTACTCTCTTATAGTTTTTGGAGACTCGGAGGTGTCGCCATTTAGTCACGCAGGAGTTCTTTTACGTACGAGTAAATTTACTGACACAAGGCCGACGTTTTTGAGCACCTTCAAATACCACCGGACTGAGCCAGGATCGAACTTGCCAAGTTCGGTTCAGAAGGCCAGCGCCTCAAGCACCTTAACCATTCAGTATTTAGAATTAGATAAAATCTCAGCCTAAGTTAATCTATATAAACTTGATATTCCACTAAGTTCTTAAGTACAATGTGTCTATCATTCTTAAATCAGCCTTTTAGGCATATGACAGTACAGATTTTAAGACTCGAAGCTAGCACTCCGCTCATAAGCTAGTTTCAGTGAGTCTACACAGACTTCATAGATATTTTTTAAGTTCTGAACCCAAATCTCTAATCTCTAAGTGATGTAAACATTATGGTACACAATTAGGAGTCTCTAAAGTCCAAATCTATAAGCTCAAAAGGTTAAAATCAACAAGTGAGTGACTCCGTAGTCGCTGAGCTCTGAGAGCCTGAGATCGACCTCCATTACGTCCAAGTAAACAATTCAAAATTAGGCCTTACATCACCTCCCTAGTCCCACATAAACAATGAATACTCACTACCGTGTACATAACTCCTAGTTCAACTCCGAGTCCCTCAGGTTGTCTTCCATTACGCCCCTATCAGTGTAGAACGTTACACCATCTCCCTAGTCCCATTAGCAAAATGTGTAGCCACCATCTTGTTCCATGTCCAGCACCGAGTCCTGAAGCTCACCCTCCAATATTTCACATCTGTGAGTAAAGCATACGTTTTAAGCCTTACACCATGTCCCTAGTCTCACTAGTACAATGTTTTGCCGCCATTAAGTTCCAAGTCCACTCCGAGGGAGCTAATGCTTATGCACATTGCTCAAAGGTAATTGGAGGTGTGTTCTCAAGGTTGAAAGCAACATGTGGTCCAGTATTTTGTAGACTTTTAATTACCTCGATCTCTGTGAAGTAAAGGATGGAGAGGGAGGGTGGTAATGGCTTAGCTGTGTTTCGGTACATATGCATACTTTTCCCTGCCTCATTACTGCCCTCTTTAAATTTCTTACTGAATGTTGAGGCAATGGCCTTGGGGGAGGCAACTATTGTCATTATAGTAGAATGCACTTTGTGCTGATTTGCCGTGTGTGCTATTCAGGTATTAACACGTGTCTTTGCTGTTGATACTTATCTTCTTTATATAGTTTTTGTATGCTTCATTGATGAGTTTCTTGGTTGTATTCCTCACGCATTTATATTTGTCCCACATCAGATTGCTTGTACCGTGTTTCCGTTTCCTGTAAAGCATATTCCATTTGCATATCATTTTGACTATTTCTTTTGTGATGTATGGAGAGCTTTTCTTGGTAACGATGGGATGATGGCTCCTTAGAAGTTATGACAGCAGTCCCCAGTCTGTTTTCTTGTAGTAATAGACTTCTCCATTACATTTTTTACTGCCGGTCTCTTGTATTTTATGGTAGCTCTAATGCTAGATGTTCAGAGGATTACTTCTGTCTTCAGTACTGAGAATGGAGGTTTAGTAAGGACAAGAGTTTTCATTATACGGGTTGTTTCAGTAGTTTAATTTTGAAGAACACATTGTAGGATTCTACAAACAAAAGTTGCTGCCAAGGGACTGATGGGAAGAGGCAGGAGGTTAGGGCCATCATGCTGCTAGAACATTTCCAAGATAAAATCACCAGCCATCTAGATACTTTTATATTAATACTGTACATTTTGCATACGGCTTAGAGACAGTAGTGCGACTGAGATAACACTTCTATGTCATAGATTGACAAATTTAGCCTGGATTCACTAACAGACACATTTGATGGGTCTAAAGCAGCAAGAGTGGCCAAACCTCCCTGTATACGGTTCACATATTTCAGGCTGTGAGCATTAAATCAAAGCACAGTAACTGTCCTATTATATGCAGTCCAATATTCTGAGTTGCCAACATCACTATTTACACTGCATGATGTCATATTAAAAAATTATTCTGAGATTGAGGAGAATACATTTCCAACATGACCATGTCTGTACCCCGAATTAATTTTCTACAGTAGAGATCTATTAATCATTGCACATGTTCTCTGGACTGCCGAGTAAAAAATGTACATGTCACAAATAGCTAATTCACATGGTGTTTAGAATCACACACATTACACAAGCATTGGAATGAGATTCTGAATTTGGTCCTGGGTTCAATTTCATATCTCCACAAATGCAACTGAACACATCGCGAGGCGGGGAAATGATACGGGCAGTTTGGCAACTGTGCTCCCTCCAGCAACCCTCCATTCCCCAAGACGTCCGATACCCATTCCTGCGGTGAACTATAGACCCTCACTTCTACACCACGCCCAAGAATTAATCTCACATTTAGATACTATTAATAGGCGCTTATTAATCTCCAAAATCTGTATAAAATTCTCTGTTTGTCAAGAAGTATTTTGATGTTATTACACTTTATACCATTAAAACACCACACTAACTCGGAGAACTCGTATCACAACGGAGATGCTTGCCACAATCTTGAACTATTTTCTGGTTATTTTGTTGTGATGAGCAGCAGATTTTAATATTTGAGAATAACATTTATGCAAAACCAAACATTTGATTCCTTCACTTTCATCCAACAGAGCCAGACAAGAAGCAGTGTTGCCAACATTTATATCACAGAATATACTTTCCACCTGCCTGAACACTGAGGATGCCGAGGCCAACCTCTCGCTCTGAAACAACCCCTAATTTTGCTTTTGTTTACTCACTTAATTTATCTGTGCAAGGATGCATTTCTCAAACAGGTTGCTTACCTGTCACTCATGACTGTATTTAAGTTTTTATGACTTGATAGTCCTTGGAATATTGTGATGAGTGAGTGAGTGGTATTTTGCATATCTACCATACATTGCCTCTGATCACCAGATTATGCAGAAATCAGCTACTACGTACAATGTCAGATGTAAGAACAAGGATTGTAAAAGCCCAACAGGAGGCCAGTTAAATGCCACAGAGCAATTAAGACTTGACACATAGATAATTACATATCTCCAAACTGCATGGAGCAGTGTTTATAATGAGGTGATAGAGGTGAAGAAGAAAAACGAAGTACAGATGATGTAATATAACACTTCAGCATCTGTGGATCATTGCTGGATTTTCAGCCATTGGAACCCAGGATCAAATTTTCAAAAGTCAGAATAAATTTTGAGTATGAAAGCAAATTGAGTATACGGTCATCACACTGCAAATAATCAGGCCTTGAAATATAAGAAAGATTCCAGGCAGGGGTCCGATGTTATTCTTCCATCTGAAACAACATTAAAAATATGCACCTAACAGCACCAAGATAAAAATCTGTTATGCCATCAAACTGGCCAGTGTATTCCATGGCTTTGAAACATAACAAGCCACTGAATGTGACAGTAAATATATCAATATCTCAGAAATAATATTCAAAGTGTCGCTAATGAAAGAAATTGGGGTTTCGATAGAGGAATGCAAAGATGTACAGAGGTATAAAATGAGACAGAATCAGCAGGTTGATTCTCTGGACTGGTCATGTTGCAGGAATGGCAAATAGCAAGTTCATTGTCAAACAGACACCCCAGGAACACCTATTACAATATGGAGAAAAGAACTGGGATGGTAATATTAATAATCTTTGTACTAGCTCAGATACCGAGTGATGCCAACTAGGCGGCCTGCTGATCACTAGATGCTACAGGCTGACTTATTTTAATTTTGTGTAATTTTCTCCTGAGCCACGATCACACCAACAAGTTCAGACCACGAGTGAAGTACAGGAGACAGAATTCGAGAATTATCTGGTTGGACCTGAGCTTGCCTTGAACCCAAGATATTGGGATATCAAGGACTTCACTTCACCTCTTGACTGCAGAGGGAGCTACTGAAAACGTAAATAGCAAATTCCATATTGTCGAGGGTTAGAGGGGTAAAATCTAATAAAGGTAAACAGTACTTACTTGTCTTCTTCCTTGAAACAAGCAACCAACTGACCAACTGTTTGTTCATCTACACATATTTCATCCTTAATATCGGTGGAGGGCTGTAAGGAACAAATATGCAAAACAAAGTAAGAAATGTAGAGTAAGCAGATAACTAGAGTAAAAGTTTATAAATAGACATGACACAGCTGACAAAGTAAGCTCATACTTGCACAATAAAGATATCAATTTATTCTTCCTATCTTAAAAGGAAACCAAAAAGTGTCAAGTCAAAATTATATGAAAAACAAGAATAAGAAAAGGCATTCATAACAGGATAAAGAGGATTGCACTGGAAGTGGGAACAAAAGAAGAAGAAAAACTTGAAAGACAACAATAATGTCTGCAATTTTTCTACAATTTCCTACAACTTTCTGTCATGTGTTCATCCTATTATATGTTCTTAAATGAATGGTCGCTTCTTTGTTTCTTGTGTTCCCACAATGACTCTGACTGTCAAAGAGACATACATTGAATCTTAACCAGAGAAAGGTCAATCTCTTACATATCATGTTCAAGTTTGTACACAAATAGTCAGCTGTTGGACTTTTCATTGACTCTAGACAATATGAAGGATTTATCAGTATACACTTACAACATTTACATTCAGATTTTAAGGGGCAATGCTGACCGAGTTTTCTACGGATAGCAAGTACGCCGCATACCCGAAAGCCCCAGAATTGATTCTCAGACAAAAAGTAAGAGATTATTGCCAGACTCTAATGGCCAGTTGCTGGTCCAGTCAGTCTATATGAGAGCAATGAAGGTGCTAATTGATAGAGAGGTAGAGTCCTTAGTCTAAAAAGCCAGGAATAATAGAAAAGAAAATTTGTTGTGCTCAGCACACATCGTCTTGCAAACTGCATGGCATCAGGCTGAACAGAGGTCGCTTGGCAGGGTAATAGGGCTGGGACAGATACAACGCAACCGTTTCCGGAACACAACCGTTGTCGAATGAAACCGTTGCGAGAAAGTAGCAGTTGCAGTTGCGCTCTGCTGTTGCGTTCTTCGTCTGCACCGATCAAGTAGCGTTTCAGGTTTCGCAACTGGTACGTATACAAAACTGCCTTCCGCAATCGTTGGGTTTCTTGACACTGGGGTTTTCCAGTGTAACTCAGAAGTTATTGAATGAATCGCCGGACCTCACGGAAACCCATAATAGACAATGCTACCCTAGATTCAATGGCTTGAGTGTTGTAAGGTGCAGTTAGTCGAGTATTTTTAGAGTTGATCTTGTTAGGTATTCTAATTAGCCTCCATTCAGTCATGAAATACAGAATTATTGGATCTTTAGATGCCGTGACATTTAACATTTAAAACTAATAGGAAAACATAACATGACTTCAAATCCGACTCTGTAATGACAGGCACACTCACAAAGGCGATCGTGAGTTGAGACTCAACCTTTTACGAACAACTAAAAATTTAGGTATTAATCAAGTTTAAGGAAGGGAGAGAACTACGAGTATTATTCCACTTGTAGGTCGCAGAAAGTACAGTAGTTTAAGATTATTTCGTTATGGATTTGTAAATTACGTTGATGTTCTGATATATATATTTGTAATTTCTATGTTATATAGGCCTACGGTAGTAGATTTTTAAGACTTTCGGGGAGTAGGTATGAAATGAACTCGTCTTCATGTTACGTCGTTGAAATGTAAACAGATTGACAGTTCTCTCGTTCTCTTGATAAACTACCGTATCAATAAAGTTACCGGTACGCTGTGCAACCAGCAGGTTATTATTATTATTATTATTATTATTATTATTATTATTTTACAATTTTGTCTGGGTTCGAACCCCACTATGGGCAGCCCTGAAGATGGTTTTCTGTGGTTTCCCATTTTCATACCAGAGAAATTCTGGGGCTGTACTTTAATTGAGGCCAAGGCCACTTCCTTCCCATTCCTAGCCCTTTCGTATCCCATCGTCGCCATAAGACCTTCTCTGTGTCGGTGCAACGTAAAGCAAATTGTACAAGAAAATCGTTCAGGATAACAATAGAAAATTAATAATTATGTAGTCACCTGATTATTGCCATTTCTTGAATGTGTAGTACTGATGACATGTCTATGATAGGAATATTTTGGGAAGCCCAGAAGTTCATTTTCCAGGTTGTGGCGATTATTGTTTTAAGAGGAAGTACAACTAGGTAACCATCCTCTATATAACACTAATCAGAGAGAAAAAAATGGAAGGAATCCGACACTTCGAAAAATGAAGATATCGGCCAAAGAAAAGACAAGGGCCACGAAGGGCGTGAAAATGGAAGACTCCCTAGGCCTCGAATGCTGTAATATCGTCGGGGTCGGAAAAGAACAAGAGTTGATCAAGGGAGGTCGGAGAGGATAGATGAAAGTGAGGAGCCTGGCAGAAGGAAGTGGAACAATGGCAGGACTCAGCTAAGGGCCCCGTGGTCGCCAACCCACCTCCCAATTTAAGTCGCCTCTTACGACAGGCAGGGGATACCGTGGGCGTTATTCTAAATCCCTCACACACAGAGGGTGTTCATTTTCCAAATCTCGTTCAGAGTCTTGTGGAAGGAAATGCACTGACCTAATTCATTATTAGCGTCAACTTTATCAGCTCTCTTACATCGCAATGCTCATTTAGCCCATAATTCAACATATTTCTGGGAAGCTGAGATGGATATGTTCTCAGTTTTATAAGAAGCCCGTCTGGTAGCCATGTCGTTAAGGCGGCTAGTCTAGTTGGATTATTTAGTTATTTTTTTCGGGTTGATCCGTTTTGTTGTTTTCTGTATATTACGTACAGTTTGCCGACGTTTCGAATACATTGCAGTATTCTTTATCAAGGCGACTGAAATACCCCTACCCGATGCGAGGTAATCAGTCTCCCAGGCTGCAATCTCACTACGAGAAACGAGAGTGGTTCCTGACCTTGGACTAATCCGGTTGTGTCTTGATTGCGAACAAGGCAAAAACCGTCCAGATTCCGAACAACTAGATATACCTGTCTAGACTGCGAACAAGAGATTAGTGTTGACGTGTTGACGTGAGATACAATACAGATACAATTTTCAAAAAAGTCTCATATGTAATTTTTGTTCTAGTACCGGTAGTATTAACATTAACTGGTACATTGGGATGTTTTAGATATCCTAACCATATTTTTAAAAATATGTTTCTTATTGAAAATGTTTAATAATTTAGTTTGAGGTAATCTTACCATTTAGAAGATTATATTTTTTATTGTATAACATAACTAGAGGGGTAGTTGTTTATGGTGGATTAGTAGGAGTTATATTATTAATAGGTTATTATTATTATTTTTTCTTTTTTGCTAGTGGCTTTATGTCGCACCGACACAGATAGGTCTTATGGCGACGATGGGGTAGGAAAGGCGTAGGAGTTGGAAGGAAGTGGCCGTGGCCTTAATTAAGGTACAGCCCCAGCATTTGCCTGGTGTGAAAATGGGAAACCACGGAAAATCGTATTCAGGGCTGCCGACAGTGGGATTCGAACCCACTATCTCCCGGATGCAAGCTCACAGCCGCGCGCCTCTAACCGCACGGCCAACTCGCCCGGTATTATTATTATGCCAATGAAAGAAGTGAGTGGTTGCATCGACAAGGCATTAGCTTTAGAATACTGATTATTATTATTATTATTATTATTATTATTATTATTATTATTATTATTATTATTATTATTCAAAATAATACAAAAGAAGTCAAATAGTCAGTTTATTTGGAAACAAGCGAGTTTTTTCTTACATGCTTTTAACTTTTTTTTGTGTATTACCCAGTATTCCAATTGTGTGCACCAGAACTTGGTGTACCAAATGAGGGTTGATTTTTCTTGCCGCTTTCTTTATTGCCAGAGCTGGTTTGTGAATAAATTCAAATCTTCCTGATAATAATTAAAGCGGTTTTCTAAAGAACTTCAGAAGACTGTAGGTGCCTCTAGTGATGCATACTGCTGCCACAATCCACCTAGATAAGCAGCGTGACATATATAAAATCATATATTATTGCTCATTATATTTTCGCTTAAGCGCCTCTACTTTATGCCTGGCCGCAATCTCGACCCATTAATGTGTGTCAAACCCAAATCATCCCCTTCAGGTACCCAATTGTTCGCAATCTAATGTGTGTCAAACACAAATCATCCCCTTCAGGTACCCACTTGTTCGGAATCTAGACTGTTCGCAATCAGGACGACACCAACTATCCTACCCTTTCTGGCTGACGCGAGGTTCGTCCTGCGTGCTTATAATGTTGTGGTCTGTACTCTGTACTGACAGCCAATTTTCACTCAGAAACTGTCCCACTACCTGGCTGTGACACATACTTATTACTTCCCAGAATTCTCAGGAGACAGCCAGGGGGCTTGCGTCAGCCAGAAGGGGTAGGATAATTATATAAGACCAAGGTCAGGAACCACTCTACACAATACACATACTTTCCAGAATTTTCACGAGACAGCCTGGGGCTTACGTCAGCCAGAAAGGGTAGGATAATTATATAAGACCAAAGTCAGGAACTACTCTACACAATACACATACTTTCCAGAATTTTCACGAGACAGCCTGGGGCTTACGTCAGCCAGAAAGGGTAGGATAATTATATAAGACCAAGGTCAGGAACCACTCTACACAATACACATACTTTCCAGAATTTTCACGAGACAGCCTGGGGCTTACGTCAGCCAGAAGGGGTAGGATAATTATATAAGACCAAAGTCAGGAACTACTCTACACAATACACATACTTTCCAGAATTCTCAGGAGACAGCCAGGGGGCTTGCGTCAGCCAGAAGGGGTAGGATAATTATATAAGACCAAAGTCAGGAACTACTCTACACAATACACATACTTTCCAGAATTCTCAGGAGACAGCCAGGGGGCTTGCGTCAGCCAGAAGGGGTAGGATAATTATATAAGACCAAAGTCAGGAACTACTCTACACAATACACATACTTTCCAGAATTTTCACGAGACAGCCTGGGGCTTACGTCAGCCAGAAAGGGTAGGATAATTATATAAGACCAAGGTCTGGAACCACTCTACACAATACACATACTTTCCAGAATTTTCACGAGACAGCCTGGGGCTTGCGTCAGCCAGAAGGGGTAGGATAATTATATAAGACCAAGGTCAGGAACCACTCTACACAATACACATACTTTCCAGAATTTTCAAGAGACAGCCAGGGGGCTTGCGTCAGCCAGAAGGGGTAGGATAATTATATAAGACCAAAGTCAGGAACTACTCTACACAATACACATACTTTCCAGAATTTTCACGAGACAGCCTGGGGCTTACGTCAGCCAGAAAGGGTAGGATAATTATATAAGACCAAAGTCAGGAACCACTCTACACAATACACATACTTTCCAGAATTTTCAAGAGACAGCCTGGGGCTTACGTCAGCCAGAAAGGGTAGGATATATAAGACCAAGGTCAGGAACCAGTCTCGTTTCTAGTAGTGTGATTGCTGCCTGTTCGTAATAAACACTTACACAGCTGACCAGAAGCCACTTGGAATCTACGGGAGAAGCAGGCCTATATTCTCGGTGACGTCACTGGTTGAAGTTCGCTACGAGAGCAGTTAGCGCGGGAATACGAATGTGGCACCTCCTGAAGTTTTCAGCTCGTAGCTACTCCGGCTGGACAAAACACTAAAACAGTAATTTTAATTGTTGCATGCAGTTACCATTGTCGCAATAACGTTGCTGGCTGCTGCTGCGTGTTGTCAAAGGAAGGAAAAATGAGTGAGCGCTCCAAAACCAGTCATATGTGGATTTACTTTAGTGCTGTTAATGTTAATAATAAAACTGCAAAATGTGATTTGTGTGGGTTACAAATGCCGTACCGTTCCACGATTTCGAACTTAAAAAATCATATATCAAGGAAACACCCTACTGTGAATTTACAAGCAGAAGCAGACTCTACTACACAAACTACTAGGCGAACAGCAGACGTGTCAAATGATTCGGACATTGACGCTCCCACTCCAATTAGGCCACACTCTTCAAGTGGAACTGAAAATGTGATTGTCACACTAACTCCAGGAGCCAACAACAGAAACAACAACGGTGGAGCTTCTACCTCTTCCAACATTTCTAAAGGCAGGACACAAGCGAGTATTTCAAATTACATTCCAAGGAAGATCAATGTTGTTCAGAAAAAAAAAAAAAAATGGATAAGCTACTTCTCCGCCTGTTCACAAAAGACTTTCAACCATTTTGTCTGGTTGAAGATGATGGGTTCTCTAGTTTCATTTCAGCTCTAAACCCTTCATATGAGTTGCCAAATAGGAAACAAATTTCCTCAAATTTGATACCAGCTGCTTACGAACAATGCCGAAACGTATTGGAAAGAATGAAAGATGTCCGAAATGTGTGCCTAACAACAGACTGTTGGACTTCCAGTGTTAACGAAAGTTATCTTGCCCTCACAGCCCACTACTTGTCAACTGATTTTAAGCTAGAATCGATCCTTCTTGAGTGTATACAAATAGAAGGATCTCACACGAGTAAAAATCTCGCTAAGGAGATTAAATGCATTACTGATGCTTTCAATTTGTCCGATAAAGTACTAATTGCTGTCAGTGACAACGCAGCCAATATAACGAATGCTATTGTTAACGAACTTAAGTGGAAGCATTTTGGTTGTTATGCGCATACCCTCAATTTAGCTGTTCAGGATGCACTAAGAACCATAAAGCCTATACTGGACAAAGTTAAACACATAGTAGCGCATTTCAAAAGAAGCACCACTGCAGTGGAAAAACTTCTGAAATTTCAACGCGACTCAGGTGTAGAAAATCCTAAGAAACTCTTGCAAGATGTTCCCACACGCTGGAATTCCACTCTGTTTATGTTACAGCGGATAACTTTGCTTCAGGATGCTGTGAAGAGTTCATTAGCTCTCATTAATGTCGACATTCCCACTCTTACTTCTGATGAATGGAGAATATGTGCTGAGCTATGCAAAGCTCTGAAACCATTCGAGGAAGTCACTCATAAGATGAGCGCTGAAGGTTACGTAACCGGAAGCCAAGTGATTGTGTTAACAGCTGGATTAGGAAATGTTTGTGGAAAACTTTTGAAACAACCCTTCCATTCGACAGTGGTGGTAGTTGTGAATGAGTTAAATAAAGGCGTTACATAAAGATTTTCAAACATCGAACAAAGCAGAACATTAGGTCTATGTACTTTTCTAGATCCCCGTTTTAAGCTGTATGCGTATTCTTCACAGCAAGCTAAAGAAAGCATTAAGAAATACGTCACGGAACTTGTAGTAAAAGAACATCATGCACAGTATAATGAACAGAGGGGAGTAACCGGCAATATTGAAGAAATGACACCAGGTCATGCTGACAATGATGAACCAGATGAGTTTTCCGTATGGGCACATTTTCAAAGCGTGGTAGATAAAGCTCAACCTACGGGGACTGCCACTTCTAGAGCCATCGTGGAGATTCAGAGATATCTGGAAGATGGAGTCATATCACGGGACCAGGATCCTCTCCAGTGGTCGAAACAGAACTGTAATATTTACCCAACATTGAGTAAACTAGTTACGAAATATTTTCACGTGGTTGCGACTTCAGTACCATGTGAGAGAATATTTTCGAAGACTGGACTGATCATAAATAATCGTCGCACATCCCTCAAATCATCAAAGGTTCGACAATTAATGTTTTTGAATGCAAATGAAAAGTATATAGAAATGAAGTAATGTACAATATTGACTAGGCTACTGGGACTTGAGTTATGTAATATTGTTCCTACATTGCTATGTAGTAAACTTTGATTTATGTATGAGTTACTGGGATTTCAGTGATGTAATATAGTTCATATATTCCTGTGTAGTGCCTTTGCTGGCAAGATGTAGTGTTTACAATGCACTATGTCTTCTGATATGGGCTAGAGCAATTTTGTTACTTTCATTGATCTGTCTCAGTCTCATCCTTGGCTTTGACAAAATGAAAGTGACTGAGGTATGAGTGATGCTAGTAATACCATTCCTTCTGCAGCCAGTCCCTGCTATGAATGGTGTGAAAATATTGCTCATAGGGTCGGTTGGTGCATGCATTTCAGTGGGCTTGGCAGACTGATATGTAATAGCAACTTCTGGCTCGGTGAGGAAAGCAACGGGAAACTACCTCACTTCTCATTTCCCTAGTACGCCTCTTCAGTGATACCCAGGCCATCTATGACAGCTGATGGCGGAGCTGTTGAGGATCCAACCAGCCTTCGGGCTGAGGACTCAACATACACATTCCTATGTACTGAACTTTGTCATAAATATATGAGTTATTGGGACTACAATGATGTAATATTGTTTAAGAAATTATTTCTCAAAACACGCCATCAGATCGAATTCGAATCAAAATTTTAACACAATATACAATGTCATGTTCTATACACTACTTATAAATGTATTTATTTATTTATTATTATTATTATTATTTTATTTTACTTTTTTTGCTACGGTAGTTGCTTTACGTCGCACCGACACAGACACGTTTTATGGCGACGATGGGACAGGAGTGGGAAGGAAGCGGCCGTGGCCTTAATTAAGGTACAGACCCAGCATTTGCCTGGTGTGAAAATGGGAAACCACGGAAAACCACTTTCAGGGCTGCCGACAGTGGGGTTCGAACTTACTATCTCCCGAATACTGGATGCTGGCCGCACATAAGTGACTGCAGCTATCGAGCTAGGTACTTATAAATTTGAGAATTTTATGTTCCCAAGAAAAAAAGCTGTTATCAATTTTGTAAGACAACTTTTTCTCGGCTCACGATGGTTGGAAAACTGCATTCTTGGTCGCGTTGTAATCTTTATATATCCAATGGTTATGCTATGACTGTGAAATTCGTAAATGAATTCAATTCCTTTACCATATATCAGTTTGTGTTTATATTGGTTGTACTGAACTTTGTCATAAATGTATAAGAGTTATTAGGACTTCAACGATGTAGTAATGTACAACAATGTGTAGGCATTACAAAATTAAATATTACGATTTAACCTCCGTGGCTCAGGCGGCAGAGCGCCGGCCTCTCACCGCTGGATTCCGTGGTTCAAACCCCGGTCACTCCATGTGCATGAGAGATTTGTGCTGGACAAAGCGGAGGCGGGACAGGTTTTACTCCGGGTTCTCCGGTTTTGCCTGTCATCTCTCATTCCAGCAACACTCTCCAATATAATTTCATTTCATCTTTCAGTCATTAATCATTGCCCCAGAAGAGTGCAACAGGCTTCGGCAGCCGGCACAATTCCTATCCTCGCCGCTAGATGGGGCTTCATTCATTCCATTCCTGACGCGGTCGATTGACTGGAAAGAGGATGTGGATTTTCCTTTTCATTACGATTCAAGCACGCGGCAATTTTACATTCCTCTAATACACGTTTCCAGTAGTCTTAATAGGTAACAATGTGGTGTAGGGGTAGCTTGCCTGCCTCTCGCCCGGAGGCCCCCGGTTCGATTCCCGGCCAGGTCAGCCTACGTGATTAGAATTGACGAGGTATCTGACGGTGAGATGGCGGCCCCCGTCTCGAGAGCCCAGAATAAGGGCCGAGAGGTTGCGTCGTGCTGACCACACGGTCCCTCATTATCTGCAGGCCTTCGAGCTGAACAGCGGTCGCTGGGTAGGCCAAAGCACTTTCAAGAGCTTTAAGTGCCGTGGGAGGGGGTATAGTAAGTTAGAAGAGTGTTAGGAAAAAATTATATTACTACTGTCGACCAAACTATTATGCTCATTCGAATTTGGAGGTTGTTTGTGATACATGATACAACCAATAGGCCTATACAAATCCAATTGCACCATAATTTCCTCGTTTTATTTCACGTTACTCACGAACGTTTGAAATTTTAAATTTGTACTTCAATAATTTTGTATGGCAAATGGAACGCAGGAAGTGTCAGTTTTTAAACGTGCTTCAACCACGCGTCAAGTTCAAGAAATTTATTTCTCAAAACACGTCATCAGATCGAATCCAAATTTTAACACAATATACAATGTAATGTTTTATACATTATTTATACATTTAAGAATTTTATGTTCCCAAGAAAAAAAGCTGTTATCAATTTTGTAAGACAACTTTTTCTCGGCTCAGGGTGGTTGGAAAACTGCATTCTTGGTCGTGTTGTAATCTTTATAATATCCAATAGTTATGCTGTATGACTGTGAATTGGTAAACGAATTCAATTCCTTTATATCAGTTTGTAATTATATTGGATATAATTATATACATCACTGACTGGCCGGTACAACGGAAGACGTAGGGCGTTGCCGCACACTCCCTCATTTGTTTAGTAGGAGTACGTTATTTTGCAACCGTTTTATACAACGGTTGTCTGCGCGCAACTGTTTTGCCCAGCACTACAGGGTAATGCTCAAAAATTAGATGTTGGCTTTTTCAGGCGTTTGCTCTATTAACTAGCATTTCGTCTTAGGTCTGATACTAGACTCGTCAGAGTGGGATGTGTAGGGTCTGACACTAGACTCGTCAGAGTGGGATGTGTCAGACCCACTGATGCTGGGGTGCATGCAGGTGAACTTATCGGAAGCCTCTTATGTGGCACAGTCTGATAACTGCATACGGGAGATAAAACTCCACAATGGAATTAATGCCCACCTAGTAATTCCAAATGGTAATACTAAATTCCCATGGAGGGAATTAGATATTTTTCCACCAATAGAGCATATAAAAAATCAGACCCCACCCACTGATGCTGGGGTGTATGCAGGTGAACTTTTTTTTTTTTTTTTTTTTGCTAGGGGCTTTACGTCGCGCCGGCACAGATAGGTCTTATGGCGACGATGGGATAGGAAAGGCCTAGGAGTTGGAAGGAAGCGGCCGTGGCCTTAATTAAGGTACAGCCCCAGCATTTGCCTGGTGTGAAAATGGAAAACCACGGAAAACCATTTTCAAGGCTGCCGATAGTGGGATTCGAACCTACTATCTCCCGGATGCAAGCTCACAGCCGCGCGCCTCTACGCGCACGGCAAACTCGCCCGGTGCAGGTGAACTTATCAGAAGCCTCTTATGTGGCACAGTCTGATAACTTCACCTGCATACACCCCACCATCAGAAGCCTCTTATGTGGCACAGTCTGATAACTTCACCTGCATACACCCCAGCATCAGTGGGTAGGGTCTGACACATCCCACTCTGACGAGTCTAGTGTCAGACCTAAGACGAAATGCTAGTTAATAGAGCAAACGCCTGAAAAAGCCAACATCTAATTTTTGATATGCTCTATTGGTGGAAATATATCTAATTCCCTCCATGGGAATTTAGTATTACCATTTGGAATTGCTAGGCGGGCATTAATTCCATTGTGGAGTTTTATCTCCCGTATGCAGTTATCAGACTGTGCCACATAAGAGGCTTCTGATAAGTTCACCTGCATAGCGATTCTCGCCAGCCAGCGCTTCCTAACGAACCGGAGACGAACCGCCAGCCAGCGAAAACCACCCGGCAGAGCATCCTAGCGGAGCAATAGGTATCACCTCGCCTACAGACCAGTAAGCTGCCTCCTCTTATTCTATCTCCGTCCAGCGAGGGCCCCTACACCGTAAGCCGCTGCGGCTCCCCAGTGGAGCTTAAAAACGCAGACGGACAGGTGGACTAAGCGGCACTCGAGGGGTTTCACTCCAGGACAGTTTGGTTTGGTGTAGGGGCCCACGGAGTGCAGCCAGGAGTGTCTCCCGGTCTTACTGGGTGCACCCACCGATCTCCAGGAGTGCCAACACCTATTAGCACTAGCAAGTGACAGACAATTAGAACTAGTGATAAGAAGCGCGAAGCGCAAGTTAATAGTGCTGAGAATTCTGCTTAGTGCCAGTGCCCTACAGTGCTCAGTGAATTAATTAACGTCAGTGAACAGTGCTCTGTGACTGAATTACTATTTTATAAACTGAGTGGACAAGATGGATTCAAGCACGGCAGTTACTACCACCACCACCATCTCCCAAGCCGGCATGGACCAGCTTTTCTACAGCCAAGCACATAACTCCGTGATGTGCCCAACCAGCTCAAGTACTAGATACCACCAACTACCTATAAACCCAGCTCCTACCCGAGAGTCCTCCCACCCAGTATCCAAGCGACAGCTCACCAGTCCCGCAGACAACAGTGAACCCAGAACCAAAATACAAGCGACAGAACAGGAAATCGTCAGGAACAACCCCCCCACCCCCACCCAATACCTTTACCAATCAAGAATCCCCTCCCCCCTCTCCGGTGCAAGACGACCCGTCTCCAACTCCCGGACCCTTCAAAAGCCCCCACTGGAACCCACGCCTTCCTTATCAAGGAACCAGCTCCAGAATTTAAAAACCCACAAAAAATCTTTGCAAAACTTCTTCACTTCAACTTTCAACGCGAAGAAATCGCCGATATTCGCCCAACAAATAACGGGGTCATCCTTAAGCTCATAGGGGAGGGCGCCGCACGACGGCTCATGGGCTCAGTGGGTGCAGCCCAATTCGGCTCATCCGAACCCCTGAAACCCCTATCCCCACCCGCACCACCCCGTCACAGTTTACTTAGCTGCGTAATCCGTGGGGTGGACCCCGACATCCCAGACGATGTGATAGGCCAAGAACTAAACGAGGAAGGTATCCCCGTCCAAAAAGCATTCAAGATAAAAAACAACACGGGGCCCACCTACATGGTAAGAATCTTGCTCCCAACCTCCCAGGACGTCGACCGCGTACTAACCAATGGAGTATCTATTTTTAGACACCACCATCGGGTGGAACCCTCCCGAGCACCAGCGCCCCAACCCATCCGATGTGAGCGGTGCCTATCATACAATAAGCATGACACAGCACACTGCAACTCCGTAAAACCAGTGTGCAGCCACTGCTCACAGCAGCACTCCACCTCCCGATGCCCAAACACCCAGCTCCCCCCGAAATGTAACACCTGCGGAGAGCCCCACCCTACCTACTCCCTCAAATGTAAAGCCCGCCCTCAACCACCCGAAAACCGCCCAGAATTAGTAGCCCCATTCCGCACCATAGACCCTCCCACCCCACAAAACCATTCCCTCTTCCCTCCCCCATCCCTCGAGGACATAATTCGTTTTGTAGCTCTATCCCTCATGAACATCCACCCATACCACAGACCACTGGTCCTAGCCCAACTCCAGGCAGCAGCCAATCAAACCCTCAACTCCCACTTCCAAACCACCCACTCCGGACTGAATACCCACTTCCACTTCACCCGGCTTGAAACATTAGTATAAGAAGCACCCACAAACTACCCGAGTAAAAATCTTCCCACTATACCAACCCTAGGCTAGCACTCCCACCCACTATCGCTCCCACACCCCCACCCGATGGCGGCAACACGTAAGGAAAGTAAGCTGTGACACCCTACCCGCCACAGAATTACCGCCACCCAAACCCCTGTAACCCATCAACCTACCTAAACCACAACCCTATCATCCCCTCCCCAATTAAAGCCCCACGAGCCCTCGTCGGAACCCCCCTCCCCTCTACATAGCAGAAGTATACATTACATGTACTAACATTTATCTCATATGTTTCAGAAGGAGAGTACCCCCAACAACAAGGCAAGAAGAAATTATTGTAAAATTACAATTAAAACCAACACTTGTAAATAGCACGGTGAACAACTAGGAAAATGTAATTAAGACAAAACTTGTAAATATCCATGTAAATATCAAAGAATCTAAACTGTAAATAATGTAAATAATGTAAAGTAAGTAACCGTCTATTGTAAATATCCTAATAGCCCCCCAATAAACTCAAACAATCAAACCGGGGGCAAGGGATATATTTCCATATATTTCCAAACTATAACTGTAAAAACAATACGTTGGAAACAAATCTTTAACGAAAACAGCAAGAAGACCGGAAACATCGGAACAAGACTGATAATGTTAAAAACCAATATGTAAAAACACCAAAATTGTAATTTGTAAATATTTTGTACTTACTGAAAAAATCAATAAATACTTAGCCAAGAGGTCGAAACCCCCTCCCAACTCCTTCACAGAATCAAACCTATCCCCTCCGCCCACAATCTAATTAATCCTCCAAACCCACCAACTCTCCTGGCCAGAGAGAAGGCGTTACCTTCTAGGTGGCCCACCCCTCCCCTTCGGGGAGGGGAATGAAAACATTCCCCTAGTCCTAGTCACCTGCATACACCCCAGCATCAGTGGGTAGGGTCTGACACATCCCACTCTGACGAGTCTAGTGTCAGACCTAAGAAGAAATGCTAGTTAATAGAGCAAACGCCTGAAAAAGCCAACATCTAATTTTTGATATGATTTTTGATATGCTCTATTGGTGGAAAAATATCTAATTCCCTCCATGGGAATTTAGTATTACCATTTGGAATTACTAGGCGGGCATTAATTCCATTGTGGAGTATTATCTCCCGTATGGAGTTATCAGACTGTGCCACATAAGAGGCTTCTGATAAGTTCATCGCCTCTCCAAGTTGAGAACCGATCTACGTCACTTTTAATACGGCTAGGGAACACTCCAGCTATAACTCAGTGCCCTAGCCGTGACAACAAAGCAAAACTGGGCCTGACACCAAAACGGAAGTCGGCCTCCCCCACAATGCCCAACATAATCCTCAATGACGTAGATCTCACCGCCACAGACGAAATAATCCTTCGTCTACTCAGCAGACACGGAATAGCAGCCACCAACGCCACCAGGCTACTGGAGAACGGCCTACCAACGGACAAATTCCTAATTGAACTAGCCACGCCAGAAGAAGTCCACCAGGCACTGATTAATGGAATATACATCTCCGGGAAATATTTCACCACAGATCCATGCCCAGCCCATCTAGAAAAAGAGTTCGAACGCAAACCGGGAACCCAGCCACCTCGCCAGCCACCACCAATAAGAACACCGCCGTACATCCCACCTCCACATCCTTCAACCCATCCGCTTACCACCTCAGTCACTACCATCACCACCACAATGGCTACCACTCCCGCCCGCAGCGCTCCAAATACCCCTATAACCACCACCACTATGACCCACCCCATACCCATCATGATGTCCCCAACCACCCTCCCCAGCCCAACCCGGCCAACGACTAATGAAGAAATTCACAACAAGACCATGGAAACCAGCAGACCAAGTACACCAGCTCCCGAGTCCGAGAACATCGAAGCAACGCCACCAGCACCAGACCCCAGCACAAACAACACCAACCCCAGCTGCGTCATCAGAGGCGTGAACCCAGCCATCCCAACAGAACTAGTAATACAAGAACTACGGCGAACGGGCCTGCAACTGAACAAAGCCACCAGGATCCACAGCACAGGCGGGCCAACCTTCATGATACGCCTTCAACCTCAGCTTCCCGAAGAAACCCAACGTCTCATTCAACACGGTCCTTGGTCACCTGCATACACCCCAGCATCAGTGGGTAGGGTCTGACACATCCCACTCTGACGAGTCTAGTGTCAGACCTAAGACGAAATGCCAGTTAATAGGGTAATGCTCGTCAGAGCTGCAGGGCCATGGGTTTTGGTTTGGTCTTAAAACGACTCTGTTCAAAGAGTACAAAACTACCGAATACGTTTCCTAGAAATGAGCGTAACTGCCTAACATTTTTTTAAATATCACTCAACAGACGTACGCAATGTTAGATTAATGTTATCTCTCTGGCTTTTTTGAAAGAGAGAAGCCTTAGATTTTGCTTCCTCACAAGTGAACCTTCCACTGTTCTAACAAAGGTGAAGGGATCAATTTAGTTAACTGTCATTGTGTATTTTATCAACAGAGCAAAATCTCAGATGAGTCTCTTCAGGATCGGCTGCATCTAAGGATATGCCACGTAGCACATGTAGAATTATACTGACTTTGATGTAAAATGTTATACCAGAAAGGCAACCCCATTCCGTTCACAACATCAAAGCTGTAAACAACAATCTATATTAACTTCATGAGAAGAAAATTGTTTTAAACTTTAAACTAATTAACACGTCAAGAGTGTTGTGGTTGATGGCGAGCTATTTTGTCAGCAGCCATCGTTTTTGAGTTGATCTGGGAGTCGGTATCCTTTTCTGTCTAGATGAGCAACTTGACTAATATTCATGTTTGTTCCATAGTTATATGCGTCAGACTTATGTAGCTTTAAGGGGAACATTCGTACTTTGAATACGTTGTCCTTATCAATGTACTGATCTATTGTTTAATTTGTTTGCAGGAGAATGTCAGAAGTAAATAATTAAGATATAAGGGAAGCAAGAAGATCAAGATAAACATGTACAGCAGAGGATTAACCCTCCCCCAGCAGGCTGGCAGGGTGGCTGGTAGCAAAATCTACTTCAGATAGTAAAGAGAAATTTGAGATGTGTTCTCGGGAGAGCTTCACTGTGTTACGAAGAGATGACGACTCTCCTGTGTGAGTGTGAATCCGTGGTTAAATCCTGTCCACTTACCTACTTGCGTGAGAAGCCTGAAGATCTGAACAACTTTCACCTTCAAGTATTTGGCAAGACGATATCTGCATGGGAATACTAGATTTCGATCAACTGGGTTCTGTTAACTCATCAAGAAGATTTTGATGTATACTACAGTTGCAACAAGAATTTGAGAAGAGTACCTAAGTCCGTTGATCCAGAATCAGTACAAAATGTCTACAAACACTGGAGAAGTGGATGTGGTGCTGGTTGCAGCTGATGAGAAGAACTGGATCGACTGGCCATTAACAGGGGTGTTGGAAGTGTACCATGGGAAATAATTCGAAGAGTTTTGAGGTTGAAAACATTGTCAGCTGTGGTGACTAGTGCACATTAGTGACTTCTGACACTGCGAAAGAGGATGCTAACGACTGTCTCAGTAAATTTCACTCTCATGAACAGTCTGACTGATCAGACTCCTCAAAGTCGTACTATAACAGCACGTCTACGGTTTCATGTGAATATAAAAAATGAGTGATTTACAATAAATGTGCAGTTCCTTTCAGGTAGAAACAGAGTTTCTCACAGGCTACGTGCTTTAGGAATTAAGACTCTAAGACATTCCGAAAAGATATCCCATCATTAATACTCTTATCAAAATAGTGTACATGAGCAGAAAGTTTTGCAAATAGATTTCCAGAAAAAGTTGATAGATTTCAAATAAGGTTGGCCATGTATATTTTTTGGGAGAGTAGAACAACTGTTTCAGGCTTCACATAAATCCCCAGTCAATTCATGGATGATGAAATTATATTGAACCTAAAATTTATCCATGGATAAGAATATTCTGAATATTCCAATACATCCAGTAGATTCTCAGTTACAAGAACTCAAACAACAACAAAAAGAAAGGCAAGACCCCAAAGCTAAAACATATTTATGCATCATTATTACACCTGAAATGGATAATTATAAGAAAATACAGATTACAGTCATTAGTAATATGCATGGCTTATCAGTCCGTGGACTAGAATGATGCAGCTTTCGATGTCAATTTATCCTGCCCTAACAGCTTCTTCTCCAAGTAGTGCAGGGTTTTCCCCAGATATTTTGTCAGCCAGGTATCAGGAATGAGTGGCCAGGTGGCGAATGCTATGTACTAAAACAGATATGAAAAATTTCAATTTATTCCCCTCAGAGCATTCACATTAACAGACAGATAACAGTAACTGCAAACTTAGTGTTATTATCATGAACAATAACACAGAGTATTTTGAACTCCTTGTCTCGTTCATAATCATTCAATACGGTGATTACCATTCCATTGCTATGGAGTGCCATACAGGTTTTGATGTCATGCGGAACACCTAAACATTTAAACACCAATGTAATTGATGTAATTATGCTGAAAATAATGATTGTACATTTAACTAAACAGGTTTACACTATGTAATTAGCGCATATAGAGGTTATGTTAGAAGGGTGGTCTGCAAACACAGCAGGGCGGTGTGTCAATTAAAAAGGTCTTAGAGCACGGTATTTGAACATATCTTTACTACAGTCCTTTCAAAATACTAACGTCATCGCCTGCCATACCATTCTAAACCTCCAGACTTGCTCCCTAACTAAATGGCTGAAATCCTGCAGGACATTGTTTCTAAAATGATAACAATAATAAGGTTGTTATAACATTTCTTCAGTTGTTGCAGGATTCATAGAATATTAATACAGCTGTTGCAGTACCTACAGCCACACAATCAGGTCAGGTGATACCAGTGTTATAATATTACGGTGGAAAAGGAGGTCAGAAATTTTCCCATTAACTGGTTTTTAAATGAAGTATAAAGTGAATTTTCATATCAGTGGAACACTTCTCATGAGCCCTGTAAATTCCTCACCCTAACAAGGAATAAGAATAGTACTCCCCTAGTTTTACCTATCTGTGCAATCTCAAAAGTAACAGTGTAGGAAGCCTCAAGAGCATTGTGACAGTTATGCTGTACCTTGAAGCATTGCAGTTGTAGTTATTATAATTCTGATAATTCCAAAAGTGCAACAAGTTGGGACTGAATTTTACTGATGAATAGAAGTTGAATTGTTACCTGGATGAGTAACTCTCAGGCTGCTGGATTGGACTCAGTACTGAGGTATTTACATATCCTTCTAGGTTGAATCACTTTTCATGTTTCGGGGACATATTTTGATGGCATTATTTATGTACCAATACAGATTACTTACAATTACAAGGACACTAATTTCAGAAACTGTCCCTACTGCTCCATCCAGGAGTACCGTCAGCATTACTAACAAGCTGTGACCATCCTGAGCAAGACATAGATTGTTCAAGTAGAGGAGAGTATATAATTCATCCCGCTCCCATAACTCTCTTAAATTTGTTTTTCAGTGGCCTCAACAGCTGTTGGATGTTCTGCTTGTTTCTCATGAATATCATTCACAAAAACTCAACAGAATGCTTCATGGTAAGGATAATGTAGCTCTATCAATAACAAAGGAAGATATAAATTATGTGCAAGTAGAGGGAACACAGCACAAGAAATTGTACAAAAACAACTAAAGACTTGAAGAAAACACAAAAAAAATCCCTCCACAACCACAGAGGCCAATTACATAATTAACCGAAAAATCCAGTTATCAAGGTTGACCATCAATGTCATAAAATCTATCCAACCAGGATAAAGGACGAGTAAAAATCAATAATTAGCAAACTCCTCATATACAAGTCACTATAAATATGTTGTTGCCAAAGACGATATTATGGAATGATCAACACTGCAACAATGAACACGATCCTCCCAAGATATCAGGTGAAAAGTATCTGATCAGTCACAATCAGTAATTTTGTCATGAACAGTAACCTAAATGTCACTATAGTAGTTTACCAAACGAAGAAAGTGTCCACAGCATTAATATGATCCTGAATCAGCACTAAGTTTCAGATACTGATATCTCAAAATCACTGGGAATCTAACCAGGGCCCTGTAGGTAAGATGAAGGTCCTCATTATCTAAAGAATAGAGCCTGCCCAGTTAACGTATACTGAAAATGGTTAGCGTTATGTAACCAAACATTAAACTATCCATGGGAAAAATAATCTCAACAACAATCCACTATTTCATATAACAATGAATGACATCCAGCATGCCATCACCACTCATCTGATGGCCACAGACAGCGACAACATAACACTACACCTGCACGACTACCACCTATGAAAGAAGAATACAATAAAACATCCGACAAAGTACCTTTTAAAAGTTGGAGAATTTATGCCTCATGTTATGTGCCGAACATAATTCCAGATGGAATACTTTGTAACATATAGTTCTGAAAATGTGTTGAATATTGTGAAATTTCACCGTTCTATATTTGCATCAGTAGGAACAAAAATGGAGTTCAAGCCATTAAAATGTCAATGTGAAAGCAACTAACATCGGTATGAACCAAAATGATAAACTTTTCAACCGGTAGTCACCGAAAGAACCATACTTAGAAGGCTGTGAAAAAAGAATGACAGAAGCAGATTATTTAAACCAATTATTAAGAAAAAAAGAGAACTTCCATTAGAACATTCTTCATCATTCTGCATTACTGCAAGCAAGACAGAGTCGAGCAAAGAAAGAAAACAGCTTATCAGATTTAAAGATCAAATATTGACGGAGGATAAAATCCGCGGCAGCCCGCTCAACGTCAACTTTTAAGATCAAATTACTGCAAGAAATTTAAAGACCAGCAAAAGGAGTTAGCAAGTCTGGTACAGCAATACGTCACGGCTCGACTTAGAAGTTTTATATTTGTCTGATACTGCATATCGTAGACAGCAGAGTCCAACCAGCTGTCAAGTGCATTTCTAATAAACACGGAGAAATCGCATTCGCTCTGCAAGCGAGAGTTTTTACCAATAATAGCTTAAATAGAACTACTATATTGAGACTAATCGACCCAGAGCACATTTTATTCTGATATCATAGGCATTACAAAACGAAGATTAATTGCAAGATGACGACACTAACTAATACATTGTATTATTCTGTTCCAAACGTACCAGAGACCACTATGATGTTGTAAAAGACCAAGGCAAAGACTACTCCGACTATGGTGGCGCTTTACGACGTTGATGACGCAGGAGGATTGAAAGTCAGCTGAGAAGACGAGATGGTCCCAATTACCTGAAGCAGAACCATGGACCGAAGCCTACCATTTCCGATGACCAGAAGCAAGATGGCAAACAGGGTCCAATAAGCAAAGTTAAGTCCGCTATGAGTCGTTTTTCGTAAGTAGAAACCGTTATTTTTGGCTATGTGTTGATATGTTTTGTGACACTGTGCGCGCGTATAAATATATCGAAGTGAGATTACATGGATGTAGGTATTCATCTGATGTTACTGTCAATCCCACGTGTAGGCGTAATATACCAGTGAAAGCCGTTCGCAACATTATCAATGTGGTGTGAGAGAAGGTAATAGATATTTTTAATCATTTTCAGTGGAGTGTTAAAGTGTAATATGAGTGTCAATATACATGTGTGATGGCTTTATCGGAATAGCAAGTTAAGAGATCGTATTTAGGGAATGTTTGCGACGAAATGTAGTAGTACAGTTTCGTATTAGGATACTTTTCTCTGACACTATGACGGTAAGAATAATGTTCTTATATGTGAAGGTTATGGCACATTTGCATCGTATTTAATGAGATGGGGTGCTTGTAATGCATTGATATGGATATTACGTGATATTTGGAATGGTAAATGGCGAATGAAATAATAATATAAGCAGATGTTAAGTTGTGATGGTGATATTTATTTTTATTTGAGAGGTTGGTCATAGTAGTCTTCTGTGAGATGATGTTATGTCCAAATTATGCATTCTAAGATATATTGAAACGTGCTGCTTTCAATTACTGTTTTTATTCCCAGATACACTCAAAGTAGGTTAGGATACGATCTGAATGCCATCAATACAGTGTTGTTTTGAGTATTTAGGATCATCAAATGAGCCAGGAGGCTAGTAATGATAATATTTAGGCCTTCACTGAGTTATTTATGACCATTTTCAAGTACTCTCACACATGATAACCTAATTTCTGATTTTATGTGAGCATGTTGATACATCACTGGTGACTTATTCATATACGGATTTTTAGAAGAAGGTAGAGTCTTCTAAAATGCCAGTTTTTCCACTTGTGGTATAATTTGTGAGAAATTCAATGAAATACACTTGGCAATGCTACATTCAGCCAGATATGCACTTAAATTAAATTTTAACCTGGATTAAGGTAATAATTATGTGAATTAACCACATAAGCCATATGATAGTATTATTTTGAAATCAATCACGACTTAGAGCGGACCTGAGTTTGCTTATATGGAGATCGGATTCTATGAAACATGAAGATAAAGGGAAAATTCAAGCATATTATTTAACTGAAGTCCTTAGAAAACAGACATTGCTTTCCCATATGTTTTTCTACTGTGTATGGACACAGATATTAGGTTTAGCCCAAAGTGACATTCGTTTCACCAGTCATATTTGAGTTAAAGGTTAAATGACAGAACTTTAAATGACTTCGAGGAGCAATTCAGCTCAGAGAGAAGAGATTCCAAATCTTAATGAATTATTTATTTGGCAATTTTCACTGCGTTCTACATTCTGTTTAAAGACTATAATCTGGAATGATGTATATGTTAATGAATGTAATTTTCCTTTCATTTTTAACCAATTAGATGCATCTAATTCTTACAACTCTATTTAGTATGTTTTACTTAATTAATATTTTTAATTTTTCAATTGATTCTTCGAACATTATTTATATATTACTTAGATTTTCAACAGGCCAAGGTATTAATGAATCGATAATTATGGCCTAGATTTCAGCTACTTATTACAAGTTTTCCAAACTTATTTTCTTATCTCAACTTAACTGTAACTGATTGAAATACAACATTACGAAGCTACCTACGTTGTGTGAGACATTTTCAACGAGATGTTAGGTAACATTTCCTTAGTATTTGGACTGAATAGTCAATAAAAGTTGAATAGTGATTATTCATAATTCTTTTAATGCCTACTTAGTATAAGAACTAGATGTAAGACTGTAATAACTCATTTTTAATTGCGATTTCATTGGCGACACATGCGAATCAGTTGAAATATTGTATTGACCTAATATTTGCGATTAATTTGGTGACATGCAAGTATGGTATCCGACTGATAGCGTATAGGAGACGTCCTTCTGCGAAGGTTGAGATTTACCATAGGCCATCGGCGTACTTTCTCAAGCGGAACCCATAACCCGGCAACATTAATCACATAGAATCATTTATATCAAGAGCTAGTCTTGATCTCATGTATCCTCACCTGGACGCGGGAATGGAGCATGTAGTTTTGTCGCCCATACGCGTGGCAATTTAAGAGAAAGACGCCGTGGTCAAGAATGGTTGGTCGCCAGATCATGTAGATTTGTCGCACAAGGTGTTGGCAAATAGAGAAAGACACTGTGCGAAAGAGAAATTGGTCGTCAAACCATGTACATTTGATGCCACAACGTGTTCGCAGTGAAGAGAAAGGCATTGTGGTCAGGAAATAGAGTCGCCGAGTCGTGTAGAATTTGGCTGCACAAACATGTGGCAGTTTGCGAGAAAAACTTACTGAGGAAATCTTGATAAGAGGGAAAGGTATTTCAGGAGTTGATTGACAAAAGATTTTCGAACGTAATGACGAGATGATTGAATGAAAATGGGAGTATCGTACAAAACTTATTTGTATCTGGTAAAGAAGTTGTCGCTTGACCAGATAATTATTTTTTATTATGGGATCGAAGAGAACACAGGAGGACATTGAACTGTGAAGTCGAGTAGATGCCCAATAATAATAATAATAATGAGAAATAGGAGAGAAAAATGGATGGATGAGCTGAAGGAAATGTCCGAGGATGACTAAAATCAGTCGAATTTCAATATAGAGAAAGCTGATGTAGAGTACGATGACTTTACAATTGTAAATATGAATAGTTGGAAATGAATTTAAGGAATGTTTTTAATATGCTAGTCGCAATTTATTAGGAAATAACTTAGACATAGGAAATAGATGGTAAGAAATTAAGTCATTTGAACCTTTTAATTATTCATTCCAGAATTAAGACTTGGAATCTCAGTCATTAGGATAAACATCTCATGTTTCATAGTGTAATTGGGTCAACGTCGTGAGCAAAGCCTAGTCTGAGTAGTTAAGCCTATATATTTAAGCATAGTAGAAGTACACTTGGGTGAGATAAGTATAAGAATATTGGATAAATTGAATTATACAGAAGTTAGGGCAAAATTAGAGTATTATTAGGATTAATAGAGAATTCGGGAATAATACGTGAAAGTCAAGATGTCGACGTTAAGCCAATTAAGAGCACAATTTGAAGAGTACCAGAAGGAACAGGAGGAGAAACAAGAGAAATATCAGAAAGAACAAGAAGAGAAGGAAAGAAGACAGAAACAAAACAACGGGGAATGTTGCAAGCCATAAAGGAAATGGAAGAAATGAATAAGAAGCAGAAGGAAGAACAGAAGGAGAAAGAGAGAAAACAGAAGGAAGAACAGGAGGAGAAAGAGAGAAAACAGAAGGAAGAACGGGAGGAGAAAGAGAGAAAACAGAAGGGAGAGCAATAAGAGAAGGAGAAGAGGCAGGAAGAAGAGAGAAAGAAAGAGAAACAAGAATGGGAAGAGAAATATCAAAGACTCGTGTAAGAAATGAGGAAGGAAAGGAGAGAAGATCAACAGGAGATGATCAGGGAACTGGAGAAGAAAATGGAAACCATGAATGAAGAGAAGAAAGAAGAATGGCAACAGTCAACAAAGACAACGATGGAGGAAATCACTAGTAAACAGGAAGAGAAACAGAAGCAGATGATGGAGGAGCTGAAGAAAGGTCATCAGGAGCAGAAGGAAGAATTGAGTAAATATCAGGAAAAGATGGAAGAGGTAACTAGGGAGCAAGAAGAAAGACAAAATAATAATGACGGAGATGAAGGAAGAGATCTTGAAAATAGGATCAGATATGGACAAGATCAAGAACAACATGGATGAATGGAAAGCCGAAATTAGCGGAAGTATGGAGGAGAAGAACCAGAAAATACAAGAAGAAATAAATGATATCAAGAAAGAGATGATAGGGAATAATAATTATCTCAAATCTTTAAAGGAGAATGAGATAAAGAACCTGACGGACAATATGGAAAGACTGCATATAGATTCCCAGGAAAAATGGAAACAATGTGAGGAGAAGATTGGGAAGTTAAGCGATGAGATACAGACAACAAATACCGATTTGGAAAAGAAATATGAACAAGCTGCAGATCAGATCCAGAACAAAATAACGGAAATAAGAGACGAAATTGAACAGAACAAAGAAGAGCTAAATCAGAGGATGAATAAATCTGAAGAAGGGCTTAGGCAGATACAAGCTCAAATACGAGAAATTCGAGAGGAAGGACAGGGAAGAACCGTTATGATATCCAGCGGCGAGCGACATAAAAACGTTGAATTCCAGATGAATGAGAGAGAAGCTACATCTATACCAGTCACGCGTTCAAATCACAGTATTGTGGAAATGAACACGGAGAACGGAAGCAATGGGAGTCCCACTATAATTAATGTGATAAAAAAATTCGACGATAGGCCGAAACATTTTAATAATACAACTAGTATTTCGCCAAAACGTTTTCTTCGAGAAATGGATGACAATTTTAAGGAACATGGTATCCCTGAAGAGAAACAATTGAAAGTAGTAGAAAAACACTCGGATGCGAACCCTAGTTTGTGGTTCCAAGCATTCAAGTACACCTTTCATGAATACAATTACTTCAAGACAGCATTCTTGCAGCGCTTTTGGAACCCGGACGTACAACAAAACCTACGTTTAGAACTCTATTCCCGGAAGTACGCATCTAATGGTCAAACAGGGTACAGCGATTATTTTGCTTACCAATTTCACCAATTTCAAGATCTGGATTCGCCACCCAGCGAACTTGAAGCGATTAAGACCATACAACGTCAATTTCCATTAGATGTCCAACGATTATTAGCTACTGCTAACCCATTAACCGCAGTACAGATGGAAACAACGCAAAGGCAGATCGACATGACTACTGTACCACATCCCCACAGGGTAGTTAGGAACACTTACGGTGAAGAGACTGTTGACGTGCTTACGCAGGATGACACGAGCAGAAGTACTCCGGATGAACGAAGGAACACAAACAGAAAAAGACAATGGGGTAACCAGGAAAGTGGAAGAAAGGAGGAAGAGAAATGCCACTGCAGAAAGGGATCCTATGGTCAAGGAGCGTATATGGGAAACAGGAGATACAGGCCCAATATGCGACTTAGGAACCAGTACAGAGAAGGCAGAGGAAGGAACAACTTCAGAGAAAGACCCCGATACGAAAGAAGAAATGTTAGGGATAGCCAAGAAAAAGAAAGTTATAACAGAAGTTACATACAGGAATTGAACGAGGCTCGAAACGATAAGATCAAATGGGAGAAGGCTATAAGAGATCAAGACGTGAACGCTGACGTAGAAGGAGCAGAGAGTCTTGAACTACAGAGATATAAGAAAAGAAGACAGGAAGAACAGGCACTCAATCCTAACACGAAAGAATTCGAGTGTAGGAGAGAGAGCGAAAGGTCAATAAGCAAAACAAAAACGCCTATTTCAGATTAGAGGGCGAAACTGAGAATGCTGAGAACGCAGGAGATTTCAAAATTCACAGTTATTTTACAACACAAGAAATTCCAGCCAGAATTGAAGAAAGGCGACCTGGTATTAATAAAGAAACCCACAATCTCGAATGTGTCAACTAAAGTATTCGCAAAATTCGTGCATTTATTTGCTGGACCATTCACAATACATCGATCATTTGGGAACAACGCATACGAAGTTCACGACTTGAACGGCAAAAGTAAAGGAGTACACAACGCCTCAAATATTAAATAGTACTTAAAGAACAAAAGGATTAGAGTCCATCAAGCAATGCGATTAAACAAGAAATGAGTACTGAAATTGCCTGCAGCAAGAACGAACGAATTGATCTGTAGAAATTTACAATAACGCACTCGAAAAATCCGATAAAGAACAGTGAAAAGTCCCATTATGATATTAGAGATAGATGAAATAAATATATAGCAAGCAATATATTTAAATCAACGTGGGAGAAGTAAATGTGCCATTTCACCGTTCTATCTTTGCATCAGTAGGAACAAAAATGGAGTTCAAGCCATTAAAATGTCAATGTGAAAGCAACTAACATCGGTATGAACCAAAATGATAAACTTTTCAACCGGTAGTCACCGAAAGAACCATACTTAGAAGGCTGTGAAAAAAGAATGACAGAAGCAGATTATTTAAACCAATTATTAAGAAAAAAAGAGACTTCAATTAGAAAATTCTTCATCATTCTGCATTACTGCAAGCAAGACAGAGTCGAGCAAAGAAAGAAAACAGCTTATCAGATTTAAAGATCAAATATTGACGGAGGGTAAAATCCGCGGCAGCCCGCTCAACGTCAACTTTTAAGATCAAATACCTACGTGAAAATTAAAGACCAGCAAAAGGAATTAGCAAGTCTGGTACAGCAATACGTCACGGCTGGACTTAAAAGTTTTATATTTGTCTGATACTGCATATCGTAGACAGCAGAGTCCAACCAGCTGTCAAGCGCATTTCTAATAAACACGGAGAAATCGCATTCGCTCTGCAAGCGAGAGTTTTTACCAATAATAGCTTAAATAGAACTACTATATTGAGACTAATCGACCCAGAGCACATTTTATTCTGATATCATAGGCATTACAAAACGAAGATTAATTGCAAGATGACGACACTAACTAATACATTGTATTATTCTGTTCCAAACGTACCAGAGACCACTATGATGTTGTAAAAGACCAAGGCAAAGACTACTCCGACTATGGTGGCGCTTTACGACGTTGATGACGCAGGAGGATTGAAAGTCAGCTGAGAAGACGAGATGGTCCCAATTACCTGAAGCAGAACCATGGACCGAAGCCTACCATTTCCGATGACCAGAAGCAAGATGGCAAACAGGGTCCAATAAGCAAAGTTAAGTCCCCTATGAGTCGTTTTTCGTAAGTAGAAACCGTTATTTTTGGCTATGTGTTGATATGTTTTGTGACACTGTGCGCGCGTATAAATATATCGAAGTGAGATTACATGGATGTAGGTATTCATCTGATGTTACTGTCAATCCCACGTGTAGGCGTAATATACCAGTGAAAGCCGTTCGCAACATTATCAATGTGGTGTGAGAGAAGGTAATAGATATTTTTAATCATTTTCAGTGGAGTGTTAAAGTGTAATATGAGTGTCAATATACATGTGTGATGGCTTTATCGGAATAGCAAGTTAAGAGATCGTATTTAGGGAATGTTTGCGACAAAATGTAGTAGTACAGTTTCGTATTAGGATACTTTTCTCTGACACTATGACGGTAAGAATAATGTTCTTATATGTGAAGGTTATGGCACATTTGCATCGTATTTAATGAGATGGGGTGCTTGTAATGCATTGATATGGATATTACGTGATATTTGGAATGGTAAATGGCGAATGAAATAATAATATAAGCAGATGTTAAGTTGTGATGGTGATATTTATTTTTATTTGAGAGGTTGGTCATAGTAGTCTTCTGTGAGATGATGTTATGTCCAAATTATGCATTCTAAGATATATTGAAACGTACTGCTTTCAATTACTGTTTTTATTCCCAGATACACTCAAAGTAGGTTAGGATACGATCTGAATGCCATCAATACAGTCTTGTTTTGAGTATTTAGGATCATCAAATGAACCAGGAGGCTAGTAATGATAATATTTAGGCCTTCACTGAGTTATTTATGACCATTTTCAAGTACTCTCACACATGATAACCTAATTTCTGATTTTATGTGAGCATGTTGATACATCACTGGTGACTTATTCATATACGGATTTTTAGAAGAAGGTAGAGTCTTCTAAAATGCCAGTTTTTCCACTTGTGGTATAATTTGTGAGAAATTCAATGAAATACACTTGGCAATGCTACATTCAGCCAGATATGCACTTAAATTAAATTTTAACCTGGATTAAGGTGATAATTATGTAAATTAACCACATAAGCCATATGATAGTATTATTTTGAAATCAATCACGACTTAGAGCGGACCTGAGTTTGCTTATATGGAGATCGGATTCTATGAAACATGAAGATAAAGGGAAAATTCAAGCATATTATTTAACTGAAGTCCTTAGAAAACAGACATTGCTTTCCCATATGTTTTTCTACTGTGTATAGACACAGATATTAGGTTTAGCCCAAAGTGACATTCGTTTCACCAGTCATATTTGAGTTAAAGGTTAAATGACAGAACTTTACATGACTTCGAGGAGCAATTCAGCTCAGAGAGAAGAGATTCCAAATCTTAATGAATTATTTATTTGGCAATTTTCACTGCGTTCTACATTCTGTTTAAAGACTATAATCTGGAATGATGTATATGTTAATGAATATAATTTTCCTTTCATTTTTAACCAATTAGATGCATCTAATTCTTACAACTCTATTTAGTATGTTTTACTTAATTAATATTTTTAATTTTTCAATTGATTCTTCGAACATTATTTATATATTACTTAGATTTTCAACAGGCCAAGGTATTAATGAATCGCTAATTATGGCCTAGATTTCAGCTACTTATTACAAGTTTTCCAAACTTGTTTTCTTATCTCAACTTAACTGTAACTGATTGAAATACTTACATTACGAAGCTACCTACGTTGAGTGAGACATTTTCAACGAGATGTTAGGTAACATTTCCTTAGTAGTTGGACTGAATTGTCAATAAAAGTTGAATAGTGAAACTTCATAATTCTTTTTTTTTTGCTAGGGGCTTTACGTCGCACCGACAGATAGGTCTTATGGCGACGATGGGATAGGAAAGGCATAGGAGTTGGAAGGAAGCGGCCGTGGCCTTAATTAAGGTACAGCCCCAGCATTTGCCTGGTGTGAAAATGGGAAACCACGGAAAAACATTTTCAGGGCTGCCGATAGTGGGATTCGAACCTACTATATCCCGGATGCAAGTTCACAGCCGCGCGCCTCTACGCGCACGGCCAACTCGCCCTGTATATAATTCTTTTAATGCCTACTTAGTATAAGAACTAGATGTAAGACTGTAATGACTCATTTTTAATTGCGATTTCGTTGGCGACACATGCGAATCAGTTGAAATATTGTATTGACCTAATATTTGCGATTAATTTGGTGACATGCAAGTATGGTATCCGACTGATAGCGTATAGGAGACGTCCTTCTGCGAAGGTTGAGATTTACCATCGGCCATCGGCGTACTTTCTCAAGCGGAACCCATAACCCGGCAACATTAATCAGATAGAATCATTTATATCAAGAGCTAGTCTGGATCTCATGTATCCTCACCTGGACCGGGAATGGTGCAATATCAATTAAGTTCCAATCACTATAAAGTAATAAGGCATGATACTTACGACGGATGTACTTGCCGTGTCTTCAAGAGAGAGAGGTTCCTCCTTTACCTCTATTTCCTGGTCCATTTCACACTGCAACAGAAATTGTTATAAGAAAATGAGCCTAAAATTACTTCCACTGACTTTTAGTGAAAAAAAGTACCAGAAATATATATTATTATTAACATAATGATTAAGGTCATAGTTTATTGGCCAATGAAGTAAGCAGGCAGACCTGTAGCTCTCCATTGCTTTCAATGTCTTTATCACAGCCAAGCAGCCTATAATCCCCCATGGAAATCAAATCATAGGTACAAGTTATTCATTTCATACGTTCCACATGCACTGGCTGGGACTGACTGTTAACAGTACATATTACTGAAAACGGAGAATTCACTTCTCCTTTAGCAGGTTAGCAATCCTTATTTTCCTAACAATGCAGAATCATGCAGTTGGTCTGCCACTGCCAAGCAAAGGCTTACAGAGGCATGCCAATGCAACTGATGAGCCCAAATGGCATGTCTGGGTGTAACTCTGCAAACGCATAAGGCCTCACGACCTAAAAGATGGATCTATTCCTGAGATATTAAAATCCCTCCAACTTGATTTTGACTGGCATTATACGTTTGCTAGTTGCTTTACGTCGCACCGATACAGATAGGTCTTATGGCGACGATGGGACAGGAAAGGGCTGGGAGTGGGAAGGAAGTGGCCGTGGCCTTAATTAAGGTAAAGACCCAGCATTTGCCTGGTGTAAAAATGGGAAACCACAGAAAACCATTTTCAGGGCTGCCGACAGTGGGGTTCGAACCTACTGTCTCCCAAATACCGGATACTGGCCGCACTTAAGCGACTGCAGCTATCGAGCTCGGTCACTATTGATTTGTAATGTACACTGACTGACAGTGACAATGCAACACCAAGGAGGAGTGGTTCGAAAGGGATGAAAGTTGGGGAAAAACACAGACGGCACGGATGAATAATTGATGTTTATTTCAAACCGATATGCAGGTTACACAATGCGCACGGCATCGACTCAGTAGGATGTAGGACCACCGCGAGCGGCGATGCACGCAGAAACACGTCGAGGGACAGAGTCAATACGAGTGCGGATGGTGTGCTGAGGGATGGTTCTCCATTCTCTGTCAACCATTTGCCACAGTTGGTCGTCCGTACGAGGCTGGGCCAGAGTTTGCAAACGGCGTCCAATGAGATCCCACACGTGTTCGATTGGTGAGAGATCCGGAGAGTACGCTGGCCACGGAAGCATCTGTACACCTCGTAGAGCCTGTTGGGAGATGCGAGCAGTGTGTGGGCGGGCATTATCCTGCTGAAACAGAGCATTGGGCAGCCCCTGAAGGTAAGGGAGTGCCACCGGCCGCAGCACATGCTGCACATGCTGCACGTAGCGGTGGGCATTTAACGTGCCTTGAATACGCACTAGAGGTGACGTGGAATCATACGCAATAGCGCCCCAAACCATGATGCCGCGTTGTCTGGCGGTAGGGCGCTCCACAATTACCGCCGGATTTGACCTTTCTTCACGCCGACGCCACACTCGTCTGCGGTTACTATCACTGACAGAACAGAAGCGTGACTCATCGGAGAACACGACGTTCCGCCATTCCCTCATCCAAGTCGCTCTAGCCCGGCACCATGCCAGGCGTGCACGTCTATGCTGTGGAGTCAATGGTAGTCTTCTGAGCGGACGCCGGGAGTGCAGGCCTCCTTCAACCAATCGACGGGAAATTGTTCTGGTCGATATTGGAACAGCCAGGGTGTCTTGCACATGCTGAAGAATGGCGGTTGACGTGGCGTGCGGGGCTGCCACCGCTTGGCGGCGGATGCGCCGATCCTCGCGTGCTGACGTCACTCGGGCTGCGCCTGGACCTCTCGCACGTGCCACATGTCCCTGCGCCAACCATCTTCGCCACAGGCGCTGCACCGTGGACACATCCCTATGGGTATCGGCTGCGATTTGACGAAGCGACCAACCTGCCCTTCTCAGCCCGATCACCATACCCCTCGTAAAGTCGTCTGTCTGCTGGAAATGCCTCCGTTGACGGCGGCCTGGCATTCTTAGCTATACACGTTTCCTGTGGCACACGACAACACGTTCTACAATGACTGTCGGCTGAGAAATCACGGTACGAAGTGGGCCATTCGCCAACGCCGTGTCCCATTTATCGTTCGCTACGTGCGCAGCACAGCGGCGCTTTTCACATCATGAGTATACCTCAGTGACGTCAGTCTACCCTGCAATTGGCATAAAGTTCTGACCACTCCTTCTTGGTGTTGCATTTGCTCTATCAGTCAGTGTATTAATTACAATGTCAGGCACACCCCTTCTAGATCACTACAAACTGACTTAGATTAATAAATGTAGATCAATATACGGAAGTATGTGCATGTTCACTTTCATTTACAGAATAACTGCTGCTAAAAGGTGCATCACAGAGAAAAGGTTTGTACGGAAAGACGACTCTGGCCACATTTAGCGATCTAAATGGCTGGCCCTAAGATATTTTCTCGTGTGTCATCTATTTAAAGGTAAGATTGTTTTGGAAACGTTGAATAGGTGAAATTTGTGTAAAGTTTTCACACAGTGAATTACTTTTCAGGTTCAAACATAGAACTTGGCTCACATATGGCTACTGGGTGTAGAATTTGATGATCCCATCTTTCATCTAAGTGAATAAAACCATCAATTATACGAGTACTACGTGCCAAATTTAACGTATAAGATACGACAAAAAGGCACTCCAGATTGTGCCATCCATTTTGTGATACGACTTACCGTTTAACCACGAAATACCTCGAAAGGAAGGTCTACACCGCCATTAAAATTGCCTCCATATTTCGATATTTTTCGGTGGTAAAAAATAACACTTTTAAACATCTCGTTAATTTTCGATCGGGTACAGGCTAAAAGTTATAATTTTGCCAAATTTCAATTTTCTAACTCGTCTGGAAGATTGTGCTGCCATCTTGATATGGTGAGGAGGTTAAAAATTATGACTTTCAGGAAACTGTTCAGCCCATGAAACGTATAGGTCATCGTTCTGGATGAATATCACCATGTTCTTATGCAGATTTGAAACTCCCAGCGTGTCCCTCTAGGAGAATTTTGAGAATATTTGATTTTTCTAGGGATCCTGAAGTCATCACCTTGTCTGGTACCCTACTAAGTTTTATGTGTCTAAGATGTCTAGAATGTTCCTATTAATTACGTCTGTTTTCATTTTTTGCCATAATTTATATGTATATAACATATAAATATATATATATAGTACAGTATATACAGATCACGCCAAACTCACTTCCATTTATTAATATGGATTATATTTCACCCGTTTCCCTAGTGGTTCTATGGGCGTCTTACTCCCTCAGTATGTTTTCCAGGTAGTAAAGCATACTTCAAAGTCACACTGGAACATACACATGTCCATTATCTCGGTCATTTTTAACAACGTATTTTTCACCCTTTCTCACCCCCTATCCAAAAGGGGCTGAAGTTGCACTTCATAAATACGCAAAGTTACTATTCATCACAGCGACTCGCAAAACTAGGGTATCGGCAGTATCTTTGATTATTATAATTATATCTCACTCCCCACTCCCCCGTCCTAAAGGGGGTTAAACTTGGACTTTTAAAAATCGGAAGTGTTTCTATTCATCTCAGCGACCCCGAAAACTATGGATTCGACACTATTTTCGATTATTTTTATATCTCAATCCACCAGCCCCCACCACAAAGGGGGATGAACTTGGACTTATAAAGTATCCGGAGTCTCACTATTCATCTCAGCGACCCCGACAACTATGGATTCGATAATATTTTGGATTGTTTTTATATATCATTCTCTCATCGCACCCCCCAAGAAAGGGGCTGAACTTGAACTTAAAAAATTCCGAAGTGTCACTGTTCATCTCAACGACCCCGAAAACTATGGATTCGACACTATTTTCCATTAATTTTGTATCTCAGCCCCCTCGCCCCCCCACTGACCCTAAGGGTTCCTGGGGTGTATTACCCCACGTGGTTTGTCTCCTGATACTAAAAATCCGGAGTGTCAATATTCATCTCAGCGACCCCGAAAACTATGGATTTGACACTATTTTCTATTATTTTATATATTACTCGCCCATCGCCCCCCACCCCGAGGGGGCTTAACATGTACATAAAAAAATTACGGAGTGTCACTAATCATTTCAGTGAGCCCGAAAAGTATGGATTCGACATTACTTTCGATGATATTAATATCCCATCCCCTCGCCCCCTCCCTAAGGTTTACTAGGCTGTCTTACCCCCACATGGTTTGTCTGCTGATACTAAAAATCCGGAGTGAACAATTCACCTCGGCTACCCCGAAAACTATGTATTCGACCCTATTTTCGTTTAATTTTATATACGACTACCCCTCGCCCCCTCGCCCCAAAGGGGGCTGAACTCGGACTTTAAAATATCCGGAGTGTGACTATCCATCGAGCGCCCTGAAGAGTATGGATTCGATACTATTTTGGTTAATAGCATATCTGACACCCCTTGCCACCCGCCCTTCAGGGTTCCTGGGCTGTATCCGGAGTATACAATTCACCTCGGCGACCACGAAAGCTATATATACGACACTATTTTCGGTTTATTTTATATATATCACTCCCCCTCACCCCGCAAACAAAAGGTTGATGAACATTAGTAGTACAATTGGATGGTTCTGCGTCCGCCACCGCCACCGGGCTCCCAGGGGCCTCCTCCACCACCGCCACCGGGCTCCCAGGGGCCTCCTCCACCACCGCCAAACGAGGGGCCCTCCCAGGTGCCCGCTCCTCCTCCCGCGGTAAATTTGAATTGGTAAACAAAGCCACGTGCTTTTTGACAGCTATCATCGACAACAACGCATCGCTAACCTCAGTACTGCCATCTTAACGGGCCTAAACCTTAGTGGTACCAACTTAACCTAACTAGCGCGAGATTTGAATCGGTAAACAAATCCACGTGCTTTTTGACAGCCGCGTGCTTTTTGACAGACAACAACGTATCGCAAACCTCAGTACTACCATCTTGACGGGCCTAAAACTTAGTGGTACCAACTTAACTTAACTAGCGCGAGATTTGAATCGGTAAACAAATCCACGTGCTTTTTGACAGCTGACATCCGCCATCTTTAATCAACAGAGCGCAGTGCTGACCTCTTTCGCTACTTACCTTTCAAATGTGGTGGCGGATAATTTGAAAAATGCTTATTTGACAAACGCCATCTTTAATCCAGAGAGCACCGTGCTGCCCTCTTTAGCTAGATACCTTTGAAATGTGGTGGCAGGCAATTCCACGTGACAGCAGCCATCTTTAATCAACAGAGCACAGTGCTGCCCTACTAAGCTAGATACCTTTGAAATGTGGTGGCGGCAAAATCCACGTACTCTTGTTTGGAAACAAAGCTACGTGCTTTTTTGACAGCTCTCATCCGCCATCTTTAATCAACAGAGCACCGTGCTGCTATCGTGCGGGCAATTTCGTCAGCTGTCATCCGCCATCTTTAATCCACAGAACACCGTGCTGCCCTCTTTTAGGCTACTACCTTAAGCACGTAGTAGCGGGCAAATTGAAAAGTTCTGTTAGCTATAATCCGCCATCTTTAATCAAGAGAGCAGCGTCCTGCCATCTTTAGCTAGATACCTTTGAAATGTGGTGGCGGCAAATTAAAAAATTCCACGTGCTCTTGTTTGGAAACAAACTCACGTGCTTTTTGACAGCTACCATCCGCCATCTTTAATCAAGGGAGCACTGTGCTGCGCTCTTTAGTTGAAATGTGGTGGCGGATAATTTGAAAAATTCTATGTGCCCTTGTTTGCAAACAAACCCACGTGCTTTTTGACAGCTGTCATCCGCCATCTTTAATCAACAGAACACCGTGCTGCTATCATGCAGGTAATTTCGTCAGCTGTCATTCGCCATCCTTAATCTACAGAGCACCGTGCTGCCCTCTTTATGGCTACTACCTTAAGCATGTAGTAGCGGGCAATTTGAAAAGTTCTGTTAGCTATCATCCGCCATCTTTAATCAAGAGAGGACCGTGCTGCTATCTTTAGCTACATACCTTTGAAATACGGTGGTGGATAATTTAAAAAGAAAAATTCTACAGTAGCCATCTGTCGACGCTAATTGCACAAGATGGTGGCTATACATGACTCATTAAGGGTGCTCCCGCAATATGGCTGCTATACATAGGTTCTCATGAGACTCCCTTGGGATGCTTGCGCAAGATGGCAGTTATACATGGCTCCTTATGAGATGCACTAGGGATGCTTGCTCAAGATAGCGGCTGCTCTTATGGGACGGCTTAAGGGTCCTTGCAGAAGATGGCTTGATACGCCCTAAGGATGCTTGCGCAAGGTGGCGGACACAAGACGGCGGCTATACACAACTCCTTATGAGACGCTTTAAGGGTCCTTGCGCAAGATGGCTGCCGCTCTTATGAAGAAGGCTAGCTTAGCGGCTAACGTGTCGTGCTAGTTCGATTCTTTAAATTTAGGGCTTAAATGCAAAATTTAAATATTTCGAAAACGGTGCACCGTAGAGCAAAACGGACAAAATATTTCCGCCAAGTACCTAGGTTCGCAGTATCAGGAACATGATAGCATAAGAAAAACATAGTCTAATGATGGGATCAACGGTTCGTTTCCTACTTAGGCCGTTTGCATTCGCTCTGTTTTAGCTTGTATTGAAGCGAGTCTTCGTAACATGATCAGGTCTAGCTATGGTAGAGAGTATAACGTACCGTGCTGGTTCGATTCATTAAATTTGGGGCTTAAATGCAAAATGTTAAATATCTCGAAAACGGTGCATCGTAGAGCAAAACGGACAAAATTTTTCCGCCAAATACCCAGGTTCGCAGTATCAGGAACAAGAAAAACATAGTGTAATGATGAGATCAACGGTTTGATTCCTACTTGAGCCCTTTGGCATTGGCAGCTATCCAATTCTACAAGATGGTGGCTGCACTTACGAGACACAAGATGGCTTGAGAAGTCCTAGGGATGCTTACGCAAGATGGCGGACACAAAATGGTGACTATACATAGCTCCTTATGAGACAGCCTAAAGGTGCTCGCACAAGATGGCGGCTACTCTTATGAAGAAAGTTAGCTTAGAGGCTACTGCGCAAGATAACTGCTGCTGTTATGCATGCGGTGGAGGGCAATTTGGAATTCCATGTGCTTAATCAACAGAGCACCCTGCTGCCGTCGTCAGCTGAAATGTGGTGGCGGATAATTTGAAAAATTATTTTGACAGCTGTCATCTTTAAAGAATGGCGACTATACATAGGCTGTTAAGGTCTTATCATTCTCCTCCTCCGCCTCTTATGTCAAGGCACAGCTTTATATCGATCAAGTTTAAACCTGCATCGCGAAGGCAAGCGTGTGCAGCGATAACATTATTGTGCATTCGAAATCGAAACCGACTTTCAACCTATTAGGTCGTGTTACGTACATTTAGTACGTGTTGAAGAGATGTTAAGTACACAACAAAAATGGCCAACCAGACACCAGTGGGATCCGAACCCACAACCTCCCGATTTCACGTCGGTTGCTCTACCAATTGAGCTATGGTGGCCTAGGCCATCTTTGTTCTGTTGGAAAGGATCTAAGCTACAGGTCTGGTACTACAACCATCACACTGTAGAGTGCGTTTAAGTTGCCCGTTGAGGGCCAAGTCAATGAATATTGAATTTTCACGACCGCATTGTAACCGAAACCGACTTTCAACTTATTAGGTCGTGTTACGTACATTTAGTACGTGTTGAAGAGATGTTAAGTACAGAACAAAGGTGGCCTAGGCCACCATAGCTCAATTGGTAGAGCAACCGACGTGAAATCGGGAGGTTGTGGGTTCGGATCCCACTGGTGTCTGGTTGGCCATTTTTGTTCTGTACTTAACATCTCTTCAACACGTACTAAATGCAAGTAACACGACCTAATGGGTTGAAAGTCGGTTTCGATTACAATGCGGTAGTGAAATTTCAATATTCATTATTGTGCATGTTTAGACTTGCGAAACATAAGAAGACTAGAATCAAACGCTGTACTCGATACAACATGTGATCAGAACATTGATTGATGTGTTCAGAACACAAAATAAGTGATCAAGACTGGAATCGAACACTGTACTCAATACATCATGTGCTTAGAACATGTCAGGTGATACCCTTGTTCTAAGAAGATCAGAGTGAAACAGAACAAGACTAGAATCGAACACTGTATTCGATGTTGTTAACTTCAACATATGATCAGAACATTGTTTGATGTGTTCAGAGCAAAAGTACAATTTTAATGATTTCCTTAGTGTAAAATCAAAAAAGATGGAAACACACTGTGCACATATCGCGTAGCTAACTCGTTCAGTATACGATATTGCAAAACCACAACTTCAATGATTTGCCTAGTGTAAAAATCAAAAACAAACTGTACACATACTGCGCAGCTAACCCGCTCGGTAAACGATATAGCAAAGGTACAACTTCAAATGATTTACCTTCCATCATTCGTCTTGTGTGAAAATCAGTCGAACAAGTTATCGCATAAACATGTAATATGAAATATCAGTCAATCTGTTGGCATGGGTTACAAGCATGTAGCTCATGCGGGAAGTAAAATTAAAAAAAACGCTAGTGCAATAAGAAATACTCTGCTTACATTTAAGTCCGTAGCTGTTGAACAAGTTATTACATAAATATGTAACATGAAATATCGGTTCGGAAACAAATTGTTTCAATCTGTTGACATGGGTTACAAGCATGTAGCTTGTGCAGGCGAGGGCTACTATGCAAAATGTTGAGCCGAAAAAAAAAATCGTGATAGGGTATGGAACCCAGAGGTTACGTCTTATCAGAAGGGCAGAAAGGAGGACTGTTCCTCCTCCTTACCGCACATTCCTTGTAGGGCTAATTGGCTAAAGGGCTAATGGGTAAAAGGGCTAATGGGCTAAAGGACTAAAGGGCTAATAGGCAAAAGGGCTGAAGGGCTAAAGGAGCAACAACCTCATCGATCGCTATCAGCAAGAACGCTTGTACTTTGTTAAGTGTAGAAAATTATTTTTTATTGGTAAATGGTTTTATGTTCAGTACAAGGAATGGAACCTAGGGGTTACGTCTTACCTAATAAAATCCCCGAGGTGCGATGAGTTACGTTTTTCTAACTAGTGTTTGGAACATTGAACTTTTCAAGATGATAGCAGAGAGGTTAGCAATGTTCTGTTGTTGGATTTAAAATTCCGCACTACAACATGCATAAGGTGGCAGCCTTGAGGTTTACCGCCGTAAAGATGGCAGCAGTGAGGTTAGCGACGCTCTATTGTCCTTCAAAGTGAAGTTAGGGTTCGTCAAGAAGACAGCTGTCAAAAAAGCACGTGGCTATGTTTACCAAACAAGAGCACGTGGCCGTGACGTCACGGTCACGTAATTAATCCTTAGCTCTACGTCGTTAAGAGCAGCATTAGGATTAGCTATGTTTAAAAATCTTGGGGACAGAGCAACGGTATGAATAGCTATGTTTTAAAGCGTGTACACATCACCTATCGATTTTACATGCATCGACTATCGTACTAAGCTTCTTCCGCTAGATTGTACTGCTATCTTAGCATAACCTATACCAATAAACTTAAAGTATAAAGAATAGCCATGTTTCAAAGCGTGTACATTTTACCTATTGATTTTGCATGAATCGACTATCACACTAAACTTTTTTCACTAGATTGTACTGCTATCTTAGCATAACCTATACGTATGAACTTAAGGTACAAAGAATAGCCATGTTTCAAAGCGTGCACACATTACCTATTGATTTTACATGAATCGACTATCATACTAGACTTCTTCCGCTAGATTGTGCTGCTATCTTAGCCTTAACTATACGTATGAACTTAAAGTACGCGGAATAGCTATGTTTAAAAGCGTGCACACATTACCTATCGATTTTTCATGCATCAACTATCACACTAAACTTCTTCCACTAGATTATGCTGCTATCTTAGCATAACCTATGCCAATAAACTTAAAGTACAAAGAATAGCCATGTTTCACAGCGTGTACACAACACCTATCGATTTTGCATGCATCAACTATCGTACTAAACTTCTTCCGCTAGATTGTACTGCTCTCTTAGCATAACCTATCCGCATTAAATTAAAGTACAAGGAACAGCCATGTTTAAATGCGTGTACACATCACCTATCGATTTTTCATGTATCGACTGTCATACTAAATTTTTCCGCTAGATTGTGCTGCTATCTTAGCATAACTTATACGCATGAACTTAAACTACAAAGAATAGTCGTGTTTCAAAGCGTGTACACATCACCTATCGATGCGTTTGTGCTGCCACTTTAGTATGACCTATGCCAACGAACTTAAATCACAAAGAATAGCGATGTTTGAAAATCTTACGAACATAGTAGCAGTAAGAATAGCAAGGTTTAAAAGCGTGTACATATCACCTTTTGATAATGCATACATCAACTATCGTACTAAACAACTTCTACGCGAGCGTGCGACCATCGCTTGTACGTGTGCCGCTATCTTAACATAACCTACGTGCACGAACTTAAAGCATAGAGAATAGTTATGTGTAAAAATCTTGTGAACATAGCAGAGTGTTAACTACGTAGGTGTAGACATTGAACTTTGCATGCTGAAGCAGAATACTACGTGACCGTGACGTCACGAAAACGTGCTCTTGTTTGGTAAACATAGCCACGTGCTTTTTTGACAGCTGTCTTCTTGACGAACCCTAACCTCACTTTGAAGGACAATAGAGCGTCGCTAACCTCACTGCTGCCATCTTTACGGCGGTAAACCTCAAGGCTGTCACCTTATGCATGTTATAGCGCGGAATTTAATATCCAACAACAGAACATTGCTAACCTCACTCTTGCCATCTTTATGGCGGTAAACCTCAAGGCTGCCACCTTATGCATGTTATAGCGCGGAATTTAAAATCCAACAACAGAACATTGCTAACCTCTCTGCTATCATCTTGAAAAGTTCAGTGTTCCAAACACTAGTTAGAAAAACGAAACTCATCGCACCTCGGGGATTTTCTTAGGTAAGACGTAACCCCTAGGTTCCATTCCTTGTTCTGAACATAAAACCATTTACCAATAAAGATTAATTTTCTACACTTAACAAAGTACAAGCATTCCTGCTGATACCGATAGATGAAGTTGTTGCTCCTTTAGCCCTTCAGCCCTTTAGCCCTTTTGCCCATTAGCCTTTTAGCCAATTAGCCCTACAAAGAATGTGCGGTAAGGAGGAGGAAGAGTCCTTTCATCCTTTTTGGCCTTCTGATAAGACGTAACCCCTGGGTTCCATACCCTATCACGATTACTTTTTTCGGCTCAACATTTTGCATAGTAGCCCTCGCCTGCACAAGCTACATGCTTGTAACCCATGTCAACAGATTGAAACAATATGTTTCCGAACCGATATTTCATGTTACTTATTTATGTAATAACTTGTTCAACAGCTAGGGACTTAAATGTAGGCAGAGTATTTCTTATAGCACTAGCGTTCTGTTTAATTTTACTTCCCGCATAAGATACATGCTTGTAACCCATGCCAACAGATTGACTGATATTTCATGTTACGTGTTTATGCGATAACTTGTTCGACTGATTTTCACACAAGACGAACGATGGAAGGTAAATCATTTGAAGTTGTACTTTTGCTATATCGTTTACCGAGCGGGTTAACTGCGCAGTATGTGTACAGTGTGTTTTTTATTTTTACACTACGCAAATCATTGAAGTTGTAGTTTTGCAATATTGTTTACTGAGCGAGTTATCTACGCGATATCTTCACAGTGTGTTTCCATAGTTTTTGATTTTACACTAAGCAAATCATTAAAATTGTACTTTTACTCTGAACACACCATTCAATGTTCTGATCATATGTTGAAGTTAACAACATCGATTACAGTGTTCGATTCTAGTTTTGTTATGTTTCATTCTGATTTTCTTAGAACAAGCGTACCACCTAACAAGTTCTAAACACATGTTGTATTGAGTACAGTGATCGATTTTAGTCCTGATGACTTATTTTGTGTTCTGAACACATCAATCAATGTTCTGATCACATGTTGTATCGAGTACAGTGTTTGATTCTAGTCTTGATCACTTATTTTGGGTTCTGACCACACCAATCAATGTTCTGATCACATGTTGAAATTAACAACATCAAATACAGTGTTCGATTCTAGTCTTGTTAGGTTTCAATCTGATCTTAGAACAAGGGTTTCCCCTGACATGTTCTAAACACATGATGTATTGCGTACAGTGTTCAATTCTAGTCTTCATCACTTATTTTGTGTTCTGAACACATCAATCAATGTTGTGATCACATGTTGTATCGAGTACAGCGTTTGATTCTACTCTTCTTATGTTTCGCAAGTCTAAACATGCACAATTATGTTATAGATGCACACGCTTGCCTTCGCGATGCAGGTTTAAACTTGTTCGATATAAAGCTATGCCTTGACATAAGAGGCGGAGGAGGAGGAGGAGGAGGAGGTAGAGAAGGAGGAGGAGGAGGAGAATGATAAGGCCTTAAAAGCCTATGTATAGTCGCCATTGTTTAAAGATGACAGCTCTCAAAGGAACTTTTCAAATCATCCGCGACCACATTTAGCTAAAGAGGGTAGCAGGGTGCTCTGTTGATTAAGCACACAGATATTTCAAATTGCCTTCCACCGCATGCATAACAGCAGCCGTTATCTTGCGCAGTAGCCTCTAAGCTAGCTTTCTTCATAAGAGTAGCCGCCATCTTGTGCGAGCACCCCTAGGCTGTCTCATAAGGAGCTATGTATAGTCACCATTCTGTGTCCGCCATCTTGCGTTAGCATCCCTAGTACGTCTCATACCATCTTTGGTCTCATAAGAGCAGCCACCATCTTGTAGAATTAGATATCTGCCAATGCCAAAGGGCTTAAGTAGCAATCGAAAAGTTGATCGCATCATTACACTATGTTTTTCATGTTCCTGATACTGCGAAACTGGGTATTAGGCAGAAAAATTTTGTCCGTTTTGCTCTACGATGCACCGTTTTCGAGATATTTAACATTTTGCATTTAAGCCCCAAATTTAATGAATCGAACCAGCACGGTACGTTATACTCTCTACCATAGCTAGACCTGATCATGTTACGAAGACTTGCTTCAATACAAGCTAAAACAGAGCAAATGCCAAACGGCCTAAGTAGGAAACGAACCGTTGATCCCATCATTAGACTATGTTTTACTTGTTCCCCGTACTGCGAACCTGGGTATTTGGTAGTAAAATTTTGTCCGTTTTGCTCTACGGTGCACCGTTTTCGAGATATTTAACATTTTGCATTTAAGCCCTAAATTGAATGAATCGAACTAGCACGACACGTTAGCCTCTAAGCTAGCTTTCTTCATAAGAGCGGCAGCGATCTTGCGCAAGCACCCTTAAAGCGTCTCATCAGGAGTTGTGTATTTCCGCCATCTTGTACAAGCATCCTTAGGGCGTCTCAAGCCACCTTGTGCAAGGACCGTTAAGCCGTCCCATAAGAGCAGCCGCTATCTTGAGCAAGCATCCCTAGGGCATCTCATAAGGAGCCATGTATAACTGCCATCTTGCGCAAGCATCCCAACGGAGTCTCATAAGAACCTATGTATAGCAGCCCTCTTGTGGAAGCACCCTTAAGGAGTCATGTATAGCGTCGAGAGATGGCTGCTGTAGAATTTTTCTTTTTAAATTATCCACCACCATATTTCAAAGGTATGTAGCTAAAGATAGCAGAGCGCGGTGCCCTCATGATTAAGGATGGCGGATGATAGCTAACAGAACTTTTCAAATTGCCCGCTACTACATGCTTAAGGTAGTAGCAATAAAGAGGGCGGCACGGTGCTCTGTTGATTAAAGATGGCGGATGACAGCTGTCAAAAAAGCACGTGGGTTTGTTTGCAAACAAGAGCACAAAGAATATTTCAAATTATCCGCCACCACATTTCAACTAAAAAGCGCAGCACAGTGCTCCCTTGATTAAAGATGGCGGATGGTAGCTGTCAAAAAAGCACGTGAGTTTGCTTCCAAACAAAAGCACGTGCAATTTTTCAATTTGCCGCCACCACATTTCAAAGATATCTAGCTAAAGATGGCAGGACGGTGCTCTCTTAATTAAAGATGGCGGATGATAGCTAACAGAACTTTTCAATTTGCCCGCTACTACGTGCTTAAGGTAGTAGTCTTAAAGAGGGCAGCACGGTGTTCTGTGGATTAAAGATGGCGGATGACAGCTGACGAAATTGCCCGCACGATAGCAGCACGGTGCTCTGTTAATTAAAGACGGCGGATGACAGCTGTCAAAAAAGCACGTGGCTTTGTTTCCAAACAAGAGCACGTGTAATTTGCCGCCACCACATTTCAAAGGTATCTAGCTAAGGAGGGCAGCACTGTGCTCTGTTGATTAAAGACGGCGGATGACGGCTGTAAAAAAAGCGCGTGAGTTTGTTTCCAAACAAGAGCATGTAGAATTTTTCAAATTGCCGCCACCACATAGAGGGCAGCACGGTGCTCTCTTGAGTAAAGATGGCTGCTGTCACGTGGAATTGCCTGCCACCACATTTCAAAGGTATCTAGCTAAAGGGGGCAGCACGGTGCTCTCTGGATTAAAGATGGCGGCTGTCAAATAAGCATTTTTCAAATTATCCGCCAACACATTTGAAAGGTAAGTAGCTAAAGAGGGCAGCACTGTGCTCTGTTGATTAAAGATGGCGGATGTCAGCTGTCAAAAAGCACGTGGATTTGTTTACCGATTCAAATCTCGCGCTAGTTAGGTTAAGTTGGTACCACTAAGGTTTAGGCCCGTCAAGATGGTAGTACTGAGGTTTGCGATACGTTGTTGTCTGTCAAAAAGCACGTGGATTTGTTTACCGATTCAAATCTCGCGCTAGTTAGGTTACGTTGGTACCACTAAGGTTTAGGCCCGTTAAGATGGCAGTATTGAGGTTAGCGATGCGTTGTTATCGATGATAGCTGTCAAAAAGCACGTGGCTTTGTTTACCAATTCAAATTTGCCGCGGGAGGAAGAGCGGGCACCTGGGAAGGCCTCCCGGGTGGTGGTGGCGGAGGAGGCCCCTGGGAGCCCGGTGGCGGTGGCGGCCGCACAACCATCCAATTATACTAATAACTTTGACCTTTTAAAAAATCCGGAGTGTCATTATTCATCTCAGCGACCCCGAAAAGTAAGGTTTCGACACTGTTTCGTTCATTAGTATATTTGACCACCCCCTCCCCGCCCCTAAGGATTCCTGGGCTGTCTTACCCCCACGTGCTTTGTCTCCTGATACTAAAAATCTGGAGTGTACTATTCACCTCGGTAACCGCGAAAAGAATATATTCGACACTACTTTCGTTTAATTTTATATATCACTCCCCCATCGCCGTCCACCCGAGAGGGAGCTGAACTTTGACTTTTTTAAAATCGGGAATGTCACTATTCATTTCAGCGACCCTGAAAAATGTGGATTCGACCCATTATTCGATTATATTTATACCTTGCCCCCCTGACCCCTAACCCCTAATGGAGCTATGGATGGCTTACTCCCATATTGCTCGTCTCCAGATACTAAGTCATAAGTGTAAGTTTGGTAGAAATTGCTCCAGTGGTTTAGTAGGAGATGTATCATTTACACACACACACATCCATCAATTTTTATATATAGTAAGACTAGCAAATGTACCCGTGCTTCGCTACGGTATTCTACAATGTATACGGATATCGAAGTAAATTGCTGTACATGAAATGAATAAGAAATTTTTAATTGCATGTCTCTTGGCGTTATCCAAGAAAAAGCATAGGGAGGTCCACAGACGTTTCCAATGTAAAGTGCGAGTTGCAGAGTTGTGATGATAACGACAGGTCCACTTGTCGGCCGCAATTCACTATGCGTAACGTCAGTCACATTTTGATAGGTAAATTTGTTTATAATCGGGGACACCTATACCTAATGATGAGAATCAGGTAAAAGAGTTTTAAAAAAATGCACGCTCCCTTGCCTTCTGCTAGTCAAATCAGTAAGGGAATTATTCATTACAATGGTACACAGGCGTTGGAGAAGGACCCCATTCCTACTGCCAGTTAAAGTCGATGTGGGGACTACTGGTTAAAACAGCAGACGCCCTCCTGCTGAGAGTCACTATTGACTTGTAAAGTATTAATCACAATGTTAGATACACAACCGTCTAGATCGCTACAAATCGACTTAAATTAATAAATGTAGATCGACATACGGAAGTATATGCATGTTCGCCTTCATTTACAGAATAACTGCTGCTAAACGGTGCATTCATATTGAAAAACGGATTGTATGAAAAGACGCCTCTAGCCTCATTTAGTGATCTAAATGGCTGGCCCTATGATATTTCATCGTATCTCATCTATTTAAAGGCAAGATTATTTTAGAAACGTTGAATAGGGTGAAATTTGCGTAAGGTTTTCACACAGTGAATTACTTTTCAGATACTTATGCGACAGCTTCAAACATAGAATTTGGCTGGGTGGGCCAATATTCGCGTAGAATTTGATGATCCCATCTTTCCTATAAGTGAATCAAACCATCAATTATACGTGTACAAAGTGCAAAACTTAGGTAAATCCAGAAATAGAGCCAAATTTAACATAAGGATAAGACAAAAAATCATAGGACCAAAGTTGTAGAACACTCCAAATTGAACAGAGATTGTGCCATCCGTTTTGTGATACGACTTACTGTTTAGCCACCAAATACCTCGAAAGGAAGGTCTGCACCGTCATTAAAATTGCCTCCATATTTCGATATTTTCCGGGAGTAAAAAATAAAGAGTTTATACATCTCGTAAATTTTCCGTCGGTTACAGGCTAAAATCTATAATTTTCCCAAATTTCAATTTTCTAACTCGTCTGGGAGATTGTGCTGCCATCTTGATATGGGGGAGGAGGTTAAAAATTAGGACTGTGTTCTTATGCAGATTTGAACCTCCCAGCGTGTCCCTCTCAGAGAATTTTGATAATTTTAAATTTTTCTAGGGATCCTGAAGTCATCAGGTTGCCTGGTACCAAGTTTTAAGTTTCTAGGATGCCTCATTAATTCACGTCTGTTTTTATTTTTATGCCTTAATTTATATATACATATATAGTACAGTATATATAGATCGCGCCAAAGTGACTTCTATTTATTAATATGGATTATATTTCACCCGCTTCCGTAGTGGTTCTAGGGACGTCTTACTCCCACAGTTTTTTTCCAGGTAGTAAGTCATACTTGAAAGTCATACTGAAACATACACAGGTCTATCACCTTGGGCATTTTTGACAATTTATTTTTTCACCGTTTCTCACCCCCAAACCTAAGGGGGCTGAAGTTGGACTTCAAAATTCCGGACGTCAAATGGATTGCTAGGTTCATAGGCATGGTGAATTTCTTCCGGAAATGTATTCCTAACTTTGCTAATAGGGCAGGCCCCCTAAACCTACTTTGTAGGAAAGGTGTGGGGCCGTCGCAGCAAGCTGCGTTTGAAGATAATAAGTAAGCTCTCTGTAACGCCCCAGTATTAGCTATGCCAGATTTCTCTAGGAAATGCATAGTTCAAACCGATGCCTTTTCATCTGCTGTTGCTGCTGTCCTTTTTCAAGGAACAGAACTCGGAAGGACGCCTATTGCCCATGCGTCTACGACCTTATCGGCTCAAGAAGCCAAGTACTCAATGTACGAGTTAGAAGGTTTTGCAGTCCTGTTTGCCTTGGAGAAGTTCCGTAGTTATCTAGAGCATGTTAAATTTGAATTAGAAGCAGACAAACAAGCTTTAAGTTGGGTCTTAGCCAGGCCACACCGAACTGGACATATCGTCCGTTGGGCTATCAGAATTTCTGCCTTTTAATTCAATGTGCGACATATTCGACGATCTGAAAATGTGGTCACAGATGGACTAAGCATCATGTTTTCTAGTAATGTTGAGACCAATGAATAGGGGGATAGTTCTTCTCCTCCCATGCCCATACTTCTAGTGTTGTCCCTTACGTGCTGAGGAATGGGACTATGTGCTGCCCTCCGAAGCACGATCAGAAGAAGAAAGTAGTTATTTCTGCTGTTCTTGTGCCCAAGATCTTCAAATACTACCATGAGACCCCATTAGTGGGGCACTTAGGCACCTTCAAAACAAGAGAGAAAATCAGAGAAATGTTCATCTGGAAGAGTATGGACGGCGAAATCAGAGAAATGGTTAAAACTTGTAAATTTTGCTTGCTTCGTAAGCCCACCTTGTCTACCAAAGCTAGGGCTATTGTCATCTCATCAAGCATCTCGCCCCATGGAGCGCTTGTACATAGACTACGTCGGACCTTTCCCTCAATCGAAGGGGAACGTGAATAAGGACATCATTGTATGTGTACGCAGCTTCAATAGATTTTCATGGTTATTTCCGACTACTCAGTCTACCATTTCTTGCCTTAATACTATCTTTGCTTCTTTTGGTCCTTGTCAATAAATAGTTTCCGATAACGCAACATGTAACTTATTCAGAAAATTTTGTTTTGATTTGTCCACATGCCATGTTACTACTTCTGCTTATTACCCTCTACCATCTCTGGCTGAGCGGGTCAATCGTAATCTTAGATCTCCTTTGATAGCTTTTCATCATGAAGATCATTCCAGGTGGGACACTTCGCTGCATTGGTTACCTTCTGCTCTATGTTGGGCCATTCATGAGTCCCACAAGTTCACTCCTGCCAATCTCATGTTTAAGTTTGTTCCAAATGCGCCATATTTTAATATCTGGCCCCTCAATGAGATATTGCCAATAAGATCAGATACCTGTGGAAGAAGGCTAAAAGTAACTTTAGGCTTCTCATAAGAAGGATAGAGGGAGATATGATTGTGGACGGAGGAACACCAATTTAAATGTCGGAGATCAGGTCATGGTTAAGAATTTTTTACCTGCAGGCACACTTGCCCCCAGATGTCATGGGCCATGTATTATTTTGGATATCTTAACACTGGTCACACTTTTGGTGAGCAACTCAGCCATTGAGAGCATATTTAGAGTTCAACTTTTGCAGATTAAACCGCTATAACCTTTTGTTTTGCAGTATAGGTCAATAAGTCATAGCAATAAGAAAACTGCTATATTTCTTTTCTTTACAGCTCAGTAACTTAATCTTCATTATGTAAATCATTTTGTAAGGGGATAGAGGGAGAGGCCTCCTGCCCCACGCATATACATCGAGGATATTGTCTTCTTGCTATATATAATCCTGTACAAACTTTCCCTCTAATAAGGTTTATTTTCTCACATTGCCTGGCTGACATTAACTTTCTCCTGCCTCCAAAACCAAGCATGCAATACATACACTCATCCTCGATGCCACTTGCCTCATCTGAACATGCAGCTTTAAAAATTAAACAAACTCTTGCTTTCCATCAAACATCTCTGTCACCAAGTAAATTACCATTTCAGTGCCCTCTCTGTCATTTACAGCCGAGTTCCAACATCTGGCGAGTGATGCTGGCGTGAGGTAAGGGCCCAACCTGTTCTGGCCCTGTCTCCTTCATAAGAGTGTACTGGAGCACAGTCCTTTCCAGCAAGGGCTGAACTGCGGTAACCCAACCTCCTAATTTATCATGGAACAGTGGTTCTATATCCGGTCTGTGGCGACCATCACCATGGCCACCCCTCTCATGGTAGTGGGAGAGATATATCTGAGGATACTTGGGGGGTCCTGGGGACTCCACCCCAGTATTGGCAGTGGCAGCCGCTCTTGACGTCAAACTAGAACTGTACATCTTGGACTTCTAAGGCCTCAGGAAGACTTCAGGACTTGTTTTCGACATAATTAATTAAAATAAACTTTCATCAAGAAATTTTCAGTCTGTAAAATTCAACTTCAAATTTTTCTAAAACGGAAAATTATAAACTGTCACCTGAGGCAGAATTCTTGGGTGGGGGAGGTCTGTACCAGAGGTACAACCGCCCCATACATTAGATGAAGCACCTTGGAGAATGCCATCTAAAATCTTAAACTTGCAACAACTAATACAATAAGTTTCAATATTTCTCTACAGATGTCTCCACCATAAACTTATGTTATGCCCTCAGGTGTGAAGACTGACTATTAAAAATGTAAAGCAATTTTGTATTCTAAGATTTCCTAAACTGAAGTGATTATTCTTTGTTTTTGGTGTGTTAAGGTTCCTTTAAAACACTTCTATCTCTTCCCGCCAACTTAAGAGGTGGGCCAATAGAAAATTGTGAATATTTATTTTTCATCCAATCACAGGTTTCTGGTACTTATTTTATCACCCAATAAGAATTTGGGTTTTGTCGGGCCTTAGCCCACAGTTTACTGGAACTTTCCGCTCTGGTATAAAAGCTGACGCTTTTTCAGACCAGTTTGCCTTATTGATCGTTCCAGTCTACAGATGAGTATTTATCAAGGAAATGGAGGCGCCTCGTCCATCCTTGTGAAGTCCACCAGCTCAAGGTAATGGCAGTCCAGGTTTAACTAAGTGATAGTCTTTGAGAGCTAGCTCGAGAGGAAGGTTTCAAATCTTTGACAATGTAACTTTAATTTTCTAAAATGTAAATTCCAAAATTGAAGTGTAAATTTCAAACAAGCCAAAGGAACTTAACTAAAATCAAGGAATAGACAGTGATCTATGCTCTCATATTCCCTATCAACTTGATTTTGAGGTAACTATCATTTTATACCATTTTACAGTTTGCAATGTTTGTAACTTAAACATTCTCTGCATCTAGTCACCTCAGTAGTATAGGCATAGCCTCTGTAACCTCAGGTCATAAGCCCAAATAGGGTTTTAATTTTTTCATTTCAATTTTAAGGAGCGCAAGTGTCCACTTCCTCACCATTTTGATTTTTGGGCCAGTAACTTAATCTGTTGTTTTTCACAAAGGTCTGGTAGAATGGGAACTCGATACCTCTCTTTAATTCTATTTCGTTCCTTTTAGGTAAAGAAGTTAGACTGTCAAGCAGTTATACTGCAGCATCAAACGTCCCTCCAGGGTCACAGTAGAATTGGAGTCTAACAACAGCAAGGTAAGGAACCATTTTATACATTAAGTTATTATGTAAAGACACAGGTTTTCATTACAAAAACAAATTCCCATTTCCTTATTTCATTTCATTTCAGAAACTGAGACGAAGCTCCCTTCCCAAAAATTGACCAGCAATCAGCTTTAAAGTTCCGCATTAGACTCAATTTAGGGCACTTTAAGCAGACTCATAATAAATAACAGCTTACCTGGAAGGAGTGAAAGAGAAAAAACATTCAACAACAATTTGAACAGTGTCATCAAGTAAATCATTTTTAAAACCTTTTAACCAGAAGACAAACAGACATTTTTAATGTAACAAAGTGAAATTTTTAACAACTATTCCAATGAATAGATATAGTTTTTAAGCTGACCAATTATGTAATCATCCAGTCTCATTTCATTAACACATTAACCCCCACATTGTTTTAATATCATTTAATTTAATTGGTATTCTAGTAGTTTTTAAGAGAATCAATGTACTTGCAAATAACGTGTTTAAAAACTTGGCAATTCACCTAAGCTTTAATAACAGCTGAAGATGTTCCCAAGTGAGAACAAACCATGTACTGTTTACAAATAAAAATTTGCTAAAAGGCAAATAAAAAGTATCAAAAAGGTGGAAGATATTCAATATTGTAACTCTCTGTGTTAAGCATATACCGTAAGACAGTGAATACGGCTTGAATTTTTAAAATGTACGTTGTGCCTTGGATAGGCCCCGACATTTCTTGAAATAAATTCCTAAATGTAAATTTTATACAGCAAAGATGCTCTTTCTATTATTGAATTATAATATTGAATGGTGCCTCTGGAAGGCTATAATGTGATAATGTTCAGAGAGTAGTCTCCTAGATAATTTGTGGAGCAAAAAGTGCTGTTTGAAAATTGGGTATTTTGGATACTCTGTCTCCTAGTGGTGTAAAGGGAATTGGGACATCTGTCTCCCTGACTATTTGTTGAGAGGAGCTGCAGCTCTCATGAATAATGTATCTCATTAGGGAGCTTCAAGCTCTCAAACTTCTTACTTAATTATTATTCAATTTTTTTAACTGTTACCCAATCTTATGAACTTTGTACCTGAATTGTAAAGCTGAGATTTTGAAAAGATACCAAAAGATATCAGAGAAAGAAATACGGCTGTAGTTTCAAAGTTTCAAATTAATATTTGGAATGTCTAATATTGACTCATTTCTACTCGCACCTTATTTCATCTCCGTCCACCACAATATTTCCATAACAATCTGTAAAGTGGACTTATTTAACCTACAAATCATGCTTTGTCAAATAGAATATGAGTAACTATATATACGTTCTTTTTTGGAACTTGCTTTACTTCGCTCCAATGCAGATAGGTCTTATGGCGATAAGAGGCATAAGAGTTGGAGTGAAAAGGCCGTGGTCTTAATTAAGTTACAGACCCATCATTAGCCTGATGTAAAAATGGGAAACCATGGAAAACCGTCTTCAGGGCTGCCAACAGTGCAGTTTGAACCAACTATCTGTCAGATGCAAGCTCAAAGCTGCACGGCCCTAACCGCACGACCACCATGCCCCGTAAACAGTTTATATATAGCTTTAAAGGGGACATTCACAACCTGAATAAGTGGCCTTTAATCAGATGCAGTGATCTATTGTTTTAATTCAGTGTGAAGTGAATGCCCCATGTTCCTCATAATTTATGTGCACTCAGCATGGAGACCTATACCAGACTGGTTGTCAAGAGGGAGCAGAGCCATAGCTATTGTTAAAAATATTAATATAATGGTAGTGAATAAGTGGACCTATCTCTAGCCTTTGATAGTGGTCAATTATCAATACAGACCATAATGAAATGTGTAACTCATAAATTGTTATCATTATTGATTCTTTGCCATGCAAACTAGCTTAATTGATTTCTAAACTCTAAGATGACAGAAAGAGGCTGATGTATTTCAGCACCTTTAATACCATCAGGGTGATAAAGGATTTAATATGCCAACTTGAAATCAGAACACAAGCCCAATACAACCTGACATAGTCAGACTGCCATTTTTCCCAACAAGAGCTACAAAGCAAAAGGGAGATGAAGAGAAACCCACTTCTTCTTCAATTCCAAAAGAATGAATTCAGCTTTCGGACATGCAGTGCAAAATAAATGATGCTTACTTGTAAATTCTGCATATATGTAATCATAAAAAGTATATTTAGTAAATCTGAGATTAGTATAGGCCTACAAATATATATGTACCTTAAGAATAGACAGCAAGACACTCATATAGTTCCTAAACAACAAATGAAAGTAGAGTTATGTAACCAGTCAAATTCAAATTACTGCTAAGGGTTTAATTATTGTAATCACTACAAAGTTTTCTCCAACGATACTTACACATGAATTATTTGAAACTTCCTCAAAGCATATTGGTTCCTCTTTGATCTGTACATCCAAGTCCATTTTAAATAACGTGTGAAGGTTTAGACGGTTTTGGGATGTAGATTACTTCCACAGATCTTGCCTTGAAACATGAGCAGCATACACTCTTATAGCTGTTTTTTAGTAAAGCCTGTAGCTTTAGGTGACTGTTGATATTTTACTCATTGCCACAGGACCTCCAGTTTTACCTGGAAACTGAACCTCAGCAATAAACATTTTCACTGATGAAACATCCCACACCCACAGGTTGCAATTAATTTGCACACCCCTAGTGAAAAGCACATGACTATGCAACTTACACTCACCCACTACTCTGGGGGTCTAATGACTGGTGTGATGTACCTCCCCATATAACCCTATCCTGTGCTACCATACAATATGTTGAATTCAGTAGCAGTTTAGCCCGATTCCTCATTGGCAACTTTATCCCCAAAGTTGCAACCATTAATGATTATGTTACAATATATACTGTATATTTGTTACAAAAAACAGTTCCAAACTAGCTATGAACTACTTTGTTACAACAAACAGTTCCAAACTTGTTATAAGGTCCTTCGTTAAAACAAACTGTTCCAAACTGGATATGAACTCCTTCAAAATTATCTTAATGAATGTATGCCGAGTCAGAATGCTTCCTCAATTGTTTGTTAATAATGTTTTGTTGGAATAAGCAAATGGCAACTGTGAAATGTGTCAAAGCCCTCTAAAAAGTGTTACAAAACTTTTACTGATGGATAATGAAAGACCTCACTATTCCAATGGGAAGTACTCTTTTGAAGTCGCACCACTTACTGGTCGGATGTATAAAACACGCAATCCCTGGTATTGAATGAGGACTGCTGGCATTGAATGTAGTTGAATGTGGTTAGAATTGCATGAATTCAGAAATCACAGTTCAGGCTATTCAGAATCAATTTGGTACCATGTTGGAACAAACTTCCATATATTATCACTAGAGATGGGAATTTGCCTATTTGCTTATTTTATTCATGTGTTCAGAAATGTAGGCTTTTGAGATATAAATTCATTTTAGGGTCTTTGTAGCTATATTTTGTTGGTTTTATTGTGCCTATAAATGCCTATTTCAGGGGTTTGTGCCTATCTTGATTATAATTGCCTACTTGATGCCGTTTGACTGTACATTATTTTTTTTGCTAATTACTTTACGTCGCACCGACACAGATAGGTCTTATGTCAACGATGGGACAGGAGAGGGCTAGGAGTGGGAAGGAAGCGGCCGCGGCCTTAATTAAGGTACAGCCCCAGCATTTGCCTGGTGTGAAAATGGGAAACCACGGAAAACCATCCTCAGGGCTGCCGACAGTGGGGTTCGAACCTACTATCTCCTGAATACTGGATACTGCCCACACTTAAGCGACTGCAGCTATTGAGCTCGGTAAACTGAACTTTAAAAATGCCGATTTTCTTCCAGTGCATTATATTGTAGCTAGTGTGCTCGATAGAATTATCTTTTCTTTTTTCAATATCTGTTTAACTCAGGAACAAAAATGGCCATTCTCAGAAGTCACCAGAAATAGTTCTAGGGAGATTTCCATCAGGAGAAGCAAGGAACAATTTGACCTCAAAGCCTTCAACCCCTCCCACCTCCTAAGACGTATGCGAGAACCAGTCAACGTCGAACTATTTTGCACAACCCATATGCCCTGTACCTTCCTTTCGATGAAAACTGTTGTACGCGTACGCTTTACGTTCAGAACATGCTGTGATTTATTTTGAAGTGGAAGAAGAAGTGTGTTTGCGGCAATGCCCAAAGAAAAATCTTCGAAGTCCTACTGGCTGAAGCAGTGGATCACAGGGGATCCCAATTTTACTACGGATGGAAGGGTAGTCTGTCAAGCTTGCTGTAAGGAGGTAAGTTCATTTGTTCCTTTTATCTTTTTTGTGTGTCCGGCTCTATGGCTAAATAGTTAGCATGCTGGCCTTTGGTCACAGGGGTCCCGCGTTCGATTCCCGGCAGGGTCGGGATTTTTAACAATCAGTGGTTAATTTGCCTGGCATGGGGGCTGGGTGTATGTGTCGTCTTCATCATTATTTCATCCTCATCAAAACGCGCAGGTCGCCTATAGACGTCATCTCAAAAGACCTGCACATAGCGAGCCGAAAATGCCCTTGGACACTCCCGGCACTAAAAGCCATACGCCATTTCATTTTGTTTCATCTTCTTTGGGATTGAGAACTATGATCGCATTTCATTGTAGCATATATAGGCCTAGTTGTTTTGTGGCAATGCTGCATTAGTCATGAACTTTCAATAATTTATATTGCTAAAATGTAAATAATAATTAAATTACTGAACAACGAGTTACAACGCTGCTGGTCTCTTGTCGCAGAATGGATGAAAATTAAATTGGTATTTTGAACTTGATTCATTTCCTGTGATAATAGGGATTTACAACTGAAATGCAATTTTTAAAACTCCCTTTAAAAATTGTGAATTCTATTACACTTCCGCTAAGACTTAGCGAAACATAGGTTGCAGATCCCATGTATCCCAGCTAGGATGATGCCACAGCATGGTTTACAAGGTTGCGAAGACTATCGTTACAAGACCAGGCCAGCGAAAAGACCGTTGGTCTGGATTGGTGAGGTCCGGTCAGTAACCGTTGTGTTTGGGGGGGGGGTTGGAGGGGGAAACAAAGAGAGTCTGTGGGGCGTAAGTTTCCAGATTAACAAGCCTCTAGCATCCCCTTTAGAGTCTTGCTAAATTGTGACAAAAATAAGGATTTCTTATGGTGGTGATGGGATAGGAAAGGGCTAGGAGTGGGAAGGAAGCAGCCGTGGCAGGTACAGCCGCAGCATTTACCTGGTGTGAAAATTGGAAACCACGCAAAACCATCTTCAGGGCTGCCGAGAGTGGGATTCGAACTTACTATCTCCCGGATGCAAGCTCACAGCTGCGCGTCCCTAACCGCACGACCAACTCGCCCGGTAAAATAAGGTTATGGGCGCATGTCATGACAATTTCAAATTACGCGGTTTTTAATTTTCAACGAGTGTGGCGGCCTCGTGGGCATACATTATGCAGGATCCATTGCAGGAAACTGAAAATAGTCTTCATGACAGCTGACCCGGCTGACCAAAGCCGGCGAATAGAAACAAATAAATTGTTCACCAGCCTGATATGTATAGTGCCTCCGTTTTCATTTTTCTGTATAAGTAAGAATACTGCTAGGGCCAGCTTGGTGGGACCTTGGCAAGGATAAAGAACGGATCTCTCCTCTACGCTACTCCGGTATCCTTTCACGTCTTTTTTATTATTTTTTCACCCGGTGAATTCGACACGATACTGCCAAATTACAACTGAAGATCCTTGAGGACATATTTCCATGTAAATTACTAATTCCATTGCTCCTACTTTAAAATTTTGTACTTCTAGATAGGTACATGATTTCGAATAGTCCTTTTTTTTATAAAACAAATGCATGATATGTACTGAGCATTATTGCCCATTAGCCCAACTGTAGAAATTTAAGATATAGGGACAATGTAATTTATGTCAATTTATGTATTTTTCAGATCAAATGTGAGAAAAATACCACATAGATCAACTTAGAAATATTGCGATGCATCTGATACGAGTACAGAAATCTGTATCAACGCAGCCTGTCTACCAGTCCACTTCGGGCAGCGACCAACAACCACTTTCTTCAGACCTATGCACTGCAATGTCGGGAGATAATATGCCCCTGTACAATCAGGAGCATCTTCAAATTTCAACAAGCTGCCAGGAGCAATCACCAAGTTGGAGAAGAGTGGCATGCCCCTGGTGGAGTCATTTAGGATTGTGGATGAATTCAGGGGAAGATTTGACCAAACATCTGGGAAGGCAGCCGCTATCAGCGAAATGAGGTGACTTCATTAAAGTGTTGTCCAATCACTTCATGTGATGTTGACAGATCTTTCTCATGTTACATGAACATTATGCACGAGAAGAGAACAAGAACAATTCCGTTAATAATAACTGAGTGTGTTATTAAATTATAAGTAATTTTTAAATGCCTATTTTGTTGCCTATTTTACACGTTAGTGATAATTAGAGACGAGAGTTATAGGCACTAAAAATAGGCAGGCATATAGGCTCTTAAATTAGCCAAAATAGGCATGTAAACAGGCACTAACATGTAAAATAGGCATGAAAAAATACTTATAATTCAATAACATGCTCAATTACTATAAAATGAATTTACAACAAGCAACGTCAAGAAGTAAGTATAAATAACCACCTAATCGATACTTTATTAATGCCTCAGGCAAAATTGAATAAAATTAAAACTTACAGGACATGTTTCGACCACTTAGTGGTCCTCTTCAGCTGTATAAATGAAGTACTGAAAAGAAAAACATTATGACACTTGATTAAGTGCTTATTGTCATAATGTTTTTCTTTTCAGTTCTTTATTTATACAGCTGAAGAGGACCACTAAGTGGTCGAAACATGTCCTGTAAGTTTTAATTTTATTCAATTTTGCCTGAGGCATTAATAAAGTATCGATTAGGTGGTTATTTATACTTACTTCTTGACGTTGCTTGTTGTAAATTCATTTTATAGTAATTGAGCATGTTATTGAATTATAAGTATTTTTTCATGCCTATTTTACATGTTAGTGCCTGTTTACATGCCTATTTTGGCTAATTTAAGAGCCTATATGCCTGCCTATTTTTAGTGCCTATAACTCTCGTCTCTAATTATCACTAACGTGTAAAATAGGCAACAAAATAGGCATTTAAAAATTACTTATAATTTAATAACACACTCAGTTATTATTAACGGAATTGTTCTTGTTCTCTTCTCGTGCATAATGTTCATGTAACATGAGAAAGATCTGTCAACATCACATGAAGTGATTGGACAACACTTTAATGAAGTCACCTCATTTCGCTGATAGCGGCTGCCTTCCCAGATGTTTGGTCAAATCTTCCCCTGAATTCATCCACAATCCTAAATGACTCCACCAGGGGCATGCCACTCTTCTCCAACTTGGTGATTGCTCCTGGCAGCTTGTTGAAATTTGAAGATGCTCCATTTTATGCAAGGGGGATATTAGCTCCCATCATTTCAGTGCACAGGTCTACAGAAAATTGTTCTTGGTCGCTGTTCACAGTGGACTGGTAGAAAAGCTGCGATGACAACGCTTTCTGTACTCGTGTCAAATGCATCGCAGTATTTCCATGTTGATCTATATGGTATTTTTTCACATTTGATCTGAAAAATAATAAAATTGACTCAAATTACAATGTTCTTCTATTGCTAATTGGCAATAATGCTTAATATAAACATAATAATGGCGTATGGCCTCCGGAGAGGCCTGGTGCGGGTCTTTTTCTCGTAGACGGCCTATTAGGCGACGTGCATGTCTGTGATGATTTCTAATGTTGAATATGCCACACACACCCAGCCCCGGAGCCATTGGAGTTAAGCAATTAAGGTTAAAATCCCCAACCCGACCGGGAATCGAACCCGGCAGCCTGTGAACCTAAGGCCAGTACGCTGACCATTCAGCCAACGAGTCGGACAGTATAAACAAGCATTTGTTTCATTCAAAAAAGAGAAAGACTATTTGAAGTGATGTTTCTAGAAGTACAAAACTTTAAAGTAGGAACAAGAGAATTCATAATTTACATGGAAATATGTCCTCAAAATGTTCAGTTATAATCTGGCAGTTTCCTGTCGAGTTCAGCGAGTGAAAAAAAAATCATTAAAATGACGTGAAAAGATACCTGAGCAGCGCAGAGGAGAGATCCTTCCTACATGCTTGCCAGAAACTCACCAAGCTGCCTCCAGCAGTATTCTTACTTATATAGAAAAATTAAAACGGATGCACTATAAATCTCAGATTTGTGAACATTTTATATGTTGCTATTCGCCTGCTTTGGTCACCCGGGTCAGCTGTCATGAAGACTATTTTCTGTTGCCTGCAATAGATCCTGCATCATGTGTGCCCACAAGGCTGCCACCCTCATAGAAAATTAGAAAACCGCCTGATTTGAAATTGTCGTGGCATGCGCCCATAAACTTACTTTGTCACAATTTAGCAAAACTCTAGATGGCATGCTAGAGCTTACGCCTCCCAGACTCTCTTTGCTTGTCTCCCTCCCTCCCCCCCCCCCCAGCACAACGGGTACGAACCAGACCTCACCAAACCAGACCAACGGCGGTCTAGTAATAATGTTATTTGCTTTACGTCTCACTAACTACTTTTACGGTCTTCGGATACGCCGAGGTGCCGGAATTTAGTCCCGCAGGAGTTCTTTTACGTGCCAGTAAAGCTACCAACACGAGGCCTTCGTATTTGAGCACCTTCAGATACCACCGGACTGAGCCAGGATTGAACCTGCCAAGTTGGGGTTAGAATGCCAGCGCCTTAACCGTCTGAGCCACTCAACCCGGCAAAACTCTATCCACTGCACCAACCGTACAGCACAGACCAATGGTCATTCCTCTGGCCTGGTCTTGTAGTCTTTGTAGCCTTGTTAAACACGTTGTGACATCGTCCAAGCCATGCCATCTTGTATGTCTAGCCTCTGTGATATCGCCCTAGTTGCACCACATTCGATCTTCACCCTATCTTTTGCGAAGGCATAGCAGAAGCGTAATAGAGTTTACTAGAGCCTACAAAGAGCGATGGTGAAAGTTACTCACGATTTAAAAAAAAATAAATACAATCCAGTTGTAGTACGCTTCTGTGGTGTAGTAGTTAGTGTGATTAGCCGCCACCGACGTAGGCTCGGGTTCGATTCCCGGCTCTGCCACGAAATTTTAAAAGTGGCACAAGGGCTGGAACAGGGTCCACTAAGCCTTGGGAGGTCAACTGAGTAGGGGTGGGTTCGATTCTCACATCACCGGGCGAGTTGGCCGTGAGGTTAGGGGCGCGCAGCTGTGAGCTTGCATCCGGGAGATAGTGGGTTCGAATCTGACTGTCGGCAGCCATGAAGATGGTTTTCTGTAGTTTCCCATTTTCACACCAGGCAAATGTACCTTAATTGAGGCCACGACCGCTTCCTTCCAACTCCGAGACCTTTCCTATCCCATCGACGCCATACGACCTATCTGTGTCGGTGCGACGTAAAGCCGCTAGCATAAAAATAAAATTCCCACCTCAGCCATCCTCGAAGTGCCTTTCTGTGGATTCCCACTTCTCCTAAGGGAAATGCCGAGATGGTACCTAAAATTAAAGACGTGGCCACTTCCTTCCCTCTTATTTGCCTGTCCCTTCCAATCTTCCCATGCCTTCACAAGGCCCCTGTTCAGCATAGAAGGTGAGGCTGTCTGGGAAAGGTACTAGTCCTCCTCCCCGGTTGTATTCTCCGACCCAAAATCTCACGCTCCAGGACACTGCCCTTGACACGGTAGAGGTGGGGGCCTTCGCTGAGTCCGAGGAAAAAATAACCCTGGAGGGTAAACAGATTAAGAAAGAAAGAAAGACAGACAGAAATAAAATTTTCAGTTGTAAATCTCTATTTTCGCGGGAATTGAATCAGAGTTCAAATTACTGATTTTTTATTTTCATCCACTCTGTGACAAGAGACCATCCGCGTTCTAACTCCTCGTTCAGTAATAAAATGATTATCTACATTTTAGTAATATAAATTATTGAAAGTTCACGACTAATACAGCATTGCAACAAAATGAACTTTCCACAATACGCAAATTAATAGACCTATAAATCCTATAATGAAATGCGATCGTAGTTACCAAGCTTGGCAGAAGACTACCCTTCCATCCCCTGTGGTCCACCGCTTCAGCCGGTAGGACTTCTTTGCAATTACATTTTTTACGTCACGCCGACACAGATAGGTCTTATGGGGACGATGGGATGGGAAAGACCTAGGAGTGGAAAGGAAGCGACCGTGGCCTTAATTAAGGTACAGCCTCAGCATTTGCCTGGTGTGAAAATGGGAAACCACAGAAAACCGTCTTCAGGGCTGCCGACATTGGGGCTCGAACCCACTATCTCCCGGATGCAAGCTCACAGCTGCGCGCCCCTAAGCGCACATCCAACTCGCCCGATGATTTTTCTTCGGGTATTGCCAAAGACACTCTTCTTCTTCACAATAAATCGCAACACGTTTTGAAAATAAAGCGTACGCGTACAACAGTTCACATCGAGAAGGAGGTATAAGGGTTCGACGTTGATTGGATCTCGCATATGTCTTAGAATGTTGGAGGGGTTGAAGGCTTCGAGGTCAAATTGTTCCTTTTTTCTCCTGACGGAAATTTCCCAAGAACTATTTCTGGTGACTTCCAAGAATTCCCATTTTTGTTCGTGGGGCAAACAGATCTTGAGAAATGAGAAGATAATACTGTCGAGCGCATCAGTTAAAATATAATGCACTGGAAGAAAACCGGCTTCTTTAAAATATATTAAAAAGGCATCAAATAGGCAATTATACTCCAAATAGGCACAAACCCCTGAAATAGGCATTTATAGGCACAATAAAACCAACTAAATCTAGCTTAAAGGAATCTGAAACGGATTTATATCTCAGAAGCCTACGTTTCTGAACACAGGAATAAAATAGGCAAATAGGCAAATTCCCGTCTCTAATTTATCACTAAGAACGACAGCTGGGCAATTTTTAATGTAGCCAGCCAAGAGTCGGCTGGCTCTTCTTTTGTGTTTAAATACGAACTGAACAATAAAGCTTACCTTATATCCTATGAGGTACCGTGCGATATTAAGTAAACGTAAGAAACTGCAATTATCTGATGAAGAAAATCTAAAGGGAAACACCACAATCCACTGAACAAACCTCGACAAGATGTCGCAGTACGTCCGAAATGCACAATACAAAACACATGAATACGGACATTACATAACAACAAGCCAACCACTTCGAAAATAAACCGGAAATAGCGAATAGCGCTTCTCACAACTTTATAACCAGTGCGTTGTTCCTCGACTGTATACACACCCGGTATAATTCACTTATCTCCAGCTAACTACTGTACAAGGATAGAAGTCATAAAGTCATCTGGGACCACCAAGACGAACCAGTACACTCAGACCACAGAACAGAAAATACATGGCATGCGTAGGCCTACCGGCACCGGGAGACTAAGACAATGGGAATCAGAAGCGTAAACCGACAATTACCACTATGCTCTTGAGCTATTTAATCTACAAGTTTGCCATTACACATCCTTATTGTTTTAATTTTTGTGTTAGCAACTTCGATATGTGGATATTATGGTCGATGGTCTTTGAAAGACTTATTTCTTTGAAGAACCATATCTTCACTCCATCTAATGGCAGACTTACAAACTATGCGTCGCGATACTGCGTAGTTGCATGTCGGAAGCCTATTTGATATTTTTATGTGACACTTCTCAATTCGTGTCCATTGCTTCGCCCTAAAGTTTGATGTCATCAATATCTGCACCTTTCACCTTTCTAAATAACTTCAACCCAAATACTGCTTCGCCCGCCTCTGTGGTGCAATTGGTTGCCATCCCCGGAACGGGATATATTCAGCCTAGGGGAGCTATTTGAGTAGAGGGGATTCGATTAACATATCAGCCTCTCCGAAAACCGTGCAAGTACTTAGTGCGACGTATTATTATTATTATTATTATTATTATTATTATTATTATTATTATTATTATCATTATTATTATTATTGTCGATGTTTTCTAAACGTGATTACAAGTGGAAATATGACACTCGGTTGTGGTTTCACCCTATTATGGAGTTTTTATTTAGCTTTTCCTGAAATGTGTGATTTCCTTTCAGAATTTAATTTGTAAAATGATTTCCGTTAATGGAAAGGAAGAGTGGTAAATTATGATTGAAGGGAACTGAAAAAATCCTTACAATATTTCTTACAATTTGCCTTACATCGCACCGACACAGTAGGCCTTATGACGATGATGGGATAGGAAAGGACTAGGAGTGGAAAGGAAGCGCCCGTGGGGTTAGTTAAGGTACAGCCCCAGCATTTTCCCGGTGTGAAAATGGGAAACTATGGAAAACCATCTTCAGGGCTGCCGACAGTGTGGTTTGAACCCACTATCTCCCGAAAGCAAGCTTACAGCTGCGTGGCCCTAACCGCACGGCCAAGTCGCTCAATCAAGAATTTATTATGCTTGTATATAGTCCTATAAGACATTTAAAGGAATGTAAATGACTCAGATGTCCACACGGTGTATCACACCTTGTCTCTAAATTGCAAACTCTGGTAAGGCATGAATGGGGACTGCTACACGTATTGCACGAAGGGGAAGCAACAAACTGTACACAGAAAATATATTCAACAGCATTTAATAGGCCTTCTTTAAATACACACAAAAAGTGAAAAACGGAGCATAATTCCAGGCTATCATGCGCATCTCTTCTTATTTTATTTTTGTTCCAAATTGCTTTACGTCGCACCGATGAGTATGGGACAGGAAAGGGCTAGGAGTGGGAAGGAAACGACTGTGACCTTAATTAAGGTACAGCCCCGGCATTTGTTTGGTGTAGAAGTTGGAAATCGTCTTCAGAGCTACCGACAGTGGAGTTCAAGCTGACAGCTACGTGACCTAAAGCCTGCAGTCACTCGCTCGGTATCATGCACAGGATTTGTCTGGATATTCCCTTCCAAGTGAGAAGAGAATGTCATCTCTTATATTTCGTAAAACATTGATTTCAGTCTTCAAGGTAAGATCCAAAGTATCTTATTAACGCCGACAGAGGAATCAGTCGCGAAGTCAGCCCAAGTAGGGCAATTAACGTGCATGCACTCGCACGGAAATGAATTTCAAGGAAAATACCTGTGAAATAATATACCAATTCCCTTTATGAATCTCTCTATCCAGCCATAAGCTGCACAGGAGACTGGCATTTTCCTTCATACTTCAGTTTATCGGGAAGCTCCAGTAGTAACAGTGAGAAACAATCTAGCTTGCCAAACAGCGCGCTCGTTCAACTTCGAATGCTACCTCTAGTGTATTAACTCTATGAACATGAGCACAGGCAAGTGGAATGACGAATAACTATTAATGCACACATTCTTATATAATAATTTTCACAAACTAAGAGAAGAGCAGACCAATAATAGAACTTGTTCCTCAAAATAGGTTTTTTGAACGGAGTTTTCAATAATATTCGATAAATAGGCTACATACCAAGGATGTCTCATGTACGGAGCTATCAAGAATAATCATAAGTAAACAGGGTAAATCTTGCTTCACAAATACATTTTGCGAATTTTCCATTTCATGATATGAATTGTGTAAAGCTCTATCACCAGATTTTCTGTCGTAACCGTCTCCATTGGGAAATGCAGTTCTCTGAAGGAACGCCCGTTTCTGACCTCATTTCTCATAAAAGATCATCTAACGCCTTAGCATTCTCCTTGTGTACATGCAGATGGCTCAATGAATTCATTCTCTGCTGTCCATTAGTTGTACGCAAAGAAGTGTGAAGGACTTCTCAGCACTTGGCGTTGTCACGGGAAATGTCACCACTATTTTCTAAAAGTTAAACTGTTCTGGAAGCAAATTAATAAGATGAGGCACTTCTTTAAGTATCCTCTAACAATTATTTTTCCTTCGTTCGGCAACGACTCACGAAACATTCCTCTGTGAAGCGAAGGATGTTTAGAGTCTACATTATCTTGATGGAACTGTAAAAATGTGTCCTTGTTTGCATCACTACATAGTATAAACTCCTGGACCTCAAGCAAGAAATTGTAAGATGTGTCAAAACGGGAAGCCAGACAGTTAACAGTGTTGTCTATGATTACAAAGAATAGACCCCTGCATTTTTTTAAACTCAATCAAACTGCTGTGCTGAATTTTATTATAATCAGAATCGTCATACCGGTTGGGAATCCTATTCTTTCTAGCAGTGTGAGTGAATGAAATTCTGCAACTTCGATGTCCGTTCATAGATCTCGACACACACTTTCCTGTTTACACCGTTCAAAATACTATAAATTCTCGATTGATCTTACGACGAGGTTCGTGATTGTGAGACGCTCATAATAGAAGTTACTACCATTCCTAAATAAATGTGCTGAACATGCTTTGCTCGAATACCTTCAATTCTGACCGCGTTGTGTTAACACATACTTACGAAATTTACATTTTCCTATAACTCGCAATCCTGCACCTCCTTTGACTGTACATGGATGACATGTTAATTGCTCTGATTACTTCCACGGAAACTCCATGGAGACCAGGTACATTATATGTAGTTCTCGTAGAGTCGGTCAACTCATCACTCAACCGGGGATATACCCCACGTTCTTTGGCCCCAGGGGCTCTTAACCCGGGAGTGTGGTTTGCTGACCAAGGGGCACTTAGCTAAGTCCTGGCATTGCTTCCACTTACTTCTGCCAGGCTCCTCACTTTCATCTATCCAAATCGACCTCCCTTGGACAACACTTTTTCTTTTCCTACGCCGACGGCATTAGGTTTCCGAGGCTTTGGCAGCCTTTAATTATCACGCCCTTTGCGGTTCATGCCTTTCTTTAGCCGATAGCTTCATTTTTCGAATTGTCGGACCCAATCCATATTTTCCCTCTGATTAATATTAATAGAGGTTTGTTGCCTCGCCGCACAGTGGTCAGGCTCTTAGCGAAGATGTCCGGATATGTTGTACCATGAACGTTCCTTGTTTTCTGGACGTCTCGCTGGCCGATAACTGCCTGCGAATGGCTTCCCCATAATCCCTGAACATTTATGCCAGGTCAACCGTAGCACTTGATGTCAGATGATTAATACGAAACGTACGATGGGAATATCTCCCCATTTGACAGTAATCTTACTGGCTTTACGTCCCACTAACAACTTTTAAGGTTTTCAGAGACGCCGACGTGCCGGAATTTAGTCCCGCAGGCGTTCATTGGCGTGCTAGTAAATCTACCGACACGGGGGTGACGTATTTGAGCACCTTCAAATACCACCTGACTGAGCCAGGATCGAACATACCAAGTTGGAGTCAGAAGACCAGCGCCTCAACCGTCTGAGCGACTCAACCCGGCTAACTCTATGAATAATGAAGCGCTATGAGATCCTGCTTGAGGGCTCTCTCATCACAGAACTTGACGAACTTGCTCTTTGTTTCGAGAGAAATAGGCCAAGAAACAATAAATAACATCAAAATAAAAAAACAACACATAGAACAATGAAGAAATAAGAGCGTAATTATAGCTTATTTAAAAGTAGACAAAATGGTTGTAAACTAAACATAAACATTTTGCCAGACCGAGCATATCGGCCGAAATGCACTCAGAAAACGTCCCGCATTTCCCATTCTGTATTTTAAAGTTATTAGCTGACACCTCGCAGACCGTGTGGTACGTAACGTCCGCTGGTACGGAATGTCACTGCTACGAATTGTCCGATGTTCATTAGTGACAGAACACTGGACTCTCTGGGACACACCCGTTCCATCAGCGCAGCTCAAGCCATCCCGCAGCAGACATGAGAGAATCAACTTGTTACTTTTTTATCAAACCTCGTTACACTCTAGTCCTCGACTCGGGGCTCCGAACTCCACCTTTAAGTGTAACAAGACAACATCTAAGAGAAGAATTCTTTTGGCGGGAGGCCAATTGGCACTTTGCGCTTTTAAAAACATATTTGGGGGTCATAAATCTCCTTGCCCACCTTCCGACGTCGTCCCCACTGTCCCCAGTAGAATCCCTGACCAGATGTTTCATGCTCCAGGACACCGCCAATGAGGCGGTAGAGGTGAGATCCCTGCTGAGTCCGGGGAGACTGATCTAAAAATTAAAATGTTGCTTCATTTCCTCTATTACTTCCCTCGTTTCCTTCTTCTCGTTGTTTGTTCACAAGTCCTCCATTTTCATCGAACAGAAACTACCCTTCATAAACTCGTTCATTTATCAGTTCAAGCTCCGAATCTCTGCTTCATTTTCATGGTACTGCACCCTTGAAAATTGGTTATTGGTTTGCATGGGAAGAATATTTTATTTCTAGTGTGGAACCATGCATAAATTTATCATCCAGGCAGGTGATTTCAACTCTGCACTGCCTGCTAGCCAGCAGGGAACAGGCTTTTCCCGTGCCGTGTATACGAGTCTGGGTTTTTTTTTTGTGCCTTGTTGAAGACAGCAGAAGGGTGGCACGTGGACAAGACCCCGACCTGATTAAAAGCGATCAATACTTTGAGATTTTGACGTCATGATATTTAACCAATTGGACCGCAAGGTTAGCCCGATCGCAAAGTCTTAGCCAATAAAAATTAATTAACAAACACACCTACGTCTTGAAGAAATAAATACCCATGTACTTGAGGAAATCATTCTCTTTGCTCATTTGCATTCGCTCAGTTGCGCAGTTGCTCAGTTGTCTACGGGAATAATTGTTCGAGCACATGTGTTACTGGAAACGACGTATTCGACGTGGAATATTACCAGTATTCATTTAAGGAAAGACGAAAAATTTTCTGCTTCTGAGGAATTTTTGGGACATAAAAATATCGGAAACGCAGCAGTTCAGATTTCCTTAGTTTTATAAATCTGAAGAAAATTTTATAAATTTCAGCTTTCACCAGAAGACGCAAGATCCCCAGCAATCCTAAAATAGTTCGGAAGAATGGAACTTCAGCTTTACGACGGAGTTTGTATTTGTCCTAAGTCCTCGCCTGCTGCAGCCATGTATCATTAAAATGTGAGGCATAATTCAGCCCGGGAGAGAATAACATCGGAGATGGAGTTTGGTTAAATATTCATTGATCATCAACCGAGTCCAGAAGCCAAGTCTACTACAGCTAAGATTTCAAATTATACTTTTCTCTATTTTCTGTTGTAATAATTATGTAGACGTAGTCCTTGCTTGAATATTTAAAGTCATTTCTAATAGTCTTTGTAGTTAGGATTTTCACTCTTCTTTCACTGGTGTTGGTAGATTTGATGTGTATGAGAGTGTATTTGGGACCTACAATTTGTTCTATTTGAGTGAGTGCTTCGTGACATGTTCTCACTGTCCCATGTTAAGTCTAGGAAAGTGTTAAAAATATTTGACCCACGCGATAATAATTATTAATTTATAAATTAATGATGGAATAATTTTTGAATTATTTGGGACAAAATATCGACGTGTTCTGTGAATTTAGGATTTTTCCTTGATGTTTTGTGGTTTACCATAGATTCGAGATAGAATAGAGTCATCTATGATTTCATTAAACCATAGGCTGCGATGACGCGATCGCGCGCGTATAATAATAATAATAATAATAATAATAATTGACATTATTACGGTCTAATAGAATGTTTAAAGGTCATGAGTGTAATTATTGCTGTGCTTATAAGTGATTAATGTGTGCTATTTTGAAGTAGATGTTGGCCTGGAATATTGGTCGTGGCTTGAATGTCCACAAATTTTGCATTTACTGTTATTGGTATTTTTGAGACTTGTAAATGGATCTTAAGATAGGATTTTATTTGTGTGTCCATTACATGAGTCAATTAAGGAAGAGAGTATGTTTTTGAACATAATTTCTTCTTATGCAGCACATGTTGATCAATAATTTGTGATAATGAGAGATTAAAAATAACGTAGTCGTGACTCATAGACCGTATGCGCGAATGTTTATTTATCTATGACTGTAGGCAGTTCTATGGAATTTTTAGTGACGATTTCTACTACAAAATTATCCTGGAACATCGTTGTGGAATTTATTACATTGGAAAAGTGGTAATCCTATCACAATCACACGTCAGACGATTGAAATGGTAGCCCTTGTCTGATATTGTCATCGAGAGAAGTTCTCATATTTCAAGTAAAATTTAAAAATAAAAATCAAGAGATAGGATTCGACAAATTTATTTAATAATATTACCGTGGACCAAAGCTTGAATGTGAGATGGATGAATGACTGATTTGTTTATAATTGTGATTTCCATGGTTATATTTCGTCATGTTATGTGTACGCTGAGCGCGTAAAGTTTCGATGATTTTGTTGTTTTGTTCCGCGCATATTTGGCTCAATTATGAATCTTTAAGTGATTTTATGACGGAATAAGATAGATTAGGATCTTTGCTTCGAGAGAAAATACTTAAGCAAGGATCGCGTCAATGAACTAAGCTCACAAAATGTAAAATGTTTAACGCTATAATGCGAGAATTTTAAGCCTTTATTGTGAGTTGTGCACAACACTAGGTCAATTGACGTAAAAATAAGAATCAAATGAGTTAGATATTGGATTTCAAAATAATTTGGTTATGTAATTTGAAGCTTAAATAATTAATTGAAACAATATTTAATTAATAGAAGGGAGTTATTGGATTTTTCGTGTGAGGTAGAAATTTGACTCATAATTTAAATGAACCGCAGAGTATTGTCAATTTAAATTATAATTCAAAAAAGGAAAATAATTCATATTTTGATATTTTGAGATAGGATTTTCTCAAATAATAGTTTGTTTAATTTCTTAGGACGATTTATTAAGACCCACTTTCGTATTTTTACAGAATGAAATTTTAATGGAGAACTGCGGAAGATTTCCGGTAGGGAGGAGATAAATAATTTTATTTCAAGATTTTGAAAATATTTATAAAATTTGGAAAGTGCTGATATTTTATTTAATAAATGTTAAAACCCATTTCTTTTTAGTGTTTTCATTTGTCGTCAGTCCTTAGATTGTCCCTGACCCCTATAATTTAGCGTCGCCTGTAAGCGAACGTTCCGCCCTTGGGAACTTTTGCTTACCGGCTGAGCTGCCCGGCAAAACGGGGGCAGGTAGTACAAATTTGGCGCCCGTAACGTGCTTGGCCCGAATTTAATTGACGACGCCAATCTAAGGACTCGATCTTGTAGTCCAAAATTTGGACATAAGCAAGATGCGGCGACATTAGGATTTTTGGGTTATTTGATAACATTTATTAGCCCAGATCTCTGTGGCAGAGAGCACTTTAGTTAAAGTTAGGAAGGGCCATGTTGAATACTTGAAACAAAATCTTGGAGATTAGGAAAATTTCATTTTTTTTATGCGACTGCATTTGCGCAACATTTCGGATTTTAATAGTTAAATATTATTGAAATGATATACAGATCTTCCCCTAAGGAGGAGAGCTTAATTCATTAGTAGACGTGGAACTGGACTCTGGTTTATACTCTGATATTATTCTCCCCGAGGTCTGAACTGCCGTTTCTTGAAAAGTTTATTATTATGGATGAATGGCGTGCATTTTCGGAGAATGCGTTAGGAAACTTGAAAGATAGCTTGAAGCAGGACCTTAGTGAAAATCAGGCTAAATTGGAGCTTAGACTGACCGAGAACAGTGATAAATTAAAGCAGGAGTTAAAACAGGAACTTAGTGCTGAATTTAGTGAAAATCAAGCTAAACTTGAGCTTAGACTGACCGAGAACAATGATAAATTAAAACAGGATCTTAGTGAAAATCAGGAGCGATTAAAACAGGATCTTAGTGAAAATCAGGAGCGATTGAAACAGGACCTTAATGAAAATCAGGAGCGATTGAGGCAGGAATTAAGTGAAAATAATGAAAAACTGATATTAGAACTGAACGAGGGTCAGGATAAATTTAAATCCGATCTTAAGAGTGCATTGGAAGAAATACAGAATAGGACGGACGAAAACATTAATAAACTGCACATGGATGTGAAATTATTTAATGGGAAAATAGCATCCATTCAAAGTGAACTTGTAGCAGTCAAACAGAATTTCTCAGACTTTAAAGGTGAAATACAGGCGGGTATTACAAGTTCGTTAGCTGAGATGTCGAACGAAGTTAGTGAGAGACTCGCTAAAGTCCAGACAGATGTACTACAGGGGCTTGATAAGTACAAAAATGAGGTGGAGAAAAACTTTCAGAATATTGAGGAGAAAATTGTGGATAATGCGGACGACCTTACGGCGACTAAGGCAGCATGGAGTAAGAAGTTTACCGGCCTTTACGAAACTTTGAAACAAGTGGAAAAGGGAGTCATAGCAGAAATAAAAGTTTCCCAAGTAACCACGTCAGAAAGGCTAGAATATTTCTATGAGACTATCGAAGAGACGCAGACAGGTCTCAAAGAAATAAAAACTGAAATGGACAAGGAAATTAGCGAAGTAAAAGCTGAGTCCGAAGCATCGAAGCGAGAACTTCAGGACGGAATTAAGGAACTTGTTGAAGAGCTTAAGATAATTAAACTTCAGGGCGAGAGGCATAATATTGTCACTTCTACATTATTGGAAAGGCAAGGTCAATTAGAGAAGCGGACGTCTGGTGAAGTCCCGTCTTCAACTCCAAAAGTGGTGGACATGGCTAATACCTCAAATAACACCAATCCTTACATAAATCAGGACAGTAGTGGGATAAATTCAACAAATGTTTCAGGTCAGACTCAAATTGTTAATATCATTAAACTTCATGAGGAACAGCCAAAGAAGTTCAATAATGTTAAGGGCGTTACTCCTAAAAGCTTCATTCGTGAACTTCAGGAATACTTCAGAGATAATAAGATACCTACTGAACGCCAACTAAGGGTGACCGAACGCTATTTGGAGAATTCAGTATTAACATGGTATGAAGCGTTCAAATATTCCTTTGAAGATTTTGAAGGGTTTAAGAAGGCATTTCTGGAGAGATATTGGAACAGTGACCTACAGCATAATTTAAAAACAGAACTTTACGCTAAGAGGTACGCTTCTTCTACGCCCACACGCTACGCTGATTATTTTTCAGCTCAGTTACGTAAACTAAAGGAGCTTGATATGCCACCCTCAGAAGTTGAAGTAGTCCGTGTAATAATAAGGCAACTTCCAGCGGACATTCAACGTATAATGATTGCTTCGAACGCGCAGACCGCAATTCAGCCTGAAGCCGTGCTCCGTCAACTCGATTTAACTTCGAGAGAGCAACCAAGACGTAATCTAGGTCAAGATCAACAGGTGTTGCAAACTACAGTCGTCCGAGCCGACAGTGGAGCTTCGTTCAAGCAAGGGAGACCTAGCGGTCGAACTACAAAGGAAATGTCACCGAGAGACCGTTCTCCTAGGTCAGGACACAGAAGTGACGAGGAGAGAGATTATTACCGAAGAAATGTACGACGCCGACCCTATGAAAATATTCGAGGAAGGTGGAGAAGAAATAGCGAAACTAACTATACGGGAGGAAGAAAAAGAAACTGGAGACAAGAAGAGAGAGAGAAATACATCCAGGAATTACGCAAGGAAAATCAGGAGAAATCCAAGTGGCGTCATGCGATTCAGGACCAGGACGTGAACCCAGATATAGTAGGAGCGGAAAGCTTAGAATACCAAAGGGCTAAGCAAGAAGAAAATCGCCAACGCTATGAAAAGGAAGATTATAGCCAAGGGGCTATTAAAAAAAACATCCATCCAACTAGAAAATGATAGTTCGAATCCTAACTCTTGTAATTCTGAGGTCCCGATGGAATGGATTATAGTTCAGATTGATTCATGGGTTACTAAATCTGATGATCTATTAGAAGAGAATCTTGAGACTAGTAGAAATAATGCAAGGACATTACCGATAATATTAGCTAGAATTTGTGGCGTGAGAGTTAAATATTTAGTTGACACCGGCTCCACTATTAGTGTAATATCAACATCATTTATGAATGACTTAAGAGAAAGGCATGAAATACCCATCATTCCCGTCTCACATGTTAAAATGAAAGGAATTATCCCTGACAAGATTGTAATATGCAAGCAGCAGACATTTCTCGATGTGGAAATCGGAAACACCAAGTTCCCTAATATATTTTTGGCCATGACAAATATTAAATTCAATATCATTCTTGGAATGGATTTTCTTACATCATACCACGCAAACATTAGTTTGGACTCCAACCAAATAGTATTTCGTCTGGAGGAATTTTCAGAAATTACAGTCATGAATCCTGTTGATGTAACCGACCAAGAGGTGATCCACATAAATTGCGCCTTAACATCGAGGGAGAAAGAAGACCATGAGGCCTTAGAAGAAATTCATCAGGTTCTGGATGACATCATTGAAGAGGGCGAAAATAGAACACATCCCTTGGATCTTATAAATCAGAAGGTAAATTCAGCTCAGGGAACTGATAAGGAAAAGGAACAACTTCGTAATCTATTATTAAAATATAAGAACTCGTTTGATGACAAACCGGGACAAATCCCAGATTTTAAATATTCATTGGTGGCAACTGACTGGACTCCTTTCAATAAGAAGCCATACCCGATCCCGGAGAAATTCCATTCTAGAGTGGAAAAATTAATCGAAGGCATGGAAAAAGATGGGATCATAATGAAAGCTAGTACACCTTTTCTTAGTTCTTTGGTCATCGTAAGCAAGCCAGATGGATCCCTTCGTTTGTGTTTAGACGCTCGTGAGATAAACCGCAAGTTAATCCCTGAAAGAGACCAGGCACCTGCTATTAAGGAAGTTCTAAGGAAATTTCGAGGGATGAATCTCTTTACGTCAGTCGACTTCACTTCTTCATATTATCACATTCTCCTGGAGGAAAAATCTAGACTCCTAACTGGATTCATGTTCAATCAACAGACCTACGTCTTCCGAAAATTGCCCTTTGGCATATCTAATGCAGGAAGCGCTCTTATTCGAGCATTGGATCGATGTCTTACGGAGGAAGTAAAGAGCTTCACGACTAAGTACATTGACGATTTACTTTTGGCCAGTGAAACCTTCGAAGATCACTTATCTAAACTGGAGAAATTGCTGGAGAATCTTTCTAGAACGGGATTCCACATAAATCTAGCCAAGTCAAAATTCTGTCAGACTGAAATTCTATTTTTAGGACGTATAATAGATGGTGAGGGAATCAGACCTAACCCGGTCAAGATTGAAGCCATAAGTAAATTTCCAAGGCCCTTAAGAGTAAAACATGTAAGGCAATTTTTAGGGATGGCCAACTTTTTCGCCAACCATTGCCCTAATTTTACGCAGACTGTCGCACCTTTACAGGATATGCTAAAAAAGGGGAACAGATGGAAATGGAATGATGAATGTGAGACAGCATTTAATAAGACCAAGGAAATGCTGATACAACACGTCAAATTGGGATATCCAGACTTTGGAAAACCGTTCATATTACAAACAGACGCATCAGGTATTGGAATTGGAGCTGTATTATTCCAAGAAAATAAGTAAGACCCTGAAAGGAGAATTTATCTTGCCTTCGTCAGCAGAAAATTGAGAAATCACGAAAAGCACTACACGGTTACTGAATTGGAGATGTTGTCAATAGTTTATGCCCTCAAATACTGGCAGAAGATAATATATGGTTATCAAATTATTATCAGGACTGATCACAAAGCTTTGACTTTCATGTTGAAAACTACCATGGCATCCGAACGAATATTCAGGTGGACGATGTTTGTCCAGCAATTTGACATCAAACTGGAGCATTGTACGGGAGAAAGCAATTTGTTAGCTGACTGTTTAAGTCGTAACCCGAATGCCGATATTGAGGAAATCCATCAGATTGAATTAGTTCCAGAGGACCACGAATTTTTAAGAAAATTACGTTACATTCGCCAAGCCCAGAAAAGAGACAAAGATTTAAGAAACATCATAGACTTTTTGGAGAAGAGAATCAAACCTGGAGAACCTAATTATAGAAGATATAAGAGGAAAGCTTCACGTTACCAATATTTGGATGGAATATTATTTAAATTCATTGATTCTGCAAAATCTGAACTTAGAGTTGTGGTGCCTCCAAAATTACAGGAATCCCTTATCTGGCATACGCACAGAATAACAGGTCATGGTGGTATTGACAAGACGGTTGCCACTATTCAAGAGAAATTCACTTGGGAGAAACTTCGAACCATTGTTCGTAATGTAGTCCGCACCTGTGATACTTGTCAGCGAGTAAAACCTAGCTCTCATCTGCTTCAGCATAGTCCTATTCCCATAATACCTACAGGGCCTAAACAGTTATTTGCAATGGACCTATTTGGACCAGTCCCGATCTCTAGGAGGGGAAACCGACATGTAATAGTCACTATCGACGTATTTTCTAAGTATATTGCCTTGTATCCTATCCAAAAGGCGAATTCAAAATCTGTAATCCGTCGGATAATCCGCAACCTGATACCTCACATGGGCAAGCCAAAGGCCATATTGACTGATCACGGATCACAATTTACCTCCGCTGAATTTCGTCAAGCTATGGAACAATTAGGCATTAAGCATATATTGAATTCTGTCCGCCATCCATCGAGCAATCCAGCTGAAAGAGTAATGCAGGAACTGTCAAAATTCTGCCGTATTTTCTGCGGAAATACACATTGGTTATGGGTAGATGTGTTACCAATTATGATGGAATGCTTAAATAACACTGTGCACGAGGCAACATCTCAGATTCCAGTTGTTCTTCATTTTGACAGACGACCTTACCGACCTTAGGATAGCATCATTCAATGCCCAGGAAATGTAAAACCTACCCTGGAGGAAAATATTGAGAAGGCAGCTAAGTCTCTAAAGGAACAAGCTGAGAGAAGGCAACGACGTGTCAGAAACAAGAAGTTTCGTCGTCCATTAAAATTACATGAGCTTGTGTTACTCAAGAAACCAGCTTCCTCAGAAACCACAAGTAAATTTTATGCCAAGTTTGCACCGTTATTTATTGGGCCGTACAAAATTATTAAAGTCTATGGGAACAATGCCTATCGCATACAAAGTCTTGATCAATCATATGAAGGAGTTCATAATGGTTCAAATTTGAAAAGTTATAACTGTCCTAAACAATCTGCTGTGAATCAAATAAACGTCATCTTTGAAGAGGAAACGTCATGGAACGAAGATGAGGATCCGATCTACCTTCATGCTTCAACGCAGGTCGATATGACGGAAGAAGTATGCAAAGAATGTCAGGAGTTACAAGATTCCGCCATGAGCCAATTACGCTTGCTTTGTGCTGCGCTGGAACTGGACAATAGTAGGCTACGTGCTGGAACGTCATCTGGAATAATTATGGAATAGTGTGACACATAACTGTACTTCAAAATTTTCAAGGCACATGTTAATTATATTTCCAGATAATAATGATTTAATCTGCCCATCAAATCATTTTTTCAGCCACGGGAGAATATGCACCCTTGAAAATTGGTTATTGGTTTGCATGGGAAGAATATTTTATTTCTAGTGTGGAACCATGCATAAATTTATCATCCAGGCAGGTGATTTCAACTCTGCACTGTCTGCTAGCCAGCAGGGAACAAGCTTTTCCCGTGCCGTGTATACGAGTCTGGGTTTTTTTTGTGCCTTGTTGAAGACAGCAGAAGGGTGGCACGTGGACAAGACCCCGACCTGATTAAAAGCGATCAATACTTTGAGATTTTGACGTCATGATATTTAACCAATTGGACCGCAAGGTTAGCCCGATCGCAAAGTCTTAGCCAATAAAAATTAATTAACAAACACACCTACGTCTTGAAGAAATAAATACCCATGTACTTGAGGAAATCATTCTCTTTGCTCATTTGCATTCGCTCAGTTGCGCAGTTGCTCAGTTGTCTACGGGAATAATTGTTTGAGCACATGTGTTACTGGAAACGACGTATTCGACGTGGAATATTACCAGTATTCATTTAAGGAAAGACGAAAAATTTTCTGCTTCTGAGGAATTTTTGGGACATAAAAATATCGGAAACGCAGCAGTTCAGATTTCCTTAGTTTTATAAATCTGAAGAAAATTTTATAAATTTCAGCTTTCACCAGAAGACGCAAGATCCCCAGCAATCCTAAAATAGTTCGGAAGAATGGAACTTCAGCTTTACGACGGAGTTTGTATTTGTCCTAAGTCCTCGCCTGCTGCAGCCATGTATCATTAAAATGTGAGGCATAATTCAGCCCGGGAGAGAATAACATCGGAGATGGAGTTTGGTTAAATATTCATTGATCATCAACCGAGTCCAGAAGCCAAGTCTACTACAGCTAAGATTTCAAATTATACTTTTCTCTATTTTCTGTTGTAATAATTATGTAGACGTAGTCCTTGCTTGAATATTTAAAGTCATTTCTAATAGTCTTTGTAGTTAGGATTTTCACTCTTCTTTCACTGGTGTTGGTAGATTTGATGTGTATGAGAGTGTATTTGGGACCTACAATTTGTTCTATTTGAGTGAGTGCTTCGTGACATGTTCTCACTGTCCCATGTTAAGTCTAGGAAAGTGTTAAAAATATTTGACCCACGCGATAATAATTATTAATTTATAAATTAATGATGGAATAATTTTTGAATTATTTGGGACAAAATATCGACATGTTCTGTGAATTTAGGATTTTTCCTTGATGTTTTGTGGTTTACCATAGATTCGAGGTAGAATAGAGTCATCTATGATTTCATTAAACCATAGGCTGCGATGACGCGATCGCGCGCGTATAATAATAATAATAATAATAATAATAATAATAATTGACATTATTACGGTCTAATAGAATGTTTAAAGGTCATGAGTGTAATTATTGCTGTGCTTATAAGTGATTAATGTGTGCTATTTTGAAGTAGATGTTGGCCTGGAATATTGGTCGTGGCTTGAATGTCCACAAATTTTGCATTTACTGTTATTGGTATTTTTGAGACTTGTAAATGGATCTTAAGATAGGATTTTATTTGTGTGTCCATTACATGAGTCAATTAAGGAAGAGAGTATGTTTTTGAACATAATTTCTTCTTATGCAGCACATGTTGATCAATAATTTGTGATAATGAGAGATTAAAAATAACGTAGTCGTGACTCATAGACCGTATGCGCGAATGTTTATTTATCTATGACTGTAGGCAGTTCTATGGAATTTTTAGTGACGATTTCTACTACAAAATTATCCTGGAACATCGTTGTGGAATTTATTACATTGGAAGAGTGGTAATCCTGTCACAATCACACGTCAGACGATTGAAATGGTAGCCCTTGTCTGATATTGTCATCGAGAGAAGTTCTCATATTTCAAGTAAAATTTAAAAATAAAAATCAAGAGATAGGATTCGATAAATTTATTTAATAATATTACCGTGGACCAAAGATTGAATGTGAGATGGATGAATGACTGATTTGTTTATAATTGTGATTTCCATGGTTATATTTCGTCATGTTATGTGTACGCTGAGCGCGTAAAGTTTCGATTATTTTGTTGTTTTGTGGCGAGCATATTTGGCTCAACTATGAATCTTTAAGTGATTTTATGACGGAATAAGATAGATTAGGATCTTTGCTTCGAGAGAAAATACTTAACCCTACACTGCGCAGTGGGTCTCACGAGACCCATACTACTTTTTGCATCCCTGAGTAACTGAATAACTGATCTTCCACATGAGGATGGTGTTCCTTGTGAGGCCTGGACTATTCAGACATTTTAGTTCAAAAATCATCCACCATAAACCAACAAAGGGATCACCTACAAAGAAATTTTATAGAGTTCCCATGACAACAGCCATTGCTCCAAATACCTGTGTTTCTCTTGTTGATAGGAAGTGCATAGAGTGACAAATTTCAGTTGTTAAAATATTTTCTGTGTAACTGAGGGCTTTTAGGATAATATACACATGGTTTTTTGTGGAATTATGTTTCTTTACAGCAGAAAATTTAGTGAAAACTGTTTGTTCCTTGTGAGACCCACTGCACAGTCATGAATATTTTTATGGAGACCATGTTAGAGGTTATATGATTTCGTTATTATTGACTTGGTTTTGTTCAGGGACCGAAATGGAGTGTTTTTAAATTGCTTGACAGTGTTTCAAAGTGTGTTTATGCCTTAATAATATTTGTATTGTATTAAAAATATCATATAATGACAAACTAACTGATAAACAATTGTTTGCTGCACTGGAAGAAATTCTTGCATTAGCTGAAAATAGTGAAGATGGACTGGATTATTCAGATGATAGTGATGAAGAGTTAAGGATGGAAAATATACCCTTTTCTGAGGACATAACCCCTAAGGCTTTCTCCAGACAACCACCAATTGGCCCTGAGCCTAACCAATCAACATTTGGTACCGAACAACAACCACCTACTGAGCCTTATTCCAATCAGCCACAAGCATCTGTCAGTGTAGAGTCTGTCTCAGATGGTGCAAAACAGAGAGGTCCTAAGCGTATTTCTACCTTAGCAAATCAAACAACAGACAAAGTGAAATATAGAAATGTTATATGGAAAAGAGGATGTATGCAATGGGCTGACGAAGATCTCAAATTTTCTGGCACAACAGTGCTACCAGATGAAATATGTGAGCTGGATCGGTTAGTCATAAATGCTTGGCTTTTGACAAAGAGATGCCTTACTGAAAAAGGGATACAGCCTATTATGACACTTGCTGAATTCCTTGCGATCTTGGTGTAATACTCTGCAAGTTTGGAAAACCCTTTACTCCCACACGGGGAAGGCTTAGATTTGAAGTTGAAGTGCAGCTACAGCTAAAGGAGAAGAAAGGCCCTACTACACCAGCACCACCACAAGATGTTCGGAGTGATTAACTTTCTCATTTGCCAGTATTTACCGAGAATCAGCAGCGCATTAAATTGCCTGGTTGTAGTGCCAAAACACATTCATATTTGTGCCTACACAATAATAAAAACTGTTTTTACAGTTATCTCACTAATTGAAATTGAGTAGACACGATATTTCCCACTGAAAGGAAAAAATAAAATTTATTTTCAAACTGATCCTTGCTGCAGATTTTTTTTACTTCTTATAAAATGCTATTTGTTCGGGGCGTCGATCCATGTGGATCTTTTGCCCCTACTGGCACCATATTGAATAAACTTGCGTGTAATTGGAAGGGCGGTAATGTGGAATGTTCTGTGTGAGTAAAAGAAAATTAAGGACGCCACAATTACCCCGTCCCCAGGCCAGGGATATTAATCATTACAATTAAAAGCCCCTGACCCGGCCGGGAATCGAACCCGGGGCTGCCGGGTGACAGGCGGACGCGTTGCCCCCATACACCGCGGGGCCTGACATGTAATAGCCTACTATCTGTGTGATAATTAGGCTTATAAAAGGAAATCAAACATACATGCTAAATTTACCTGATTGTGCAATGCATTATTCATAATCAGCGCGAATGTTCATTTATCGTATTAGTTTTTTTTTATTTTTCAAACAATGTGTTTTATACATGCTGTATATATGTGCCCTTCAGTTTCTCGTGCTTTTTCCTTTGGAAGGTTAATTTTTTAATTACATCTTTTAAAAAACCCTGCAATAACGTATTTGTATGTTCTAAGAGTTCTCTAACATTATTTTACCCTCAGTGCGCAGTGTTCCTCCTGAGACCCAAACCCCTTTTTAAGCCATAATCTTCACATTTTGTAAATATAATTTTTTTACTATTTTTCCACAAATTAGTACATTATAAGTAATAAAATATATTTTTTTCATCAAAATTTGAAAAATTGCGCAGTGAAGGGTTAAGCAAGGATCGCGTCAATGAACTAAGCTCACAAAATGTAAAATGTTTAACGCTATAATGAGAGAATTTTAAGCCTTTATTGTGAGTTGTGCACAACACTAGGTCAATTGACGTAAAAATAAGAATCAAATGAGTTAGATATTGGATTTCAAAATAATTTGGTTATGTAATTTGAAGCTTAAATAATTAATTGAAACAATATTTAATTAATAGAAGGGAGTTATTGGATTTTTCGTGTGAGGTAGAAATTTGACTCATAATTTAAATGAACCGCAGAGTATTGTCAATTTAAATTATAATTCAAAAAAAGGAAAATAATTCATATTTTGATATTTTGAGATAGGATTTTCTCAAATAATAGTTTGTTTAATTTCTTAGGACGATTTATTAAGACCCACTTTCGTATTTTTACAAAATGAAATTTTAATGGAGAACTGCGGAAGAATTCCGGCAGGGAGGAGATAAATAATTTTATTTCAAGATTTTGAAAATATTTCTAAAATCTGGAAAGTGCTGATATTTTATTTAATAAATGTTAAAACCCATTTCTTTTTAGTGTTTTCATTTGTCGTCAGTCCTTAGATTGTCCCTGACCCCTATAATTTAGCGTCGCCTGTAAGCGAACGTTCCGCCCTTGGGAACTTTTGCTTACCGGCTGAGCTGCCCGGAAAAACGGGGCCAGTACTTTCACCCAAATTCAATTTTCAGTTTCAGCTTCCGTATCACACTGTTAGGGGCCGTACCCTCGCAATAATTCCGACTATAAATTCGTTGGTTACCTACAAACTTTTGACGTTATAAGGAAGAAATAGATATTTAAAATCTGGGACACCTTGTGTCCCGAAGAAAAGTGGTTTAGGAAACTGGGACTAAACGTCCTTAACCGGGACATACGGCCTCCTGGGGTTAGTAATCTGTTGAAAACTCTGTTCACCATATCCTGTTTGGTGTCCAAGTAGTAGGCAAGTTGGTATTTGTTGTTGGTACCAAATACTTTACTGTAGCTCTACCGGACAGCTTGCGGCTTCGGCGAGAAAGTCGATCGTGCTGCTATCTACACTGCACGGTGTGGTATGATATTGCCACTTGTGTGATCTTGGTGCACTGGCGTACTGTTTATAATTTATCGGTGTTTGACACTACTTTGCAGTGATATTCCAAGAAAAAAGTTTTGCGTTGAACAAATTACCCAGCAAGATAATAACATGAGAACCGATAAGGACCGCAAGTATTTAAAAACTCATGACCTCGCAGCTGTGTTGAAGTTACCTTCTGTGCTCCTTATAAGAAGTCAATCAACTAATGAGCTATTAGTGGGGCGTTAAACGAATAATATTACGGTAACAAATTTTGAACTGTTAATGGCTTCAAACTTGATGGTCCGCAGTATTAAGTAAAGCCATGCATTTCACATCACCTTCATAGTTTGTGGGTCTGTAGCATAATAGTCAAGTTGAAGTCTAGAATCCAGTCGGCTTCAACCTTATATATTATTTCATTTTTTTCTGTAAGAAAATTATTTCAATGTATCGATGACATAGGACCGAACACCGGTCCAAAAACTGAATACGTAAGTGTGATAATTTTTCATGCACAATGTTGTGAAGGAGAATTTACGAAATCTTGAACATCTCCTTGTCAGGAACATCGTAGTGACCGCGTGGTTTAGGTCACGTAGTCGGGAGATAGTGGGTTCGCTGAAGATGGTTTTCAGTGGTTTCGCATTTTCATGCCAGGCAAATGCTGAGGCTCTACCTTAATTAAGGCCACGGTCGCTTCCTTCCCACTCCTAGCCCTTCCTTATCGAATCGACTCAATAAAACGTATCACTGATGCCAATATCCTCAAATAACTCCAATAGGCATTATGTATTTCTATCCTCAGAGGTAAGAAACAAAATCAAAGTGCACTAAAAGCGAGATAACAGTGTTACGTGAGTTCGCCTGTAGAGTGCGGAAAGTTCGACAGTTATATGAAGAAGAAGAAGAAGACTACGAAGGAGGAAACAGAATAATGGACCAGAACGCCTGTTCCTTCACCTCAGTTCCTCTTTTACGAAACCTTAATCGGATGATTTGCACGAACTGAAGCCACTGAAACCAGCTGAGTTTCTTCATGAAATACCCAGTACTGATGTGCTGGATTTGGATCTCATGGACTGAAAAGGAATGGATATGAGATGGCGTTATGTGCAGGCACTTCGGGACGATCTTCAACAGAGACATTGTGCTGATCGGAGCTGATGAAATTAAACGACTTTGCTGGCTACTAGATGTTGTACAAGAGGTGTAGCGTCGTCAGGTTTGTCAAACTGAGAACTGCTGCAGGCGATTGGATGAGATCATTGGAGAGGTGACCTAATCGGACGAATCTACTGCATTTGTAGAGAGCAATCGGCCAGAATCTGCCATGGAGTTGCAGCCAGAGAGGACATCTCATGGACCTCCTCACGTTGTGGCATATCCACGGATGAAGTCTACAAGAAGGGGTAGAACAGTGAAAATACCAAAATATTTGGACTTGTACATAATACCAAGGAAATACGCATTGTGTGCAAGATCATTGTCAAGTGAAAGAGATTTGATTGTTTTTATGTAAAGGTTAATGATTATTCGTATTTTATTTTGTTGCAATTTTATTAGTGTAAAGCAAAATTGCAAGGCGGGGAGCATGTTAGGGAAATGTTAGTTTGTGCGCCACATTTTATTATCAGTAATTGATATCATCAAAGCCCTCACACAGGTCTTGTTTTGGAAAAGAAGACAGACATTAAATTCTGTTGTGTATATTTGCTTTAATGATGTTCTTTTTAAATACTGTTAGAAAACAGTCTTTATAGATTAAGCTCTCCGTAATATTTAAGTCAAGTATGTAACAAGGGTGTTGAAAGGAAGAAAAGTGAAGAGGAATTTAGTTGTGCAGATGTCGGGATAATAAAGGGAGACCAGGAGTGGAAGGGACATATTTAGTATGGGGTTGAGCCACTTGTCATGGCTGACTCAATTGTCAGGCATGTGGGAAAAGTACTCGTATGTGGAGGAAAGAGAACCAGGGTGGATTGTTATCCAGGAATCAGGTTAAGAAATATGTTGACGAATACTGACGGAAGGGAGGACTTGAAGAAACTCGTACTAACATAGTTCGAGATGTTTTGGATCTAATTATGGCAGCACGGAAGAAGGAAGCAGAAATTGTTATCAATAGGGATCTGTGTAGGAGGGATACTGAATGCAGGGTAATAGGGGATTTAAAGGAGGCTATGGAATGGATATGTTGGAAACTGGTAGTGAGATTTGTAGATCCTAATGGATGAGGGATCTACGCTCAGATTACCCTCAGTTGAAGCGCAATGGTAGATACAAGTTAGGTTTATTTGGAAGAGTTACCGTACAAGGAGAAACATGCAGGGAGACGGGGCGGACCAGGGATTTCAGGCTTATATTACCAGGAGGTTTTATTAAAGGTGAAATGACATGTTCACATACTTCATCTACTACTACAGTAAATATTATACCTAAAGCTAATCATGTTTACATCAACTCCACGGCCTTCTCTCCTCCTACATAGTATGGTGTATAGTGTTGCTAGGACAACGTGTGTCCTATCCTTCACTATTTTCATTAGTGGCTATTTTATTTTTTCTGCCACACATTTTTCAAAATACAGAAATATTTTGCCGTTTTTTCCACTGGGATCCACTCCCGGGAATATAACCCGTGGTTACTCGCATGGTGAGCGCGGCTCTCACCTCAGAAGTGTAATGATTTTTGTTGGAATTTTACAACACCTCTACTTCTGAAACTCCCTATACCTCTTAAACAGATTGTTAGAAAGAGAATGTGCCAGTCATTCCCATTATCTTTGAAAACCAAGACCTCGATCCATTATTACGTGCGACAGCGAGCGGTGAGCTCAGTAGCGAGTAATGCCGGGGTAACAGTTGTATGGAATTATTTCTCCCTTTCTTTTATAATCACTACCCGGATATTTATCCCCAAATGCGTGAGTTCCCCCACATAGGGACGCCTAAGATTTACCGCCATCCAGCACGACGCTTCATGTCACACACAGCCGACTCCGCTCCGAATCGGAACGTTATCTTACTCCAGCACTGCGTGGGGCACTGGGACTTGCATTACTGTAATAATTGTAGACGGGAATTTACCTATTTGCCTATTTTATTCCTGTGTTCAGAAACATAGGCTTTTGAGATATAAATCCGTTTTAGGGTTATTTTAAGCTAGATTTCGTTGGTTTTATTGTGCCTATAAATGCCTATTTCACGGGTTTGTGCCTATTTGGAGTATAATTGCCTATTTGATGCCTTAAGAATCTATTTTAAAGAAGCCTATTTCCTTCCAGTGCATTATATTGTAACTGATGTGTTCAACAGTATTATCTTCTCACTTCTCAAAATCTGTTTACGCCACGAACATAAATGGGAATTCTCGGAAGTCACCAGAAATAGTTCTTGGGAAATTTCCATCAGGAGAAACAAGGAACGATTTGACCTCGAAGCCTTCAACCCCTCCAACCCTCTAAGACTTATACGAGAACCAATCAACGTGAACTACATTGCACAACCCATATATCTTACACCTTCTTCTCGATGTGCTATTTGCTTTACGTCGCACCGACACAGATAGGTTTTATGGCGACGGTGGGAGAGGAAAGGCCTGGGAGTGGGAAGGAAGCGACCGTGGCCTTAATTAAGGTACAGCCCCAGCATTTGCCTAGTGTGAAAATGTGAAACCACGGAAAACCATCTTCAGGGCTGCCGACAGTGGAATTCGAGCCCACTATCTCCCGGATGCAAGTTCACAGCTGCGCGACCCTAACCACACGGCCAACTCGCCCGGTGTTCTCGATGTGAACTGTTGTACGCATACGCTTTGAACGTGTTGTGATTTATTGTGATGAAGAAGTGTGTCTGTGGCAATGCCAAAAGAAAAATCACCGAGCGAGTTGGCTGTGCGCTCAGGGGCGCGCAGCTGTGAGCTTGCATCCGGGAGAGTAGAGAGTTCGAGCCCCACTGTCGGCAGCCCTGAAGATGGTTTTCAGTGGTTTCCCATTTACACACCAGGCAAATGCTGGGGCTGTACCTTAATTAAGGCCACGGTCGCTTCCTTCCCACTCCTAGGCCTTTCCTATCCCATCGTCGCCATAAGACCTATCTGTGTCGGCGTGACGTAAACATTTGTAATTGCAAAGAAAAATCATCGTCCTACTGGCTGAAGCGGTGATTACAGAGGATCCCAATTTCACTACGCATGGGAACGTAGTCTTCTACGCAGTTTGCTGTACGGAGGTAAGTTCGTTTTTTCCTTTGATCTTTTTTCGTCACTGAACTACGATCGCATTTCATTGTAGCATTTATAGGCCTATTAATTTACGTATTGTGAAAAGTTGTTTTGTTGCAATGCTGTGTTAGTCGCGAACTATCAATAATTTATATTGCTAGTAGTATAATGCAGGGATTCGGCCGCCACCACCTCCTCCGGCTCCCAGAGGCCACCTCCACCACCACCACAGCCAGAGGCCTCCCAGATGCCTCCTCCACCACCACCACCACCACAGGCTCCCAGAGGCCTCCTCCACCACCACCACAGCCAGAGGTCTCCCAGATGCATCCTCCACCACCACCAGAGCCAGAGGCCTCCCAGAGGCCTCCTCCACCACCACCACAGCCAGAGGCCTCCCAGAGGTCTCCTCCACCACCCGCGGGAAATTTGAATTTGTAAAGAAAGCCACGTGCTTTTTGACAGCTGTCATCGACAACAACGCATCGCTAACCTCACTGCTGCCATCTTGACGGGCCTAAACCTCAGTAGTACCAACTTAACATAACTAGCGCGAGATAAACAAAGCCACGTGCTTTTTGACAGCTGTCATCCGCCATATTTAAACTACAGAGCACCGTGCTGCACTCTATGTGGTAGCGGCAATTTGAAACCGTCTAAGTGCCCCTGTTTGGAAACAAACCGCATGCTTTTTTGGCAGCTACATCCGCCATCTTTAATCAAGGGAGCACCGTGCCGCACTCTTTAGTTGAAATGGGGTGGCGGCAATTTGAAAAATTCCACGTGCTCTTGTTTGGAAACAATGCTACATGCTTATTTGACAGCTACCGTCCGCCATCTTTAATCCATAGAGCACAGCGCTGCCCTCTTTAGTCACTTACCTTTGAAATGTGGTGGCGGATAATTTGAAAAATGCTTTTTGACGGCAGCCATCTTTAATCTAGAGAGCACCGTGCTGCACTCTTTAGCTAGATACCTTTGAAATGCAGTGGCAGGCAATTCCACATGACAGCAGCCATCTTTAATCAAAAGAGCACCGTGCTGCCCTCTATGTGGTGGCGGCAATTTGAAAAATTCTACATGCTCTTGTTTGGAAACAAATTCACGCGCTTTTTTGACAGCCGTCATCCGCCATCTTTAATCAACAGAGCACAGTGCTGCCCTCTTTAGCTAGATACCTTTGAAATGTGGTGGCGGCAAATTCCACGTGCACTTGTTTGGAAACAAAGCCATGTGCTTTTTGACAGCTGTCATCCACCATCTTTAATCAATAGAGCACTGTGCTGCTATCATGCGGGTAACTTCGTCAGTTGTCATCCGCCATCTTTAATCCACAGAGCACCGTGCTGCCCTCTGTATGACATGTAGTAGCGGGGAATTTGAAAAGTTCTGTTAGCTGTAATCCGCCATCTTTAATCAAGAGAGTACCGTTCTGCCATCTTTAGCTAGATATCTTTGAAATGTGGTGGTGGCGATTTGAAAAATTCTGTGTGCTTTTGTTTGGAAACAAAGCCACGTGCTTTTTGACAGCTGTCATCCACCATCTTTAATCAATAGAGCACTGTGCTGCTATCATGCGGGCAATTTCGTCAGCTGTCATCCGCCATCTTTAATCCACAGAGCACGGTGCTGCCCTCTTTATGACATGTAGTAGCGGGCAATTTGAAAAGTTTTGTTAGCTGTCATCCACCATCTTTAATCAAGAGAGCACCGTGCTGCCATCTTTAGCTAGATACCTTTGAAATGTGGTGGCGGCAAATTCCACGTGCTCTTGTTTAGTAAACAAACTCACGCGCTTTTTTGTCAACTGTCATCCGCCATATTACATCGCAAACCTCAGTGCTACACTCTTAAGTTGAAATATGGTGGCGGATAATTTAAAAAGAAAAATTCTACAGCAGCTATCTCTCGACGCTAATTGCACAAGATGGTGGCTATACATGACTCCTTAAAGGTGCTTATGCAAGATGATCGCTATACATAGGTTCTTATGAGACGCCCCTTGGGATGCTTGCGCAAGATGGCGGTTATACAAGGCTCCTTATGAGACACCCTAAGGGTGCTTGCGCAAGATGGCTGCTGCTCTTATGAAGAAAGCTACCTTAGAGGCTAACGTGTCGTGCTAGTTCGATTCACTAAATTTGGGGCTTAAATGCAAAATGTTAAATATCTCGAAAACGGTGCATCGTAGAGCAAAACGGACAAAATTTTTCTACCCAATACCTCGGTTCGCAGTATGGGGAACAAGTAAAACATAGTCTATTGATGAGATCAACGGTTCGCTTCCTACTTAGGCCCTTTGGCATTCGCTCTGTTTTAGCTTGTATTGAAGCAAGTCTTCGCAACAAGATCAATTCTAGCTATGGTAGAGAGTATAACGTGCCGTGCAGGTTCGATTCATTAAATTTGTGGCTTAAATGCTAAATGTTAAATATCCCGAAAACGGACAAAATTTTTCTACCTAATACCTAGGTTTGCAGTATCAGGAACAAGAAAAACATAGTCTAATGATGAGATCGACGGTTCGATTCCTACTTAGGCCCTTTTCCATTCGCAGCTATCTATTTCTACAAGATGGTGGCTATACATAGCTTCTTATGAGACAGCTTAAGAGCGCTTGCACAAGATGGCTGCTGCTCTTATGAGACGCCCTAGGGGTGCTTGCGCAAGGTAGCAGCGACAAGACGGTGACTGTACACAGCTGCTTATGATACGGCCTAGAGGTGCTCACACAAGATGGTGGCTGCTCTGATGAAGAAAGCTAGCTTTGCATCGCGCAGGTATTTTTACAGCACTAAACCTCATACCTTTGAAATTTGGTGGCGGGCAATTTGAAAAATTCGACGTGCTTTTTCTTCACAGCAGCTATCTTTAGACAATAGCGGCTATACATAAGCTGTTAAGGCCTCCTCTTATGTCAAGGCATAGCTCTATCGAACAAGTTTAAACCTGCATCGGAATAGGTAGAGTAAGCACGTGCTGCAGTGATGACGTCATTATGCATGTTTAGACTTGCAAATCACTAAAGAAACATAACAAGACTAGAATTGAACACTGCACTCTATACCGTGATCATGTGATCGGAACATTGATTGAAGTGTTTAGAACACTCAATAAGTGATCAAGACTATAATAGAACACTGTACTCGATACAACATGTGTTTAGAACATGTCAGGGATAACTTTGTTCTAAGAAGACTAGATTACCGCACATTCCTTGTAGAGCTAATAGGCTAAAGGGCTAATGGGCTAAAGGGCTAATGGGCTAAAGGGCTAAAGGGCTAATGGGCTAATGGGCTAAAGGGCTAAAGGGCTAAAGGAGCACAACCTCATCGATCGCTATCAGCAAGAACGCTTGTACTTTGTTAAGTGTAGAAAATTAATCTTTATTTGTAAATGGTTTCATGTTCAGAACAAGGAATGGAACCTAGGGGTTACGTCTTACCTAATAAAATCCCCGAGGTGCGATGAGTTACGTTTTTCGAACTAGTGTTTGGAACACTGAACTTTTCAAGATGATAGCAGAGAGTTTAGCAATGTTCTGTTGTTGGATTATAAATTCCGCGCTACAACATGCATAAGGTAGCAGCCTTGAGGTTTACCGCCGTAAAGATGACAAGAGTGAGGTTAGCAATGTTCCGTTGTTGGATTTTAAATTCCGCGCTATAACATGCATAAGGTGGCAGCCTTGAGGTTTACCGCCGTAAAGATGACAGCAGTGAGGTTAGCGACGCTCTATTGTCCTTCAAAGTGAGGTTAGGGTTCGTCAAGAAGACAGCTGTCAAAAACGCACGTGGCTATGTTTACCAAACAAGAGCACGTGGCTGTGACGTCACGGTCACGTAATCAATCCTTAGCTCGACGTCGTTAAGAGCAGCATTAGGATTAGCCATGCTTAAAAGTCTTGGGAACAGAGCAGCAGTATGAATTGCCATGTTTCAAAGCGTGTACACATCACCTATCGATTTTACATGCATCGACCATCGTACTAAACTTCTTCCGCTAGATCGTGCTGCTGTCTTAGCATAACCTATACACATAAAATTAAAGTACAATGAATAGCCATGTTTCAAAGTGTGTACTTTCACCTATCGATTTTGCATGCATCGACTCTCGTACTAAACTTCTTCCGCTAGATTGTGCTGCTATCTTAGCATGGCCTTAAAGTACAAAGAATAGCCATGTTTCAAAGCGTGTACACATTACCTATCGACTTTGCATGCAACAAATATCGTACTAAACTTCTTCCGCTAGGTTGTGCTGCTATCTTAGCATAACTTATACACATGAATTTAAAGTACAAAGAATAGCCATGTTTCAAAGCGTGTACACATTACTTATTGATTTTGCAATCATCGAATCTCGTACCGAACTTCTTCCGCTAGATTGTGCTGGTATCTTAGCATAACTTATACACATGAACTTAAGGTACAAAGAATAGCCATGTTTCAAAGCGTGTACGCATTACCTATCGATTTTGCATTCATCGACTCTCGTACTAAACTCCTTCCGCTAGATTGTGCTGCTATCTTAGCATAACCTATACCCATGAACTTAAAGTACAATGAATAGTCATGTTTCAAAGCGTGTGCATATTCCTTATTGATTTTGCATGCATCGACTCTCGTACTAAACTTCTTCCGCTAGATCGCGCTGCTATCTTAGCATAAGCTTTACGTATTAACTTTCAATACAAAGAATAGCCATGTTTCAAAGCGTGTACACATTACCTATCGATTTTGCAAGCATCAACTCTCGTACTAAACTTCTTCCTCTAGATTGTGCTGCTACCTTAGCATAACCTATACGCATGACCTTAAAGTACAAAGAATAACCGTGTTTTAAAGCGTGTGCATATTACTTATTGATATGACATGCATCGACCCCCGTACTAAACTTCTTCCACTAGATTGTGCTGCTATCTTAGCATAACTTATACACATGAACTTAAAGTACAAAGAATAGCCATGTTTCAAAGCGTGAACATATTACTTATCGATTTTGCAAGCATCGACTCTCGTACTAAACTTCCTCCTCTAGATTGTGCTGCTACCTTAGCATAACCTATACGCATGTCCTTAAAGTACAAAGAACAGCCTTGTTTCAAAGCGTGTGCATATTACTTATTGATATTACATGCATCGACTCCCGTACTAAACTTCTTCCGCTAGATTGTGCTGCTATCTTAGTATAACTTATACACATGAACTTAAAGTACAAAGAATAGCCTTGTTTCAAAGCGTGTACTCATTACCTAATGATTTTGCATGAAACGACTATCATACTAAACTTTTCCTATTAGATTGTGCTAAACTCGTGTAAGTGTGCTGCTATCTTAGCATAACCTATCAATTTTACATGCATCGAGTATCGTACTAGGCTTCTTCCGCTAGAGCATGTAGCAATCGTTTTGTGTATCCCTAACCTATGTGCATGAAATTAAAGCACAAAGAAGAGCTATGTTCTAAAGCGTGTACACATCACCTATCGATAATGTACGTATCGACTATCGTACTAAACTTCTTCTGCTAGAGCGTACGACTATCGCTTGTGTGTGCACGAACTTAAAACATAAAGAATAGCAATGTATAAAAATCTTGTAAACATGACAGCAGCATTAAGTATAGCCATGTTTAAATGCGCGTACACATCATGTATCCATGATGCACGCAGTACTAAACTTATTCCACTATAATGTACAAAGTTCGCATGTGTTTGTGCTGCTATCTTAGCATAGCCTATGTGCATGAACTTAAGTACAAAGAATAGCGATGTTTAAAAATCTTGTGAACATGGCAGCGGTAAGAATAGCAAGGATTAAAAGCGTGTACACACCACCTTTTGATAATGTATGCATCTTCTACTAGAGCGTATGACCATCGCTTGTATCTGCTGCTATCTTAACATAACCTATGTACACAAACGTAAAGCATAAAGAATACTTACGTGTAAAAAATCTTGTGAACATAGCAGAGTGTTAACTACGTAGGTGTAGACATTGATCTTTTCATGCTGACGCAGCATACCACGTGACCGTGACGTCACGACCACGTGCTCTTCTTTGGTAAACATAGCCACGTGCGTTTTTGACAGCTGTCTTCTTGACGAACCCTAACCTCACTTTGAAGGACAATAGAGCGTCGCTAACCTCACTGCTGCCATCTTTACGGCGGTAAACCTCAAGGCTGCCACCTTATGCATGTTATAGCGCGGAATTTAAAATCCAACAACGGAACATTGCTAACCTCACTCTTGTCATCTTTACGGCGGTAAACCTCAAGGCTGCTACCTTATGCATGTTGTAGCGCGGAATTTATAATCCAACAACAGAACATTGCTAAACTCTCTGCTATCATCTTGAAAAGTTCAGTGTTCCAAACACTAGTTCGAAAAACGTAACTCGTCGCACCTCGGGGATTTTACTAGGTAAGACGTAACCCCTAGGTTCCATTCCTTGTTCTGAACATGAAACCATTTACAAATAAAGATTAATTTTCCACACTTAACAAAGTACAAGCGTTCTTGCTGATAGCGATCGATGAGGTTGTGCTCCTTTAGCCCTTTAGCCCTTTAGCCCATTAGCCCTTTAGCCCATTAGCCCTTTAGCCCATTAGCCCTTTAGCCTATTAGCCCTACAAGGAATGTGCGGTAATCTAATCTTCTTAGAACAAAGGTATCCCCTGACATGTTCTAAACACATGTTGTATCGAGTACAGTGTTCTATTATAGTCTTGATCACTTATTGAGTGTTCTAAACACTTCAGTCAATGTTCCGATCACATGATCACGGTATAGATGCAGTGTTCGATTCTAGTCTTGTTATGTTTCTTTAGTGATTTGCAAGTCTAAACATGCATAATGACGTGATAACTGCAGCACGTGCTTACTCTAGCTATTCCGATGCAGGTTTAAACTTGATCGATAGAGCTATGCCTTGACATAAGAGGAGGACTTAACAGCTTATGTATAGCCGCTATTGTCTAAAGATAGCTGCTGTGAAGAAAAAGCACGTCGAATTTTTCAAATTACCCGCCACCAAATTTCAAAGGTATGAGGTTTAGTGCTGTAAAAATACCTGCGCGATGCAAAGCTAGCTTTCTTCATCAGAGCAGCCACCATCTTGTGTGAGCGCCTCTAGGCCGTATCATAAGCAGCTGTGTATAGTCACCGTCTTGTCGCTGCTACTTTGCGCAAGCACCCCTAGGGAGTCTCATAAGAGCAGCAGCCATCTTGTGGAAGCATTCTTAAGCTGTCTCATAAGAAGCTATGTATAGCCGCCATCTTGTAGAAATAGATAGCTGCCAATGGAAAAGGGCCTAAGTAGGAATCGAACCGTCGATCTCATCATTAGACTATGTTTTTCTTGTTCCTGATACTGCAAACCTAGGTATTAGGTAGAAAAATTTTGTCCGTTTTCGAGATATTTAACATTTTGCATTTAAGCCCCAAATTTAATGAATCGAACCTGCACGGCACGTTATACTCTCTACCATAGCTAGACCTGATCATGTTACGAAGACTTGCTTCAATACAAGCTAAAACAGAGCGAATGCCAAAGGGCCTAAGTAGGAACCGAACCGTTGAACTCATCATTAGACTTATGCTATCATGTTCCTCGTACTGCGGACCGAGGTATTGGGTAGAAAAATTTTGTCCGTTTTGCTCTACGATGCACCGTTTTCGAGATATTTAACATTTTGCATTTAAGCCCCAAATTTAATGAATCGAACTAGCATGACACGTTAGCCTCTAAGCTAGCTTTCTTCATAAGAGCAGCAGCCATCTTGCACAAGCACCCTTAAGGCGTCTCATGAGGAGTCGTGTATAGCCGCCATCTTGCGTCCGCCATCTTGCGCAAGCATCCTTAGGGCGTCTCTAGTCATCTTGTGCAAGGACCCTTAAGCCGCCTCATAAGAGCAACCGCCATCTTACACAAGCATCCCAAGGGCGTGTCATAAGGAGCCTTGTATAACCGCCATCTTGCGCAAGCATCCTAAGGGAGTCTCATAAGAACCTATGTATAGCGGCCATCCTGCATAAGCACCTTTAAGGAGTCATGTATAGCCACCATCTTGTGCAATTAGCGTAGAGAGATGGCTGGTGTAGAATTTTTCTTTTTAAATTATCCGCCACCATATTTCAAAGGTATGTACCTAAAGAGTGTAGCACTGAGGTTTGCGATGTAAGATGGCGGGTGACAGCTGTCAAAAAGCACGCGAGTTTGTTTCCAAACAAGAGCACGTGGGAATTTTCAATTTGCCGCCATCACATTTCAAAGGTATCTAGCTAAAAATGGCAGCACGGTGCTCTCTTGATTAGAGGTGGCGGATGACAGCTAACAGAACTTTTCAAATTGCCCGCTACTACATGTCATAAAGAGGGCAGCACCGTGCTCTGTGGATTAAAGATGGCGGATGACAGCTGACGAAATTGCCCGCATGATAGCAGCACAGTGCTCTATTGATTAAAGATGGTGGATGACAGCTGTCAAAAAAGCACGTGGCTTTGTTTGCAAGCAAGAGCACATAGAATTTTTCAAATTGCCGCCACCACATTTCAAAGGTATCTAGCTAAAGAGGGCAGCACTGTGCTCTGTTGATTAAAGATGGCGGATGACGGCTGTCAAAAAAGCGCGTGAGTTTGTTTCCAAACAAGAGCATGTAGAATTTGCCGCCACCACAGATGGCAGCACGGTGCTCTCTTGATTAAAGATGGCTGCTGTCACGTGGAATTTTCTGCCACCACATTTCAAAGGTATCTAGCTACAGAGGGCAGCAAGGTGCTCAAAGATGGTTGCTGTCAAAAAGCATTTTTCAAATTATCCGCCACCACATTTCAAAGGTAAGTAGCTAAAGAGGGCAGCACTGTGCTCTATAGATTAAAGATGGTGGATGACAGCTGTCAAAAAAAGCACGTGGATTTGTTTATCTCGCGCCAGTGAGGTTAAGTTGGTAGCACTAAGGTTTAGGCTCGCCAAGATGAGAGCACTGCGGATGACAGGTGACGAATTTGCAGCTACTGCGATAAAGAGGGCAGCACCGTGCTCTGTAGTTTAAAGATGGCGGATGACAGCTGTCAAAAAAGCACGTGGCTTTGTTTACTACGCGCTAGTTTGGTTAAGTTGGTACTACTGAGGTTTAGGCCCGTCAAGATGGCAGTACTGAGGTTAGCGATGCGTTGTTGTCTGTCAAAAAGCACGTGGCTTTGTTTACCTCGCGCTAGTTAGTTTAAGTTGGTACCACTGAGGTTCAGGCCCTTCAAGATGGCAGTACTGAGGTTAGCGATGCGTTGTTGTCTGTGAAAAAGCACGTGGCTGTCAAAAAACACGTGGATTTGTTTATCTCGCGCTAGTTAGGTTAAGTTGGTGCCACTGAGGTTTAGGCCCCTCAAGATGGCAGTACTGAGGTTAGCGATGCGTTGTTGTCGATGACAGCTGTCAAAAAGCATGTGGCTTTGTTTACAAACTCAAATTTCCCGCGGGTGGTGGAGGAGACCTCTGGGAGGCCTCTGGCTGTGGTGGTGGTGGAGGAGGCCTCTGGGAGGCCTCTGGCTGTGGTGGTGGTGGAGGAGGCCTCTGGGAGCCGGAGGAGGTGGTGGCGGCCGAATCGCTGCATTATACTACTATTGCTCAAATATAAATAATCATTTAATTACAGAACGAGGAGTTAGAACGCCGGTGTTCTCTTGTCACAGAGTGGATGAAAATTAAAAATCAGTATTTTGAACTCTGATTCATTTCCTGTGAAAACAGAGATTTACAGCTGAAATATTGTCTTTCTTTCTTTCTTTCTTTCTTTCTTTCTTTCTTAATCTGTTTACCCTCCAGGGTATGCTTTTCCCTCGGTTTCAGTGAAGGCCCCCACCTCTACCGTCTCAAGGGCAGTGTCCTGGAGCGCGAGTCTTTTGGTCTGGGGATACAATTGGGGAGGAGGACCAGTACCGCGCCGGACATCTTCACTTTCTGTGCTGAACAGGGGCCTTGTGAAGGCGTGGGAAGATTGGAAGAGAGATGGAAGTGGCTGCGTCCTTAAGTTAGGTACTATCCCGACATTTTCCTGGAGGAGAAGCGGGAAACCACAGAGAACACTTCGAGGATGGCTGAGGTGGGAATCGAACACCTCTACTCAGTTAACCACCCAAGTCTGAGTGGACCCTGTTCGAGCCCTCGTGACACCTTTCAAATTCCGTGGCAGAGCCGGAAATCGAACCCGGGCCTCCACGACTGGCGGTTAATCACGCTAACTACTACACCACAGAAGCGGACTACAATTGAAATTTAATTTTAAGAAATCGTTAGTAAGTGTCACCAGCCCTAGTTGTAGGCTCTTCGCTTCCGCTAAGCCTTCGCGATACACAGGTTGAAGATCCAATGTGGTTCAGCTAGGGCGATGTCACAGGGGCTAGACATACAGGATGTCACAGCGTGTTTAACAAGGCTGCAAGACCAAACCAGTTGGTCGGGATAGGTGTGGTCCGGTTAGTAACCGTTGTGCTCGGGGGGGGGGGGGCAAGCAAAGTGAGTCTGGGGTGCGTAAGCTCTAGCATCCTATCTAGAGTCTTGCTAAATTGTGACAAAAAGTAAGGTTATGGGCGAATGCCACGACAATTTCAAATCACGCGGTTTTCTAATTTTCAACGAGGGTGGCAGCCTTGTGGGCACGTATGATGCAGGATCTATTACAGGCAACAGAAAATAGTCTTCATAACCCAGCTGACCAAAGCCGGCGAAAAAGCAACATATAAAATGTTCATAAATCTGAGATTTATAGTGCCTCCGTTTTAATTCTTCTATATAGGTAAGAATAGTGCTAGGGGCAGCTTGGTGAGTCCCTGGCAAGCATATAGGAAGGATCTCTCCTCTACGCTACTCAGGTATCGTTTCACGTCATTTTAATTATTTTTTCATCCGGTGAACTCGACAGGAAACTGCTCGATTATAACTGAACATTTTGCGAACATATTTCCATGTAAATTACGAATTCTCTTGTCCTTACTTTAAAGTTTTGTGCTTCAAGAAACATCACCTCTAATAGTCTTTCTCTTTATGAAACAAATGCAGGTTTATACTAAGCAATATTGCCAACTAGCCCAGCTGTAGAAATTTAAGATATAGGAGCATTGTAATTAAGTCACTTTTGTTATTTTTCAGATCAAATTGAAATGATACCATTTAGATCAAGATAGAAAAACTACGATGCATTTGACACGAGTACAGAAAGCGTTGTCATAACAGCTTTTCTACCGGTCCACTGTGAACAGCGACCAATAGACCTGTGCACTGCAATGGTGGGAGCTACGAGTAATATTCAAACTCAACAAGCTGGCGGGGGAAATCACCGAGTTGGAGAAGAGGGGCCTTCCCCTGGTGGAGTCATTTATGGTTGTGGAAGTTTTGACCGAACGTCTGGGAAGGTAGCCGCTAGAAGAGTCTATGATGAAGAGCGACGGTAAAAGTAGCGAAGGTGCTAGAACTAAGGTATCCCCTAACATGTTCTAAACCCATGTTGTATCCAGTACAGTGTTCGATTCTAGTCTTAATCACTTATGTAGGGTTCTGAACACATCAATCAATATTCTGATCACACGTTCAGGTTAACGACATCGATTCTAGTCTTGTTATGTTTCGCAAGTCTAAACATGCACAATGATATTATCGCTGCACACTCTTGCCTTCGCGATGCAGGTTTAAACTTGTTCGATAGAGATATAAAGCTATGCCTTGACATAAGGGGTGGAGGAGTAGGAGGAGGAGGTGGTGGAGGAGGTGGAGGATGAGGAGGAGAATGATGAGGCCTTAAGACCCTATGTATAGCCGCCATTGTTTAAAGATGACAGCTGTAAAAGGAATTTTTCAAATTACCAACACCACATTTCTAAGGTAGTAGCTAAAGATAGAAGCACGGTGCTCTGTTGATTAAGCACATAGAATTTCAAATTGCCCTCCACCGCATGCATAACAGCAGCCGTCATCTTGCGCAGTAGCCTCTAAGCTAGCTTCTTCATAATAGTAGCCGCCATCTTGTGCGAGCACCCATAGGCTATCCCATATGGAGCCATGTATAGCCACCATTTTGTGTCCGCCATCATGCGTAAGCATCCCTAGGGGTCTCATAAAAGCAGCAGTCATCTTGTGCAAGCACCCTTGAGCTGTCTCATAAGAAGCCGCCATCATGTAGAATTAGGTAGCTGCCAATGCCAAAGGGCCTAAGTAGGAATCGAACCGTTAATCTCATCATTAGACTACTTTTTCTTATGCTATCCTGTTCCTGATATTGCGAACCTGGGTATTAGACGGAAAATTTTTGTCCGTTTTGCTCTACGATGCACCGTTTTCGAGATATTTAACATTTTGCATTTAAGCCCCAAATTTAATGAATCGAACTAGCACGGCACGTCAGCCTCTCTAGCTTTCTTGATAACAGCAGCAGGCATCTTGCGCAAGCACCCTTAAGGAGTCTTATAAAGAGTCGTGTATAGCCGCCGTCTTGTGTCCGCCATCTTACGCAAGCATCCTTAGGGCGTCTCAAGCCATCTTGTGTAAGCACCCTTAAGCCGTCTCATAAGAGCAGTCGCCATCTTGAGCAAGCATCCCTAGGGAGTCTCATAAGGAGAGATGTACAGCCGCCAGCTTGCGCAAGTATCCCAAGGGTGTCACATAAGAACCTATGTATAGCAGCCATCTTGTGTAAGCACCCTTAAGGAGTCATGTATAGCCACCATCTTGTGCAGTTAGCGTCGAGAGATGGCTGCTGTAGATTTTTAAATTATCCGCCACCATATTTCAAAGGTAGTAGCTAAAGAGTGCAGGACTGAAGTTTGCGATGTAAGATGGCGGATGACAGCTGACGGAATTGCCAGCTACTACGATAAAGATAGCAGCACGGTGCTCCCTTGATTAAAAATGGCGGATGAAAGCTGACGGAATTGCCTGCTACTATGATAAAGATTGCAGCACGTTGCGCTCTTGATTAAAGATGGTGGATGACAGCTGTCAAAAAAGCACGTGGGTTTGTTTCCTAACAAGAGCACGTGGAATTTTCTAATTGCCGCCACCACATTTCAAAGGTATGTAGCTAAAGAGTGCAGCACGGTGCTCTGTTGATTAAAGGTGGCGGATGGCTGCTGTCAAAAATAACCTTGGATTTGTTTCCAAACAAGAGCACGTAGAAATTTTCAAATTGCCGCCACCACATTTCAAAGGTAAGTAGCTAAAGAGTGTAGCACTGTGCTCTCTTGATTAAAGATGGCGGATGACAGCTAACGGAACTTTTCAAATTGCCCGCTACTACGTGCTTAAGGTAGTAGTCATAAAGAGGGCAGCACGGTGTTCTGTGGATTAAAGATGGCGGATCACAGCTGGCGAAATCGCCCGCAAGATAGCAACACGGTGCTCTGTTTATTAAAGATGGCGGATGGCAGCTGTCAAAAAAGCACGTGGCTTTGTTTACTGATTAAAATCTCGTGCTAGTAAGGTTAAGTTTGCAGCATTGAAGTTTAGGCCCGTTAAGGTGGCAGCACTGAGGTTTGCGATGCGTTGTTGTCTGTCAAAAAGCACGTGGCTGTCAAAAAAGCACGTGACTTTGTTTACCAATTCAAATCTCGCGCTAGTAAGGTTTAGTTGGCAGCACTTGAAGAGCCACTGGGAGCGGTAGAGGACGCCCCCCGTGCCGTGGCGGTGGAGCGGGCCCCTGGGAGCCCTGCGGTGGCGGTGGTTGCCCAACTCTCCATTATATCTACTTGCCAAGCCCACTGAAGTGTATACACCAACCGACCCTATGAGCAACATTTTCACGCCATACATAGCAGGGACTGGCTGCATAAGGATTGGCATTAATAGCATCGCTCATTCCTCAGTCAGTTTCATATTGCCAAAGCCAAGGATAAGACAGAGACAGATCTATGAAAGTAACAAAATTGCTGCAGCCTATGCCAGAAGACATAGTGCACTGTAAACACTAGGTCCTGCCAGCAAAGGTGCAAGAAAATAAAGAAAGGAAAAGGAAGGGGAATTCCGTACTGTGTTGTGTTGTAGGATGTTCCAAAACTTACAGAAATACTACACATGTGATATTCTATTCTTTTCCTAAGAGGATAACTGAGGCAGAAATGCAGCAAAAAGGGATTCAAGCAGTGAATCGTAAAAAGTAAGTTTTGTCTATTTTTCACTCATTGACTAAATTAGAGATCTACACAGAAATATATTTTCTTCTTTCTATTCGTCATGATGGATCGTGTTGGGAACTAACACTACACTCAAGAATTTGCAGTGTACTTTTCTTTGTTAATATGCAGTCTGGTCTATGTCCCTACGATCTTTCCAAAAGAATGTAAGTTAATGAATATTTCAAATGATTTGGCTGTTGAGCGTTTCAAATGGGCGTTAAATAGAGCAGAAAGGAAACAAGAAAAGAGAATGAGACCTTAGAAGTATATGGTAATAATGGGAGTAAAATCGTGGTGCATTTATGAAAACTGACATAAGTAATAATGTGACACAAGAGAAGATTTCTACCTGCACGACTGATGGTAATGATATTGCTCCTCAAACAAGTATTCCGTCAGGTTTCGTTTAGGCAGGGGCATTGTACAGGAAGTTAATAATGGTAATGAATGAATTGAATGAATGGGCTTTGAAGGTTACTCGTCCAATGTAGATGATTCTGAACGCTGAGCCTTTATGGGTGTAAATACAGAGGTTTATCATCAATCAATACTGATCTGCATTTAGGGAAGTCGCCCAGGAGGTAGATTCCCTGTCTGTTGTTTTCCTAGCCTTTTCTTAAATGATTTCAAAGAAATTGGAAATTTATTGAACATCTCCCTTGGTAAGTTATTCCAGTCCCTAATTCCCCTCCCTTTTTGAAGAAGTTGCGAGATCAGAAGGAAGTAAAAGTTACTAAAGCAAATCGCTTACTTCGTTTTTCTCAATGAAGGTGAAAACTGATTTGCCTCATTCAGCATTGAGAGCTTTGTTCGATATCCATCGCACTAGAGTATCTAGAATTTTTACGCCGACAGTTATGACTCTTGCAACGACTATGGCGAACATTGTTTTCAGGCCGAGTAGAGAAAGTGTCAAAGAAATTCTGCCATCAGAAGTTAAAATAAATATCCCCATTGCAGAGTATTAATAGACTGCACAGACATATGAGTTGAACAACCAAGCAGAACTTGGCCATATAATATATCTGTACTCACATTACAAGGGATGTCACACAGAGATATTTCTCTTTGTTCTCACACCAAAAAGTATGACCAGCTTTAAACGTAAGTGCTACGGCGGAACAGCTAGTGAGACATTTATTACTACAAATAAAAGCAGAATGCTGTCATCGTTAGAAGCTGGTGATGTGGTAATGGCTCTCAAAGGGTTCCCCGGTATAAAATTAAGCACGGAAGGTCGCGACAGAGTTCTTGTGACGCACCCTCCTTACATTATGGGAGACTGATTGCTGAGGAAATAAACTAGGCTTACAGTATTGCTAACGTCAGAATTCACATTAGAAGATGAATTCAACGTATTAAAATATTATGCAATTTAACTGAATTACCTATCGAACTTCTCCCATATGCTGATTATATAATTCACAATATTGTGCGTTAACTAATTTTCAATAATTACTTGAAATTAAAGAATAACATTATTTGCTAATGAATGTACTTGGAATTTAAGAACAAGTGGTAAGTAACAATGAAAATATTAGAACTTGGTGGCACTAGATATCCCCAAACGTCGTGGCAAACTAGCATAGCGTATCGAAGAGGAAGTGCGACATCTTCTCCGTTCGCCCGTAAGAAAGCTCAAGAGCTTGGTGGGACACCCGCTTGGTGGCAGCACAGGCGATTGTGATGTCAACAGAGTCCCTTGGCCATTAGCCCGCGTTATATTTGCCTTCAGATGTAGTAATTTTTATTGCTCATTATTGTCCTTGTCAGAGATGTTTCGACAGTTTGCATTATTCGTGTGTTCACAATTGAGTTGTGCGAGAAGTGTTATACCTCAGTCTTTGTCGCTATAAGGCAACGTATATCAGTGCGGGAGGAAACTATCACATCGTGTTTTGTACCCGGCTGCAGATCTGGATATGACCGATCGTCTTCAGGTAGGCATTTCTTTAAGCCCCCTAAAGAGAGTGGTGTTTTACTGAAATGGGAGAAGGCTATCCATAGAAAATATTGAAAATTAACTCATAACTGTTTCGTTTGCGATATTCATTTTTGCGATGGCTTTCTAGTGAAAGTAGACTCGTTTACGGTGAATGGTGAAAGAGTAGAGATACCAAGACAGCGCTGGAAATTTAAACCAGAAGCATTTCCTCACATATTTCCTAATCTACCCAAGTATATTTCTAAGCCAGTTACGAAACGCAATAGGCAATCCACACGAAGAGATTTCTCTAATAAAAGCCCTGAACAGATCGTAGATATCAGTGATAGTGATCAACCTGTATGCTCAGTAGTTGAAGATAGCTCTAATGTCGCAGATTCTAGGAAAACAATTGTGCTATTAAAGAGGAGATTGAAGAATCAGAAACGTAATTTCATTAGAACGCAAAATCAACTCATTGTCGCTAAAGCTAAGATACATTTGCTTGAAAAAGACACTTATGATATAAAATCAAAGAGAAAGTTCACCGAGTCAAAACAATTCGGTTCTCTCAGCAAAAGACTGAAAATTATAGTCGACACAATGTTAAAGAAATGTCAAGCGAAAAGTAAAAAAAGGAATGAGATATAGTGATGAATTTCTTCTTGATGCACTTCTTTTAAAAATAAAGTCATCCAAGGGTAATCGGCACTGTTTAAATCATGACTTGCTGCCTTTGCCTTCTGAATCCCACTTGAGAAATTTGGTGAAGGGCCTAAAATGTTCGTATGGCATAAATGAGCATGCTACCGCTGCCATAGCAGATTTTTTTAATGGAAAGGAAGAACATGAACGCTTAGGGATGTTGATATTTGACGAGGTGAAGTTACGAGAAGAAATTCGCTTTAACTCGGAATCGTTGCAAGTGAATGGTTTTGTTGATTTGGGGAAATTTACTGAAGATAAAAATAAGGGTCATTTGGCAAATCATGCTCTAGTTTTTATGTTTGTTCCTTTTCTATATAACTGGATACAATCCATAGCGATGCATGCTAGCCGGAACGCGACCCCTGGTGATATAATTGCAAACATTCTCATTCAAGTCACCATGCAATTAGAGCAAGTAGGTGTCCGAATCATTGGTTTCACATCGGGTTGTTGACAGTCGAATAAAAAGTTGTGGAAATGCTTAGGAATATCTGGTAACATAAAGAATCTGAAGTGTTATATTTCCAATCTAGCTGACTCCAACAGAAAATTATGGGCATTTTCAGACGCGCCACATATATTTAAATGTGTAAGGAATCATTTTCATGACAAAGGACAGGTTAATTATAATGGCAATATTGTTGATTATTCATTCTACAGAAAAGTTTACGAATGTGACTCGTCTCCTGAATTTTCCGGATTGAAAGTTTGCTACAAACTGACCTCTGCCCACTTGGATCCTAATTCGTTTCAGCGAATGAATGTAAGACTGGCATTTCAAACTATTCAGTAGATCAGTCGCTAATGGTATAGCATTCTATCGGGGTATTAAAACACAGGGTTTAGAAGAGTGTAAACAAACGGAAATTTTCACAAGCGATTTAAACTGTCTGATTGACGCATTAAATTCCTCTATTCCTACTCAAGCACTGTATAAAGGATCACAGGCACATGAAACATTAATTAAATGGCAGAATGTTCTCAGAGATACTCAAAAGTAATTCGCTTCACAAAGGACACTGGAGTCCTCAAGAGTTACCCTGGAAAGTACCTTAGAAGTGTCTGAATATTTGTGGGAACACAATTATAGCTATGTTTTGACAGGAGAATTTAATCAAGATCCCCTAGAACGTCATTTCGGTATCCTGCGATTAAGTTGTGATGATCATCCGTCCACTATTGACTTTCTACATCTGCACATGTTGCAGTCTAAACTTGCCTTATCGTCTGGCGGAAACTGTGAGTACAGAGCTGAATCCCCATTGACGTCTCTTGTTAATCAAATGCGTATTCTTGCAAGAGAAACTGAAAGTAAACATCGTGCCACAAGCTGTAGATGAAATCAGGGAAAATACCAGACTGGGAGAACAGTTCACCTGAGTTAAGTGAGCGGAATTGTAACAAAGAGTACTTAGTGTATCATAGTGAGGAATATTTCAAAAGTGATTCAGTGTGATTTATGTCGTACTTTCCTTTTCGGCAAACCGACTGACAGTGTGCCTGCTTCCCTAACACTAATTAAAGATTATGGCTCAATGCAAAGCGCCACATATCTCACGTATGCGTCGGAAAGTGTTTATAATGTGTTGTTGCGAGTGGAAAATGTTGTTGCGGAAAAGCTATCGTGTATGGATAGTTTATGGGGTGATACTTTCTTCGAGTGCTTGGATAAATGAGATGCTATAAAAGTGAAATCATCGCAGTTGGGGTGTTGTGAAGATCATGTGCTGTGTTTGCTACCAAAACACGTATTTCACTACTTGAAATGTCGATTCTTCTTCCGCACGAAGGAGATAAGAAGGGAGCTGGTTACTTCGAAGGCAGCGAAATCATTCAGGAAATATTCCAAAGTGTCCAGCAGATTAAATCATTTTCAATCGTAAGTTGCATGCTTGAGTTTCTTAGTAGATTTTCAATTAGTAGTCCCGATAATGCCTCTGTTATCCTCTCACTCAGACATCACTGTGGATGGCAGGGCCATCTGTGCGGCGGTCCACGGTAACTCGCGAAGACGTCGCACTTCCTCTTCGATACGCTATGAAACTAGTCTTGGAAAAGAAGCATTCATTTTTGATATAGTAGAATACAATTGAAGCGTGTTTACATGATCCTCCTCGTCCTGCAGGCCAGGGACATTCTCCATTTAAAACACTGCGCTCCGAATCAATCTAAACAAATACCAATAAAAAAATTAGTTCTGTTTTTTTCCTAGTTGCTTTACGTCGCATCGACACAGATAGGTCTTATGGTGACGATGGGATAGGAAAGGCCTAGCAGTTGGAGGGAAGCGACCGTAGCCTTAATTTAGGTACAGCCCAAGCATTTTCTTGGTGTGAAAATGGGAAACCACGGAAAAATATCTTCAGGGCTGCCGACAGTGGGATTCAAACCCATTGTCTCCCGGATGGAAGCTCACAGCCGCGTGCCCCTGACCGCACAGCCAACTCGCCCGGTAGAAGTTTCATATTTACTTAGTGCAAGTGGAATAGATAACAAAGAAACAGACAATTATACAGTTACCTGGAGTTTACTATGTACAGTGATAGTGTCCCAGAAGTTTACCGTAACACATTTGCAGCAATAACCAATAAATCATCTCTTCTTATTTCCTTAACTTCATTCACATGTTTACTTAAGCACAATGTTTCACCCTTACAAAGTGATGCGAAGCCAAACTGTATGCTTCTGGTAGGTAGAAATTCACATCTAATGCTCAGATCCATAGTTTCTTAATGCCGCCCCGGAACTCCTCCGTAAGTCCGCTCAGTAACGTTGTGCGGCGCCACTACGACATTCCGCACGGTGCCTATAGGCCTACTCATCTCGCTAATCTTCCAGAAAGTATTCAAAACAGTATGTTGATGGCTGTGATGATTTCACAATGTAGGATTTACAAAATGTCATGCAAACTTTTATGCCGACTACTAAAAAATAAAAGAAGATAAATTCATATAGAACCATATATCTCAGTGTATTCCTACAAGAAGGGGTTCCCTCAAAGGCATTCGACCAGGAAATTTAGTTACTATAGCTTATTTTTTAAAAAGTAAGCAAAGGTATGATTTCAATTTGTAGTACTGACATTCTGAATACAGAATCTCAGTTGGAAATTTATGAACAGGGGCAGCATGCCTAAAGAAAATAACGGTGCTGATAAACGTAGTAATATTTCCAGTTATTACTTTAATTTCCAATCTAAAATGAGTTGATTCTCGGTATGTTAGAGGAAGGTCTGCCGGCATTATCTTTCTAGTGACAGTAGAATTACAATGTGGTAGAAAACTTATTGCAGAGAAAACGAGGATCTGTCGATTATATGTACATTTTTAGGGAGGTGTTTTTTATGTCCTTCACTACTGGCTTCAAATCTCCGGCAACGGATGCCTGCTCTGAGTGCATCTGACTTAAGGGCCTAATTGTCCCATGTAAAGTGCCTCATGAAAAACCTGAACTCATGGCAAAGTTTAGGGTGCATACGCGAAATGTCGAAGCATTTTATGAAGAGCTTAAGACACCTGAAAAACAAATCAGTTCAATTGTCATGTGATTGTCGGAAGAATATGCTTCTTCCTCGGGTTCCTGATCGATCAGCCAACCTTAAGACGCCTGAAAAAAATCAGTTCAGTTGTCATTTGATTGTCGGAAGAATATGCTTCTTCCTCGGGTTCCTGATCGATCAGCCAATTTGTCTAGACAGAAGTGTTTCAGTGATTTATGATGTCTGCTGACAGCGATGTATATAATTATAATATTACTTTAATCCAAAGGAAAAGGTCATTTTCAAAACTCTCTCATTCTAGTGTACAATTCCAAAACTTTATACACCCAAACAAAATTCTTGTGTAAATATCCAGCCTTGATGTTCATAATTATGACTAATGCTTCTGCTGGCAGGACCTAGTGTTTACAGTGCACTATGACTTCCGGTATAGGCTAGAGCAATTTTGTTACTTTCATTGATCTGTCTCTGTCTCATCCTTGGCTTGACAAAATGAAAGTGACTGAGGTATGAGCGATGCTGGTAATGCCAATCCTTATGCAGCCAGTCCCTGTTATGAATGGTGTGAAAATGTTGCTTATAGGGTCGGTTGGTGCATGCATTTCAGTGGGCTTGGCAGACTGATGCGTAATAGCAACTTCTGGCTCAGTGAGGAAAGCAACGTTAAACTACCGCACTCCTAGTTTCCCTAGTACGCCTCTTCAGTGACGCCTAGGCCATCTATGACAGCTGATGGGAGAGCTGTTGAGGATTCAAACAGCCTCAGGGCTGAGGACCAAACATACACACATAATAAACGTGTGTTCACCCAGCTATAAAACTGAAACAAGTTGGCCACTGCCACAAAATCGAATTTATTTCGGATGCACGCAGTTTTGGAGTGAAGTCTTCAGATGTACACTAGCTACGGGACCTAACTCTCCAACTACTTTCCGCCAACATTCAGGCAGGCAACACTAATGCCATCTATCGGAGATGAGTGGCAGCAGAAGGGACAACCCACATTACATGTTATTGTTGATCAGCTTTATGAGTTTTCACTATTGTAGTTTCCTTCCAACTCTGTGATATTAGAGCAGCTTCCCTTCACGGCTCCCTCTTGTCTTATTCTTCAACCGATCGTTCCTTTCCGGTTTATCCTCAAATGTTATAATCATCTCCACATTCTTCCTTGTCGACACGGACCGATGAACACGAGTGGACAATGCTCGGCGTTCATATGGACTAAACAACAAAGTCGGTGGAACGTTTGCTGCGGTATACAATGAATTTCGAAAGGACCAATAACAGAGGTATTTAAAAAAATACAGTTTATGAATCTTCCCAAAAACTACCATTTCAACGAGCGTGAAAAGAAATTATTTTTAACCTACACTGTAACACCTTATTGTCAGACTTCACATATGGATTTTCATTAAATTCTGTTCTCCCACTTCCTCGTGGTTCGAAATTCGAAATTCATTAATATCTCTGTTTTAACAGCCGTTACGGTAAACATGCATCGGACATAAACGATAGAAAATTGAATTCTATATAAATTTTGTTATGTAGTACTTATCGACAGGACCATTAATAACATGAATATTTGAGAATTAAATTTAGGCCTTCCCCTAAACTACCATTTCACTCAGTGTGAATAAAATTATTATTCACAGCCTGGATTGTAGTGCCTCATTGCCAAATTGCACATACCGACTTTTGTCAAATTCCCTTCATCCACTTTTTCGTGGTGCACGTACATACATACATACATACATATACAGTACATACAGTACATACATACAGTACATACATACATACATACATACATACATACATACATACATACAGTACATACATACATACATACATACATACATACATACATACATACATACATACATACATACATACATACATACATACATACATACATACATACAGTACATACATACATACATACATACATACATACATACATACAGTACATACATACATACAGTACATACAGTACATACATACATACATACAGTACATACATACATACATACAGTACATACATACATACATACATACATACATACATACATACATACATACATACATACATACATACATACATACATACAGTACATACATACATACATACATACATACATACATACAGTACATACATACAGTACATACATACATACATACATACAGTACATACATACATACATACATACATACATACATACATACATACAGTACATACATACATACATACATACATACATACATACATACATACATACATACATACAGTACATACATACATAAGGTACATACAGTACATACATACATACATACAGTACATACGTACACGACGGAAAGATAAAAATTGCAAATCGTTGTTCCTGTGAATGCGACCGACACAGAAATTCCATTGTTTTTAAATTCTGAGCAATGTACAGAGAAAACACTCCAAACATTATGAGGTACATTTATGTCCATAAAATGATAACGAACCCTTCAGGTCTTTGAGGACAACATTCTCGTCAGTAACTCTGGTAGTTTTGATGTTGAGCGGAATTCTTCATAGAACTTAGGAATTGTTTCCCTTGTACCGATCGTGAGGTTATCGTGTCCGTATTCACGCCGGCAAAAGCGGTAGTTGATTCGTAGGTGATTTCATTTTTCTTTGTAAAAATAACTTACCACAACCAGTAGCTACGAAACTAACACACTACATCCGAGACTTCACGGTAAGACACACAGAATACGAGGAACCACTTGTACCAGGTAAAAATTATCCCTTTCTCATAGACAAAGGACCTTATAAAGTCAGCGGTCCCACATTTCATTAACCCCTTTTTCGCCCCCTCGAATGTGACAGAGACAGGCATGCCCACTAATATGCCCCACAATCTGGGAAACAACACGAGGGGTGAACAAATGTCATAATGCACAGGCTCAGTCAACGTCGGGTACTACAGCTAGCTTTCTTTCTAAAACAGTTTCACGTACGAAATTCAAACTTCACATTATAGTTGGTCTTTTATGTTTAAATTGATATTTTAAAACATTCGACCTCTAAAGGGATTTCAATAAAGGTGAGTTCAGAAGAGAACATTCATTGATCCAAAACTGTTCGTTGCACGAATTCCAAAGTTCAGATGATGGTCGCTTCGGTGCCGTAGATGTCAAATAAGGAGCGATTTTAAACGATTTCATTTTTACCGGGTCTAAGTATTGGTTAGAGACGAAAAAGTATATGTGTATAATCAAACCACTGTCGTACGAACTAAGGATGTATCTTGCTAGTGTTTTCATGTACACAATTAATTACACACCTGTAAGGAAAATTACTGAGTAAGAAAGTTTATGACAATGACAGTACATTAGGTGAAGCTTGATTACTATATATTTCACTCGTAACATGGACTGGAAGAGATACGAGATAGGGATCTGCGCTCGGATGGCCTTCATTTAAACCGCAGTGGTACGTATAAGTTAGGAAATTTGTTTGGAAGGGTAATAGGGAGGTACATTCAGGGAAACGGGATGGCCTAGGGAACGGTGATAAGGGAACAGGGAACTGGAAATCAAGTAGGGATGACATAAAATTGTTAGTGTTGAACTGTAGAAGTATTGTAAAGAAATGAATAGAATTAAGTAATTTAATAGATATACATTTACCAGATATTGTAATAGGAGTTGAATCATGGCTGAGAAATGATATAATGGATGCAGAAATTTTCTCACGGCACTGGAGTGTGTATCGTAGAGATAGGATAGGAAAGGTGGGAGGGGGGTTTTCATTCTGGTGAAAGAAGAATTTGTAAGCTACGAAAAAGTTGAAGATGAGACACATGAAATTCTAGGTGTTAGGCTCATTTCTAAAGATAATAGGCAACTTGAAATATTTGGAGTGTACAGATCGGGAAAGCGTAGCACTGATGCGGATTCGGAATTATTTGATAGGATAGTCAGCTATGTGGGACACGACATGGAAAGAAATGTGATTGTAGCGGGAGATCTGAATTTGCCAGATGTAAATTGGGAAGGAAATGCGAACGACAGGAAGCATGGCCAACAAATGGCAAATAAGTTAATATGGGAAGGGCAGCTGATTCAGAAAGTGATGGAACCAACCAGAGGGATAAATATCCTGGATGTGGTGCTGATAAAACCAGGTGAGCTCTATAGGGAAACTGAAGTAATAGATGGTTTTAGTGATCATGAAGCTGTTTTTGTGGTAGTTAAAAATAAATGCGATAGAAAGGAAGGTCTTAAAAGTAGGACTGTTCGGAAGTACCATATGGCTGATAAAGCAGGTATTTGGCAGTTTCTGAAAAGTAACTATGATCGGTGGAAAACGGTAAATAAAAATGTAAACAGACTCTGGGATGGGTTTAAAGAAATTGTTGAGGAATGTGAAAACAGGTTTGTACCTTTAAGGGTGGTAAGGAATGGTAAAGACCCACCTTATTATAATAGAGAAATAAAGAGACTAAGAAGGAGGTGCAGACTGGAAAGAAATAGAGTTAGAAATGGCTGTGGAAGTAAGGAGAAATTGAAGGAACTTACTAGAAAATTGTATCTAGCAAAGAAGGCAGCTAAGGATAACATGATGGCAAGCATAATTGGCAGTCATAAAAATTTTAGTGTAAAATGGAAGGGTATGTATAGGTATTTTAAGGCAGAAACAGGTTCCAAGAAGGACATTCAAGGAATAATTAATGAACAAGGGGAGTGTGTATGTGAGGATCTTCAAAAGGCAGAAGTATTCAGTCAGCAGTATGTAAAGATTGTTGGTTACAAGGAAAATGTCGAGATAGAGGAAGAGACAAAGGCCAAAGAAGTAATAAAATTTACATATGATAACAATGACATTTACAATAAGATACAAAAGTTGAAAACTAGAAAAGCGGCTGGAATTGATCAGATTTCTGGGGATATACTAAAGACAATGGGTTGGAATATAGTACCATATCTGAAGTACTTATTTGATTATTGTTTGGTCGAAGGAGCTATACCAGATGAATGGAGAGTTGCTATAGTAGCCCCTGTATATAAAGGAAAGGCTGATAGACATAAAGCTAAAAATTACAGGCCAGTAAGTTTAACATGCATTGTATGTAAGCTTTGGGAAGGCATTCTTTCTGAATATATTAGACATGTTTGTGAAATTAATAACTGGTTCGATAGAAGGCAATTCGGTTTTAGGAAAGGTTATTGCAGTGAAGCTCAACTTGTAGGATTCCAGCAAGATATAGCAGATATCTTGGATTCTGGAGGTCAAATGGACTGTATCGCGATTGACATGTCTAAAGCATTTGATAGGGTGGATCATGGGAGACTACTGGCAAAAATGAGTGCAATTGGACTAGACAAAAGAGTGACTGAATGGTTTGCTATATTTCTAGAAAATAGATCTCAGAGAGTTAGAATAGGTGAAGCTTTGTCTGACCCTGTAATAGTTGAGAGGGGGTTCCTCAGGGCAGTGTTATCGGACCTTAATGTTTTCTTATATATATAAATGATATGAGTAAAGGAGTGGAATCGGAGGTATGGCTTTTTGCGGATGATGTTATTCTCTACAGAGTGATAAATAAGTTACAAGATTGTGAGCAACTGCAACGTGACCTCGAAAATGTTGTGAGATGGACAGCAGGTAATGGTATGTTGATAAACTGGGCTAAAAGTCAGGTTGTGATTTTCACAAATAGGAAAAGTCCTCTCAGTTTTAATTACTGCGTTGATGGCGTGAAAGTTCCTTTAGGGTATCATTGTGAGTATCTAGGTGTTAATAATAGGAAAGATCTTCATTGGGGTAATCACATAAATGAGATTGTAAATAAAGGGTACAGATCTTTGCACATGGTTATGAGGGTGTTTAGGGGTTGTAGTAAGGATGTAAAGGAGAGTGCATATAAGTCTCTGGTAAGACCCCAACTAGAGTATGGTTCCAGTGTATGGGACCCTCACCAGGATTACCTGATTCAAGAACTGGAAAAAATCCAAAGAAAAGCAGCTCGATTTGTTCTGGGTGATTTCCGACAAAAGAGTAGCGTTACAAAAATGTTGCAACGTTTGGGTTGGGAAGAATTAAGAGAAAGAAGAAGAGCTGCTCGACTAAGTGGTATGTTCCGAGCTGTCTGAGGAGAGATGGCGTGGAATGACATTAGTAGACGAATAGGTTTGAATGGCGTTTATAAAAGTAGGAAAGATCACAATATGAAGATAAAGTTGGAATTCAAGAGGACAAACTGGGGCAAATATTCATTTATAGGAAGGGGAGTTAGGGATTGGAGTAACTTACCAAGGGAGATATTCAATAAATTTCCAATTTCTTTGAAATGATTTCGGAAAAGGCTAGGAAAGCAACAGATAGGGAATCTGCCACCTGGGCGACTGCCCTAAATGCAGATCAGTATTGATTGATTGATTGATTTGTTTGATTGAACATCACAAATATCAACAGTGGCAAGGAACACCTGTCGTTACAATCACGATATTAACCGTTATCTAATACTGGAGGTCACGTGGAGCAAGAGCGACATCACATTATCACGGAAATGGAGGTCTTATGGCATTGATGCCAGGATCCACATTCACGCTCTGTGACTATAAGCACGATATAAGTAATCACGTAAAATTCGACGTCACATGGCTATCATCACTGAATCTAAGTACAGTCAGGAAACATTGGAGGTCTTGTGACTACAATCACGATATCACGTCAAACTGCAAACTTATTTCCTTTCCGGTGACTTTTTTAGTATTTCTATTCTGTCATGTTTCGACTTATACCTTACACCACTTGACTTGAAACAACAGACCAATAGATACTTTATATTGATAAAAAACAGAAAATAATTTAAATTTTTCAATTAATGTAATCCAAATAAACGAGGGATTTTCGAGCGCTATTGGGTTCAGAAGGTGCACAATAGCAATCTTGTAACAAAAGTATACCAATATTTAACATCTTCACGAACTCGAAGTAGACTCATGGGGCTGATAAAAGCAATCGCCCTGTGTTGTGTTTCTGGACCTTTGCACAGAGCATTCGCATAATTTTCATGTCAACGTTTCCTGCTCTATCTCAACAGGTAAGGGTCTGACACATCCCACTCTGAAGAGTCTACTGTCAGACCTAAGACGAAATGCTGGTTGATAAGCAAACGCCTGAAAAGCCATACATCTAATTTTTTATATAACTTTGAGTTATGTCGCATTGTTCAGGCGAGGTCTGACTGCATATTGGAACCACTCTAGTTTTAATACTACAATTTACCAGCATTCCACATCGCATTCTCACATGGATATGATCTGTATCTAGCCATATCACTTGCAAAGTTGTAGTAATGTTTAAGACTCTATTAGGTACAATCGAACCACCACGTGAAGCAAGTCTAACTCTGGCGATAACCACTCTCTAAATCCAGTCTTCTAGAGATAATTCAGAGGCCGATGCTCCTCGAACAATTCGTTCTCCTGTGAGTGGGTAGGAATAAGACATCCAAGTGAAGTGAACCATTGCAATATTTTACGGACGAAATGGCTCTTAATGTATAATATTTTGTCAACATAACTTCACCCATTATCTTGTTACGGTATTTTTTCCTAATCATGAAAATATCTATTAATGTTTACCATCTTATAGTTTAACTTGCCCAGCCTAGGAACATTGTGGTTTGTTTCAGTAAAATATTCACTCCGTGCTTTTTATTTAAAATTGTTTTGCATGCTTATATGTGACTTTAAATCGCAAGGACGTTTCTTTCCAATCGACACATTATTAGACATAGCGTGTTGTATAGTGTTCCCGGGAAAATGAACAACTGGAAGAACTATAATACGTGTACAGGAACATAAGAGTAATCAATAAGTAAACTTGTTTAGCGATGCCCGTTGTCCTTTCATCCTCGTCAACATTCTCCACCTCCCTCGCATCTCTCAGCTCGTTCTCTAAGAGCACAGTTCAATTTCTGGAAGGTGTGAGATGCTGATTAGAACAACAGCAACAGGGGCGCCTTCGTTCGTACTGGAGCAAATCTCAGTTTAATGTGCAGTTAGCGATGAGCAAGAAGCAGATCACCGACAGTTAACAAAGCACCAACTGAAATCAACTCCTGTCTCATTAGACGTTTCCAGTACATAATTTGAATGTCACAGGAACAGCCACATGGATACCACTGGAACTGAAACAAGAACAACGTATTGAGTTATCAAAGCAGTCGAGAGAGAGCGGTCTTTTCTTCTATGAGTTGGCGTTGCGGCGTGATACTACTTTCATTTTCTGGCTGCAGTTGGTAAGGGCAGCAAGGCTCTGTCGATAAACACAACTGGAATATATCAATAATAGTACCAAGCTATCATTAGCCGAGTAATGGTTAAATTGAACTAAACATCTTGGGAAGTTATGACAGTATTTTATGAATTACTAGCAGACGTCTTCGTTGACGTGTGATGTCCGCACACTCAGTGTTAAGAAGACCGACCAAGAACCACGTGCCGGCTGCTCTCAAACTCCTCCTTTAATACGTACAAGTAGAATTTCCTTGTTTTCATTGGAGGAAAACTTAACAAGTTCAGTGTATACCTGAGATGGTATACAGGTTTAACTTGCCGTAGTTCAGGGGAATACGTACCTCAATTGTCGCAAAAATTTGCGAATTCATTTAAACTGCTTCAGTATTCTTTGGTATGTGTACAACAGAGAACCACGTTCCTAGTATCCGTAATTTGGATATTCACATTATTTTATAAATGGCACACCCTTCTCCGACTGCACGCTGGACTTTACTCTTTGATAATTTTCTAGGAAATGCAAGTGGCCTCGTTCTGTAGGTAAGTTATTGCTTAGCGATTGGTGCAACTGTCAGCAAAGTGTCATGTCGACATCTTTGTTTATATTCAAATAGTATGGCACATCTTTGAGTGTTTACTTTCAAAGTCCCGAGGGCTAAAATGTTCGGCAGAAGTAGTGCCAGGGAATCAATATAAGAACACAAAGAAATACTTGAAGGTTGAAGGTGCTGCTATTGGGAGCAGTAAGTATTTACCCGCCAGTGAGGCAGGGCCAGGTAGAAAGCTGGCCACTTCAGAAAGTGTGTATAGAAAATAAGATAGACGTAGAGCGCTTACTCAGTACGATACCAGGTTATAGATATTCAGCTCGTGTGTGCTGCTGTGCAGTGAAAATATTGTAAAAATGTTGAGTGTGGATGGGCCAAGCTTGCACAATTGTTCTTTGATGCGAAGTTGTGGGAATGAAACGGAGTTTTCCCACAAAACAAAATATGTGAAAGGCGCGCATTAGGTGAACCTTTGATTTGTGTATGACCTCGGATCAGTTGGTAAGAGTGGAGCTATTAGATACCATACGTTCACAAACGTTATTAGTAAGACACTCACGAGGCAGTAACTCTGTAGAAAGCGAAGGTGTTAGTGACATTGCCGCTGATCTTGGTGCTGGCTGGCAAATGCGAGGCCACACCAGACAGCATGGTGTGGTTACTGTTACTGGTAAAGCAGCTGCTCTGGAGTGCCTCACTAAGTACTGCCATGCATGCAAATCGCTAACTGAACATGTGTGTTGAATGACGAATTAATCTGGTCCTAGCGGAGGCATGGAAGCTGAGGGTGCATCAAGGATTTTTAAGAAGTCACTTGCTACCAGGGGTGTGAAATATGCCAGTTCCATGTGGAGTTGAAATATGTAGGTCATGTCCACAAGAGGATGGGATCAAGAATGCAGAGGTTAGTCCATGATATGGAAGGGAAGAAATTGCAGAATGCGGTAAGAGACTCAATTATTCTGAAATAGACAGGCTACAAAATTACTATGGCAAAGATATAAGAGAGAATGTTGGTGAATTGAAGAAAATGAGGGAGACTCTGTGGGCAAAGTTTCTTCATCAGATTTCCTGGTGCAAGTATAATAAAGACAAGGAAATATACAAACAGCATGGTCTTCCCGAAGAAGTGATGATTATGATAAAGCCCTTTTATAAGGATCATGCTCATCCCCATTTATTGAATAAATGCTTGCATGGGAAGAGCCAAATTGTAAACGAGCCTTTTAACAACGTTATTTGGAACCGTGTACCTAAAAGTATTTTTATGGGCTAAAAAACCTTAAAATTATAAGAACATGATGCTGTAATAACATTTAATATGAGTAATGCAGGGAGAATTGGGAGAATTAAGGTACTAGAACAGCAGGGGTTCCAACTCCAGGGTGGAATTCGCTCAGTGCGTTTCATGCTTTAGATATTCGGCGGAACATGATGGAGGATACAAAGGTGCTTTTAGTGGAAGCCAACATAAGGAAGTCAAGGAGAGTAATGAAAAGGTGTCTTCAGGACCAGGAGGATGAGGAATATGCAGCAGGGAGGATTTAGACTACATCTCAAGTAACATTTATGTGAGCTAAACTTTAAAGTTAGTCTTCTCTGCTTTTGTTTTTCTCTTTTTATATGTACGCTCACTTAAAAATTATAAAAGATAGAAATATGAAATGATTCCCAGTGATACTTCCATACCTTCTCTCTGTAAATCTGCAATTTATTTTAGATATGTTAATACATAAGACCAGGAAAATATATTATTCCTCAAATTTTAATGCAAATATTTGAAGTTTGGAAAATATCCCCCCAAAAAGTTATGCATTTTGTGCTGAAACTAAAGCCAGGAATGTAAAGTAAAAAGTTCATACAGCAACACTACAAAGTTCCAGATCTGTAGTACAAAGAACGTTTTACCTAATTGTACCTAAAATTGAACGATGTTCATTCTCAGCTTTGGCAGCACGTACACCTCTTCAGTGAACACTTACCTTTTAACGCCCGCCAATTAGAAAACGTTCGTAATTGGAAAAATCGAAGTAGCTTGTATTTCAGCTGAATATCTGGGGGGTATCAAAATATAAACTGAATTGTTCCATGAGATTAATTATTTCTTTATTTACTGTAATGTGTCTACTGAGCCTGCTACTATGCCAAACTATAATAAACAGTTCTAATTTATCTTATATTCTAAATCAAATTTAAAATTCGGTAACTTATTAAAAACTAGTTTAATATTTACACGAATAAAGTAAGTTATTTTACGATATGCGCTTTGGACTTCGTTCTTATATGTAAATAAAATTTGCAACAGCTGTGTACTAGGAATGGCAGGGAATAGTAGCGGGGATTCTCGGAAACTTAGCAGGGAGTTGTGTGGTGGACAGGTACTGAAGGTCTGCTCTCAAGTGACACGTCTCTCCCTTAAACATAGCCAAGACTGACTCCAATCCTCAGACCTTAATGCTACTCTCGATCGTTCAAGGATGGCGAATCGAGTAGCCGTAATTGTTGGAAATCTGGATTTGTTTTGGTTTGTTGTTATGGTATGTACTGTGTGTAATTTTACGAAAGTTGACGATAAATGTTAGTTTCTTTGTGGAATATAAGTGTGCGAGTGTATTTATATGAGTCAGTGGACTCATACGATCTGTAATTATACGCAGTAGTATGAGAATATGCTTGATTTGATCGTGTTTTTACCCACAACATGAGTGCACTAGGTGGACCAGGTTTTAGTCTAACTATGGCAATGGCTCTCATACAACTATTCTTAAGTTTCCTACGGAATAGAACATTAAGATAGAAATGGATTAGGAATACACATCGTGATTATTTTGAAGTCCATGACAAATCTGTAGCGTGCATACATCATTTTGAGAATAAATCTGAGGTTAGGAAAGCCATTTCTCTACTTCCAAACTATTCGTGTTCCTCGAACAATTTAATTTAGATAAAATGTAATTGATATTGTGTTATTCCGTCAGTGTCTGTATGCTTCAAAGTGTCAAGTGATTTAGATGCAAGTTTATTTTACAATAATCTGTGCTTTGCCTGCGGAAATGTTTGGCTGGATCTTGGAGCATAACAAAACGTATAAGTGTGACAGTTGTAGCAATCTGTATACTGTTACACAGAAGAAATAGTGACTTAGAGGAATTAGCTGGGTTTGTAACGTAGAGTTTTACACTGCCAACAACCTTCCGATTCATGTTGTAGTCATCTCTTATCAAGGAGACTGCACCGAATTGAAGCTCGTGCATGTGGTTAAATATCAATGTTTAGTCATAGAGTTCTTGCACTAATGTTCTTTAATGACTAAAATCCTACAGTATTATGTCTTTAGTGTCTGAACGTTTCATTACTAAGGTTACTATCATTGCGTGAAGTGCTGTTATGCCATATGTCAACATTATGTTAACATTACCAGGGCCGTACGTTGGGTTAACATAATCATTTAGGGTGAACTTGGGCTAAGTTAAAGCGTTGGCCTTCTGACCCCAAGTTGGCAGATTCGATCCTGGCAGTCTGGTGGTATTTGAAGGTGCTCAAATACGCCAGCCTCGTGTCGATAGATTTACGGGCATGTAAAAGAACTACGGCAGGACTAAGTTTCGGCACGTCGACGTCTCCGAAAACCGTAACAAATGTAGTTAGTGGGACGTAAAGCCAATAACATTATTATTTCGGGTGTACTTCCTATTCGTTGGGTGCTGAATTTAAGAAATTGTCCACCACTTCAAAACTTTTTTTTGCTAGTTGCTTTACGTCGCACCGACACAGATAGGTTGTATGGCAACTATGGGATAGGAAAGGCCTAGGAGTAGGAACAAAGCGGCCGTGGCATTAATTAAGGTACAGCCCCAGCATTCGCCTGGTGTGAAAATGGAAAACCATCTTCGGGGATGCCGACAGTGGGATTAGAACCCACTATCTCCCGGATGCAAGCTCACAGCCGCGTGCCCTTGACCGCACGGCCAACTCGCCCGGTACACTTCAAAACTAAGGCAACAAATTGTGTTTCACAGTTCTCATGAGAGCGAATAAATCGAGGAATTTCGTACCTTAATTTATTTTGAGTCCGCCTCTAGTGGTGTAGTGGTTAGTGTGATTAGCTGCCTCCCTCGGAGGCCCGGGTTCGATTCCCGGCTCTGCCACGAAATTTGAAAAGTGGTACGAGAGCTGGAACGGGGTGCACTCAGCCTCGGGAAGTCAACTGAGTAGAGGTGGGTTCGATTCCCCCCTCAGCCAGGCTGGAAGTGGTTTTCCGTGGTTTCCCACTTCTCCTCCAGGCAAATCCCGGGATAATACCTAATTTAAAGCCACGGCCACTTCCTTCCCCCTTCCTTGTCTATCCCTTCCAATCCTCGTATCCCCCACCAAGGCCCAATGTCTCACGGTCCAGGACACTGTCCTTGAGGCGGTAGAGGTGGGATCCCTCGCTGAGTCCGAGGGAAACCAACCCTGGAGGGTAAGCAGATTAAGAAAGAAATGTATTTTGAAACATGCAAAATGATGTTTGAAGTATCATTTTAACAGTTTAATCATGTATTTTCATCTATCCAGCGAAGTGAAGTCTAAGGAAAAGTGTTATTTGACGAATTGAAATTTGTTGGCCTCTTTTCTAGTAGAATGTTGGCGAAGCGTTTTCATACGCGTGAAAATTATTTTCCCCATGATGTTGCATTTATCATGTTAATTTACCGCCGTTTATATAATATGTACGTGATATTTTTGTGTTAGCCAATGCCAGCAATCCGGCTACTTCGGCCCCCATTTTTTTATATATATTACGGTCTGAGGATTGGAGTCGGTTCTTGATGTAGCATGGTTTCTAACGTGATTTTACCGATGTAGGTATCTGACTGTTCCAATTGTTAATGTATTTCAACCTTCTGTCGACAGAGGGCAGCTCCCTCTGTCGCGAGAGAGAAGGATCTTTTTTTCGGCGAGACCTTTTCAATATCTTCTCCTTGAAGTAAATGTTGTGCTGGTTAATTAACGGATGGGTCACACACACACAGGAGCGGCGTTTTTACTTTTCATATGGATGTTTTATAAGTTTAAAACTGTGCTAAACTAATGCATCATTTGCGTGCTTCGATGATTGATATAGACGGTAATGTAACGTTTTGAATTTATATCATCTGATGTATTATCGTTCTTTTTTATTATGGCCGACCGAAGTCCATGTCAGTACTCGGGGCGAGAATGGCATCTGCGTGAGTTGGGTAGGTGATTGTGGTGCGCCAAAATCTGGACTCTGTTTATTAATGGAACTTTTGCCCTCATTTGGAGGTATGGTCTGTGTGTCGGCCGGAAGGTATATTCTAGCCGTACGCAGTGTGAGGTTGGTGGATCTACACATGACCGTGGGGTCACAAACGTCCTGCTGTCATTTGCTCTCAAAGAGCTGTATATCTAATGTTGACGTGAGGCCTTAATGCTGAAATGTTGTATTGCACTCTACGTGTTGCCTAAAATTATTTTCTCGCACCAATCTGCTGGAATTATTTGGCACTGAGAGCAAAAATATTGCGTGTCTGAATGAATGTGTAAATGAATGAGCTGGGTACTAAGATGACGTAAGGGTCTGTTGAACTAATGCTTATTTGTTCCTTATCGCGCCTCATTTTCTTTTGGGTGCGAAGTCTTTAATCTGCTTGGTGTGCGCCCTGGAGTTTGCCGTGTTGGTATTTTTCTTTCGAGGACGTGAGCAGGTCAATGCTACTCTTATTGTTTTGCTTTGCGTTCAATGCTTTGCCCCTCGTGGACAATTTCCTTGGTTCACCATTTCTCTGGGTTAATGACACTATAATTTTATCTACTCCCTGGTGTGTGACAATCGATATGAGTGAGGTATTGTTTGAAAAAGAAGATAAAAAGGGAAGATATATTGATAAAGGACTCCAGTAGTATAATAGGACAGTTCTGCGGCCACCACCACCTCAGGCTCCCAAAGGCCTCCCAGGGGCCTCCTCCACCACAACCAGAGGCCTCTTCCAGTGCTGCCAACTTAACCTAACTAGCGCAAAATTTGAATTGGTAAACAAAGCCACGTGCAATTTTTGACAGCCACGTGCTTTTGACAGACAACAACGCATCGCTAACCTCAGTACTGCCATCTTGACGGGCCTAAACCTCAGTGGTACCAACTTAACCTCACAAGCGCGAGATTTGAATTTGTAAACAAATCCACGTGTTTTTGACAGCCACGTGCTTTTTGACAGACAACAACGCATCGCTAACCTCAGTGCTGCCATCTTGACGGGCCTAAACTTTAATGCTACCAACTTAACCTCACTAGCGCGAGATTTTAATCGGTAAACAAATCCACGTGCAGCTGTCATCCGCCATCTTTAATCAAGAGAGCACCGTGCTGCCCTCATTAGCTAAATACCTTTGAAATGTGGTGGCGGATTATTTGAAAAATGCTTTTTGACAGCAGCCATCTTTGAGCACCGTGCTGCAGTCTGGTGGCAGGCAATTCTACGTGACAGCAGCCATCTTTGAGCAACGTGCTGCCCTCTTTGTGGTGGCGGTAAATTCCACGTGCTTTACAAACCCACGTGCTTTTTTTCTGGCAGCTGTCATCCGCCATCTTGCATCGCAAACCTCAGTGCTGCACTCTTTAGCTAGATACCTTTGAAATGTAGTGGCGGCAATTTGAAAAATTCTTTATGCTCTTGTTTGGAAACAAAGCCACGTGCTTTTTTGACAGCTGACCATGTTGACCGTGCTGCTATCATGCGGGCAATTTCGTCAGCTGTCATCCGCCATCTTTAAACCACAGAACACCGTGCTGCCCTCTTGCGTCAGCTGACATCCGCCATCTTTAAACTACAGAGCACCGTGCCGCACTCTTGCGAGCAATTTCGTCAGCTGTCATCCCCCATAATTAAACTAAAGAGCACCGTACCGCACTCTTGCGGGCAATTCCGTCAGCTGTCATCCGCCATCTTTAATCAAGAGAGCGCAGTGCCGCACTCTATGTGGTGGTGACAAATTCCACGTGCTCTTGTTTGGAAACAAATCCACGTGCTTTTTGTCAACCGCCATCTTTAATCGACAGAGCACCATGCTGCCCTCTTTAGCTAGATACCAGTGGTGGCAGGTAAGTCCACGTGACAGCAGCCATCTTTAATTAAGAGAGCACCGTGCTGCCCTCTTTAGCTAAAATGTAGTGACGGCAAATTTTACAAACCCACGTGCTAGCTGTCATCCGCCAACTTTAATCAACAGAGCACCGTGCTGCTATCTTTATTACACTAAACTTTATTCTTTGACATGTGGTAGTAAGTATTGTGCTTAGCAGCCATCTTCAATCAACAGAGCACCGTGCTGTGCACTCTTTGTGGTAGCGGTAGACAATTTAAAAGAGCATGTCAAGGGATACCTTTGTTCTAGGAAGGTATTACAAAAGAAGTGATTAAGAATATAATCGAACACGGTACTCGATACAACATATGATTAGAACATCGGTTGATGTGTTTACAACATATCTGGTGTACACCTTTGTTCTAAGAGAAAAAAGTAAGACTAAAACTTTGAACAGCTTGCGTAAGATAGCAACTCTTATAACTTCCTTTACTTTGCTAAGGGATAGCTTTATCGAACATACAACGCAATCTTATGCATAAGGCAGTGCACATATCGCGTACCTGCATGTTTATACTTGAACACATACTGCTGTTCATAGTTCGATGTTGTAGAACACTGCATTGCAAGACTAGAATCAAACACTTTTGAGAAAAAAAAATTCTGTTCTCGACATGCTTACCAAACTAGACGATACTATACCTACGAATCTGCTCAACACCTTCTTTCTTGCTTTTCTTCTATGAGTAATAAACAAAAACTCTATCTTGCAAATAAGAAGCGGGAGGAAGGTAATACCTAATCTATAATAAAAGAATATGCTAATTCTACATTATTTATTTACATCTTGTATGCACAAGTTTTATCTCGAATCATTTTACCATAGTGATGTTTGCGTACTTCTCCCTTCTCAACACAATTCTTGTATGTACAAGTTTAAACTTGAATTATTTGCTGTTCTATACTCTCAGCGTACTTCTTATTACCTTTATACAATATGTACAGTGAATTGTGCTGTAAGACAGCTTAACGTATATATTTTACAAAGTACACACCTCTAGCATAATGTTTACACACACACACACACACACACACACATGCATCTGCTTTACGTAAAGTAGTACCGATCAATACTACTATGCCCCCAGGCTAGAGTGTTGGTAGAATTTGGAATGACAAACCGTTTGCAATCAACATTATTAAGGGCTACCTTACTAATTAAATGAGTGTACAACTGGTGCTTCTTGCTTCTAATGACAGACATTTGCTTATGCAAAATAGGTGGATTACGTTTAATGAAATCGTTATAGTTTTCAGAACTTAGCTGATTCTGAACTACATTCTTTTTAATCCCCTTCAATCTCTTTATTTGTAGTTCATTTAAGAGTTTTATGCAATATGACTTGGATTTAGTACCTACAAATGAATCGATAATATTCCCAGCACATTCATCTTTCATTTTACCTAGAACCTTTTTGTTCACTAGCGGTAGATGATATTGATTATTTGCAGGATAGTTACTTGTATCAAACCTACCCAAGTCTGGCTTTATATCATTGTAATAGTCATCAGTTTTGATTTGAGAAATAAACGAATCGGTATCTGTGTAGAGCAATTGCACATTATGCGCGTACTTCTTCATCATATAATCGTAATGGAATTCATACATGAGTGTTTTAGCCAATTCAAGTACTGCGAAGCCGACGTAGGTAGGTTTGTCGTACTTAACCCTAACACGATTCATCTGTATAATAACTAAATTTTCATGTATAATAGTACAGCTATGGAAATTTGGTGTACTTATTAAATAGTTAGCACCATACCTTTTCTTAATATTCTCCAAGATTGTAATCAATTTTACATCAACGCGTTTGTCAACATTTTCCATAGTCTTACCAAACACACTGTTATTCATGAGCTTGTAGAAATCTTTCAAAAACTCGTTAACTGCATTTGTTCTTAAATTATTGTTCAGATCGATATATGGCTTTAGCCACGCTGACTGATTAAATTCTAGTACGCGATTAATTTTGTATAACTTCAAACCATGCTGCAAACACTGTTTTAAATTTCGGTAATGAATGATATACTTAGATTTATCACACAAATTAGCAATTAGCATTTTCGTCGTTGATGCGATGTACGGGGCTTCATATTTTCAGGGCAGAACGGTAGTCATTATGAGAAGTGTGTAACTCCTTAGGATACTGTAAGTCAACTTCGAGGAAATAGCCTTTATCAGCTTCAACGCCTAGAGCGTACAGCTGTAAAGCATCAATTTCGCACTGCGTTAGCCAGCGGAAACCACTCACCGGTAGATGCTGACTCATCGCTCACCCATACTGATTATTAGCATCGAGATAAACAATATACTGAGATTCCTGACTAGAATCGAAACTCGGCATGTACTTATTATTTGCCTTAGAATACCGCCCGTTGCACTGACTTAGACCGCCTCGAATAGACGATTTTATAAAGTGCACCATATCAATATCAGTTAGCAGTTCCAAATTCACCTGCGTGTATTTTAACATCGCATCCCAACTTAACCCAGGCGCTGTAACATACTGACATGGGTCAAGGCTGTAGGTTTTCTTGCAAACACAGCGAAAAATTTCAAAAACATCAGCTAACAAAAGTACATCCGTTTTTAAATATAAGTCTGTGTATTCACCTAGCGTTTGAATGTGGAACTGCTCCCAGATATGTTGTGCATGTAAATAGTCATCATCACTAATATCTGCTGAATTCAGCGAGCTGTAAAAGGATTGTTTCGATGGTAAGGCACGTTCTTCGAGGCGTTCTAAGCAGTCAAGATATTCATAACAAAAACACCCTTACGCCGAAGTAAATTAAACTGCGCTTCTTCAGGGAAAACGCGTCGAATTTCCGTAAATTGTTCTAGCTGTAAATGACTAGAAAGTTTATCGAGGCTACTCGCCATAAAGCGAAACGAGTCAAGGAATCTCAGTTTTATAGAATGCTCCGCATCTACTTTTACAGACTTTGCAAACGCAATGTACCGCTCTTTATTCTAAGGGATTATATCTACTTTTTCATCTGAAGCTCCAAATTGTGAAATGATGAAATGTGTGCCGTAACCAGATAAGTTATGAAAAATTACAGGGATAAATTTAGGAACTCAGTACTTAAGATTACAGCTATAATGAGCGGCACATCTGTAGAAACCAGTTAAATGATCATGATCAAAAACTTTAGGGTCATTTTCGGAAAATTCCCCATCACAAATACTACATTTTGTAGCACGTTCATGATCATTTAACTGAATTTCGGTGAGTGGCTTCATAGGAATATTACTATTTAGAATACGACCAAGACGTACTGCATCACCTTCAAGTCTTTATAAAAATACTTTAGCAGCATCAGGTCCTCGATACAGCTCTAACTTGTTAAGGGTACTATCATAACTACACTTGATGTAATACGCGAAGCTATACGGGACATGCGTGTGTGTAGTATTAGTGAAAGAGTTGTCAGGATTAGGTAAGCATGTGCTGCATGGCTTGAGGATGGCTTCAAAGTCTGCATAAATCACGAACGGTACCCACATCTGCTTGTGAAAATTTGTAAATTTTAAAACATTATTGCCTGTAGTAGGTATCTCTGTACGTACATGATTGCAGTCATTCTTGGAATGCTTCGTAAACTGATCTTCAGTTTTAAAATACTGCAAGCATCCATCACATAGCCACTTTTTACCATCATGTTTTGACAACTGACTACTAACAAGTCTACTCAGATTTCTAATCCAGCAAAAGTGGCTATTCTCACTGTTTTCGATATAGATTAAGTTAACATGAGTACTCTTCTTATGACATGTATAATACAGAGGACCTACTACAGACTTTTCTCTACACCATACACATTAATGCTAATGTTATTTAGTTCTTCAAAGCGCTTAATGTCCTTTAACTGCATAGGAAAATCTGTGCTATCTAAAGTTAGTTGAGTTGAATAGTATGGATACGATGATGTTCTTTTAGCTACATCTGATTTAGCAGGATTTAAAGCCGACATCACCGCCCATGCAAAACATGCTTCGTCATCGTTTTGGATGTTTACAACAGCTTCTTTTCGCTGAATCCATGCCGGCAGCTCGATGTACGATGAACCTCGCATAGGATTGTACTTATTGATGTTAACTTCTAGATACATTATTTCAACTAAAGCCTACCCTGATTCCTTTTCCTCAAATTCCTCACTCTTAGTTGAAATAATGCTCGAGACATCCCTAAGTACATCACCAAAATTAGTTGACTGACTTATGACGAAATTTTTCGTATTAAATGATTTAATGTCCGTTATTTCGGATTCATCCGTACTTTTAATGTACAAGGCGAAAAGTTAAAAATTAACTTTAAATAAATTTTGGTTGCACAAAGTTTTAGCAAGAAGCTGTTGTACATCCGGTTGAACACAATTTAAAAAGTTTGAAGTGCTGTGAAACTTTTGACTGGCGCGAATTCTACAACTAAAAATCCTGCTTTTAAATGCAGTATTAATTTCCTCAATGTTTGCATTACAGCCACTTCTACTAGCATTATTTTTATGCGCATTACTCCGTAAGTGACCCTGAAAATGTGAAGATTGTACATCAGTGTTACAGTGCTCGCAGTGAATAGTTTGAAGTTCATTTTTCCTAGGTTTTTTACTACTAGTACTTTCTACAGCTACATCAGTAGCTGCACGCTTTTTCCCTACTACTACTTGAGGGCAAGTAGATATTTGATGTACCTCTGCTAAGTGAGCCTGGTATTGCTCTACATTAGCGAAATACACCCCACAAACTTCACATAAAGCGGATGTTATGCTAAGGTGCTTTACTTTTTTATGCCGCGTAAGGGCATCTACCCTCGTAAACGTCGCCTCACACTGCTCGCAGGTGAACGTAGTAGACGCTTCTCCATGTTTCATTTTTAAATGTCGTGTAAGAGCATCTCGTCTTGTAAAAGTTACATCGCACTGCGAGCAGGGAAACATGTTGACTTCAAGTTCTGGAAAAAGAACAACCATTTATGAATAGAGATTCGATAAATTTACGATGTTTAGAAGAAACGAAATTTCAGCCTATAGAGGTTAGACATTGTCGTGAGTTTAGAAGAAACCAAGTTTCAACCTATAGAGGTTAGATATGGCTGTGAGTTTGAAATTATAAGATTAACCTCTTCTACAGCATGTAGATTGAAGAGAACAACTATTTATCAATAGACTAAAGTTACGATGTTCGGAAGAAACCAAGTTTCAACCTATAGAGGTCAGACATTGCTGTAAGTTTGAAATTATAAGATTAACCTCTTCTAAAGCATGCGGATTGAAGAGAATAACTATTTATCAATAGACTAAAGTTACGATGTTCGGAAGAAACCAAGTTTCAACCTATAGAGGTCAGACATTGCTGTAAGTTTGAAATTATAAGATTAACCTCTTCTAAAGCATGCGGATTGAAGAGAATAACTATTTATCAATAGACTAAAGTTACGATGTTCGGAAGAAACCAAGTTTCAACCTATAGAGGTTAGACATGGCTGTGAGTTTGAAATTATACGATTAACCTCTTCTACAGCATGTAGATTGAAGAGAACAACTATTTATCAATAGACTAAAGTTACGATGTTCGGAAGAAACCAAGTTTCAACCTATAGAGGTTAGACATGGCTGTGAGTTTGAAATTATACGATTAACCTCTTCTACAGCATGTAGATTGAAGAGAACAACTATTTATCAATAGACTAAAGTTACGATGTTCGGAAGAAACCAAGTTTCAACCTATTGAGGTCGGGCATTGCTGAAAGTTTGAAATTATAAGATTAACCTCTTCTAAAGCATGCGGATTGAAGAGAATAACTATTTATCAATAGACTAAAGTTACGATGTTCGGAAGAAACCATGTTTCAACCTATAGAGGTCAGACATTGCTGTAAGTTTGAAATTATAAGATTAACCTCTTCTAAAGCATGCGGATTGAAGAGAATAACTATTTATCAATAGACTAAAGTTATGATGTTCGGAAGAAACCAAGTTTCAACCTATTGAGGTCGGGCATTGCTGAAAGTTTGAAATTATAAGATTAACCTCTTCTACAGCATGCTGATTGAAGAGAATAACTATTTATCATTAGACTAAAGTTACGATGTTCGGAAGAAACCAAGTTTCAACCTATTGAGGTTAAACATTGCTGTAAGTTTGATATTATAACATTAAGCTCTTCGATAGCGTGCGGATTGAAGAAAACAACTATTTATCAATAGACTAAATTTGCAATGCTCGGAAGAAACCAAGTTTCAACGTATAGAGGCCAGACACTGCTGTAAGTTTGAAATTATAAGATTAACCTCTTCTATAGCATGAGGATTGAACAGAACAACTATTTATCAATAGACTAAAGTTGCAATGCTCGGAAGAAACCAAGTTTCAACCTATAGAGGACAGACATTGCTGTGAATTTTAAATTATAAGATTAACCTCTTCTATAGCGTGCAGATTGAAGAGAACCACTATTTATCAATAGACTAAAGTTGCGATAGAAAGTTCGAAACATACCTTAAAAATGCACGTGCTGCAGACTGTTACTCGGATGAATAAAATGCGTGCGTTCAAGCCTGAAACTCGAATGATAATATTCTAGTTGTACCTAAAAAAGAACAAACATATATGAATGTAGTGTAGGAATGTATATAAAAGGGTACATCAGCTAGCCTAGCTATCTTTACAACTCAAAGTTCGAAACATACCTTAAAATGTTCGCGCTGCAGACTGTTACTCGGATGAATAAAATGCGTACTATCAAGCCTGTAACTCGAATGTTAATATTCTAGTTGTACCTAAAAAAGAAAAGAAAATATATGAATGTAGATGTTTATTACCTAGCGTAGAAGTTGTTTTGCAAACAGTAACTAACAGTTCAGGCTTACCTTAAGTTGAAGGCTGAAGAATAATATTCACAGCAGACAGTACTTAGACGGGGGATGTGCACGTAATAAACACACACACAGAACTGTGAGCGCTTCACGCAGGCTGCAGCGAGTAAATATGCTGCTTGTTACCAAGCGGATGTGAAAGTCGCTGACAACTCCAGTACAGTTGGAACGAAATGTGTATGCAACAAGAGCTCTCCTGAGGGTCTTACGCTGAGTTCTGCAGGTTGACGTATTTAAGCCGGGATCGAACCTGCTGTTGATGCCGAGGTGTCAGAATTTAAGAGTTCTGCAGAGGATCGAGCCTTGGAAAGTTAGCGCGCGATCCTCGACCTCTGGACTTAAACGGGAGGGTACTAAGCTAAGCAAGAAGCCGACATCCGCGGTATTCCTTACCTGTTGGCACTTAAAGGTATTGAGCTAAGACCGCATCCGGCTAGATCATGTAATTACACGTTATGCCGATCGCGCAGGTCCCTCGCCTAGCATTTGCTATTTTTACGGCTTCCGACAGTAGGGGTTCGAACCCGCTATCTCCCGAAGTAGCGAGAATGATTGTGGGTACAAGAGTGTTGAGGGTGATTCATCTGTCGGATGGAGGCGATCCTACTGTTACATTTTACATTCTCAGGTAGTTTCGAATAAACAGAGGGTGTGCAAAAAGCCAGCATTAGGTAAGGGCATATAACGCTGTTGATGGGGGCGTTAAACCTTGTGCAAACTCCTTCGAAAATGATTGTGAGTACAAGATGTTGATGGTGATTCATCTGTTGGATGGAGGCGATAAGCCTTGTGCAGGCTCTTTCGGTAGGAGTAGGCTATGTGCCGGCACCGGGTTTTACGCTCTCCCTACTATTGTACATTACATTCTTAGGCAGTTTCATATAACCAGAGGGTGTGCAAAAAGCCAGCATTAAGTAAGGGCTGTTGATGGGGACGTTAAACCTTGTGAAGGCTTCTCCGACTCTGATTGCGGGTACAAGAAGTTGATGGTGATTCATCTGTCGGATGGAGGCGATAAGCCTTGTGCAGGCTCTTTCGGCAGGAGTAGGCTATGTGCCGGCATCGGGTTTTACCCTCTCCCTACTGTAGTATATTACATTCTTAGGCAGTTTCGAATAACCAGAGGGTGTGCAAAAGCCAGCATTAAGTAAGGGTATATAACGCTGTTGATGGGGGGGCGTTAAACCTTGTACAGACTCCTTCAACAGGAGTAGCCTATGTGCCGGCGCCGTGCAGGCTCTTTCGATAGGAGTAGGCTATGTGCTGGCACTGTGTTTTAACCTCTCCGTACAATCATAATATTTTATGTTAGGAACGTACACTAGAAGGAATTACCTACAAGATTAAGAAAATGTTCCGTGAGTTGCAAGTAGCTTATCAGCACGCAGTGTCCTCGCTGTTCGTTCAAGGTTACTACAGCCGGAAGACGAGTGTACAATTTCAGTCAACGCATGCATTCCTTACCTCACTCTGACTGGCTACACAGGTGCAACTTCAAAGACAGTGTTCTAAGCGGTAGAACAAAAAATGTAACCCGGTGTGAGCACATAGCCTACTCATGAAGCTTAACACTGTAAATGTTAGGAGCTCCTGTTTTACAGCTAGATGTGGTTCCTAACGTAACAGGGCCGGGATTAAAAATATGTTTTACAGCCGAGTGCACCCTCCTGACGCAAGAGTTTAAATCGCAAGAATCTGTTTTACGGCCAATTGCCCTTCCTGACGTTGAAAGACCAGGATTTAGCCAGTTACCCTGCCTGATGTAACAAGACTAGGATTTATTTTTAGACTGCACTTGGCTAGAAATAGCCACACGAAATTATTATATAGAAAGAGAATTGCCGGCTCCTACGGTTTGGTTTAGTGTGCTTGCCTCTCACCCGGCAGTCTCGGGTTCGATTCTCTTAGAACGAAGGTGCACCCCAAACACATCATTCAATGTTCTGATCATATGTTGTATCGAGTAGAGTGTTCGATTATATTCTTAATCACATATTTTGTAATATAATCTTCAGGTATTCGATAAAGCTGTACCTTAACAGAGCAGAGAAAAGGAAGTTATAACAATCGCTATCTTACGCAAGCCGTTGAGAAATGTACTCTTGTTTTCTCTTAGAACAAATCGATGTTCTGATCATATGTTCTTTTTAAATTGTCCGCTACTACGATCAAGAGCGCAGCACGGTGCTCTCAGATTGCGGATGTGGAATTTGCCGCTACCACATGTCAAAGAATAAAGATGCCAACACGATGCTCTCTTGGCAGCTTTTCAAATTATCCGCCACCACAGAGTGCAGCGCGGCGCTCTGTAGATTAAAGATGGCGAATGTGGAATTTGTCACCACCACATAGAGTGCGGCACTGCGCTCTCTTGATTAAAGATGGCGGATGACAGCTGACGGAATTGCCCGCAAGAGTGCGGTACGGTGCTCTTTAGTTTAATGATGGGGGATGACAGCTGACGCAAGAGGGCAGCACGGTGTTCTGTGGTTTAAAAATGGCGGATGACAGCTGACGAAATTGCCCGCATGATAGAAGCACGGTGCTCTGTTGATTAAAGATGGCGGATGACAGCTGTCAAAAAGCACGTGGCTTTGTTTCCAAACAAGAGCATAAAGAATTTTTCAAATTGCCGCCACTACATTTCAAAGGTATCTAGCTAAAGAGTGCAGCACTGAGGTTTGCGATGCAAGATGGCGGATGACAGCTGCCAGAAAAAAAAGCACGTGGGTTTGTAAAGCACGTGGAATTTACCGCCACCACAAAGAGGGCAGCACGTTGCTCAAAGATGGCTGCTGTCACGTAGAATTGCCTGCCACCAGACTGCAGCACGGTGCTCAAAGATGGCTGCTGTCAAAAAGCATTTTTCAAATAATCCGCTACCACATTTCAAAGGTATTTAGCTAATGAGGGCAGCACGGTGCTCTCTTGATTAAAGATGGCGGCTGACAGCTGCACGTGGATTTGTTTACCGATTCAAATCTCACGCTAGTGAGGTTAAGTTGGTAGCATTAAAGTTTAGGCCCGTCAAGATGGCAACACTGAGGTTAGCGATGCGATGTTGTCTGTCAAAAAGCACGTGGCTGTCAAAAAACACGTGAATTTGTTTACAAATTCAAATCTCGCGCTTGTGAGGTTAAGTTGTTACCACTGCGGTTTAGGCCCGTCAAGATGGCAGTACTGAGGTTAGCGATGCGTTGTTGTCTGTCAAAAGCACGTGGCTGTCAAAAATTGCACGTGGCTTTGTTTACCAATTCAAATTTTGCGCTAGTTAGGTTAAGTTGGCAGCACTGGAAGAGGCCTCTGGCTGTGGTGGAGGAGGCCCCTGGGAGGCCTCTGGCTGTGGTGGTGGTGGAGGAGGCCTCTGGGAGCCTGTGGTGGTGGTGGCCGCAGAACTGTCCTATTATACTACTGACTCCCACGCTGCAATTTGAGTTTTTTATCCCTCGCCGATGGAAAGGTCGAATTAAGATTTTGTGAATGATATTCACCTCGCTGTTCTGAGCAACGAGGCCACTGTGCTGGTGTATGTAAGAAAGGAGGAGGTTACGAAACCTTGGTACGATTGTATGTATTACCTTGTTGTTATTACTAGATATTTCTCTTAATTAATCCCTTTGATTCACGTTACATTAAATATAAATTCTCATTTATACGGATTTTTTACTGGAAGTAGTGTTTGTTACTAGCTTGAATCGTTTGAGGAGAGTATCGTTTTTAGTTCAGGGCTGTGTATTGCGCCCTTCCTGATCGGGATCCATGCCTAAGTTACGACACTCGATTTTAACCTTGCATGTAGGCTAGCTAGGGTGGGTGTGGCTCAGAGCTGATTGAGGCAATATCTTGTGATTAAGCGACAAATGAAGACAGCGTTTCATTTCAAATTACTACGTGATTTTTTCAATTATTTCTCAAATATTTCATTTTCAGGTCAATGTCCTGAAACAAAATGTAGCATAATGTACGTGTCCTGTAGTTCTGATCACAGCTCATGAACTGAGTTCAAACATCGTTGCACTGTTCTTCCTGTACTTCTCTTACCCTCCAAGGCTCAGTTCAAAGACTTTAATATTACTTATCTAGAGTCACAGAGCGCGCTGATGCTAAGCGCATCGCCATGTTGCGGGAGCTTCAGCTTCGAACGCATGGCTAGCACGTGGTAATGTTTACAGACCCTTGCATGTCTTCGATTTGAATCATGCCTGTTAGTGGGTCTGGTTTGATATTATATGTGACGGAGTGATAACATATTGTGAAATATTTTCAAGGAATGTGGGAGCTGATACGTTACGTTAGTTAAATTCATCGGCAATATTAGGCCTAAAGTTAGGCATTACCTGTGGAATGGAAAGATATTCACGAGGGTGAATTCGTGTGCAGCCTAAATTTGTACAGAATGCTATCAGAAGGGATCTGGTATTTCTTTTCACATGTGAGTAGAAATGGAACTGTTAAAAAATAACTGTCATTTACCATAATCGAGACTAAACAGGTTATAGGGTGGTTGATTCAGAGAACGAATTGTCATGAAATTTAGAATATTTAAGCTTATTTTTCTTTAAATTAAGGCCACGGACTCTTCCCATTCCCAGGCCTTTCCTATCCCATCGTCACCATAAGCCCTATCTGTGCCGGTGCAACGTAAAGCAAATTTTAGAAAATAAAACTTAAGCCTAAACCACACAGAGAAACTCAAAAAAACCTTGACATTAATTTCATTTTAAGAAATACACAACAGAAGACTAGCACCAGTGTAACGAATGTCAGGCACATCAGATCACACAGACATGATAATTTAACTTCTACTCATCCGATTACGTTATTTCATATCCAAACCAAACCAAACTCCATGACACAACAGGTCCGAAAGGCCATGGCCTACCAAGCGACCGCTGCTCAGCTTGTAGGTCTGCAGATTACGAGGTGTCATGTGGTCAGCACGGCGAATCCTCTCGGCCGTTATGTCACCGTCAGATAGCTCCGCAATTATAATCACGTATCCTGAGTGGACCTCGAACCAGCACTCAGATCCAGGTACAAATCTCTGACCTGGCCGGGGATTGAACCCGGAGCCTCCGGGTAAGAAGTAGACACGCTACTCTCTACACTGCAGAGCCGGCATTTCATAAAACATGTATCTGATTGTTTGAGAAAGATTTCTGCAGTCATGTAATTTTTAAAAAATCTGTTCATATAATTGAGTAAAATTTCCTGTAATGACTTATCTGAGAGGAATCATAAGCTGTGCACCTTTCATAGAAAGATTTTATTTCACAGGTTTCCTTTTTCGTTGATATTGAATATTATTTTTATCGGTACAAGAGTTTGTAAATATTTAATTTATGTGTTCTCCAGTGTGCTGAGAGACATGTAATTTTTACCTCACGACTTGTAATCATACTTAAGTTCTGAACATGTCTTCATATTTTCAATAAAGCTAAATAATAGTTGATCCTAGGTTTCCCAAGAGACAGATTGCCACGCGATTCTCTTCTTTTGAGTCTGGCCTTCTTGCCATACGTACAATGTCCTCTTCAGACCCAACGCCCATGCCAGTGGACAACTATGATGAAATCCACATTTCTGAGCTCTTATATTCCTAAATGAACAATATGTACCAATATTTATATTTTTTACCGTCAGACGTTTCTAATATAATTTGTCCACAAATGTGGACATTAGGTCTGCATTATGTCTATGCCTCTTACTCACTTTTGTGAATAAATGGTGAAATCTGCTAATATTTTAAGTATGATAATGGGCTAACTTCAATAAAGAGTGGGGTAAACTTAAATAAATTGTAAATGTATTGTAATCTTTTGAATCAGGTGACATGAACACATAAAAGAAACACATATTTACAAATTATTTAAGTAACAGCCTGTAAGATTTCTTCCCTTTTACGTATGGAAATGCACAAAACAATTCCTGTACTTAAGACGGCACAGGTAAACTTTGCATGTTATGCATAGAATGAGGCTTCTTTCATTGCAGCTAGGATTTCGGCATCTTTTCATGTCTTTAAAATCCATGGCTAGAGGAAGATGACCGGCAAACCTAGAAACATAATTGATTGTGTAACTAAATAAGTATGATTATTTATGAGAGTTTCTCCTATGTGTTCTAGATTAATGTAGATTCAGTTAAATTAGGTACCATGGCAACATGTTCTGTACATTACCTGGAGCAACTTATTGTTGGTAAGACCAAATGTCCACATGCGTGGACAAATAGTCTTACCCAGCTATTGTTATAGAGACCTAATGTCCACGTGCGTGGACAAAATAATTTGCATGCCCATACAGTCAACACCAAATAAAAACAATAATACATTTGTGCATTATTCATCAATTTGGATCTTTGATTACAAGAAACTAACTGAAAGAGTTTATTAGACAAGCCCATAAATGAAGTATTATGAAATATTTACCCGTAAGTTGAATGTCCTGTTATGTATCCATGTCTTCACTTCCCGCCAACTTGCTGAGTGCTACCAAGGAGGTTATAGAATGTTGAAAAACACTGAAGTTTAAAGAGAGATCCTTTGAGAACACACTCAAAGTAAAATTGGGAGGAAATTCGAATTTCATTGTTAGTTAGACGATAACATATGTGGACATTGGGTCGGAAGAGGATATTAAAGTGAGCGACATCATCATTTTCAAGGTACCGCTAGTGTACTTTTGTAGTAGTGAATTTTTCAGTCTTCTGATTGTCTGCTAAAGGTTTTTTTAGGTGCGCCACGTATAGGCTATCCAAAGGATTTGTGTAGATTGTTCAGTTTTAAGTTAAAGCATGAATTCCATACGATCTCCGCGTGAAGCTGAGGAGCGCCCGTAACATGGCGGTACGCGTATGGACATGTCTTCCCCAGTCACACGCTTCTGCGCAGCCAGCCGTGTGGGGCCTTGGCTGAGTTTATTGTTCTCAAAGGTAACCCATTCTCCTCCGTTCGCTTCATATGCCCCCATCACAGAAACTAGATGACACGTACGACTTCATCAAGAGCGGTTGCTTTTAAATTAGCCCTTATCCCTTTATTTGGAAGGCCCGCTGGCATTCTTCTCACGTGTTTGTACCTCCAATCATTCTTGCTATATTCATGTCAGCTACATCCAACTTACGATTAAGATACTCTCAGTCCACACAGCTTTCACTCCCGCACAGCAATGTGAGGGTGGGAGCAGAGCTATATAAATATAATTCGTCCGATTATCGTGCAGGCTTTTTATTTCTCAATGGGTTGTATAAAAAGATAAGTCAACATCTGTAACGTGTTTAAATCCCGGTTATTTTATGTCCTACAGGTAGGTTGTGCTTGGTATCACTTTCCAAGTATGGCTCGAAAATAAATTTTTATTGTATTTTAAGATGATAAAGATGATGAAGTCACAAATTTTAATTTCACTTCTTCCTGGTTTTTGAGGAGCTTCGGAGCTTTTTAAGCGTTCTTGAAATTGCTTAGTTAGACATCTGACGTCGCTTAGGAAGGACAATTTATTAAGAAAAAGAAATGTATGGCTTTTAGTGCCGGGAGTGTCCGAGGTCAAGATAGGTTTCACTTGACTCCTGTGGGCGACCTGCGTGTCATGATGATGGAGACGACACATGCACCTAGTCCCCATGCCAGCGAAATTAAAAATAAGGTTAAAATACCCGACCCTGCCGGGAATCGAACCCGGGACTCCTGTGACCAAAGACCAGCACGCTAACCATTTAGCCATGGAGCCGGACTATTTATTAAGAATTTTTTGATGTGAAAAACTTCTAAATAGCCCGATGTTTTTACAGACTAACAATTTGTCGCTTGTTGTACTCACGTTACCCCGGGAGTAAGTCATCACCTACTGTACGTACAGGTCTGTATTTGAAGCGAAATGTGGCTGATTATGTGTCAGCTCCCTCTGAGGTGGTTGTGTAAAATTTAATGAAATTCTGTTCAGCGCTTTCGGCGTGATGTCATTTCGGAAGGCGGACGTAGAGAAGATAACCAAGTCCATCACTGACGTGGAAATATCGTCATGGTAAGAAACTGCTTGGTAGCTATTGTCAAAACTACGAGGTCATCTGCCCCTGTTCATTATGAGGGTGACCATAGACATAAGAAATAGAATTAGGGAACCTTAAATCTCCAAGCCGGCAGAAAACAGAATAATTATGATGTGATGAGTCCCTGAAACTAATGAAGAATTACATTTACTTCACACATTTAATTTCTTCCTCCCGCACTGTTGTGTTACAAATCGTCTCTGATTGGTTGAACTCCGCTTGCTGAATGGTTTCACCACCAGATTGCAGCACCATCTCCACACTCCCAGCTCAAGTAATCTGACGTCATCACTATACTGCCTAATATTAGGCTAAACACGTTCCAACAGATAAATATCACATACAGCACTATATATCATAAAGTTGATGTTACGTTCATTAACACAGGACCTGGGGACCATGTTTAAGACTCTGATAGTTTAGTGAACTGTTCGTCTGACTGGAAGAGTGATCGGGGAAGCTGCAGCCTCTCATCCGGGCAGGGGTGAAGGTGACTGCCGCAAGCAGGAGTACAGCGAGAATGTGCAAGCGGTAGTGAAACAGCAAAGCAGGGTTTCTTTGTATCGTACCCTCCTTCACACGAGGACGCAGGGCGTGAGTCAAGCAAGTGTTGAGAAAGGAACACTACAACAGTCAGTAACCTCATTTCACACGTCAGTATTTCCCGAGAATTTTCATGCTTCCCCTCCCGCCTTTTGCCCTCCTCGTTTCTACAGTTCCTGTAAAGTGCGGAAATATGTAAATGTAACCTTTTGATCTGTAATAAAATATGGAACTGTTACTGGTGTGGCTCAGTAAGGAAATTTAAACTCACTTCTCGTTACCCGACACTGCGACTTGAGAAGATGTAATTAGAGATATTCGAGTTATTAATACGACAGAATGATAATGTAATAACTGTATAGTTTAACATTTTGTTACTAAATATGTGTGGTAGTTTGTTTTATAACTGTGGCACTGAGTCCCTTACCTGCCCAATACGCTGCTCGCCATTGTCCTAATCCCTTTCAGGGCACAATACAAACTTCATGCGTAATTTACATTTAGTTCTTTATTCCCACATTTCTAGATTAAATTTATTTACTTTCTACCGGATTTAGTGCTGTTCGTGAACGGAGTTAATGGACTTACCGAGCTTTATGGCTCGTTTCTAATTTTACCAATGTTTTGTAGTGGCTTGTGTATTTAACTTATACTGGGATCTATAACAACTTCACTCGTTAAAAATTAATTAATAAATTGCAATGTCAACGTTTAAAAATACCGTATAATGTTGTAATTGTACCTAAAATGTGTAGTGAATGAATTATTACACGCGGGCAAAGGAACGGGTACCTGCCAGTAAACTTTTCCTGGTTATAATAAGATATTTCGGCACAAACGTGGAATAAAAGATCATTTATACATGCTTACAAAATACATGAAATATCGGACGATATATTCAATGAAATCAAGAATACCATGCCAAAGACCTGTCCCATATAACTGCCCTTAGTGAGAAATACATCTGACAACCAGAGTTCAGTTTTACAAGAGCAGACTTGTGGCTCAAATAATACACAATATTTCTACAAATGTCGCATGACGTAGAGAATATGGTAGTGAAGTAAAATAAGTGGTAAACTATAGAAGTGTCTTAAGTGATTGACTACAAGAATGTATTTAGTAGCGCCTAATGTGACTCTGCTTGTGTGTAGCACTTACACTTATTTTGTCGGAGCCTACTGTATGTGGTAGAATTATGCAAAATGGACGAAGGAGGTTCAACGGGTTGCCCGGTCCTTTGGGACTAGGAGGACACGCTGATTCCTTTAGTGTAGCACGCGTGTCGCCCAGAACCCCTAAGGGCATCACAGACCTGTTATTGCCCAATATCGTGCGGTTAGAAGCCACCTGCCCCTCTAAGAAGATGTGTTGCCGCTGGTGGCATGAACGGATAGGACTATTTAGAAAGCTAGAGTCACGTTCGTTATAGGAACCAACTAAGAACGGCCATGCACCATCACCCACCGAACGAAGAAAGAGCCCTCAGTCTGTCAATCCTTCCGATGTCCGGGCCTGGTGAGGTTTACCGTGTTGATTCGAAGTAAGCTGTAGGCTCCACCCCTGGTGGTGCCCTTCCGTCAATTCGTTCAAGTTTCAGCTTTGCAACTATACTTCCCCTGGAAGCCAAAAGCTTTCGTTTCCCGGGAGCTGCCCGCCGAATCATCGGAGGAACTTCGGCGGATCGCTAGCTGGCATCGTTTATGGTTAGAACTAGGGCTGTATCTGATCGCCTCCGAAATTCTAATATCATTTCTTCATTAATGAAAACATACTTGGCGAATGCTTTCGCCTCGGTCCGTCTCGCGACAATCCAAGAATTTCACCTCTAACGTCGCTATACGAATGCCCCCGCCTGTCCCTCGGGTTCCGAAAACCAACGAAATAGAACCGAGGTCCTCTTCCATTTTTCGATGCACACAGTACTCAGGCACAGCCGGCCTGCTTTAAGCACTCTAATTAGTTCAAAGTAAACGTGACCGCCCACCTCGACACTTCATCGGGGTCCGCCTACGGCGCGCAGGAACCGCACGCGGATTTACCACGCGATGAACCGACAGCGTGGGACACAAATCTAACTACGAGCTTTCTATTCGCGACAAGCTTCATATACGTTATTGGAGCTGGAATTACCGCGACTGCTGAGAACACACTGGATAGGATAATTATTTAAGTGAACACTGATGTTTTCCGCAGTGGTACATGTATCTTGTTTAAACTACTCTTCTGAAAAGACATTATCTTAACAATTACGGATATGAACATGTTAATGGAAGTATTAATATCAAAACTTGTTAAGATACTTTTAGTGATAGTGAAGTTATGTCTGCTGTGAATTATTTAAATCAATATACACTACAAAGATGTGCACAAGAACTTACTCAAATGTATTGGAATACATAGAATTATTTACACGATCACTATGACTTCACATACCTGTCAGTAATGAAAATCGAATCACTCTATATATTGTAGCGGGAACTATTCCAGCCCTGTACATTGTTTTATTGTTGCCGAAACATATGAAGAAGGGACGGCAATAATATCTATTCGTGCGTCCGACATCTTGCGCTAGCGCAAGGCGAAGCTCCTTGTAGCGAGCTGGACACGTGACAAACAACGAGTCTGCAGGTGACGTCAATATCACATGTTACATGCCTTTCCATCGAAGGTACTTGAAAGAAAAGGCCGCTTAAGTTTCGGATATGAGACATGTATCATCATGTAGCCCATGTTCCAAATGCAAACATATATTAATTCCAGTAAATTCCGTCAAGGGATCCTAAAGATATAAGCCAATTTCATCTCTGTGACGTAGCAAGCAGCCTTGAGCTGTACTGAATATAAGCAGAGAGCCAGGCCACAGCAGTTCAGTTCACGTCGAGTTCGCACCAAGTTCGCACCAATTTCACATCGAGTTCGCGTCAAGTCTACATTCGTTCACAGCTGGCTAGTATATCACGCTGCGCGCGTCGAACCACGTATTCCTGCGACCGGACCTCGCACTACTTAGAAAGTTTCGATGGCTAGTTGATACTTAGTCTCTGCGATACCAGTGAGTAACCTGTACATTGTGGGACTTGTAATTCGTCTGATATTCAGACTTAGAAAGTGAACGTTTGTAATTTCAAAGTCTTAAGGACTTATAGTATTCAGCAACAGTGGTAAATATCTTAGTTGACGTGTGAATAACCGTAACCAACTTGGGGTTAACATAAATACTTCGCATGGTAATGATCTTGGACTATTTGAACTTTGAATTTCATGAGTGTAGGTTATAACACTTTGATTGTCTTGGGAGCCTAGAACACTGCCATTAGTGTAGAAGAACTGTTCGTGCGTCATCATAACAGCCTGTGCTATTTAAAATTAATGCATGTGGACTAACTGTGTACCCAGTGTTATCGTCAAGTATAGGACTTATACTTGAATAATTGAGGTATTACAAGAGAGAGTCGCTTATTTATTTTGCTGTGAAGTTGAGCAATTACAAACTGTGTCCCAAAAGTAAGTGGTTAGATGAACTGTGCTGTGAACGATATTTCTCATGATCGTGATAGACGATAAAAGACTCGCTCCGACGTATTTCTCATCGAAGTGAATGGTGATAAATTGTGAAACAGTCACCAGTGATAACTGTGTAAAATCGAACAGTGCACGTTTTTGACGTAGAACGGCGGAGATCGACGTAGAACGGCGGAGATCGACGTAAAACGGCGGATATCGACGGAGATTTGGTACTACGCGGGAATGGTTCCAGGGGCGTGGTACCATGGAGCAGCTTGGGGCCTGCTGACAGCCGAATCCCACATTGCTGTTCGCAGAGTGGTTTTCCACTGTTCGAGAAGGCGTATATCAGGTAATGTCAGTGCTTTTCCATTAAATTCTGACTTTAAGCAGGACCTTTATGAACTATGTCATTACGAACAAAGAACTTTAAAGAGTTTACTTAATTAATATTCTACTTGAACAGTATTAACGTTTTCCAAGTCAAGAAGGACATTCAACAACAAAGTGCTCCCGTATACTCCCATTTACTAGAACTTTTATCAATTAAGTGCACTATTCGTGGTGAAAGTATAACATAAACTCCAAATTTGCCATATTTTCATAACGTGTGCTCAGAACTTTAAAAGACTATATTTCATTTCAAGTTTAACGTGTTCTCGAGAAGAAATTTGCTTTACTCAATTTATGTAGGAAGTGTAAATATGAAATCGCAAATACCCCTAGAGAGAGAGACTTTAGGATTTCTCATTTATTTACAACATTCTTGATTTATGACATGAAGAATATGATGGACATATCAAATTGGGAAATATTATTCAGTTATATTTCATTTGAATTAATTTCGATGTTCTGTTGTTAAAAAAGGGGGAATGAGGATTTATTTTCAATTAAACATTCATTATTTGGCGACACAATAGAAGGGCATTCCGAAGAATGAAATAAAGGAATGAAAGATGTAATATCTCTTATTTCGCCTTGCCATCCTCTCTCTCCACCATCTCCTAAGGACTCAGTACCCCTTTGAAAGTCCTCATGCCATTAGCAGTCAACTTTTCCTGGTACAGAGAGGAGGAATATAATTCATGGCGCCAACTTAAGGGGCCTCGAAAGGAGATATACCATGCTAGCAACAAATGCGTAGCGATACCCCGCATGTAATAGTAAATGAAGGCCAACTTAGGAATTTCGAAAGGAACTGTGCAAGATACTATAGCACGAAAAATAACGGAATATTGAACAAAGTTTAGTTAGGCTTTACAAAGTACGAAGCATAAAAACGTATTTTTTAAATACCATATTCGAAATAACATGCGAATCTGTTTAGACAAACGCAGGAATTGTCAGATTACGCACATTGAATTACCATTTTAATCCCCAGAATAATTAATTTTCAAGTCCCTCATAAAAAAATAATTCATCATGGAAGATTTAGTAGCAGTAATTGAAGCTCTTCGCACTCAAATTCAAGAATCGAGTGCTCAATTGAATGCAAAAATAGATCAATCAAATGCTAAGGTTGATCAGGCTAACAAACAACTCAATCAACAATTAGGTCAACAGATAAAATCCACTTATAACAAAATACAAGAGGTAGCTAACAACCTCAACTCAAGGTTCGATGAAGCACAAGCTTTACGGAGGCAGATAAATCCATTAATAAGCGATTTGCTGAATCAAATGCTAATCTTGAACAGAGATTTCGCGAAGCTAACACGAATTTAGAAAAGAGGCTCAAGGATTCCAGTGACAAAGTCGAATCTAAATTAGGAGAAATAAATACTCAATTCGTAGAAAATCTTGAAACATTGAAGGAAGAAGTTAAAAGTCAATTATTCAATCATTTAGTCAAGAGTTCAAAAATGTTCAATCCCTTTCTACGGATTTAAAAGAACTTCGAGCCGAATTCCTAGAGTCTCATGGACATATTTCACAGGCTCAAATAAAAATGGCACAAATGCAAGAGAGCCTTAGGGACTCGTACAAATCGGACGTAAACAAACTCAATGCTGAAATGGGACTTATGAAATGCACACAAGCCGAGATGGACAAGCGTTTCACGAGTCAAATGGATAGTACACATACACAACTTACCACTTTTTGTAGGGATATTCAAGCTTTGAAAACTGATTTGCAATCCGAAATCAAAACTCTTGACAACTCATTTCAGATGAAAATAGGTACCCTTACTGAAGAAGTTTCTTCAATTAAGTCAAGAGAAAATTTATCGTTTATTTCCAGTCCGGGTACATCTAGGGAGTCAGTTAACACCACGACACTCATTAAAATTCAGGACGACAAACCCACTAAATTTTCAGGTGAGTATACCGCTAGGGAATTTCTTCAAAATGTTGAAGATTTCTTTCAAGAAAACCATATAGGACAAGATAGGTAATTGCGCACAGTATCTAAATTATTGGAAGGCAGAGCATTATCTTGGTTTATAGCCTTTAAGAATAATTTCAAGACATATGATTTCAAAAAGGCATTATTAAATCGTTTTTGGGACACAGAGACACAGCATCGTGTAAAAATGCAGTTGTATTCCCGAAAATATAATACATCAGTGAATACATCGAGATATTCAGATTACTGTTTGATGCAATTAAAGAAGATGCAGTATCCGGATCCGCCACTACAGGTTCCAGAACTTATTCAAATAATGACCCTTCAATTTCCATCTCATGTACAGGAAATATTAGTGGCAGCAAACATTCAAACACTCGAACATATGGATGCTATATTAAGACGACTAGACACGGCTAATACTCAGTCATCTCCAAGGAGTACTAAACCAAAAGGGGTGTCTAGCAATTCAGCCGAGGTGCAGACTACAGAAAAAGAAGTAACACCAAGGGAAAACATTGTGAATAATTCAGATATTCCTCCTCCTAGGGTTAGGAAATTGCAAAGACAACCGGATCAGTGACAGCCTACGTGCAGGACGAGACCACCATGGAGAAAGCCGGAGATAACTTCCGAAGAAGCCAGAAGCGCTCCGAGGGAAGATCTTGAAAATAGATGGAAAGAAACCAGAGAATACATTCGAGATAGAAACAGAACTAATGAGGACTTAGGAGCCACATCACTGGAATACCAAAAACATGTGCGAATTCAAGAAGAAAAGGAGAAGGACATCAAATCAACTGGTGCTATTAAAAAAACTCCGATCAACTAAATTGGAGATTGCCTGAAAACGAAGAAGGGGACGATCATCAAGTTATTTGTTTCACAGAAGTACAGTATTGGCACATTGATGATACCGAACTATTATTCGAGGATGAACATCAGAATAGGCCCATAATTAAGAGATACTTACCCGTCATATCTATACGAGTCGGGAACCTTAAGGTAATGACTTTGGTTGACTCTGGCGCACAAGCTTCGCTTATTTCAGACAAACATATCGATTGTTTGGGGAGAGACACTGTCTTACTAATGCTTGTAGCTCAACTAAAGGTTCGAGATGTGGTACCTGATCGTAACATTAAATGTAAACTACAAGCATTTGTAGAATTCTATATCAGTGGAAGACATATTCAACATATTTTTCTTGTCATCTCACGCCTCCATTTCAATGTTGTATTGGGATCTGACTTCATGATCAAATATAAGGGGACTATAAATTACAAATCTAACCTTGTCAGTTTAAGCAACGCTGAACCTGTAGAATTGCAGCTGGTGGATCAGTATGATGAGGAAATTCGTGAAGAGGGAACCCCTGCTGAAGAACCCGGTAGCGATCTGGATAAACCCGCTGAATGCGAGGATGCGCTAGCCGCGGTAAATCTATTGAAGATGGGAAACCCTGGAACGGACGAGGAAATGTCCGTATTTGACAAATGTTCCGTTATCGGCGCTTCTTTATTAGGATCCGTAACCTGTGCAATTGAAGAGCCAGAACTCCAAGCAAAGCTTAATTCGCCTAGACAAGAAGTTTTTAAATTATACCCCGATGTCTTTGATGAGAAACCAGGGGAAATTATGGCTTTGGACTTATATGGTCCCCTCCCCAAGGCGACCAGGGGAAACAGACACGTAATTGTAGTGATTGACGTGTTCTCTAAATACACGATGCTGTCCCCGATACAGAAGGCCAATGCCGGTAGTATCTTAAGGCGATTGCGGAAGAATATCTTTCCGGAACTGGGACGTCCTGAGTATCTCCTAACCGATCATGGCACGCAATTCACATCCGCAGAATTTCAGCAAGCCTTGGAAGACATGGGAATTCGTCACATTATGAATTCCATCAGGCATCCTGAGGCAAATCCAGCGGAACGCGTTATGCGCGAATTAGCCAAGTTCTGCAGAATCTACTGCAGTGACAGGCATTGGAAGTGGATTGAAGTGCTACCTGTAATGCAGCAAATATTGAACTCCACCATCCATGAATCCACAAGTGACCTTCCCTTGGTTCTGCATCGTGGGATAACGTCCGAACGCCCGTGGGATAACTTGCTGCAGATCCCTCCGGATAATGTCGTCCCTCAGGAAGAGAAAATTGACAATGCTTTGAGACGATTAAGGCATGCCGCCACCATCAGGGAACGTCGCCAGCGCAATCAAAGATTTAGACAACCCCTTCAACAGGAAGACCTAGTATGAATTCGCAAGCCTATTATTTCTCACCCTGAACAAAGAATATATGCAAAGTTCTGCCCTTTGTTTATAGGCCCATACAAAGTAGAGACTTTTCTTAGGAATGGAGCATACCAAGTCGCGAAACTGGATGGAACCCCAGAAGGAATTCATAATGCCTCTAACCTCAAGAAATATGTTCCACAAGAAGAGTAAGCAACTATATTAAGAAAATCCTTCGAATTTTCTTAATTCAAAAGAGGGAGGAATATGTACCGGGAACTGTTCCAGCCCTGTACATTGTTTCATTGTTGCCGAAACATATGAAGAAGGGACGGCAATAATATCTATTCGTGCGTCCGACATCTTGCGCTAGCGCAAGGCGAAGCTCCTTGTAGCGAGCTGGACACGTGACGAGCAACGAGTCTGCAGGTGACGTCAATATCACATGTTACATGCCTTTCCATCGAAGGTACTTGAAAGAAAAGGCCTAACTTTTCAGCCGCTTAAGTTTCGGATATGAGACATGTATCATCATGTAGCCCATGTTCCAAATGCAAACATATATTAATTCCAGTAAATTCCGTCAAGGCATCCTAAAGATATAAGCCAATTTCATCTCTGTGACGTAGCAAGCAGCCTTGAGCCGTACTGAATATAAGCAGAGAGCCAGGCCACAGCAGTTCAGTTCACGTCGAGTTCGCACCAAGTTCGCTCCAATTTCACATCGAGTTCGCGTCAAGTCTACATTCGTTCACAGCTGGCTAGTATATCACGCTGCGCGCGTCGAACCACGTATTCCTGCGACCGGACCTCGCACTACTTAGAAAGTTTCGATGGCTAGTTGATACTTAGTCTCTGCGATACCAGTGAGTAACCTGTACATTGTGGGACTTGTAATTCGTCTGATATTCAGACTTAGAAAGTGAACGTTTGTAATTTCAAAGTCTTAAGGACTTATAGTATTCAGCAACAGTGGTAAATATCTTAGTTGACGTGTGAATAACCGTAACCAACTTGGGGTTAACATAAATACTTCGCATGGTAATGATCTTGGACTATTTGAACTTTGAATTTCATGAGTGTAGGTTATAACACTTTGATTGTCTTGGGAGCCTAGAACACTGCCATTAGTGTAGAAGAACTGTTCGCGCGTCATCATAACAGGCTGTGCTATTTAAAATTAATGCATGTGGACTAACTGTGTACCCAGTGTTATCGTCAAGTATAGGACTTATACTTGAATAATTGAGGCATTACAAGAGAGAGTCGCTTATTTATTTTGCTGTGAAGTTGAGCAATTACAAACTGTGTCCCAAAAGTAAGTGGTTAGATGAACTGTGCCGTGAACGATATTTCTCATGATCGTGATAGACGATAAAAGACTCGCTCCGACGTATTTCTCATCGAAGTGAATGGTGATAAATTGTGAAACAGTCACAGTGATAACTGTGCAAAATCGAACAGTGCACGTTTTCGACGTAGAACGACGGAGATCGACGGAGATTTGGTACTACGCGGGAATGGTTCCAGGGGCGTGGTACCATGGAGCAGCTTGGGGCCTGCTGACAGCCGAATCCCAGATTGCTGTTCACAGAGTGGTTTTCCACTGTTCGAGAAGGCGTATATCAGGTAATGTCAGTGCTTTTCCATTAAATTCTGACTTTAAGCAGGACCTTTATGAACTATGTCATTACGAACAAAGAACTTTAAAGAGTTTACTTAATTAATATTCTACTTGAACAGTATTAACGTTTTCCAAGTCAAGAAGGACATTCAACAACAAAGTGCTCCCGTATACTCCCATTTACTAGAACTTTTATCAATTAAGTGCACTATTCGTGGTGAAAGTATAACATAAACTCCAAATTTGCCATATTTTCATAACGTGTGCTCAGAACTTTAAAAGACTATATTTCATTTCAAGTTTAACGTGTTCTCGAGAAGAAATTTGCTTTACTCAATTTATGTAGGAAGTGTAAATATGAAATCGTAAATACCCCTAGAGAGAGAGACTTTAGGATTTCTCATTTATTTACAACATTCTTGATTTATGACATGAAGAATATGATGGACATATCAAATTGGGAAATATTATTCAGTTATATTTCATTTGAATTAATTTCGATGTTCTGTTGTTAAAAAAAGGGGGAATGAGGATTTATTTTCAATTAGACATTCATTATTTGGCGACACAATAGAAGGGCATTCCAAAGAATGAAATAAAGGAATGAAAGACGTAATATCTCTTATTTCGCCTTGCCATCCTCTCCCTGTACCATCTCCTAAGGACTCAGTACCCCTTAGAAAGACCTCATGCCGTTAACAGTCAACTTTTCCTGGTACAATATGTATACATATTATCCCCAATAGCAAAGCAAGTTACGAATTATCGCGCAATACTTCCTTTCCACAACGCGTATAAAAAGTGAGTGAGACAGAAAATGTTGTCCTCCTTGGACGGATGAAACAGCTTTTCACTATTCAGCAAGTTGAGGAAACGAAGGCAGTAAAGCGTAATAAATTAACAAAATTAAAATATTTTGGAACAGGAGTCCTTCATGCAGGGAGTAATAAGCTTAATTAAGTATCGAATCGTCCAGTCACGCATATCTCAGTACTGCACACGTTTCAATGCGGCATCCATGTTTGGGAGAAGGAAATGAGTTCTACTGATGCTCAGCAAAATAATGACATTAAAACATAAGTGAGGACTAGCCTGCAACGTGAAAGAGTAACACCTAAGGTTAAGGAGAAAAAGAAAGGTTTAGAGACTGTGAAACCCATTGGTCAGTGAAGCGAAAAAGCGCGAGCGAAGGAATTTTGCAGATGACAGCGGGGAATCACTAGACCTATCTTGTCGCAAAGCGAGACGCAGTAGGACTTATCCATTCCATAGAGAACTAAGCATCCGCTTCCCCAGCGCTCAATTTCTTTGGCCGAAGAAGCAGAATTGATGTTGCTCCGGGCTGCGATAGGACTCACAAAACTTGGGTATTTTCAGACAGTCCTACTACGTTACTTTGTTTTATTTCGTTCGTGTTTGAAAAGATGTGCAGGATTGTTTTCTTTTCATAAATGAAAAGTACGGGAGTTTGAAAATATGTCGCCATGGATCAACAAGGTGAATCCACTTTGAAACAATTAAGTCATAAAACCTCAGTGCGATAACAGCAAGCAAAGATGCAGTGATAATTGCGGTACATGATAAACATAGCCTTTTTATCTCAAGTGCGGACGTTAGCTGTAAATACTGTCACCATACTGAAGAGCTAAGTAGCTCAAGTAGATCAGACCAACCACGACAGCACAAAGCAGGTAGATTCCAGGAACACTCGAAACGAGTGCGGTTAACGACGCAGTTTAGTGTGTACAGTTGCCTGATGTTGTTCCGTTATGTTAATATTTAAGTGTTTTAGTTGGAGAATTTTAATTGTGATGTGTTCCACCTTTGAAAGTCTAGTTGAAGAGTTTGCAAAGACGTCAAGAGTCGATCATTAGACCCCATCAGATAATGTTAAGACAGGAGAGAGCTGAGAAATTCCCACAATGACTTTTCGCTAATATTAGTACCAAATTTGAAAATGGTTTTTGTTCTTATAAAATGTAAATGATTCCCACCTATTTAGTTCAGAGGTGGCCGTACGTTACGTCGCCATGGAAACAGATGAACGTAAAGTGAAATCGAAGTCAATAATGATATGAAGCCTGGATTTTCAAAGAAGTTAATGTCCATCCAACGTCGTGAAATTAGCCTTGGGTCGAAATAATAATAATGGCATTCTTCTCACTTACGCAAAAACGAAAGGATTAAATAAATGTGTTATCGTACGTATTTTCAGTGTCAGTGAGGTAATCTTGCAGGTGTGGGTTTTAATTATATGCCAATTTTATCCAGGGTTAATGTTTAATTATGTCATTTATTTTGGTCCCGTTATTTATTTAGTTCAACGATTTGTGTGTTATCGCTTCACTTCTGCCAGCGGTGTTCGATCAACTAAATGTGTGCCAATATTGTTGTGGTGTTTGTAGCATTTTGTGTTTTAGTTTTGTTGTGTAATAGTCAAATCCACTTGTAGCCGTCAGTGTAGAGACAAATACGAATAAGAAACAGGGACATCTAATTATGAATTTCAACCGTGTATCAGTGAGCTAAGGAGAATAATCGTATCCAGTAGTACTTCGATTAAAAGAAGATTAAATATTATACTAGGAAAGTTTGTAAATAATTAATTTTGAATGAATGAGGGTGTTGTGTCCCCACTTCAGAATCTTATTCTCCTATGATTATTTGTATTCAGGAGCATATTAAATTAACGAAAAGTATTGTTCTCAAATCCTTCATCACGACAATTGTCCCAGTTGTATTCATGGAACATGTTGAAGGTAAAGTGTAAAAGTTATCTCAAATTTGTTTAATGGCAATCTTCATTAATGAGTTAAATTGTAGTCATTTCTGTTAACTTAGTTTATTGGTGATAGGCTATTATAATTCATCTCTCAAAACCTGCTTGAGATCTTAATGCACATTGTTTGACATATTTTTATTTGCGGATTTGTGTTAGACTAACGTGAGTTCGAGGAAGTTCATTATTGTTAATATTAATTTTAATAATGATCTTACGTTATGTATGTTCAGTCTTCAGCCCTAAGGCTCCACCATCGACTGTCACAGATGGCCTAGGTATCACTGAAGAGGCGTACTAGGGTAATGAGGAGTGAAGCAGATTCCCGTTGCTTTCCTGCCAACTTACGTTCAAATGTTGTAATTGTTCAGTTGTTTGCCAGTATAATTTCTTCTTTCTTCGGTTTTGGCCATCTAGGGACCACGGAAATTAACACTGAACATTCACCGTAATCCTTCTTTTCTGGACTTCCAATAATTTTTCATCCTTTCAATTTGCTGTTTCCCCCTCTCTTGTGTCCAGATGTTATTATCACATTTCTTCTTTTCCTTTTCCTTTTCCTTCTCCTTTTCTTACACCTTGGATCCACTGGTTTCCATTCCTGCTCTTGTAAACATGGTTAAAAACTCATTTTGACTATCTGCTGTTATCCATCCTCATTATGTTACCAAAAATGTAACTCTCCTCTTTGTGAACGTGTCTAACAGCCTTTCATTTTCTTCATCCTTGATCTTTATTCCTATGACTAAATTTTTCTTCCTTCCTTTTCAGTGGTCCCCAACTTTTCGTAAGTATTTTTTTATTTTTCCTTTATCTCTTCTTTTTCACAAGTTTTCATAGAGAACATCCATTCTGTGGCATACAAACTCTCTCGTTTGATTGCTGTGTTATCAAGTAGAATTCAGATCTTTTATTTTCAGTAATTTAATTGCAGACACGCATCCATTTTATCCCGTCTAGTATATAAAAGATAACCAATGGCAAAAGAAGAGATAAAGAACTGACGGCTTAATGTTTGGTTCCTGTATGTTTCATACCCTGTAATTATGATTCGTTCTTCAGAGAAGAAATTACGGACGACTTCAAAAACCATTAGCGTTCCACGTGTCGAACAAGGAAATTGTGTGAACTAAACTTTTACCATACCTGAAAATATATTAAGTGTTTTGAGTGTTCTTCGCTAACATTTCGTAATTATACCTCTTAAAATTAAGATGAAAATATATTTGCATTTTGGTGTTGATATCGATTTCGTGCTTCGTCTATATCATATACAATCGAGTTCCTTGGTGAACGCTTGTATTTCTGTAATTTATTCAAATATTATTGTATTTGTTTGGCACGTCAACTTGTGCGTGTAGTTACGACGAGCTGTATGCTCACGTTTACTTCGATATTTAAGGTGATTGCCATACTCAGTTCAAGGCGAGATACTACGAAGTTTGAATTTTTGTTGTTTTCATTGTAATTCTTACATGATATTCTTTTCTTTGGTCTTTATCTTATCTGAGCTTCTGCCCATTGTGCATTATTGACATGTTGGAATGTGTTGTAGTATAAGTTCGTCTCCGGTGGCTCTTGTATTGTAATGTAAATTTTGGAAGTACTTCATTTTAAAAGTTGCTGTTGTTTATGTGATATGCGCTTCGGTGTTTGATGAAGCTTTTTCCTTCTGTGTGTCTCTTGCATTATATTCAGTATTTATCTTTTGGGGAATTTAAGTAATTAAATACACACCTCCCGACTTCGTAATATTGTGTTCGAGTCTTAAAATGATGTTCTACATTATCGAGGCTCACTTAAAGCTAAATACGCTGCAGGCAACAAAACATTTGACGATATGAAATAATTTTATATAAATTTGTAAAATGTCCGTACATGTAAATTAAGGAGTAACGACAATCTATTTAAAAGGAGGCCTCTGAATAATTACACTGGATTATATACTCCATAAGATTAAGGTAAACGGTACCGCTATTGTTGAGTTAGAGAAAAGGCTTTACGAGTATCCACCGATAATGAGTTGTGTATATTTAATTTAAATATTCCTAGTTATTTATTTTACTCTCGACTCTTTTATTTTAGGTACACGCTACGGCATGATTTATTACTCTCCGGGCGAGTTGGCCGTGCGGTCTGGGGCACGCAGCTGTGAGCTTGCATCCGGGAGATAGTGGGTTCGAATCCCACTGTCGGCAGCCCTGAAGATGGTTTTCCGCGGTTTACCATTTTCACACCAGGCAAATGTATCTTAATTAAGGCCACGGCCGCTTCCTTCGAACTCCTAGGCCTTTCCTATTCCAGCGACGCCATAAGACCTATCTGTGTCAGTGCGACGTGAAGCTGTTAGTTTCTCATTTTTGTTTATTTTATATTTTAATTCTAATTTACATTTCATTCACTGGGTCTTTTACTTTGATTTTGGGTCAATAAATGAATATTCAACATTTATTGGTGGATGTCAGTGAGTGAAATTCATTATGGAATTGATCGTCATTGGTAGCAACCGCACTTCTTTGTGCTTCTTGGGGAATGCGCTCCACTACACCTTCCATTTGGAGAAGCAATTTCTGTTGTTCATGCTATGTTTTGTTTGTATTTCCTTCTCCTAAGTACGCTAGTTATTGATACTACTGCCCAACCGGCAATATTAGGGATAACATAGCCCACATGTTGGTGACACTGTATCGTGTTCGTGGTATTACGTGTCAAAACTTAAAATAGTGTGGATTCACGTATTCCGAGAGTATTCCATTATTACCACAACCCGGCTGTTGGTCACCGAGAGGTTTGTTAAAACTCGTCAAGAAATTCTCAATTTCTTAATTTCAAAAGGGGTGGATCTCTGAATCAAGGAGAAGCGTGCGATATGAAATCTCCTCTGAACACTAAAATGGGACTAACGTCATCCTGGGCTACCAGACCCATGGAAAGGCTGCTTTTCGATTTCATTGGACCGTTACCTCGTTCGAATAGGTCTTGCATGTTCATACTCGTGTGTGTGGACGGTTATACCCAGTTTTCTTGCACCCTCCTGACTCGGTCAGTTGATTATCCAAACACTAGCAAGTGTTTAAATTACAGTTTTTCTTCTTTTGGCTCACCTACATATCTTTTAACTGACAACTTGTTTCGGAAATATTGTATAAGAGTTATGCATATCCCATGTCACTACATCGCCCTATCGTCCGGCGCCATATTACGCTGAATGAGTCAAACTTAATCTAAAATCTGCTTTAATCGTCTTTCACACGATAATCACGAAAATTGAGATTCAGTTCAGCTGTCCATGAGTCGCATAAGCTAATACAAAAATCTGTGTCGCCTTCATCCCATTTTCTCCCTTATCTAATCTATTCAAGATCGATGCGCCCCTTCCTGAGAAATGATCCTGCGGAGATTCGAAAGGTGAGGAATAAAGATGAAGACAGGGAAAAGGTTTCCTATTTTAAGGTTGAAAAGCAGTAAAGTAAGGATCGTAGATCGACGAAACTAGTTGTTGGTGATGAAGACTTATTATGCTAGTAAAGATTTTAACAAATTTACTGATAAGTTGGCTCCCATATTTCCGTGGTCCATGTACCATTCTTGAATTTATTACGTCCGTTAATGTTATGGCCAATGATTACCGTTCTTAATGAATTATCAGCGTCTATCTCGGTCAGTTAAAGCCAGCTTAATAATGTAAAGTTCTTTGAATTTTTAAATATCCCAAAACTTAAACTAATCTATATTAATGCCTTATTTATTCTTCAAACTGGTTTGCTTTGGGTAACAATTATGAACGAGAGAAGCTGTTAAATATCATGGTGTGTGTTCAAAGTTAGTGGTTACAAGATGGTGGTAAATGACATTTACTTAGGAGGTAATTATATCTTTAGGTAATGAGCATAGTTATGAATAGTTCATTTAAGGGTATCAATGAAAACTTACGTAACTTGTAACCATTCATTTTCTTGCTAGGAGCTTTACGTCGCACCGACACAGATAGGTCTGATGGCGACGATGGGATAGGAAAGGCCTAGTAGTTGGAAGGAAGCGGCCGTGGTCTTAATTAAGGTACAGCCCCAGCATTTGCCTGGTGTGAAAATGGGAAACCACGGAAAACCATTTTCAGGGCTGCCGATAGTGGGATTCGAACCTACTATCTCCCGGATGCAAGCTCACAGAACCATTCATTTAAGGCCATCGTGAATTCACAGTATCTATTTTAGGGCATTGCTTCCATGTGAAACAAATTTAACTCTTAACCAACAGAATTGTGAAAATCTGGACCATACACCATATGTCTTACTTGCTCCCTCGCCGTCTGCTTCCTTGATTATATTTCAGCATTTAAGAAACGAGATTTCCACTTCCGGAGGTGCTCATGGCGTACTCTTCCGCGGGCGACCAAACCTAGCGAAACATTATAAAGAACAGGGCTCTTAACTATGTTGTACAGTAGGCGAGAAACCAGTAATTATTGGGAGGGTGGGAGATGAATTATAAGAAAATATCTGTCTGTTAGGTCATCAGCCCAGAGGCTGGTTGGATCCTCAAATAGTACCACTAAATGCCATGGAGTTATAGGAAAACCATAAAAATGAATGGTAGTACCAAAATGAGGCGTACTAGGCAAGGCGAGGAGTGAGGTAGTTTGCCATTGCTTTCCTCACTGGGCCAGACAGTGCTATTGTAACACAACTAACCCTATGAGCAATGCCTTTCGTGACACTCAGACGCACTGGTTGTGCTCTGAATGTAAATAACCAGCACCACCCACACCCCAACAGCTTCCATGTTGTCACAGCCATGCGTAAGACTGGGACTTCGGTGGAAGCTACACTTTGCTCTGGTCTGTGCCAAGAGATGGATGCAAATGTACTGTACCCATCAGGAATTGACAGCAGGCAGTATAAGAAAATGTGGGAAGAAAAATATGGGAAGAAATTTTTAAAATGTATGCCAAGTGTATATAATGTTGGAAGGAGCATGTATATGTTGTGTATTGCATTGAGGTCCTCTAATACGGTCTATGATACAGGGAATGAGATAAGATCTTCCAGTTTAAATCATGAATAAGGCAGAGATTAGTATTACCCTATGCTGATAATTTACAGCATAGTACACTATGGATACGGACTGGCTGTGAAGTTAAAGGGATTCTCGGTTCGACCGGAAGGACATGGTTCCAATCCCCGTAAGGAAGTTGTAAAAATTTAAGAACCGAGATTTCCACATTCCAGGGGTGCACTTGGCCCTGACGTTCACTCAACCTACGTCAAAAATGAGTACCAGTTCAATTACTGGGGCAAAGACGGCCGAGGTTACGGATTGTTGAAGACTTTACCTTCCACTCCTCGAAGGGCCTCCATAGCCTTGCTTTGCATATGGACACGTATAAAGTATTAACTTCAACTTCTTGAAGAAGTAATTTTGTTAACGTAAATATCTTCTAAATGAATGATGAAGTCGTCGGACGAACATATGAGTATAGAGCGATTTCTTTTTATTTAACTTCAGCAACGCAAATGTGAGACGAATATCGGAGGATAGAGACAGCATGTTATGTTTCGTACATAGTGAAATTCCTACCTATGGACCGTATTGTATTATTTTCAGGTAGATTAATGCAGCGTGTGAGGTTATATTTCCTGTTGCAGTATTGTAGAATTTTAGCCGGAGTTAAGTGGACCTCAGGTGGATTCCTTTATTGGGGAATTTTGGGTGGGCGCACGTAATTTTTCGTTTATATGACTTATTGCGTTGTTTATGTCTCTCTGATAATATTCCATTCAAGATCCAAGTAGATAGTTCTGCATATGGTTGAATTTTATTTAATGGTGTGATTTAACTAATATTAGGGTGTATTAAAACAAGGGACAGGAAAAGCCACCATAGAATTCATTACTGAAACGTAACAAGTGAAGAGTTACAACAATATCACAATGGCATTCTGCGGTAATCTTTAATGTAACATTACTCTTTCTATATTCCTATCCTAAGTATAAAGTATCTAAGTATATTCCTATCACGAAAATGTCACTTAGAACTTGAGCCATTACTTGGGGATCCTAAGAGTTAACATTTGTATTTTTAAACACAATATATTGTGGTATACTGCAGGCAGGATTCCTTGGGCCTGACTTGATTAAAAGTTGTATTTTACAAACAACAATTTTGGCTTAGCGATCTTCTTGAGAATCGGCCATTATCGAAAGTTAGTAGCGCGTTCCTTCTGGTCCATTTATGCAAAGGAATCCCATTACAGTCTTGTATTGCTACTTATGACATCCATCCACGCATTAGCTTTAAATTTTACTACCTCCTGAATTATTCATTACATTGGACTAAACAAATCCTCCGTTTTTTCCTCACTGTAGAATAACTAATAATCTCCCTCCCATCATACTACCCCATGCCTAGTAAACATATTTAGCTGGCCAGAGTAGCTCATACGGTTACGGCGCTGACATTCTGACCCCAACTTGGCGAGTTCAATTCTGGCTAAGTCAGGTGAAATATGAATGTGCTCAAAGACGTCAGAGTCATGTCGGTAGATTTAGTGGCACGTACAAGAAATACTGCAACATAAAATTCGGACACCTCGGCTTCTACGAAAACAGTGAAAACTATTTAGTAGGACATAATCAATACCATTATTAATTATTGTTACTAAAGTTTCAGTTAGCACGTCAAGAAAGAATAAATATACTCACAAACCATCCGATCACTTTTCCCTGAGAGGGAGCATAATTTATTCTCCCCTAAGTAGTGTCGAACAACCGAAGAGCAAAAGAGAGGGAACATGTGATAGGGAATACTACACGGTAGTGTTTTTCTCCAGATTGAGTTACAGGTTATTAGGAACGTTCATACGAGAGAAAGGAACGCTCGTCCTTGTTGCAAACCAGGACGACCATTTGAGGCTAGGAAGACATCGATCGAACAATAGAGAAGTTAACGGGCGGATTTTCGTGATGCCCGTCGCAAGGCTAGCAGTAGGAGGTAACTGACGTGATTGGTGCAGACAGTGGATGTCAGATTTTCAAAGTTAACAGGATAGACGCACTAAATGAAGCCAATGATATGGTAGTGTCATGCTAATGTTCAAATGAGATTGAAGCAGGTAGGACTTGATGTCACAAATGATCATGAGGTAACGTTGGAAAATAAATTATTAAAAGCTCTCACACGAGGTAAGACAGCGTCTTATATCCTACGTCTTTTGTATCCACGACTTATGGTAACTACATATCTTTAGACCGTATGTGTCCTTCACGTCTGGACTGTTTGAATAGAGTCAGTTCGGAGCTAGAAAGACTTCAGTCTTCAAGCCAGTAGGCATTGTTATTGAACAATTAACTCTTGAGTGGAGAGTGTAATTACAGGGGAAACATTAAATTTTTCTCAGAAATACTATCCCTGTAAAGTGTTTGTCGGGGATATAACGGCTAGTCTGCGATGAATGGACATTTCGAACTTAGTATTGAGCAGGACGTGTAGTAAGAAGTGGAACTGTACAATCAATGAGAGCACTCGTGAAGTCTAGGTGTAAACTGAGCTTAGAAATATAGACAGATACATTGAGACAGTTATCTATAGGAAGCCGATACTCACGTTATGTAACAAATTTGTTGGGAAAAATAAGAGTGAGTTAAGTTACGGGGTCAAAAGAAGAGAAGCCATGGCTGTGAGAGTTGGCAGCCATGAAGCTACAGCAATTTTCATTCATCTGAATTGGCGATACTACCTGCGTGATGAGTGTCACTAAACCCATGGGGTAGTCTGTTGATGTGACGAAATAAATGAGTACTCAATGCAATATATTTTTGTGATGTGTAAAGCATACTTGATCTCCAAGTGAATAGGTCAATTTAATAGAACAATGAAACAATTGTTCATTTAAATATACAGTCATTTTGTTTCTATTAATTGTAAATATTGTACAGTAAATAATGACTTTTGCATGAAGTCATTCCATTTGTAATTTCATGTCCCAAGCCGAGTGGGTCAGCGTGATTGTCTTGTGTTTAATTATCATAGCCTACCTTCCTGTTTATCATGGAGATGCATTGTACATCTAGGATGTAAGGCAAATGTAACGGGAATAATTTTGAGTATTATTTTCTATATTAAAATCAGCATAGTAATAAGAGGACCCATAAGGGCATTCATGTAGCCAGAGTTTACCATGCAGTCGTATGAGTGAGACAGATCCCGGGGCACTCGTGTCTGAAGTCAGGTCAGCGACTTCGAGATTTTCGGAAGTGAGTTGTACGAGTGTGCCTGTTTCTTTTGTGGAGATTCGAGATCCACAAGTTGGTAGCCTTCGCCCGAATTCCCATATGTAAATATGTATTTTGTATTATCGTAGTTATAGTATTGTCGTAATTTTGTATGAGGAATAGTTTATGAATCAGCGAGATCTAAAGTTCACACTATATGATTATTAAAGAGATTAATGGGGTTTTCAGTCATAAGCTGAATATTTTTATTATGTCAGTTTAGTTAACGAAAGTTAAGTTACACTTTTCATTATTTTAAATTAATGCAGATTAATCGACATGATCATATAATCTTCAATAAACGCCAGTAGGATCGTTAGGATATACTCAAATGTATTGTCGAGAGAATTTGACGTTGTAAAGATTCATATATTGGTTATCAACTAAGCGAAATGTATTTTTTGCAGCATATTTGTGTCCGCCTGGACCTGTTGGAGGCCAGTGCGTTATGTTCTTCCTTTGGGGATTCTATTCCCTGATTTATTTACCAGCATTAGGAGCGTAGGTCTTCATGTTTCTACTCTACCGTAGTTTGTCCAGCGAGGGTAATATTTGTCTCCCAAGAAGGGTTTATTGCATATTCAAGCGACCGATTTTATGATTCGGCGATGTTCGCATATGTTGTTATGTTTGACGATTCATTAGTGCGGTATTCGTGATTACTTTAATCGTCCCAATTCAGTGAGGATTCGAGTGAACTGTGCGTCATGTCATTTACTTCAGGAAAGAGCGTTCAATGTATGTCCGAAATTAAGGCCAAAGTGTTAAATACTTTCTATGATATGTCATTATTTGACAAAGGACGTTAAAATTGAGCTTGAATTTAAGATCAAACGACTTACATATCTCGATTGTCATGTATTTTATTACTTGGATAACTTTTATAATTCTACATCCTCCCATGGGAAATTGAGAGCTTTGTTGCAGTGAAACTGTATGTTTTATTGTGTTGAAACATTTGACAAGTGAGTGTTTATTGCTTGTATTGTTTGTTGATATACGATTTCAATCCACGAGTGATTCATATTATTTTGTTTACTCCAGTGGGATTTGTGTATATCTGTGCACGAATTCGCTCTTAGGCTGTTGTGTATATTTACTTGTACGATTTTCTCCAAAGCGATTAAGTTAATTATAAAGTTCCTGTTTCCACTGCGATGTCATGCGCAGATTTGGAACCCCATTAGTCATTCTAAAGTCAAAAGTACAGTAAACGATACGCCAATGGATATCTTTCATAACCGCCAGTATAGCCAATCATGGTTCATCTTGTGACTCGCTTGAAAGAAGGTAATTCAAGGCGAATAAATTTAATGTTAAACGCGCGTGTTGGACCATAGGGAGCTTGTTTCTAAGATGGACTGTACCAAGAGATGATTTGAAAGCTAATTTCATTTATTGTTATCAGTGGCGGTGGGCACTCAGGAGCACAGGAGCACGTGAACACCCAGTTTTAATACATATTTACGAATTCATGGATAATTTAAAACTCTCCTTTCTTTCGACCTGATTTCGACAATCGATCGAAAGCATTCGACTTATATTGAAGCTCCGTTACACCGACAGTTGTTCATTTTGACTGACAGTGCAGCGAGCACACTGGGTAATGCGCTATTGTGCTGAAGACTATACGCATGCGCAAAGCAGATGACGTCATGGTTTTCTGCACTGATATTCCCATTAGCGAAGAGCACGGTAAGGTACGTGCCTTGTCGTCTAGAGCCACCCTCAACCTAGAGGCAGTATTACAGTTGACCACAAGGGTCCGCTACCTCCCCTATTACTGTTAGCCACAGCCTCCCAGGAGCTACCGGCAGATTTCGCTAGTACCCTAATTCTGAATAGGCATTTTCTAGCTCGTTGTGAACAGGTGTTTGTAAGTTTGCTTCACCTTGTGACTGGAAAATATTTTCAAGTTAAATTAATTTGTGTGTTGTATTTTGCTTCTGTATTTGTATGGTTTGTGACCGTGCCGTGGTATTCTTTGTGTAAGAGGAAATGAATTCGGTTCAGGTAATTTTAACCAGTGAAATATTAACCTATCAGGATAAGTTAGAAATTAAAAGGCTTGGAGCGGACAGATCAGATTTGATTATTGAAAAAGTTACAAAAACTGACAAACGCGAGTATAGGCGTAAGTTTAAGAGAGAAGTGTACGAAACACGCAAGTGGCTCTGTGGATGTAGATCTAGGAATGTGCTGTTTTGTTTGCCCTGTTTATTGTTCGGCAAAGAAAGAAATGTATGGAATTCAGCTGGGTGCACAGACCTTGCTCATTTGAGTGGAAAAATAAATAAACATGAAAATTCTCATGCACACAAAAACGCGAGTATTGAATTCTCTATGTTAGGCCGTGTCAATATCACCACGCAGCTGGATTCCGCTTACCGTGAATCGATTAAGAAACATAACGAGCAAGTCGATGCAAATAGGTATATACTGTCTAGATTAATCGACTGTGTTAAGTTTTGTGGAGCTTTCGAACTGTCACTGCGTGGCCACGATGAAAGCGATACTTCTGATAATCCTGGGATTTTCAGGGGACTAGTAAACTTTGTAAGCTCTATTGACAATGCAATGAAATAGCATTTAGAAAGTGCTACCGTTTTTAAAGGTACTTCCCACACTATTCAAAATGAACTTCTTGATTGCATGTTGAGCGTGTGCAGAGATGAAATATCTAATGAGATTCACGCCGCTCATTATTTGGCAGTTATGGCTGATGAAACGACAGATGTTTCTACATTGCAACAAATGGTAATTGTTTATAGATATGAAGTTGGAGGGGTTCCGGTTGAAAGGTACTGGGGTTTTGTCAACCCGAAAGCTCAAGACGCGGAGTCTATTTTTGGAATTGTTCATGCAGAATTAGAACGCCAAGTGGGGAGCCACAGACAGAAGGTTATTGGACAATGCTACGACGGAGCCGCAGTATTAAGTGGGGGTAGAAACGGGGTGCAGGCCAGAATAAGGGAGATTTACCCTCAAGCTTATTACATCCATTGTTATGCTCATCAGTTTAATTTAATTTTACGGAAAGCGGCATCTATAAATAGTTCGTGTAGGATTTTTTTTTCCAACTTAACAGCCTTTCCAGCATTCTTTTCTCGATCAGCACAGAGAACGAAAGTTTTGGATTCGCGGGTAGAGAAGAGGCTTCCGAAGACTATAACCACCAGATGGAATTTCTCAGCTCGTTTAGTCCAAACCGTATATGAGAACACGAACAATTTAATGGAATGTCTCTAAGAAATTCGAAATTCATCTCATATTGACGATGTTACGAGGCGGGAGAGCTCCGGACTTCTCTACAGTTTGAAAGATACGGAATTTATGTTTTGGCTACAATTCTTTCACCGTTTCAGCCACATGCAGATATTCTTTTCAAATTACTACAGCACATAAATATCGATGTAGTTAAAGTGAACGAACATATTTCAGAATTCCGAAGGCATGTTGAGAAAGTCAGGGACTGCACCACGGACTTGGACGCTGATATATCCTCCAATGATCAACTCTCTCAAAAGAGGCGAAAAATCTCAGATCGTTCAGTAGCTGCTAAAGAAGTGTGTGATGTAATAACTGTTCATATGGAAGAACGATTTTCATTCCGTTCTCACTTACTGGCTTCTAGTCTGGTTGATGTGCGTGCGTTTGGTGTCTATTCAGACTCTTTTCCAGAAAGAGAACTAAATACAGTGGCGCATATGTATCCCTGCCTAAATAAGACACAGCTGTAGACTGAACTAGAAGTATTGTATATGAGAAATGACTTTCAGAAAGATGATGGGGCCATCTCCATGTTGCAGTTTCTGCTTGACAATGAACTAGATAGGGACACGTTTCCACAAGTATGCGAATTACTCCGAATTGTTGTCACAACCCCAATGACGACAGCGGAGCCTGAGATGTGTTTTTCTACTTTGAAACGAATTAAAACATTTCTGAGGAACACCATGACTGGAGAAAGACTGTCAGCGCTGGCTACGCTTGCTATTGAGAAGAGATTTGTCAACAACATCAGTGACTTCAATCGTAAAGTGATTGAGAAATTTGCGCGATTGAAGGACAGAAGGATTGCTTTCCTATACAAATAATCAGCATTACGTGAGTTGCTAATCTAAATGCTATCATTTAAATAAGCATGATCTAGTGTTGTTGGTTGTACTGCATGCTATAAATTGTTTAGAGTAGTGGCTATAACTTGCAAAATGAGAATAATTACCATGTGATACAGTAGAACCCTGACTAACCGAGATAATGTGGAGACTATTGGGGTCAATTCGGAAATAATTATCTTAAAAAATTACCGGTAAATGCGGTACACATTCCTTCTATGCTTCTCGTCATATCCAGATGAACTTCGTGCTGTTAAAAACCAGGAATAGTGCTCGCATCCTTCAGTGTTCGCAGTGCAGTAAAGCTATGATGAATTTTACTATTGTTCTAAACTAAGACAGCCTGCCCGCGGTGTAGGGGTAGCGTGCCTGCCTGTTACCCAGAGGCCCCGGGTTCGATTCCCGGCCAGGTCAGGGATTTTAACCTGGATCTGAGGGCTGGTTCGAGGTCCACTCAGCCTACGTGATTACAATTGAGGAGCTATCTGACGGTGAGATGGCGGTCAAAAAAGCCAAGAATAACGGCCGAGAGGATTCGTCGTGCTAACCACACGACACCTCGTAATCTGCATACCACCGGGCTGAGCAGCAGTCGCTTGATAGGCCATGGGGTTTGGTTTGGTTCTACACTAACACCCAGGTGAAATTCGTGCTGTTTAAAAACCAACAATAGTGCTCGCATCCTTCAATATTCGCAGTGTAGTAAAGTTATTGTGAATTTTACTTTTGTTCTACATTAAAAAATTAGTTTCGTATAAAATTTATCCTCGCTTACAGGGGTTCTACCAAATTATTTGTGAAGAAGGAACCGTACAAGGAACTGTTAGTGAAATGATTTATGTACCTATGTTACTTTTCTGCTGATTTGAGACATGAACAAAAATGATGTTGTGAACCCCCGAGCCGCCACTGATTGTGATGGTTCTATATCTATCCTACGTTATGGTCCGCTTATCATAATATCCTCGTATTTTCAATACTATTAAGAATGCATGTACCCCATCACTAAGGTATGTCAGGTATAAATTTATCTGCCGTGAACTGAGGACGCCTGGGATCCTCTGAACAGTTTGGATATTATCGATGTGATGTTTGTACGGGGATAATATTTTGCCCTTTTTAAGTGCTCAATTTAACTGCTGTATTATAATTTATTGGAAGTATAGTGGACATTAATTTATTTCAGTATTAGTAACTTGGAGTGAGCAGCGCATATGTTTCACATTTGGACAGGAAGTTGCGCGTCGGTAGTCTGCGCGGACAAGAGAGTATGGTGTATTGTTCGCAAGCTGAATTATGGAAGAAGGGTTGCAACATGACGCGAGCACGACGTTCGGCGATACAGCTTTAGAACAAGGGACTTTTAGGAGAATGGACTTGGTTAACGGACTTTATTTCGGAAGCCCGCCGTGAGGCTAAGATGTCATTCAAGCACAGCTTAAAGTTAGCATAGGGGACGTGATGAGATGGCCCAATAGGAAAGTAGCATCATTTCAAGATTGATGTGTCCTAAACGAGCGTAATTTATGAATGTATCGGAACTAACGAACGCGTGGTTTGAAGAAATCTTCGAAGCACTCAAGTCGTAAGAAGAAATGTCTACTTACCGCGTGAACGGAGTTAGTGAAGTCAGGTATTAAAGTCTTGATCGTGTGTTAGGACACTTTAACATTAGTTCAATATGCTCCGACTTTAACTAGTTATTCATCATTTGAAGCAAGCTACGCATGGCGAGCATATAAGAACAATGTTGAGATACCAACATGAACATTACGCACAAGTAGTACAACTGGACAGTTACAGCGCCGCCGCCACCACACGCTCCCGGGAGAGGCATCCACCTCATTGATTGCGCTTCGGCCACCTCCGCCTCCACACGCTCTCGGGAGAAGCCTCAACCTCATTGACTGCGCTGGCGAAGACTGCATGCTTAACCTCATATCCGCCATCTTGGAGGGGCTTAATCTAACCCTTGACGCGTAAGAGACAAAACATAACCTCATGGAGGGGCCTAACCTCAGTTTACGACGAGATGCCCTTCCTGACGCCTAAGAGAGCGAGCTTAACCTCACATCCGCCACCCTGCAGGGGCTTAACCTAACTCTTGACGCGCAAGACCGCAAGCATAACCTCGTAGAGGGTCTTAACATCAGTTTTACGGCCGGATGACCTTCGCGAGGCCAGTTGCATAAGATGGCGGCTATACACAGCTCCTTATGAGACGCCTTAAGAGCGCTTGCCCAAGATGGCGGCCGCAATATGGTGGCTATACACGGCTTCTTATGGAGAATGGTGACTGCTAGGACGCTTGCGCAAGATGGTGTCTATACGCAGGCTCTTATGAAGAAAATTAGCTTAGAGGCTACTGCACAAGATGGCGGCTGCTGTTATGAAGATCCTTATGCATGCGGTGGAGGGGAATTTGAAATACAACATCCTCTTGTTTTGTAAACAATGTCACGTGCTTTCCGACAGCTGCCATCTTTAATCAACAGAGCATCGTGCTGCTATCTTAAGCTACTACTTTTGAAATGTAGTGGCGTGCAATTTGAAAAATTCCACGTGCTTTCTTGACAGTGGTCATTTTTAAACAAGAGGGCACCGTGCTACCATCTCTAGCTACTACCATCGAAATGTGGTGGTGGGCAATTTGAAAAACAATTCTACGTGCTTTTTGATAGCTGTGGGCCACCATCTTTAATTACATGAACATGGCTTACAGCTATTTTGGCACGGAATTGAACAGGACGAGCAAGCAAGCTGCTACTTGTCCGCACACTGCCAGCAAGGTGTCCTTCTCAACATATTATTATCTTAGTTCTTTAAACTTAGATGCTAGTTACAACACTCTAAGACATTGCTGACATACTTACGAACCTGCTGTTGCCTACATCAAGTGTTCTGTACAAGTGCAAGAGATACTTTTCCCCGAAGTGCTATAATTTTGTCTCTTAGAAGTTATTCCGAGCACCTTCAGACTAAGCCAAAACCGAACTCGGAGACGCCAAAGTGTAAGACTTTAGTCTCTTAAAAGTTCTACCGGCACGACGTACACCAGACTAAGCCAGAATCGGACCTGTTATGTTATAATGCTAGCGCTTCTAAGCCACTCAGCCCGGCGAGAGAGAGCAAGCTCGCGCTGTTACTTTTGATGCAGGCTGTAAGCGAGCAGTGAACTTTGTACTGGGCGAAACTCGCTGAAGCATCACATTCCAGCAGTGTCCATGTGCTCGCCGACCTGATGTAGCTTGTGTGTGTGTGTGTGTGTGTGTGTGTGTGTGTGTGTGTGTGGGTTTGCTTTCAAGCTCACTCTAATACAACGTTTTAGTAAATCACATCCCTAATAATTTTTCTCGCTCGAGAAGGACTTACTCATCGGTGCTAGAACTCTAGAGTCTGCTTATTCGAAACCTAGTGCTTGTACATACCTACTCGCATATCATAACACCCGAAGTACACTACGAAACGGCTAGCTGCTTCCCCTCCTAGTCCTGTTTTACGGATGGATGCCCTTCCTGACGCCGCAGACCTGGATTCGACCGGTTGCCCTTCCTGACGTACAAAGCCGGGATTAATTTTTGCTAAGTCACTACCGTTTTGCTTGCACGAGAGCATGTCACATGCAAATCATGCTAGGCAGCATTCGCCTAAGGCTGTAGTTGCTTCAACATGCTTTAACTCGAACACTAAAACAGATCCGTTGGATAGGGACCGTCAACAAAGAAAATAGCGAATAACAAATCGCCTGCGTAAAGTAGCAAGCATGTGGATTTAGCTAGCACTTTGTTGATGGTCGCTGTAAAATTACCCACTACCACATTTCAAAGGTAGTAGCTAAAGATGGCAGCACTGGGATTTGCGATGCAAGATGGAGGATGACATCTGACGGGATTTTTTAAAATTACCCGCAGTGCCGTAAAGAGGGCAGCACTAAGGTTAGCGATGCAAGATGGCGGATTTCAGCTGTTACGTGGAATTTGCCTGCCACCACATTTCAAAGGTACAGCAGCACGATGCTCTGTTGATTAAAGATGGCAGCTTGTAAAAAAAGCACATAGAAATTTTTCAAATTGTCCGCCACCACATTTCAAAGGTAAGTAGCTAAAGAGGGCAGCACTGAGGTTTGCGATGCAAGATGGAGGATGACAGCTGTCAAAAAAGCACGTAGAATTTTTCAAATTGCCACCACCACATTTCAAAGGTATGTAGCTTAAGATAGCAGCACGATTGTGTAAGCACCCTTAAACAGGACCATAAGAAGCTATGTATAGCAGCCATCTTGCGACTGCCATCTTGCGCAAGCACCCTTAAGGTGTCTGATAGCCGCCATCTTGCGCAAGCATCCCATGGGGTCTCATAAAAGCCTATATATAGCAGCCATCTTGTGACCGCCATCTTGCGCAAGCATCCTTAAGGCGTCTCATAAGGAGTCATCTATAGCCGCCATCTTGTGCAATTGGCGTCGGGAAGGGCATCCAGCCGTAAAACAGACGTTAGGCCCTTTTATAAGGTTAGGCTTGCTGTCTTTGTTAGATTGAGCCCCTCCAAGATAGCAGATGTAACGTTAGGCTCACTCTCTTATGCGTCAGGAAGGGCATCCGGTCGTAAAACTGAGGTGAATCCCCTCCGTAAGGTTAGCTTAGCTCTCTCTGTTAGGTTAAGCCCCTCCAAGGTAGTGCATGTGAGGTTAGGGTCGTGCTCTTCGGCGTCAGGAAGGGCATCCGGCTGTAAAACTGAGGTTAGGCCCTTCCGTGAGGTTAGGCTAGCTCTCTTACGCATAATAAGTTAGGTTAAGCCCCTCCGAGATGGCGGATGTGAGGTTAGGGTCACTCCCTTAGCCAGCGTGAGGAGGAGGCCGCTCCCGAGTGCGTGTGGCGGTGGTGGAGGAGGAGGGCTCTCCCGAGAGCGTGTGGCGGTGGTGGAGGAGGAGGGCTCTCCCGAGTGCGTGTGGCGGTGGTGGAGGAGGAGGGCTCTCCCGAGTGCGTGTGGCGGTGGTGGAGGAGGAGGGCTCTCCCGTGTGCGTGTGGCGGTGATGGAGGAGGAGGGCTCTCCCGAGTGCGTGTGGCGGTGGTGGAGGAGGAGGGCTCTCCCGAGAGCGTGTGGCGGTGGTGGAGGAGGAGGGCGCTCCCGAGAGCGTGTGGCGGTGGTGGAGGAGGAGGGCTCTCCCGAGTGCGTGTGGCGGTGGTGGAGGAGGAGGGCTCTCCCGAGTGCGTGTGGCGGTGGTGGAGGAGGAGGGCTCTCCCGAGTGCGTGTGGCGGTGGTGGAGGAGGAGGGCTCTCCCGTGTGCGTGTGGCGGTGGTGGAGGAGGAGGGCTCTCCCGAGAGCGTGTGGCGGTGGTGGAGGAGGAGGGCTCTCCCGAGAGCGTGTGGCGGTGGTGGAGGAGGAGGGCTCTCCCGAGTGCGTGTGGCGGTGGTGGAGGAGGAGGGCTCTCCCGAGTGCGTGTGGCGGTGGTGGAGGAGGAGGGCTCTCCCGTGTGCGTGTGGCGGTGGTGGAGGAGGAGGGCTCTCCCGAGAGCGTGTGGCGGTGGTGGAGGAGGAGGGCTCTCCCGTGTGCGTGTGGGGGTGGTGGAGGAGGAGGGCTCTCCCGTGTGCGTGTGGTGGTGGTGGAGGAGGAGGGCTCTCCCGTGTGCGTGTGGCGGTGGTGGAGGAGGAGGGCGCTCCACTATACCTACTCACCTCGTAACTATACGATGAAGTGGGATCTTGCATCACTGTATCAGAACCCCAAGCCACGAGGACAATTCAATACGGATGTCCTTACTGATAAACAACATCAAAGTTGGATGGAAGCAAAGAGCAAATTTCGTTATTCAAAAATGGAAAATAACGTCAGATTTATAGAATTGAAACCCAGCAGACAACGATCACGCTGTGCTTTCATGGCGCTGTATCAGTGAGTGAACAAGGGGGCGCACATTGTTCGTGGAAATGAAATTGCCAATTGTGAGGGGATAAATATGAGATGCTTCAAACTTGGAAAACCCATCTATCTAGCACGGGTACCCGGTATGGGTGAAATAATAAGGCCAAACAGACAAGATATAATTACAGTGGCTGAAAACGGAACTTTTACAGGTCAAAAAATGATTTTTGAGATTTCTCTGCCAATATTTATCATATGCCGACATCTACAACCTCGGAAATTGTAATAACACAACATCTAATGCATTCATTTCAGGAAGCACCTCAAAAGTTTCCACTGTTCTGAAATTCATAGTTTTCTTAATTCAAAAGCCTAGCATTAAGAGCTGTGACTCTTTTCCAGATTATAACAAACACGCAAGATTCGCGTACACACAAAGTTTAATAAAAATTATGTAACACGTCCATTTTGGGAGGCAATGGTGTAAACTGCTAAAACTAAACTTATCTCTTGAAAATAATAGATTTTGAATTGTAACTCTTTCATTCTGGGCTACTGAATTTTACAGCCATGCCCAATCATTCTCGTAGAAGAAAAGAAATTACAGCGAACCAATAACAGGAAGTCATGTTTCTTAGCACGAGATGTACTGTACCCCGCGTCGATTGAGGGTGCGATTCTAACACTCTGTTGTGTCCAGAGCTGTTGCTAGAAGTCGAGAAGTCGGAGCTGCGAACAAAGCTCTTTGTTATTTTGCTCTTCGTTCAGAGCGTTTAGATAACGGAATCCACTAATTATTATGGAAATCTTAAAAGAGGTGGGAACAGTGCATTTGTAAATCGATTCAATAATAATTGTAACGAACTAGACCTGCTTATAAAATTTGTACTAAGGAATGTGTACTTACGATTGGATGAAATAAGACCATGATGATGATGATCCTTGTTATTAATATCCATGGTATTCGGCCCCAAATGTGATCATTAGGTGTTATCTAATATCTGCTTTTGAGTGGACGGGCTAATTTCAGTTAGGTAAGTAAGCAAACCAAGCACTTACTCGTATATTTTCAAAGCTGGAGCCCTTGTGTTCGAGTGACACGTGCGGTGAGGTTCATGTGATCCACTAGTTTGGGGAAGTGTTTAGTTAACAATTACTAAATAGCCCAATGTAGCAGTGACGCATTTTCCAACCCATCAAGAACAAAGCCTCACTAGTATGGTGGTCGATAATACAAACGGACCCATGAAATTCCCTGAAGTCAATGTAACTTATTGTGGCGATTTTAAGTTTTCTAATTACCTAGTATATAATTGGGATAATGCATATCCTCTTATGTTTGATGCATTGCCTAAGTGAGTATTAGTTAATGCGGTGCAAATATTAGCAATCACGAGTGTACAGATGTATTTGCTTAATATTCAGTCGACATGAAATATTATTATTATACAATCTTCGCGCAAAAGCTTCAGGTTGCCCAAAGACAAAGATTACCTTAATAACAATATTTGGATATTAGTAGTATAATTGGATGGTTCGGCGGCCACCTCCACCTCAGGCTCCCAGTGGCCACCTCCACCTCCACCTCAGCCAGAGGCCTCCCAGTGGCCTCCTCCACCTCCACCTCAGCCAGAGGCCTCCCAGATGCCTCCTCCACCTCCCGCGGGAAATTTGAATTTGTAAACAAAGCCACGTGCTTTTTGACAGCTGTCATCGACAACAACGCATCGCTAACCTCAGTACTGCCATCTTGACGGGCCTAAACCTCAGTAGTGCCAACTTAACCTAACTAGCTCGAGATAAACAAAGCCACGTGGTTTTTGACAGCCACGTGCTTTTTGACAGATTTGTAAACAAAGCCACGTGCTTTTTGACAGCTGTCATCGACAACAACGAATCGCTAACCTCAGTACTGCCATCTTGACGGGCCTAAACCTCAGTAGTGCCAACTTAACCTAACTAGCATGAGGTAAACAAAGCCACGTGTTTTTTGACAGCCACGTGCTTTTTGACAGATTTGTAAACAAAGCCACGTGCTTTTTGACAGACAACAACGCATCGCAAACCTCAGTACTACCATCTTGACGGGCCTAAACCTTAGTGGTACCAACTTAACCTAACTAGCGCGAGGTAAACAAAGCCACGTGCTTTTTGACAGCCACGTGCTTTTTTGACAGCTGTCATCCGCCATCTTTAAACCACAAAGCACTGTGCTGCCCTCTATATCGCAGTAGCTGCAAAATTCGTCACCTGTCATCGGCAGTGCTACCATCTTGACGGGTCTAAACCTTAGTGCTACCAACTTAACCTCACTAGCGCGAGATAAACAAAGCCACGTGCTTTTTTGACAGCTGTCATCCGCCATCTTTAATCCATAGAGCACAGTGCTGCCCTCTTTAGCTACTTACCTTTGAAATGTGGTGGCGGATAATTTGAAAAAATGCTTTTTTGACAGCAGCCATCTTTGAGCGCCGTGCTACACTCTTTAGCTAGATACCTGTGGTGGCAGGCAATTCCACATGACAGCAGTCATCTTTAATCAAGAGAGCACCGTGCTGCCCTCTATGTGGTGGCGGCAAATTGAAAAATTCTATGTGCTCTTGTTGGGAAACAAAGCCACGTGCTTTTTTGACAGCTGTCATCCGCCATCTTTAATCAATAGAGCACTGTGCTGCTATCATGCGGGCAATTTCGTCAGCTGTCATCCGCCATCTTTAATCCAGAGAGAACAGTGCTGCACTCTATGTGGTGGCGGTAAATTCCACGTGCTTTACAAACCCATGTGCTTTTCTGACAGCTGTCATCCGCCATCTTTAATCTAGAGAGAACAGTGCTGCACTCTATGTGGTGGCGGCAAATTCCACGTGCTTTACAAACCTATGCGCTTTTCTGTCATCCACCATCTTTAATCTAGAGAGAACAGTGCTGCACTCTATGTGGTGGCGGCAAATTCTACGTGCTCTTATTTGGAAACAAATTCTACTCGCTCTTCAGCTGTCATCCACCATCTTTAATCAAGAGAGCACCGTGCTGCCCTCTTTGTGGCGGCGGATAATTTGAAAAAATTCAGCAGCCATCTTTAATCCAGAGAGAACAGTGCTGCCCTCTTTAGCTACTTACCTTTGAGGCGGTTAATTTGAAAAATTCTTTTCGACAAGCAGCCATCTTTAATCCAGAGAGAACAGTGCTGCCCTCTTTAGCTACTTACCTTTGAGGCGGTTAATTTGAAATATTCTATTTAACAAGCTGCCATCTTTAATGAAAAGAGCATCGTGGTGCTATCTTGCGGGTAATATTTTACGTCACAGCTGTCATCCACCATCTTGCATTGCTAACCTTAGTGCTGCCCTCTTTAGCTACTTACCTTTGAAACAAAAAATCTATTTGACAAGCTGTCATCCGCCATCTTTAATCCAGAGAGAACAGTGCTGCACTCTATGTGGTGGCGGATAACTTGAAAAAATCTTTTTGACAAGCAGCCATCTTTAATCAACAGAGCACCGTGCTGACATCTTTAGCTACCGCCATCTTACATCGCTTACCTCGCTGCTGCACTCTATGTGGTGGCGGTAAATTCGAACAAGTTTAATCACGCATCGGGAAAGCTAGAGTAAGCACGTGCTGCAGTGATGACGTCATCATGCATGTTTAGACTTGTCCGTTTTCTTAAGAGTAAGTCGGTGTAAAGGAATGTGGTAGCGGTAAATTCGAACAAGTTTAAACATGCATCGGGAAAGCTGGAGTAAGCAAGTGCTGTTGTGATGACGTCATTGTGCATGTTTAGACCTGATCGTTTTTCTTAAGAGTAAGTCGGTGTAAAGCAATGCAATAAGTACAACATATTTTGAATGCGATCAAATATTTATTTACAAATGTACTACAACAGTGTTCGTTTTTGCTGCTGACAAGGTTGGTGTGCTTCTTAACAACGTATGCTTCTGAAATGCCTCCTGCAACATTCAAATTAAACAAAGCATTTAGAAATATATTATACTAAGTATGTTATGCTTTACAGAGAAGATCATATACTTCTTACCTTGCTGTTATTCCTTTTCGGAATCATCATCATCATCATGAGGTACTAGAGAAAGTTCATTCATACACTGTGTACAGTGTTCAATCCTAGGATTTGGTCCATCCCAATCATCATCACCATTTTCTCCTCGATGCTTGTAATGTCGTTCACAAGTTCTGCATAAAGCTACTTCGATTGACATCTTACTGTGTAGAGGAAGGATGTCCCAAAAATTATGTACGTAGGAGGCAGCGTACGTATATAAAAATCCTGGTGGTAAGTATTGAATAAGATGTTTCGGCATCGACGATCTACGTTTATAGAACATCTTAATAGCCTCACTCACTCGTGAAACATAAATAAGATGTTGCGTATGAGCATGCAAACAGCATGCACATTTACAGTTTTGTTCCATAGCGTACGATGTCGAAGCACACACTAATGAAAATGATAAAGATCTATTCTTATTTATAGTCTCGTAACAATATTCGTTAGCGGATGGTAAGTAACATCACTCATATGAATAATAAGACAATAGGCTGCTGTGTTAGCAGGAATGTTTTCAGATGTTTCAAATTCTAAACGAATATCAACTGGAGATTCTTTTATAGATTCTTCGTGATAAGAGCAGTCTATAACTACAATCGGTGCTTTATTTTTAAATTCTTGAGGTGTAAATAGTGGACGATCTTCTTTCTGATAATACGATGATTGAAATTTACAAAACATGTCATAGAGCATCCCAAACTTATTTTTCTCAAAGTTAATGTCGATGTTTTCGTAGGGATACGTAATTCCATTGAGATATAGTCTAACGTGTCTTAATTTGCAGTGATCAAACAGTGAGCTATCTTTTTCGTGATTGAATTTACGATTAGTTTGAAATCCAAAAATAATGTACAAGGGCTTCTCAGTAAAACGTGATGTTTTAACAGCCCAGCTATGCTTGTTTGTAGGTGGTAACACAGGATATTCATGCAGCTCCCAACTTCTAAAACGTATAGGTAATGGTGTATCATTTTCTACAATCTTGAGCAATCGAAGTTTTTCACGATCAGATAAGGTTACATGTGGGATCCGCCACAGTATACGATGCAGTGTTATTTTCGATTCTACAGGTGTTTCTACTGCTTTAAGAGAATTGTAATCACTTCGATCACGGATTAGAATAAGCTCTTGTTTTACGTTGATTATAATACGTGTAAAGTCTTCTGCGAATCCAAAAATATGTTTCAGTGATAACATACCCGTAAAAGTTCCATCCTCATTAATCATCCAGTTGTTAGTAGCTTTTGGACACCATCCAGCCATCCGCAAAAGATTACTTTCTTCATCACAGAAAGAAGGGTAGAGTTTCATTGCGCTTGTAATACCAACATTCTTCGTTCGATCTATTTCAACATTATTTACTTCATATCGCGCTTCAGAAAAGAGAAAAGCTAGAGCATGGTTGTTTAGTTGTGAAGTGCTTGGTCCACTTCCATCAGACTTTTCTAATCGTCCTTCAATATAGAGGTAGCTTTCGTGTGGTAAGGTGTAAACATCTTGTTGATTAATAATAAAATGAATTTCATCATTGTTATTTAATCCAAACGTAAAAGGTTGATAGGAATGAAGCTCACTTCGTACTACACCTTCACGACTTTCTACTGTATTCGTAATGTCTAGCATTTCTTCCATTCTGTTGTAGTAGTGTATATCCTAAATCTTGGAGTATCTGCTTATGGGTATCTGTTAACTCGATGAGTCTCTGCACACATGTAGTATGTCTTCGGAATGTACACCGTGTTTTATAGATGGTTTTCATACTGGTTTAAGGTGTAGTTTGTAAGCTACGTACGCGTGCTGATCTAAATGAATAAGCTGATTATGTTTATTTACAAGTCTAAGAGTAATGTTGCTAATGTGTTTTACAGACACAGGATGATAAAGAACTACTGCTGGTTTCTCACAAATAGTATATCCACGTTCCTCTGTAACAATAAAGTCGTGCAGGACGTGCGAAGGTTGTAGATTACTATTCAAGTCTGTAATAATATTACAAGTAATGTTCACATTATAATCATCGAAGAGTTTTATAGGTTGATCAGACTCGTAACGTACGTTCGGTAGGAGCTCCCTCGATGAAAATCCAAGCAGTGATCCAATCGAATCAGGTTGTGATTTGAAGTCAATCTTAAATGATGATTCAATAACACATTTATGCGTAATGTTGCTTATAGTGATTGAGAACTTGTAATTATGATTACTAAAACTATCTTCCCCAAACTGATCAATTAACGTACTTTCAATATAGTCGTGAATATCATCTACTGTATAACTACCTGAGGGTAGTGTTAGCACATACTCATCGTAATAGAACTTGTTTACACCATCACGCACATTATAGATTTTATTGTAGCTTTCAAACGATACTAGTCCAAGACTATGCGGCTGATAACCAAGTTCGATTGGTGGATTAAAATAGATGGTTGTTTCAGGTCCTTCTCCACGTACAGCAAACGTTCTTTCACTGTTCGTCATCACGTAGATACTAATACACTTTCTCTACTGTCTGGGTTTGATATAAGAACATAAGACATAATCGTCCGCACATGCGTGTATTAAAGTTTTGCACACGGTTTTATTGTAAACAATGTCTGCACTGCTTCCGAAATAACGTATGAGCTCAAAAGGAGGAGGTAAACCTCCATAGCTATCAAAATACCATACTTTAGATTTACGTTTTACATAAGCAACGTAATGAGTTCCAGGTCCACGACTGTCGTCCAAGTTAATTACGGCACTTTCACGTTCACGTGGACGTGCTGGTAGTTGATCGCGCATATACACTCCTCGAAAATAATGAATTCCTAGTTGTTTAGCAAACGTAAAAACTTCATCATGCATTAGAGCTCGATATGGCAGTGCATTCAGTAGACGTTTTTTGGAGAAATGTAGATACCAAGCCCTTTCTTGTATGGCGCTAGCTTCATGTTCACACCTTTGCCTCGTAACGCAATTGCCTCCATCGTCTTGTTATGACGTTCACTCTCTTTCAACTGTTGTTTCGCTTCTTCTACAGCTTTGACAGTTCTCGCTACAGCACTAGCACCACCTAGCAATGACCCTAAAGCTGCTAAGCCAGCAAACAGCGCAGGAAGAAATCCTCCTCGTTTTGGTACAGGAATAATTCGCGCACGTTTACTAAATATTGCTCTGCACTTTGGAGAAATTCTCGCTCTTGCTGCGCGTAACGCCTTAGTAATAGCTACACGAGGATTGTATTCCCCTCGAATAGCTTTTTGCGCAGCCTTTATAACATCTTTCCATCCAACAGTTTTTACTTTCTTCTTCTTCTTCATGTCGTTTGGATATCGTTGTTTCACCATGCTGGACACGACTTTACTAGTCAAGAGCAAATCATAAACTAACCGTTGCCTCTTGTTTCGTTTAATATATATATTACTATTACGTTCTTTATGATTCAGTTATCATGAAGATTATAAAGCAGCAAGACACGCTACCTGTTACCGACATTGTACCACATCTCTTACCTAGTTCTAGTACAACTACAAGAAAACGTCATGGAACGTTGTTTCCTTTTACTGTTCGATGTATTATATCAGGTCCGTCGGGATGCGGTAAAACAAATCTTTTACTCACACTTATTACTTCTGTAAATGGTGTACGCTTCGAGAATATTTACGTTTTTGCAAAGTCACTCTATCAGCCGCTATATACTATTCTACAAACTGTAATGCACGATCTAGTTAAAGATGGAATAAGATATTTTAAATTTAATTCACATGAGCAAGTACCATCACCAGACGATGTGCTTCCTAATTCTCTTATGATCTTTGATGATGTCGCAACAGAACAGCAAAACGTTATTCGTGCATTCCTTAGTATGGGTCGACATAAATATGTTGATTGCATCTATTTGTGCCAAACCTATTCTCGTGTGCCCAAGCAGTTGATACGCGACAACGCAAATGTTATTGTGCTTTTTCGGCAAGATGAGCGCAACATGCGACATGTGTATAACGATCATGTTAACACTGATATGACATTCGATGACTTTAAACGTATGTGTGCTAAATGTTGGTCATTACACCGTTACAGCTTTTTAGTTATTGATAAAGAAAGTGATGTACAGCATGGACGATATCGCATGGGTTTCGATCATTTTATATGCATTAACACAGAATTACAGTAACTACTTGATTAAAAACCACCATCATGTTAACATCTAGCAAGGAGATCACAAAACATATCATCCAAGCTCGAAACAATATTCGACGGAAATTTAAAGAGCTTAAACGTATTCAAGCAGACACGGATTTATTTTTAAAAACACAACTAAGTACACCACTCAAAGAAATTTTTAATTCTACTTCATTACCGCAGTCTACTTCAAGTTTTGCTTCTATGCAAACATCATATCATAAAGAGAAGCATGAAGAAGAAAAGCATGAAGAAGATACGGAAGAGAAGAAGCAGGATGTAGATCAAGAAGAGGAAGATAAGGAAGAAGAAGAAGAACTTAATGATGCATCACCATCTAAGCGTGTTGAGTTTTTAACTACAGATGTTATTGCAGAAACACCTACTACATCGACGCAAAATCTACCATCTTTGTCTGAGGTTATGATTACACCAGAGTATCGCAATCAGTTTAGAACTTTTATTCAAGATACCTATGGATCTCTCTTTGCACCTTATATAGAAAAACTTTTTACAGGACAAACTGACACTACCTATGGTATTCGCTACGAAGATGACTGTTTCCGGATAGGAAATTCAAATGTTAAGATTAATAGCAACAAACTCATTGTAAAAGGTGTTACCTATAAACCTACGAAAGAACTCTTAGAACTTCTTTTCTCACGAATACCTGACAAGGATATAATTTTACAAGATGATCTTAAAAAGTATAAAGCAATACTTTTTGCTACCGATGCAACACGACGTAATTACAAGAGAACAGAAGCTGTAAATGCGAATAAGAGTTACAAGTATCGTGAGTTTATTTCTAAGCTGTTTCCGACTGCACGTAGTCTAGACGTTATCTACAAGCCTTTGTTGCCGTATGTGGATGTAAGATACTGGAATGACCCAAACTTACTCGTTGAACGATTACAACTTTTAAGAGCATCGCAAGAGGCTGGTCACACTGGTCACGGATCAGAAATTCTAGAAATAGAAAGAGAACTACGTTATGCCGGTATTATTTTGTAATGGCTCGTCAAGAGAAGATCTCACCTGTAAAGGTAAACATCGCACATGAGTTACATAAACCAGCACGTCGCACCTACTGTCGCAGACGCGTTATTACACGAGGAAAAGATGATCTCTGGCAAGCAGACTTAGTAGAAATGATTCCATATGCTTCTAGTAATAAGGGCTATAAGTATCTACTTACTGTTATTGATGTGTACTCAAAGTTTGCTTTTGCACAACCCGTGCGTTCTAAAACAGCAGCTCAAGTTAAAGAAGCATTTAAACATATTGTTGAAGAATCGAAACGCTGCCCAAGGCTTCTTCAAACTGATCAAGGTAAAGAGTTTTACAACAAGGATTTTTCTTCTTACCTCAAGTTACTTGGCATTCAACACTACTCTACGTTCAGTAATCTCAAGGCAAGTGTTGTAGAACGCTTTAATCGTACACTCAAAACAATGATGTGGCGAGAATTTACAGCGCAAGGTTCATATCGTTGGATTGATCTGCTACCTAGACTTTTATCTACCTACAACGATACACCTCATCGCACTATCGGAACAAAGCCACGTCTTGTTACAAAGAATACACCTCGTCTAGATGCTATTCATCTTGTAATCAAAACAGCTGATCCACGTCGCTATCACTTTAAAGAAGGTGATTTCGTTCGCATCAGCAAACACAAGTCTATCTTTGCAAAAGGATACACACCTAACTGGAGCACTGAAATTTTTCAAATCAGAAGTGTTAAGCTTACTAATCCAGTTACGTATTTACTTCGCGATCTCAGAGGACAGCCTATTGAAGGAGGATTCTACATCGAAGAACTGCAGAAAACAAAATATCCTGATCACTATTTAGTTGAACGTGTTATTCGACGTCGTGGTAATAAACTGTATGTTAAATGGCTTGGTTTTAATAACAGCTTTAATTCATGGATTCATAAAGAGGATGTACTTTAAATCTTATGTGTGTTTTCTTTTAATCCTCTACGTTTCCTTTCTTCTAATTCACTAGGACATGCTGTAGGATTAAACAACACCTGTAATATGTTTTGACAATTCATATTTATTTTAGACTATATACATACATTTTTATCCTTTGTTCATGTTACGGTCTTTGACACTCAGTTTTTGTTTTATTACACCAACAACGACAAGTGCTGCTATATTCTTCTGAGCAGCTAATGCACTAGGTAATAACACATACACACACAGCATAACTTTACGAAGCAGATTTTAACAGCTACACTCTATGCAGGCAGCATGTAACTACATGTCAGGCGAACGTGTTCTAGGGCCGCAGGAGAGATGAAGCACGAAGAAAAGAAGATCAATCACTCTATTGATGAGTCCACGCCCAACATGCTTCCTCATCTTTCTCCCAGCACGTTTCTTCACCTTTTCCTTGTTTACTCTCTCCACAGCCATGATAAGTGTTTATAAGCGAAGACAACTCGTTAGTTTTAGGTCCGTGATACAGTTTAATTAGTTGACATGTACGGCACTGTCTCACAGAAGGTCTTCTAGCTAAACTCACGTGTTCATGATGTAAACTACACGTTTGAAGCTCTGACAAAACAGGATCTTGAGTCCACTCACGAGGCACCTTATCCCAAATCTTCTTTACAGCATTCGCAGCTACATTGACCAAAAATGCCTTTGGTAATGCATTTAACTCTTCTTCAGTAAAAGTGTTTAGTTTCTTTTTGCATGCATAAAACTTTACGATCGCCTTTTCAACTGCGTTACACTTAGTATCTGTTAGAAATGACATGATGTCTTTACAAATGTTTCTTTTACACTAAGGTTATTTCGACACTGCAGTTTACATATGTTGTTCACTTCCCGGCATGCACTGCGACACAACCAATCAAAGAGCATGCATACATGTTGTAAAGACTGTTTAGTTGTTTCTCTACTATGCTCTTTCGGAAGAGTTTTAAATGATGGGCACCCCAATTCATGCATGTCGATAACTTCACATGATGATGGTAGAAAATCACGCAACCATTCTTTCTTTTCACAACCCTTTAAAAGAACAAGATCTGCTCTTGACAAATGTGCATTCATCATTAAAGGTAGAAAACGATAAAGTATTCCTTTTTCTTCCCACTTCAAACCTAAATTGTTTTCAATCCACTGAGTCTGCTTTTTATCTTCATCTGTTTGCAAACAGTAAGGGAACGGTGGACTAAATACTAAACTAACAAGTTTTGGTGCCCACAACACACTGCAATCTAACACAGCCACCTCTGTAAACACAAATTTGTTTCCGTTTACTTTAAAGCCTTGCACATCAACTATTAATGTTTTCGTCATGTTTGCACTCCACACTCTATCACTGTTTCCCGAAGACTAAAGCTTTTAGTCAACGAACTGGTTTAAACATGCATGATGACGTCATCACTGCAGCACGTGCTTACTCTAGCTTTCCCGATGCGTGATTAAACTTGTTCGAATTTACCGCCACCACATAGAGTGCAGCAGTGAGGTAAGCGATGTAAGATGGCGGTAGCTAAAGATGTCAGCACGGTGCTCTGTTGATTAAAGATGGCTGCTTGTCAAAAAGATTTTTTCAAGTTATCCGCCACCACATAGAGTGCAGCACTGTTCTCTCTGGATTAAAGATGGCGGATGACAGCTTGTCAAATAGATTTTTTGTTTCAAAGGTAAGTAGCTAAAGAGGGCAGCACTAAGGTTAGCAATGCAAGATGGTGGATGACAGCTGTGACGTAAAATATTACCCGCAAGATAGCACCACGATGCTCTTTTCATTAAAGATGGCAGCTTGTTAAATAGAATATTTCAAATTAACCGCCTCAAAGGTAAGTAGCTAAAGAGGGCAGCACTGTTCTCTCTGGATTAAAGATGGCTGCTTGTCGAAAAGAATTTTTCAAATTAACCGCCTCAAAGGTAAGTAGCTAAAGAGGGCAGCACTGTTCTCTCTGGATTAAAGATGGCTGCTTGTCGAAAATAATTTTTTCAAATTATCCGCCACCACAAAGAGGGCAGCACGGTGCTCTCTTGATTAAAGATGGTGGATGACAGCTGAAGAGCGAGTAGAATTTGTTTCCAAATAAGAGCACGTAGAATTTGCCGCCACCACATAGAGTGCAGCACTGTTCTCTCTAGATTAAAGATGGCGGATGACAGAAAAGCGCATAGGTTTGTAAAGCACGTAGAATTTGCCGCCACCGCATAGAGTGCAGCACTGTTCTCTCTAGATTAAAGATGGTGGATGACAGAAAAGCGCATAGGTTTGTAAAGCACGTGGAATTTGCCGCCACCACATAGAGTGCAGCACTGTTCTCTCTAGATTAAAGATGGTGGATGACAGAAAAGCGCATAGGTTTGTAAAGCACGTGGAATTTGCCGCCACCACATAGAGTGCAGCACTGTTCTCTCTACATTAAAGATGGCGGATGACAGCTGTCAGAAAAGCACATGGGTTTGTAAAGCACGTGGAATTTACCGCCACCACATAGAGTGCAGCACTGTTCTCTCTGGATTAAAGATGGCGGATGACAGCTGACGAAATTGCTCGCATGATAGCAGCACAGTGCTCTATTGATTAAAGATGGCGGATGACAGCTGTCAAAAAAGCACGTGGCTTTGTTTCTCAACAAGAGCACATAGAATTTTTCAAATTGCCGCCACCACATTTCAAAGGTATCTAGCTAAAGAGTACAGCACTGTGCTCTGTTGATTAAAGATGGCGGATGACGGCTGTCAAAAAAGCGCGTGAGTTTGTTTCCAAACAAGAGCACGTGGAATTTTTCAATTTGCCGCCACCACATAGAGGGCAGCACGGTGCTCTCTTGATTAAAGATGTCTGCTGTCATGTGGAATTGCCTGCCACCACAGGTATCTAGCTAAAGAGTGTAGCACGGCGCTCAAAGATGGCTGCTGTCAAAAAAGCATTTTTTCAAATTATCCGCCACCACATTTCAAAGGTAAGTAGCTAACGAGGGCAGCACTGTTCTCTATGGATTAAAGATGGCGGATGACAGCTGTCAAAAAAGCACGTGGCTTTGTTTATCTCGCGCTAGTGAGGTTAAGTTGGTAGCACTAAGGTTTAGACCCGTCAAGATGGTAGCACTGCCGATGACAGGTGACGAATTTTGCAGCTACTGCGATATAGAGGGCAGCACAGTGCTTTGTGGTTTAAAGATGGCGGGTGACAGCTGTCAAAAAAGCACGTGGCTGTCAAAAAGCACGTGGCTTTGTTTACCTCGCGCTAGTTAGGTTAAGTTGGTACCACTAAGGTTTAGGCCCGTCAAGATGGTAGTACTGAGGTTTGCGATGCGTTGTTGTCTGTCAAAAAGCACGTGGCTTTGTTTACAAATCTGTCAAAAAGCACGTGGTTGTCAAAAAACACGTGGCTTTGTTTACCTCATGCTAGTTAGGTTAAGTTGGCACTACTGAGGTTTAGGCCCGTCAAGATGGCAGTACTGAGGTTAGCGATTCGTTGTTGTCGATGACAGCTGCCAAAAAGCACGTGGCTTTGTTTACAAATCTGTCAAAAAGCACGTGGCTGTCAAAAACCACGTGGCTTTGTTTATCTCGAGCTAGTTAGGTTAAGTTGGCACTACTGAGGTTTAGGCCCGTCAAGATGGCAGTACTGAGGTTAGCGATGCGTTGTTGTCGATGACAGCTGTCAAAAAGCACGTGGCTTTGTTTACAAATTCAAATTTCCCGCGGGAGGTGGAGGAGGCATCTGGGAGGCCTCTGGCTGAGGTGGAGGTGGAGGAGGCCACTGGGAGGCCTCTGGCTGAGGTGGAGGTGGAGGTGGCCACTGGGAGCCTGAGGTGGAGGTGGCCGCCGAACCATCCAATTATACTACTGATATTGTATGATGTTACGTGTAGGCAATCGAGTAAGGCATGTCAAACATTTGTTTGAGGTCCGCAAGCATGGTTCTTGAAGATCATGATGGACTTCTCGAGTATGGTAATTGCGATGTCGTAGATGAAATCTATATTCAGCCCAAAGGTATTGCAGAAGTTGACGAAAATGTAGGTATGGTTCCTCGAGCACCTAACATCAAGCCGATTACAGAGATGGATGAGAGCTTGTACTTTCGTTTATAGAAGTTTAGAACATATGATAACTAATGTAGAGAAGTGTATTATTTATGTATGTTGTCACAGACTATTCATTGCCTGATCATAAACGTTTCTGGCTTCAACAACCATGGGAAAACCAACAGCAAGGTAACACTAAGAGAATCAAACATTCCACGATGATCAGGAAGGAAAATATGGCAGCTTTAAAATATAATCTCAGTGTAAGAAGGGAACTCGGAAACACATTTATATTTTAAGAGTGGAATATTTAAACTTAATTTAACCTATTCCCCAAAGGAAAACTGACCGGAAGAATTAAGGTATTACAAAAACCCATAGCACTAGCATAAGAAAGCTTACTATAAAGAACTACATTCTTCATCTTGCAAGTAATCAGAAAGGAAAATATTTTATTGCATAGCGAAGCAGCGTATATGTGAAGAAAAAAGGGCTGTAGAAATCTAACAAAATATTATGTGGAAGGGAAATGTAAAAACAATAGCCAAAGACAAAATTTATCGAGATTCTAAAATTAATGTAACACTGCATGAGAAGTAATAAATAATGAAACTGGTAGGAAGGTAATAAAAGAGTCAATAGCCTTTGCACCACACACCTTGAATTATTTATAAACAAATATAAACTGGAAGATAACACTGATATCCTTGAGGAGAACTACAATTTTCCTCCGGATATTCTGAGTCACTATCGATTACAAATGTAATGATGTAAATTTTATATTTAAATTGTCTGTCTACGGTAGCTGGTAGTATACATGAATTGTGAACGACTAGTGTATAATTTCTATTGCTCATTTATCTCAATTTGCCTTCACATTTGTGTTGTTTTTCTGCACGAGTTCAAATTCTCTAATACTTCAAACTCTCCTTTACTGCAGTACGAGGGTGTTCGCACCTCTTACGTCGTTTTCTAAAAACATTTTAAACAAGAATTACGTGCTTGTGCCCCTCCCCCGCCCTCATGATATTATACATCAAAATTATAAACAATACAGGCGACTACACATTTCTTAGATTTCGGACTTTGTGATAGTACATATATCACACACTCGCACTGCCTTCAAAATTTGGTGGAGAAAACGTGACTTCAGACAGCGGAGCAGAGAAGATATAACATTGGCGGAACTAGGTCTTATTGTGTTTGTGAAGTGTGGTAATAACCTACAACTGTGGAGCACTTACGCACTTGGTATTGTACCACTTGTGGCGGCTTGGTATTATATGTTGATGAGAGCTAAGCAGTGCTGTATTTCAGACTTACCATAATTTACGTTTCCGAACAACAAGCGTGTGTTGCTCGAAGGATGTATCTTTATACGAAGTTTTAGGGTCGGTGAACAAAGTATTAGAAATGTACAATATCTGAGAAATGACAAGTGGCAATAATGAGAATATGCAAGTTGTGTTGATAAACAGTTGCAGTGAAGTGTACTTATCCACAGGTATGTGCTTTGTTCAACAGGCTGACTGCAAATGGTGACTTTGTCCTCCTTTTCGTTTTTTCACTGTTTTAGTTGTCGATTGTTGTGTAAATATGGAGTCTTCCAGAGATAATTTGTGTGTGTATTTTAATCATATTGCGATGGTTAATTATTAACGCTATACTAAAAATTGCACCCAGCGTAGGGCAATTAAGTATTTTACTTCACTCATATTCGAATATTTAAAATATATTATCATGTTAATGATTTTAATATTGTTATTCACATATAATAGTGTGTATTTAAGATATTGTACATACAGTTTGCACACTTCATTAATCTTCATAACACATCCATTACAACAATGCGGGCGCTATTAAACAATCGCAATAATGTGTTTCGAAATTAGATTTGGTTGAAATAATACCACTTTCAACAAAAAGGTATGGACGTGTCTAATGAGCGCTGTCTTTTTTCCACGCAACTACGATATATGTAAGCATGTGTGTATTCAACACAGTATTTTGACCAAAACTGTTACACACATTGTCCTCAACAATGTGGGCGAGCTGCAATATAGCTTATCTTATGTTTTCGAAGACTAGACTGGGTAAAAATTCTAATTAACGCATTGATTACAATAAGGTACTATGTCGAGATGAGAAGAATGCAAGAATGTGGCTACAAGCACGAATTTCCTGATCTGCCCAGACAGATCGGCTCTTATCTGCTACATGAAAACATTTACTCACACTTTGCAGTGTTCAGTTTCCCTGATCTAATCAGATATGCGAACACTCAGATTAATATGGAAGAATATGTCCGATTTTTCCACTTAGATGATCCGTACATTGCTTTGCCACATCTGGTATTGCTAATGCATACCAAATCAAGCATTAATTAGAGCAAATGTCTGCAATATAACTGGCTAAATCTTTTTCAAGCGTTATTTCAGCATGCAATGAAAACCAGCATTATTGCCTCGAAAACTTACAGCGACAGAGTTGGAAAGAAAGGTTCAAAGTTTACAAACTTTGTACATCTCAACTTGATAGTGCTATTAGTTCATGTGCTAGGGAATATTTTGAGGCGGGCGCCACTGCTTCGATATGTTTGGGTTTCTAGCGAAATAATTAATCTTTGTATTGATAAAGCGGAAAGTACCTCACTCCTCATTTCCCTAGTACGCGTCTTCAGTGACAGTAGTATAATTGGATGGTTCGGCGGCCTCCTCCGCCGCCCGCCTCCTCCTCCGCCGCCTCCTCCCGCGGGAAATTTTAATTTTGGCGGGAAATTTGAATTTTGGCGGGAGATTTGAATTAGTAAACAAAGCCACGTGCTTTTTGACAGCTGTCATCGACAACAACGCATCGCTAACCTCACTGCTGCCATCTTGACGGGCCTAAACCTCACTAGTGCCAACTTAACCTAACTAGCGTGAGGTAAACAAAGCCACGTATTTTTTGACAGCCACGTGCTTTTTGACAGACAACAACGCATCGCTAACCTCAGTACTGCCATCTTGACGGGCCTAAACCTCAGTAGTGCGAACTTAACCTCACTAGCATGAGGTAAACAAAGCCACGTGCTTTTTGACAGCCACGTGCTTTTTGACAGATTTGTAAACAAAGCCACGTGCTTTTTGACAAACAACAACGCATCGCTAACCTCAGTACTGCCATCTTGACGGGCCTAAACCTTAGTGGTACCAACTTAACCTAACTAGCATGAGGTAAACAAAGCCACGTGCTTTTTGACAGCTGTCATCCGCCATCTTTAATCCAGAGAGTACAGTGCTGCCCTCTTTAGCTACTTACCTTTGACAGCTGTCATCCCCGCCATCTTTGAGCACTGTGCTGCCCTCTTTAGATCCACCATCTTCGAGCATCGTGCTGCCCTCTTTAGCTACTTACCTTTGACAGCTGTCATCCGCCATCTTGCATCCGAAACCTCAGTGCCGCCTGGTGACGGCAAATTCCACGTGCTCTTGTTTGGAAACAAAGCCACGTGCAGCTGTCACCCGCCATCTTTGAGCACCGTGCTGCCCTCTTTAGCTACTTACCTTTCAAATGTGGTACGTCACCCGCCATCTTGCAACCGTGCTGCCTGGTGACGGCAAATTCCACGTGCTCTTGTTTGGAAACAAAGCCACGTGCAGCTGTCATCCGCCATCTTGCATCACAAACCTCAGTGCTACACTCTATGTGGTGGCGGCAAATTCTAAATGCTTTACAAACCTATGTGCTTTTTTGACAGCTATCATCCGCCATCTTTATTCACTGTGCTGCCCTCTTTAGCTACTTACCTTTGACAGCTGTCATCCGCCATCTTTAATCCAGAGAGAACAGTGCTGCCCTCTATGTAGCGGTGGCAAATTCCACGTGCTTTACAAACCTATATGCTTTTCTGACAGCTGTCATGCGCCATCTTTAATCCAGAGAGAACAGTGCTGCCCTCTATGTAGCGGTGGCAAATTCCACGTGCTTTACAAACCTATATGCTTTTCTGACAGCTGTCATCCGCCATCTTTAATCCAGAGAGAACAGTGCTGCAGTCTATGTGGCGGCGGTAAATTCCACGTGCTTTACAAAGCTATGTGCTTTTTTGACAGCTGTCATCCGCCATCTTTAATCACCGTGCTGCCCGGTGGCGGTAAATTCTACGTGCTTTACAAACCCATGCGATTTTCTGACAGCTGTCATCCGCCATCTTTCATCCAGAGAGAACAGTGCTGCCCGGTAGCGGCAAATTCCACGTGCTCTTGTTTGGAAACAAATCAACATGCTTTTTTTTGACAGCTGTCATCCACCATCTTTAATCACCGTGCTGCCCTCTATGTGGTGACGGCAAATTCCACGTGCTCTTGTTTGGAAACAAAGCCATGTGCTTTTTAGACAGCTGTCATCCGCCATCTTTAATCACCGTGCTGCCCTCTATGTGGTGGCGGGAAATTCTATGTGCTTTACAAACCTATATGCTTTTCTGACAGCTGTCATCCGCCATCTTTAAGCTGTAAATCCCCGATTCTCGTGTTGTAAAACAGATTCTTAATCCGAGTTCTTTGACGTCAGGAAGGGCAACCGGTCGAAAACCATAGTGTATGAGGCTAGATACTGCCAGTTTTGCATCAGGAAGGACGACTAGTCTTAAAACAAATTCTTGCGATTTAAAATCTTAGTTTTGCGTCAGGAAGGGCATCCGCCCGTAAAACAATAGTTCGTGATTTAAAATCTAAGAAGTGCATCTAGCTGTAAATCCCCGATTCCCGTGTTAGACGTTGTAAAACAGATTCTTAATCCGAGTTGTCAGGAAGGGCAACTGGTTGAAAACTATAGTGTAAGAGGTTAGATACTGCTAGTTTTGCATCAGGAAGGACAACTCAACAAATTCATGCGATTTAAACACATTTTTATTCCCAAGAGAATCGAACCCGAGACTACCGGGTGAGAGGCATGCACGCTAAACTAAACTGTAGGCTATGGGTTTGTTCTACAGTCCTTGAAGTATCGGCACAGTCATTCTGAGCGAGTTGTGGAATGCGTGTGTTAGCTGAAATTGTACACGTATCTTCCGGCTCGACCTTGAACGAGGACACTGCGTGCTGATAAGCGGCTTGTAACTCGCGAAGGTCTTCTTAGCTGAGTAGCATTCAGCCCATGTAAGCTCTTAAAACACAGTACCAATTAAGGTTGTAAAATATTCTGAAATAGTCCTCCTCTGTAGTGCGGTAGTTAGTGTGATTAGCTGCTATCCCCGGAGGTCCGAGTTCGATTCTAGCCTACTCCTACCGAAGAAGCCTGCACAAGGCTTATTACCTCCATCCGACAGATGAATCACCATCAACACTCTTGTACTCAAAAATCATTTTCGAAGGAGCCTGCACAAAGTTTAACGCCCCCATCAACAACCCTTACTTAATGCAGGCTTTTGCACACCCCGCCTCACACCATAGTTTTATACGACCGGTTGCCCTTCCTGACTAGGATTTTAAATCGATAACTAGATGTCCCGACATAGCCTACTCCTACCGAAGAAGCCAGCTTAACGCCACCATCCGACAAATGAATCACACTCAACACTCTTCAATCATTCTCGCTACTTCAGTAGATAGCGGGTTCGAACTAGAAGCCGTAAATGCTAGGCGAGGGGCCTGCGCGATCGTCATTACATGATCTAGCTTTAGCTCAATACCTTTAAGTGCCTACAGGTAAGGAATACCGCGTATGTACCCTCGAGAAGTCGAGGATCACACGCTAACTTTCCAAGGCTCGAACTCTTAAATTCTGACACCTCGGCATCAACAGGAGGTTCGAATACGTCAGCCTGCAGGACTATAGGTGGGAGCTCTTGTTGCATAAACACTTCGTTCCGACTGTACCGCAGTTGTCAGCGATTTTTTCACATCCGCTTGGTAACAAGCAACATATTTACTCGTTGCAGTCTGCGTGAAGTGCTCACAGTTCTCTGTATGCGTTTATTACGTACACACACATCTCCCGTCTGCTGTGAATATTATTCTTCAGCCTTTATCTTAAGGTAAGGTAGAACTGTTAGTTACTTTTTCTATTTGCAAAGCAACTTCTACGCTAGACATCTACATTCATATATGTTTGTTCTTTTTTAGGTACCGTTCGAAAGAACGCAATTTTATTCATCCGAGTAATAGTCTGCAGCACATCCTTTTTTTTAAAGGTATGTTTTCGAACTTTGAGTTGTAAAGATAACTAGGTTAGATGATGCACCCTACACTACATTCATATATGTTTCTTCTTTTTTTAGGTACGACCAGAATATTATCATTCGAGTTTCAGGCTTGAACGCACGCATTTTATACATCCGAGTAACAGTTTGCAGCGCGAAGATTTTAAGGTATGTCTGACCTCTATTCGTTGAAACTTGGTTTCTTCTAAAACATCGTAACTTTAGTCTATTGATAAATAGTTGTTCTCTTCAACCTGCATACTATAGACGAGGTATAGCTATGTCTGCCCTCAACAGGCTGAAACTTGGTTTCTTCTAAAACATCGTAACTTTAAGCTATTGATAAATAGTTGTTCTCTTCAACCCGCATACTATAGACATGGTATAATTTCAAACACGTGTACATAGCTATGTCTGCCCTCAACAGGTTGAAACTTGGTTTCTTCTAAAACATTGTAACTTTAGTCTATTGATAAATAGTTGTTCTCTTTAATCCTCACGCTATAGACGAGGTGCGCACATAGCTATGTCTGCCCTTAACAGGTTGAAACCTGGTTTCTTCTAAAACATCATAACTTTAAGCTAATCATAAATAGTTGTTCTCTTCAATCCTCATACTATAGACGAGGTGCGCACATAGCTATGTCTGCCCTCAACAGGCTGAAACTTGGTTTCTTCCGAACATCGTAACTTTAAGCTATTGATAAATAGTTGTTCTCTTCAATACTCATACTATAGACGAGGTGCGCACATAGCTATGTCTATCCTCAACTGGTTGAAACTTGGTTTCTTCTAAAACATCATAACTTTAAGCTAATCATAAATAGTTGTTCTCTTCAATCCTCATACTATAGACGTGGTATAATTTCAAACACGCACACGTAGCTATGTCTGTCCTCAACAGGTTGAAACTCGGTTTCTTCTAAAACAACGTAACTTTAAGCTAATCATAAATAGTTGTTCTCTCCAATACTCATACTATAGACGAGGTGCGCACATAGCTATGTCTGCCCTCAACAGGCTGAAACTTGGTTTCTTCCGAACATCGTAACTTTAAGCTATTGATAAATAGTTGTTCTCTTCAATACTCATACTATAGACGAGGTGCGCACATAGCTATGTCTACCCTCAACAGGCTGAAACTTGGTTTCTTCTAAAACATCGTAACTTTAAGCTATTGATAAATAGTTGTTCTCTTCAATACTCATACTATAGACGAGGTGCGCACATAGCTATGTCTGCCCTCAACAGGCTGAAACTTGGTTTCTTCCGAACATCGTAACTTTAGTCTATTGATAATTAGTTGTTTTCTTCAATCCTCACGCTATAGACGTGGTATAATTTCAAACACGCACACATAGCTATGTCTGCCCTCAACAGGCTGAAACTTGGTTTCTTCCGTAACTTTAAGCTAATCATAAATACTTGTTCTCTTCAATCCTCATACTATAGACGTGGTATAATTTCAAACACGTACACATAGCTATGTCTGTCCTCAACGGGCTGAAACTTGGTTTCTTCTAAAACATCGTAACTTTAGTCTATTGATAAATAGTTGTTCTCTTCAACCCGCATACTATAGACGAGGTGCGCACATAGCTATGTCTGCCCTCAACAGGCTGAAACTTGGTTTCTTCTAAAACATCGTAACTTTAAGCTAATCATAAATAGTTGTTTTCTTCAATCCTCACGCTATAGACGTGGTATAATTTCAAACACGTACACATAGCTATGTCTATCCTCAACGGGCTGAAACTTGGTTTCTTCTAAAACATCGTAACTTTAAGCAATTGATAAATAGTTGTTCTCTTCAACCCGCATACTATAGACGTGGTATGATTTCAAACACGTACACATAGCTATGTCTGCCCTCAACAGGCTGAAACTTGGTTTCTTCCGAACATCGTAACTTTAAGCAATCGATAAATAGTTGTTTTCTTCAATCCTCACGCTATAGACGGGGTATAATTTCAAACACGTGTACATAGCTATGTCTATCCTCAACAGGCTGAAACTTGGTTTCTTCTAAAACATCGCAACTTTAGTCGTTCTCTTTAATCCTCATGCTATAGGCCTAACTCACAGCCATGTCCAACCTCTATACGTTGAAACTTGGTTTCTTCCGTAACTTTCACCTAATCTCTATCGGTCGTTCTCTTTTCAGATGTTCCCCTGCTGCGAGGAATGTAATGTAACGCTTGCAAGGCGTGATAACTTCATGCGCCATATGAAATCAAAACACCCTAGCATAACATCTGCTTTATGTACAGTTTGTAGTGTGTATTTCGCTAACGTAGAGCGATATGAGGATCACTTAGCAGAGGTACATCAAATATCTACTTGCCCTCAGGTAGTAGTAGGGAAAAAGCGTGCAGCTACTGGTGTAGCTGTAGAAAGTACTAGTAGTAAACAACCTAGAAAAAATCATGAACAGATGTCCCCCTGCTGCGAGGAATGTAATGTAACGTTTGCAAGGCGTGATAACTTCATGCGTCATATGAAATCAAAACACCCTAGCATAACATCTGCTTTATGTAAAGTTTGTAGTGTGTATTTCGCTAACGTAGAGCGATATGAGGATCACTTAGCAGAGGTACATCAAATATCTACTTGCCCTCAGGTAGTAGTAGGGGAAAAGCGTGCAGCTACTGATGTAGCTGTAGAAAGTACTAGTAGTAAAAACCTAGAAAAATCATGAACTTCAAACTATTCACTGCGAGCACTGTAACACTGATGTACCATCTTCGCATTTTCAGGGGCACTTACGGAGTAATGCGCATAAAAATAATGCGTGTAGAAGTGGTAGTAACGCAAACATCGAGGAAATTAATACAGCATTTAAAAGTAGGATTGCTAGTTACCGAATTCGCACCAGTCAAAAGTTTCAGTGCACTTCAAACTATTTAAATTGCGTTCAACCGGATGTACAACAGCTTCTTGCTAAATCTTTGTCCAGTCATGGTTTATTTAAAGTTAATTTTGAACTTTTCGCCTTGTACATTAAAAGCACGGATGAATCCGAAATAACGGACATTAAATCATTTAATACGAAGAATTTTGTCATAAGTCAGTCGACTAATTTTGGTGATGTACTTAGGGATGTCTCTAACATTATTTCAACTAAGAGCGAGGAATTTCAGGAAAAGGAATCAGGGTGGGCTTTAGTTGAGATAATGTATCTAGAAGTTAACATCAATAAGTACAATCCTATGCGTGGATCTTCGCACGTTGAGCTGCCGACATGGATTCAGCGAAAAGAAGCTGTTGTAAACATCCAAAACAATGACGAAGCATGTTTTGCATGGGCGGTGATGTCAGCTTTAAATCCTGCGAAATCAGACGTAGCTAAGAGAACATCATCCTATCCACACTATTCAACGCAGCTAAATTTCGATAGTATAGAATTTCCTGTACAGTTAAAAGATATTAAGCGCTTTGAGGAACTAAATAACATTAGTATTAATGTGTATGGTGTAGAGAAAAAGTCTGTAGTAGGTCCTCTGTATTATACATGTCATAAGAAGAGTACTCACGTTAATTTACTCTATATTGAAAACAGTGTGAATAGCCACTTTTGCTGGATTAAAAATCTGAGTAGACTTGTTGGTAGTCAATTGTCAAACAGGTGTAACAAAAAGTGGCTATGTGATGGATGCTTGCAGTATTTTAGAACTGAATATCAGTTAACGAAGCATTCCAAGAATGACTGCAATCATGTACGTACAGAGATACCTACTACAGGCAATAATGTTTTAAAATTTACAAATTTTCACAAGCAGATGTGGGTACCGTTCGTGATTTATGCAGACTTTGAAGCCATCCTTACGCCATGCAACACATGCTCACCTAATCCTGACAACTCTTTCACTAATACTACGCACATGCATGTCCCGTATAGCTTCGCGTATTACATCAAGTGTAGTTACGATAGTACGCTTAACAAGTTAGAGCTGTATCGAGGACATGATGCTGCTAAAGTATTTTTAGAAAGACTTGAAAGTGATGCAGTTCGTCTCGGCCGTATTCTGAATAGTAATATTCCTATGAAGCCGCTCACCGAAATTCAGTTAAATGATCATGAACGTGCTACAAAGTGTAGCATTTGTGATGGGGAATTTTCCGAAAATGACCCTAAAGTTTTTGATCATGATCATTTAACTGGTTTCTACAGATGTGCCGCTCATTATAGCTGTAATCTTAAGTATAGAGTTCCTAAATTTATCCCTGTAATTTTTCACAACTTATCTGGTTACGACTCTCATTTCATCATTTCACAATTTGGAGCTTTAGATGAAAAAGTAGATATAATCCCTCAGAATAAAGAGCGGTACATTGCGTTTGCAAAGTCTGTAAAAGTAGATGCTGAGCATTCTATAAAACTGAGATTCCTTGACTCGTTTCGCTTTATGGCGAGTAGCCTCGATAAACTTTCTAGTCATTTACAGCCTGAACAATTTACAGAAATTCGACGCGTTTTCCCCGAAGAAGCGCAGTTTAATTTACTTCGGCGTAAGGGTGTTTTTTGTTATGAATATCTCGACTGCTTAGACCGCCTCGAAGTACGTGCCTTACCATCGAAACAATCCTTTTACAGCTCGCTGAATTCAGCTGATATTAGTGATGATGACTATTTACATGCACAACATATCTGGGAGCAGTTCCACATTCAAACGCTGGGTGAATACTCCGATTTATATTTAAAGACAGATGTACTTTTGTTAGCTGATGTTTTTGAAAATTTTCGCTGTGTTTGCATGAACACCTACAGCCTTGACCCATGTCAGTATTTTACTGCACCTGGGTTAAGTTGGGATGCGATGTTGAAACACACGCATGTGAATTTGGAACTGCTGACCGATATCGATATGGTGCACTTCATAAAATCATCAATTCGAGGCGGTCTGAGTCAGTGCAGCGGGCGGTATTCGAGGGCTAATAATAAGTACATGCCGAGTTTCGATTCCAGTCAGGAATCTCGGTATATCGTTTAGCTCGATGCTAATAATCAGTATGGGTGGGCGATGAGTCAGCATCTACCGGTGAGTGGTTTCCGCTGGCTGACGCAGTGCGAAATTGATGCTTTACAGCTACACGCCCTAGGTGATGAAGCTGATAAAGGCTATTTCCTCAAAGTTGACTTACAGTATCCTAAAGAGTTACACACTTCTCATAATGACCTACCGTTCTGCCCTGAAAATATGAAGCCCCCGTACATTGCATCAACGACGAAAAAGCTCATTGCTAATTTATGCGATAAATCTAAGTATATCATTCATTACCGAAATTTAAAACAGTGTTTGCAGCATGGTTTGAAGTTATCCAAAATTCACCGCGTACTAGAATTTAATCAGTCACCGTGGCTAAAGCCATATATCGATCTGAACAATAATTTAAGAACGAATGCGGTTAACGAGTTTGAAAAAGATTTCTACAAGCTCATTAATAACAGTGTGTTTGGTAAGACTATGGAGAATGTTGACAAACGCGTTGATGTAAAACTGATTACAAACTGGGATAATATTAAGAAAAGGTATGGTGCTAACTATTTAATAAGTAAACCAAATTTCCACAGCTGCACCATCATACATGAGAATTTAGTTATTATACAGATGAATCGTGTCAAGGTTAAGTATGACAAACCTACCTACGTCGGCTTTGCAGTACTTAAATTGGCTAAAACACTCATGTATGAATTCCATTACGATTATATGATGAAGAAGTACGCGCATAATGCGCAATTGCTCTACACAGATACCGATTCGTTTATTTATCAAATCAAAACTGATGACTATTACAATGATATAAAGCCGGACTTGGGTAGGTTTGATACGAGTAACTATCCTGCAGATAATCAATATCATCTACCGCTAGTGAACAAAAAGGTTCTAGGTAAAATGAAAGATGAATGTGCTGGGAATATTATCGATTCATTTGTAGGTACTAAATCCAAGTCATATTGCATAAAACTCTTAAATGAATTACAAATAAAGAGATTGAAGGGGGTTAAAAAGAATGTCGTTCAGAATCAGCTAAGTTTTGAAAACTATAACAATTGCATTAAAAGTAATCCACCTGTTTTGCATAAGCAAATGTCTGTCATTAGAAGCAAGAAGCACCAGTTGTACACTCATTTAATTAGTAAGGTAGCCCTTAATAGCGATGATTGTAAACGGTTTGTCATTCCAAATTCTACCAACACGCTAGCCTGGGGGCATAGTAGTATTGATAGGTACTACTTTACATAAACATTATGCTAGAGGTGTGTACTTACGTTACGCTGTCTTACATCACAATTCGGGAGAGGTACGCTGAGAGCGTAGTACAGCAAGTTTAAACTTGTACATTCAAGAATTGCATCGAGAAGTACGCAAACATCACTACGGTAAAATGATTCAAGATAAAACTTGTACATACAAGATGTAAATAAATAATGTAGAATTGGCATATTATTTTATTTTAGGTTAAGTATCACCTTCCTCCCGCTCCTTATTTGCAAGATAGAGTTTTTGTTTATTACTCATAGAAGAAAGTAGGTGATGAGCAGTTTCGTAAGTATAGTATCGTCTTGTCGCATGTGTTTGTAAAGCACGTAGAATTTACCGCCACCGGGCAGCACGGTGATTAAAGATGGTGGATGACAGCTGTCAAAAAAGCACATAGCTTTGTAAAGCACGTGGAATTTACCGCCGCCACATAGATTGCAGCACTGTTCTCTCTGGATTAAAGATGGCGGATGACAGCTGTCAGAAAAGCATATAGGTTTGTAAAGCACGTGGAATTTGCCACCGCTACATAGAGGGCAGCACTGTTCTCTCTGGATTAAAGATGGCGCATGACAGCTGTCAGAAAAGCATATAGGTTTGTAAAGCACGTGGAATTTGCCACCGCTACATAGAGGGCAGCACTGTTCTCTCTGGATTAAAGATGGCGGATGACAGCTGTCAAAGGTAAGTAGCTAAAGAGGGCAGCACAGTGAATAAAGATGGCGGATGATAGCTGTCAATAAAGCACATAGGTTTGTAAAGCATTTAGAATTTGCCGCCACCACATAGAGTGTAGCACTGAGGTTTGTGATGCAAGATGGCGGATGACAGCTGCACGTGGCTTTGTTTCCAAACAAGAGCACGTGGAATTTGCCGTCACCAGGCAGCACGGTTGCAAGATGGCGGGTGACGTACCACATTTCAAAGGTAAGTAGCTAAAGAGGGCAGCACGGTGCTCAAAGATGGCGGATGACAGCTGCACGTGGCTTTGTTTCCAAACAAGAGCACGTGGAATTTGCCGTCACCAGGCGGCACTGAGGTTTCGGATGCAAGATGGCGGATGACAGCTGTCAAAGGTAAGTAGCTAAAGAGGGCAGCACGATGCTCGAAGATGGTGGATCTAAAGAGGGCAGCACAGTGCTCAAAGATGGCGGGGATGACAGCTGTCAAAGGTAAGTAGCTAAAGAGGGCAGCACTGTACTCTCTGGATTAAAGATGGCGGATGACAGCTGTCAAAAAGCACGTGGCTTTGTTTACCTCATGCTAGTTAGGTTAAGTTGGTACCACTAAGGTTTAGGCCCGTCAAGATGGCAGTACTGAGGTTAGCGATGCGTTGTTGTCTGTCAAAAAGCACGTGGCTTTGTTTACAAATCTGTCAAAAAGCACGTGGCTTTGTTTACCTCATGCTAGTGAGGTTAAGTTGGCACTACTGAGGTTTAGGCCCGTCAAGATGGCAGTACTGAGGTTAGCGATGCGTTGTTGTCTGTCAAAAAGCACGTGGCTGTCAAAAAACACGTGGCTTTGTTTACCTCACGCTAGTTAGGTTAAGTTGGCACTAGTGAGGTTTAGGCCCGTCAAGATGGCAGCAGTGAGGTTAGCGATGCGTTGTTGTCGATGACAGCTGTCAAAAAGCACGTGGCTTTGTTTACAAATTCAAATCTCCCGCCAAAATTCAAATTTCCCGCGGGAGGAGGCGGCGGAGGAGGCCGCCGAACCATCCAATTATACTACTAGTGACGCCTAGGCTATTTATGACAGCTGTTGGCAAAGGATCAAACCAGCCTTCGGGCTGAATACCCAACATACATACATTGATAAATCATGCCAAACTTCTTTTTTTATTATTTGCTTTACGTGGCACGCACACAGATAGGTGTTATAGCGACGATGGGATAGGAAAGGCCTAGGAGTGGGAAGGAAGCGGCCGTGGCATAAATTAAGGTACAACCCGAGTATTTGCCCGGTGATAAAATGGGAAACCACGGAAACCATCTTCAGGTCAGCCGGCGGTGGCGTTCGAACCCACTATCTCCCGGATGTAAGCTCTCAGCTGCGCGCCCCTAACCGCACGGCCAGCTGGCCTGGTTACCAAATGTATGGTGAAACATTATTTAGACAGGCATTTCCGAGTTCCAGTATTTTGATTTACGTTGAATTTTAAAGTTTTCTTCTTCTTCTCCTTGGCCTTTTTCTATTTACTTAAGTCTGCACTTGATTTGGATTACGACCGGGTGCCTTTCTTTACTACAACACTATGTTTTTTTAAGTGACCAAAGAACTGGAATTGCAGATAAGGCTAATTGCAGGTGAAATTATACTGTATAGTATGGTAAATAAGTTACAGGATTGTGAGTGGCCGCAGAGACCTCGACAATGTTGTAGCTATACCTATTTTGAAACTTCTCTCGATGTGCAATTGTAATGCCTTTCATCGTTCAGTCTGCAAGCCTGTGTGAATTTGCTGAACACCGCAACAATTCTGTTTGTAAATAATAATAAATGCCCTGAATTTCATCAAATCGACCTCTTTAATTTTCATAAAGTGGTAAATCCTTGTTTTCAGCAAGGACGTGTACATCAGGCCATGTTAAGGTCGCCTAACTCTCTGAAAACGACTTTATACCTTCCCACTCACTTAAAATCAACCAGCTACTTCCTGTTATATATCCACAACTCAGATTTCATCAGTACATACAACAATACATAATATATATAATATACATATCTTATAAACAAGCATACAATAATAATGAACCTTGCACAAATAAGCCAAAAACTAGAAAGTTTCCCACAAACATTTGAACATATTGTACATAATAAAGATAAAAACTTGTGCTAAAACATGGTTCGTGTTCTTAATACACAATTCTAGACTGTAATTAGAACATAATTTCCAGATGCTGCATATTTATGTGTAAAAAAGTATCCAGAAAATCTCTAAACTTCTACATCTAATGTATCAAATAAATTAATACTGAATTACACGTAATAATGTATGTCTCGAGGTTGTCATACCTGTCTCAGTACAATAACATAGTTCGCTTTACAATGTATTAAGTCTACAACATATATATTTCACAATAATAAAATAATAAAGTTTGTACTTTCTATCAAAATTCTTCAAGGAAATGAATGCATATTTTACAGTAGGGTAGTATAAAGGTTATCAATATGGTGCTCAGTGAAATGCTTTGAAGACGATGCAAAAATATGAATGATGAAGTTAATTGGATGTACAGATTGAGACTGAATAAATGGCATAAAGTAATTTACTGAGAAAAAATGAAAATGTAGCCTGCAAGGGGACACAGTAATCTTAGGATTTTGAAAGCTATGAAAGAATTAAAAACGAGAGTAACAGGATTCCAGTTAATCAATTTCACCATCGCACACTGCTAACAGTTGAGCTGGGTCAGAATCAGAAGATGAATCATCACTCTCCCCATCATCATCGTTACTGGATTCCATATCACCTAGGCATATGATAAAAATGTCTATTGTAACTTCCATTAACCCATCCTTGTTTTCGAGGTTAAAGACGTGTTGGTCGACAGCGGGTGTCACAGATGCCATAGCATTCGCCGTCACTTCCTGGAGCTTAGTTAACAAGATGTCACCCTCAATGTGTTCTTTTGACATTGGTCCACGCCAGTCCGAAAGCACTCAATTCACACATGTAAGGTGCCAAGCGTAAAACCGTGTGCCCATTTAATTTCAGTAATTCATGGAAACGGTATTTTTTTTCAGGAACCCTGAACTTCTGGATCAGTTCAAACAGCTGCAATTTCTTCATTTCTTCAGAAAATTTCACTTTATCCTCTTTTAACCATTTCACCATACCACTTTTAACAGCATAACGAGAAGGTATTTTGTTTACTCCCGTACTGTGATAAGGCGCACTGTCAATTACTATAATGCTTTCAGAGGGAATATTAGGAAGAAGTTTTTCACTCACCCTCTTATGAAAGTGTACTCCATTCATTTGGCCATGGTAACCTCCTGTGGCCTTACCTGCCCTAAAACTCAAATTTGGTCTATCAATAAATCCACTTTTAGAACCAGCGTGGACAAGTATAAGCCTATTTGAAAAGCTTCTGTTGCTTGTTAATTTTCGCTTAAATTGCCTTAAGGAGCTTCGGTGCTGTGAGAACTACTCTCAGCTTTAAATAGAAGTCGTTTTTGGCGTCCCTTGTGACTCCCCTATCAAATTCACCACATTGAATCTTGTGTTCCTCTGATGTAGGCCTCTTCGACCTGGACTACACAGCGAAGATTCACCAGCAGAAAGTGCTCCCTTTCGGACCTTTGAGATCGTTCGAACAGATACACCGCTGAAATTAGCAGCGCTCAAGTTACTCTCTGTTACCAAGTACTCGAATTTCCCTAGTTTAGCTTCCTTATCGCATTGGTTTGTAATATACATCAACTCTTCTCTAGCTTCACTGTGCATTGGCTTTCTCTTCTTGCATAGGACAGACATTACTCTGACTTTACAAAACAGTTGCACACGGAAATAACACGAGAAAGTAAGAACAACAAAAGAGATAAATGGCAAACAACTGAGAAAGGAACACGAACGGAGGAAGACAGATTATAACTAGGGATGGGCTGCGAACAGAGTGGCGAAGAGTCGAGACTGCTACCTCTGGAACCGACACTCTCGACTCCACTGATGCACTAACGCCATCTAACAAGTATTGTCGGAACTGCTTGGAATTATAGTTCCACGTTCGTCTCTTGGTAACTTGTGATACGATGAATACAAGATGATTTTATTAGTCAGCAAACATTAAATATTGTTTCGGGATTTTATCATCGTTGGTGTTAATGTTGTAGGTCTATTTTGGTGACGATGATGATAAACATGACGATAATAGCAGTGGTAATAATAATCTGACAGTATACGTTTACATAATCGCCAATATTATCTTCAGTCAGATCAGCCCTGCGGTGTAGGGAGCAAAGCGTCCGCCTGTCACCCGGCGACCTCGGGCTCGATTCTCGGCCGGGTTGGATTTTTTAATTGTAAATGATTAATATCCCTAGCCTGGGGCATAAAACAGAAAAAAAGAAGCGAGTGCTTAGAGTATGATTTTACAACAAATATTTTATCAAACATTGTGCATCATAACAGCCACCTCCGCAGTCTAGGGAGGCCCCGGGATCGATTCCGGCCAGGTCAGGGATTTTTACCTGTATCTCAGGTTTCGAGATGACGGTGAGGTAGAGACCGGGTCCAGAAAGCCAAGAATAACGGTCGAGAGGATTCGTCGTGCTGAACACACGTCACCTCGTAATCTACTGGCCTTCGAGCTGGGCAGGGGCCACTTGGTAGGCCTTGGCTGTCGCGTAAAAGGGCTTTTGTGTATAGTAGTAGTAATAATAATAATAATATTGCAACAAGACTTCACGTGGTCCTTGAATTATAACGAAAACCTACAACCCGTTTTCCGGTCACTGACCAGGTCAGGAATGGAGTGAATGAAGCCCCCATCCTGCGGCGAGGATAGGAATTTTACCGGCTGCCGAGCTCTGCTGCACTCCTCTGGGACAATGATGAATGACTGACGGACGAAAGGAATTATTGGAGAGTACTGCTAGAATGAAAGATGACAGGGAAAACCGGAGAACCTGGAGAAAAACGAATTTCACCTGGAGTGACCAGGATTTGAACCACTGAATCCAGCGGTGAGACGCCAACGCGCTGCCAGCTGAGCCACGGAGGCTTTAAATGGCTTGACCTATATTCGAATTATGTTAGTGGATTTACCCATATTAGATATGTTTTCATCGTTCATGTGGAATTCATAATGATTTACCATCGATGTCTGTTTATCAATTTCCTGATCACGACAAATAAAGACGTGAAATTAAATGTCCGTGGTCTGCTATAACGGTACTTTCTGACTTGACACGTTTAGTTTTATTTCAACTACACCATTACGCTCGTCGTCTTCGTTAACGATACCGTACTTCACTCTACAATACTCTTAAAAAACCCCATGGGCAAATGAGCAGCAAGATGTACGATATTTTCCGCGCGTCGACACGCAAGCGGCCCCGAAATGAGTCAAGTTCGCTTGGAGTCGTGAGGCTTCATGCGAAGCGACCGTGCGGCCCCGCAATGCGCATCAAGTTAACTTGGAGTCGAGAAGCTTCATGCGAACAGAGACCGGTGTTCGGAGTCGACACTCTCGATTCCAGGCTTCAGTCGCGCCCATCCCTAATTATAACTGCAATGAAAGAAGAGCTGCGAACAGAAGAGTATATAAAGTCGGCTTGTTAGTAGCGGAGTTGCAATGGTAACCGATGCGTCACTGGATCTGCTGGTGAAAACCCCTTCACCCCGTGCTTAAGCGGCATGTGCATTCTTCTGATCTCCGACCAATAGACGCTACCCAGTATGGGCAAGTAGGTGGTATCGAAGAACTTTCACAGAGAACATCCTGCAACAGTCATGTTGAGACTAACCAGTATCTGTTAGCAGGTGCATTCCAAGATTCGAATTCTGAGAAAATTTATTACCATATTGTTCATGTAATTGTGTACACTCACCAATATGAGTAACCAAGCGCTTCTGAAGAGGCTACTTCCGCGAAAACGTCCTACCACACTGATTACATTGTAGGAGAATGATCATCAGAAAACATAAGCATGTGTCGTCGAAGATCTCGCTTCTCAGGAAACTCCTTCCCGCATTCATCACAGGAATTATGACGCTAAGCAGTATGTGTAAGCAGGTGATACCCAAGTACCGACTTACGAGAAAACTTCATACTGCATTGATCACAGGAATACGGACGCTCACCAGTATGTCTGAGGACGTGTCTCCCAAGATCCGGTTTGTGAGAAAATTTACTAACACACTGATGACAAGAATATGGACGCTCACCAGTATGTGTACGCAAATGTTGCCTAAGACTCGACATCCCAGAGAACGTTTTACCACATTGTTCACAGAGGTGTGAACGCTGAATTGTATGTGTAACCAGGTGTTGCCGAAAATGAGACTGCTGAGAAAACGTTTTGCCACATTGACTGCAACTATGCGGACGGTGTCCAGTATGGATAAGCATGTGTCGTCGAAGAATTTGTTTCCCAGAAAAATCCTTCCCGCATTCACCACAGGAATACGGACGTTCACCAGTATGTCTAATCAGATGATAACGAAGTGACGACTTGCGAGAAAACTTCATAGTACATTGACTACATGAAAATGGACGCTCCCCAATATGTGTACGGAGGTGTTGCCGAAGATCGGACTTCTGAGAAAACCTACTTCCACATTGATCACACGAGTATGGACGCTCACCAGTATGTCTAAGCATGTGTATCCGAAGAGACGACTTATCAGAGAATGTCCTACCACATTGATCACAATAGTTTGCACGCTCGTATGTGTGTATTGCTTGATGTCGCCGTACATTATTCTCCTGGGAAAACGTCTTACTACAGTGCTTACATTTATATCGACGCTCACCGGTATGTGTAAGCAGGTGTCGACGTAAATTACATAACTGTGAAAATTGTTTTCTACACAGATTACATATATTCGGACGCTCTCCTGAATGTGTAAGAACATGTCGCCGTAAAGCATATTTGTCTGAGTATGTTTTACCACAATGCTTACAACAGTTGCGACGCACCCCTGTATCTTCAACCAGCTGTCGCCGACAATTCGACTTTTGAGAAAAATTACATTTATATTCTTTATCAGAGTGATGCATTGCCCTTTGATCAGAGTCAGAGAATATATGTAGGTTACATTCATTATGAGAGGGCAAAATGCACACTAGTTCACTTCTTTCTTTCAATATCTTGCAGCTTCTGTTACATGTACCCTCTGGACTTCCGGTCAATAATGCAACGTTCCCATATCTAGAACAGAAAACGTAAGGTTATTATATTTTATGAGTAACATAACATCACAAAATAAAATAAGCAAATGCAATATATGTACCAAAATTGCTTGTTATCACATTACACAGCATTCCAGATCTCAAGAATTTCAGATAAGGGCTCTAACAGATAAGCACATATAATTTCCAATTGCTAAATACAATATATGGTAAGTTTGTACTTAACCACAGCACATACTGACAATACAAGAGGGTCCAATATGGAACTATCATTGTAACAACGCATTTCGTAGTGAATTCCTCACATGCATTCTTCAAGTTCATTTGTAACTGAGACTAATCACACTTAGGATGCCAAATATTACATATTTGAACACCTTCATTCTTAGTGACGTTAAATGTTGACGAGATTTTTATATCATCTACAGCGACATTGGCATGGGCTTCTGGACAATTTGATTTCCAATTTCCGAGATACATATCTGTACTATAAAGACGGGAAGAAATATCTGACTGAAGCTCCACTCAACAGAGATAGTACCTGTCAACATGTCATCAATATAAAAACAACATACAAATACGGTGAGATTCTGTGCGTTCGTCAGCAAGTTGAAATAGAAATCTAATAGCAAAAAATAGGGCAGAACTTATAACAGTAGTAAGGTGGTAGTTCCTGAACTCTTCATCCGAGGATTCACGGCACTCAATATTCTGAAGACTCCTGTGGTTGGAATGTATTAACACAAATTTTTACATCTTAGCAATATCAGCTGAAAGAGTAACAAGATAAGTTCTGAACCTTAAAACAATAGACAGGAAGTCAGGCTGAATTTCAGTGTCAACCATTTACAAATAGTTCAAAGCTATCCCATTTCAATATTCACAACATCTGACAAACTCAACTCTTGGCATGGTTGAGTTAGAAGTCTCAAGGTGTGCAATTTCCATGTGTCCCGTTTCGCTGTATTCACGCATGAAAATTACATACAGCTGTTTCAAGTCTGGAAATCTAGCAAACATATTTTCAATGTATTTGAGCGTTTTGTACTTAGACGGAAGTACAGGTGATATTTCAGGACAAAGAGGAAATCTGATAACAAACCTGCCAGAAACATCCCTTTGATCATTATTCAATAAAATGTCCTTCACATGACCTTTCTTCATGAGTAAGAAATGGTTCATGGACTTGTTCAAGATTCCAAAACCTTTGAAATTTTATGTAAAAGGAATCAAGATTTATAAGCCTGGCACATCGAACATTGGCGTTATTCTTAACACAAAACTCAGGGAAGGTGCCCGACAATCCCCGTGACATCACCATGCTACCTATAATGGGAAATGACCATATCGCTGTCCTACCAACCAAAAAACCCATAGCAGCATAACCTACATCCCCCAACATTCATACGGAATACACGAAACTATTCGGTTGCATAAAAGCAACATCAGACATAATATGCAATACTGAACCAACGAATTCACAACACGAATTACAAGACGAAGTTAAGAAATTTAAATCCCCACTAATTAATGTCAACCGACTCCATATTCCTCACGACACCTCCCATCATTTCAAGCCTCCCCCTCCCACACTAAGCACACCAAATATTAAAATATTCCCACGAACATTACAACGCATACCTTTGAAACTGTGAGCCCAAAATCCAGAAATACCGTTAGAGATGCTTGATCATTAAGCAAGGCTATTAAAAGAAAAGTGTTGGCAAATACTTGCAATGAATTATCCAACACAACCGAAGTTCGCAAATACCGGACCAAGTTAAAAAATCTGACACACATAAATCAATCTTACCCCATTATCTAACAATACAGAACAAATCTGCACCCAGTAACAATAAAACAATGAATGACATTTTTGGAGATCATTATAAAGTAATTTTTTCGCCGTCATCAGATCGCAACATCTACAATCCTGACCACGATGCAATATCGGAATATTCGGGTATCACACAAAATCCTCCTTGTCCTACCTTTGAATCCCCTCCATCTCTTGACTCCCAACATTCCCTAAATGCTCCTATTACAGTCCAAGATTTAAAAGATGCACTCAGGACTAAAAAGAACACTGCCCCTGTACTAGATCCAATTGCTAACCGACACATAAAAGGAGCTCCAAGTCCATTCCTACAACTCTAGAATAAGGTATACACCATAATTCTCCACACTGGATTCTTCCCCTCCCTCTCCCGAATTGGATACATGCCAAAATGTTGTTATTTTGATAACCCCAAAAACTACCATCCCAATTAAATTCATATCGTCTCATTAGTCTTCTAACAGTGCGTTCTAAAATCATAGAAACCTTCTTAGCTCACTGTATATACTCCTCTCTTGACTCCCTCCATCTCATACCTCAGTAACACGCCAGTCTGAGTCCTCAGCACTCCATACACGACCATGTCTTTCACATCTCTGTATCCATCACAAAATATTTTACTACAAAAATATGCGTTGCCCTTACCAGTCCTGATGATGAGAATGCCTATCAACGGACTGATATATAAACTCCATTACCTTCCAGTTCCAATGACGATCACCAATCTCCGAGCCAAAATCGGTATCCACAACACATTTTCCAACACCTTTCCAATTACAGCAGGAGTACCGCAAGGTATCCCACTGTCACAACTTTTGTATGTCCTGTTTTGTATTAATATTGCCCAACCTATACCCCATCTTCATTGTGTCAGTTTGCTGAACACACAGAAATATTGGCTGTGGAATCAAATAACCGATACTTGTAATCCCGACTCCAAACCAATTTAAATGAACTCAAACAATGGCTCATCTCTGACAAATCAAAGTTAAGGTAAGCAAAAAATTTCCTTTTTTCCTAATCGTAAATGTAGATGCCGTCTCATTAACAAACTCTTTCTAACCTTAAATAATCAACCCTTGCTGTAACTACCACACTTACCTACCAAAGCATAACGTTTCAAAATAATTTTCAATGGAATGTACATCTGGACCAAATTTCTAAAAAAGGCATCCCACAGGATTCACCTCCTAACCGGCTGTTAGTTCTAACTTGGGGATCAAAAGCCATACAAAACACATTTCCTACCAAGCACCACTTCCCAAATCACAGTCAGACCACAGATACATTTCTACTCAAAGTAGAATTACGGACAAATACAGATCGCATATCTCTGGGATAGGTTCTTCTTGTTATCCTTCTTTTCCTCAGAAATAATGACAACTTGGCTTATTCACATGGAGCAATTTTTAAAAATAATTTTATGTCATCGACTGTACACTTAAATTTGAAATATATATATATATATATATATATATATATATATAAATGTATCTAAGTAAAAATATAATATAAATATATTTAACATTGTTTCACTTCGAGAAAAAGAATGTTTTCTGTTCTGTTAATATATTTTTAGTGAGTCAATACTGTAACAAGAGAACGATTTTTTCTGACAACGTGTTTTACAAAAGCAGAAGAAAAATGTTTCAAATTTACTCCCATAAACCGTGTAAAATTAGCACACAACCATAACTAGAACAAATACCTGTAAATGTAATTGGCCAAAGAGTCCATTTGTTAGACTGATGGCTGGCTCCCGTAGTGGGGACAATGATATAACTATTAAACTAAAAAGATTGGTGATCTCCCTTTACCTCTCCCTGTCTTTAGGAAAATATCTACCATGAAACAAGCTATACTTGCAAAGATTGTGGGGGAAACTTCCCCTCACAGAAGAGTGTCATAAGATGTCGTGTAGTGCAATTTTTTGGTGCAAACAGTGTAAAAGTCTGCTCTAGAACCCTTCCAATGGCAAACATCATGAAGAAGTTTGTAGTGTAGTACCATTGAGAAAGGAGTTTAAAGAGCTCAAACGCATTCTAACAGATAATTCATTTATGAATAGAAAACCTTTATATATTTAATATAAATATGTTCCTATGCTCACATCTCAAAAGGAAGAGAAGAAAGATAAAGAATATTTCAATGGGATTTACTATCAGAGTTTTTAATTTTATTTCATTGTCTAAGCCTACAACATGTTCTATCGCAGTGCAAACATCTAAAGAAGGAGAGCAGCAGGATGAGGTACAAAATGAAGGCGATGAAAAAGAAGACGACCGAGAAGGTCTGAAAGCCTTTTTTTTAACAACAAAGCAGGTTAAATAAAGTTTTCTACGTAACAACCGTCTGCACGTAGTTCGGAATGTTAAAAACAAGCCTCTGTTACCGTATGTAGATGCAAGATCCCAACGTACTCGTAGAAAGCTTGTAAAAGATATGAGCCGATCAAATTGTCGTTACACAAAGTATGAAGCAGATATTCTGGAAATAGGACAATAATTACATCGTGTGGGTATTACTGAGTAATAGCTTTTACGGTACACTCAGTACAGTACCTTTTTTGTGTAGCATATAATACACTATAATGTTGCAGACTCTTCAATAACCTACATCTCTTAGGGTGTTACTCCAACTCTATCTGTAGAGCAGGTCGCAAGCCTGGAGAAAGCAAGAGAGACACCCGAAATAGTGGGCTAGCTAACATTTTATTTCCTGTATAACAACGTTAGTAGACATTCTATCGAAATATGCTACATAAATAAAGTTGTAAAACCTAGCTCTAATTAATTTTGGCCGACTTTCAGTTTTGTAGTTTTTGTGCAGGCTATATTAACACAGCTATTCAGGAATATAAACTTAACTGAGTTGTAAGAAAATGGTTGCATACAATGTAATAAAAATAAAACCTGTAATGCACACTTCATTAATCCACTGCTCATTAGCCCGCTCTCATTAGTAACTACTAATAAGCCCTTGCTCAATTGTCCCCTGATCATTTGCAATAGCTTATTAGACCCTGCTCATTAACTCATTCTTAAGTGACCCTTGCTCATTAGTGCTTGCTCGTCGCTGATGACCAAGCAGTTTTCAACAGTTTACTCCTCACCTAGGCAGTTTATAAGTTCAACTCTCAGTCCCTCATGTTGCCTTCCATTACGCCCCTAGCAGTATCAAACGATACACCATATTCCCAGGCCCATTAGCAAAATGTTTAGCAACCATCTTGTTCCAAGTCCAGGACAGAGTCTCGAAGATCAACCTCCAATGTTTCCCCTCTATGAGTGAGGCTTTACACCATGTCCCTAGCCTCATTAGTACAATTTGTAGCCGCCACTTTGTTCCAAGGTCCGCTCCGAGGGAGCTAATGTATGTTGTCAAGGTCGGAAGCAGCATGTGGTCGAGTATCGTGAAGGCTGTTAATTACCTTCATCTCTGTTGTTTTTTTGCTAGTGGCTTTATGTCGCACCGACACAGATAGGTTTTATGGCGACTTCATCTCTGTGAAGCAAAGGATGGAAAGGGAGAGTGGTAATTGTGAAGCTGTGTTTGGGTACATATTTGTACTTTTCCCTGTCTCATTATTGCCAACTTTAAATTTTTGAACGTTGGGGCAATGGCCTTGAAGGAGGCAACTACTGCCATTAGAGTAGACTGTCACTTATCTTGATTATGTAGTGTTTGTATTCTTCGTGGATGAGTTCCTCGGTGGTATTCCTCACGCATTTATATATTTATTTGTCCCACCTAGGATTTCTTGTATCCTGTTTCCGTTTCCTGTAAAGCATATTCCTTTTGCATATCATTATGACTATTTCTTTTGTGATCTATGGGGAGTTTATCCTGGTAACAATGGTCAGATGTCTTCTTAGAAGTTATGATAGCATTTCCCAACCTGCTTTCCTCTAGTAATATACTTCTCTATTACATTTTTACTCGCGCTTTTTTGTATTTAATTGTAACTGCTAGTTGACCTCCCTTGGTCAAATCTCGTTTTTTCTGATACCGAGGGTGTTAGTTTTACGAACACCTAGGGAGTCTTTCATTTTCATGCCTTTCGTGGCATTTGTCCTTTTATGGCAGATAACTTCAATTCTGGAAGCGTTGGAAACCTCCCAACTTTCCCTTTGATTAGATTTACGAGCCGTACTTATTCTTAAAGCAATCACCACCACCATCACCACCTCCCCACCACCACCACCAAGCTTACAGCTGCGCGACCATAATAGCAAGGTCATGTCGATCAGTACTTCGTTTACTAGGTGAAAGGTAACCTTCAAAGTTGCCAGTTATGAACTGTAGCCTATTTCAATTTACGTCTGACTATGCTTGGTTTACGGTCAACTGAAATAGGCCTACATCAAGCCAATGCACAAGCGCAAGACATAGAGGTTTACATACAGACTTTAGGGCCATTATGGAGAAAACAAATTAAGAACCTGAATAACAAACTTTAGTGAATCACATGCCAATAGCAGACGGAAACAAAAATAACTTCTCAGGGACAAAAGATAAACAAGTAGGCTAACAAGTAATAATCGTTTATGATAAGTCGGAAAGAGGGAACGTTATCTGTCATCATACATACAACTCAAAATGTGACTGCCCTTGATGAAAATGCCCCCGTTAGCGCTGATGTCAGGCATAAAGCCCCTCTATGTTGCTCTAGCTCGTTGGCTATTTACAAATAAAGGATTCTCGGGGTGTTTAGTAAATTCACAGAGGCTTGTCGACTGAATGCTGAAATGCTTAACAATATATAATTAAGATGTATGTATGGTTCAAAAGTGTGTAAAATTCTCTTTGCGCAGTAATCCTCTGGAGGCGATTTCGGATATACAGATGATAAAAACCTCACATTTCTTTAAAATTTCTAATCATGGCTTAACAGCTACATAACACTTCATCTGAGCCATCACACAATAATGACAGATAATGTCTGAGTGGCAGGCGCGAAACGAGCTCCTCGAAAGTGTGTAATTTCAAGTGTTGAACAGCGGGATTTTGAGTGTACGCATACAACGTGTTCAAGTGTGTGATATCTATTGTGAAGTGATTAAAGAAAAACACGAATTTACTTATCGGGAATCCCGAAATAGTATTAATTCCGGAGCTTGTTGCGAGCATAGCAGAATGGGCGCTTGCGAGCAATGTGGAGTGGAGCTGGGAAGAGCCCTTAAGGTACAATGTGCTCAGTGCAAAAAGTGGTACCACAAGAATTGTGTGAATAACCTGAATAGATATAGTGTGTGGTCCTGTGAAAGTTGTAGTGTAAATGAAGGAGACAACAGTAAAAGGAAATCAGTGGGGAACACTATCCCATCCTTAGATAGTATATTTTCTCTTCTAAAAGAACTAACCGAAGAAATTCGTCAAATGAAAGAAGACCAAAAGACAAGAGAGACTGATTTAGGGAACTCACTCGAACTGTGTCATAAGAAGTTGGACGATACGGCCCAGCTTATTTCAAAGCAACAAACTGATCTAGATGAGTGTTTTAATCACATAGAAAACCGGACTCAGGAAAACTGCAGTTTAAGGGAAAAAATAAAATCCCTAGAGTGCCGAGTGAATGACGCAGAAATGTACTCAAGAAGGAACACAATTGAAATCCAGGGGGTTCCTGATATCCAAAACGAAAGTGTACTGGACACAGTTAAGAAGATTGGACGGGCTCTGGACATAGAGGTGAAAGAAGAAATGGTGGACGGGTGTCATCGCCTCCCCAAAGCCCCGCATCAACAACACTGCGGAATTATAGTGAAGCTGGTAAGGCGAATGGACAAAGATCTGTTCATGGAAAGACAGCGAGTGAAGAGAAACCTCTCCACCAGGCACGCAGATCTTCCAGGCGACAATGTCATCTACATCAACGAGAGCCTGTCACCACAGAGAAGAAACCTGCTAGCCCAGGCCCGAGCAATCCGCAGAGAGAAGGACTACGCGTACATATGGGTAAGAAACGGAGTCATTAAAGTGCGTAAAACTCAGGGTTCCGAAGTAGTTGTAATCAACAACCAGGATGATCTAAATAAGCTGTAAATTAATGGATGACACTAGGCTTAATAATTATTATCAAAATGTGCGCGGGTTAAAAACAAAACTTGATGAACTGAGTCAGAACATTCAGACCAATGAATATCAATTCGTGGCCCTAACAGAGACTTGGCTGGACTCTACTGTGTTCGATAGTGAGGTCTGTAGTGAGCAGTACAGAGTGTACAGGGCTGACCGTAGCACTAGGAGGGGTGGGGGTGCGCTCACTGCTGTCAGGAGAGGATTAACTGTGCTCAAGGCCGAACAGGTCACAAATAGTTTTGAGGGGCTCTTACTGAAAGTTGTAATTCAAGGAAAGGTATGGTACTTCGGTAATGTGTATGTACCACCTTCCTCAAAATCAGCTGTCTACAGTGAAATATTTGGATGGCTAGAATCTCATTACGAGCTACACAACAGTAATGTCGTCATTGTCGGTGATTTAAACATACCGTCAATAAGTAACATGAACAGTGATTTGAACACAAATACGCAAAGTCAGTAATTAAGAAATTTTATTAATCTGCATAATCTCTTCTTATGTAATTCAGTTCCAAATTGTAACGGAAAAACTTTAGACTTAGTAATGTCTAATCAAAATATTACAAATATTGAATGCACAAGGAGCACAGACCCGCTACTGCCAGAGGATGTACACCACCCGGCCTTAGAAATAGAGCTACGATTTACATTGCATCGGACTAAACCTAACACTACCCCCCAGACTTCATATAATTTTAAAAAGCGAACTACGAACGACTGTTCATGAGGCTTAGGGACACGAATTGGAAATCTCTCTATGAATGCACTGAAGTTGATGCTGCAGTAGATTGTTTTTACGGCAACCTTTATTCAGATATAAACGAATCGGTTCCTACGAGAAAAACAGGTAACGGCAAAACATGCCCCATTTGGTTTGCAGATAGCATAATTCGAAAATTGAAAGAAAAAGAATATTACAGAAAGCGGAACCACATTACGGAACATTATGATAGTCAATATAAAATTCTGAGAGCTCAAATTAACTCTGAAATTAAGTTCCCACACAGAAGATCCATTGAGACAGTGGAACAAGGTATCAACAATGACACTAGATCTTTCTGGGCATACGTTAAAAATAGGAAAAAGAATAGTAGGGATTGCGACACTTACTTATATGAAAATAACGTATTAGATACTAAAGATAAAATTGTAGAAGGCTTTGCGGACTTCTTCCAATCAGTATATTCCCCGCATAAGCCACAATATCGCATACCTAACGCTCCATCTTACACTAACGATACGTTGCATATTGACAACTTTGCTTTAGAAGAGGTTGAAGTAGCACTTAAAAAGCTGAAACCTAAAGCATCTGCAGGACCAGACTATGTACCACCGTATGTGATAAAAGGATGTTCCGAAGTTCTTAAGCATCCACTTCTATTTATTTATAATTTGATTATTAAAACATCTATATTTCCATCCGTCTGGAAGTTATCACGAGTGTGCCCCATACTTAAATCAGGGGATCCCACACTAATAAGCAACTACCGGCCTATTTCTATTTTATCCGCGATAGCAAAAGTTTTCGAATTTATGTTATGTAATCGACTAACAACATATTTAAGACCTCTTATATCAGACAAACAACATGGTTTCCTTTCACGACGTTCCACAGTCACAAACTTGGTTAACTTCACTCAGCGAGTGTCCACAGAACTTGACACGGGCGGACAAATGGACGTAGTATTTACAGATTTCACAAAAGCATTCGATAAAATTAATCACGATGCTCTACTAAGTAAGTTAAACCTGTTCGGTTTCACGAAACAACTCTTGCATTTTTCAGTTCCTATCTGGGTGATAGGAAGCAGTTCGTTTCTTTCCAGAGACATTCTTCTCGGGAATACCCTGTAAATTCAGGAATAATTCAGGGGTCAAATTTAGGCCCTTTGGTTTTTCTCGCATTCATCAATGACTTGCCTGAACAAGTGAAATATTCCAGCTGTCTGCTATACGCCGACGATTTCAAAGTGTTCAAAGCCATTGAAAACATAAACGACTGTGAACAGCTTCAGCTAGATTTGAAAAGTGTATTGGAGTGGGCGACTGAAAATAAACTGTACTTAAATGTAGAAAAATGTGTATCGATGTCGTTCACGAGAAGGAAAACTCCCGTCCACTACACTTACAAACTAGGTGACAGTGATTTGCGATCGGTTTGCGAGATGAAAGACCTCGGGGTTTTATTCGACGACGAGCTTACATTCAATTCGCATATATTGAAAATGGTAGCTGAGTCGTACAAGACCCTAGGATTCATTATCAGGAATATAAAACCCTTCAAAAACACACAAACTTGCATTCGTCTGTTCAATACCATAGTAAGACCAAAAATAGAATATGCCAGCATCATTTGGAGCCCTAGGTGTCAAACATATGTTTATCAGATTGAAAAATTACAAAAAAGATTTTTAAAATACTTACAATATAAAAAACTGGCTGCTATCCTCGTATGGTACCCTATAGTGATATCCTTTTAAATTTCGGAGTGGAGAGTTTAGAAATTCGCAGGCGGAAGGATGCAGTAAAATTTCTTTTTAAAGTTGTAAACTATGCTGTTGATAATCCTGAATTACTTTCTCTCCTAAATTTCCATGTACCTCGCTTCAATTCCAGAAATAACATAACATTTTAAAATGTAAAATCTAGGACGTGTGCCCATGATAACTCGCCGGTAAACAGACTCTGCAGTATCTTCAACAGTGCCATTCAGAAAAATAATGGCCTTGACTTCAGTTTGAGATTGAGTGAGTTTGTAACTGAACTTCATCGTGCGATTATATGAAGTCTTAAAAATAGGGGAAATTGTAAGGTGAAGTTCTATAATATTATGCAATATAATGTATTGCTTTATTTATTCTATCATTTTACTTTGTCATGTGTTGTTCTACCGCATTAATATAAGGCTTATTTAGTCTTTAGAAAAATACTTTCATATTTTATATCAATATTATGCAATATAATGTATTGCTTTATTTATTCTATCATTTTACTTTGTCATGTGTTGTTCCACCGCATTACCATAAGCCTTAGTCTTTAGAAAAATACTTTCACATTTTATATCAATATTATACAATATAATGCATTGCTTTATTTATTCTATCATTTTACTTTGTCGTGTGCTGTTCTACCGCATTAATATAAGGCTTATTTAGTCTTTAGAAAAATACTTTCATATTTTATATCAATATTATGCAATATAATGTATTGCTTTATTTATTCTATCATTTTACTTTGTCATGTGTTGTTCCACCGCATTACCATAAGCCTTAGTCTTTAGAAAAATACTTTCACATTTTATATCAATATTATACAATATAATGCATTGCTTTATTTATTCTATCATTTTACTTTGTCGTGTGTTGTTCCACCGCATTAACATAAGGCTCTTTAGTCTTTAGAAAAATACTTTCATATTTTATATCAATAGTATAGGAGATTAGATAAAATAGTAGAATATAGTTTACATATAAGTTTCACCATGTTAATTGTAGCTTATCTGTCGTAATTGCCACTGTAATTGGGACACTAAGTCCTGTAGTGTGAAATAAATAAATAAATATATAAATTAAATAAATAAATAAATAAATATCTAAATTAATTAATTAATTTCAAATGTCACGAGGGAAGCTGCAATCCGACAACGTTGAGAAAACATTTAGCTGTTATCAGCAGCTTTCAGGGAGATAATTATCATAAATGAGTCACTCAGCTCATCGAGTGGGAAACAAAAAACCCGGCGGTGGACATAGCATGTCATAAACGATATCACCACTCTGATACACGACATACTTAACTAACGGTCACTCACTTAGAGGCATTTGACAACAATTCCTTGGGTATACGTTAGTTTTTCATCTGTACTGGTGTTATTTAAATTATCTGTGGCTTCAGGGACGAGATTTCTGTTAATATCTGCTAATTGTTTCGAGTCCTGAAGTGCAGCTGTATTGCTTAACTTTTCTTTGACATTGATCATGCATTTGGAAGATAATAATATACAAAGCCGCGCTACAAAACGGAGAGTAATTCAAAACAAAACGGCATCAGCTAGTTGGCAAGAACTCGAACTATTTACTGTTACCGGCTTCCATACATACCACCGTCGCAATCATCTCTTGCAATATCCATGACAACCTATTTTATTTCTTCTTTAGCGCAGGAATAGCGCTGTCGGAATAACTTCTCACACCGGGCCGAATTTCAAGACCATGAGAATACCATAACGAGAATTTTATTTCGGTGTTAACAAGAAAGACAACGAATTTGCTCCTGAAGGGCTTGTCAAGGATGCAAGAAGCGTTAGTGATGTGTCGAGATATATGAACGAAGTGCCTTGTCCTCATTGCCGTAAATTCTTCGTGGGTTCCAGGTGCCTTGCAACCATATTAGTAAGTCACATATTGATGTTCTCAGAGGAAACTCTGAGACACCCCACATCAAGAAGGATAATCGACATGGCTTCTCGAGATGTATACCAATTAACAGTACGGAACTGAAGAATTTACAACTATAAAAAATTAGTCCGCTTCTTGTTCAGTTAAAATCTGCTGTCCCTGTTCTGCGCCGTCTGTCTAGAGGTGTTCGATCAACGGTAGTGGACGCCTTGCTTGAAGTTGTTCGCCGTGTGGTCGACAGCAACTTTACTAGTACCTAGAATGATCTTTTTCCTTTTGCTGCTCTCCGAGTTCGTCAGAAATCAGACGATGTAACCAACCTAACGTCGCAGGTTGAACAGAGAGTTCGATGTTGGAATGAGGTCCACCGTGATTCCATACACTGTCCTTTACGTGACTGGAGTCACTTCTCTCACTTCAGTCAATGTCATGAGTGTGGAGAATCAAACTTGCCGACGGTGACATTCAGGGAGCAGTTCGATTGCTTATTCCTCATGATATTGTCACCACGCCCGATGCGTCTGTATTGAAGACCTTCGAGAGAAACTACCTACCAACTTAGGTCCAGTCGTTCTTCCGGATCTTCCGAAGACATCAACATTTGTTCATGGAGGGACGGCGCCTCTTTCCTTCAGGATCTGCTGGTGGACTGGATTGCATTCGTCCGTTGTTCCATAAATACCTTCTCCAGTGTCAAGAGCATGATTCTAAGGAGTAACTCATAATACCTTCTTGAGATCTACCTGACCTCATCATTTCTTGCAGAGTCCCTTTCGTGTTTCGTCCACTATATTTTGGTCCTCACTCACTGCTTTGGAGAAGAAATGTGGTGGTATTCGCCCTATTGCTGTCTGTACCGTTTGGCGTCAACCAGCTGCGAAAATCTTACGTTACAGAATCCGTATACCTGCTATGGACTTCGTATCTCCCCACCAGCTTGGAGTGCATGTTCCCCATGGAGCTGAGTCTGCTGTCCATGCCACACAAATCTGTTACTCGTCTTCTCATCAGTGTCCGAAACCTTTCGTTAAATCAGACTTCCGTACTGCTTTCGAGTTCCATGTTCTGAGGAACAGAGGATTACTCCTGTTTTCAGTACTGAGGATGGAGGGTTAGTAAGGAAAAGAGTCTTCAATGATGCTTGTTGTTTTAAGGGGCCTAACATCGAAGGTCATCGGCCCAAGAGTTTTCAATATACGGTTTCTCAGTAATTAATTGTTCAGGGAACACGTAGAATTCTACACCGAATGTTGTTGGTAATGGTCCGATGGGAAGAGGCAGGAGGTGAGAGCGATCATGCTGCCAGAACATTTCCAAGATAAAATCACCCGCCTTCTAGATACTTTTGAATCAATGTTGTATGTTTTGTACAGGACTTAGAGACAGTAGTAATTCCTTGTTGATGTCACCGGGCAGGGAGTTCGGTACATGGAACCCAAAATGAACTTGCTTCCAGCACACGTTCTGCCTTTGTTTCCAGCTGCTCAATGCGCAAAGGGTTGAATTCGGGTTTCACGACAATAAGTGTTCCTCCTCTTGAGGTTTCACAATACTGCGTACGACTGAAGTACCACTTCTATGTCACAGATTGACGAATTTAGCCAGGATTAGTGGGTCTAAAGCAGCAAGAGTGGCTCTGAGCACTAAGGGGAGGTTGTACCTTGTACACCCACAATATTAAATTGGTCAATTATAGGTACATTTTTCTCGTGAACTGTTCATAATAATTTTATATTTTAATACCTGCTAGAGGAATGGTTTCTCTCCCGTGACCTACTTCTGTAGGTAGGTACCTTGTATAATGTAATTTGTAGAGAATTTCTTGCAAGTTGTTAACAAATTTCCAAAATATCCGAATATTTCTGTGTTATTAAATAATAATTTAAAATATTTAACTTAAATGCCTTAAATGGATCACTAATGTTCATCCCAGTATCTGTATGAAATTTAAGTTTTACTGTCCTATGATGGTTAGTTCCTGAGAAAAATGTAATTAAAAATTAAAACTATAAAATCTCTGAAAAAGTTTTCTTGACAAAGAGAGCATCCAACTTGGAACATGCCTTCACCAAATTTCGCCCAGGTTTTATGCCTAATTTTTGAAGCAGCCTATCTCTACCAATGTTGCCATCATTAAATGAAAGAACTGCATCATAAACACCCAAACTCAATGTATCCTTAACTACAAATACTGTTTTAAGAATTCTACACCATATTACACTATTAAATGACTCATTTAGGTTCTGCGTGTTGGCATGCAAACATTCATGCAACAGGTTTTGATCAGTAAAACTTCTAAAAACTGGTTTTATTACATTTCACACTTCAACAGGCAATGATTACCTATGACTAAACTGTTCACCAGCTGCTAGAGCACAGTTGTATTTGCACCATGAGGTTGGTCCTTTTGGGCACATGGCATGACATGTCTCCTTCTCAGTTGATAGTTTATGAAAATGAATTGCCTAGATATCCTGCTTCATATTCATCTCACTGCCACAGTTCCTTCTAACTGCCATACCATAGTAGTTCTGCAAACTGCCTATCTCCTTGTCTGTGAGTCTACCTTTCTCAGATAGTGGTTTTCCATCTGGTAATTTTATGTCTTTCATATCATTCCTCAACTTGGGAAGGTGGGTTCCCAATCTTTTCTGGACATGTCTAATACATTTCAGCTTTTCCACACTGACATCTCCTTATGGCTTTACTTCTACCACACTCTTGAAGCTCTTACTGGCTCCATCCCATAAATACACTGACTGACAAAGCAAATGCAACACCAAGAAGGAGTGGTTCGAAAGGGATGAAAGTTGGGGAAAAAACAGAGACGGCACGGACGAATAATTGATGTTTATTTCAAACCGATATGCAGGTTACACAATGCACACGGCATCGACCCAGTAGGATGTAGGAACACCGCGAGCGGCGATGCACGCAGAAACACGTCGAGGTACAGAGTCAATAAGAGTGCGGATTGTGTCCTGAGGGATGGTTCTCCATTCTCTGTCAACTATTTGCCACAGTTGGTCGTCCGTACGAGGCTGGGGCAGAGTTTGCAAACGGCGTCCAATGAGATCCCACAAGTGTTCGATTGGTGAGAGATCCGGAGAGTACGATGGCCACGGAAGCATCTGTACACCTCGTAGAGCCTGTTGGGAGATGCGAGCAGTGTGTGGGCGGGCATTATCCTGCTGAAACAGAGCATTGGGCAGCCCCTGAAGGTACGGGAGTGCTACCGGCCGCAGCACATGCTGCACGTGGCGGTGGGCATTTAACGTGCCTTGAATACGCACTAGAGGTGACGTGGAATCATACGCAATAGCGCCCCAAACCATGATGGCGCGATGTCTAGCGGTAGGGCGCTCCACAGTTACTGCCGGATTTGACCTTTCTCCACGCCGACGCCACACTCGTCTGCGGTGACTATCACTGACAGAACAGAAGCGTGACTCATCGGAGAACACGACGTTCCGCCATTCCCTCATCCAAGTCGCTCTAGCCCGGCACCATGCCAGGCGTGCACGTCTATGCTGTGGAGTCAATGGTAGTCTTCTGAGCGGACGCCGGGAGTGCAGGCCTCCTTCAACCAATCGACGGGAAATTGTTCTGGTCGATATTGGAACAGCCAGGGTGTCTTGCACATGCTGAAGAATGGCGGTTGACGTGGCGTGCGGGGCTGCCACCGCTTGGCGGTGGATGCACCGATCCTCGCGTGCTGACGTCACTCGGGCTGCGCCTGGACCTCTCGCACGTGGCACATGTCCCTGCGCCAACCATCTTCGCCACAGGAGCTGCACCATGGACACATCCCTATGGGTATCGGCTGCGATTTGACGAAGCGACCAACCTGCCCTTCTCAGCCCGATCACCATACCCCTCGTAAAGTCGTCTGTCTGCTGGAAATGCCTCCGTTGACGGCGGCCTGGCATTCTTAGCTATACACGTGTCCTGTGGCACACGACAACACGTTCTACAATGACTGTCGGCTGAGAAATCACGGTACGAAGTGGGCCATTCGCCAACGCCGTGTCCCATTTATCGTTCGCTACGTGCGCAGCACAGCGGCGCATTTCACATCATGAGCATACCTCAGTGACGTCAGTCTACCCTGCAATTGGCATAAAGTTCTGACCACTCCTTCTTGGTGTTGCATTTGCTCTGTCAGTCAGTGTATTTTATATACCTTACCCCAAACTTATCAACTGACCTGAAAATTTTTTTACTGCACCCAAAGCTTCCATATTCCCACTGGACCGTTCAAAATTTACACTACATTCAGAACTTTCATTATGTAATTTAAGTTTTTCATTATCTTTTATAAATCTACACTTATGACAGTACTTAGTCAGCACCTCTACATCTAGCACTTTGCCATTATCCATGCATGTTACAGTTACTACACCATTCAGATTGGTAGGCCCTCTATGCTGCCACATTCCATCAACAGCCACAGAAAGATCTGTAGAATTATCAATAATTTAAATTGCATCACTGACAGCAGCCTTTATAGAGGCAATAAAACAGCTTGACATAATGTACCTGTATATTTCTGGAACCTTGTTGGGCCACACAGTGTCTTACCTGCTAATTCACTTTTACCTATATTATGCAATCCATAGACAAACCCACTGTCAGCCTTCCTACTGGTACAAAATGAATACTGAGTTTTACAGTTCCTGCGTTTCAGAAATAGTTTACTATGAAGTCCTTATCTTGCAGTGGTATCTTCACAACTAAATAAACTGTCACTAACATGACATACTTTACAAACTGCAAATGAAGATATGGCATATGACAACATTGCAACTTGTCTGTTCTTCATTATTAGATTGAGCACTTACAAAAGATCGTATACTTGAATCCATAGTGAGCTTTCTTCTGGAAGCACTGGCACTAATATTTTCACTGCTAGAATTATCAATCACAATCAGTGATGAAGTTGAAGCACATGTCGAATCTAACCTAGAACAGCCTGCAGCAATCCCACAGACAAAATCAATATTATCTGCACTACTATTACCACTAACTACACTTGGTTTCAGTTTTCTTCCAGGCCCTCCTTTACATTTCTTGTATACTCTTCCAATTCGAGGCATGATGTCAAAAAAACAAACTTTTAGAAGCAAGCATGTATAGAAAACGTGCCAGAAACACAAGGAAGAAGTAAAAGTTGTTCCGCATGAACAGAGGAGCCAATCCGGAGGACGAAATATCTTCATAAATTAACATATCACTAAAATTAAATATTTGATGGTCAAGAAGTTGACAGATGGCGAAAGGGGGGTGTGGCAAGTTGTGTTCCCTTTAAAGTAAATGAATATTTAATGTCTTTCATAGCTAGAATGGCATTCAAAAACATATTTGTCTAGCAAAGTACACTCCAAGGAATGTTTATGAGGTAAAAAACACAGTAATTGTCCTGTTATGTGCAGTCCAATAATCTAAGTTGCCAACATCACTATTGCTTGACGTATGTTAAAACTGATTCTGAGATTGAGGAGAACTATATTTCCAACACAACCATGTCTGCACCCCCAGAGTTAATTTTCCCCAGTAGAGATGTATAAATCATTGCACATATTCTCTAGACTGGTGAGTAATAAATGTACACATCACAAAGCTGAATCACATGATGTTTAGAATTACACATGTTACATAGGCATTTGAATGAGAATTCTGAGTTTAGTCGTGGGTTCAATTCCACACCTCCACTAAGAGCAAACTGAACACATCACAAGGTGGGGAAATGATACGGGAGGTTTAGCAACTGAGCTCCCTCCAGCAACCCTCTAACACCCCAGATGTCCTATACCCATTCCTGCGGTGGACTGTAGACCTTCACTTCTACACCACGCCCAAGAATTAATCTCACATTTACATACTACTAATAAGTGCTTATTAATTTCTAAATCTATATACAATTCTCTGTTTGTCAAGGAGTACTTTGATACTATCCTTACAGATGTTATTACACATTATATCATTAACAACATGACACAAACTCTGATAACTCGTATCACTACGGAGCTGCTTGCCACAATCGTGAACTATTTTCTGGTTATTTTATTGTGATGAGCTGCAGATTTAAATATTCGAGAATAACAGTCTTGCAAAAGCAAACGTTTGATTCCTTCACTTTCACCCAACACAGCCAGACAAGAGGCAGTTTTGCAAACATTCCTAACCCAGAATATATTTCCCACCTGCCAAAGCCAACCTCTTGCTCTGAACCAACCCATTTCTCAGATAAGTTGCCTACCTGTTACTCATGGCCATATTTTAGTATTATTGATTTGATAGTTCTTAGAATATTGTGAAGAGTGAGTCTGGGGTGTTTTGTGTTTCTACCATACATTGCCCGTGATCACCAACCAGATTGTGCAGAAATCAGCTGCTACTTGTGCTGTATAATGTCAAAACAAAGATTGGGAAAGAGCAACAGGAGGCCAAGTCAAACATTGGAGAGCGATAAAGACTTGACATTTAGACAATTAAATACCTTTAAACATCAGGGAGCAGTATTTATAATGAGGTGATAGAGGTGATGAAGAATAAACAAAATACAGATGATGGATAATAACACACCAGCCTCTGTGGATCATTGCTGGATTTTCAGCCACTGGATCCCAAGGTCAAGTTTTCAAAGGTCGGAATAAATTTTGAGTATAAAAAGCAAATTGAGTACATCAGAACATGTTCACCTAACTGCAAATAATCAGGCTTTGAAATATAGGAAAGATTTCGGGCAGGTGTCTGATATTATTCTTCCATCTGAAACAACATAAAAAAATATGTACCTAACAACACCAAGATAAAAAATCTACTATGCCATCATACGAGCCAGTGTATTCTATGGCTCTGAAACTTAACAAGCCACTGAAGGTGACGGTAAGGTACCGATGTCACAGAAAGAAGGTATTTGCAAAGTGTCACTAACTTCATGAAAGAAATTGGGGTTTCAACAGAAGAATGCAAAGATGTACAGAGGTATGAAAGGGGACAGAATAAAGTGCGTAATTCACGCTAAGTTGATTCTCTGGACCAGTCATGTTGCAAGAATCGTGAACAGCAAGGTCATAGTCAACCCAACACCCCAGGAACACCTACTACAATATGGAGAAAAGAACTGGGATGGTAATACTAATTGTACTAGCTCAGATACTGAGTGGTGCCATCAAGGAGGTCTGCTGATCACTAGACACTACAGGCTGATTTATTTTAATTTTGTGGAATTTTCTCATGAGCCAAGATCAAAACCAACAAGTTCGGACCATGAGTGAAGTACAGGAGACAGAATTCGAGAATGATCTGGATGGACTTGTGCTCACCTTGAACCCAAGATATTGGGATATCGAGGACTTCACTCCACCTCTTGTCTGCAGAGGGAGCTACTGAACACATAAATAGCAAATTCCATATTGTCGAGGGTTAGGGGTGTAAAATCTAATAACGCTTAACAGTACTTACTTGTCTTCTTCCTTGAAACAAGCGACCAACTGGCGAACTGTTTGCTCATCTACGCATATTTCATCCTTAACATCGGTGGAAGGCTGTAAGGAAGAAGTGTGCAAAAGAAAGTAAGAAAGGTAGATTAAACAGATAACTAGAGTAAAAGTTTATAATTAGACGAGACATACCCGACAAAGTAAACTGCATAGTTGTACAATGAAAATATAAAGTTATTCTCCCAATGTAAAAAGGAAACATACAAACGTCGTCAAAATTATACGAAGAGCACGAACAAGAAAGTAAACTCATAATAGGATAAAGATGATAGCACTGGAAGAGGGAGCAAAAGAAGAAGAAAAGATTGAAGGACAACAATAATCTCTGCAAATTTTTCTTCTCTTCCTACAACTTCCTGCCATTGTGTTCATCCTATTACGTGTTCTTAAATTACTAGTCACTTGCTTGCTTCTTGTGTTCCCACATGTGACTCTGACTGTCAGACATACATTGGATCTTAACCTGAGAAATGTCAATGTCTTGTCTACCATGTCAAAGTTCGTACAACAGATAGTTTTGGACTTTTCATGGACTCTATACAATCTGAAGGCTTTATCAATATAGACTTACAACATTTACATTCAGACTTTAAAGGACAATACTGGCCATATTTTCTATGGATTGTAAGTACACCACATTCCCGGAAGCCCCAGAATTGATTCTCGGACTGTCAGAGATTATTACCAGAATCTGACAGCTAGTTGTTGGTCCAGTCAGGCTATATGAGAACAATGAAGGCGTTAGGTGATGGAGAGGTAAAGTCCTTAGTCTAAAAAGCGAAGAATAATAGCCAAGAAAATTTGTTGTGCTCAGCACACATCGACTTATAAACTGCAGGCCATCAGGCTGAGCAGAGGTCGCTTGGCAGAGTAATGCCCATCAGAGCCACGGGTTTTGGTTTGGTCTTAAAAGGACTCTGTTCAGAGAGTTTAAAACTACCTCATATGTTACCTAGATATGAGCAGCAGTAGCGGCGATTACGGGGGGAGCAAGAGGGGAGAGTGCCCCCCCGCCACTTTGTGGAAAAAAAGATAAATTTTTATTCCATTTTAGCCGTCTGGAACTGGGAATTATTTTAATTTTTTTTATAAACCCTGTTCTGTTTTCAGCAATTTCTTTTGTTTAATTTATTCAATTATTAAGAAAAATACTCAGTGATAATACGCACAAAATATCGATCATCTCGGCTAACCAAAGTGTTCAGCGCCACGAGCAAGTAGAGAAGACCCGCGGAGCTAAGTGACGCATGTTCCGCGACGAAGGGTAGCAGGGGTATATTTTTGCAAAGGTCGCACGCTTGCCGCGCGCATTCATCAGCCTTGCAATCTCACTCAATGTGTCTGTGTAGGTCTATCTGGTGTCTCTTACCTTGTTAGTGTGTAGTCATGTACTAAATTACTTTTAAATTGTAAAATTAGGCCATACTTTTATTTAATTGTAATACATGTGTAACTGTTGTTCCTCTGGTGAAAATTTTATTGTATATTACGATTATTACCGCACTTAAGTTGGTAACCTGTCAACCTGAGTGGTGTCTTTAAAAGTAGGAAAGGTCATAATATGAAGATAAAGTTCGAATTCATTTTTTTGCTATCTTTGCTTAACGTCTCACCGACACAGATAGGTCCTATGCGACGATGGGACAGGGAAGGCCTAGGAATGGGAAGGAAGCGGCCATGGCCTTAACTAAGGTACAGCCCCAGCATCTGCCTGGTGTTAAAACGAGAAACCACAGAAAATCCATCTTCTGTTCTGCCCACAGTGGGGTTCGAACCCACTATCTCCCGAATGCGAGCTCACAACTGCGCGCTCCTAACCGCACGAACAACTCGCCCGGTAAGTTGGAATTCAAGACGACAAATTGGAACAAATATTCGTTTATAGGAAGGGGATTTAGGGATTGGAATAACTTCGACAAATTTGACCCTATCGATCCTTAATTGGTCCGCATTGACTCGTAATAACAATAATGTACAACGGGTGATTGTTTGTTCCGCCCTGTCAATATATTATTAATATTTGAATAATTTATACGTACATGTTTCGGGAGCATTAACTCCCTTCGTCAGCGTATTTACATCAAAATCTACCTTACCCAAGTCTCAAGATACAACATCTTATCATATTAACATTAAGCATTGTCCTGTATAACCTTACTCTATAACACTATACGTACAATTTGCGTATTTGTATAATAATGCCTGTTGTAACCCAACACGTAAGACACGGAACGTATTTAAAAACACTCTTGAATCGTCCACTCATTCCTCGTATCCTTTACATTCATACAACGTGGATGGATCCATTAGCTGGGTCAGCCACTGATAAAATGTTGCTTGTCACTGCTTGTGTTGTTGCCGCCACTATGAAGCTACCATATTATCGTCCAATTTGACATCGTTTGAAGTTAATATCCTTATAGGTTACATTGATATGTTCATCGTATTCACATTAAACATTTTAGCCATGCATGAGCCGTTAGGGCAGATGACGTTTGCTCGAATGTTGCAGGATCTGACTTTTTGAACCAGAGCGGAACAACCTCTCATTATGTTTTTGCAAAGTAAAGCTATTTTACCTAGATAAAATATATATTCAAATACTTTATGATATAAAAATATAAGGATTTACATAAAATGATAAAGCGGAGGAAATCTACCCGCTTGCCGGGCAGCCACTAACATAAAGTATATTACCCATAAACCTGACCATTTAAGCGGAGGGTTGGGGGAGAGGTGGGGAGTGGGCCTAACAGTTATAATTGATGCTATCTATTATCCTTTTTCTTTCTCTTCGCATATTGGTTAGCTAATTTAAATGAGCACATTAAGGAAGAAAAACCATAGTGGCAGCAACAACACAAGCAGTGACAAGTAACATTTTATCAGTGGCTGACCCAGCTAATGGATCCATCCAGGGTGATGATACACGTTGTATGAGTGTAAAGAATAGGAGGAATGAGTGGACGATTCAAGAGTGTTTTTAAATATGTCTCATGTTACAACAGGCATTATTATACAAATACGCAAAGTGTACATGTAGTGTTATAGAGTTGAGGTTATACAGGACAATGCTTAATGTTAATATGATAAGATGTTGTATCTTGAGACTTTGGTAAGGTAGATTTTGATGCAAATACGCTGACGAAGGGAGTTAATGCTCCCGAAACATGTACGTATAAATTATTCAAATATTAATAACATATTGACAGGGCGGAACAAACAATCACCCGTTGTACATTATTGTTGGAATAACTTATCAAGGGAGATGTTCAATAAATTTCCAATTTCTTTGAAATAATTTGAGAAAAGGCTAGGAGAACAACAGATAGGGAATCTTCCACCTGGCCGACTGCCCTAAATGCAGACCAGCATTGACTGATTTAATCTTTACGTCTCTATCTAAAGTCGCTCAGAGAGCATCAAAAACCATTTTATAGCAATTATTTTCACTGTTGATGTATCTCACTCCCCCCCCTCGCTATATCCTTTGTGCACCCTACGGGTCAGGGTAACCACAGTATTTTCCCAACTAGTCAGTTACATATCTCAGGGTATTCATGCCTCCAGAAAAATGGTTAATTTTTCTATGTTTTGGTTTAACGTGTGTCCGAAGAGAAAGTAACAGCATCATACGCGGTTCAGAATTACGTAATTCATCGCTCAGTAGTGGATTTTGCGAACATAAACATCAGTCAACCTTTCGAAAAACACATCCGCATAACGAGAACCTTACTCACTAAGTACAACTACTGACTACCACTATAAATGAAAACTCATTCCATTCTATAAAAATTAATCAAGAAACACATTTATTAAACTATCAAGATTCGCGAAAGAAATGGTTAATGGCAAATATTGCTCATAATCTTCAAATTATCAACCTAATAAACAAATATTTTAATTACTGAATCAAATATTCTAGGTCAGCGCTGCCTTACTCCTAAACTAAGTTTACATATCTTAACATACTGGGTCGCGTATTCCTGAAATGAATTATTGCTTTGCTTCATCTTCCTATAAAAATTTACATCTGGTCATTTAAGTATATACTACATCAAAGTCTTCAAACCACGGTCAAAATTCGGTATATCAATAAATTATTCCATCACTCACGGTGTTAATTATATACTCTCATCAAAAATACAACCATAACATTGTTCAAGTTATCGCGGAGATGAACTGAATTTTGAATAAAGTGTCCTGAATACAAATATCAGTGACCTAAGTTACATTGAAAATTATCTGAGTTCGTTGGTGCAGACTACAGTGAAGAAAATGAAATATTGAATGACGCACTAAGTTTCTCGGTCCGATTGCCATTTAAATTACGGCTCCTAACTAAATATTCGCTCTAATAATATTTCAGATTAATAAAACATCGATGATATCGTACGTAAATCTCAAATAATTTCCCTGCTCAAGCTAGATAATTTCTTATGTATCGTATTCCAGTTCAATATACACATAGCCAATAAGCATTTTTCATATATAGATGTGCAAATGCCTACATAAAGATATTTCAACACTACATTATCATACAAGTTTGATCTTCCACGCAATTACCATTCATTCAGAATATGATACAATCATGTATTCATTTACCCATCACCGGTTGTTATTATTGTCAAACCACTTTCACACTTCATTAAATATGCGTAATTTTATTGTCCATACCTTGCTATAGTTCCTCCCTGGGGCATACTTATATTCCGTAGTCGCTTTACATGTGCTCCTATATCGCACATTATATATATCATATACGTTTTACTCCCTGTTAATCTGCGCAATATATCATTTAAATACCACATATACTTTCATTATTTCATATTCACCTTCAATTCAACCCATATTTAATTCATTTAACATCTATAATTACCGCGTTTAACCTCCAATATTAATTAAACACAACGATACGTATCACTCCAATAGCGCAGAATTCGTTCCTCAAAAACGCATTTTGTCATACAATTCAACATATAACCCCAAAATTCAGTATCTATTCTTTCAATATATTCACACAGCAAAGAGTATGGTAATTTAACTTAACCAATTCAAACATGCATCCCTCTGTGACGTAACTGGGTTTGACTGGTATTACATCACTCATGGATCTTTCTAACTAACCGGGATTCTTTGAAAACAGCTGTTACACTATGTCACATTTTAAATCGTATTCCTTCATCCTTGGATAAGATAATGTAATAAACACGTTACCATTCTGTCACGAGATATCGTCTTAAATATTTCACACTGCACTTTCTTATACTCACTGCACACTTAATTATCTCACGCTTAGGCTATTCAGATCTATTGCATATACTGATAATACTCTACATAAGAAATTATACTACTTAATACTATTACTTAGCTCGCCATTCAATATCTCGGGCCTTAGTTGCTCCTTCGGTCTGGTCGCAGGCCTTGGATTGGGAACTGGGCAGGATCTCCACCACTGGTATCTCAGGTAGAGTGACCTCCTCCACACGGGTCGGGTGGTTTTAACAGCCAGGATGACATCTCCCTCCAGGTTGGTCTATGCCGATTTAGCAAGCCATCATCTGTTCAGGAACACAGTAGACAATATGCGTCTGTTCTGGAAAATATGAATTCATCATGGTTCTGCGTAGTATAAATATATTTTTTATAATGATTGCTTCTTTATTTAGGCTTTCCTTGCTATTATTTCCACTTAATATAGCTCAACCTCGAGCTCTCACGTCTCAATCCCCTTCTTGTATCCAAACGACTTTGCGTCTAAGTATTTGGACGGACTTTTCAAAACTTCTGGGTTTTATTCCTTCTTTACGGTATTTCAGCGTTTATCTCTTCGTTTCGTTCAATATTTCCGTCCTCTCAGCTCAAAATTTCACGTTAGATATTGCAAATCTTGCTTATTTTTGAGAGCGATGTTCGGGATATCTTGTCCTTCCCACGTCAATTTTTAAAGTCAGTTTTTTATAATAATCTGTTTGATCCTTCTTATTTTTTAAAAAACAATTCTATCGATTCTACACCATTGTACACCGCCTTCATAGAGGTAGGTTTAAGTTAGTCATGGCCTTCTAGCATACATCAATATCGATACCCTATTACACATTTCTTTGCCTTGGCTGGCCTCTACCTTCCGTAGGCGCCATTTTTAATACGTCCAGTAAATGCATCGGGTACATTTGGAAACAGGTCTTTTGGTTGTCCATACATTTTGAGCTCCCCACTTGTAATTCCCAATCCCCGCAACTTATTAAAAATTATCATTCAACTGACGTAGTCTACACTTGACTTTGTATGCAATGTCAGATTAATTTTATGTCTTATTTTTGAAAGAGAGAAACCTTACATTATGCTTCCTCTCGAGTGGCCTTTCCGCTGTAGTAACAAAGGTGAAAGGATTCAAATTAGTATTTCATCACCAGAGCAATGTTCAAATGAATTCATCAATCTAAACCTTACTAATAAAAGTTGAAGCATCATAACTAATGTCGCGTATTTTGAAACTAACAGCCAGGAAAATAGAAGAATCTCCCGATGTCTTGTGTAGCAAATCTTGCAATAAAGAAATCAAGAATCCAAAGTACATGGGTAACACTGTCCTGGAAAATCTCAAGGCTCAATTCTTCTCAGATGAGTCTCTTCAGGATCGGCTGCATCTTTGGACATGCCACGTGTCACATGTAGAATTATATTGACTTAATGTAAAATTTGATACCGGAAAAGCAACCCATTTGTTCACAACAACAAAGATTTAAACAACAATCTATATTAACTTCATGAGAAGAAACATGATTGGAACAGGCGATTCTCCAGATATATCCATAAAGTATCTTCAATGGACTGGTCATACTAAGATTAAGTAAGCCACAGGTGGATGAAAACGGAAATGGTGTTTAATTGCCTCTAGAAAATGAAGGTGTCCTGAAGTACGGGAGATAAGACGCTTGGAACTTTAATAGTAACAACACTGCTGCAGAGACACCATGAAATGGAATCTAATAATGTCACTGACAGAACATGGTAGTTGCACACCTACCTTACTTCAGATCATACATTCTCACATCACACGCATGCAAACTGATATAATGAACACAGCGTCGGGTTAGCTGCCAATCTAAGACAGTGTTGTCACGATATGTTTGAAACAGGAACAATGGATCTGGACGTTGAATGTGCCAGAGGTCCTACAGTGTCATCAAGGTCTTCAAGAAGCTTGCAGCGAAACTGCATAGCCTTACAACACAGTGGCACGGTGGGTAAAAGCATTCAACGAGGGACGTCAATAAGTGGCAGACGTGTGTCAACTAGGTCATCCTGGTGTCAGTGAAGGAGAAGTGTATGCACTTGCAGTGATAGCGAACACTGGTCGATGTCATATGATATGTGAGCTGGCCCCAGACACCGTGTTTGCAAACACGACTGTACTTCACATTAGGAGGAACACCTGGGCATGAGAAAAACTGCATCAAAATGGGTTCAGCCTGATTCAACGGAAATGCAGTAATGATTACGATACGATGCTGCTCGTAACCATTTGGAGTACTATAAGTAGGAAGAAGATGAGACATGGGCTAAACTGTGTGAGCCACAGCTGAAATGCTGCTCGAAGTAATTGCATCAGCACGGGGAACCACGAAGATTGAGAGTTCGTGAGAACCCCAGCCTTGTGAAAGTTATCGTTATACTCATGTTTATCCTAACGCACTATGTTCCTACCGTCAATACGTATTAGCCATCATTTTCCACGACAACGCTCGGCCACATACAGTGCAAACGTGGCTGATTTGTTCGGTCGATGGGGCTGGGAATTGCTGTACCGTACACTATAATCCACAGATTTCAGCCGTTGTGACTTTGACTTGATTCACAAGACGAAGGAACCACTTCAGGGCCTTTGTTCCTGAACTGTTTCAGAGATTGGTCAGGCAGTAAACTGCCCCATTTGAACTATCAACATAACAGGTGCTGCAACAAGTCCACATGATTGGTAACAAGATGTACACAATGCTGGTGACTACTCTGAAGCACAGTAAATCTTGGAATAACATTTATATCTTTTGTACGAGTTTTAATTGAATATTTGCTACTATTGAAGTTCCAACCCTTCGATATGCCCAATAAGTTTCTATTTACAACTCGCTACATGGTGCTCTGGCACAGATAGGTCTTATGGCAATGATGGGATAGGAAAGACCTAGGAGTGGGAAGGAAGCAGCCTTGGCATTACCTCACTGACGTCGATTTACGGAACCGTTCCTTACGCCACAAATTTGGACTAAACAACCAGCAAAGGAGAGGAATATCCAATGCCTCGTTAGCTAATGTTGCAAAAAGTAATCAAGGAACCAAAGTACATGGGAAAAACTGCTCCGGAATCTCTCAAGGCTCATGTCTTCACAGAAGAGTCTCTTCAAAATCGGCTGCATCTATGGATATCTTGGTGTAACATTGATCTCTTTTGTATGTGTTGTACTTAAATAGTTGCTACTAGTAAAGTTCCAACACAACTTACTTCATGGTGCACCAACATAAATAGGTCTTATGGTAACGATGTGATAGGAAAGGTCTAGGAGTGGGAAGGAAGCAGCCTTGGTGTTAATTAAGGTATAGTTCCAGCATTTGCGTAGTTTGAAAGTGGGAAACCATCTTTTTAAGAATGGCTGACAGAGAAGTGCAAGGATGTTCAAGGATTTACGGTCTTAGGAAAGGTAGAAACTGCATAGAGGAAAATCAAAGGAGGCCTTTGGAGAAAGGAAAACTAGGTATGAAAGAGAAGTGATGGGTGATAAGATAGTGCCGATGGATTGGATATGGAGGAACATAGTCAACAGTTAGCTTCAAAAGTTTGATGATAATCCTATCAAACTGCAGTCCAAGGATTTGGCATTTGATATTGTTGAATGGACTAAGCTATTTGAGACTCTAATTATGATCAGTATCAGATATCGAAAACGAATTATTTACAATCTGCACACAAATCTGTCCGCTGTAATACGAATCGAAAAATTTGAGAAAACAGCAGCATTCCATAAGGGAGTGAGGCAAGTTTGCAGGTTCCCCCTTTTCAATGTTCAAATAGAAGAGGCGGTAAAGTAATTCAAAGAGGAATTCGGAAAGGGAATCACAATCCAAGGAGAGTAAATCAAAACCCAGAAGTTTTCTGATGATATTGTTATACTATCTCAGTCTGCAGAAGATATGGAGAAATTGTTGAATGGTGTAGAGAGAGTATTGGTGGAGGAGTAAAAGATGAAAATATATAAATCCAAAACAAAAGGAAAGGAGTGCAGTAGAACATAGTCAGCTGACGCTGGAAATATTAGGTAGATTAGGAAATGAAATTTAAAGTAAGTTGATGAATATTGTTACTTGAGTAGTAAATTAACTATCGACATTAGAAGTAAGAAGCACTAAAAATGCGGGCTGCAGGCTAGCATAAGCAAGGGAGACCTTTCTCCAGAAAAGAAATTTGCACTCTTCAAACATCGATAAACGAATTACTTAGATGTTTTTGAAAACTCTTTTCAGGAGTGTGGCGTTATATGGGGGTAAAATTGGACGATAACTAGCTCACATAAGATAGGGAAGAAGCTTTCTAAATGCAGTGTTAAAGGTGAATGCTGAAGGTGAGTTGGGTAGATCGAATCACGAACGATGATATACGGAATTAAATTGGCAAGAGATCAATTTGGCTAAATTTGACAAGAAGAGGTAGAATGATAGGACATATCCTAAGACACACAGGACTTGTTCAGTTGTTTCTGAGGAAAGTGTAGTAGGTATGAACAATAGAGGTAGACCAAGACATGAATATAACAAGCAGATCAGAGCTGATGTAGGATGCAGTAGTTATTTAGAAATGAATACGTTACCGGTCGCATGAGGAGCACCATCAAACCAGTTTTCCACATTACAAAGTGTATGTAGAAAACTGCAGCGTTCTAAGTACAGGGGCTACGTTAAGTCGGTAGAAGATGACGTCATCACACGCCCTAAGCGCTTTTGGAATTTCATTAATAATAAAAGAAAATCTTCCCGTCTGCCTCCCACTATACTAATAAACGGAACTGAAATCCACGAAAAAGATAAAATTCTAACCATATTTGCGCAAACTTTCGCGAAGTACCATTCTCCTGCCGAGCCCTGCAATGCAACTGTTTCTCCCGCATTTTCAATAGATCCAGTGTCTATTCAAACTTCTGTGGTAGAAGTGACACGGATCCTGTCATCGGCGGATATCAACAAATCATGTTGGCCTAACGAGATACCTGGCATCGTACTCCGTGAATGTGCTTCCCAACTGGCAATTCCACTACGTGAAATTATAAGTAAATAATTTAAGTGTGGGTGTTTTCCAGCTGAGTGGAAAAACTGTTACGTAATCCCTATCTTTAAGAAAGGTGATAACGTGTTTTTCGATAATTATAGACCAGTAGTGCTGTTCCCACTTTTATCGAAGGTGGCGGAGAAAGTCATATACACTATAATCGCCTGTATGACTCTTTTAGTCAGTACATAGACCCATCACAGCATGGATTTATTAAAGGCGGGTCAACTGTTACCAATCTGGCAGCTTATTTACCCTCAATTTCAGATGCATTGGACAAAGGTAAACAGGTTGATGTGATATATACGGATTTCTCCAAAGCCTTCGACTCTTTACAACACGAAGCCTTGTTGAGAATATTGTCAGCGTACGGAGTGTCCGGGTGTATTTTCGAGTGGCTGAAGAGCTACTTGACAAAACGAATATGTTGTGTCAAGTCCGAGGGTTTGATCTCTAACCCCTATGAACCTTCTTCTGGCGTCCCACAGGGATCACTGTTAGGGCCTCTTCTATTTGTTTTGTTCCTAAATGACATTACTACAGTCGTTCAGAGCAGTGCATGTCTCTTGTACGCTGATGACTTGAAACTATACGAAGTCATAGAAGAGCACAGTGACGGCGAGGTGTCATGTATTTTACAGATATAACATCAGTGGAGAAAGTTTAAATCGTGTGGAGGAGAAGCACATCGATGGTATTATAAAGAAATCTTTCAGACTCCTGGGGTTTATCAAAAGGAACTGTAAAGATTTTGGTAATATTGCATGTGTCAAAACTCTGTTTTGTTCCCTTGTGAGACCCTGTCTCGAGTATGCTTGTGAGGTGTGGCTCTCGTATCAGAAAGGCCACATACACCATCTCGAGAGAGTACAGTGGATTAGTTTCGTATTCCTGCGCATGCCACTCTCTTCAAGCAGGTATGAAGAATTTGTAAACCTTCTTGGAATGAGTACGCTGGCAACGCGCCGAAAGTGTGTGAACGCAATGTTAGCGATTAAATGCTTGAAGAGTGGACAGTCCGGCTATACTGGAGCAGATCCCACTTCATGTTCCAAGCAGACGAACAAGGCAGAAATATACATTGCACCTGCTCAAATGTAGGACGGTTGCATATGAAAATTCTTGGTTCATGCAAGCCCTTAGGACCATAAATCAGCTGGAAGGGTAACGACATTCTTTACCACCCTTCCATTGCAATTCGGAAACTTCTTCTCAAGGGTGGAACATGATAATTTTGTAAATTATGTAAATAATCTGTAGAAAACATGTGAAGATCTGTTTGTATATATTTGTATATATATTATTTAATTTAATTTTTAATTAATTTAATTATTTAATTTTATCTAATTTTTAATTTACTTTTCTATTACATTGTCTGTAATTGGGACATCCTGTAGGTGATAAATAAATAAATTCTATTCTATTGAGTCTTAGGACTGATGACTCAAAAATAACAAGTGAGAAATTGCGTCCTGGTTAAGAGTGAATGGAATTCATTTCTAAGAGAACATGCCGAGAACTCGGTTATATTCATTAATCAAAATGAATGAGCCAGTCCCGTGCACTAGTAAAATAGACTGTATTTAAGACAAACATGGTTATACTATATTACACCTTCCTTGATATCACCCAGAATTGAAACCACAGAAAACTATCTTCGGGGCTGCCAACAGTGCAGTTCGAACACACTATCTCTCAAATACAAGCTCACAGCGGCGCAATCTTAACTGCATGGACACTTGCTCAATACAGGAATGTTGTATATGGTTACTGGACTTCATATTATTAAGAAGCAAAAGGTTAGATTGTTGTCTCAAGAATGCCTGCCCTATGTTGAGCATATGGCTGCAGTTATCAGTGTAACTAATCCAAAGATATATTTTGTTTCAACTAAGTCTTACTGCTTCTATATCCCTGTTTGTAATTATACCAATTTTAGAGTTTACACAGAGAAATTACTGTGAGACACAGTTACTATTTAATTACGTTCCTCTGATCCTTTTTAAGGAGGAAACAATTAACTCAACATTGGGTTGTGAGGATGAAAAGAGACAAACTGTATCCAGCAAATATAGTCACTTATCCTCTACACACTTTGAAAATATGTTCATGTATCAAATGACCAGCGGTGATTACTGCCAAATGCGGTTCCAACCATACTTTATTTTCTCTGACATCTGCAAACAAAGAAAACAGAGTACCCACTGCTAATAAAACATAATGAAGAAAACACACCAGAAGCAATTGATAAGGAACATCCTGTTCAGTTCAAAGAATATAAAGTGGGGACTATTAAATAGTTTCTAATTATTTATTCATAATCACTTGCTATTCATATTTATTGTGCAATATAAAATTGTTGTGATCTGGATGACATTGTTTTAAATTAATTTATATTTATCCTTTAAATTACCAAACCAATAACCTAAACTACAGCTTTTAACCCAGTCCTAAGAAAATAACACAGCAATTGTGCAGGCTGCCAGGAAAATACAACAGCTGAAGTTGTGACGTACCCACTTGGCCCACAGATGTATGACAAAATTTATAACGTGGCGGGTCACTTTAATATTAAAATAAATAAATGATATGTCATTGTTTCTCCAGAAACAGTATCCCAAGGGCGCCAGTCTTCAAACTTATGGCTTGAAAACAAAAGTAGATAATTAATAATAATAATAATGCGTAATGAGACTCAAAAAACTCCCAGGGGTGAGGTGAACGGAACACAAATCATTAAGTACACTAACTTGGAATTTAAGGATCATTAATAATCATTTCATAAAATACAAATTAGAACAGCTATTTATTAAGATGAAAAACGTGACGTAACGGCGTTTTAACGACATCTGAACTTACGGAAGCAAATGAAAAATTGAATGAAATTAATTTTAAAAATGAACTGTTGCGCGAAGACTTGCAGTAACTTATGCCATAAGCTCACCATATGTAGACTCCGTTGTCTTGAAGCTGATGATATGTGGATCTCGTACCGGCTGCCTTCTCTGTTGTTGGATTCCAGTCCTACTTCTACATTTCCTGTCCTTAACACTTCCTACTGTACTCCTTACATAAAGTCGTAATGAGTCCTAATTTTAAGTGCAAAACCACCATGGGTTATGTTCATGGAGAGAATAATTCGTATTCTTCCGTATTACGGAACAGTAGCGTAGCTAAATTCATAATAAGAGCTCTCCTGCCCTATACTAGTCAAAGCCGGTCTCCGTTGACTACCTCTCGTCATTGAGATAACAAGTCCCAATGAGAGTAACTTTTGAGTAGAATATACTCAGATGCGAAGTGAACTAAGTTAAAATCTTCTCCGATGTGTAGACGTTGAATTGTAGTAAGAGTATGAATAAGAATATAAATGAGAAAGTCCGAAAGAGAGTGTCCTCTCCAGCCCTTGTCGGTGGTATTTATTGGTTCAAAAGTCTCCTTCCATCAGCCATATCACATGGTCCAGTAAGATTCGAGGTCTCATCCCTTCTCCAATGTACTGCTGTGGATCCATCACGTTGCTTCATTACGTTCATTCACATAGGCTGAACTTTCCCGCTGAAATAAAGCGTCTCGAAGCCGAGTTTGAAAAGTGGGTGTTAATAATGTATCAACTGTCTCTTCATGAGGTGGAGAGGGTAATATCTCTCGTAACCTCGATGACGTACTTTTCCTGGAACTGGGCTCAAATTAGCCTGCTGACTCTGGTCACCTCACAACGGCTATTGGAAAATTTACTGCAAGTTATAAATATGCGTGATGTTGAAATACTTTACCCAATAATTTGTTCGTTCAGAATACGTTATAGCCGTGATACAAAGAAATGAAATGATGATTGAAATGGATGATAAAAACCCTATATATATGTTTTGTGCAGAGCTGTGTTTATTTTCACATTAAAAAATAAGAATAACAAGATGCAAATAGAATAAATAACAATCCAAAGAACATGTATCAGTCTCAGATCGCGTCACCAACATGCCGCCCATCTAATTTGAGGAACAAATTACGTAACTAGAATCAATAAAACTTCAAATAAATAACAAGGAAGTAACGTACACGAGTAAGAAATGGTTCATGATATAAAAAAAGTTATTGAACAAATTATTCTTGAGGAAACACACAAAGTTTTGTAATAGGGCGTTTGTACAGGCCCTTTGGAGTGCGCACTGATACAACACGGACTTGCCCATCAGCCCCAGGATGAACCGCCTCAATTACCCCAGTCTGCCACACAAGTGGGGGTAAATTGTCCTCCTTCACGATTACCAATGTACCAGGTTGTAGACTGGGTAGTCTTGTAGACCATTTACTGCGTTGCTGAAGTTGAGACAGATAGTCGCTAGACCATCTTTTCCACACCTGTTGTCTGCATCGCTGAATGAGTTCCCATCTTGACAAACGTGACACTGGACTTGGAAGCAAATCTCGCTCCGGCATGGAAATAAGTGGTTCACCTACTAAGAAGTGGCCAGGTGTTAAGAAGGAAAATTCATCAGTGCTGTTAGGTAAAGGAGTGATGGGTCTGGAACCGAGGCAAGCTTCAATCTGTGTGAGGAGTGTGTACATATCTTCAAATGTCAGAACTGTGTTCCCCACTACTCTCTTTAAATGGTACTTCACAGATTTTATCCCGGCTTCCCACAATCCACCAAAGTGTGGTGCTTGAGGGGGGACAAAATGCCACTCAATTCCTTCTTGAGAGGCAAAGGCCAGTACTTCACTTTGATAACTCCGTGACTTAAATAGAAGATGCAATTCCTTGAGTTCATTTTTTGCACCCACGAAGCAGGTGGCATTGTCACTGTAAATGTTACTACATCTACCTCTCCGTGCTAAAAATCTTCGTAGTGCAGCTATGAAAGCCTCTGTAGTAAGACTGCTCACCAACTCAAGGTGAATTGCTTTAATAGCCAAGCATACAAATAAGGCAATATAACATTTTATCTTCACTTTGCTGCATACGGTGCCTTGCTTGATGTACAATGGTCCACCATAGTCTATACCACAATTAAAAAATGGCTTACTTGGTTCAACTCTTGCAGGAGGCAACTGACCCATGAGCTGTTCTGTTGTAGTAGCCTTCAGTCTGAAACAGCGAAGACATTTATGGATGGTCTTTCGGATGACAGATCGCCCGTTGGGTATCCAAAAGCGTTGTCTTAGAGATGCAAGGAGCAATTGAGGGCCGGCATGTAATAACCTTTGATGTTCGTACAATATCAACAGTTTTGTTACATGATGCTTTGGAGGCATTATCAGTGGATGTCTTTGATCATAGGGTGCTGATGAGTTCTCTAACCTACCGCCCACCCTGAGCACATTATTGGCATCTAGGAAAGGATGCAGAGATTTTAACTTGCTATCAACGGGAACTGACCGACCTTGTTTCAGCGTTTTGATTTCCTTATGATAAGTACTTAGCTGAACATTATGGACAATGACGTTCGTAGATTTATTAAGCTCTGTGGTTGTCAGACTTCCAGTCAGGCGTTGTCTCGTATCACTGCATTTGAGATTGTATATAAATCGTAGAACATATGCCAAGGTTCGCAATAACCTTGGCCATAAGGAGAAATAATTCAGAAGGTGTTCCCATGGCAAATGCACGGAAAGTAGACTGATACTAGCATGTTTTCTTTCTGGTACTTCCTTTGCTTCATTTTTTTGTAATTCTGGCCAAGTGGATTGAGGTTCCTTAAGCCATAAAGGTCCCACCCACCATAGCCGAGTTAGCTTCAAATTTTGAGGATCAACTCCTCTAGAAATGATGTCGGCAGGGTTATCTTGAGTAGGAACATGTCTCCAATTCTTTGTATCAGACAGCTCTTGTATTTAAGAAACACAATTCCCCACATATGTCTTCCATGAGTTAGGTGGTCCAGCTATCCAAATTAAGACTATGTTAGAATCAGTCCAATAAAATTCACGTTCTGCTCTGTCTTTGATAGCAGTTCTCACTTTCTTCATTAGCCTAGCTAGGAGTAAGGCACCACAAAGCTCAAGACGTGGCAAGGATACTTTTCTCAGTGGTGCTATTCGAGATTTTGCAATTAACAATGAAACAATTGCGTTTCCTTTGGTGTACACACATCGCAAGTAAATGCAAGCACCATAGGCTTGCTCTGAAGCATCTGAAAATCCATGAAGCTCTGTACGGGTGCTATTACTACTTCCGAGAACATAACGAGGAATGTGTATATCATTAAGAGATGAAAGTGTGTTGTGTATTTGCTGCCACTGTTCTTGGAGCTCATCGCATAATGTTTCATCCCAATTTACTCGTAATTCCCACAAATGTTGAAGAATTATCTTGCATCTGACTATGACAGGACCTAGTAAGCCAAGTGGGTCATATATTGCGGCTATACTGGCCAGTATTTTCCGTTTTGTCCAAGTTGTTGTTTTTTTTTTGGTTGCTTAGAGGCGACAAATTGGATTTGATCACTCGATGGGTGCCATAACAAACCAAGGGTTTTTATGGGTTCTTCTTTACTGTCAAGACTCCAAGGAAGTCTAGTTTCTTGAAATTCGTTAGGGATGGCTTCAATGATCTTGGGGTGGTTGGCACACCATTTTCTAAGTGTGAAACCCCCGCTGTGAAGCAATCTCACCAACTCCTTTTGCAGCTCAATTGCGTTTTGAATTGTGTCCACTCCTGTAAGTAGGTCGTCCACGTAAAAGTCTCTCTTCAGGATTTCCGCAGCCCGAGGATATACTTCTTGTTCGTCACGAGCCAGCTGCACAAACACCTGGTTGCCAGAAAAGGTGCTGCTGCAGTACCGTATGTCACGGTGTTCAATTTATAGATTTTGATAGGTTCTTGATATGAGCTTCTCCAAATTATTCTTTGCAGATCTTGATCTTCTGGATTCACCTTTATTCCTCTGTACATTTTTTCAATGTCTGCAGTGAGAGCATATCTATGCATTCTAAATCTTAAAATAATGGAAAACAGGTCTTCTTGTACTGTTGGGCCCACCATCAGAATAGCATTTAATGAGAAGGAATTAGTAGATTTAGCTGACGCATTGAATACTACACGAAGTTTTGTGGTGGTACTATCTTCCTTGATAACAGCGTGATGTGGCATGTAGTAGGATGATTGACTCGGCCAAATTTCTTCAATGGGTTCCATGTGACCTAATGCAGCATATTCATCCATGAACTCAACATAGGATTTCCTCATGGATGATTGGGGCTTCAGTCTCCTTTCCATATTTTTGAAACAACGCATGGCATTGTTGAAGGAATCTCCAAGTTGCTCTGGCTGGCTTCGAAAAGGCAATTTAACCGTATATCTTCCCGTTTCATCTCGAGTTGTGTGTTTCATAAAATGTTCTTCACAAAGTTTCTCCTCCTGAGAGAGTGGAGGGCCTTGAAACTCTTCTTGTTGCCAGAAACGTTCCACCTTAGTATGAAGAGAGTCATGAGTTGCTACACAACTTATGGCAGCAGACTTTTTCTGACTCATGTTTGCTGTAGGTATGCAACCTGCCAGCACCCAACCAAATACAGTATTCTGGATGGTAGGATGTCCTTCTTGGGTGAATTGGCCTGGACGCAAAACTTCAAGAAATACGCTCGCTCCTAGCAGTAGGTCTATTTCTCCTGGTTTGTTGAATCTTGGATCTGCCAAGCTAATTTCAGAAGTTAAATGCCAATCTGTACAGTCGATGTGAGAAGAAGGAAGCTGTCCAGTAATTGTGGGCAAAACTGAATAAACAATATGACGGCTGTAATCATATATCCTAGATGAAATGTGAATTTGGCAAATGTGTGATGACTCTATAGCTCTGGATTTGCTAATTCCTTGAATAGGAACGTGGAGTTGACTGAGAGCTAATCCTAATTTATCAGCAAGCTTTTTCGACATGAAGTTCATCTGTGAGGCACTATCCTGAAGAGTGTGACCTTGGCTGTCGGTAACCCTAATGATTGCAGTTGATAGCAACACTTCACAGGTGTGGTATTTTCCCTTAAAAAACAATATGATTGTTGTTGGGAAATGTTACCGGTATCCTTGTGTAGTAATGTATGATGCTTTTTGTTGCACAGTTTGCAGTTTCGAGAGGAACAGTGGCTGGTTTGATGACCACTCTTCAAGCAATTGTAACAAAGCTTATGCCGTTTTACATACTCTAATTTGTCATTAATTCCCATATCCCTAAATTTTAAGCACTGGAATAAGACATGAGAAGCGTCACAGAGGTTACACGTTGATGATGTGGTCACAAAGGCTTGCCCTACACTTTCCTTCTTACTACTGCTGTATCTGGTTCCTTGGGATTGTATTTCATTCATTAGTTTATTAGTGCTGACTAGCTCTAAAGTTTGACAACTACTTTCAAGGAATGCTATTAGTTCTTTCAAGCTAGGATATGGTTGGCCTGAGGTTTTGACCTCCCATTGTTTTCTAAGACTAATACTGATTCGTTCTAAAATGTAATGCGACATTCTAATTTCATGTAAAGGGGTTTGCACTTTCATTACTTCAATGGCACTTAAATTACTGCGCGTTTGATTTATTAATGCCCTCAGCTCCTTTGGATGATCACTCTTGGCAGAGGGCAACGATAACAACTGTCTAACATGCATATCCAGAATCAACCTAGGATTGTTGTATCGGTTACAGATCAATTCCCATGCTAATTTGAAGTTATTCTGTGTAACTGGTAAATTCTCTATCAAATTATGTGGCTCATCTGATAAGCACGACAGTAAATAGTGGTACCTCTGAATATCTGTCAGGGCATCGTTATCAATTACTAAACTTTTAAACGTATCATGGAAATGCATGAATTCTGACAGTGGCCCATTAAATTTAGGAAGTGAAATGGCAGGCATTTTCAGATCACTATTATTGCTATGGCTTATATCACTACTTTCACTAATAGATGACAACGGTTTAACCTCTAATAACGTTTCCATCTTTGACTGCAACTGGAAATAGAATTCTTCAAATCCCTCTCGATCTAAATCATGAGGTTCATTGGGGTCATTAACTTCTAATTGTGTCTGAATCTCGTTGTATTCCTCTATACTAGTCTGTAAGTGTTTCTGTCTTACTTTTATATCGTTAAGATTAGAGCCCACAGAGAAATTATTAACAAATGTAGCTATTCTAGTTACGCGGGCTTTGATGGTAGCTCGTCTTTTTATAAGAGCTCTCTTCTGATCTTCTTCCATAGTAGAAAGGAAGGAGTACTGAGAAACAAGGAATAAACCAGATTAACTCACGTAGGTATTTAGTGCTAATACAACAGCTTTGGATGTCCGACACAGATGGCTCTGCGTAGGCTCGTTCAGAAGTTCTCGTATAGTTCTATAGTACTCTTTGGTTAATGGGTCCACTCCGCACTAGAGGTCATTGATTGTATCCAGAGAATATATTAAGATGAATGATTGTATCACAGGCTGACGTCACACAATGATTCAGTCTCTCGAAGATGCATTGCACACACGCATCACGAAAGAATTAGTGGTTTATCAATAAGCACTCGCAAATATTGATGCTTACAGTCTATAGCAAATAATACTACCCACATACCGTACAAAATTATCTCCGAACTCCAAGTTCTAACCAAATTCCGGAACAATCCGGCCTTTCGAGGACCAAAAAATGTTTTGCGCAGAGCTGTGTTTATTTTCACATAAAAAATAAGAATAACAAGATGCAAATAGAATAAATAACAATCCAAAGAACATGTATCAGTCTCAGATCGCGTCACCAACAATATATATACATATTAATTTAAAATGACCTATCAGTGATTAAATATATACATCTTATCAATTAAATATATAGTTCAATAATTAAAAATATACAGTGATGTCCCAAACATCACATTCGCCCCTCTGAGCCTGAGACAAGTAGTACTTCCGTTGAGGGCTCATACTTACACTTTGCCACTTACGTTTCACTTGTTTTCAAAACAACTGTACATTCATTCATTACTGTATACAACATAACACTATTTTACGAAATTACTACTTGATGATTCCACCTACAACTTAATAACAAATAATATATAACACTTCAAAATTTCCATTAAAACACAATATTACAACTTAGCGAGTTTCTGATGTCTGACTTTCTCAAATGTTCGTCACCTCTTGCTGATTTTATGAATCCAGTGTATGCAATACTTGACAATTCAATTTAGATCTGTACAAAATTTACACAAACAAAATGCATCGTATTACTCTTTCAAGTGTTTATACGTTCTTGCTCTATGACTATCACTTCACACACGCTAACACATTCACGTGGTTTTAGCCTAGGGTAAAATTATTGCAAGTCTTTATGAAGACATAATATAGTCTACGGGGAATTTACAAATTTTAAACTGCAATATTAATGATCCTCGTAATATAAAATCAAATACTAGATTACCCATACATGGCATTACGTAAAGAGAACGGACGTAACCTTGGTAATGAACTCGTGTTAATCGTATACACACACACACCGTGTAGCAAGCAAAACAAAACTTCGGAAACTCCACCTACCAGAGAGCAGTCACTCCACGCTGCGACAGGTGTATATTATATAAGAGATAAGCGTGGCCTGGCTCACTGACCTATATTCCAGCACTATGGAAAATTCCCCAGACTCGTAATATATTTACGTAAACTCCGAATGTTGAATGAACCCAATAAAATGCAATCACCGTCAGATAATTTATAAGCACACGGTCCTAGTTTCTTATGTATACGATAAGGTCCTTGATATAAAACTCCAGCCATATCATCAATAAAAACCGCGGCGAAATCACCTGTATCATCACCTAATGCAATATTTAATGCTCTAACTGAGGCTGCAGAACTAGTCTTCGTCCCGTAGGGAACGCGCTGAAACTGATACAAGCTGTACTTATGACTAAATGCTGTCAGAGGCCTGTCCTCCACTCTCAAAGGAATCTGCCAAAAACTACTTCTTAAATCACCAGATGAAAACCATTTTTTACCCTCAAAGCCCTGAATTAACTCTTCAATAGTCTGTGATTTTAACTGGTCAGTACAAATAAGTCTATTCATATCTCTCACATCAATGCAAAGTCTGACGCTCCCATCACACTTAGGCACAACGATTAACGAATTTACATACTGGCTATTAGACACTTCAACTATCCATCAGCTAACATAGCTTGTATCTGATCGTCAACTGCCTTGGCATATTTGTGTGGGATAGCATACCGTGGCCCGCTGAAAGGACTGTCATCCAGCACTGAAAAAGAATGTTCATAAACATGTGTTTTACCGGGTTTCTTAGAAAAAATCTCAGCGTGTTCACATAACACTGCCAACAATTCGTCCCTCTGGACTTCCTCTAATTTACTGTTACTCGCAGCTTCAAATAAGGCATCTTTCTGATCCTCTTTCAACCACAACTGGCATAAATTAAACCCCTCAATGGGTTTCTCCTTATATCTAGAAACCTCAATAACACTCCACATAGCACAAACATTCGTTTTCCTCTGAATTTCATTTCTCAGTTCGAGTTTGACATACTTATTATCCCACTGCAGATTTACTGTTGCATCATCGTAATCTAGCTGAGCCGATTTTAAAGTCAGCCAGTCACATCCCAAGATGAGATCAAATACAAGGTGAGGAATAACCAAACATACCTGTACTGAAATAAAACCCTCTATACAAATCGGCACCGCAACCTGCTTGCATATTTGTTTCGACTTTTTACCAACAGCTGTAATAATGAATGTAGACTTAACAGGCATCTCTTCTATCATAATACCCTGTTTAACTAAAGAGTCATACCATTCTGAACTAATAAATGATTTCTGACTTCCAGTATCAATTAACGCGTGAACATACGCCCCCCCCCAAACTTCTAATTGAACCACAGGATTAATCACTTCATCACCCGAATCTAAATAATTATTATCTGGTTCACACATAAGGTCTTCCTTAACATCTAGGTCATATGGCAATAGTTTCATAACACAGTTCCTAACTACTTCCTGGTAAGGCTGGAATTCTGACTCAACATTACAGCCTGCATTTAGTTTAAAGGTTGCGATCGTGTACCTACACTTGGCTCGTTAGTAACTTGTCCTCTGACTTGTTGGGTATTTCCCGTTCTATTTTTAGGTGCGCCACCCCTACCGTTATGCCTTGGCTGAAACTGATTACGATTCTCGTAGTTTAGCTGTCTCCTATTGTCCCTTGGTTCACTATGAGGAACAAAATTATGTGAGTTTCCTGTTCTAAGCCCAATGTTTTCTAGTGCATCAAAACTCCCTAATAACTGCTCCATTTCCTGAATAGTTTTAATACTTTGCATACACGCTGCTTCGCGTACCCTGTCTGGAAAATGTCGTAACAGTAGTCTGACTACATCTGAATCAGCCATGATTCCGTCTAAATTCTGGCAAATCATAACATGTGACAAAAAATACTCAGTCATGGAGACACATTCATTATGTTTGAATTTTCCAAATACTACCCTTTCTCTTTCACGGCTTTGAACGTTTTCGTTCCAGTATTTGTCTGTGAACTTCGTCTTAAATTCCTCCAGACTTTTCATGTTACTTTTATAGACTGAAAACCAGGAACGCGTCTCTCCCACAAAAGCATGATCAATAATATCGATCGCCTCTTCCCAGTCCATAAACCCTTCCTCAATCCGTTTCCCAAACCGTTTTTCTACTGTTTTCAGAAATTCTAGTGGGTTAGTTTGTTTCCTATTGAACTTCGGTAATTCGATTTCCTTACTGTAAATCCCTCCATGACTTTGCCTCTCAGTGTTACATTGCCTTTCTCTTACTTCTCGTCGTATGCGTGCTTCTGCCATCGCTATCCGGTTCTCTACATCTTTATCTCTTCTTTCAATTTCATTCACTACAGTGTTCTGTTTTTCTTTCAACGTCTTAATTTCCACTGTATTGCCTTCTACTATCGCAAACTTTTCTCTTTGTTCCCTAGTGTTGTCTTCTATTATACACTTAACGGTATCGATCTTGTTTTGTACCTGATCTTTAAATTCTTTTATTTCTTCCTTTTGGATCTCAACTTTATTATTAATACTTGTCACCTGTGTCTCTAACTCCTTTCTAGTGTTGTTGCTTTCTTTTTCCATTAATCCCAACAACTCACTCCTCTGCTCTACAAATTTCTTTTCTACCTCTTGTTTGTTTTGCTTAGTTGCCTCTTTCTGTCCCTCTATCTGCTTGTTAAATCTTTCATTTTGTTTAAATAATTCTTGTGACTGTTTGCTATGTTCGTCCATCCTTTTATTAGCTTCGACCTTGTGTTCATTCAATGCCTTTCTTAATTCTCGTTTAGTTTGTTCTAATTCATTTTTAATTTCTGATTTAGTTTGTTCCAATTCCTTTTTTATTTCAGATTTATTTTGTTCCATTTCATTTTTTTCAGATTTATTTTGTTCCATTTCATTTTTTATTTCAGATTTATTTTGTTCCATTTCATATTTTATTTCAGATTTACTATCCTCTATCTTACTTAACATTAACTGCATCATTTCAAGTAAATGATTATTATTACCCTCACTGTTAGGACTAACCTCCGCCTCGCCCCCCATCGTACTATCGTCTGAATCTAACGTAACTTCGTCAATCCTACTCTTATTCCCTTCGCTATCTTCGCTCCTAATATCAGTTTCCTCCTCTACACATTTATCTAACTCTTCCTTAGAATTACTTAAAGTACTACCCTTCAGCACGTGTCCACTACGCAGCGTCATGTCTTTCTCCTCTTGCTCAGCCATGTTACCCCCAAAATCAAACACACTAGAAAAATATACTGTGGATACACAACAGTTACCCCCAAACTACTGATTTTATCCTTCTATACCAGTACTTAATGATTTACGAGCCCCTCAGTTGTGGCGACAATATGTGACGTACCCACTTGGCCCACAGATGTATGACAAAATTTATAACGTGGCGGGTCACTTTAATATTAAAATAAATAAATGATATGTCATTGTTTCTCCAGAAACAGTATCCCAAGGGCGCCAGTCTTCAAGCTTATGGCTTGAAAACAAAAGTAGATAATTAATAATAATAATAATAATAATGCGTAATGAGACTCAAAAAACTCCCAGGGGTGAGGTGAACGGAACACAAATCATTAAGTACACTAACTTGGAATTTAAGGATCATTAATAATCATTTCATAAAATACAAATTAGAACAGCTATTTATTAAGATGAAAAACGTGACGTAACGGCGTTTTAACGACATCTGAACTTACGGAAGCAAATGAAAAATTGAATGAAATTAATTTTAAAAATGAACTGTTGCGCGAAGACTTGCAGTAACTTATGCCATAAGCTCACCATATGTAGACTCCGTTGTCTTGAAGCTGATGATATGTGGATCTCGTACCGGGTGCCTTCTCTGTTGTTGGATTCCAGTCCTACTTCTACATTTCCTGTCCTTAACACTTCCTACTGTACTCCTTACATAAAGTCGTAATGAGTCCTAATTTTAAGTGCAAAACCACCATGGGTTATGTTCATGGAGAGAATACATTCGTATTCTTCCGTTTTACGGAACAGTAGCGTAGCTAAATTCATAATAAGAGCTCTCCTGCCCTATACTAGTCAAAGCCGGTCTCCCGTTGACTACCTCTCGTCATTGAGATAACAAGTCCCAATGAGAGTAACTTTTGAGTAGAATATACTCAGATGCGAAGTGAACTAAGTTAAAATCTTCTCCGATGTGTAGACGATGAATCGTAGTAAGAGTATGAATAAGAATATAAATGAGAAAGTCCGAAAGAGAATGACCTCTCCAGCCCTTGTCGGTGGTATTTATCGGTTCAAAAGTCTCCTTCCATCAGCCCTATCACATGGTCCAGTAAGATTCGAGGTCTCATCCCTTCTCCAATGTACTGCTGTGGATCCATCACGTCGCTTCATTACGTTCATTCACATAGGCTGAACTTTCCCGCTGAAACAAAGTGTCTCGAAGCCGAGTTTGAAAAGTGGGTGTTATTAATGTATCAACTGTCTCTTCATGAGGTGGAGAGGGTAATATCTCTCGTAACCTCGATGACGTACTTTTCCTGGAACTGGGCTGAAATTAGCCTGCTGACTCTGGTCACCTCTCAACGGCTATTGGAAAATTTACTGCAAGTTATAAATATGCGTGAAGTTGAAATACTTTACCCAATAATTTGTTCGTTCAGAATACGTTATAGCCGCGATACAAAAAAATGAAATGATGATTGAAATGGATGATAAAAGCCCTATATATATATATATATATATATATATACATATTAATTTAAAAATGACCTATCAGTGATTAAATATATACATCTTATCAATTAAATATATAGTTCAATTATTAAAAATATACAGTGATGTCCCAAACATCACAAAGTCATGGCAGAGCAAACAAAGAGGAACAGGAGGATCGTCTTCCATCAGCAATAAATCACTAAAGCTGGTCATAAGAAACTTGATGATTCATGTCTCTATGTTTTGGGAAGCTATTTCCATGAGGTGATCCAAGACCTCGCCAGGCTTCAGGCCAACCTAACTTTGCATCAATATCCCCAGTATCTCTATTGTTACAACAAGAAGAGTTTTACAACACCACATCTTCAAAATCTTTGTCACTGGGTAACATCTACTGATGACAGTCCAGGTTTTACAGAGGAGAGTTTTTAAAAGAAAGAAAATAGTTAGGGCTATTTCAGAACCAATCCTCGGAACTTAGATGTTTGATGAAATGGCTGTGAAGAAGGTCTTGGTGTGGGAAAATAAACAGTTTGGTCAGGGATATTTAGATACTGGCGAGTATGAAGTGGCCAAGGAAGCATTTGACTTTATGGTGACAGCACTGAATAGAAGCTCGAAAATACCAGTGGGTGGAGGGCCCCAAGAAGTGAAGTAAAATTTGGTGAAAGAGTATTTCAGAAAACTGCAAGTCACAAGTACAAAATTAATACTGTCAACAGTGGTGATGGGATTTTGGACTAATAGCCTTGTTGGACTGCACTCCCAGTGCTGATTTCCTCATCCAGCAGACTCTGAGCAAAAGGCATTTGCTTCCCTTGGTGCTGCTCACAATATAAAACTTGCACTGAATTTGCTAGTAGAAAATCATCTTCTGGTAAATGGCAGTGGTCCAGACCAAGAAAATATTACTGAGGTGAAATACATGGAAAAAGTTAGATGGTGTATGGCTTTTTTGTGCCGGGAGTGTCGGAGGACAAGTTCGGCTCGCCAGATTAAGGTCTTTTGGTTTGACTCCCGTAGGCCACCTGCGCGTCATGATGAGGACGAAATGATGATGAAGAGGCGACACATACACCCAGGCTCCGCGTCAGCGAAATTAACTGATTTGTGGTTAAAATTCCCTACCCCGCCTGGAATCAAAACCGGGACCCCTGTAGCCAAAGGCCAGCACATTACTTAGCCATGGAGCCGGACAAGAAAAATTGGTACTATTACAGGAAATGAAAGGAGGGAGAGGTTTTAGAGTGGGTGAGAGAGAAGATAAACCTTCAGTAATTCTGTGGCTAATGCCCTTAAATTTTGCAGAGATCTAGGTCATGAAGAGCTTACTGATTGTGAAAGTACAATTCAGTTTGCAATGTTCATAAATCTTGCATTTTATATAATAAACTTGTGATGTACCGAAAATCGAATGACAGGAAAACAAAACAACTGACCGCACAACATTGTAAGCACTCGGGTTAGATTGCTAGTACTACCACAAAAGAGACAAGAGGGCCATCCCAGCGTGAAATCACGCCAACTACTTGGGGTAGGCCTCGATCAAAACACAAGACACAGGACTGGAGAGTGATGTAATCTGGGCTGAACCAAAGGTTAAAAGAACCTCAACAGAGGGTAGATCCAGGGGAATAGGATAGAGCAATTCATGTGAAATACCACAAAATACTAAAGTATTTTAACCACATTAAAATTTAATAAATAAGAATATCTTTAAAAAAGGAGAGTAACACCCATAAATAATTCATTAAATTTAAAAAACAATGAAATTAAACTAAATACATTATGTTAAGAATAAGAAGAATTAAATTAATTCACTAAAACAATTTTAAATCACAAATCTTTTAATATTATTTAAAATACTTTGCACATGAACTGCAGTTCATTTTTAAACTTTTAAATCGATGGTCATACGACTATACCAGTTTGAGAGCTATCAATAACGATTCTTAAAAAAGAATGGGGTACCCCTTTTTGTGAATAAAATTTTCTACTAGAATATTGAAGAGCAGGATAATAACTCCATTTAAAGGTCACACAAGTAATAAAATAAAGATAATAAACTAGAAGGGAAGGTGAAACATCTCAACCAACAAATTCAGGATACAATGAATGGCAGAAGGCGAAGTCGGAAACAAGAAAGTTTACAAATTGGTGACATGTCTAAACACGATATATTCACACCAAAAATAATAAATTTCACCAAATCACATCAGAAATTAAACCAAAGAGACATCGTACATTAAACATTCCTTAAATCACCTCGACAATGTTACTTAATAGGAGGTACAATAAACCACAGTCAACATCAATCGAAGACTTGACCTCTACACCACACAAGCGTCTGACCCACAACGCTTTTCAAAAAACAATGAATTCATAAAAGTGATGCAATGCACATCTAATCATATCTTATCAATACCAATCATCTTGACACAACAATGACATAACTGCTGTAAGCTGATGCAGCAACAATAGCAAGAATAAAACTTATGAGAAACAGAATAAAAACATGGCATAAAGAAAGTGAAGCTCCAAAAGGATAAGAGCACCTTCAATATTCTATAGAAAATAAATGAGTTAGCTGCCAAGAAAACCTATTAAAAATAATAATAATAATAATAATAATAATAATAATAATAATAATAATACTAATAATAAAAAACCAAGAAAACTAAGATAGAACACATCTGATAACGACAAATTTAAATTTTACAATGATAATAATATTCTATTAGGTCTCAGCTGTGCCCAGAACAGTCTTTAAATATAATGCTAGGAAGTAACACTTAACTACAATAACACTAATTGTATTAAAGCAATCACAGTACATACCGAATATCACCTTGGAAATTAGAGGGGAACACTTTTAAATGACTTCAAATATTATTTCAACCAACGAATTCAGAATTTGAGATATTTTCACTCAATACCACAGGAACTAACAATGCATTGCCTTTGCAATGTACAGCCAATAATTCAGTTGAACATGTTTAAACTCGTAGAAACTCCTTGCGCCAACACAGTTCACTAAAGTATGAAGTTCACAAAAATTACTGATGAAGAGGTCCATAAATAATCCTTTCAGGCACCTTTTATTAAATAGTATTACAACACACTGTAAGGTTACAGAAAGAATTTAAATTACACTGTACTAATCAGCCACTTTAAGAGTAAATTAAAACAACCAAATAACATATCACCGAAGGTTCTAATAAGCAAGAGGTGCCACAGCCACTTCAGTCCCTTAACTAGGGTGGTAAATAATCATTTTGTTTAGCCATAAAGGCTAGACAGAGCATCGCTCCAAATACAGCCATCTTGGAGATGACCAGCTGCCGACTCACAGTTCACAGAGTAGGTCCCCAAGACAACGCACATCCAAAATTGAATATCGCACAGCGGAGTCAAGGAATCAAAGTCATAGAAATTACACGTCGTCATCCAATCAAGATATTTCATGCATCACATTTAATAAATTACAGCCAATTCCTGTCTAGCAGTCCATGGTGCATTGTTAAATGATACACTTTAAATTCCACACATACTAAAATTCATAGATGGCAGTTGTTACAGAAATCCCCTTTAAATTATACCACCAATAAATTCATGCCATCCTAAGGGTAAGGGAACCAAGGCTGCAAACAGATATTCAAACAAGCCCAAAATCCCTACTGATATTGAAAAATGCCTAAGTTATCTTAATGGAGTTCGGACAGCCCAAGTAGGGGACTGCCAGTAGGGGTGAAGTACAGTGGGGACTTCGAGGGCCCTGAGACCACTACGGTAGCTGTGAAGGCCCTTGAGGAACTCTGAAAAGTGGTGGCAAAAGGGGCCCTGGTTAAGACGCACCAGGTCGTTATGCTACTTAGGTTCCAAAATGGGTAAAATATAAATATGTAAATAAATACAATTTTAACTTTAATCTTATACCAGTTGTATAGTATTATTAGAAGTAATTTCACATACTGTATATGAGTTGACTATGTTTGTAAGTACAGGAGATATTATACGTAGAATTTTGTAAACAATATAAATTTATTAAGGATGATGTGTGTGTTTAATTAAAAAAATTATTGGCGTAAATTGTATAATATTGTATTCTAGGAAAATTTTCTTTGTCTGTTGTTAATTTAAAATTTAGTGCTTGATAATGATGTATTTTAGTGTACCATTTGCCACCGAGGTAGACACCTCATTTGCAAATAAAGAGATTTTGATTTGAATATTAGGCTAACTGATGATTCATCCCTCTGTAACTCTAAGAAAATAACTGCAATGAATGGTATCATTCCTTCCCACTATACTTCAACATTTCAGGTCTAATTTCATCTATTCCTGCTGCTTTATGACAATGGACTTTATTTACCATCCTTTCCACTTTCTTAAGAGTAATTTCACCAACATCATTGTCCTCTTGACACAGGAGTTGAGAAACAATAGGTATTACTAGTAATATATGGCACATGGATGTTGCAGAAAAAAAGACTATGTTCTTTGACTGAGAAAATTATTTGTGAGAATCAATTGGAAGGACATGATGCTGTACTGCAAGAATGGGCTAAAGATGGTATTGCTGAAGAGAGACATTATGAAGGGGCTAGAGGTAATATATACATTCTACCTCATTGGTGAGTATTTAAGGACAGTGCAACTATGCAAATTAGACCCATATTCGCCACATCCAGTAAAAGGAAGAGGGAGTTATCACTAAATGAGTGTATGAACAAAAGTGTGAACTTAATCAAAATTTTTCCCTCTCAGGTTTAGAGAGATGTCAATGGGGGTGCTCTCGGATAAGAGAGGTGCTCCTACAAGTGTCAGTAAAGAGGGTTGATCGATTTCTACGGTGGGAACATCATACTCATAAGAATTCCAAGGTTTTTCGTCATTGCCAAGTGGATGGGAAAGTAGCATGCTTTTTTCAGGCATAGAAGACTCGGTCTCTCCAGTACTGGGGATGTTAGGTCTTGTCACTAAAAATTGCAAATTTCATAATGAAACTGTAAAAAGAGCAAAGGTTTCTCTATCTGTCAGGGCAACTTTGTCCCCATTGGTTTCCCCTGTCCTGTGACTGATGCCGAAGATGCTGTTGCAAGAGAGTTTGGAGAGGAGAATTAGTTGCGACAAAGAGGTACAACCAGAAACAAAAGACATCTTCATAAAGTGGAATAAACAATTACCTTAGTTAGCTTGTACCGCTATTCCGGGACAATTTACCTTGGCTGACTGGAAGGAAATCTTAAAACTTCTTGGGTCTACATACTGTGATGGCAGTATATATGCTTATGCTGCAGTTGTATTGTTGAGAAGAAGGCATCACGATGAAATCAGTCAGAAGATAATATTCACAAAAGGGAGGATAGCACCATTTAAGAGAACAATAACACCATGACTAAAATTACTTTCCTGCTGTATTAGTATTTGAATGTTAACCACTGTAAGATACAGTCCCAGGCTCATTGATGTGCAATGCTTTTTTTGGATACTGCATTGATAAAGATAAAGAAGAGTGTATTTGTACAAAACAGAGTGAAGGAAATATTGACTTTCTCCAACAGAGCAGAGTGGCGGCATTTACGAAGAAGAATTCATCCAGCTGATTTGCCTTCAGGAGGTTGTAACATGCATGAGATTTAGAAGAATCCAAGTGGTGGGAAGGTCCTGTTTTGGTGAAGATGGGAGAAGAAAAGTGGCCTCGTTTTGAAGGTGCCATGCAAGAAGATGAAGTCGATCATGGGAGAGATAAAGTAAATGTGACTTATGCTGCCCCTCTGGGGAGCCTCCTTGGTGTCTATAATATTCTTCTCCTATATAAAGATTGCCAGAATGGTCACTTGGAGGTTGCAGTTTACTATTAACAAAAGAAGAAATGAGAAAGAGATACTGGTTGGAGAGAGAGCCATGGATGAAATAAAGGCATCAGAATGGATACCCATTTGGTTTGTTCAAGAAGAGGTTTCCGGGAGAGAAGAGATTTCCAGCTGGAAGTCACTTTGCACGTTCACAGACTCTTAAGGAAATTTGTGAGTAAAAACAAAGACCATTGATAGAAAAGATAGTGAGGACATCAGATGCCCAATGGTACTACCAAGTAAACATCGTCTGGTGCAACTTCTAATTCATGAGGAACATGTTACAATGTTGAATAATTCCACGAGCCACAACTTTGTTCCAGAACCGAAGTGCTTTATTTGTTCAGTGCAGATATCGTCTAAACCTGCAGCTTTGCCAATTTTGCACATTGTACTACCAGTTGTCCCTTGTGTCCATCAAACTGCAAATTGAAAGACTTGGTGCTGGTCAATCCAAATGCCATTGAAGTGGCCAAATTTTGGGCCGAATCGGTGTGACATCTGTATGACATATATTGCTATAGACCTTTTATTTATATATATTTGTGTATATAGTTTGTTTCTTTTAAATGTAGTATTATTCTATTGTACTTCCGATTCGAATAAAGAAAGAATTTACAATGTTGCACATTGACACTCGCATGTTACTTTTGCACTTCCAAGAAAGATTTTCGGTTATACAAAGAGGAAGGAGCAGCCAGGCCATGCTCTCAAGATGTGTGAGATGTAAATGGCACGAAGCTAAGAAGACATATGCTAATTTTGGAACTCTGTCGGAAAACGGAATAAAAGATGCAGCGGTATTTGAGGTGACAGGTGTAGATATTTCTGGACCTTTGATAAATTTTTTTTGCTAGTGGCTTTTACGTCGCACCGACACCGATAGGTCTTATGGCGACGATGGGATAGGAAAGGCCTAGGAGTTGGAAGGAAGCGGCCGTGGCCTTAATTAAGGTACAGCTCCAGCATTTGCCTGGTGTGAAAATGGGAAACCACGGACAACCATTTTCAGGGCTGCCGATAGTGGGATTCGAACCTACTATCTCCCGGATGCAAGCTCACAGCCGTGCGCCTCAACGCGCACGGCCAACTCACCCGGTGGACCTTTGATACTGAAAGGAGGAAGAGGGGAATGGATTGTGCTTTTTACATTTGCCGTATATAGGGCAATGCACTTGGAACTAGTTAGCAGTTTCTTAATGAAAATATTTTTTCTGAGTTTCAGATGGTTAGTCGCTTGATGAGGAAGTCCAAAAGTTGTCTACAACGGCAATGGAACAAATTTCACTGGTACAGATAATTAGTTATGAACTGTCGACTACAACCACAAAGAAAGATAGTCCTCAATGCAGCCAACAAAGTGGAGGATTAACCATCCCACAGTAGGCAGGTGGATTGATTGGTGGCAACGTGTGATTTGGGTAGTAAAGATAATTTTGGGGTGTGTCCTTGGGAGTGCATAACTGTGTTACAAAGGGATGACGATCCTACGGTGTGAGTGTGAAGCCATGGTAAATTCCCATCCTATTACCTACTTGCCTGAGAAGCCTGAAGATCTCAACCAACTTTCACCTTCATGTACTTGGCAAGAGAATGTCTGCATGGGCATTCTAGATCTAGATCAACTGGATTCTGTGAAATTATCCAAGAGATTTTGATTTCTAGTACAGCTGCAGCAAGATTTTGAGAAGAGTACCGAAGTCAGTTGATTCAGAGGCAGAACAAGATGTGTAAAAACACTGCAGAAGACGATGTGGTGGTGGTTAGATCTGATGGGAAGAATTGGATCAACTGGCCTTTAACACGTGTGCTGGAAGTGTATTGTGGGAAAGAGATGGAGGACTCGTGAGTTTGAAAACATGGTCAGGTGATGTGATTCGTCCACACAGTGAACTGTGAAACTGCAAAGGAGGATGCCGACGATTGCCCCGTAGATTTCACTCTCAGGAACAGTCTGACTTATCAGACTCCTCAAAGGGAGTAGTGGTAACCACAAGTTGTCGACAAGTGAAAATGCCTAATAAATTAAGTTTATGAATTCCTTCAATGCTTAACTTCTTATTTATGGAGATTACTTCAGGTGAGTGACTATAATAATAATAATAATAATAATAAGAAGAAGAAGAAGAAGAAGAAGAAGAAGAATCATAATAATCGTATGGCCTCAGCTACCATGTGCAGACATTTCAATTTGATGCCATTTGGCTGTCTGCTCATCAATTTCGATGTTCCGTTTTACTCTAGGCCCCCACTAGATGGCAACCTTACTGGGAATCTCTTTCTAAAAATTTTTCTCATGTACACTATTTTAATAGGAGGATTAACAGATTTAACAGAAAGTCTTTATTCCTAGAGCACATAGCCTGTGAGAAACATTATTTCTACTTGAAGGGAATTTCCCATTTTTATAAATCACTTATATTGAATCAGTTCACATGAAACAATAGACATGTTGTCATAATATCAAGGAATACACACACATGGTGTGTAAACTCATTGATAGTAATTCCAAGGAGAAAACAAAACAGAATATTTACAACATATTGTTTTTCATATTTGTGGCTCCTTAAAAATACATTCAATTGTCAATATACCATTTTCATCATAAGATTTTGTTATTTATATCACTGTCCTGAATTTATTAATGTCTTCATTTTCAGGCTATGATTTCCTACCTTTCAGACGGCCAATGGTAGGATTATTCTCCTCCTACATTAAATTCATTGGCCGCTCTTCCCATTATTTTAATGATATGGGATTGTTTTTAAAAGAAATAAGTTTCATAATGATAGATCCGTATTGAACTGTGATTACAATAGAGTAAAATAATATATTATTATTGGTCCACCTTTTCAATACAAAATGAAAATTACATAGGGACTAGTTTCGACCTAGTAATAGGTCATCATCAGCCTGAAGTAAGTCAAAGATCGAAGAAAACATAAACAATGTAAACACAAGTACAGTCTCTTTAAAGGTACATACCAAGTGGGAAGTTGAGTAGAGATATATTAAAAATAATAACTCATCCAAATTGACGAAGCACTGAGCGGAATTTATGTAAAGTTCGGTGCGCCGTATATTATAAAAGACCACTGTGCACTAAATGATGCAATAAAGAAGAATAGTAGGTTGAATGCTGGCTTCTTCTTAGCTGTTGTATAATCGAAGACGATTACGTCGTGTTTTATAAGGTATTGATAGACGTCAAAATACATGGATGTTGGAAGGCTCTTCAGTTTTTTTGAACATGGCAATAGTTGCGTGTGGAGGCTTAGGAAACCAGAGAAGCGTTATATTATGTTAAAAAATAGAGATCCTTAAAAAAGTCCCGTGCGTTGCATAAATTGTGGAAATGGAAATTGAAAAAACTTGGTTCTTAAGCGATAATGTTGTTCATTCAGAGATCGATTGAAAATAAAGAATCGTAACATAGTCTTCTCAAGATGTTCATAAACCAGAAATAATAGACGATGCGAAGTATGATGCTAGGAGAAAGCTCTTCTGCTTCTGGAATCTTGAAGGACGATGGATGTTTCACGAGGTGGAGCAACATATATGGAGTTAAATAAAGGTGGAAATAAATTCGCAGTTCAATGCGGACCATAAATTTGATTCTGAATAAAAGACAGTAAGATTTTTTTATGTCAAAAGGAAAACTCAAGCGTGATGTGATGAGCTGAAGAGAGAAACGGAGGTAGGAAAGGATCAAAGGAAATTTTGAGGAGGTGAGGGAAGAAAAATGAAGGCAGGAGAAGAATATATAATTTTTTTATTTTTTATTTTATTTATTTTTTTTTTAGCTGAAGAGAGAAACGGAGGTAGGTAAGGATCAAAGGAAATTTTTTTTTTTTTTTTTTTAGTTGAAGAGTGAAACGGAGGTAGGTAAGGATCAACGGAATTTTTTATATCTGAAGAGAGAAACGAAGGTAGGTAAGGATCAAAGGATTTTTTTATTTAGCTGTAGAGAGAAACGAAGGTAGGTAAGGATCAAAGGATTTTTTTTGAGGTGAAGGAAGGAAAATAAAGGTCTGAGATTTTTTTTTTTTTGGAGGTGAAGGAAGGAAAATAAAGGTCTGAGATTTTTTTAATTTTTTTTTTTAAATTTTTTTTTTAATTTTTTTATTTATTTATTTTTTTTTTTGGAGGTGAAGGAAGGAAAATAAAGGTCTGAGATTTTTTTTAAGGTGGGGCTGAGGGATGTGGGAATATGGAAGAATGATTAAGAAAAGTGCTAAAAACAGAATGAACAATCGGACCTTTAATATTAGATTTTGATTGTCTGAAAAGTTGAATAAGCAGGTCAAAAAGAATGTTTGATTTTTCGGAAATGTCATTGAGATTGAAATTGGGATTGAAATATTGGTCTAAATTTATAAAGCAATTCTCTGTTATGTTAAGGAGGGGTCCTTTATTCATAATTTTGAGAATTGTCATATCTTGTTTAATGTCAGTAAATTTATGATTACAATCATTCATGTGCTGACCAACTGCAGAAAATTTATTGTGTTTTTGGGCATTGACATGTTCAAGGTATCGTATTTTAAAGTTTCTTCCTGTTTGTCCGATATAAGAAGAATTGCAGCTGTTGCATTTGAACCTATATACACCAGATTTTGAAAAAGGGTCAGTTCTATTAATAGATGATGAGTTGTGTAAGACATTAGCGTTATTATTGTTGGTTTTGAAGGAGATTTTAACATCATGTTTTTTAAAAACGTTAGTGACCTTGTAAATATCTTTATTGAACGTGAAGGTAGAAAATGAAGAAATTTTTGGTTTTTCTTTTTTCAGAGTGGTTAAAGGACGATGTTTGTATTTATTGATAATACTTTCAATGAAAGAACTATTGTAACCATTGAGTTTTGCGATCATACGGATATTGTTCAATTCTTTTTTAAGATCACATTCTGACATTGGGACCGTATAGGCTCGATGAACCATACTATTATAAGCAGCTCTTTTATGGATTTGTGGATGATAGGAAACTTGATGAATAGTGGAAGATGTTTGGGTAGGCTTTCTGAAGATGTTGAATTTTAAGGAATATAGATGCCTAATGATGGGTAAGTCTAAAAAATGTATTCTTTGTTCAGATTCAGATTCCAGTACGCTTTAATTCCACTTTATATTCCAGTCTTGTGTTCACGTTTAGCAAATTTTTACCAACAGCTGTTGGACCAAAATATTTACAATAATTTTAGCAAGAAGTTCACACTGAACTACATTTATTGCACCTGTTTTCTTGTGTTTCTTATCCAGTAACTGCATTTATTGCGCTTCGTTCCTTGTCCTCCTTATCAGGTAACTGCAGGGTTTCAAAACATCCCAGATTTTATGGCACAGTCCCATATTCATGCTAAATGTCCCACGTCCCAAACGGTTCTTATCCGGGATGGTTGTTGTCCCATATTTTTGAGCGTTTTGTAACTCAAGAGAAATTAGTCAGTTTTTACATCTCTGGTATATTTCTTTCAAAAATCTCTCTTTTCTTCTTTCTGTCCGATGTTTTCATTGCAAAGAGGACTTACTCTGGTATATTTTCCGCAAAGACCGAAGAAACTCCTTGGTTCATTGCTTACAGTTTTGGCGAGTTTTGGGTGGATATAATGGGTGATAATGAACAACTACCGTCAGTGTCACATGCACCGTGCTCTTTCCATTTGCAAGATTTTTTACTCTAGCAAAAGAGATATCCTTCTATGATATTAGTGCCCTTATTTGTAAGTTAAACATACAGAATGCGCTTTTTTAAATTGGCTTAATGCCGCACTGACACAAATCGATCTTACGGCGATGATGCAACAGGACAGACCTAGGTCTGGGCAGGAAATTGCCGAGGCCTTAATTAAGGTTCAGCCCCAGCATTTGGCTGGTGTGAAAATGGGAAACCACAAAATACCATATTCAGGGGCTGCCAACAGTGGGGCTTGAACCCACTATCTCCCGGGTGCAAGCTCATAGATGCGCGCCCCTAACAGATGGCTAACTCGCCCAGTGGAATGATGTTGATATAGATAAAATATATGATGGGTTATAAGACCCTGTTTATCAGTGATACAAGCAGATAGTAATTTGCCTGTAAGTGAAAAGTGGATATAAATATCCCAAAGTGTAGGGGCATATGAAGTAACAAACTTTGTGAAAATGGTTTCTTCTTGTTTAAACATGCTTCAAATTCTTTTATCCGGAGGGTTATTTTCACATATGAATGCAAAATGTTCAGATATGCAAGAAAAAAGTTCTGTGTAAATTTTTCTTTAGTTTTATGCTATGATTATTTAATACAATCGGTTCAAAAATAGGCTGAATGGCATAGTATCGGCATGGAAAATAAATGTTAGCTTCAGTATGTGTATTATAATTTATTAATAAACTGCTCTGTGATGGCATTTCATTTCTGTAAAATTAGAAGTTCGCTAGTTGTTGATTACGTCATGCACTGGTTTCCTCGAAAACACACCTGTCCCTAATTTATTTTCAGGAATCTGGCAACTCTGGGTAACGTGACTTTGAAAACAGAATCGTATGTTCCTTTAAAATGGAGATAAAAGCGGACTGGAATTCCACACTGTCTTCTGCTATGTTGAGCATCAAACTATCCGGAAGTCACTGAAGTGTTATCTACATGGCACATGCACGACCTTGATCGGTGACACTGAGTGGCTGCTCCAGGCACTCGAGTTTACGCTGTGCTTCCGCTCTATATCATCATTCACCGCAAATGGAGAGTGGAAGCTCATAGGCAGGGACACGCCCAGACACTCAGCGAGCACACGCTCACTCGCTTAGTCTTATTTTTATTCACACCACCCAATATCACGGTGGGAAAAGTGGTGGTCAACAATTTTGCCCTTAACTTGTTTTTATATTCACTATAAGGTGGCTTTTCATTTCAATGGAATATTCAACCATCTCGTTATTCACATGAGCCCTGTAAATTCTTCACCTTAACAGGGAATAAGAATAGTACTCCTCTAGATTTACCAGTATCTAACTGTGCAATCTCAGAAGCAAAGGTGTAGTATTGTGACAGTTATGTCTTACCTTGAAGCATTGCAGTTATAGTTATTATAATTCTGGTTATTTCAAAGTTCCGACAGTTGGAACTCCATCTTACCGATGAATAGAAGTTGTACTGCTACCTTGATGAGTAACACTCAGGCCGCTGGATTGGACTCAGTAATGAGAACAACCTGGTGGTGTTTACATATCCTTCTAGGCTGCATAACATTTTTGTTGTTGGGACATATTTAAGGCATTCTTTAAGTACCACTACTGGGTATTTACAATTACAAGCACACTAATTTCACGAACTCCCCCAACTGCTCCATCTAGGAGTGCCGTCAGAATTGCAAGCAAGCAGTGACCATCATGAGCAAGGCATAGATTGTTCAATCAATCAATCAATCAATCAATCAATCAATCAATCAATCAATCAATCAATCAATCAATCAATCAATACTGATCTGCATTTAGGGCAGTCGTCCAGGTGGCAGATTCCCTATCTGTTGCTTTCCTAGCCTTTTCCGAAATGATTTCAAAGAAATTAGAAATGTATTGAACATCTCCCTTGGTAAGTTATTCCACTCCCTAACTCCCCTTCTTATAAATGAATATTTGCCCCAGTTTGTCCTCTTGAATTCCAACTTTATCTTCATATTGTGATCTTTCCTACTTTTATAAATGCCATTCAAACTTATTCGTCTACTAATGTCATTCCACGCCACCTCTCCGCTGACAGTTCGGAACATACCACTTAATGTAGGATGTTAAAAGGTTTGTTTTTTTCCACCTATTCAATATATATAAATTTTATAAATTAGGAATTTATTGTAGATTCCACTTGAGACATGTTTCGCCCTTCATTGAGGGCATCATCAGTCAAAATATCACCTCAAGGTAAAAAATCAGGTAACTGGTTAGTAGTAGACATGTACAAATTAATACATATTATTAACAACATATAAAAATTAAGTATGGGAAAAATTTGCACAAAAGTGATGGTTGAACATGTAGGTTTAGATGAAAAGTCAGCACCAATGCCTAAAAATAACAAAGTAGAGTTCTGCAGTGGTGCTCTGGAGAAACAGTTGACGCAATCATATGAAAATAAAAAGTTTAAAAAATATTTACAATAAAACAATTAAGGGAGAAAAGGTGTAGTGTTTGGCATCAATGTTAGTAACCAAAAATTGATGTCAAAGGTTGGTAACTATACAGTATTTACATAGTTCAATTGAACAGTTGAGATAAAGTTTTTTAAAAATATTTACATTTAACATTCAGCGTAAATGTTTGTAATAAAAACTAATGTTAATGATTGGTAACTATATAGTAATTACATTATCTAATTGAAAGTTGAGAATTTACAATTATATACATATTTACACAAGAGCAGCTGGTGCGCAAGGATAAAAAATTTTAGTACCAAGTGCGTCCTGATGTTTTAGAGGTTGGAAGAAAGAATTAGCATTGACATTTCAGAAATATGTAGAGCAGATTATTTTAGTTAAAAATCACCGGGGGTAGGGGAAATTTTTATAGCCAAATGAGGTTTTATAGGCATCAAGCTGAAAGTTTTCCAGTTGAAGCGCCGAGATCGGGACGGAGACTGGTCAGTGTGGCTGGAGATTCATGGGTAATCCGTGCGTTTGAACGACAACAATGGTGACAGTTAAAGTGGGTAATTGATAATTAGGAAAAATGTTGTGGGTTGAAACTTCTGCTTATTCTTTTAGTTGACTTCTGTAGCATCGATTGTGATGTGGAGACATCGGTGTGAAATGCCGGTGAGACAAAATGATATTGTTCCGTGGAATAAAATAAGGCGGACTACGGGATGAAGTTGTTGGTCTTTACTGGTCTGGTGAGATAGAATAGAGTTGCTTGTGTTGTGGACTGCTGTGGAGAGATTAGAAAGTATACGGCCACTGCAGAGTCAGAGCGTTAAAGCTGAGGTGAGGCATCTTCTTATTCTGACTGCGAAGAGGAGCCGTAGTGGCCCGCCATATTTGTGCCGATGTGCACTGGGTTCCGGCGAGTTGTTGAAAGTTGTATTGTAAGAAGTGGAAGTTATCTGATGTGTCGCTGAGAGGTGATTGTTGATGAGTATTGGTGGACTAAGAAGGAGGCTCAGTCGGTAATACGCACATGCGGTTAGCAATGGCGGCGGGAGGAGCCGTGGCCGTGGCCGTATACTTTCTAATCTCTCCACAGCAGTCCACAACACAAGCAACTCTATTCTATCTCACCAGACCAGTAAAGACCAACAACTTCATCCCGTAGTCCGCCTTATTTTATTCCACGGAACAATATCATTTTGTCTCACCGGCATTTCACACCGATGTCTCCACATCACAATCGATGCTACAGAAGTCAACTAAAAGAATAAGCAGAAGTTTCAACCCACAACATTTTTCCTAATTATCAATTACCCACTTTAACTGTCACCATTGTTGTCGTTCAAACGCACGGATTACCCATGAATCTCCAGCCACACTGACCAGTCTCCGTCCCGATCTCGGCGCTTCAACTGGAAAACTTTCAGCTTGATGCCTATAAAACCTCATTTGGCTATAAAAATTTCCCCTACCCCCGGTGATTTTTAACTAAAATAATCTGCTCTACATATTTCTGAAATGTCAATGCTAATTCTTTCTTCCAACCTCTAAAGCATCAGGACGCACTTGGTACTAAAATTTTTTATCCTTGCGCACCAGCTGCTCTTGTGTAAATATGTATATAATTGTAAATTCTCAACTTTCAATTAGATAATGTAATTACTATATAGTTACCAATCATTAACATTAGTTTTTATTACAAACATTTACGCTGAATGTTAAATGTAAATATTTTTAAAAAACTTTATCTCAACTGTTCAATTGAACTATGTAAATACTGTATAGTTACCAACCTTTGACATCAATTTTTGGTTACTAACATTGACGCCAAACACTACACCTTTTCTCCCTTAATTGTTTTATTGATCCTGGCTCAGTCCGGTGGTATTTGAAGGTGCTCAAATACGACAGCACCGTGTCGGTAGATTTACTGGCACGTTAAAGAACTCCTGCGGGACTAAATTCCGGCACCTCGGCGTCTCCGAAGACCTTAAAAAGTAGTTAGTGGGACGTAAAGCAAATAGCATTATTATTATTATTAATTGTTTTATTGTAAATATTTTTTAAACTTTTTATTTTCATATGATTGCGTCAACTGTTTCTCCAGAGCACCACTGCAGAACTCTACTATGTTATTTTTAGGCATTGGTGCTGACTTTTCATCTAAACCTACATGTTCAACCATCACTTTTGTGCAAATTTTTCCCATACTTAATTTTTATATGTTGTTAATAATATGTATTAATTTGTACATGTCTACTACTAACCAGTTACCTGATTTTTTACCTTGAGGTGATATTTTGACTGATGATGCCCTCAATGAAGGGCGAAACATGTCTCAAGTGGAATCTACAATAAATTCCTAATTTATAAAATTTATATGTATTGAATAGGTGGAAAAAAACAAACCTTTTAACATCCTACATTCAGTATCTTCAATACGGATAACAATGATTTTTATCACTTGCAACATACCACTTAGTCGAGCAGCTCTTCTTCTTTCTCTCAATTCTTCCCAACCCAAACATTGCAACATTTTTGTAACATTACTCTTTTGTCGGAGTAGAGGAGTATAAAGTGACTTCCATGACTGTTGGATGTTCTGCTCGTTTTTCATGAATACATTTCATAAAAACTCAACAGAATGGTTCATAGTAAGGTTAATGTAGCTCTGACCTTAGAGACAGCTGCACAAACTTTAAAATCAGTACGTAAAAAATTTCATAAATAAATTACGGATACCAATAAAAAGGAGAATATAAATAAAGTGGAAGCAGATGGAACACAGCATGAGAAATTGTACAAAAACAACTAAAATCTTGAAAACATCACAATAAAAATTTCCCTCCATGATCACACAGGCCCTTTATATAATGAATTGGAAAAACCAATTATCAAAGTTGGCCATCAATGTTATGAAATCTATTCAATCAGGAGGAAAGGTCAGTAAAAATCAATGATTAGCAAACTCCCCATACACATATTAATATAAATCTGTTGGTGATAAAGAGGATAATATAGAATAATAAACACTGCAATAATGAACTTGATCCTCTCATAAAGGTAGGCAAAAAGGACCCAACCAGTCACAATTAGCTATTACTTCATGAACAGTAACCTAAATATCGCAATAGTAGTTTCACCAAATGAAGAAAAGTCCGTAGCACTGATAGGATCCCTAATCAACTCCAGGATTCAGGTACGGATATCCCAAACTCACTGGGAATCTTACTGGGGCCCTGTAGGTAAGATGAAAATGCTCATTCTCTACAGAATAGGGTCTGCTCAGTTAATTTACACTAAAAATTATCAGTGTTGTGTAGCCAACCATTAAACAATGCATGGGGGAAAATAAAGAATACTAGGTTCCAATATCAAAAACTATCCACTGTTTCCAATAACAATGAATGACATCCAGCATGCCATCACCACTTATCAGATAGCCATTGGCAGCCACAACATACTGAACACCTACCAGACTAACACCCATGAAAATGGAACAAAATGAAACATATGACGAAGTACATTTTCGAAGTTGGTGAGTTTCTACCCCTTGTTAGGCACTAAACAATATTCCAGGTGAAACACTTTGCAACTAATAGCTCTGAAATGTTTTAAATATCACTTAAATTCTGATCACTATTAAGTAATCAGGAATGATACTTACGAAGGATGTACTTTCTGTGCCTTCAAGCCGAACAGGTTCCTCCTTGATCTCTATTTTCTTGCCCATTTCACACTGTAACAGAAGTCATTACATGAAAATGAGCCAAAAATTACTTCCACTGACATTTTACTGAAAGAAAGGTACTGGAAAGGTATATTTATATTATCATCATTAGGGTCATAGTTTATTGACCACTGAAGTAGCAGGCAGCCCCGTAGCTCTCCATTATTTTAAATACATTTATCACAGTCACGTAGCCTTTAGTCTTCCATGGAAATCAAATCACAGGTACAAGGCTTTTATTCCAAACATCCCAAATGCACTGGCTGAGACTGATTGTTAGCAGTACTTATTTTTGAAAATGGAGAATTTTAGCAGTTCAGCAACCCCTATTTGCTAACACTGCAGGACCACGCAGTTGGTCTGCCTCTGCTGAGCAGTCTTGGAGGGGCATGCCAATTCAACTGATGAGCCCAAGTGGCACGTCTGGGTGAAACTCTCCATATGCACATGGCCTAACCACCCAAAGCTGGTTCTATTCCTGAGGTTTTAAATTCTCTCCAACTCAATTGTGACTGGCATTAGGAAAAGGGGCCTGTCTTTATATTGAAAACTCCCCATCTCTCTTGTTAATGGCAACTGGCAAGTGAGTTAGACATTATGGTACAAGCCCATGAACTCTATTCCGACTGGTGGTAGGAGATGTGGCCTGCCATTATCAACAAAACTCCGCAACGCCCACCTTACATTGGAAACAGTGTATAGGGTCCTCCGCATTTTGTTTCTCACATAGCGCTAAGGGACAAACAATTTAAAATAACCTTACTTACTGCGTGTACAGTAATTTACACAGAAATCCATATAAATGTAGAATACTGTAGCGAAGCATAGGTACGTTAGCTAGTTTGAAATATGTCTTCAAGGAATGCTTGGGATTATGAAACCACATGTGTAATTGTACACCACATGCAATTTTTTGGAGCTACTTGTTTCCATATTTTGTCATTAATATCACTGTTTCATTCCATTTTTTTTGGATTTTATGTTTAATGGGTAACGTGTATTATTATCAAGACAATCCTTTATTAACCTGAAACCAGAGAGTGGTGAGGGAATCCCTAAATTCTGGATTTTGTCACACTGCACAATTATTTTGCACCCATGTCTCTCCTTCTAGGCATTCCAAGTTTCTTATCTTCTGCATCACTCCATGACTGTTGGATGTTGGTGAAGGTTTGTTGTTTTGTTTGTGGTGCATTGTTGTCATCCTTGCAGTTCAGTCAGATTTTCCCTCACCTAGCCGTTTGTTACATTAGTACTTTGGGAATTGTTGAATTGTTGAACAGTGTAAATATAGAGTATTGACTATATTCGAAAATACTGAAGTATGGTTGTCGAGAATGCACAGAAACTGCTACAATTAATAGATCAAGTGGAAAATTAGATGAACAGGAAGGAAGAAGCGCGTGAGGATACAGATTATGCAATTGACATTTGCTGTTATAAAGCTGAACGAATTAAACAAAGTTTTCCGGCATTGAAACTGAACCTGTTGTTACAAATTCTGACCAAGCGGTACAAAACAGACCCTCTACACAGGGAAATATGAAGGAACCACATGGGAAGTACACTGCAGAAACACAACACATAATACTACAATAATAATTATACATATATTATAGTGGTTCTCCTTTTCAATACTATATTATGCAATGTTTATATTACATTTAAGCCTTGTTTGGAACTAGTTTTGGCCTTGGCTGGCCATCATCAGCAATAATATAAAACAGTACTAATACATCTAATGACTAAAACAAATGCATAAACATGACATTAAAAGGTAATAAAAGGTTGAACTATGTGCAAAACACGTAAAATATGAAATTAAAATAAGATTCTCAATTCCTTGGATGCACTGCATCACGTTAAAGTGTTAGCACTTTTTGTTAAAATATCTTGAAAAGTGCTAATGGAGATTATCAAAAATGGCACACAATGATATAATTAATGGCTGGTAGTTCATAGAATGCAGTTGGTGGAAATTCGCAATTCAATGTTGTGTCCATGAAGTTGACCTACATAAATGATGATCAAAATTAATGAACTAAAAGGAGAGAGAGAGAGCAAATCAAATGGCATAAGTTAGATGAGACTTACCTTACATTACAGCATGTGGTGTGTGGCCTATGGTGTGCCTCACTAGTGGGGTGGAGTAGAGATAGGATCACGAGATTCAAAGGGAACACAGAAAAAGAAAGAGCAAGCCAAGGAGAGAGGAGAGGACTAGGAAAGGAAGGGAGGGGGAAAGGGATGGGGTTTAAGGCAGGGACGAAGGATGTGGGAAAACAGGTGGCTGATGAGGGAAGTTGCTGTGAATAGAATAACTTGAATTATGAATTTTAGGTTTGATGTTTCCAAAAATACGAATTAGAAATTCGAATAGGATATTCTGCTTTTCAGAAATGTCATTAAGTTTATAATTTGGGTTAAAATATTATAATAATCATAATTTTGTGTGGCTATTCTAGCCGAGTGCAGCCCTTGTAAGGCAGACCTTCCAAGGAGGGTGGGCGGCATCTGCCATGTGTAGGTAACTGCGTGTTATTGTGGTGGAGGATAGTGTTATGTATGGTGTGTGAGTTGCAAGAATATTGCAGACAGCACAAACACCCGGCCCCTGGGCCACTGGAATTAACCAATGGAGATTTATATACCCGACCCGGCCAGGAATCAAACATGCGACCCTCTGAATCGAAGGCCAGTACGTTGACCATTTAGCCAATGAGTCGGACGGTTAAAATATTCATATATGTGTATGAAGCAGCTTTCTGTAATGTTAAGGAGGGGTCTTTTGATCAAGACTTTGAGAATTTCCATATCTCGTTTTAGTCTGTGAATTTGTGATTATAGTCGTGCATATGCTGTCCCACAGCCAAAAATCTATTGTATTTAAGGGCATTAACATGTTCTGAGCATCTTATATTAAAGCTCCTTCCAGTCTGTCCAAGGTAAGAAAAATAACAACAGTACTATGCAGAGGTTTCTTGTGAGACATCTACCACATGCCAGATGGAAAGGACGAAATGAAAATTCCACAAAGGAAGCATGGTCTTTATTATCTCAGCAGACACTACAAAGCTAATACCTATCTCAAAAGGGCAGATGCATAGAAGAGTCATCCATGAAAGAGATGTTTGTGATACTGATTAAACAATGTAGAATTCACTACATTTGTAATTAAAATAGTGCAATAATTGTTATGAAAATAAATACAGAAAGCTTTAATTAACCAATTAGATCTGGAAATGTACTACAAAGGTTACATTCCATTTATTTCATGCATGAGGTAAGTTCTTACCATGTGCCCACTTCTGTCCCTAGTGAACTGATTCCCTGTGCCAGCTTTAATGAAATTATATATATTAAGTTAGTAAATTCCATATAATGCTTTTCAGTCATTCTGAATTTCCAATAACACTATGATCTTATGATTTTCTTGCATTCAGCTTATGCTTCTCCTTATCATGTCTGCCCTTCTTTCTCTTGGGGGCTGTGTTTAATATGTATCTGTCTTCCCACTGTTATTGTATACTATCTTCTTGAGTTTATGTGTGTACATTGCCTTTTGTTTACTGGAAATATACTGTTAATAGGGATTGATGTGTCTGTGATGGTGGGCATAAATTTATTTCCTTAGTTGTGGGAAATGTTGGAATTTTTTTCAGGATTCAGATATTGTGAGCTTCTCATTGTTATATTATTCAAATAAATATTTTTCTACTAAATAACATTTCTATTTATTTGTTCCTTTTTCTTGATTTCAGCGACTTGGGAGCTTACTAAGGATTCTCCATTTTAATATTCATCAGATTCTAACCATGAGTTGTGAATTATGTTAAAATCCAACTGTCTTAAATTATATTTCATCAAGGGATGACTTATCATTATCTTCATTTAAAGGAAATTCATTATTTTCCTTCTACTTATCAACTTATCATGAATCATGTCATGTTTTACCATTTCAAATGTACTATTCAAGTTATTTTAATTTATAAAATCTATTGTTAATGGTAATGACTGATTTCAAATCTTACATTCACACAAAGGTACAGAACTTCTTACAATTCATTTTGTATTCATGTTTACACCCTCTTTATACTCCAGAGAATGGGCCTTTATTCACCATCACTTCAGTTAGGTATTTCTTGAGTTTGGTTAGCTTCAAAAGGTATGTCTGTTACATGATGTTCCTTGTACTAGTGAGTTTTCTTGCTTTTCATGTTTATCATGTGATGAATTTCTTATGTTTTGATGGGCTCTGTTTTGCTTGACCTGCCTTATACTGACTCTAAATATATTGTTCACACACAGAAGCAGTTAGGGATAACATCATAGCCCCGATGAGTGCTGATGTCTGCCCTCCTTACCAAGGTGAGAAGCACAAACCAGCCTGTTGGGGCTGAAAAGAGAGGGATGTAGAATCGGAGTTGACAAGGAGCAAGCCCGTGGCAAAGTCCGCCACTGTAGCGTAGTGGTTAGTGTTATTAGCTGCCGTCCTTGGGGACCTGGGTTCGATTCCCGGTATTGCCAGAAATTTAAGAATGGCAGGAGGGCTGGTACATGCTGCTCACCTCCAATGGGGGTGTGCCTGAAAAGAGCTGCACCACCTCGGGATGAAGATACAAGTTTATTTTACTTCAGTGTATGAAAATGTGGAAATTGCTGTCATCCTTTTGTGTTTTTGTATTCATTTTCATCTCCTCTTTGTGTTGCATCCTCTTTCCACACTGGATTGTCATTATGTTCATCCTATTATGACTTTGCTTTCATGTGATACTTGTTTGTTCCTCTCCAATAACTATTTCAGCTTTTGTGTTTGTCCTGTGATTCTAAAACATCTACCTCCTCTATTTTATCTTTATCTTTTCTGCCTATTTATCTTGCTTCCTGCTTTAAGACTGAAAATCTATCAAGGTGCCCTCCTTCATGCTGAAGCTGGGAAGGAGAACTCGTCAGGGACTGAGAAGATATCGATGTAGAAGAAGTGGGATTGATAAACTCTCCTATCATGTGTTCCCCTGTCTCCCTCTCTGGCTTTGTGAGTTGATTTGACAATTGTTTGTTCATTTCCAATGCTTATCCCTCCATCTCTTGATTGCTACAGATTAGATTCAAGACAAACCATCAAGTGACCGCTCCCACTATCCCTGTAGACTCCCAAGCAGCCTTAACTGTCATCCAAACAGACACAGAATGCATCTGCTTGCTCTTGCAATCAGAAATAAAACCATTCATGTAAATAACCTCAATAACATTCACTGGCACAAAGGGCAAAAGAAACTTTGGGGGAATGAAAGAGCAGACCTCAAAGCTAAACCTGCACCCAGCTACCTGCACATTATTTCTTATAGCACAATACCAATGAAAAGATGTAGGAAGTTACTGAAACAATAAAAATCCATAGCCTGTTGCCAGTCCTTCAACTGGTTCATGAACAAAATGAATGATGCTGGCATCTAGCGGCGAGGATAGGAACTGTGCCAGCTGCAAAAGCCTGTTGCCCTCCCCTGGGGCAATTATTAATGACTGACAGATGCAATGAAATGATATTGGAGTGAAAGATTACAGGAAAGGCCAGAGTACTGAGAAAAGAGCTTGTCCAAAAACAAAAATCTCAAAATCTTACATGGATTGACTGGGATTTGTACCACAGAACCCAGCTGTGAGAGGCCAGCAAGCTGCTGCCTGAACCATGGAGGCTTTTACTGAAAAAATATTACACCACATCTGGACTGAAACATTTATCAACTCACAGAATGCTTCCCACACTAAACTACTCATTCCAAGTATCTCCCACAGACATTCTGTGTATTTCGTGCCTAATTGCGTCCACATGCAATTCTTTATAAACCAAGGCTGCTTTAGATCACTCCTTCACAGAATAAACATAATTACTTCACCAGTGTGTGACAGCCCAAAGAAAACAAGACAAATGTCACACCACATCATGAAAGAATGAACCCTCTTTGAAAGGGAATAATCTACTCTACCATAGTCTCTTCGCCTATCTCATAAGTAAACATCACATCAAAACTCCCAGCATTTCACGCTTCACCATATCCATCTTCTGTAAGATTAAAAAATAATATGACTGCACTGTAATACCCAACTCTGTAAATACCACTGGTATATCAACACATGGTATCTTTTTCATGTGCTAAATTAAATAGTAAAAAAGACCTGTCATGTTTTCCATCACCTGCCAATATAACATTATTACAATACTAAACTATTAACAATATCACATTTACAATATAGCAGGTCATGGTTTCTGGAAAGAAAATTCACTGTCAAGTTGTTATCATTATCAAAGGGTAGAGAAAGGTCCACCACCTATTCAATACCATTAGATTAATATTATATAATTGGTACTTGTTTCATTGCTACATTAGGTCATCTTCAGCCTTAATCAAATTGGAAATACATGCATACATATAACCACCAATAAAAAATTGCATATTGGTATGTCTTAAGTAAAACCTAAATACATGCACACATATAACCACCAATAAAAAATTGCATATTGGTATGTCTTAAGTAAAACCTAAATCTACACAGTGATGAATTGTCTGACTACACATTTAAAACTGAAACTAAAATAACACATTAGAACTGTGATGATGATGCTTGTTGTTTTACGGGGCCTAACATCTAGGTAACTGGCCCCTGATGGTAAGAAATGAAATGACAAATTAAATGTTTTAAATCATCCACTTACCAAAATAAAAAATGGCATGAAAAATGAATGGATTGATATGAATTTCAAACAATCAGTGGATCCTACCCGAAAACTACCATAAAAAATATTATTACTGACCAAGAGACCATTTCTAAAGCTAAATCCTGAATCAAGGATGCTTGTTGTCTAAAGAGGTCCAAAATACAGGTCAGCAGCCCCATATAATGGTACTTATCGCTAGTAAAGGAGAACAGTGGTATTTGACTTGTTGGGGTACTAATCAAAAGTAGCGTACACTCACGGTGTTCCACACATAATAGTACTCCTCACAAGTGTTGGATGTCAAACAGACCTATCGTGTTTCTCACATAATGGCGCCACACCACAGTATCTGGAAACCCACAGTGTCCCTCTCTCTGCTGCTACTAATCACAAACCTATTTTGTACCTAATATACTGTAGTGGTACTACTCGCAAGTACAGGCAACCCATGGTGTTCCCGTGTGATGGTACTAATCAAAAGTAGTTCCATGGTTCTAATACAATCTTCCCTTGGTCACCCCTTTAGGTCGCCTCTCACGATAGGCAGGCGATATCATGGGTGTATTCTTTGTCTGCATCCCCCACCAACAGGGTGTAGGTAGAGAAAAAGGAAGAAATAAGAAGTGATTTGTCACTTTGAAAAATGAAGTAACAGATGAAGAAAGGCAAGGGCCATGAAGGGTGTGAAAATGAAAGACTCTCTAGGCCTCGAATGCTCTAATACCATTGGGGTCGGAAAAGAAAAAGAGTTGACCAAGGGAGATCGGACAGGATAGATGAAAGTGGGGAGCCTGGCACAAGAAAGTGGAAGCAATGCCAGATTCAGCGAAGGGCCCCATGGTCGCCAACCCACGCTCCCAAGTTGAGAGCCCCTTGGGCCCCTTTTAGTTGCCTCTTACAACAGGCCAGGGGATACTGAGGGTGTATTCTACATGTGCGTCCCCTACCAGTAGGGGGTCATTAAAACTGTTGTGAATCGTGTGGGACTAGGGCCAATGGCCTTATAATAACCATGTATTCTTGAGTCTTGATCTTGGAGCTGATATTCATTTTCTGTATAGTGGACCCATTTGATCTACAAATTATGCTCTGTTGAATAGAATACATGAGTAACAATTTATATATATTTTTTTTATTTCCTCATAACACTTGCTTTATGTCACATGGACACAGATATGTCTTATGGCAAGGATAGAATAGGAAAGACCTAGGACTGGGAAGAAAGCGGCTGTGGCCTTAATTAACGTACAGCCCCAGTATTTGCCTGGTGTGAAAATGAGAAACCATGGAAAACCATCTTGAGGGCTGCCGACAGTGGGGTTCGAACCCACTATCTCCCACACGCAAGCTCACGGCTGTGCACCCCTAACCACATGGCCAACTCACATGGTAAAAAGTTTATATATATAGCTTTGAAAGGGACATTCACAACCTCAACAAATGGACTTTCCATCAGATATACTGATGTATTGTTGTAATTCGGTGGGAAGTGAATACCCCATGCTCCTAGTAATTTATGTGCACTCAGCACTGACACCAACACCAGACTGGCCGCCAAGAGGGAGGCATCTCTATCTTTAATAATATTAATATAATGTTATCACTATTTACCCTTGTCAATACAGACAATAATGAAATTTGTAACCTATAAGTTGTTATCATTATTGATTTCATGTCATGCAATTTAGCTTTATGGATTTCAAAACACTAAGATGACAGAAATTGTTCCTGCAAGAGGCTGATGTATTTGTGCACCTTTAATATCATCATAGTGATAAAGGATTTAATATGACAACTTGAAAGCAAGGCAAGCCCTCCACAGCCTGAGCCACTCAGACTGCCATTATTCCTGACAAGAGTTGAAGAGAAACCCACTTCCCCCTCAAAACCTAATGAATGAATTCAGCTTTCCAACATGCTGTGCAAAATAATAGTCTCATACTTGTAAATTCTGCATTTATGTAATACCGGTAATTAAAAAATATCTAGTCAAATTGAGATCTGTATAAAAACATATATATGCCTTAAGAATAGACAGCAAGATACTCACATATTTCCTGATCAACAGATAAAAGTAGAATTATGTAACCATCAAACTCAAACAACAGCTAAGGGTTTAATTGTAATCAATCGCTATTAAGTTATCTGGAATGATACTTACGCATAAAGTATTTGATGTTTCCTCAAAGCAGATTGGTTCCTCTTTAATTTTTACTTCCAAGTCCATTTTATATAGTGTGAGATGGTATAGATCGTTATGGGATGTAGATTACTTCCACCGACCTTGCACTGAAACATGAGCAACCAACACTATTATTGCTGTCTTGTAGTCAAACCTGTAGTTTGAGGTGACTCTTGATAATGTGCACAGGACCTGCAGTTTTATGTGGAAACTGAACCCCAGGGCTAAAAAATTTCACTGAAAGAACATCCCAATCCCACAGATTGGGATTAATTTGCACACCCCTTGTGAAAAGCCTATGACTATGGAACACACACATCACCCACTACACTGGGATTCTAATGACTGGTTTGATGTACCGTAAAGTGGGGTAACTTCGGCCACTGACGAATAGCAATACTTATTTTCTCCTGCCTCCTAAACTGAAAAAGATAAACCACTTGCAACAACAGAAATGCACGTACAATATAATGCTCTGTCAAAACTTGGTAGTCCAAAGAACATTCGCGGTCTCATTTTTGAGTCAATCCATTTTTTTTCCAGCCCCGACTATTGTCTTCTCTGGTAACAGCAGAAAACAAACTGTTCTGCAGCCCCAGCATTCGATTCTCCATTCCAGAGGTTTATGGGGTCAAAATGTAAGTACGTCTGGTAACTAATCAACCTAATTTGATGCATTTTATTCAAATAGGTTCTTCAGGGAATAGTTTTGTGATGAAAGTTGGCTACTTCCGGGGTAACTTCGGCCATGCCAAGAACGTACAGGAAAACATTACGCGGCCACGGGTTTTGTAATTACGAGCCTGTTTACTTCAAGAATGCTTTAGAAGAGATTAATAAAGCCACAATAACAATAAACGCGGAAGTTTATCTCGACAGGGAGGAGAAATTATTTATAAGTTTCATATTCCGTATTGATTGGATTCAATGTAATAGACAAGAAAAATGTTCCACCGATCAATACATTTATTGTGAATGAATTATTGCACTAGTACCGGTTTCGACCTATCTTGGCCATCATTAGCTAGCACACAAATTTACAGTCATAGGACAAAATTACAAAAATGTTAAGTAAGAGCATCCGGATGTCTAATGAAAAATGTAAGTAAAATATATTGCAGTATGTTGCGTTAAAATATCTCTGATTAAAAGTGGTGATGGTTAGAATAAACTAAAACCTATTGATTGAGCATGGACATGAGTACATAAACACATTAAAATATATATGCCACATCATAAGACACTAAAAAATATATAGCACATTAAACACATTAAAACATGGTATATTTTAAAAACGTCTATTAAAATTTGAGTTCATGTTGCGTTGCATTCATTCTTCAATCCTCTTGTAGTTCTTGTGTTGATTAAGTTGTATAGGTGAATATTGAGAATGTTCTATGGCTGATATACTTTGTATTGGTATGTTATAAGAACTCTTGTCATTAAAATTTGAAAATTGAGTACTGTGCAATTCAACTGTTGATGTAGTCAGGTAAGATTTATATATACAGCAAGATAGGGTTTGATTTTAGAGCAGTTGGTGGTGACACTTCTCTCGTCTATGCACGTTATATTGTTGTTATCTGTAAAGAAAAGCTAATATGAGTATAGTGTATGTATGAAGGAATGCCTGGATGTATGTGTGGAATGAAAAGAGTACTTACTGTTGATGCTGTGGAGGTTGTGTACCGATATGTTTGGAGATTTGTTGTGTTCTGCTACGAGTACGTCTGGGGCTCATATGAGCTGTGTGGAGGGATGTTGATGGAGGGGTTGGAGGAGTGGCTATTGTGAAGGTAGGGGCGGGGTTAGGTTTGTGATTCGTTGGTTTGTTGTGACGTGTGTTTACTAATTTGAGATAGTCATTTTTTATTGCAGGAATGACTTTGTCAAAGATGATACTGGTTTTCTCTGTAATGTCGTTAATATTATGATTGGGGTTAGCGTATTGATCCAAAGAAATATAGAAATCTTCGGTTATGTTGAGCAGGGGGCCCTTAGAGTTTATGTTTAATACCATCATGTCATTATTGATGTCTGTGAAGTTGTGCTTAGATTCTTCTACATGTTGGCCTATTGATGAGAAGTGGTTGTGCTTTACTGCATTTATATGTTCATTATAACGGACGGTGAAGTTTCTACCTGTACGTCCAATGTAGCTTGTGTCACAGTTGTTACATTTGATGCGGTAGACACCTGATTGGTTGTATTTATTATTATTATTATTATTATTGACTGTTTTGGTGTTGTGTATAGTGTTGGTGCTGTTGTTCAAACAACTTAACACCGAAATTTCTCCAGAAAAACAATAACAAACATAGACGAACTGCTCAGACACGCAAAACATTAAACAAGACTAATGAAATTTGGTTAAAAGAAGAAATAAAATTCCTATATCGTAAGAAACAACATCTCAATAATGAACTTTATTCAACACATCTCAAAGTATCCTATGAACTCCCACATAGCTATTGGAATTACTTTCAACAAATTTCTAGAAATAAAATAGAAGATTTAGCCATAAAGAAACAAAACACATTAAACAAAAAACTGGAAACACTGAAACAACAAAGCAAACCGAAACCAGTACCCATAACTGAAAATAAAGATCTTTCCCAACATAAATTCCACCCACCCGTAAAAAATCTCACACTAACCGTATTTGACGATGTAGAGACGGCTATGTTGAGCAGGGGACCCAAACATAACTGGGGTAATGCGTCATCCTATCAGAATATTATAACTGCCGTTACCGAAACAGAACTCGCTTTACAGAAAATTCCGTACGATAAACGAGACGAAGTTAGACACTAAATCAGTAGAAAGATCCCGCAATATATCAATAATGTTCACAATAATAACCTAAAGATGAATACCACCAGTAAGTCGAACCTAAACAAACGCAAAAACAAAATAAAACAGAACAATCTACTAATAACAAAAGCCGACAAAGGCAACACTACGGTCATAATGGATAAGAATGAATACATAACAAAGACTAAAGAATGTTTCCAGGACAACACTTTTTCAATTAAACGCCGAGATCCAACCTATAATATACAAAGAAATTTAAAAAATCTACTCAAGAACACACACTTTATTCTCACCGAAACAGAATCTGCTAAACTTATAACTATGAACCCCCAATTACCATCCGCAAGGGCCTACCCTAAAATACACAAAGAAAATGTACCCATGAGACCGATTATAAACTATAAAGCCACTCCAACCTATAAGTTATCACAATTGAAAAAGCATTATTCATTTTTAGCAAACAAAACAATACAAAACTCAATAGATTTTTGCAACAGAACCAAAGAACTAAAGATCGACAAACATCATGCCCTTACCTCATTTGATATAACAAACATGTACCCTAACATTCCTATTAAACAAACAGTCAAAACAATTGAATCTAACCTAAAAAAAAACCATAGTAACTTGAGCACCTTAGAAATAGAAGAATTCGTGATTCTGCTTAAATTCGCCTTAAACAATAACTACTTCAAATTTCATGATACCATATATCAGCAACAAGGATTACCTATGGGATCTCCTGCTTCCGGAATATTAGCAGAAATATATATCGACCACCTGGAACACACGTCAATTAGTAAAAGAGATAATATATATTTTGGTGTAGATTTGTCAACGATATCTTCGTAATTATAGATAATAGATTCACTGACGCAGATACTAATACTAGACAAACTTAACAATTTAGACCCCCAAATTAAATTCACTAAAGAAACAGAAAATAACCGTACCTTAAATTACTTGGACCTAACAATAACCAGGCATGACACTCACTTATCTTACAAGATCTATAGGAAACCCACACACACTTTAAATACCATAAAAATGACTCCGTTCATCCTAACACACATAAAAGAGCAGCCTATTATAGTATGATACATAGAGCTTTCAATATCCCAATGCCAATAGAAGATCGAAATAATGAATTAAAATTAATCCACGACATAGCCAAGTACAATGGATACAGCAAAAAAATGGTCAACAAAATCATCCACAAAATAAAATCCCAACCTAAAACTAAATTAATCAAAACAGCCAAACCGAAAAAAGATTATGTCCTATTTACCTTCAACAACACCGATATATATACTATAACTAATATCTTTAAGAAGCACAACCTGAAAATAGCATTCAAAACCACACACAACAGCACCAACACTATACACAATACCAAAACAGTCAATAATAATAATAAATACAACCAATCAGGTGTCTACCGCATCAAATGTAACAACTGTGACACAAGCTACATTGGACGTACAGGTAGAAACTTCACCGTCCGTTATAATGAACATATAAATGCAGTAAAGCACAACCACTTCTCATCAATAGGCCAACATGTAGAAGAATCTAAGCACAACTACACAGACATCAATAATGACATGATGATATTAAACATAAACTCTAAGGGCCCCCTGCTCAACATAACCGAAGATTTCTATATTTCTTTGGATCAATACGCTAACCCCAATCATAACATTAACGACATTACAGAGAAAACCAGTATCATCTTTGAAAAAGTCATTCCTGCAATAAAAAATGACTATCTCAAATTAGTAAACACACGTCACAACAAACCGACGAATCACAAACCTAACCCCGCCCCTACCTTCACAATAGCCACTCCTCCATCCCCTCCACCAAACATCCCTCCACACAGCTCATATGAGCCCCAGACGTACTCGTAGCAGAACACAACAAATCTCCAAACATATCGGTACACAACCTCCACAGCAACAACAGTAAGTATATTTTTCATTTCACACATACATCCAGGCATTCCTTCATACATACACTATACTCATATTAGCTTTTCTTTACAGATAACAACAATATAACGTGCATAGACGAGAGAAGTGTCACCACCAACTGCTCTAAAATCAAACCCTATCTTGCTGTATACATAAATCTTACCTGACTACATCAACAGTTGAATTGCACAGTACTCAATTTTCAAATTTTAATGACAAGAGTTCTTATAACATACCAATACAAAGTATATCAGCCATAGAACATTCTCGATATTCACCTATACAACTTAATCAACACAAGAACTACAAGAGGATTGAAGAATGAATGCAACGCAACATGAACTCAAATTTTAATAGACGTTTTTAAAATATACCATGTTTTAATGTGTTTAATGTGCTAGATTTTTTAGTGTCTTATGATGTGGTATATATATTTTAATGTGTTTATGTACTCATGTCCATGCTCAATCAATAGGTTTTAGTTTATTCTAACCATCACCACTTTTAATCAGAGATATTTTAACGCAACATACTACAATATATTTTACTTCCATTTTTCATTTGACATCCGGATGCTCTTACGTAACATTTTTGTAATTTTGTCCTATGACTGTAAATTTGTGTGCTAGCTGATGATGGCCAAGATAGGTCGAAACCGATACTAGTGCAATAATTAATTCACAATAAATGTATTGATCGGTGGAACATTTTTCTTGTCTATTACAGGGAGGAGAAAGATGGTTCCTTTTTTCAATGATAAATAGACGGAAATCGGTTGACATGGACGAGGCGCAATTAAGAACTTGATTGACGGCCAGATATTGTCTAATTTAGAAGACAGTCTACAAGAACAGTCTACAAGATTGCTTCTTTTTCGATCTCCTTTTCCCTCCATATTATTGGGCTTCATGATTTTCGTACTTTTTATTTATTATCTTTTGTACCATTACGAATAATTACGCAATGCAACAGGTAATTTGTAATATCATACAATGCTTGTATGCGTAGGCTAAATGAAATAGTTTCTTCTTTGTGAAAAATGTGAATTTGATCACTATACTTCTGTTACACCACAAATCGTTTTAATTTGTTTGTGATTATTGATACTGGGCTTTTTGCAGGCTTTTAAAAAACATTCACAGTGGCCGAAGTAACACTGCATCGAAGAAAACTTCGTATTAAGAGATATTTTTATGGCGGCCGAAGTTACCCCAAAACATGGGGTAACTTCGGCCACTCTTTCGATAATCATAATTCATTACTGAAGAAGAATTAGAATTATGTTCATATTTAGAAATGAAGAACAAACATGGCCGGACTTATATTTTTCAGAAAATTAGAGGGAATATTTCACATTTTAATTTTAAAAATATACGAGAAAGTGGCCGAAGTTACCCCGTTTTACGGTACATCCCATACAATCCTATCCTGTGCTACGCAGTAGATGTACTCTAAATTGTTCGTTATATCTTGTCCCCTATACCACAAAGGACTTTTTTATTTACAGTTTGTTTTACATCACATTGGCACAGACAGGACTTAAGGCGTTGTGGCTAAGAGTGGGCAGAAAGTGACCTTGGGCTGGCGTACGGTACAGCCCCAGCATTTGCCTGGTGTGCAAATGGGAAAGCACAGGAAACTGTCTTTAGGGCTGCCATGGCCACTTCATACCCACTCCTAGCCCTTTCCTATCCCGTCATTACCACAGATCCTATCTGTGTCAGTATGATGTAAAACCAACAGTAACAAAAAAAGAGAGAAATTCTACAACCAAACCTTCAAAACTCCTCATTTCTTGCTCAACTTGCAGGCCAAATGATCTGCTCCTAACCACTGTCCCTGTCCCTCTGCTAGCTCTATAGGCTATGAAAATTCTGTACTGCTCAATACAAACCTCACTGTCTTTAGACTAGAGTCCAGAGGTGATTCAGTTACAATGTACATTTGAATGTCACTATTAGGTATGTTCTGATATAGTTCATTCAGTTTTGTTTTCAATCCACAAACATCCGGATAGTAAATGGAGAGCCCATTCTTATTCATCACACTTAATAATTATGTAAATCATCCTAGCTGTTAATGACAACTGTGTGTAAACACTGTGCCTTATGTATTTTATAAAGCATAGTTCTTCTCTCATCACACAATCCTCACCTGGACCAGCACGCCCTTTAAGAGCTACCACACAATATGTTGAATTCAGTACCATCTTAGCCAGATTTCTTATTGATGAAACAAATTATTTGGTAAGAGGATAGCAAGGTACTCACTGGTAACTTTATACAAAACGTTAAAACCACTATTGATTACGTTACAATATACACTGTATGTCTGCCATGCAGAGGGGCGTGTGGCTGTGAGCTTGCATCCGGAATATAATGAATTCGAATCTCGCTGTCGGCAAACCTGAAGATGGTGTTACGTGGTTTCCCATTTACAGACCAGGCAAATGCTGGGGCTGTACCTTAATTAAGGCCACGGCCACTTCCTTCCAACTCCTAATCCTGTCCTATCCCATTATCACCATAAGACCTATCTGTGTCGGTGCGACGTAAAGCTACTAGCAAAGAAAGAACAAGAAACAGTTCCAAACTGATTATGAACTCCTTTGTTACAACAAACCATTCCAAACATGCTAAAAACTACTTTATTGCAACGAACACTTCCGAACTGCTTATGAGATCCTTCGTTATTTAAAAAAACAGTTCCAAACTGGCTATAAACTACTTCATTCGAACAGTTCTGAAGTGGGTATGAAATTCCTTCAAAATTATCTTAATGAGCATATGCGAATCAGAATGCTTCTAGAACTGATTGTTAATAATGGTTTGCTGGAACTAGTAAATGGCAATTGTGAACCGTCTCAACACCATCTACGAATTGTTAAAAAAATATTTAATGCCGGTTGATGGAAGACCTCACTATTCAGGTGAGAAGTACTGTATGTAGTCACATCACTAACTGGTTGAATTATATCTGCATGTATAGGAAACGCAGCCCCTGGTATTGAATGAGAACTGCTGGAATTGGCTCCGAAATGGATTTAAATGTACTTAGAACAACATAAATTCGGAACTCACAGTTCAGAACCAGTTCTGAATTTTTGTTGGAACAGCATGTATACTACTGCGCATGAGCAGGTGGGTAATATTTAATGTAATCAGCCTACAGTAGGCTGAAAAACAGAATCACCTGCGCCTGTTCTTGGTGTGTTTAAATCCGTACTGAACAATAAAGCTATCCTTATTTCCTTTTACGTACCGTACGCTATTAGGTTCCTTATGGAGCAGTAGAAGACTGAGACTCCAAATATATTAGCAATATGTTCAAAGGTTTAGACACAGTGTAAACATAAGAAACTGCAATTACCTGACAAAGAAAATCTTAAGCGAAACAGCACAATCCACAGACCAAACCTACACAATCTGCCGCAATATGTCTGAGACGCACAATAGAAAACAAATGAATATGAACTTTAAATAGCAAGTCAACCACTTCAACACCAAAACCAGTAATAGCTAATAGCACTACTCACAATGTTATAACCAGTGCATTGTTTCTCGACTGTATAGCCTACATACAAATCCGGTATAATTCACTTATCTCCAACTGTACATGGATAGAAGTCGTAAGTCATATGGGACAACCAAGACGAACTATTACACTCAGACCACAGGAGGGAAAATACATGGCGTGAGTACTTACCGGGAGACGTAGACAAATGGGAAACAGATGGGTACACTAGTGATCTGCGCGAGTGACGCTTGGACTCGCGAGAATCGAGTCTGGCGAGTCCGAGCCTCTCCGAGTAACCCGTAAGAAGTATTATATTATACACGAGTCTCCAGGTGACGTCATGATATCGTGTATATGTAGGGGCATAAAAGTATTAAACTATCTGCACTGGTCGAATACACAGATAACCTATTAATTTTGAGCAATAGAAACGTGTTGCACTGTACAAGATTGGAGAGTAATAAAACTCGTGGTGCAAGATCCACTCACCCGGAACATTAGAAATGCCACTTCAACAACATGTCGGAAAAAAGAACTGAAAACCTAGATCGTAATTACAATTTGATGTGAGTTTTATCAAGGTATTCGTTTAAGATAGCAATGATCTTAGGCGAGGGTTGATACAACAAAGCTGAAAGTCGTGTAGGGAAAGGTACGTGGACATTAATTAATTTCTGCATTAAAATAGCCTGTTGGCGTGCATATTGGGGGCAATGAAAAAAACAAATGGTCACTATCGCCCTGAGGTTCTCCATAGGAACAAGTTGGGTCGTTCGTAATTTGAAATCGAGATAAATATACCGGGGTTAAGGCATGATTAAAACGTAGTCTGATGATGTTAGTAATGTGACGTCGTGTATACGTACCATTTGCAAACCACGGAAGTGTGGGAATATTCGGTTGAATTTCATAGTAATAATGGCCTTTCGTACTAGCTGATAAACGCCATTTTGTGCACCATGTGTGTTTAGCTTCATTTTTGATATATGGAAAGAAGTCAGAAATCGGGATTTTGATTTGTAATAAGTTCGCGGTATCTGCACTGGCTTCTTTTGCTGCTATATCGGCCATATCGTTGCCTGCGTGTCGGTTATGCCCTTTAATCCATATTAACGTTATAACAGAACCGGATGTTTCCAGTTGTAAAATACGTTGCTTAACTTCATAGACATATGTATTTTGACTATGGGCGAAGGATTGGAGAGCTTGTAATACACTTTGAGAATCGCTGAATATATTTATTTTTTTGGATTGTAACTGTTGGACATATAAGAGAGCTTGATATATGGCATATAATTCTGCTCTAAAGATAGTTAAATTATTAGGCAACGGATATCTAAAGATAGTTTGTGTTTGTGGATCATAAAATGCTGCTCCGACTCCAGTAGTCGGTTTTGACCCATCAGTGAAAAGGTGATAATCTGGTGAGGTTATTGAACTTTTAAATTTCTTAAGAGCGTATAATTTGGGATGAGGTGAATACATTGATTGTTTTAATGAATCAGAAGGGGCAATGATAATAGAAGGACGGAATGTTTGAATATCATAGTCATATGAATACAAATTTACGCGTGGTTTGCGAAGTATAGTTTCAGTAAGATGGTGGAGTTCAGCATACGCCATATATATGGCGGGGTACTGATGATGAGGTGGAGGACGCTGTTGATAATATTCATATAATAATTTTAATTTAGCTGCGATAAGGGAGTTCGATCTGCTAATATATTTAAGTAGGAATTTTTTTGAAATTTTTATTCTGCGAATATACAGTGGTTCTTCTGTAGTTTCTACTAGTAAAGCGTTAGTTGGTGTTGTTCGGAGGGCACCCACACTGATACGTAGTGCTGAAAATTGAAGACGATCCAAAGCTAGTAAACTGTGTTTAGCGGTTAAATCAATAATATGGGCGCTATAATCAAGTATGGACCGAATGGTTGCACGATATAGTAGTAATGCTGACAAGGGGTCAGCACCCCATGCACGTTTCGTTACCGTTCGTAAGATAGTAATATAACGATCAGATTTCCGAATTAAATACTGTATTTGGGGTGCCATGTAAGTCTTTGGTCGATATAGTGTTGTGGGACAAAGGGGATGCTATAGGTATCAAAGTTAATAGGGATTTTATCAAAGGTTCGTTTATTTGTAAAGATCATCGCTGCACATTTAGCGATTGAAAGTGAAAGTCCATGGGTTGTTAGCCACCGAAGGACTAAACTTAAAACGCGAGATATTGTGGTTCTACAATGATCAATGTTGGAGTGAGAACAATAAATAACATAACCATCCGCGTAAGCGAGAATTCGAGCGTGTGGAGTCACAAAAATTCGAGACCTTTCATATAAAGGGCAAACAAAATTCCACTTAGTATCGAACCCTGTGGTAATCCTTTGGATGTATAGCGGCTTTCAATTGTGTGCTGAGTTGATTTAATGGTTATCCGGCGATTGGTAAATAGTTGATTTAAAATATAAAGGAATTTGATGGGAAATCCAGAAATAAATAATTTCTCCCAGAGAATATGCAATAACACAGCATCATAGGCACCTTTAATATCCAAAAAGACTGCCACGGTAGATTGTTTCCGCCATTTTGCCAATAAGATGTCGAGTAGGAAAATAATGATAGGTTCCTGTGTACTATTACCACGTCTAAAAGCGAACTGATACTTAGGTAACAGCGAGTGATATTCCAATAACCACGCCATTCGTTTCATGAGGATTTTACAGAAGACTTTCCGTATACATGATCCCAAAACTATGCCACGGAAATTTGCAGGTTCGGTAGGTCGTTTTGTCGGTTTCAATGTAGGAGTTATGAAAAAATCGTTCCATGTTGTTGGTACGTGTAATGTCTCAAGAATATTATTATAGTGTTGTAGTAAATAAATTTGGGCGTGAGGGGGTAGGGCCTTGAGCATGAGATAAGTACTTGCATCAGGTCCTGGGGACGAGCTATTAACGGTACATAATACAGATTGCAGTTCGTTATATGTAATTGGCTTTAATAACGAAGTAAAAGAACGAGAATTGTCCTGTGAGGTCGGTAGAAATGGCGGGTTTACTGATACTGGGGTGAGGGTATATAAAAAGTCTTCTAAAACTTGTCGCGGATAGGAATAATAAGTTTGGTATTGGAATGTTCACGTTATCATGCGGATCACGTTCCAAAATTTCGCTGCTGGTAATTGAGTAGTTAATATAGAAATAAAAGACTGCCAAGCTTTCCGTTTTTTTTTTTTTTTTTTTTGCATTAAAGACAAGCTTTGTTTTTGCAATATGATTTCGCAATTGGAAATAATGCTGCTGAGTCATTGATTGGCGGTATTGTTTAAATAATTGTTTTCGCTGTTGAATGAGATCGTGGCATTCTTTATCCCACCATTTTATTTCGTGTTTCTGTGGGTGGGTCGTCACCTTAAGCGGTCGACACGGATGAAACATATTTAAATATTGGGTTAAATAAGGGAGTAAGGTTGGAAAGGTAATAGGTGACTCGTGCTCCTGCTGCAAGATATGATTGAGATATGATTGATAGTTTGAAATATTGAAATTTTTATAAGATCGGACATTACGTATACATGAAGGTGTCTTAAACTGGGAAATTATTGGGCGAGTACCATATGTTATGATGATGGGGAAGTGGTCACTGGTGTAGGTATCAGATAATGTGTGCCAGGTGGTGACAGGGACGATGTTTGGACGACAATGTAAGGTCAACGGCGCTGGATGGAGATCCAGGCGGAGTTAAACGGGTCGGGGAACCATCGTTTAAAATAAACAGATTCTGATGATTTGAGGTAGCAAGTAAATTGGAGCCTTTTATTGTATCTATGATACACCCCCTTTCAGTGTGATGGCAATTGAAATTACCGAGAATGAAAAGGTGTTGGAATGTTGCAAATTGTTGGAAAAATTGCGTCCATTGATTCTGAGTAATGTAAATGTGGGGGGGGGGGAATAGATATTTATAAAAGAAGTATTATGGTGTACTATCCCTACTGCATAAGTGTGTGGAATGAAATATTGCAAAGGGAATTGTGTAAAGGGTAATGAAGTTTGTACACATGTGGCGACTCCATCAAAACCGTTACCATCGTATCAAATACTTGATAACCTCTTAATCTGAAAATGAAAATGTGGTTGAAACCACGTTTCTTGTAAGCAAATAATATTAGCTTGCGTTTCGTTTATTAATATTTGTAATTCATGTCGTTTAGAGGTGGCACTTCGACAATTCCATTGGAGTATTGTAATCATGCAAGAATGTTCATGATAGAATCTCGTAGTTTATATAATACATGGTGAATCTGAGGCTCGTGGCTCATACTTTGGATTAACATTACCTGCAATTGCTGGTTTTCTTGTTGAAGTCGTTCCTTGGTAGGAGGATAGCTTATGTCTTCGGGGGCTGCGGAAGGTTGCTGCCCATTAGATGGTGACGAACTTGATGGGAATGATAAGTGCAGAGGTTGTTGCATGGCACTCGTTGACGGGAATGAATTTACTGGAGCCGAAGGTTCATTTCGCAGGATGGCCATGTATCCTTGCCGATCGAAGCCTGGCTCGGGTGTAGGAGGGGGAGATTGCATGATGACTTGAGTAAACTTACGTTTACGGGGGTTTTGTGTCGGAGGAGATGAGGGATTCGATGGTAGTGGAGGGAACTGATGTTCTTGTTGTTCGGAATGGTAAATTGGAAGGGCAATTCGAGATTTAGCCTCGGGAAAAGACAGGTATTCAGTACTCATTAACCTTTTAATGTTAACTTGATACTTGTGTTCAGGACAAGTTGAGGAACCCGTAACATGATTTTTCTTACAGTAGGCGCACTGCGTGAATTGCTCAGTACAAGCCTGGGTTTCATGCTACTGCGAACATTTCCCACAACGTGCGTTTTTGGCTTGACATTGGCGAATTGTATGTCCATAGCGCTGGCATTTACGACAGCGAATAGGTGAAAAGATGTAAGGTTCAACTGCCGTATACACCTTATATAAGGCTACATGGGATGGGAGCGTTTGAGCCTGTAGGAAGGTATTGGGTTTCTCCATCTTGAATTGCACGACGATTAAGACGTTGCACGCTTTTATGCGGTGCCTCAGATTCCAGATACTGTAAAATTTCATCATTCGATAGGCCTCTTTCCACTCCACGAATAATTCCTACTCGTAACACTTGTGAAAATGGAATATATGCTTTAATTTTTAGGGTTTCAAGCATAGGGTTACTCAAAAAGGCACTGGCTTGAGAAGCCGTATGGAAAGTGACTTGTAGTCTATTGCGTCCCTTACGTTGGATAGATTTGACGTTGAGCTTAGTTTCATAGAATCGGCGACCAAGTGCCATAGTGTGTAAAGTGCCTATGTTTTGATCGTTAATGGATTCAACGAATACAAAGAAGGGTCCATGATGAAAGCGATTATAATATTCCGGAGGAGAAGTTACTGGGGACACCATGGATTGATTGTTAAGTTGTTCTGGATTAGAACGGTCTGCCACTTCCGTACTACGCCTCTGTACAGTAGTCTCAGATGCCTGAGAACCTTGCTGTTGTGTCGTATTACTATGTGAATCAGTTATGGATTCCTCATCCATGGGGACGACAATCTCACGCTCCACTCGTAGATTATGCCCGGCCACTGTCGGTCTCCATGACTTCTCACTCCTTCACCACACTTACGCAAAACACAAGTGATTACCACTGACTCGCACAACTAAGGTAGTGTACCGTACAACGGTGCGAGTCGACTTTCAATTGAAGAAACACGGCACGACATGTAGCATGCGGCTGTGTGGCATGAGACATGTTGCCATCTGTCGAACACTCTCTGGTGCCGCATGCTTCAAAAATATGCTTGTCGAACAGTGTCGCCCGGGATCCAACAGTGTGTGGATCGGTGCTACAATTTCCGTGCGACAAGATGAAGTAGGCTATTGAAAACACTCCGAATTTAATTGGGGATTATCACAATGCTCCGGAATTGCGGAATGTAACATTGAGTGATTATAAAAACAGTAGCAAAGAAAGCATGCGTTAAAACGCCCCCCACCCCCACCCAGAAAAATATGACTGCAGTGTCCACGAACTGAAGAAAATTTAAAAAATGCGTTCAGCTTTCCACCGAGAACATAAAAGAATTCAGAAAATGAAAACTGGTGTTGCTTCTCCATTGAGGGGAAATCTGTGGTTCGCGTATAATCTACTTCTTGACATCGATGCTCCGAACGTCAGGTGACAATGAGGAACGTGAGGTGAATGCTACTGTTTTCCTCTAATAAATGAAATAAGTTAACTGCTTATGAACTTTTGTAAATAAGATTGTGATTTATTCAATGTCCACCGGGCTGAGTGGCTCAGACGGTTGAGGCGCTGGTCTTCTGACCCCAACTTGGCAGGTTCGATCCTCGCTCAGTCCTGTGGTATTTGAAGGTGCTCAAATACGTCAGATTCGTGTCGGTGGCACTTAAAGGAATTCCTGCGGGCCTAAATTGTGCACCTCGGCGTCTTCGAAAACCGTGAAAGTAGATAGTGGGACGTAAAGTCATTATTATTATTATTATTATTATTATTATTATTATTATTATTATTATTATTATTATTATTCAATGCATGGTTTTATACGTATTAGTACTGGAAATAGTTTGCACTAGAAGTAAATCAATTAGAGAAAACTATTAAAACAGAATTTAATGACATCATAGTACTAACTACAATAACAACAATAAAAAACTTGGCAAGATCGATTCTAATTCAGTCCGGTGGTATTTGAAGGTGTTCTAATAGACCTACGTCAGTCTCGTGTCGGTAGATTTACTGGCACGTAAAATACCGCCTGCTGCACTAAATTCCGGCACCTCGGCGACTCAGAAAACCGTAAAAGTAGTTAGTGGGACGTGAAGCTAATAACATTACTGTACAATAATAATAATAATAATACATTCTACATATCAGTATATTATGGCATTTCCATGCCTATGGATTTCCCGGTTAATAGCTTAACAACAAATGGTTCTCTTTTCTACCCTGTTAACACACAACAATTAATCTACTTTTTATTCGGATATCCTTCGCCCCTACTCTACTTACGCAGTCTTCCAACACTGGTTCATCCTAGTCTTTTTCTTCCTCAATATGTCTACTTATTGCCGGCCCCATGGTGTAGGGGTAGCGTGCCTGCCTCTGACCCAAGCTCGATTCCCGGCCAGGTCAGGGATTATTACCAGGACATGAGGGCTGGTTCGAGGTCCACTCAGCCTACATGATTAGAATTGAGGAGCTATCTGACGGTGAGATAGCGGCCCCGGTCTAGAAAGCCAAGAATAACGACCAAGAGGATTCGTCGTGCTAACCACACGACACCTCGTAATCTGCAGGCCTTCAAGGGCTGTAGTACCATGAATTTTTGTCTACTTATTGTCATAGTTGCCACGAGTTATCTTGCATTCTCCTAGTATAACTCTATTAGAAATGTGAACTACAGTATAAGGGGGTAAAATATTCAGAATAGGGTTAGGATATTCTGCTTAAAACTAATACATTTTAATTTTTTAAATATCATTAAATTCCAGTGAACAAGAAGTTTCTGAATCTTCCCGTACCTCCAGACATACACATTCTGTCATAGCACACGACCTTCATCTGACAAAGTACTCCATAAAATCATCACTAATGGCTTTCGCCTCCTGAAAATTCCGACGTGGTTTGTTTGCCAAGGACTCCATGCCTTATCAGCTTGGATCACTCCGCGCCATGCACATTTCCGGGATGATTCGTGAGATGATATGTTAAGAAATTCGAAACAAGCAAGTATAGCTGTCACCAGCCAGTCAAAGTCGAGTGAGGAGCTGTTGTCTTTGTTGCCTTGATGGAATAACGTTTGTAGTTGCCGACAAGTCTCCACAAGTGACGCATGCTACACCCGGCAACACATGTAGCATACCACATCTTTTGTGCCCAACTGTCAACAAGCCGCATGCTACAAAGAGCAACATTTGTTGCCAGCCGCATGCTCCATGTCGCCCAAATGTTGCCTCAGTGGAATCCCGCCTTAACATATTTGTTTCGAAAAGCCATTCGTTTAGTTTGTCACACAATGACATTCTTCAATCAATCAATCAGTCACTACTGATATGCATTTAGGGCAGTCGCCAGGTGGCAGATTCCCCAACTGTTGTTTTCATAGCCTTTTCTTAAATGATCGCAAAGAAATTGGAAAATTTTTGAACATTTCCCTTGGTAAGTTATTCCAATCCCTAACTCCCCTTCCTATAAACGAATATTTGTCCCAATTTGTCCTCTTGAATTCCAACTTTATCTTCATATTGCGATCTTTCCTACTTTTAAAGACACCACTCAAACTCATTCGTCTATTGATGTCCTCCCACGCCATCTCTCCACTGACAGCTCGGAACATACCACTTAATCGAGCAGCTCGTCTCCTTTCTCCCAAATCTTCCCAGCCCAAACTTTGCAACATTTTTGTAACGCTACTCTTTTGTCGGACATTACCCAGAGCAAATCGAGCTGCTTTTCTTTGGATTTTATCCAGTTCTTGAACCAAGTAATCCTGGTGAGAGTCCCATACACTGGAACCATACCGGTACTCTAGTTGGGGTCTTACCAGAGACTTATATGCCCTCTACTTTATATCCTTACTACAACCCCTAAATACACTCATAATCATGTGCAGAGATCTGTACCCTTTATTAACAATCATATTTAACTTATGTGATCACTCCAATGAAGACCTTTTCTTATATTGACACCTAGGTACATACCATGATCGCCAAAAGGAACTTTCACCCCCATCAACGCAGTAATTAAAATTGAAAGGACTTTTCCTATTTGTGAACCTCACTACCTGACTTTTAACCCCGTTTATCATCATACCATTGCCCACCGTCCATCTCGCAACACTGTCGAGGTCACCCTGCAGCCGCTCACGATCTTCTAACTTATTTATTACTCCGTACAGAATAACATCATCTGCAAACAGCCTTATCTCTGATTCCACTTCATTACACATATCATTGATATATACACTGACTGACAGAGCAAATGCAACACCAAGAAGGAGTGGTCAGAACTTTATGCCAATTGCAGGGTAGACTGACGTCACTGAGGTATGCTCATGATGTGAAATGCGCCGCTGTGCTGCGCACGTAGCGAACGATAAATGGGACACGGCGTTGGCGAATGGTCCACTTCGTACCGTGATTTCTCAGCCGACAGTCATTGTAGAACGTGTTGTCGTGTGCCACAGGACACGTGTATAGCTAAGAATGCCAGGCCGCCGTCAACGGAGGCATTTCCAGCAGACAGACGACATTACGAGGGGTATGGTGATCGGGCTGAGAAGGACAGGTTGGTCGCTTCGTCAAATCGCAGCCGATACCCATAGGGATGTGTCCACGGTGCAGCGCCTGTGGCGAAGATGGTTGGCGCAGGGACATGTGGCACGTGCGAGGGGTCCAGGCGCAGTCCGAGTGACGTCAGCACGCGAGGATCGGCGCATCCGCCGCCAAGCGGTGGCAGCCCCGCACGCCACGTCAACCGCCATTCTTCAGCATGTGCAAGACACCCTGGCTGTTCCAATATCGACCAGAACAATTTCCCGTCGATTGGTTGAAGTAGGCCTGCACTCCCGGCGTCCGCTCAGAAGACTACCATTGACTCCACAACATAGACGTGCACGCCTGGCATGGTGCCGTGCTAGAGCGACTTGGATGAGGGAATGGCGGAACGTCGTGTTCTCCGATGAGTCACGCTTCTGTTCTGCCAGTGATAGTCACCGCAGACGCGTGTGGCGTCGGCGTGGAGAAAGGTCAAATCCGGCAGTAACTGTGGAGCGCCCTACCGCTAGACAACGCGGCATCATGGTTTGGGGCGCTATTGCGTATGATTCCACGTCACCTCTAGTGCGTATTCAAGGCACGTTAAATGCCTACCACTACGTGCAGCATGTGCTGCGGCCGGTGGCACTCCCGTACCTTCAGGGGCTGCCCAATGCTCTGTTTCAGCAGGATAATGCCCGCCCACACACTGCTCGCATCTCCCAACAGACTGTACGAGGTGTACAGATGCTTCCGTGGCCAGCGTACTCTCCGGATCTCTCACCAATCGAACACGTGTGGGATCTCATTGGACGCCGTTTGCAAACTCTGCCCCAGCCTCGTACGGACGACCAACTGTGGCAAATGGTTGACAGAGAATGGAAAACCATCCCTCAGGACACCATCCGCACTCTTATTGACTCTGTACCTCGACGTGTTTCTGCGTGCATCGCCGCTCGCGGTGGTCCTACATCCTACTGAGTCGATGTCGTGCGCATTCTGTAACATGCATATCGGTTTGAAATAAACATCAATTATTCGTCCGTGCCGTCTCTGTTTTTTCCCCAACTTTCATCCCTTTCGAACCACTCCTTCTTGGTGTTGCATTTGCTCTGTCAGTCAGTGTATATCTTCATCATCATCATCTGTTTACCCTCCAGGTTCGGTTTTTCCCTCGGAATCAGCGAGGGATCCCACCTCTACCGCCTCAAGGGCAGTGTCCTGGAGCTTCAGACTCTTGGTCGGGGATACAACTGGGGAGTATGACCAGTACCTCGCCCAGGCGGCCTCACCTGCTATGCTGAACAGGGGCCTTGTGGAGGGATGGGAAGATTGGAAGGGATATGCAAGGAAGAGGGAAGGAAGCGGCCGTGGCCTTAAGTTAGGTACCATCCCGGCATTCGCCTGGAGGAGAAGTGGGAAACCACGGAAAACCACTTCCAGGATGGCTGAGGTGGGAATCGAACCCACCTCTACTCAGTTGACCTCCCGAGGCTGAGTGGACCCCGTTCCAGCCCTCATACCACTTTTCAAATTTCGTGGCAGAGCCGGGAATCGAACCCGGGCCTCCGGGGATGGCAGCTAATCACGCTAACCACTACACCACAGAGGCGGACTGATATATATATAAGAAAATATAAAGGTCCAATAATACTACCTTGAGGAATTCCACTCTTAATTATTACAGGGTCAGATAAAGCTTCGCCTACTCTAATTCTCAGAGTTCTATTTTCTAGAAATATAGCCACCCATTCAGTCACTCTTTTTTTTCTAGTCCCATTGCACTCATTTTTGCCAGTAGTCTTCCATGATATACCCTTCTTTTTCTCCTTTGTCTATATTTAGTTGTTTTTTTTTTTTAAATTGGAACGCCTCTGTAGCGTACCGGTTAGTGGTGTTAACTGCCATCGTTGGGAGCGTGGGTTCGTTTCCCGGTACCGCCACAAATTTTAGAATGTAAGGAAGGCTAGTACTATGTGGTTGAAGTGGAACATGCAGCTCACCTGCAATGGGGGTTTTCGTAAAAGGAGCTACACAAATTCGGGATGAGGACATGAGTTTGCATTTTTGCCTTATATCGCCCATTAGGTTAGCCTTTGGTAACTTGAGATACGGAGTGAAGATTAGGAACAAAAAATTACTATTCATTGTAGGTGTTGCATACTTCCTCCAGGGTGGTGGTGGTGGTGATGGTTGTTTTAAGAGGAAGTACAACTAGGCAGTCGTCCTGTATATAACACTAATCAGGGAGAAAATATGGAAGGATCATAAACGTTGAAAAATTAAGGTATTGGCCAAAGGAATTCTTCTTTTTCTTTTTCTTCTCCTTCTTTATCTGCTTACCCTCCAGGGTTGGTTTTTCCCTCGGAATCAGCGAGGGATCCCACCTCTACCGCCTCAAGGGCAGTATCCTGGAGCTTCATACTCTGGGTCGGGGGATACAACTGGGGAGAATGACCAGTACCTTGCCCAGGCTGCCTCACCTGCTATGCTGAACAGGGGTCTTGGTGGGTGATGCGAAGATTGGAAAGGATAGGCAAGGAAGAGGGAAGGAAGCGGCCGTGGCCTTAAGTAGGTAGCATCCCGGCATTAGCCTGGAGGAGAAGTGGGAAACCTCGGAAAACCACTTCCAGGATGGCTAAGGTTGGAATCGGACTCATTTCTACTCAGTTGACCTCCCAAGGCTGAGTGAACCCCGTTCCAGACCTCATACCACTTTTTAAATTTCGTGGGAGAGCCGGGAATCGAACCGCGCCTCCGGGGGTGGTAGCTAATCACACTAACCACAACACGACAGAGGCGGACCCAAAGTAAGTCAAGAGCGTGAAATAATGCCCTTTATAATAGAAATAGATTAGTCGAAAATGTATTTTTGTCCTGCCTATTCTCTAAAATTTCACACTGTGCGCCGGTAAAATTAAATGGCGTATTGCTTTTAGTGATAGGAGTGTCCGAGGACATGTTCGGCTCGCCAGATGCAGGGTCTTTCGATTTGAAACCCGTGGGCGACCTGCGCGTCGTAATGAGGATGAAATGATGAAGACAACACACACACACACACACACACAGCCCCGTGCCAGCAAAACTAACGAATTGTGGTTAAAATTCGCGACCCTGCCGCGTATCGAACCCGGGACCCCTATGACCAAGGGCCAGCACGTTAACCATTTAGCCATGGAGCCGGACTGTGTACCGGTGATATTGTGGTACATAAGCACCTGTGTCCACACGTTCCTTAGTTTACGTTGCAATAAGGTTTTGTTGTGTAGGCCTATACATTCATGTAAATATGGCATAATGTACATGTTCGGCTGTATATCTTCTTGTGCAGTAAAACAATGCATGCACTAGTTCAACGTACACAACTCCGGGCATTTGGTGAGGTATCCAAGAACAGTCCGCCTCTGTTATGTAGTGGTTAGCGTGAGTAGCTGCCACCCCCGGAGGTCCGGGTTCGATTCCCGGCTCTGCCACGAAATTTGAAAAGTGGTACGAGGGCTGGAACGGGGTTCACTCAGCCTTGGGAGGTCAACTGAGTAGGGGTGGGTTCGATTCCCACCTCAGCCATCCTGGAAGTGGTTTTCCGTGGTTTCCCACTTCTCCTCCAGGCAAATGCCGGGATGGTACCTAACTTAAGGCCACGGCCGCTTCCTTCCCCCTTCCTTGCCTGTCCCATCCAATCTTACCAACCCTCCACAAGGCCCCTGTTCAGCATAGCAGGTGAGGACGCCTGGGTGAGGTACTGTTCATCCTGCCCAGTTGTATCCCATGACCCAGTGTCTGAAGCTCCAGGACACTGCATTTGAGGAAGTAGAGGTGGGATCCCTCGCTGAGTCTGAGGGAAAAACTGACCCTGGAGGGAAAACAGATTAAGAAGAAAATCCAAGAATAACATAATTATATTGTTTCCACCTCCAGTATTTTGTCCTGCCGTATAATATCGTACTTATTTTTTCGGTAAGGTACTGTTCGTATACTTCGGGATTAACGACTGTTTCAAAGGGTGACTGTGTACACACTTCATTACAGCATCGCAACATTAGTTCGTACATTGTATCACTGTGCATTATTGGGAAACGGAACCAATACTTGTCCTTGGCCAACGTACAATATTATGCATCATGTTGTTTCCATACACAGCTTACAGATAACGCTACCAGCGTCCTCGGTCTTGTGTCCGCGCTCGAGTACCTCGAGTTTTACGGTCCCAGACTCGATTCTTCGCGAGTCCATTCGCAGCCCATCACTAGCGTACACCGCTTCCTCTTCTACTTCAATATTGAGTGGTCTCGTTCCTTATTTCGCCCTTAGGTTCGCCTTTTTTCACTTGTAATATCAGTTAAGTTAGGAACATAGTCGTACAACTCACTGTACGGATTAAATACTTCTTCTTCCTGTTGGTTATGGGCTCCTATAATTTTGCCCGGTAAGAAAACCTGATTTATAATGAATAACAAAACCACATTCTACACAACATCTGTTAACTGCTGCATTCACACACCTGTAGCATTTCAATGTATGTTTCGAAAAATCAATCCATGCGAATACACTGTAACACCAGTGGAAGCAGGAGTATAATGTTATATGTACTATGTATGACAGTACATGTGTTATAATGTAAGTTTAGAATCATCAAGATACGCATTGATCGCGTCAATCGGATCAGCGGTAGGATTACGGTATGCAACAAACAGGAAACACGGGTAGGAAAAGGATGTTTAAGACGTGCAAGACTGCGGAGAAGCTTCTGACGTGCAGACAGGGTTAAAGGGCATTGATAAATCAAGTGATCCGCATCTCCATCTGTCATCACACGTACAGTTAGGCAAATTAGCCAGATGAAATCGGAATTTATATTGGGGAATAAAAGCATGATTAAAGCGCAATCGAAAGATATTGATGATATGTCGCCGAGAGTACGACCCTCTCGTGAACCAGGATTTCTGTGGAATGCGTGGTTGTAAATGTTAATAAAAGTGACCTTTGACTTGAGCAGTATATTGCCATTCCTCTTGCCAATCATTATGGAGAGTATCTTTTATCATGGGAATGTAATCTGTGGTGAGAGTCGCTTGCAACTTTTTGATGATAATATAAATAAATAAAATCATGAATAAAAATATATATAAATAAAATTACTCAAAAACTTAATAAAATTAATAAGCATAATTAACCGAAATGTCCGTAGTATGGGCGCCAGAGTTCACCAGAATGGATTCCTCGAATTTAGATAAGAACATGATAAACTGTATATCCCAGGGCGTGTACATAATGCTGCGTACTGGTACATCTGCTGCAGGCCTTACCTAACCTCCTGAAAACGACTAATTAGGTAGGAACTGCACCTAGGTTCATCAATAACACTGATTCTAAAATAGCTAACTATATTCTTAACAAATTCCGTGCATGAGCACCTCATCAACATACAACATTATACATATAATACACACATAAAATATTGCTGGAAGACTCCATATTTACAACAACAATAATAATGAAAATCGTGGGAAAACGAAAGCGAGAACTAAACTACCATTTGTAGATGGTCCGATGAACAATGTACATGTATGAAGATAAATACCATTCACTGTCTCTATATCAATTCGACTTACCGATTCTCATAATCGGCAGTTATCACATCACACAGATGCTGTACCTTGTACAACTGTGTTCACATATTTTAACACTTGTTGTAAAGATATATACACACGTCTGTCGATCCTCAACATAAATTATGGAAAGTCCGAGATAGCTTTCACCAACATATAATGCTAGGCCGCCACAAGTGCTACAATACTTAATGCGCAAGCACTCTCCACAATCATCCACTTTCCACGAACATAACAAGACTACGCTCCACGAACGTTTGAAGTCCAGTCCATTGCAGCCGTGTCACTCCAGTACCGTGTATCAGCACCACTTCCTTCTCGTACAGTGCGTCAGTTGTAGTTGTAGTTATCTTCCTTCCCGTTCCTTTACAATCACCTCTACAATCACCCTTACAATGTTCTAGGTTGCCGCCGTATGATCAACCTTTATAGACATCAACATTCCCCTCCTCTCAGATGATACTTCTGGATTGGTGCTTGCCAGCCAATCATGAGTGATCTCAAGTCAAGACCAAGCCCTGAACTACTTCTTCCTGCCAAGACAATAACAAACTCTGGGGTATATTCCATGAGTCACCAAATTTTCCTAATACAACAACAAGATCTCATCAGGCTGGGATATATACATGACTCATGAATTTCCCAACACAAGTACATCACAACAAACACTGGGATAGCCATATGACTCATTCAAATTACCAGAGTTATTAAAGCAATGCTTTCCCACTCGTGCAAAACAAATTACTCATACCTGCATATGTGGATATCTTCCAGCTTACCAATATAAATAGCAAAATATACAAATGAAATACTGATAATAATAATAATAATAATAATAATAATAATAATAATAATAATAATAATAATCGAATACTGACAATAATATCTCTAACTTCTACATATAATTCTGGGGTGTGATATATGTACTATCACATAACGCCCCCTTGGTGAATCGATGATATCACATATTATGATTCACCATAAAACAGAACTTCATACATAACCTTATAATGACATAACTGAACACATAATTTACTGTAATAATGATATATACATTGCGTCTACTGCATTGTATTCGCACACACGAAATACAATTTGTCCAAACAATAATAATAATATGGCTATATACACACAACTCTTATTGTTTCACATACCATTGAACACAATCCCTTCTTGCTACAGTACACATAACTCATAATTGATAATATATACATCCAAGGTGCAGATCCTATCTCTTATATCTGCGAAGGCTATAGATATTAAATGTCCCAAGGACCTTATTTTCAGCGGTTAGGAGCCTATAAGCACACTTGCCTATTCTACTGTCCACAGTATATGGACCCTGATACAATTGAAAAACTTATGCATAGTTTTCTGATCGGCATTCGACAAATGAGGAACTCTGAGAAGCACCTCGTCTGCCACCTCAAACTCGTCCTGTACTTTCCCCTTTTGCTGGTGAATTCTCCTATTACCTGCCTTAATTAAATCATCCCTAGCCAGCTGGATACAGATATCCCTGGGTACCGCCTCTCCTGTAGCTAAACCTAATATTCTAGCGAGTTCGTTGGTAGGCTTCCTACCTAATTGAACCTCAATCGGAGAATGTCCAGTACTGTCGTGCTTAGTGACGTTAAACCACCGCTCAATATCGTCCAGGCGATTAAACCATGAGCTGTGTTTCTCGCTCACATACGACCTGAATATCCTGCCGAGTTCTCTCATGACTTTTTCAGACATATTCCCTTGCGGATATCGTATCGACGAATAAATATGCTGGATCCCAATTTCCGCCAATTTGGTTCTCCAGATTTTTGAGGAAAATTGTGATCCATAGTCTGATAGTATCCTGAGTGGCTTACCAAACTCAGGCACATACTTGTCAATGATCTGATTGACACACCCTCTCCCTGTGGCTTTCCTCAGGGGATACAACTTGACGTATTTGCTGAAGGCATCTAATACGACAAATATAAACTGGTATCCATACCGAGAAGACACTAACGGTCCATACAGATCCACGCATACAAGCTCTCCAGGCGCCTGCGTCAAAACTACCTGTCTAGGACCCTCTAAATGCCTGTTGGGGTGCTTGCAGCGCTGACACAAGTCACAAGTCGCTAGAATTTTCCTAACGTCCCTTCCCATGTTCTTCCAAATGAAATTGTACTGAAGAGCACATAAAACCTTGTCCGGACCGAAATGGCCCAACTCCTTGTGATAAAACCAAACAATGTCTTCTGTCAAAGACTATCACACACCACTGCTGTTTGTAGAAAGTGAAACAACAAGACCGAGAGCAGTGATCACATTGAAATTTATTCCACATATTAGGGACATGACCAGACACAAATGATTACAATTACCGAACTCTGCACGCTCAGTACGGCGGAGCGCCACCACGCGCTGCAGTCAGAGCCGCCAGACGTCGAGGCATGGAATCAAAGAGCGCCTGAATATGCTGCTGGGAATACTCTGCCACGCGGTTTATAGGCGCGTCCATAAATCATCAGCAGTGGCTGCAGGAGGACCTGAAAGAACAAGTTGCCGACCAACCACATCCCAGACATGTTCAATGTGTGACATATCTGGTGAACGTGCAGGCACGTTCTTCGAAGAAGGCTTGGATATTTTTCGCCACATGTGGCCGGGCGTTGTCCTGCTGGAATATGGCGTCTGGAACGGCCTGCAAGAGGGACAGTGTCTCGTGCTCTAATACCTCCCTCACGTAGCGGTAGCTGTTCAGATTGCCCTCAAGACGTAGGAGGCGAGATTGCATGTTATAGGCAATTGCGCCCCAAACCGTCCCGTTTGGCGTTTGTCTGCTATGCCGCTCAACAATACCGTCTGCACAATGGCGTTCACCCATGCCGCGTCTAAAGCGTATGCAGCCATCACTGTAGGACAAGGTCCGGAGACACTGCACGCCAGTGTCGGTGTTCACGTGCCCTTTGCAGTCTACGGCGTTGGTCGTTGCTGGTCAATGCCTGGCATGCGTGCCACCAGTCCGGCGTCGAACCGTCGATGCAGGTATCCCCACACGCGTTGCAGTGCACCAACGTCGAGCCAACACCGTGGGCGAAGCTGTTCAGTCCGTTAAGGCCAAGCGGACAAGATGGCGCTTATCTCGCGCTGTGGTCACATTGTGTCGTCCAGTACTCTGTCGGCGCTGTGTACGGCCCTCTTCTCTCCACTGGTTCCACATACGCCTCACTGTTGAAGCAGCGTACCCTGTACAAGCCACATTGTCACAAACGACAGACCCATCTCCCGGAGCCCTATCATTCTGCCCCGTTCGAACGCACTTATATGCTGATATTCCTTTCTGTGATGTCGGCGAGGCATAGTGGCACTGAGGTACACGTTTCCACTTCGTATGACGGCTCCGCACTGACTGAGCGTAGCGTAACACTGCCCTGGCCGGTCACACACACAAGGGCACTGCTGGGCCTACGTGCACGCCATCTCTCTGCAATTTAAATCACTTATTATGGTTCCACTGTTCTACACGTCTTCTGATTTTGGCGTGTTTCAGACTATTGCTTCTGAGTGTTTCACTTTCTACAAACAGCAGTGTATTTACAATAGAAAAATCATGGATTCAAACCCTGTTCTCTTATCGCAAATACCACAGAGAAAGGAAAATATATAGGATTCGAACTTAGATCCCAGGGGGAGAGGAGTTTATGTACTTCCTCTTAAATCAATAATCACTACTACTATGTAGATACAATAACGCAAGACAATACGATTTTTGCAACTATATCTTCTGCCGATATTCATATTAGAATTTAAAAACATCACAACAGCCTGTACTTACCATCTTATTTTCTCGCGAATCGTACACGTGATTACTTAATAATGCAACGATAACGCTGTAATGATTGACAGAAGGGCAACTCCAAGTCAGTGTTAGAGGATATAGGTACTTCCTCATAAAACAGTAATCACTACTACTACTATTGATGTGATTTGCGGCCACAAGCTATATGCTACTAGGAATTGATCCCCCTCCACATTGTAGGACGGTATTGACGCTTAAAACAGATGTTTAGAACACACAATGTTTAAAATCGATCTACGGAATACAGAATTAAACGTTACATTTCTCTTAAAACAGTAATCACCACTACCACGATTTACGTTACAGTTTGAACCGTCTATCTTACGATCCGGAGGTTAAAACGTCGGCAGCTCTACAGTCTAAAGTTGATTACAGCTAAGATACAACTTCTATTATTTGCCTGGTGCGAAAATGAGAAACTGCGGAAACGCATCTTCAGAGTGCGGTTCGAACCTGCCCGCTCCAAGCTGACACCTACGTGCAGTAGCATTTGAATGAATGGTAAAACAATAATCACCGCCTACTGTTACTCTGCATCGTAAAACTACACAAGATGCATCCGGTTTTTTGAGCCGTTGACGTGTAAATTATTAGCACTGCGCACACTTACCTGAGATTAACAATACTTACATATTGAATGGGAAAAGAACAGATCTGTATTTAACACAGAGCACATTTAAAGTAAATATTTGCATGCAGCGAGCTGGCTGGCTCGCGACCGGAAATAAGCGTTAAATGACTAATGACAGCAGTGTGCGTAGACTGCATGTCGTGGCTAACAGAGGAATATTGTACCGACTTAAGATTACGTGGATTTTAAATTGCCCGCAATTACATGCATAAGGTGACAACAGTGAGGTTTGCCCAATCAAGGTGGCAGCAGTGAGGTTAGCGATGTTCTATTGTTTAAAATTCCGTACCCACGAAGTTCAAGATGGCAGCTGTTATATTTTGACAGGTGTCAAAAAAGCACGTGGATTTTAAATTCCGCGCCACTACGCGCGTAAAGTGGTAGCAATGAGGTTTATCGCCGTGAAGATGATAGCAGTGAGATTAGCGATCCTCTATTGTCCTTAAAAGTGAGGTTAGGGTCCGTCAGGATGACAGCTGTCACCTTGACAGCAGTCAAAAAGCACATGGCCAGGCCAGCACGTGGCTTTGTTTGCGAACAAGAGCACGTGGTCGTGCCGTCACGATCACGTGGTATGCTGCATCAACACCGTAAGTTCAAAATCCACACCCATGTGGTTAGAAATTGTCAAAATGCATGTAAATTTTAAATTTCGTGCGCCTACGTTTTTATGATGACAGCTGCTATACTAGCATGTCCAATCTATGTGCACTAACTTAACCCTCTACTGCATACTGTTACCTTTAGGCAACAAATAACTTTTCACCTGTATAAATGGATAAATATTGTAGACAGAGGTAGTTTTACGGCACACCTTCAACTGTACAATCAATTAAACACATATCCCAGTGATGCCTTGTTTTTTTTTTTTACATAACATAAGACAAAACAGCCCTGTAACCAAAGGTACTCCTTCCACCCCGTCAACATCCACGCGAACCAACCACCGTTTATTTTACGTGGGCCCTCCCAATCATATTACCACAGGCTTCAGGAGTACCTCTGGCTCAACCTCAAAGACATTACCGACCTACGGTTGTACTTGCGCCTTGCAGTACGTACCCATGGCCAGTAGGCAGTAATGTTCGGTCTTTGAATGTTAAAAGCTTAGCGTAAAATCGTGAAAAATCGTATATATATTCAACAATGGCAATCCACATCACATACGAGTGTTAAGCTATTAGCCCCAGTTAAGAATTGCTGGTACATCTAATACACTGAGCGTAGGTTGAACATTAAAGCTTGAAATTTTCTTCACCAAACGAAAACAAAACATAATTCATGCAGTAGAGGGTTAACTACGTAGATTGCGGAATTTAAAATCTACGTGCTTTTGACAAGTTCTGACTACGTGGGCGTTGATTTTGAACTTCGCGTGCTGACGCAGCATACCACCAACCTTGCTTTATAGGAGCGAAAGCTGGGTGGACTCAGGATATCTTATTCATAAGTTATATGTAACAGACATGAAAGTAGAAAGAATGATTGCTGGTACAAACAGGTGGGAACAATGGCAGGAGGGTAGTCGGAATGAGGAGATAAAGGCTAATTTAGGAATGAACTGGATGGATGAAGCTGTACGCATAAACCGGCTTCGGTGGTGGGGTCATGTTAGGTGAATGGAGGAGGATAGGTTACCTAGGAGAATAATGGACTCTGTTATAGAGGGTAAGAGAAGTACAGGTAGATCATGACGACGATGGTTAGACTCAGTTTCTAACGATTTAAAGATAAGAGGTATAGAACTAAATGAGGCCACAACACTAGTTGCAAATCGAGGATTGTGGCAACGTTAAATTCACAGAGGCTTGCAGACTGAACGCTAAAAGGCATAACAGTCTATAGTGATAATGTATGTAAAATCCCCCAGTGAGTTCTCCAATAGCCCTGAGCTGATAGTTCGCGGTACGAAGTACTTGCTTGGTGTAGTGTATCGTCCGCCGAAGACTGGTAACATCACGCATCTGGAGGAAGCACTACATGAGCTAACACCCACGTTATGGGAGACTTGACAAACAAATCTACCGAAACCAAACGATTGATTCACATGTTTTCATCTATTAATTTGACAATACTACCCCTAAACCCTACACACCATGTCGCCAAATCTCATACGCTCCGTGACCTCATAATCACTAATAATACCAACCGAATCATAACTCATGGACAAATGCCCGTTCCCGGTCTCTCCCGACATGACATGGTTTAAGCTGCGTATTCCTATAAGTGCCCCAAATTCAAGCCGAAATTAATTACATGTAGAGATTTCAAACACTTTAATGAAGACGCAATTTTTTGCAGATGCTCTTCACACGCCATGCCACAACATTCAGTGCATAAAGGACATTGACGGAAAAGTACCGTAAATCATTTTAACGAACTACTTCTGACTTTATATCATATACATGCACCACTACGCACTCTTAGGGTAAAGAGACCTTCAAAACCATGGCTTTCCCAAGAAATACGTGACCAGATGAAAATAAGAAACGCAGCTTACAATTATTACGTGAAATATCCTACATCTGACAATTTCGGAAAGTATAAAAACTCCGAAACAGAACAACAAAGTTATTTAGAAATGCTAAAATACGTCACTCTTATGATATTTTGAATACTCAAAATTCTAGTCAGATTTGGAAATCTCTTCGCGAAATGGGATTATGCAAAAACAAGACAAATGACAACAACCCTAATGTACCACTAGCTGACCTAAGCTCCTATTTTAGCTCACGATCCTCTCAGATTGCCAAACAGACCAAAGCAGCAGTAATTAACAGAATATCCTCAAAAGCAACACATAACGGCGAGTAGTTCTACTTTACTCTTGTGACCCCCAGTAACGTTAGGGAAGTCTTCAGTGAAATAAAGTCAGGGTCCACTGGCCATGATGGAATCAACCAGTCTCTTTTAAACACAATCACAGACATCATACTTCCAGCGGTCACGCATATCATTAATAACTCACTCATGACTGGGGTCTTTCCTTCGAATTGGAAACATGCAATCATCCGACCTTTCCCTAAAATAACAACCCCAACAATCCTGAGGATTATCGTCCTGTTAGTATCCTTTCTATATTAGGAAAAATGTCGGAGAAAATAGTACATAAACACGACTTACTTGACAAATATCAATCGGGATTCAGACAAAACCACAGTACTACCACTGCATTAGTTAAAGTGACAAATGACATGAAACCAGCGATAGATACAGGACAAATTACTATACTTTTTCTCTTGGACTTAAGCAAAGCCTTCGACTGCGTAGATGGAGACATATTACTCGCTAAAGTTCAGGCGCTGAAATTTTCTTCCAGCATTTTAACCTGGATACATTCCTGTCTCGGTGGTCGTCAGCAGCGCGTATCAGTGGGAAACGATACATCTTGGCAATCCACTAAGTTTAGTTGTGGCACAAGGTGGAGTATTATCACCAGTTATGTTCTCATTATACATGAACCACTTAACTGAGACGCTGACCAACTGTAAATATCACCTATATGCAGATGATATTCAATTTTATATTGACACAAAGCCTAATGACTTAGACAATTAAATCACGAAGACCTAGCAAACGCTAATGGCATGGCCTGAGAGCGAATCCAGTATTACGCTCAATGGAATACCAGTGACATTTACCTTGGAGTAGTATTCCATAAATATTTAAGTTGGTCGGAACATGTCACAAAAGTTTGTCAAAGAGTATTCTCTTTACTACATTCTCCGAAAAGGATGAGGGACTTCCTTCCAAGAAGCACAAGAAAATTATTAGTTCAGAGTCTAATATTTCCAATATTTGACTACGGAGATGTAGGTTATTATAGTATGAGTAAAACACTTCCATGTCGACTACAGCGAGCCTACAATTCTTGTGCTCGATTCGTGTTAAATATCCCAATCGAAACTTAGCCCTTTCCTCTCTCATCTGTTGTGGCTAAGATTGACTGAACGACGCGAATACTACACTGGTTCCCTTCTCCGCAGTATTATGCAAACAAGCAAACCAGACTATCTTAGAACAGACTTTATATTCCTCTCACCTCCCGCTAGAGCTCCTTCATGGTCATCCACACGTTCCCTTTTGTCCATTCCCATTCATCACAGTAACTCGTACAATGACTCGCTCCTGCCTGCTACCATACGTTCCTAGAACTCAATCCCAGCTGAAATTAGGGGCATATGCAATCCGAGCCTGTTTAAAAGGAAATGTTTAATGTGGTACTCAAATATGTAAAAAGTAGATCACACTAACGTAAAAAAGTAATATTTACTTAATTATCAACAAGGATACAAAATTATAGAGGTTAAGTAAATTAATTGCAGTGGTTTTTAGAAATAGACTATGTGTAAAAATGATCTCATGTACATTATTCTATAAATTGTATAAAGGTGTTGTATAATATGGTTTGAAATCATAGCCTGAGCCCCGCCATATAAGAAAGGCATAAACTAAACTAAATTAAACTAATCTACACTAAACCCCCGTGGCTACGTGTTCGCTCCGAGCTCTGCAACGAGGGCTGACGTAGTCTACACAGCAAATACAAAAAATGTGAATGAAGTGTCAATACAATTTTTAGTGTTAAAGTACGTACGTGTGCGCGGCGGTAGCTCACAGCATTTGCATGACACACGCAAATACTTCTTTGATGCGTATTTAAATTCCGTATTTCGTGTCCAGTGTTAGAGAATGTTAGAAAATAAAAATGTGTATTATCACAAAAGAAGTGTTGCTTAAACCATCAAATGTAGTGCTTTTTTGAGAATATTATACGTAATCTATTGTTATTTACTGTGAGCAGTGTGGCCAACTTTAGACTAGAGTGCGTGTTTCCTTTCAATCATATAGTCTCTTCTAAAATTAAGAAATATTAGACTATATCTCAACGGAATTACATATTTATATGAAAACAAAGTAAGTGTCAGTGCATGTGTCGTTCAGTTCCGTATTTCGAGGAACGCATTACAGAAATCTGATTAATTAGGAGAAAGTATTATCTAATGTGTGCATTTGCTTGATATCGAAGTAAGTACTGTGTGTGTCGCTGTATGCCTAGTATTCGATTTTTTAGGGTAGAAGTGAGTGTTTCGATCATTATTCTCTTAATATAGTTAAATCACATTCATTTTCGTTTTATGGTGTAGATATAGCCGAAGAGACCTACGAGGGAAATAAGGAGTTAGGCAGTCTCCCGTTGTTTTCCTCTTTAATTTTAAGATCGATTCTAGTGATGTGAACGCTACAGTAGACAAATAAATGTCTCTACTGTTCAAATCTATAAGCTCGAAATGTTACAATCAAATATTCAGTGCTGTTAACACTAAACACCTGTTGTAAGAGTCGACTAAAAGGTGTCCAGCATGTGCTCTGAACTTTAGTGCGTCGGGGGGTTACGATAATAGATATACACATTAACTACTGCATTGCAGTGGCAAAAATAATAATCGGTACTAATTAGTTATGAATAACATTGTACAATCCCTTTCTATAAGTCAGAGGCTATGTGCGCGTCGACCCTCGGGGTTACGGGTTCGATTTCGAGCTCTGCTACGAAGGTTGTTGTCGATTGTGTAAATATGGAGTCTTCCAGGGATATATAGTGAGGGTTTTATGTATATTTTGATGTGTTGATGAGGTGCACATTCATGGATATTTTTCAAAATATATTTAAATATTTTAGAATCACACGTGATATTGATGAATCCAGGTGCAGTTCCTACCCATTTTACTCTATTTCAGAACGTTACGTAAGGCCACAAGAAGATGTACCAGTATGAAGCTGGGAGAGAAAGAATTACAAAGCTCTATCAAAATTCAAGGGATCTGTTGTGTTGAACTCTGGCTGAGTTCAATACCAGGCGTATCAATAATATATGGAAACATATACATGTTTGTTGTGGAAATACGATGGCCAAAATTAGAGAAAATATGGAAGATGAAAGGAAAATATTAAAATGTAGGAAAGTGCACAGCGTATTCTTCATCCTGCCTACTCTATAGTTACTACATGGGAAACTTTAGTTATAGCTGACTTGTATTACGCAGAACATTACAGAAAAATCACGCAAGCCATTTATCCATACAATTCTGAAGATATAGTGTCCTTTACATTGGTCCAACAAATGAGATCAGAACATTTATATTACAAAGGAAATTTCCATAACCTACAACGCGACTGGAAACATCCTGTACTCCACTAAACATAATTGAGAAAGTGGTGAAAAAAACACGACAACGAGGATGACAAATTTTTTAAGTGTTGTGCAATGTGGTCAAAGAAGGGACAAGCTCTTCAATTGCAGTAATGTACCTTTCACTTCCATAAATTTAATCGCAGTATGAATATTTCTTGCCATTAACACAGGAGGTGTTCTCTGATAACGTACGTACGTAGTTATAAATCGTAATTCCTCACTATGATGGAGAAGTTCGAGGACTGTACGAACAAGGTCAGTAAGTGTTCTTTATCGATATATTCCTAATACTTGCAAGTCAACTGATGATTAAGACACGTGTTGCCACACGGGTAATCGTACTGTTTTGGCTTGTTCTTCATCGATCCTGATGAGCATTCATTCTGCTGCACCTAAACTGGAAACCAACGTTGGATATTATCGGCTGTTTTTTATTTAAATGTGAATTTTGTCTGATTTGCTCGCATAAGAGACATGGTATCTACATTGTATGTATTAAGCTTTACGATTTAGATTGAAATAGCATCGATTATCAATCGATCCCGGTGCGTTTTAACTTAAACATTTCAGGTAGCAACAAATAGATCATTCTCTCCCACTACAACAGACAAAAATTCAATGAGAAGATTAATAATCGTAGAGCGTAATGGCGCTCGCCTTCTGAACTCGACTTGGCAGGTTCGATCCTGGGTGAGTCCGGTGGTATTTGAGGCCTCGTGTCGTTAGATATACAGACACGGATAAGTACTGCGGGAGCACCTCGGCGTCTCCGAAAACTGTAAAAGTAGTTGGTGTGACGTAAAGCCAATAATACTTTACACAAATAAATTGTACTTGACTCCGGAGCCCGGAGTTGAGATACCAAACCTGTAAACTCAGCATCAAACTGTGACAGCTGGCGACTCTACTCTTAGATATTGACGTTATTCCTGCAATCTTGTGGTTGGAGATTTGATTACCCGGCAGAACGTAGGCTTCACAATTTCTCTCATATATGAGTAGGTCTTAAGCTTCAAGCTGACAGCTACTGGAAATGTAGTCAGATATCGAACGAAAGAACATGAGCGGTTTCGTGAGAATGGATAAAATTGTCATCTTGGATATTAGGATGAAAAGCCGCCACTGCATGTACCTGTGCTCTTATGGTGTGACCAGTTTTTGCACTGAGAAATATGTATGCAATAAATGCTGTCTAGAAAGCAATTCCAAACGTGATCCTTTACTTGTGTGCTACAGGTTTAAGTCTTGTTTTGAATTTGATGGATGTAGTTGTTCATGTTTTTTTCCTTTTCGACAGTAATTGTTGCAGTTTCAGTCGTTTATATATTAGGGTAAAATGGCTGCACGGTGAAGGAGGCTGTCCACTACAGCTTTCCTCTGGCCCTAATGTCTTAAAAGTATGTATTTATTTTTAAACTATTTACTCTAGCGTTCAGGCATTTTTGATTTGCAAATAGTAATTATCCATTCTCACATAATTCTGAATAAAGTAATATTCCTGATTTCCTTGATTATCGCACTACTCACTATGAAGAGGCAGAGGACTTTCGTTTGTTTGCAGATTTCAACATAGCGTTACCAAACTATTACCGGTGATATAGAGCACAAGTAGACAGTTTTTGGATGGTTCTGCCGCCACCTCCACCTTCGGCCCTCGGGAGAGGCCTCCACTTCATTGACCTCTGCTGGCTAAGACTGCATGTATAGCCTCACATCCGCCATCTTTGAGGGGCTTAACCTTACTTTTCACGCGTACGAAAGCAAGCCAAACCTCATGGAGGGGCCTGACCTCAGTTTTACGACGAGATGCCCTTCCTGACGGCTAAGAGAGCGAGCTTAACCTCAGAGACGCTACCTTGTAGGGGCTTAACCTTACTGTTTACACGCAAGACAGCAAGCCTAACCACACAGCCGCTATCTTGGAGGGGCCTCACCTCAGTTTTGCGGCAGATGGCCTTCCCGACGCCGTATTGAGTAGTAGGGCAATGGGTATTCTCGAGACGTTATTTTGAGTACTAGGGCAATGGAAATTAGCATAAGAGAGCACACCTAAGCGCACGTAGGAGCCTAACCTTGTTCTGCGGCCGGATGCCCTTCCCGACGCCAATTGCACATGATGGCGGCTATACACAGCTCCTTGTGAGACGGGTTAAGGGCGCTTGCGCAAGATGGCGGCTATCTAATTGCACAAAATGGCTGCAATACTTAGGCTCTTATGAGACGGCTTAAGGGCGCTTGCGCAAGATGGCGGCTATACATAGGCTCTTGTTGTTGTTGTTGTTGTTTGAGTCATCAGTCCATAGACTGGTTTGATGCAGCTCTCCATGCCACCCTATCATGTGCTAACAATTTCATTTCTACGTAACAATTGCATCCTACATCTGCTCTAATCTGTTTGTCATATTCATACCTTGGTCTACCCCTACCGTTCTTGCCACCTACACTTCCTTCAAAAACCAACTGAACAAGTCCTGGGTGTCTTAAGATGTGTCCTATCATTCTATCTGTTCTTCTCGTCAAATTTAGACAAATCGATCTCCTCTCACCAATTCGATTCAGTATCTCTTCATTCGTGATTCGATCTATCCATCTCACCTTCAGCATTCTTCTGTAACACCACATTTCAAAAGCTTCTATTCTCTTTCTTTCTGAGCTAGTTATCGTCCATGTTTCACTTCCATACAATGCCACGCTCCACACAAAAGTCTTCAAAAACATCTTTCTAATTCCGATATCAATGTTTGAAGTGAGCAAATTTCTTTTCTTAAGAAAGCTCTTCCTTGCTTGTGCTAGTCTGCATTTTATGTCCTCCTTACTTCCACCATCGTTGGTTATTTTACTACCCAAGTAACAATATTCATCTACTTCTTTTAAGACTTCGTTTCCTAATCTAATATTTCCTACATCACCTGCCTTCGTTCGACTGCACTCCATTACTTTTGTTTTGGACTTATTTATTTTCATCCTGTACTCCTTACCTAAGACTTCATCCATACCATTCAGCAACTTCTCGAGATCTTCTGCAGTCTCAGATAAAATAACAATATCATCGGCAAATCTCAAGGTTTTGATTTCCTCTCCTTGGACTGTGATTCCCATTCCAAATTTCTCTTTGATTTCCTTTACTGCCTGTTCTATGTAAACATTGAAAAGGAGAGGGGACACACTGCAGCCTTGCCTCACTCCTTTCTGGATTGCTGCTTCTTTTTCAAAGCCCTCGATTCTTATCACTGCAGACTGATTTTTATACAGATTGTAGATAATTCTTCGTTTTCGGTATCTGATCCCTATCATCTTCAGAATCATAAAAAGCTTGGTCCAATCAACATTATCGAATGCCTTTTCTAGATCTACGAATGCCATGTACGTGAGCTTGTCCTTCTTGATTCGATCCTCTAAGATCAGACGTAAAGTCAGGATTGCTTCACGTGTTCGTACATTTCTTCGGAAGCCAAACTGATCTTCCTCCAACTCAGCTTCAACTTGTTTTTCCATTCTTCTCTAAATAATACGTGTTAAAATTTTGCAGGCATGAGATACTAAACTAATGGTGCGGTAGTTTTCACACCTGTCAGCACCGGCTTTCTTGGGAATACGTATAACAACATTCTGCCGAAAATCGGATGGGACTTCTCCTGTCTCATAAATCTTGCACACTAAATGAAATAACCTTACCATGCTGGTTTCTCCTAAGGCAGTCAGTAATTCAGAGGGAATATCATCAATTCCAGGTGCCTTGTTCCTATTTAGGTCACTCACAGCTCTGTCAAACTCTGACCTCAAAATTGGGTCTCCCATTTCATCAGCATCAACAGCCTCTTCATGTTCCAGAACGAAATTATCTACATAGTTACCTTGATACAACTGTTGGATATACTCCTGCCATCTTTCTGCTTTGTCTTCTTTCCCTAGAAGTAGCTTTCCATCTGAGCTCTTAATATTCATGCACCTAGATTTCCTTTCTCCAAAGGTTTCCTTGATTTTCCTGTATGCAGCATCTACCTTTCCCAGGACCATACAGCCTTCGACATCCTTGCACTTCTCCTTCAGCCATTCTTCCTTAGCTACCTTGCACTTTCTATCCACTTCATTCCTTAATCGCCTGTATTCTTTTCTGCCCTCTTCATTTCCAGCATTCTTGTATTTTCGTCGTTCATCAATCAGGTCTAGTATCTCCTGAGTTATCCACTGATTCTTAGTTGATCTTTTCTTCCTTCCTAACATTTCTTCAGCAGCCCTACCAACTTCATTTTTCATGACTCTCCACTCTTCCTCTACTGTGTTTCCTTCGGCCTTTTTATTTAGTCCTTGTGCAACATGTTCCATGAAACAATCCATCACACTCTTTTCTTTCAACTTGTCTAGATCCCATCTTTTTGCATTCTTTCCTTTCTTCAATTTCTTCAATTTCAAATGGCATTTCATGACCAACAAGTTGTGATCAGAGTCTACGTCTGCTCCTGGGAAAGTTTTGCAATCCAACACCTGGTTTCTGAATCTCTGCCTAATCATAATGAAGTCTATTTGATACCTTCCAGTGTCTCCAGGTCTCGTCCACGTATACAGCCGTCGTTTGTGGTGTTTGAACCAAGTATTGGCGAGGACTAAATTATGGTCAGTGCAGAATTCAACCAGCCGACTTCCTCTTTCGTTCCTTTGTCCCAATCCAAATTCTCCTACTGTGCTACCTTCTGTTCCTTGGCCTACCACTGCGTTCCAGTCTCCCATCACAATTAGATTCTCGTCACCTTTGACATATTGTATTAAATCCTCTATCTCCTCATATATTCTTTCAATTTCTTCATCATCCGCTGAACTAGTAGGCATATAGACCTGCACTATTGTGGTGGGCATTGGTTTGGTGTCTATCTTGGCGACAATAGTTCTTTCACTATGCCGGTCGTAGTAGCTTATCCGCTGCCCTATTTTCTTATTCATTATTAAACCAACTCCTGCATTACCCCTGTTTGATTTCGTGTTGATAATTCGGTAGTCGCTTGACCAAAAATCCCGTTCTCCCTGCCAACGTACTTCACTTATACCAACTACATCTAACTTTAGCCTATCCATCTCCCTTTTCAGATTCTCTAACCTACCACAACGATTCAAACTTCTAACATTCCACGCTCCGACTCGCAGAATGTCAGTATCCATCTTCCTGATGATCGCCCTCTCTCGTGTAGTCCCCACCCGGAGATCCGAATGGGGGACTAGTTTACCTCCGGAATATTTTACCCTGGAGGAAGCCATCATCAGTACATCATTCATACAGAGAGAGCTGCATGTCCTCGGGAGGTAGTTACGGCTGTAGTTTCCCGTTGCTTTCAGCCGTGTAGCAGTATCAACACAGCTAAGCCATGTTGAGTATTATTACAAGGCCGTATCAGTCAATCATCTAGACTGCCGCCCTTGCAACTACCGAAAGGCTGCTACCCCCCTTTCGATGAACCATTCGTTAGTCTGGTCTCTCAACAGATACCCATCCGATATGGTTGCACCTGCGGCTCGGCTATCTGCATCATTGGGACACGCAAGCCTCCAAACCGCGGCAAGGTCACATGGTTCGCAGAGGAGGCATAGGCTCTTATGCAGATATATGATGGCTATGAGTGATTGCACAAGATGGCAGCTATACACAGGCTCTTATGGAGAAAGCTAGCCCAGAGGGCTACTGCACAAGATGGCAGCTATACACAGGCTCTTATGGACTCTTCCTCCTCCGTAGAGACAGAGCCGCGCTCCTCCTCCTCCTCAACCGTATAGCAAAAAGGCACCTCTTCCTAGCAAAAGGGCAAATGGGTAAAAAGAAAACTTCCTCATCTGTAGGGGAAAGGGCTACTCTTACTTGCAAAAGGGCAAAAGAGCACCTCCTCTTAGCAACGGGCAAAAGGGATACTCTTCCTCGCAAAAGGGCTAAAGGTCACCTCCTCTTAGCAACGGGCAAATGGGCAAAAATAATACATTCTCCTTATCTGCAGGGCTAAAGTGCAAATGGGCTACTCTTCTCGCAAAAGGGCAATAAGGCTCCTCCTCCTAGAAAAAGAGCAAAAGGTGAAAAGGGCTCTTCCTTATCTGCATGGCAAAAGAACTCGAGCTCTTCCTCCTGGCAAAAGGGCTGAAGGGCTCGCCTTCCTCGCAAAAGGGTTCCTCCTACTGGCAGAATGGAAAAAAAGGACTGCTTCTTACAGTTACTGAGGTTAGCTCCATCCCTCCTCTTACAGACAGATGTTTTCCTCATTTGAACGTTATATTACAAACAAATATACTTACGTTATGTAGCGTTGTCCTCGTCGCATAAGTTTTTCGATTGAGGAGAAAGCGGTAGGAGGAGGAGGAGGCGTTTAGGAGAAGGTAATAATTTTTCAGCATCAAAAAGTATTGTAGAATAAGCAAATTCTGTATCCGACAAGACAAAACAGTCTCATTTTAGTTACAGAATGCAATTGTAAAAATACAGAATTGACATGCTGCATGTCTTTATCCGACAAGACAAAACATGTTGACTATTAAACAGAAAACTGTTATCGCTACTGTGCTGTATGTTTCTATTCGTCAAGACAAGTTACAGTTAGCACACACTAGAATTTGTTTGTAGAACAAGACGAAACATGTTGGCTATCAGTGTTTAGAATATAAAAACTTATAACGCAAAACATTATAAGATTAATCTGTCTGTTGATACAATCGCACTCGTATGTAATCAGCGCGCACACATAGAATTGCAAATGTTGTATATCTCCATCCGACATACTTCTTCTTAATCACTGCACATAAAATGATTACTGCATAGCAGAGGATACCTTTGTCCTGTGGTGATGGATTTTGCGGAATTCGAACCCATGCAACAGGAAAAATCTGGTTAGTTACCGTAACAGAATAAAAGAATCATACTACTGTGCAGATAAAATGATTATACTACTTAGCGGGAATATCCTTTTCCTACATGATATTATGTTAAGGAGAAAATTTATGGATTCACACCCTGTTCTAACACAATAAGAAATCATAGGATTGAAACTTTGCTCACAAGGGAGAGGAATAGATTTTTACTTCCTTTCATATACACTGACTGACAGAGCAAATGCAACACCAAGAAGGAGTGGTTCGAAAGGGATGAAAGTTGGGGAAAAAACAGAGACGGCACGGACGAATAATTGATGTTTCTTTCAAACCGATATGCAGGTTACACAATGCGCACGGCATCGACTCAGTAGGATGTAGGACCACCGCGAGCGGCGATGCACGCAGAAACACGTCGAGGTACAGAGTCAATAAGAGTGCGGATGGTGTCCTGAGGGATGGTTCTCCATTCTCTGTCAACCATTTGCCACAGTTGGTCGTCCGTACGAGGCTGGGGCAGAGTTTGCAAACGGCGTCCAATGAGATCCCACACGTGTTCGATTGGTGAGAGATCCGGAGAGTACGCTGGCCACGGAAGCATCTGTACACCTCGTAGAGCCTGTTGGGAGATGCGAGCAGTGTGTGGGCGGGCATTATCCTGCTGAAACAGAGCATTGGGCAGCCCCTGAAGGTACGGGAGTGCCACCGACCGCAGCACATGCTGCACGTAGCGGTGGGCATTTAACGTGCCTTGAATACGCACTAGAGGTGACGTGGAATCATATGCAATAGCGCCCCAAACCATGATGCCGCGTTGTCTAGCGGTAGGGCGCTCCACAGTTACTGCCGGATTTGACCTTTCTCCACGCCGACGCCACACTCGTCTGCGGTGACTATCACTGGCAGAACAGAAGCGTGACTCATCGGAGAACACGACGTTCCGCCATTCCCTCATCCAAGTCGCTCTAGCCCGGCACCATGCCAGGCGTGCACGTCTATGCTGTGGAGTCAATGGTAGTCTTCTGAGCGGACGCCGGGGGTGCAGGCCTCCTTCAACCAATCGACGGGAAATTGTTCTGGTCGATATTGGAACAGCCAGGGTGTCTTGCACATGCTGAAGAATGGCGGTTGACGTGGCGTGCGGGGCTGCCACCGCTTGGCCGATCCTCGCGTGCTGACGTCACTCGGGCTGCGCCTGGACCCCTCGCACGTGCCACATGTCCCTGCGCCAACCATCTTCGCCACAGGCGCTGCACCGTGGACACATCCCTATGGGTATCGGCTGCGATTTGACGAAGCGACAACCTGCCCTTCTCAGCCCGATCACCATACCCCTCGTAAAGTCGTCTGTCTGCTGGAAATGCCTCCGTTGACGGCGGCCTGGCATTCTTAGCTATACACGTGTCCTGTGGCACACGACAACACGTTCTACAATGACTGTCGGCTGAGAAATCACGGTACGAAGTGGGCCATTCGCCAACGCCGTGTCCCATTTATCGTTCGCTACGTGAGCAGCACAGCGGCGCATTTCACATCATGAGCATACCTCAGCGACGTCAGTCTACCCTGCAATTGGCATAAAGTTCTGACCACTCCTTCTTGGTGTTGCATTTGCTCTGTCAGTTAGTGTACATAATCACTACTATTATGCAGATCAAATGAGCTGTTCGAAAGGACTCTTCCTCCTCCTTATCCCGCCCTCCTTCTAGGGATAAAGGGCTAATGGGATGGGTGCCTCTCCTCTCTTTATCCGGGCTTGAGACCGGCTCTACATCTAGAGGCGGAGTTAACACCCTAAGAAAATTTCAACGCTTCATTGCTATCGAAACAAGTAAAGTTCGTACCTGGAAACGCTACTACTGAGGCAAGTATTACATCAAAACAAGTCCCTACACATCAACTGTCTGGATATAGGCTCATAGTTCACAACAAGCCTATGTTACCCTATGTAGATATAACATACTGTAAAGACCCCAACGTACTCGTAAAACGTTTGCAACTGCTAAGAGCCTATCAATATTCTGGTTACACACAATAAAAAGCAGATATTTTTAGCACAGAGCAAGAATTACGTCCTGTAGCTCTCTCCTGACAGTACAACAGCTTAAACTCCTTCCTACATTCCCAGCGCTTACCCTCATGTGAAACTGATATTATTGAAAAGCCTGGATATTATGGAACTTTTATTGTTAACATAATTCTTATTATTTTCACAACACTGTGGAATCTCTAAACTTCCACTTGAATATAAAAAAATTACTTTACTAATTTTAGTTATTTTTAATCATCAATACCACATATACGAAGTTATTAATCAAATATAATTTATTGACCAAATTATTACTTCAGTTGTGCCTTGTTATGTGAGAAGAATTTGTAAATCTATCACGTTGTTTAACCATTGTTACGCGAGCTATCATTTCACTATCAAATATAAATGAGTATGGTGATTAACTCACAAATTAAAGAAAAATTAATGTAAACAACTATGTTACATTATAGTCACAGAGGAATATCACCTAATTCTACTCATAAACACAAATAAAATAACCATCATGGCTGAAATAGAAAATAACGTCTTAAATTCTAGCTATATTCACATTATTTACACAAATTTTATTCATGCACGCTTTATATAGATATAACAGGGCTCAGATTGCATCGTTGCGCATAAGAAAATAAATTATCCGGCTCAGACTCCAATAATTGCAAATCTCTGAGTGCAGACATTTTTCCACCATGATCCTAAGAGTCTTTCATGGCTTCACTGATACTTCGCAGTCGTAAATAACTATAAAATAATCAAGAATAAATCAACAACAAAAAATAACTTGCAATAAAATAAAATAAACGTGTGGTACAACTGACTCATATTAAATGAAAATCACTAGAAAATTACTGCAACACGATCTTCGCACGTCAATTGGGATTTTGGACTACATCAATAAATCACTATCTGCAGCTTGTGTATAAGATGATGTGTCATGTGGCACCTCAACTATACTACGAGACGTGTCCTCCCGCTGCCTACTGCCGGCATTTATCATCACAGCTCTTATGGCTTTACATCCCTTCAGCTCCACGGCTGGCATCTCATTATTATTGAGAAAGTTATTAACAGTGCGTGTCAGGTTACCACATACATCATTCTCTCTCGCCATCTAAAGACTTATAACACAACATTTTTTCTTGGACTCAATTTCCAAGCTACTAAAATATTTCAGTTAACATTGAACGCTTCACATCGTTACCTTACAATATTATCATAATAACTCCACTGCTTTATCCATAAATAAATATCAGACCATTGCTCAATATCAAATATCGCCTGTTGACAATGTAATTAATCTTCACCTGTTCATATGCTAGTATTTCAGGTGAAATATATTCTGACTGACGCAACAATATCGAACATTTAACATAAAATCATGTCATAAAAATTAAATATTAATTAAAATCTCATTACTGGTAAAATTGTAAATCGTAATTTCCTAACGTGCAATCTCGCATAAAGCATTGTAACGGCCTCTAATTTAGATTAAATGTATGCCTAAACATTTGTCCAAATTAGACAAATTGATAATAATAATAATAATAATAATAATAATAATAATAATAATAATAATAATAATAATAATAATAAACTCCGCTATTACCGGTCCCAAGCCCGGGGCCTCGTCTATCAAGAGACGGGGAAGTGAGGAGGGGGAGGAGTAACAACCTCGTTAAAAAACCTGGGTCCATCTGGCTCCGGGTGGTAGCACCCAGTAAGGGCCCCTGCCTAGGGTTACAGGTGAAACCTGGCCAACGGTCTTGAAGGCGGAAGAGGAACTCTGCTTTAGTTCCGAACGGTGAAGAGAGCGGAAGAGCCTAGTGGAGTGAACCACGAAGAAAAATCAAATTTCGGACTAACAATCCGATCTTATCCTGGAATCTAATTCCTCACTTTGTATTTTATACAATTTCAATTGCAGTATGGAAAGTCCGCTGAATGAAGGCACTACCCCAGGTGGTAACTCGAAAGAGAAATCCACCATTGCGTCACGCAATGCATTGGGACTAAAGGTTCTGGGGAGTCCCAACAACTGCAATCAGAAGGTTGAGTCGGAGCAACCTTGGAATCCTTCTAAAATGAAATTCAAAAAGGAATTCTTTTTTGGCACTTTAAATGTAAATTCTCTACTCAAGACTGGTAAACAAAAAGAACTAGAAATACTTCTAGAGAAAAACAAAATTCAAATTTTGGCAGTTCAAGAAACTAGATTCCTAGATGAAAATGTAATAGACACTTGTAACTACAGGATCTTTAAAGGCAAACCAGCAATCAAAATTATGAAGGGGATGCCACTACTTGGTACAGCTTTCTACGTTCATAAAAGTATAATAGGAAATGTAACAGAATTTAAATCCAACTCAGAAAGAATATCTCTCCTATCAATTAAATGCAAAAACAAAACGTACACACTTGTTAATTGCCATGCACCAATAAATGAAGACAATAGGAAAAACCCTCAAAAAACAGAAGAATTCTGGGTTCGTTTGGAAAATGAAATATCCAAAATTCCGAAAATGAACACCATAATACTATTAGGTGACTTCAATGCACAAATAGGTAGAGAAAAGAAATTTAGAAATGTAGTAGGACATTACCCAGCCCACAGAAGAACAAATACAAATGGTATTAGGCTAATCAGTTTGTGTCAAAGCTATCACCTGAAACTAATGTCAACCTTCTTTAGAAAACTCCCCAGAAAAGCTAAAACGTGGATATCTCCAAACCCAATGTTAGGAGAGTTTCAGTTAGATCATGTGGCTGTTTCAAAAAAAAGTACAAAAGAAATTATGAATGTGAAAGTAGTAAGGAATGGTGAATTTGATTCCGACCATTTTCTCTCTAAAATTAAAGCCAAACTCCTACCTAATAAAGAACAAAGAATGCCACAGAGGTTAATAAAATATAATGTAGACAGACTTACTATAACAAAAGAATCAATTAAAAACTACCAAGATAATTAAAGTGGCTAAACAAGGCAACTGGCAAGAAATATCCAAAGCAATTAATTATGCAGCACAGAAAACATTTGGGCCAATAAAAAATAAAAGGAAAATATGGTGGAATGAAATATGTGAAGAAGCTTTAGCAGAGAGGGCTAAAACATGGAAAAAATGGAAATGCTCAAAGAAAATTGAAGATTTTGATCAGTTTAAACAACAAAGGAAGGAAACAGCAAGGATAATCAGAAGTACTAAACGAGCCTTTCAAAAGGAGAAACTTATAGAAATGGACAAAAACTTTATAAAAAGTAACACCAGTGACTTTTATCAGACTTTTAAGAATGAATTACAGGGGTACCAAACTACAAATGTTAGTTTCAAGGATGAAAACGGCAGAATTGGACTAAGCAATACTGAAAATTGTGAGATATTAGCAAGATATTTTGATCAACTTTTGAACTGTCCTGAACCAAGTCATAAATTAGAATTTCAAGATATTGATGAAAATTTGGAAGAAGACATACCACCAACTATAAAAGAAATTGAAGAAGTAATTAAAACCCTCAAAAACAACAAAGCTAGCGGAGAAGATTCTATTACAGCGGAACTTTTTAAGTGGTCCTTGCCAAATATAGCAAATGAGCTACAATTACTCTTTGAAGAAATCTGGAAAACTGAAAAAATTCCTGAGGAATGGAAAGTAGCCTTGATACATCCACTCCACAAAAAAGGTAATAAACAGGACGTTAATAACTACAGAGGAATATCTTTATTAGCAGTGGCATATAAAATATTTTCCAAGATTTTATTAAACAGAGTAGAAACAACACTAGACAATCATTTAGGTGAATATCAAGGTGGTTTCAGGAAAGGAAGATCATGCTCAGAACAAATATTTAATCTTAAGTCAATAATTCGCCACAGGTTACTTAATTCAAAGGACATTGTAGTCATGTTTGTAGATTTCAAAAAGGCTTTTGATTCTGTTGACAGAGAAACTATATATAAAATAATTCGAGAATTTGGCATAAAGTCTAAACTGGCAAATCTAATCCGTGAAACACTTACAGACACAGTCTCTAAAGTGAAATTTCTGGGAGAGATATCACAGCCTTTCAAAATAAAAACTGGTGTACGACAAGGCGACGGACTATCCCCAATTCTTTTTAATTGTGTCCTAGAGAAAATAGTGAGAATTTGGAACGAAAAACTTATTGAACTCAACATTTCACCGATAAGGTTAGGAAGAGGAAACAAAAGGATTGAAATAAATTGTCTTGCATTTGCAGATGACTTTGCAATACTTTCTGAAAATGTGACATCTGCTGTAACCCAAGTAAATGTCTTGGAAAGAATCGCCAGCAGAACTGGCTTAAGAATTTCTGCAGAAAAAACAAAATTTTTAACAAATATTTGGGATGCACCAAAATTTCTGAAAACAGATATTGGCCAAATAGAGAGGGTAAAAAAATTCAAATATCTAGGGGAAATAATCCAAGAAAATGGTTTAGAAAAATCTGCAGTAGATGAGAGGGTACATAAAATGGAGAGAGCTTATGGTGTCACCAAAGATATCTACAATAAAAGATGCCTATCAAAAATGCAAAAATAAGGCATTACAACACAGTAGTGAAGCCAGAATGCCTATATGCAAGCGAGTGTCTGGCATTAAACTATAATTTAGATAAGCTAGAAATACTAGAAAGGCGAATCATGAGGAAAATATTAGGCCCACAAAACACAGCAGAAGGTTGGAAATTACGAAGTAATGCTGAAATATATCAAAAAATAGAAAATATATCAGATATAATGAGGAAAAGGAGACTTATGTTTTTTGGACATTTATATCGAATGCAAGATAGTAGATTAACCAGTAAGATTTTCAGATATTTGCGGAGTAAGAAATCAACGACAAGCTGGGTCAACGAAGTAAGAAAGGATTTAGAAAAAAACAATATAACAACAGAAGAAATAAATAATAGAGAAGGCTTTCGGTTAAAAGTATTGGAAATGGAAGGATTCCAAGGTAGGAAAGTAAGAACGACTGGTTCAAAGTGGTCTGAAGACAGAAAGAAGAAACATAGTGAACAGATGAAAGCGTACTGGAAGAAAAGGAAAGAACAAAGAAGAAGGAATTGAAATTGGCACGTGGTCCTCTGGTGGCCCATTCGAAAGAATAATAATAATAATAATAATAATAATAATAATAATAAAAAATATATAACACTGATATCATCATGCGTGAATAAATCATCCTATCTAAAATATCCTCTGTGCTATGTCCTAAAATAAATTACAATGGCTAAACATCTAATTGATAACTCGTGCAACTAATCTAAATAAACAGTAAACTACGTCATAGATTTATCATATTAATTTGTCTACTCACTATCACTGCAAAGAAGTTTCCACCCTTGCCACGGGCATCCGTCGCTGGTGAATTAGAACATGTTGACAATATAATTACATATTAGCATAATATGTGCGTATCCATCCATGATGCAGATTACACTACGCACACGCTCACAAATTCTTGATGCCTTATTGATAACACACTTTATAACCCAATTAAACTCTTTAAATCAAAATTATATATACACATTATTTCTCCTATGAGAGATCGGATGTGTAGCACACGCATTGAAATATCCTGCGTGTAGAATATTTTTACGCTAAACCTGCTGCTTCTTCAGAGAAAGTATTTCCCTGGTTATCTGCTCTCGGAGAAGAACCGTTAATCCTACTACAGAATATTTATCGCCCTTTTCGGGTTGGCCTGCTTGTAGTACAACTGTTTGTTTACTATCTGGTTCACTAATTGTCTGCTCCGAATTACGGAAAGTAAAAGTATTTCCTCACCAACTAGTTTACTGTCTGATCTCCATTAACAAAGTAACTTAATCTCTCTTGCGAATGCTGTAGTTAAAAATAACGAAGTGGTGTACAATAAAAATGCTATTAATGTCACACTTATCATATCCAAAAGATGCATAAAGTTCCTCGATGTATATATGTGCCTCACGTGTACGACAATGTCAGTAAATAAGTGCATAAACTCATTGAAAGCTTTACATACTGAGCAAGTATCTTACAATGATACTTAAACACGAGCGTTTGCACTGCACATCTTCTTCTCACGACTTCCAAAGAACAAGTCAGCTCTGGTTATCTGTGCGGAGTAATATTTTCTGACTCATTCGAAGGTTTTTATCACTCTGAGAACATCTTCTAATTCATACATCCCCACCAGTTACTTCATTTATATCTCTAATCGCACAAAAACTATCAGCAATCCCGGTAATATATTACGATTGCTGAATTAATCATAGACTTTTGAATAATTGCGATGGCTTCGGTAGGAATATTTTGCCTGTCGTATTTTTGGGCGAACTGAAGAAAAGGCGGGAGTATTACCTCTCCCTTGTCTATTGACGCAACCTCTCTAATTCATTATCGCCCACACACCTACTAAATTTTCATCATCCACTATTGGCCATATATAAATTGAAGTAGGACTACAATTGAAACGTCATTAATACCGTAGAAAGACTGAATATTAGAGGGCGCTCTTTTTGAAATAGTCATAGCAAAGGCTTGTGATTGGCTGAGAAGTTTTCAGGCATGAATTTTGGGATGATTCCACTGCATTTTTGAGGGGTGTCAGGTAGATATTTCGGTCTTCTATCTGCGTTCCTCTCGTGGTTCTCACTCTTACAAATACTCATCATTGACCTCAATTCTACCTCGGGTTGGCGTCCTGGCGAAGTATTGTGTTCCAGATAATTGTTTTATTGCCTACAACAGAGCGTGCCTTATGAACACTTGTGTAGCTTAAAGCTTCTATTGTGAGGTCTTTCTTAATGCAGTACTGTGAGAATAACAAAATTCTGCTGAGTGGAAATATTCCACCTATGATATCCATTAAAATTTTCTTGTAATGAAAAGAGGCTTAATTCCATGGGTGCACTTCATTTGCAGCATCGCAGGTCTTCTCTTGAAGTTTTTAGATTGAACTTTGTTTGCTAGTAATTCGATAGAATTCTTCCTCAAGAGCTTGACTAAACCATTTGATATCACCTTGATGCTCTCTGTACTGCCATGAGGCAACATATCACCTCAGATTGTGGGCAGAGGTAGTTTTACGCCACACTTTTACCAACTGTACAGCCAATCAAACAGATACGCCAGTGATGCCTTGTTTTGTTACATAACGGGCGATAAAACAGCCCTACAACCAAAAGTATTCCTTCCACCCCGTCAACATCCACGCATACCAAGCACCGTTTATTTTCTGTGGACTCTCCCCATCACATTATCACAGGATCCAGGGGCACCTCTGGCTCAACCTCAAAAACATTATTGACCTACGGCCGTGCAAGTACCTTTGCGCCTTGCAATACGTACCCACAATTCATGTAGTAAATGGTTCATAATTGTTTTCAGTTTCCCAACGCACTGAAACTCATCTTCAGGGTTACATACACTAATCTCAATTAACTGATTTCTTAGCAGTACCAGTTCTTCTCTTTGATTCTGTATCTTAAGAAATTCTGGTGCGTAATTCTCACTAATTAACACCTGGAAAACTCTGAACACGCCATAACATACGGACATGATCCTGATGGACTCCTGAAACTAGGTCTGTTCATTAGATTAAAATACAACATAATTTCCCAGCCACTCCATCTTTACTGCATTTGGTTGTCGTCTTGCGCAGTCCTCGTCAGTTCAGTTCATGGGGAACATGAGACAAGTGTTAGGGAGCGATACCCCTGATGAAGTTTCATCCCACAATGCGACTTTAAATTGCAGGAACAGACAAAAAAAGAGTCATTCCAAAAGAAAAATTAGACAGGAAAACAGAAACATTAGAAGAACGTACACAACGGACAAGGGAAAAATAATCAAGGCAAGATATATGAAGGAACTTCTTGACTGCAGAAGTAAATTAAAAACAAAAACTGATGAAGAAAATCGGCTGAAAACCTTTGAATACTGGCAGATGGGAACTTGCGCTTCTTTCCTGATGACAGTAGTCACTTCCAGGCTCGAACAAAGCAGAAGTACAGGACAGACACATACAGATACGGTACTGCAGTCAATGGTAAAGTGTAGGCAGTGTTCGCTGAATAATCTTGAGGAAACTGATAACTTCTTTAAGACAGTTGGTTTGAGAAAACGTTCCTCCAGGTGTGGAATTCCTTCTTTAGACTCCATAGTAAATCATATACTACCAAATAACTGGTGTGAAGAGAACCTGAAAGAGGTCAGGAGGCATTTGAGGTCATTTCGTGCATACGAAAGCCACTACAAACGAGAGGAAAATGATTATCTCTGTCTAGCATTTCATCTCATCATAGCAAAAATGTACAAATTCTATGAAGACAGAACCCAGTTCTAAGTGTCTGACGGACACTTGCGATCTCGAACAACAAGGACAAGTTAAAAGCAGCTGAAAACAGTAAAATGAAGTGTTTTACATTTCATCTACAACAGTTTCTTCCAAAACCCACTGTGAGTTCATTGATAGCGTTTCATAAGTGACTGTTACGGTTACAGTTCACAGGAGAAGGTACACATTACATCTGGCACGAGGTCGAGGTTTCCTATCGTTTATATAAGCATCTTAAAGGACTAACTTCACATTAACCTCATGCCATCTTTTATTCCAATACTTGTGGAGGTCAGAATAAAATTTCACACGTAACAGCTATGTTTACAAAAGTACTGCAAGAAGTACCAAGCATTCTCACTATTGACCACAAATTCATGGTTCCTGGACACAGCCACATGGAGGTAGATTCAGACCATTCTATAATTGAGAATAATAATAAGAAAACAGAGCGATAAGTGTACCATCTACATGACTGGTACACCTGGTTCGGTCAAGCAGTACAAGATTCACTGTTGTAGAAATAAAACAAAAGGATTTTCTGGAGTTTTCAGCGCGTTTGCAAGGCCCACTTGTGTTGCGAAATAAAGATGAAAAAGGAAATGCATTCCAATGGCAAAAGACTAAGTGGTTCGTTTAAGAACCTAATTTTGGAGAAGTCAAGTTCAAGACAACACTTGAAGAGGAAGACCAGTTTGAAGCACTATCTCTGCAAAGGCGTAAAACCAGTACGAGCGAGATTAGCTTGAAGCAAATCACAGATGAACCTGTCCCAATTAATGCAGATAGGAAGAAAGATCTCACTTCCCTGCTCCCTCTAATACCCACCGGTTTTCATGAGTTTCACCACAATCTACCTACTTCTAGTGAACAATAGGATACAGACACTGAATTGGTATAATTTTGTGATTAGACTGACACAGGCCTACTAGCAGCAAATAATAGCAAGTGTCACTTCAGAGTGATGATTGTGTACGGTTTATAACATTATAACAGAGCATTAAGTATAATGAGAGAATAATAATTTAAGTCAGTGATAATGCCTGTAAAAATCACTTAAATCATTAATTTGTAAAATTAACATTATTTTAGATAGTGTATTTAAATAAATTTACTCTACCTGAAGACGATTAATATGCTATCTGCGTACCTTTCCCTTGTACATTCCACACAAGCATTATAAAAAATTGTCTCCCGAAAAGTTGATCTTTTTCACTTATGTACCTTTCCCGCCACCCAGAGATATATGCATTCAGGGCCATTTTTCATAAAATACCTTTCACTAGTGTCATTAGTAAGAAATCAATAATATTAACTAATAATATTAGAATTATGTTTCACGGAATTATTAGCTAACAATATTAATAAATTATTTCATAGACAACATGACTAACAACATTTACTCACATTATTGGAATTATTTCCATGAGTGTATTTTGGCTCATAATCCATATTATTAGTGAAACCAAAGTGAGTGGTATTTTAATACTTTGCCATGAAATCGTGAAGATCAGTGAAATGGTCGATAGTGATTCAAACAGTGATGAGGAACGAGTGTAGATATTCAACATTAAATAAATTTTAGCCCAAAACTGCCTCTACTGTTATGTAACATATAAAACAATGAGAAATTTAGGCTAGATAACAGAACTTTTGAGTATTTGCTTGATAAGCTAAGGAATAGAACAGCGTCACATGGGTTGGTTGTGTTTCTCTAGTGCAGTTCTCCTTTAAGATACCACCAGTAAACCAAGATGGTGGTGGTACAACTAGGCAACCATCCTCAACACTAATCAGATAGAAAAATGGAAGGGATCCGATACTTAGAAGAATGAAGGTATCGGCCGAATAAAGACAAGGGCCAAGAAGGGCGTGAAAGTGAAGGACTCCCTACGCCTCGCAACGTAATACCGTTGGGGTCGGAAAAGAACAAGAGTTGACCAAGTGATGTTGGATAGATAACATCGAGGAACCTTGCGCAAGTAAGTGAAAGCAACGCTAGGACTCAGCTCAGGGCCCAGTGGTCGCCAACACACACTCCCATATTGAGAGATCCCGGGCCCCTTTTATTTGCCTCTTACGGCAAGCAGGGGATACCGTGGGTGTTATTCTACCGTTCCCACCCAGGATTTTGCTAGTCCACCTCAACAAGGATCATCAATAAGATAAGAAAGTATAAAGAACGAGGAGGGTTAAAGTGTGCGACTAGTCGACGCTTTAACTCCATCACTTTCCGAAAATAAACTTTCTTCTCTCACAATTATTTAACTTCTTTCATCTATTCTCACATGTATCATCACAAACATATATGAAGTGAGCCTATCGAACATATGGATTAATAGCCGGTTGTAGCCTACTGCTAGGAACGAATACAAAAACCAATAACATATGCAAGAGACCGATTCTAACCTCCATTTTTATCAGCTGATTAATTCAGCTAATATTCTGAATGAAGATATTTTATTTAGTCACATGTAAATATTTGTGAGACAGAATTTGGTTAACTAATAATTATTTTTATCAGTTCTAATATTTTTAGTTAGTTTTATGAAACAGGGCCCAGGCCTGATGATATTGTAGTTGGTGTTGGCTTATCATTAGCGATATATCGATATCGTTTGAATGTACCGATATATTGTGTGCAATAAATATAGATTATCGAAAATTAGTTTTCAATATACCTCAGTATCGATATATCGGTACTTAAAAAGTTCCTACACCTAAAATCCAGTGTGTGTGCGTGTGTGTTGGGATAGTACAAATATCGCACTGTATTCAGAAGTAAGAGATTGTATTATTGTCAGTTTTCGATTTATTGTTTTCATTTTCATTATTTCATTTGTATATTTATTCCTAATACCTTAAACTGGAAGGTATCCGTATGTGATATGAGTAATTTGTTTTGTACAAACGGATGGGAAACAGTGCTAATTGCAACTAGGAAATTTGTGTGAGTCATGCGGACACTCCAGAGTCCGATGAGGTGACTTTGTTAATGTTGTTGTCATGTGAATAGATCAGAGTCTGATGAGGTGGCCTTGCTGTCATGAGATCCAGAAGTTATTCAGGCCATGGTCTTTTGAAGAAATTCTAGTGGTGATTGGAGGACCTGGATCAATCTAGACGTAAGAAAAGGGGGAAGCTGTGGTGTATGTGATCAAACGGCGACTAGACTTGGCTTAATACTGGACTGGACTTAAAACTTTGGTGGAGAAAACTTGACTTCAAACAGCGGAGGAGTGAAATCTAATTTTAATGTTTGTGAAGTGTGGTAATATCCTACACTGTGGAGTGCTTAGGCACGTGGCGATTTAACGCTTGTGACAGTTTGGTATTATATGTTGGTGTGAGCTATGGCGTGCTGTATATCACATTTTTCATAACTTATGTTCTGGAACAACAAGCATGTGTTGCTTGAGTGATGTACCTTTAAACCAAGTGTTAGAGCCAGTGAACACGGTATTATTAAGGTACAGTATCGGTGTGATATGACTAGTGCCAATAATAAGAATGTGCAAGTTGTGTTGATACACAGAGACAGTGAACGATAGTTATCTACATATCTGTGCTTTGTTCAACAGACTGACAGTCCTCGCTTCTGGATTCCTACTGTTTTTGTTGTTGTCGATTGTGTAAATATGGAGTGTTCGAGGGATATATCGTGAGGGTTTTATGTATATTTTGATGTGTTGATGAGGTGCACATGCATGGATATTTTCCAAAATATATTTAAATATTTTAGAATCACACGTGATAATGATGAATCCAGGTGCAGTTCCTACCCATTTACTCTATTTCAGAACGTTACGTAAGGGCACAAGAAAATGTACCAGTATGAAGCTGGGAGAGAAAGAATTACCATGCTCTATCAAAATTCTAGGGATCTATTGTGTTGAAATCTGGCACCCTTACTAAGGACATTTCCACATACTATTTTATTAATTAATTTTATTTGAATTACAACGTATGTACGGTATTTATAAAGATAGATTTCATTTGACGTCCAAGCGTGATGTGATCAATTATATTAGTCACACATGATTTTATTTCAATCATATCACAATGATTAATTATTAACATTATAGTACAAGTGAAGCCCAGCATAGGGCGATTAGGAATTTTATTTTATTCATATATAATTATCTGATAATTTTAAGCACATCGCAACGGTTATTAATGATTTTAATTACCTACATATATTACAGTGTGTGTGCACTCTTCAGGAAACTTCTTACCACATCCATTACACCAGTGTGGGCGCTATCCAACAATCGCAAAAATGTGGTCGAAATTTGATCGAAATATTTCTAAATTGAACACAGGGTATGTGGACGTGTCTAACAAGCGTTGTCATTTTTCAAGCAACTAAGATATATACAAGCAAGAGCATATTCAACTCAGACTGTTGACCAAAACTGTTACATACTTCGTTTTGAACAATGTTTTCTTGTTTGTAAACAAAGCCAGGTGTTTTTTGACAGCTGTCAAGCTGACAGCCACGTGCTATTTCGACAGCTGTCAGCGGCCATCCTGAAACAAAAACGCATAATAACCTTAGCGCTGCCATTTTTACGGCACTAAACCTCATCCTTACGCATGTAGTGGCGGGAATTTGAAAAATTCAACGTGATTTTTTGACACCTGTCAGCCGCCATCTTCAACTACATACACATAGCTTGTTACTATTTTGACGGAAGTAAAACTTTATAGCGCAAAATATAACAGGACAAGCAAGCAAGCTGCTACTTTTCGACACACCGCCATCTTATAGCAAGGTGTCCTTCTCGACATACTATAGTCTCAATAAACGACCGGATGCCCTTCTTGACGGCCCCCATCCAACGGAGAAATCTCTGACCTAGTAAGGATTGGAACTCAGAGTCAAAGCACGCACCGTAAACGACGGGGAAAGCAGGTAGAAAACTAAACCTCAGCACGACAATTAATTATAGGCTACTTGCATCTTCGAACTCGAGAAGCAAACAACAAGTAGGCATGCTCTGCTTCTTGTCCTGCAACTCTAAGAACGCATTATCTGGTCTGCGAAATTTCAGACCTAGTAAGGAAACGAATTCAGAGTTAAAGCATGCACCTTACAAGACGGGAGAGGCAAGCAAAATACTAAAACTCTACATACTTACATGTAAAAAGGGGGTAGAGAAAAAGGATTAAATCATAACTTTTGCGTGTAGTCTGCTCTTAGTACTGCGAGTTTTTGCTACAGCTTGCAAAAAACGTAAACGGAAGTGACTTGCCAAAAATACACATTACGTTGTTCGTCAAGTAAGACACTGGATACTGCGATTCAAAATCCCTGTAACTTAAATGTCCTTAGACCTTAGGAAGGGCATTCGGCCGTAAAACAGATTTCTTATGTTGTCGTGAAGAAGGCTATCAATGATTCTGCTTAAAAGCAAGCGGTAGTCGGATAGGTTAGAAGCAATGTCAGGACACGTTGTGCTTTGTGCAGACCCTTAGGTGCTGGAGTAGGCTAAGTGCCGGCACCAGGTTTTACCTCTCTGAGATGCGTAAGTCTCGGACAAGAAATACTATAGGTGTTATTCTACACCACCTACTTACAGGGGATGTGTTTGTAATCTCTTATAACAGAGTTGTTCGATTCGCTGGGGGAGATGAAGTTAGTAAATGAGTGAACTTTAAGCGAAGACAAGCTGCTGGAACTTGTGCGGTCTGGCGAGCGCACACCGCACTTTTCGCCCAGTACAAAGTCCAATGCTTGCAACTGTGCATAAGAACTTAATCAATCGCTAACTAACACAAAACCCCTAGAGACTCATAGTAAGCGCCTAGCTCAGAGCCCGAGGATCGCTCCCAAGCTAACAGTCAGATGTAGGTGTTGTTATAAATCATTACCAAGCTCAAGGCCCGACGGTCGCTCCCAAGTTAACAGGCAGGGGATACCGTCAGCACGCCCAGCTCAAGGTGCGAGGGTCGCTCCCAAGTTAACAGGCAGGGGATACAGTCACCTGCGCCCAGATCAAGGCCCGAGGGTCGCTCCCGAACCTACACATTACAGCTCGACACAAGCAATGCTTAGACTCACCTCACAGCCCAGTCGTCGTCATCAACTTACTTTTGTTTCGCTAGGACTCAGCTCAGGGTCCCGACAACACGTTTGTTTTGCTAGGGCTCTGCTCAAGACCCCGTTGTTGCTAACTTACACACAACACTACGTTTGCCCTAGTGTAGGCACTCCACTCACTCCGCTTGCTGTACTCCGCGGCCGGTGATCCTGTTCTCATGACAGAGCTTGGCCTGGATTTGGAAACATAGGTTACAGCTACTAAATTACATATTTTTCTTGGTGTGTTTCTTGCTGCGTTTTTATTCTGCACGGGTTGGTAACCGAACCAGCGAGTTACGAATTATGGGAATGACGTCATATCGGCCAATGGCCGTGCTCGTAGCTGGCCGGCTAATGGTGCATGGCGCGTGAAAACTTTCATTCTGTTATAAAAGTAAACATACATTTTTGGGAGGGTTGATGGGTCCCTGGCATTGGTAATGAACACATCTCTCTTCTAAATGGATTTTAAGGTACAATTCATATATATTTCTTCGCGAAGTTGTGTGTTATATACTGGAGTGCCTAGGGTAGGGCGCTACCGACTCAGCTCACGGCCCCGTTGTTGTCAACTAACATGCATGTTTATTTCTCTTAGACTCAGTTCAGGGTCTCGAGGGGTTGCTCCCAAGTTAACAGTCAGGTGCAGGCGTTGTTAAGTGCCCTTCTCTTAGACCAGGCAGGGGATACCGACACGGCAAGGGAGAGCTAGAAAAAGGGCCTTAGTCTACTTCTCACCCTGAAGGTGTGTGCTTTTGGAGTTTTTAAGTATACCGACCACTTTTTTGAGGAAAGAAGTCAGTGCGTAAACTTTGGTTACAACTATTCTGCAGACATACACACTTTCTGCTTTTGTTCTCTAGTAGCAAGTCACAGTAGTCTGTGTGTAAGACGCATAACAGTTGCAATGCCCGTGTGTTAACTGCTGATAATATAAAAACGAATAAATAATTTACTCAGTTCTCTTACTTTGATTGAAACTCATCGTCGTCTGCCGGCTAGTGTTATCTGCTAAAATAGTAAGTTTATTTATTTTTATATGATTATTATTTTCTATTTTTTGTATATTTTCGATTTCTTTTTCTTAGTTTTTTAGAAAATCATCGTCTGCTCTCAACATTATTCCAGTGAGATCCGCTAAAGCTACATTTGCACGTGCACATCTTAAGATAAGCCAAGTGTAAAACTGTTGGTTACTTTACTTCTACGCTAGCTGTTGAAGATCTGACTAACCTTCGAGTTGCATGTATTTTAGCCTTTACTACCAATCGTCCTACTATAAGACCTATGTGCGACGAGACCGCTTCTACGCTAGCTGTTGAAGATCTAACTAACCTTCGAGTTGCATGTATTTTCGCTCAGTGAAGAAAGCTATCTTAATTTTTAGACCAGCTGTTGACTAACCTTCGAACCCACACTCGCACCCCTTTTCTATCTTATCGTCCTACTATAAGACCTATGTGCGACGCAAGTGCTTGCATTTTTTCAAAGCAACTTTTACTTGGTTGCTTTACCTTTCCGGGCAATCTTTCAAGCTGCAGACATACATTCATCAAGAATTATCGTCGTCGTCATTCATCCGAGTAGGAGGTGGCATGGTGTGGCTATGCACAAGTGAAACAGAAGGTATGTTAGAGACGGACAGGGATATAAGAATTTTGTTTTGGGAAGTACCATACCACCCTAACAATATTTTAAGCGGGTGTAGTCAGGTTCACCACATCACGGGAATCAAATGATATTTCCTCTATCTGAAGGTTTTCCAGAATAATAAAATGATGAACATTATCTCCAGAATTTTAGGGACCCAATGATATGTTTAACCCCGTTAACAAGTAACGAGATTAGTAACATGGCAATAATCTTACCACCGTAGGAAACTGCTCAGTGGCTGCATACCAAACTCAAGAGTGTTTCGAGGGAGCTTCCCTGGCGTCGCTTCGTTTTCCGCTCCCTGTAACACATAAGAGATATGGAGGGAGGCTGTTCATTCGACGGTAGGATTGCCGCTAGTGCGTGTCGCGCGTCTGTCTGTATTTTTCGCCATAGACCTTTGCCTGAACAAAGACTATAATTACTTCAGTGCGGTCGGGTCACACTAATTTTATTCATTGGAGAAGTGATTTGTAAATCTGTTTAATAACTGTTTCAACATGTGACTACATTAACATTTTTTGCGGCGCAGTCACGAATTTGTGAACATTCAACTAGAAACATTGCCATATGCATAGACTTCTTCGCAGAAGTGGCAAGGGAGGATATAGCAATAGACAATCTTCGGCAATAGGATCAGAGCCGCTAACGAAAAGTTTCCAGGTTTTATTCACGGGACACACATGTGTGGGGAGGTTGAGCTAATTGAAGACAATATAGTTCAGCAGATAAGGCCACTAGTTCGAATGTCGATAAAGTAGGCCTATACACATGTTAAGACCTAATTTCGTCTATTGACAGGACAAGAAGTGCCGTAACGAGTTCAAGACCGAACATAAGAAGACTTCAAGCTGGTCCTCAGGAGGACAACTTCAGAATGGACCTACCTACGCTGCTGGAAACAAGAGGATCGATCCAGGACTACATCGCTACCATGATGGGCTATGAAGGCACAGCCTATCCCTGAAGGAGGGATAAGGAGGTCTCCAAATGTCAGATAAGTGAACCACACTTGTAAGCATTGTTAGGATTGGCGAAAGTTACGGACAAATTTAGTAATTAAGTATGTATATATTAGAATACGACTTGATTATAGCCCATCAGGCTATTTATTAAGATCGCTTTAAAATCACTGAAGTTTAATGTATAAATGTTTTTATGTAGGGAACAGTAACGTGAGTTATATTATGTGGTGGGAAGAAGAGTGCCAAGTGTTATTTAAGGTTGTTTGGTGAACATTAAATCAATATATTCTTTAGTATCTGTCTTCGGATCAAATTTTCTTGTAAGGATCCTTTGGATTAATTTACAATTCTCTCTATATGGACGGATAGGTAGATCTGCGTAACGTAGAGTTTGCATGCTGCCTGAGTATGATTTATATGCATGTATCTATTTGATTGAATCCTGAGAAAATTAAAACCACGTTGTCTGCAGTGTCAATATGTTTGACTCCGTTTCACTCTGCCAAACATGGACTCGAACTTGGGACTTATAGGGTATCAGGTACGTCATAAGTATAGACTGTCGTGATTTTATGAGAAATAGTACGGCATAGTACTTTGTAAGAAATGAATTAGGCCCGATATGGTCAGTTATTAGAGCCAGATATATAGAATTTGAATTGGCTCCTTCTTACAAGAAATTATGTTATGGCCTATACGTTTGTCAAGATTAGATGAGAATAAAAGCCCTCTTGTGTTGTTGAGTCCAGAACGAGCAGAAACCATGTAATAGTGTAATATCCCTGTCCAATTATACTCTCGTTACAAGAACCCAAAACGCCCATCTGCCTGTTGCAGCTGTGCTGGTACAGTTTATTTACAGACAGGTAAGGAGGTAAGTTATGTAACCCACTTTTGCTTCATGCCCTGAAGGGTATAGTATTTTGCTCTTTGTAGAAAAACAATGGAGAAGATTAACCAGCTAGGTCATATTTCAACTCCTACGACCAGGCCACTGACGAGTTTACCGCTTAACCAGCAATTTAAAGTGATTTCGCTTCGAAAATTAAAAGCATCATTTGGTACAAGAATTTTATGCACCTGTAAGGTCCACCAAGTTCTTCTACCTAATAGATTTAGTGTGCTAACTGACTTAGAAATAGAAGAACTAAATCAACGTTCCATTTGCATTATTCACTGTGTAATAGGGAACAAATCTTGTTTCGTTAGTTTTATTGATGCGTAATTAATACTATGAATTTGGAAATTATACATACATGTTTTCCATCGCGTATTGTAAGTGGCATTATACGAAATTTATCGAACGAATTAGATTAGAATTAGATCTAAATTCTTTCATACTCTCTTGCTATAATATTTTCGAAGAAAAAGTCAGTTCTCTGCTGCCTATGCATACGGCACTTAAACTAAACGCTAGTCTTGCAACAAATAACAGATTAGTTTTATTATTAGTCGGTTTTTGGATATAGCTTTGTTCGCTGCAGAAGGGAAGTCGGATAAGGTAGATAACAAGTAGAAGCAATGCTAGAACTCATCTCAGGGCCCCGTTGTTGCCATGTTCACAGCCCCTTACGATGCTGCAGCTTTGTTTGTCTTATCAGTCGGATATGGCTTTGTAGGCCTATGTGTTGCACAATGAACTAAGTGTGTAGCTAACAAGCTTTCTGTAGTAAAGTACTGCAAACAGCTGTCACGTATAAACTTCTTTCCTTTATACGATGAATGTTGAGAGTTTGGATATGACTTCATTCGCTGCAGAAGGAAAGATAACTGAAACTGAAATTCAACATTTTGAGGCTGCTAAAGATCCTACGTGCTGGAAGCATCTCTTGCATACCCTTCTCACCTGCACGATTCATATTTTGACCTTCTTTTCTGCGCTGAAAAAATGATTCTGCCTAATGATACATCGAAACGTACAAAACAGTTAGCCACCCTTTTTTCGAAAAGCATTGTTATCTACATACAATGTCTTGAATACGGCTTACAGTTGAGTGTATTCATCGTATCGTCGTTTTTAGGCAGGAAGCATGGCTTAAACCGTACATAGATTTAAATACTGAACATCGTCAACGTGCTACAACATTTGAGAGTACGTTTTTCAAACTCATGAATCACTCAATCTATAGCAAAAGCATAGGGAATGAACGCAAATATCGCGACATTCATTTAATTAATCAATGGGATGGGCGGTATACAGCACGCAAGTACATCACAAAACCAAATTTTAAAGCCTATCATGTTGGTGATCGTGACCTTAATTCTGTTGAAATGAAAAAAACAGACATCGTCTATGCAAAGCTAATTTATTTGGGAATGGCAATACTTGATTCTTCAAAATTAAAAATGTATGATTTCCATTACGGATTTGCAAACCAACAGTTTTCTGATCTTACACTTTTGTATACGGATACAGATAGTTTCATTTATCATATTCGGAAGACGGACGTCTACCATGTGATGCGAAACAATTCTCAATACTTTGACACTTCTTCCTTTTTACTTAGCAATCCATTCAACATTCGGCTACAGAACAAGAAAGCCCCATAGGGCTGATGAAAAGTTAAATGCAGCATGAATATCATAACTGAGTTTATTAGTTTTGCACCAAAATGTATGCCTATGACACCCAAAGTTCACAATCTGTTCAAAGAGCCAAAGACGTACGTTCAACCCTCGTTATCCGTTTACACCTTCAACACTAACGCAATTTACTCACCTCTAGAAATGCCGCTTTCTGTATGCAAAAAATTATTCAATCACGTAAACATCATGTGTATACGATCGAACAAAATAAATATTCATTGCTTCTTTTCGATGACGAACGTGTATGGGATAGTGATTCCCTTACTAGTGTTCCATGGGGGTACAGCATCAACAAAAACTCGTACCTAGAAGAATTCCATTATTAGTTAGGAAGGGGAAAGGTACACGAACATTGCAAAATAAAACTTGTACATACAAGAATTGCGTTATCATTTCAGAAGGGGAGAAGTACACGAACATCAAGCAGAAATCACAAGGGCAAACGATTCAAGATAAAACTTGTACATACAACATGCAATAAATAATGTAAAATTGGCATTCTTTTATTTTAGATTAGGTATTCCTTTGATGTGTATTACCTTCTCCTCCTCCCGTTCCCTTTTCTTCTTTGCAAGATCAAGTTTTGTTAAATACTACATCACTCGAGGAAGAAGAGTAAGTATGTCAAGCATGAAGGAGTTCAAAACAGCACATACGTATGTTATCGTCTCAGCTTGCTTTAAGAACTAAGAGAAGAACAGCTCAGTAGGTATGTCGAGAAGGGAATTTTTTGAATCCATCTACAAAAGGTATCTCTCTGAACAGTGTTCTGTTGTTTGACCCTGTTTTTCCTACAAATGTATCTCTTGCAATGCGGTAAACATGCTTTGAACACTTGTAGGTAACGACATGTGTTATAGTATGCAATTCTGCTCTTGATCACTTATTTGGTGTTCTCAACACCTGCTGTACGTAACATCAAACTATAGTATGCGACTCTAGTCTTAATCACTTATTTAATGTTCTGAACACAGCAATAGATGTTCTTAACAGCAGCTTCGTAATTATGTCATCAAGTCTAAACATGAACAACTGTATGATGTCATCGCTGCAGGTTAAAAACAGAATAATAGCACATGCACACTCTTGCCTTCGCGTCGTTATAGTAATGCATGTATAAATTTATTCAATAGAGATATAAAGCTATGCCTCGACAGAGGAGGAGGAGGAGGAGGCGGAGGAGGTAGAGGCCTTAACAGCCTATGTATAGCCGCTATCTTGTGTAGTCGCCTCTATGATACCTTTCATCATAACGGAATATGTATAGACGCCAGCTTGTGTAGTAGCCTGTAATCTAGCAGCTGCTATCTTGTGTAATTAGCGTCGGGAAGGACATCTTGTCGTACAACTGATAACCCCTTCAAGATGGCGGATGTGAGGTTAGGTTCGCTACTACGTGAGTGGGAAGAGGAGGCGGCGGCGGCGGAGGAGGAGGTTAACACAGCCGTTATCTTGCGCAACCTGTACAGAATTCTAGTCTTGTTAGCATTGCAGTAGGCGATATTTTTTTCTGTTCGAATCCATCTTTTTAGAACAAAGGTATTCCCTGCTAACCAGTACACATGTTCTCAACACATGTTGTTAGTAACGACACCCAGCATCGTGTTCTATTCTAGTCTTGTTAAATTTTAATTACTTATTTAGTGATCTGAACACACCAAATAATGCTCTGAACACATGTTAAAATTTAACGACATCGAGAACAGTGTTCGATTCTAGTCATGTTATGTTTCAGTGACTTCTTTAGTGGTCTGACCTTCTTAGACCAAAGGCATCGCCTGAAGAGTGATCTGAACACATGTTGTAGGTAGTGACATCGAGTAGTGTTCGATTCTAGTCTTATGTTTCAATCCCTTTGGAGATCTGAACATGTGTTGTCGGTATGTAACATTGTAGCAACAAGGTTAGAATCTATCAAGATAGCTACACTAAGAATAGCGACGTTTCAAAATCTTGTAAACGTAACTTTTTTATTTTCTATCGCTAGAGCGTGTACTCAAGTAATGCATAGTCAAACTTGTTCGATAGAGACATAAAGCCATGCCTTGAAACAGCAGGAGGCCACAACAGTTTCTGTATAGATGCCATCTTGTGCAGTAGCCTCGGAACTAGCTTTCTTCATAACAGCAGCCACTATTTTGGGAAGGGGAGCTCGGGAAGTATGTTGAGAAGGGCAGCTTGCTTTATAACTATGATCATAGTAAGGTGAGAAGGGCAAATTGCTTGCTTGCTTGCTTGCTTGCGGCGTGGCTAAGTCCCGTTAAGATCAATTTAATTTACGCGCAATAAAGTTTACTTCCGTCAAGATAGCAGAAAACCATGTGCATGTAGTTAGATGGCCGTTGACAGCTGTCAAAAAATCACGTGGAATTTTTCAAATTGCCGGCTAAAATGTGCCAAACGTTGCAGGCATGAAGTATTAGTCCCGTAAACATGCCAGCACTGAAGTAGCACTGAAGTGTCTGATCGCCTGTTGCTTAAAGATGGCCACTGACTGTCAAAAAAGGCACGTGGCTGTCAACTTGACAACCGTCAATAAAGCATGTGGAACTTCAAATTGCCTTCTACCATATGCATATGGATAGGGTTTAGTCCCGTAAGGATGGCAGCACGATGCTTTGTTGATTGAAGATGGACGCTGACAGCTGTCAAAAAGAGAACGTGGCTGTCAGATTGACAGCTGTCAAAAAGGCACGTGACTTTGTTTACATGACCATGCCAGAGGTCAAAGGGGTGGAGGCGCCAGCGGTGTGCCTGTGGAGACGGCGACGGCCGAATACCTGATTTTTAACTCCATTCAGCATCTGAAGACTTGGAAAGAAGCTAATTATCGCATTGATCAGACGGATGTAGACGCTCCCCTCAGAAATCAACAGAATGTGAACGCTCTTCAGTATGCTTGAGCATGTGTTTACGAAAAATAGACGTCCGAGGAAACTGCTTGCCACATAGATGGCATAAAAGCGGACGCTCTCCAGTATGCGTAAGCAGGTGTTGGGCAAGAGTTGACTTTATTGAAAATTTCATCGGACACATGTAACAGGAATGCGGACGCAGACCAGTATGTTTAACCATGTGCATTTGAACATGCGCCTTTTGCGGAAATTCCTTACCACATTCATTACATGAATACGGACGGTATCCAGTATGAGTACGCGAGTGTCGGCGAAGATATGTAATGAGGGAGAACGCCTTACCACAAATATTACAGAAATGCGGACGCTGAGTACTATGTGTACGGACGTGTTGTCGAAGGTTACCCTTGTCCCCAAACTTCTTTTTACATAAAACACAGGAAAGTGAACGCAAACCACTGTGTGTGACTAAATGAAGCTGAAGATGCGTGTTGCGGGTAAAAGTACGACCGCATAGTTTACAAGAAAACACACGCACACCAGTGTGTGTTACAACGTGTCTTCGAATAGCCGTTTTCTCATAGAACTTGCTGCCACATTCATCACACCAAAATGGACCAGTAGGCCTATGGGTTTCAATGTGATATCGAAGAAGAGATTTCTTGCGGAAATTCTTCCCACATTCATTACATACATGTTGGCGCTCACACGTACCCAATGAACCTCCTGTTAATAATGCAACGTTCCCAGATCTGGAAAACAGAAAACATGAACTTATTACATTATGCGATTAAGATAATGGAATCAAATAAATATCCAAACGTAAACACAATATACGTAAAAATTTTTATAACATTACATAACACTCGCGATCTCAATAATTTCAGGTAAAGGCTCTAACAGATAAGCCCATATATTTTCCAACTGCCAAACACAATGTATGATAAGTTTGTATTATAACCACAGGAGATCCTAACAACTGAAGGGGCTCCAATATGGAAGCAATGATCCTGAGAATGCTTCCCTTAGTGATTTCCTTACGTGCATTCTTCATCTTTAATTGTAAGTGAAACACATTTAGGTTGCCAAATAATACCTAAAGATTTAATAACTTCTTCCTTAGTAAGGTTGTATGTTGACAAGATTTTTCTGTCACCTACAGGGACATTGGCAAGGGCTTCTGGACAATTTGATGTCCATTTCCTGAGATAAACATGTGTACTATAAAGATAGGAAGAATTTTCCGACTGAAGCTCCTGAGCTACTTCATCTGAGCTGTACCTGCCAACACGTAATCAACGTAAAAACAAGAATATGCAATAGGGTGAGTTCCAGTTTGTTCGACAGCAGAAATACGGAGCTAGAAATGCGGCAGAACTTGTAACAGTAGTAAGGTAGTAAGGTGTTAGTCCCTGATCTCTTCTTCGAAGGATTCAAGCCACGGAATATTCTAAAGGCTCCTGTGGTCGGTATGTATTTTACCAGTAAAATAGCCCGACTTTAAGACTTAATTTTAAAGTTAACACGAAGTAGTTCTCAGGGCAATTCTGGGTGGTCTCTAGCTATGGCTTGGTGCAGGAGGCAGGGTCCTATCTAGAAGAAAAACATTATTAGATTGTATATTAGTTTTATTCAGAAAATGCATTTCAAAGTGCACATCACCTTACTGTCGATAGTCGCTGTCTTCAACATCGCCGTGCTCCCAGTTCACGAAGCACGGAGCACGTTCTGCAAGTTGCCAATATTACGTTGAGATAAGGTTTGATATGGGTTTGAGTCTCGAGCTTTCGATGTTTTGGACGATCTCCGACAATGTTGCGGGCTAATCACTCGTCACAAAACTTACACGAGTATCCGAATTTACACAGTTCCCCGACACTTTGGTTTAACAACACTGTTTCATTTAATATGGTTGGGATATGCAGTCTAATTCACTCTTGATCTTCTAGATAGAATTTATAAATTCACTAAAGGTGAAGATGCGGGTAGCATCGAGATTGGAAGAAAATAAAGCATAGTTCATGAATAGAATTAATGAAACAGAAAATTGTTCACGCACTTTGCACAGTTCGTGGTGGTTTTTCACTAAATAAAGTAACGCTGGACATTGAAAGAAATGTATGACTAATTTAGAGTTCATCAAAGACACTGCTGTCAGTCACACACAAATAATTTACACACTGTTCAGAAGAAATAATACACAATTTTGTTTGAATTGGACAAAGGACACAGTTTGCGTTCGGAGTGAAACAATGGTGTCGTAGCACACGATTATGGTATTCACTTGCATTAACATTCATGTGAAACTTCGAACACTTTCATAAACACCCTTGTTTATAAATGAAATTATGCTGACTGAGATTTAACAAAAATGTCACAGTGAATAGTATAACGTAGTAGTGTCACACAGAAATTAATGATATGTGTTCAGAGATTAAGTTCTGCTGACTTAAATTTTAAAAAGAAATATCACAGTTCCTATTATTTCGCAATAGTGTCATAATTAAATTAATATTGATTCAGAGACTAATTTTCACACAGGTAGCGTGGTGATAATCTCCGTTCCACAAGAACGAAAGTTATATCAACACGCCACAAATTATAAGCTCAACACGCCTGTCAAAGTTCAAGTCCCACATGAAAACTTGGAATATTCGAAGATAGCCTGTCAGCACTTCGAGGAACACTGCAGCGTGGAGTCAGGTTGGACAACCCGCTATGACTGTCTGATCTGGGTAAAGTGACCTCTCCTTATATTCAGACTGGGGCTTCTACGTCATCACATAACGTGATCTCTTTGAGGCTGATTATCTCAGGAATCCCTCGACGGATTTTCTTGAGATTCACAATTTGGGCCGTTTATGTTGTTCTCTTCAAAATGATGTATCGCTCAAGTCGCTGTGATTATTATTATAGAACTTTAAATTTTATTAATCGAATGTTCGCGAAGGCGTGACGTTCATTTCCTGAACATACCAGGCCATGCAGGCTAAATGTGGCATCAGGCGGGTAGTGTATACTGTCCCTGCAGCTACGTCACACACACACACACACACACACACACACACACACACACACACACACAAACAAACACACACACACACACACACAGAGCTGTCGCTGGCTCGCTTGCCCGCTCCTCCGAACGTAAACAAACCAAGTTCGCTCTGAATGACTTGCGTGACGACGAAGTACAATTAATAGTATAAAAACACGGCATGTACAGGTCGTAATCGACACATAGCCCTCCCTCTCAGGAAAAAAGAAAATACTATGAGGAATTTCTCTTGATTTCATCTCACTCAAAATATTTTTTGAGACTGGAAGCATTGTAGATGCCCTCAAGGTTGTCATCTAGTCTGGTGATCTTATAGGCACCGTTGTCCAAGGATTTAACAATCCTGTAAGGGCCAAAATACAAAGGACAAAATTTTGCATATACCCTTAATTCCGGACGAGACATCGCAGGTTTCCGAATTAACACCTTCTCCCCCACTTGCAAGGGTCGTCTAAATTTACGATTCCTATTCTTTCGTTGTCTGATGTCGGCAGCATGCCTCAATTTCCCTAAGGCTTTAGCGATTCTCGCTTCTTGATCGATCGCTGCATCTGGTGACGGTGGGAGAATAGCATCCCATGGACGATCAGGAGTATCCCGTGATGCACCAACATTGGAATATCTCCAGTAGATTCATGGATAGTGGAGTTGACTATCTTCTGCATAACTGGAAGCACAACAATCAATTTTCAGTGTTCTTCCTGGCAGTATGCACGACAGAATCTGGCGATCTCGCTCATCAGTCGCTCACCAGGGTTGGCTTCCGGATGACGAATGGCATCATTATATGATGAATTTCTAACTCAACTATAGCCGCCTGGAATTCTGCGGATGTGAACTGGCTTCGATGGTCTGTCAGCAGGAATGCAGGTTTCCCCATCTCAGGAAAAACATTCCTGCGGAATCTCGTTAAAATGTTCCCGGTGTTCCCCTTCTAGATGGGCAACAATTCCGAGAAGACGTCAACGATGATTACGTCCTGCATGTTTCCTCTAGTCGCCTTCGGAAGTGGACCGTACAGGTCGAACGCCATCACTTCCCGTGGCTTCTCTGGGATCATAGGCCTTGGATATTCCCTTATAATATAATTATTCTGTTTAATCCGTTGGCATAAGTCGCAAGTTCTTATAGTCCTTCTAATATCATTCCGTAGGTACTCCCAGATGAACTTTTCCTTTATTACACTAGTCATTTTTTCCACTCTAGCATGTCCTGTGATGAAGTGGCAATGCCAGATGATGGCTTCTTTAAATTTAGCCGGGGCATAAATCCGTTTAGTGGTCCTAGTTGCGTCAACATACTTACAGAGTAGGTTGTTGTCCCATGAAGAAGACTGGGTTGCCTGTCTAATCCGAGCGAAGTGTGGATCGTGCTGTGGGATCGATCCTTCACAGAAACGAATAATTTCTCTTAGCCTGGGGTCTCTCCGCTGGGCTTGGGATCGATACCTAAGTTCCTCATCATCAGTATCAGTGACTGAAATCGGACAGGCGGGATTCCGACTGACGGCGTCGGCTAGTACGTTTTTCTTCCCAGGCCGATGCACAATGGAGACATTAAATTGCTGGTTGAATAGCGCCCACCTAGTGACCCGTTCATTTGTGAGGCCGAAAGTAGTGCCTTGTGGTCCGTATAGATAATGATCGGAAGCCCAAAGACAACTTTCATCCAATATAGGAGCGAATATACAATAGCTAGGGCTTCTAACTCTGTGATAGTGTACACTTTCTCATGCGCCCTTAGCTTCCGATTTACGAACGAAATGAACAGCTTGACATCGGGCTCACTAGGATCGACCTAGTAGAGAACTGCTCCGATCCCTATCCTACTGGCATCACAAATAATATGGAAAGGCCGTTCATAATTAGGATAGCAGAGCTGCACATTATTTCTGAGCATCCTTTTAGTGGACATAAAGGATTGCTCATATTCAGTAGTCCATTTCCAGCGGTTATTTTTCTTCAGTAATTCCTGGAGAGGCGCAACAGTCTCTGTGTACGGAGGACAATGTTGCGAAACAAATTGGCAAAGTTCAAGGATTTGCCGAACTTGCTTAATCCTGCAAGGCCTAGGAAAATCCACAATGCACTGAATTTCAGCAGGATTTGGGCAGATGCCCTCACCGCTGATGACATGACCCAGGAAAAGAACTTCCGTCTTCAAAAATTGGCTTTTCTTCAAATTAATGTTGATGTTCTTTTCTCTCAATTCTTTGAGCACTGTATGTACATCTTGTAAGTGTTGCTCCCAGAATTCGGATGCTACCTATATATCGTCTACCGGGGGCATCTGTGTCGATTACACTGTTTAGATATATGAGAAGCAAAAACAAGACTACCAAAAGTTGTTTTCCCTCACAATCTTGCACCAATAATCAATGTTTGCTTGTTTGTTTGTTTGAACTTCCTACAATCAGAATTGCTATGGTTATCAAGTTTGCAACGTTTACAATTAAAGGAAGTGCTCTTTTTGGTATTGTGAAATAAAATCTGAAACAATTGACAATTTCAAAATGGCCATGAATCCAAAACAATCAGTGGAACCAACTCACAATGCCTTATTTTCAGAGATAATGCTTGTTGTCCAAAATCCATGTCACTGCTCCTTGCAATAGTACTAATTATTGGTAAAGCAGAACCATGGCCTTCCTCTTATAGTGGTACAAATCACAGGTAATATAGACACATGGCATGACACACATAATGGCAACACAGACCAATGGCGTTCCCCACATTATAGTAATACTCAAAAGCAATGCAGAACGATGGTGTTCCTCACATAGTGGGACTAAACACGGTCAATGATGATGAGGATGATCATATTTCTGGTATAAAGGGGCCTAGCAGAACCTATTGGTATGAGTGCAACGAAATTAAACTATAATTAAAACTTCAACATATATTCATTGACAAGAATCTAAAGTGAACTGATGATGGAAAATTAGCAAGAATTCAAAACAATCAATGGATCCGATTGCAGGACGAAACATACAACTTAGCTTGGAGACTCAATGCTCAATCAGCCAGGATCGGCGTGCTTTCCACCTCCACAGAGCGAGTTTGCTAAATGGTTCTGAGGCCCTACAGTCCAGAACACCCATTAGAGAGATGGTAAGTTCAAACCCACAGCTCACAAGATAGTTTTAAAGTGATTTCATATTTTCAAACCAACTTGGTTAACATAACGTCACTGCAGCGTGAAACTCCCTCTCCTCAAAGACCTAGAAGTACTTGACCTCCTACTTATGGACAGAGTACTAAGTGCTAGCCAGACAACTGTACTTGTTGGTACACTTCCAAAAGAGATTTGTAACAGCTGAGGACTTCTCAGTGCTGGCTTTCTCTTTCAGGAGATTTATTTCATGTGGACTGCGGCGGACAACCAGGTGGAGCAGAGGACGCCCGAAGAAGTTGCGAGGGAGTTCGGGCTCATGGTCCGAAGCCTATTCAGCAGAGTGCCACTGGCGCCGGAGAGCAAAGCGGAGCCGGAGACGCCGGCACCGGAGCCGGAGGTGGAGAAGGAAGCGCCGGAGATCGAGGTGGAGACGGAGCCGTACAAGGACGGATGCAAGCCTCTTACGGCTTCATCTTCTCCGAGGGATTCACGGACTCAGAGTGCGAGGAGCTGCTCGTGTACTACAGGCCGGGGCGCCCTGTAACTTCTGAAAGGGGCCTGGTCGTGGAGAGAATGCGGTGCCCTCGCCACGGAGGCCGGGTCATCTCGACAACCATGGCCGTCGAGAGCTTCCTACCAGGAGGCCTTATCATCAGGCATCAGGACGAGGAGCGGATGCGCTACGCAGAGAAGGAGCACTCTACTCTGTTTCAGCTCATCCGGCTACCAGGAAAGGACGGCGTGCCAGGGACAAACGCCGGCGCCCTCAGGAGGAGGGCCGAGACGAAGACCAGGGAGGCCATCACCCAGACGCCGAGGAGTCTAAGGCAAAGGGCGGTTAACACCGACCTAGTCCAGGCCACCCAGCATACTGCCCCTGGCGCCGAGACAGTGCGATCCAGGATGAGCGGCTCGGCAGACCACTCCTCCATGGGCCACCTTCCCGAAGTGATCGCAGACCAAGGTCAACTACGAAGTGCATATCACCCGGGAGCAATCGAGGAAGGCGCCGCGTACGGCAGTGGAGAAGGACGCCCCCTGGCGTTCAGAGTCTGCTGTCCAGGCCCAACCTACCAACGTGTCGGTTGAGATGCAGAAATCGATGTGCGCTCCATACGACAGGGAACGCAGTCCGGTGTCAGCTCAGACCGACACCACCGCTGCCAGCCAGGAAGAGGGAGAAGACTGCGATGCAGAGGGCCACTCGCTACCCCGCGGTCACCAGGCCTGGAGGGCCACCAGAACGGGGCTTCTTCCCCTGCCTAGAAGAAACCCCCGGGAAGAACACGACGCCGCCCCCGGAACAGGAGGCAGAAGACGACCCAGGCCCATCATGAGAGGGCCGCCCAGCCGTAACCCAGGACTGCTCCCAGGAGAGCAAATCAGGAGAGGACCTCAGAGGGAAGCGGCAGTCAGATGAGATTGAAACGTCCCCCTCAGCAGCTCTTGCAGTGTTTCCGCTGTCTGCGGTGAGGCCACCGGCAGGAGAGGTGTGGGCTCTTAGTGAGGTGCAACCATTGTGGGGGGTGATCACCACTACACGGTCTGCGTAGCACGTAAAGAGCTGCCGGAGTGCGCCAACTGCGCGGGGGGCCACCCGGCCTCCCACCGCAGTTGCCCTGTCTACCGGGCTATGGCGCGGGCAGAGAGGAAGGAGGCCCGGCATCATGACCCACCCCCTTCCAGGAGGCCCCCGCCCCGGCGGGGTTGGCCTCATTCTCCGGGATCGGAGACTGGGTACGAGGGACCGCACGAGGGTAGTGCGGCGGGCCCTAGTGGTAGTAGACGCAAGGCTTCGCAACCGGCAAGGCCCGCGCTAGTTACGGCAGTGCCCAGACGGACTGATCTAATGGCAGATCGAACGGCGAGACTATGGTTCATGGATGGAGCATGATACCTCTTCTCAACTAAAATTACCAGCCCACATCCTTGCATGTGCTATCACAAGACGTCAGGTTTTACATGCAGGCTCTCTCTTTTCTGCCTATGTGCATTAACCTGATCCTTTCAATACCACACCTTAACACTACCTTATCAGTACAAACTCTTGCCATGGTAGCGAGTCTAACTCGGAAAACGGCAGATACTCCTTGTAACACTTCCCACTCTTCCCTGCTATCTCTTTTTTTCTTAGAAATAATAGCATGTCAGAGGTCGATGGTCACGAGCGGTTAGCAGACTTCGGGGGCTCCCGAATTTTTTTTTACAGAGCTGATATATCTCTCGGACCCCTTCACAGACAATCAAACTTACGACTTTTCCGAACAGACCTAAATGAATTGCTGTTTAAATTTTTTTATGATGGCGAACATTGCTTATGGGATCTTTCAGCAGGTCAATGGCCGGGTTCACACTACACGCATCTCCAGAGAAGCTCTCCACGGTATCACAACCTTAGAATGGCCAGTCAGATACCCGGACCTCAGTCCTATTGAGCATGTGTGGGACGTGATGGGTAGACAACTGGACAACCGTCCACAGCCACGCACATCTCTGGAACAAATGACCTGTGGAGTGCAGCAAGCATGGACCACAAATCCTCAGAAAGCGATCCAGGGCCTTACTGACTCGATGCCTCGACGAATTCATCAATGTATTGCAGCTCGTGGTGGGCACATCCTGTATTGATTTTTGCTCAAACTAGCGGCCAGAGGGACCTGAAACTGTAATCATCGAATCACAACCGAACACTCGTCCTGCATGTTCAATTGCAGCAATGTAGCACCACCCCTTCTGGATGTTTCCATTTCCTTCAGTGTAGTACTGGAAAGGTGGACCAATAAAACATAAGTTTAATTATTATCTTAATCACAATTCAATACGGATCAAAAGCAGTAAGTAGTATGACAAGGCAACTATGAGCTACGACATAACAACTTCAACAGAAACCAACGGAGAACCATCAGTAAGAAATATACCACCTTCAAGAAAAGCTTATTCCATGGTGTCTGGAAATTCTACATTACAACTACCACCACCATGAGGAAAAAACTGTGGTGGAGGATAACGCAGGGAAGCAGGCTAGGAGCCTGGAAGACAGTGATTCTCCAAGCTCAAATCACTGCTCCAGAGGAACAAATCCCACTTGCACTGACTGCCAGAACACACACCACTCTCAGTCAGGCGGCACATCACATCACAGTATCAGAGTGGCATTCTAGCACAGTTCGATTTACCTGCTGCGAACCGCTTCTTGGTATTTACGCCGTTAAATATCAGGAGTTAAGCACAAGCCCTGCACTGCTCACACAGAGTACAACAACACAGTGGCACCATTCTACATAGTGAAGATGAGATGTCAACCACTCGCTCCCAATCTACAATGTAATCACCAAGCTTCTGCCCAACGCCACACGAGATTATATCGTAGAAATTCAGTAGAGTAGATATGGCCACACCATCAAAACTTCTAGAAATAAGACTGGCGCATTTTGGAAACATGCTGCAGCACAGAACTTGGCCCAACAATGAGGCACAAACAACAGCCTTTGCGCCCAGCCTCCACCTGACCAGTGGTGGCACATGGGGTTAATAGCAGCTACACGGAGGACGCTTTTGCTGGCCATTTTTAGAAATATGGATATTAAGTATTCTGGGCCATTCGGATCGCGAATTCTAATGGACACACCCCGCTGATGCGTATCGTGTCCCGGAAAATGGCAACAACGAACCAGCTTCTGCGCGGTTTTCTGATCTACGTGAAGTGACATCATGTGGAAGCCTCTTGGTCGTCTTGACCACAGCGCAGACACTGCGATCGCTGACAATTCTCCGATCATCCTACTATTGCTTTTTTCAAAGTGTACGTGCGATTTGTAGTGGTCAACACACCTCAAGAGCTTGCACGAAAAAAAGGGATTACTTGCATCCACCGTTCTCCACTAAATGCAAGGGTAAACGTCAACATTCTCCCATTCAGCTAGAAAAAGTGTTACCTATCACACCAACTGACATCCATACCCCTGCCTTTCAACTCTTCCCCTCCTTCAACTGAGAACATTCTGCAAATCATCACTATGGAGCTCCAGAATGTTCTCCCATTCCAACGTCCTGATGTTCTGTATCAGATCCAGCTAGCGGCGCGATTGATCTTCCAGACTCACTTTGACGGAATGTTCTCTTTTTTTTCACAAGTTCTTTTACGTCGCACCGACACAGGTCTTATGGCGACGAAAGAACAGGAAGGAACTAGGAGTGGGCAGGAAGCGGCCATGGCATTAATTAAGATACAGCACCAGCATTTTCCTGGTGTGAAAGTGGGAAACCATGGAAAACCATCTTCAGGGCTGCCGACAGTGGGGTTCGAACCTATTATCATCCGAATACTGGATACTGGCCGCACATAAGCGACTGCAGCTATCGACCTCGGTAGGAACGTTCTCTGGGACGCGAATGCATGGCGAATTCTTTCCCCTTGATCCTAGTCCACTGTTGTAGTAAATAATGTTTGTTCTTGAAGGGTCAACAGATGGGGAGCAATTAGTATTCATAAATCAATCCCTTCAGAACAACATTATCATTCTGTAAATGAATATCTGTCTGAAAACTTAAAAAAATATAAACCACAATTGGAAATAAAATAATAGCTTTAGCAAGAATTTATATACCTCTTGCCTATCCCCACCTCAGAAATTTGTAGAAACTACTGATCGTAAATACAGTACCTATATCACAGTGCTCATATACACGACAACAAACTATTTTCGAGCAACTATTACATTATATCCAGGGTGTGGTCTCACCACACCCTACATCAAATACGAGCCCTGAATTTCTGATGCTCAGCCCTAACCTAGCAACGAACTGCGACATCACCATACTACCTTCAATGGAAATGACCATGTCCATGTCCTACTAACCTTAAAAATGTACTAACAAACCCATAGCACCATAACCAATGTCCCCCGACAGTCATATGGTATACAGTAAGGTTAGCATACAAGCAATATCAGACATAATATGCTATACTGCACCACCTACTTCACAGCACGAATTAAAACTGACTCCACATTCTTCACCACACCTCCCATCCATCCAAGCCTCCCTTCCCACCATAAGCACTCCTAATATTAAAATATTCCCACGAACATAGAAGGCATACCATGACCCAAATATTCAGGAGGAGAATAGTTCAAACATTTTTCTACTCTTCCTTCTGCGCTAGTAATTCCAACATGCCTAATTTTGCTTTCATCAGTTTTCATTTTTTCATCAGGTTTCCATGGTCCCATCTGCGAACCAAGCATGGTTTCAAAATAAAATCTTCACATGACCACACTGTTTTCTCTGGAACCACCTCAGTTAAGACCGTCGACTGCCACAGCTTATACAAACAAGAGTTATTCTGACATATGTTCTGCAATTTTCTTTTAACAAGACAAAGATATAAGCATTTTATGACTTATATGCTACAAAGTGAATCATCTCTCATGTGCATACTGACATAACAACTGAGTTTCTCACCTTGATTTTTCAGAATTTTACTTCATGGTCTGACGCACCATACTCTCATTCCATATTACTCTACTATAATTTTAACTTATTTTAGATCACTATTGTATTGGCGACATGTATTTTATACTGTATGTTGGATGTTTGTATTTTGTTTAATTGTATCCCTGACTGATGACACATAATTAGTGTCGAAACTGTTACCACTCTTTTATGAACGGCATCTGATATCATTCGCATCAATAAATTAGTATTGAAAAGGTGGACCCAAAATACCTTTAATTCACTGACAAACATAAAGCAATCCTACCCTTATTATCTAATAATAATACATAATAAATATGCACCCAGTGATAATAAAACAATGACTGACAATTTTGCAGATCATTATAAAGTAATTTCTCACCATCTTACCATCCCTACATCTACCATCCTGACCACGATGCAAAATCGGAATATTCGGGTATCATACAAAATCCTCTTTGCCGTACATTTGAATCCCCTCCAGATCTTGACTACCAACTTATCCTAAATGCTCCTATTACAGTCCAAGATATAAAAGATGCACTCAGGACTAAAAAGAACACTCCCCCTGAACTAGATCAAATTCCTTACCAACACATAAAAGAAGCTCCACACCCCTTCCAACAACTCAAAGTATACACCATAAATCTCCATACTGGCTTCATCCCTTCCCCACTCCCCAAATTCGGTACACACCAATTTTTTTATTTTGGAAACCCCAAAACCCACCATCCCAATTAAATTCATATCGTCCCAAAAGTCTTCTAACAGAGTGTTCTAAAATCTTAGAAATCATCTTAGCACACTGTATATACACCAATCTTGACTACCTCCATCTCATACCTCAGTAACACGCCAGTTTCTGTCCTCAGCACTCCATACATGACCATGTCTTTCATATATCTGTATCCATCACAAAATATTTACCTACAAAAATATATGCAGTACTTACCACTCATGATGACGAGAATGCCTTTCAACAGACTGATATATAAACTCCATATCCTTCCAGTTCCAGTGACAATCATCCATTTCCTAGCCAAAATCAGTATCCTTCACACATTTACCTACATCTTTCCAATTAAAGCAGGAGTATCACAAGGTATCCCAATTTCACCACATTTGTGTGTCCTGTTTGTATTAATATTACCCAACTTATATCCCTACCATGATTGTATCAGTTTGCAGAATACAAAACAATACCAGTTGTGAAATCCAATAACTGATCCTTCCAATCCGGTCTCCAAACTAAATTAAATGAACTCGAACAATGGCTAAATTATTTATAAATAAAAGCAAAATCACAAAAAAAAATTATAACTTTTTCCTAATCGTAAATGTAGACGCCATCCCACTAACAAACCCTTTCTCACTTTAAATAATCAACCCCTTGCTGTAATGAACACAGTTACCTGCTGCTCCCAGGTATTCATTCATTTTGTTTCATTTTACCTTGCATAGTTACAAGAACGGTTCTGTGTGATTGTATTTCGGTAGTCTTTTTATCTCCTGTCTTTGCAGGCTCTTAGTTAATTATTTTGTGAGAGTTTTAAATTTGCCTTTCTTTGTTTGTGTGCACACGCACGAGAACGGAGAGTGGTATTTACCTGCTTGTTTGGGTCTGTGTGTTTGTGGGTTTGAGACCATGCATTTCTATATCCTCATCGTCTGGAATCATGGCTGAACATTGGTATATTGTGTGATATGACGCTACAGGGTTTAATCCATATTTCTCCACATGAGGCAATTTGGATGTCCCGGGTAGAGGGCCGACGAATGTTGTGATTGCTACGATTATATTTGGATCAGCCTTGCCTATTTTTGCGGCGCTCCAGCATTGTATCTGTGGTGTTCGAACCACGCTTGTGAGTCCATGATATCCGTCGCTATCCTGTGCGATAGTATACGTCGCACCTTGACATACCGATCTGGTCTGGGTTGATTTTATACTGGGTCTCTCTTCTTGTTCATACACGTGTGTGTGTACCTGTGCTGTCTGTGTACTGTTTATAGTACTCTCCGTATCTCGTAATTTTAATTTTTTTTTTTTACTTTTATTTTTCGTTTTAGTTGGCCAGTTCGGACCATGTGTGGTGTGCAATTTTATATTTAATGGCCGTTACCTGCTCCATTGTCGGCGATTAGCTTTTGCTTTTGTAACTGTGGCAAAATGTTGTTTTTTGCTTCTGCTCCTTTGGGAGGCTGTGCTTTGGCATTGATGTTGTGACGCGCTAGCATTGAGTGGACGCTCGCTTGGAGCTCAGATGCTAACTGTTGTTATGTGCGCGGTCCGCATTTGTACGTCTGCATTATCCCTTTCGTGGTTCCATTTTCTGATTCCTTCCATAACGTGTTCCACGTCACATTATTTTTATGTGGAAGTGAATAGTGCGATCTGTGTAACTGAAAACTTGAACGGGACGCTACTTGATGTTCTGTTTTTCTGCAGTTATGTAAGTCAATTTTAACTTTTAATTCAGCTTATCATTTTTGTTCTCATTTTCATATCGTGTGTGTTTGCTATAAAGCCCATTTTCTTTTGATCCATTCGTTTATTTATGAGGGTTACGGGTTCTTGCCTTTCTGTCCTTCGCTCCCCTTTTGTCTACGTACGGGTCCAGCTCCGAGCTGTTTTATTCCGTTCCAGTCCATCCACGGCAATTTATGAAGAGAGGTACATGAGGTAAGTATCTGCGTGTGTTGTGGTTATGTGTTATGGTAGCAGGGTAGGGGGTGGTGGAAGTGGTAGCAGAGCGCGGTTCATGATTGGAATGTTTCATCGAGAGGTTGCATTTAGGTGAAACAGAGCTGGATTCATTTGTACCTCGACCCCTTTTTATGAGTAAGACACTACTGTGAATGGATCTTAAATTATGTTATTTTTGACATAATTTCCCTTGCATATTGTGTATAATTTCAGTTTTTAAATTTACCATTGCTGTGTATTATCCTCCCAATTACCTATTCTGTCTGACGATATGGAGAATATACCAGACCCTGTGTGATTAAACCCTCCTTGTGTTGATCAACAACACGTTTCGAGCTCATGAAATAATGGCTCTTCCATTCATTCAAATAACGAGAACAACAATGCCAATGCTATGGTAAACAATCGATCTAGTGCATTTATCTCTGGTACCAACAGTGAGCCTGTTTGTCATACTTCACACCCGAGTACTAACTGTACGCCCCTACCTAACATTGCTCTTGATATTATCCGGAAGTGGAATTTGAGGTTTTCCGGTGAGGAGAAAGGTTTTTCAGTTATTGAATTTTTGGAGTGTCGGAAATGTCGCTGCATGTGCCTCGATTCCTTCACCCCTGTTATTCCTGGTTCCGTTTGTTGAAATATAGCTAGCCCAACTTCACTAAGGAGCTTAAAACTAGGTTTAGATTGTCAGACATGATTTTCATTTTAAGACAGGAGATTCTTCGTAGGACACGAGGTCCTGAGGAACCTATTGACGAGTATGCGACCGGCATCCTCACCTTGCTCAATCGGTTGGATGCCAAAATTCATGACACGGAAATTTTTGATACATTCTATCGAAACCTTGTCCCAAATTACAAATTGTGTACAACAGTAAAATGATATGAAGACAATCGGACAATCCAGCGAGCCGTTCTTCCTAACTTTTCGACATTTGCACTCATCCAAGACAACGCCTGACTGTCAGTATGGACCCAAACATTTTCCTATAATACAATATTATACAATTTACGCTAACAATGTCTTCACAGCTCATTCTTAATAAATTTACATTGTTTACACAATTCTACTTATAGTAACTCCTGTACTAGTTACAAATACAGTCAACTGATATACAGTATGTGGAATTACTTCAAATGATACTGTACAACTGGTATAAGATTATAATTTACATTGCATTTATTTACTTTTTCTTTTCTTTACCCATTCTGGAAACTAAATAGCATAACGACCTGCTGCATCTTAACCAGAGCCCCTTTTACCACCACTTCACAGCTACCGTAGCAGTCCCAGAGCCCTCAAAGTCCCCACTGTACTTCACCCCTGCAGGCAGTTCCCTACTTTGGCTGTCCAAACTCCTTAGACCAGGCGATGGAATTAATTTATTCACACACATTTTTTATTTACATTAACCTGCACTGATCGAATGCCCTCTAACATTTAATTTCTTTTCTCTGTTGCTGTTTATTCTCTTTTTGAATATCTGTACAGATTCTGGAAAAGGATCAAACACTACCCCTGGTAAACTGTTCCACTTCTTCACACCCTTCCCAATGAATGAAAATTTACCCCAATCGCTTCAGCTAAAATTCCTTCTAATTTTATATTTGTAGTCAGTCCTGCCGATATAATTATTTTCCAACTGAAGCCTCTCACAGATATCTCCCCATGCTTCTTCTACTGTATGGGCTCTATATAATCCTATAAGTCTAGTTTTCTCCCTTCTCTTACTTAAAGTTTCCCATCCTAGTTCCTTTAACATTTCTGATACACTACCCTTTCTCCTGAAATCCCCTGTTACAAATCTTGCTGCTTTCCTCTGTACGCTATCTATTTCTTTTGTTAGGTATTCTTGGTGAGAATCCCAAACATTGTTTGCATATTCCAATAATGGACAAACCATAGTTAAGTAACTTTTCTCTTTTAATTCTTTGTTGCATCCTTTAAGTAGCCTCATTATGACATGTAACAATCTGTATGCTTTCCCAACAATGTCATTCACATGACCCTTCCAGTGCAAATTACTTTCAAATCTTATACCTACGTATTTGCACTTACCATCTTTTGGGATAACTACCTCATCCAAAGTATATTCAAATTCAGTTTTAAAATTCCTGTTTGTAAATGTTGTAACAGTTGATTTGCCTCCATTAACCTTCATGTTATTCTCTTCAAATCACTGTTGGATACTCTCAAGGTCCCTTTGTAATTCTGAACAATCCTCAATGGTATTTATCTCCCTAAATCATTTACGTATATTAAGAAAAGTAACGGACCGATTATACTACCCTGTGTAATTCCCTTCCAAACTTTCTCTTCCCGTGATACATTAATTCCTACTTTGACTTTCTGAACCCTTGAATTTAGAAATGTTTTCACCCAACGTGTAACCCTTACGTCCAATCCTATTCCCTCCAATTTCTTTAATAATATTCCATGTTCCACTCTATCAAAGGCTTTGGAAAGATCTATGGCTATGCAATCTAACTGGCCTCCTGAATCCAACTGATCTGATATGTCCTGCGGAAATCCCACCAGTTGTGCCTCACAAGAAAATTTCTTTCTAAATCCATACTGGCTCCTCATGACCAATTTTTATCATCACATATCCATCTGATGTACTTTGATATTAAACTCTTCAATATTTTACAAACTATACTGGTCAGGCTGATTGGTCTGTAGTTCTCTGGTTTCCTTTTATCACCCTTTCCTTTATAAATTGGTATTATTATAGATTCCTTCCATTCCTTTGGTATTACACTATTATTTATGACATAGTCAAAGATAAATTTTAAATAAGGCACTATGTACCAACCCATTGCCTTTATCACGTCCCCAGTAATTTGATCACTTCCTGCTGCTTTTCCTTGCTGAAGCAGTTGGATTTCTCTGAAAATATGTTCATTTGTGAATGACAAGCTTCTTGTTTCCCTCTGTATCTTCTGTTTCGGTTTCCAACCCCTGACAAATATTTACTGAATCTCTGAATTCCCTACTAAAGAGGTTTGCTTTCTCAGTATCTGTTAAATAGTGTTCACCCCCTTCTCCCACCATTGTAGGAATTTGGATCCCTTTGTGGTCATTACGCTCATGAAGAATGCCATTCATATAATTCTCTTTTGCTTCCTTTTTTACTCTATTCAGTCCCCTCATTAGCTGTTTTCTACTTTCTTTACTCTCCCTACCTTCTTTGATTTTCCTGTTTACTATTCTACATTTTCTTTTTAATTTTCTTATTTCCCTTGTATAACAAACAGGGTCTGAGGTCATTTTACCTTTCTTAACAATTGCATGATACTTTGATTTGAGTAAAATATCTACGCAGTTTTGAAGGACATGTACTTAAACAGTTTTTTTGTTCCAGGAAACAAGAATCTGTTGTACAAAATTGATGTACGAATGTACAATTTATAATGATGTCAATATTTATGAGTCGGATGGGACTCGCATAAAATGGAATGACTCATTACTATACCATACAAGAACCATAAATATGTTTACCCAACGTCTGCTGTCCTCCGTGAGTCTGTGTTGGTGTGTGAAAAGACACATAGAGCCACAGCTTTCTCCATGAGTTCATATTAACTGGTATAACAGAAGGACAGGAAAAACATTTATGTCTGCATACATTTTCAAGGTGTTACATCCCTGTAAATATGTTTTGTTGTATTAAATTGTTCATACCATTGTACCTAGATTAAGTTTAGTTATAAGGTTTGGGGGGAATAAGTGCGCGCACTTAGATTTAAGTGACATCCGTTGGTAAAATGAGCCCTCCTGGCTGATCACCAGGAAAGGTCTCATTTTCCGGGGTGTGTAGGGAAGGTGTGCCGAACCAAGACTGCCTTGGTGGTGCACATCTTACTTCTCCTTGACTGTCGTTGTTGCCATTAGTGATCACATTACCCAAATGTGAAGTGAAACTTATAGTTTCTCATTGCAGTTGGCGCTCTAACTATCTGTGTTGATACACAGTCTGCCTCTCGCTCTCCGACTGTTAAGTAGGTCTGCTCGTGATACCAACAATGGAGGGATCGAATATGATGAACAAACTGGGATTTAAAATGTGATTCTTGATGTACGAATCGCTGTTATCATGGATTTATTTGTTTCAAGGCTCGGCTCTCTGCTGGGATTCATTATTTTGATTGACATAAATATTTCGAGATTCCTGATTGCTGCTCCCAGGTATTCATTCATTTTGTTTCATTTTACCTTGCATAGTTACAAGAACGGTTCTGTGTGATTGTATTTCGGTAGTCTTTTTATCTCCTGTCTTTGCAGGCTCTTAGTTAATTATTTTGTGAGAGTTTTAAATTTGCCTTTCTTTGTGTGCACACGCGCGAGAACGGAGAGTGGTATTTACCTATCTGTTTGTTTGGGCCTGTGTGTTTGTGGATTTGAGATCATGCATTTCTGTATCCTCATCGTCTGGAATCATGGCTGAACATTAGTATATTGTGTGATATGAAGCTACAGGGTTTAATCCATATTTCTCCACATGAGGCAATTTGGACGTCCCTGGTAGCGGGTCGACGAATGTTGTGATTGCTAAGATTATATTTGGATCAGCCTTGCCTATTTTTGCGGCGCTCCAGCATTGTATCTGTGGTGTTCGAACCACGCTCGTGAGTCCATGATATCCGTCGCTATCCTGTGCGATAGTATACGTCGCACCTTGACATACCGGTCTGGTCTGGGTTGATTTTATACTGGGTCTCTCTTCTTGTTCATACACGTGTGTGTGTACCTGTGCTGTCTGTGTACTGTTTATAGTACTCTCCGTATCTCGTAATTTTAATTTTTCTTTCTTTTACTTTTATTTTTCGTTTTAGTTGGCCAGTTCGGACCATGTGTGCTGTGCAATTTTATATTTAATGGCCGTTACCTGCTCCATTGTCGGCGATTAGCTTTTGCTTTTGTAACTGTGGCAAAATGTTGTTTTTTGCTTCTGCTCCTTTGGGAGGCTGTGCTTTGGCATTGTTGCTGTGACGCGCTAGCATTGAGTGGAGACGCTCGTTTGGAGCTCAGATGCTAACTGTTGATATGTGCGCGGTCCACATTTGTATGTCTGCATTATCCCTTTCGTGGTTCCATTTTCTGATTCCTTCCATAACGTGTTCCACGTCACATTATTTTTATGTGGCGATGCGGATGTGAATAGTGCGATCTGTGTACTGCCGCCGTGTAACAGAAAACTTGAACGGGATGCTACTTGATGTTTTTTCTGGTGTAATGTAAGTCAATTTTAATGCAGAATCCCATTTTTGCTCTCATTTTAATATTGTGCGTGTTTGTAATAAACCCCATTTTCTTCGATCCATTCTTTTATCTACGCACGGGTCCAGCTCCGAAGTGTTTTAGTTCGTTCCAGCCCATCCACGGCAATTTATGAATAGAGGTAAGTTTCTGCGCCTATATGTCGTGTATTGTGTTGATGTGTAGGGGTGGTAGACCGTTTCATACAACCACACCACTTCCCACTTCTGAGTCAGACCAAAGATATATTTAAACTCAAAATGGAATTATGGACAAGTACAGATCGCAAATCTGGGCGAGGTGCTTGTTGTTATTTTTGTTTTACTCATAAATGATGGCATCGACTTTATACTTAAATTTAAAATATATATAAATGTATCTAAGTAAAACTATAAAATAAATATGGGTCGCGGGACGAGGCTTCTCCGCCACCTGCTGTCTCTGAACTTCTCTCCTTCTTCGATGCTTTCCAAAGTATGTCCTTGCTGTTGAATGTCAATCTTCACCATGTCCTTGTACCCGAGTCTTGGTCGCACTCTTGGTCTTTTGTCTTCCAGTTTTAGATCATACATTTGTTTCAGTAAACTGTTATCTCCCGTGCATCGCATATGTCCATACCATCTCAGTTGCTGCGCTGTCATTCTGTCCTGCAGTCTTACAACATGAGCCTGCTTGCGGATTTCCTCATTACAGACTCTGTCCCTCCATGTTTTACCGATCATGCTACGAAGAAATCTCATTTCTGCTGCCTGGATTCTACTAACATCTTTATTTCTCATGGTCCATGTTTCGCAACCATACTTCAGGATTGGTACGTAATACATTTTGTTGGCATTTTCTTGTTCCATATTATGTCTTTAACTATTTTGTATGAGTTGCTACCTGCCTGAATTCTGTGGGAAATTTCCTTGTCTATAGAACCAGTATCAGAGATAACACTTCCAAGATATTTGAATTAATTATTCATCTGTAGCTGTTTCCCCTCCATTTCAATGTGTCTCATGACCATAACCTCACTTTTCTCTTGGCTAAATATGAGTCCATATTCTTTAGCAGCTTCTGTCCAGGAGTTTATTTGTTCTTGAAAGTCTTCTTTAGAGTCTCCCCACAATAATATGTATCGTCTGCGAACAAGATAACTTTCATTTTCTTACCAACAATGGTTTGGTGAACTTTTGTCTGAAATCGTTCATCACTCTTACATCATTCCATCCCAAATCAGCATCTGTCATTGGTGCTTTACAATGCCTTCTTTTCTTAGATAGTTCTGGTTCTGGGGGTATTTCACAGGCAGATGCATTTTCTGAAGCATGAAAAGGAGTTATAACAGTGAAGGTTGTCACATTTCATAACATCAACAAAATGTATGGCAAAAATATTGCTGTTCCTTGACATATTTAGGTTATGGTTACCTCCAACAATGGCACTGCTGTCATTCACGTCATTGTATTCAAAGTCACCTTCGACATTGTAATCCCTTATATCTCAGAAAAAACAGACAACTTTACAAATATGTCGACAATCTTATTTATTGACACAAATATGAAACATGCGGGAACATGCGGTAGGCCATAAAATGAACTCCAAACATAATGAAATGCAAGAAGTTGTTTCAAATTCATGTGTCAATAATACGTTCATTTGCGCATAAACTAATAATTACCTACCTTCATTATCATCTTCACTCTGGATATCTTCGTTATCATCACCCCCCCCAGCCACTATCATCACATAAAATATCTAAAATATCACTTTCGTCAAGCACATGTTTGCCACGAGAAGCCATGTCTTACAGCTCACTGAGTGACAACATCTATTGATTCATGCAGGTCGAAAATATAGTAAATTCTCCGACTTAGACATATAATACTGACATCTGCTTAAATACTCTCATAACTAATACATGAAGAAACACGATGTAACCACCAGAATGCATGCATAGCTCGATCTCGTTTTTTAGTGAACTATCAAACCTTACTACAGGTTACGCCCGCAGCGTGGCCTGAGCATAATTTTGGCCGCTATGCTTGCGGTAGAACGAAAAGAGTTATTTACCTCGATCACTGTGAAGCAAAGGATGGAGAGGGAGAGTGGAAATGGCTTACCTGTGTTTGGATACATATTTGTACTTTTCCATGGCTCATTATTGCCGCGTTTAAATTTCCCACTGAACGTTGACGCATTGTCCTCAGGGGAGCCACTCATTGTCATTAGAGTAAAATGCACTTTGTGCTGATTTGCCGTGTTTACTCTAAAGGTTTTAACACATGTCTTTGCTATTGTTGCTTATCTTGTTTACACAATTTTTGTATGCTTCGTGGATGAGTATCTTGGCAGTATTCCCCATGCATTTATATTTTCCCCACATAAGGTTGGCTTCTTAGAAGTTATGATAGCAATAGACTTCTCTTTTACATTTCTTTCACTGGTGGTTTCTTGTATTTTATGGTAGCTGTAACTGCTAGGTGTTCAGAGGAACAGAGGATTACTTCTATTTTCAGTACTGAGGATGGAGGGTTAGTAAGGAGAAGAGTTTTCATTATGCAGTTTGGTTCAGTAATTTATTGTTTAAGGAACACGTTGTAGAATTCTACAATGAAGGTTGGTGCTAATGGACTGATGGGAAGAGCCAAGAGGAGAGGGTGATCATGCTTGCAAGATAAAATCACCAGCCTTCTAGATACTTGTGAATCAATATTGTATATTTTGTACTTCGGTTCGAAACAGTAGTTATTCCTCATTGATGTCACCGGGGGAGATCGGAGCTCGGAAGATGGAACCCAAAAGGAACTTGTTTCCAGCACACATGAATTCCACCCAAACAAACTCTGCCTTTGTTTCCAGCTGCTCAAAGCACACAGGGTTGAATTCAGGTTTCATGGCAATAAGTGTTCCTCCCATTGAGGTTTCCTAAACACTGCATATCAATGAGGTAACACTTCTATGTCATAGATTGATGAATTTAGCCAGGATTCAGTAACACACACAATTGGTTGGATTAAAGCAGCAATAGTGGCCAGAAAAGCCTGTTTACGCTTCACAGGCTGTGAGCATGAAATCAAAACACAGTAACTGTCCTGTTATGTGCAGTCCAATATCCTGAGCTGCTAACATCACTATTTACAATGCTCGATGTCATGTTAAAAAATGATTCCGAGATTGAGGAGAACTACATTTCCAACATGACCATGACTGCACCCTTCAGTAAATTTTCTACAGTGGAGCTGTATTAATCACTGCACAGGTTCTCTAGACTGGTGAGTAAAAAAATGTACATGTCCCATATAGCTGATTATCATGATGTTTAGAATTACACATGTTATACAGGCATTTGTATGAGAATTCTGAGTTTCGCCCTGGGTTCAATTCCACATCTCCAATAAGAGCAAACATAACATATCACAACGTGGGGGAATGATAGGGGCGGTTTGGTTTGGCAATTTTTCTCCAGCTGAGAACCATCCAACCCCCCCAGACATCCAATACCCATTCCTGCGGTGGACAGTAGACTTTCACTTCTACATAATGCCCAAGAATTAATCTCAAATTTAGATACTACTAATAAGCGCTTACTAATTTCTAAATCTGTATACTATTCTTTGATTGTCAAGGAATACTTTGATACTATTTTTGTAGATGTTATTTCACTTTATCCCATTAAAAACATAACACAAACTTGAAGAACTCGTAACACTTTGGAGCTGCTTGCCAACATCTTGAACTATTTTCTGGTAATTTTCTTGTGATGAGCTGCAGATTTGAATATTCGAGAAAAACATTCTTGAAAACCAAACATTCACCCAACACAGCCAGACAAGAGGCAATGTCACCAAAATTCCTATCTTACAATATACTTTCCACCTGCCTGAACACTGAGGATGCCACGGCCAACCTCTCGCTCTGAATCAACCCCCACTTAATTTAACCATACCAGGATGGATTTCTCAATTAGATTGCTTACTTGTTACTCATGACCAGATTTCATATTTATTGACTTGTTAGTCCTTAGAATATTGTGATGAGTGAGTGAGTGGTGTTTCATGTTTCTACCACACATTGCCTGTGGTCATCAGATTGTGAAGAAATCAGCTACTACTTACTTACAATGTCAGATGTAAGAACAAAAATTGTGGAAGACCAACAGGAGGCCAAATTAAATGTCACAAAGCAATTAAGACTTGACACATAGACAATTAAATTTCTCCAAACTGCATTGAGCAGTGTTTATTATGAGGTGCTAGAGGTGAAGAGGAATAAACAAAATACAGATGATCGAATATAACACATCAGCCTCTGTGGATAATTCCTGGATTTTCAGCCATGGGATTCCCAGATCAAATTTTCAAAGGTCAGAATAAATTCTGAGTATGGGAAACAAATTGAGTACTGAGCCATGTTTGAATGTCACCTTTCTATTATTGCTAAAGGCCTCTTGCAGCTTATCACTGATTGACTTAACAATTTCCAAGGTTATACTAGAGAGGGCAGCACCCTCAGTTGTGAACACGGAGTGTAACTTTATCTCTTTGACTCAAATGTTTGTTGTGGTTATGAGAGAGGAATATAAAATGTACTCCACACAGACCAGAGTGGCTTTTCTGAGCTATAGAAGGTTATTTATCAGATGTAAACTCAGCCTACACTGCCATATTGACGGCTAATATTGCAGGAATGGTGATCCTTGTTTTAATATATTTTCTACGGTTCTGTGGTGATATTCTCCGCATTTAATTACAGCTGATTGATATGCATTCTTTTTGCTCCGCGGCGTGAATGGGCCGCATGTTTGTTGTGATTATGAGATGTTGATAACTGGGTCTCTGATCAATTCTATTGATGTACACTACATTCTGAAGTATTTTGCCATCGCGTGTCAACGTGGAGCTCCATTTGTGTCGTACGGAGTGCGTAAGCTGATGGGTTTGTACGTGACCACTGGGTCCCTATTATACTACTGCTAATTGTCTGTGCCGTGCACGCTATCTCTGACATATGTGAGACCTTTATTTGTGACCATGAGAGTCACACAATGAGTTTGTGTTCAACTTATTGATGGGAGCTACTGCTCACATTGTTTGGCGGTACCAGCAATATCTGAATGTTTGGGGTGTCTGTGAGTGAGTGAGAAGAGTGAAAAGATGGCATATCGGTCAGCTTAATTTTTCCCTTTGATCGTGTTTCCGTACCTTGTGTTTGTTTTCGGTATGTTGTTAATTATTCTGCCTTGGTCTCTGTCTTGGCCGTTAGCTTGCCCACATGGCCACCATGTTTACTTTCTTATATTCAGGCTATGCACTGCCTGTGATTCTCTTTGAGTTTGAATATTGTTCTTCGGTCCAGAGATATTTTCTCTCTGTGCCATGCTGATACCTGCTTTCCTTTATTTTATCTGCTCTGAGTTTCTTCACCCGCAAGCTTGGGGATCTTTCCTTTCTATGGCTATAGTTGTTGAGATGATGATGGAGTTTGATGGACGCATATGTAAACAATGTAATTAATCTCGTGGAAAGAAAGACCAAACTAATCTGTGTGGATTGTAATCAGATTAGCTCATTATGTAGTGAAAGTACAATCGAGATGTCGTAAATTTAATATTAAAGTTGGTGTTTGAGAAATGCTGTGCTCACGCATTTACGTTAGTACATCGACTGAACCAAATGAATAATGTACGTGTCCCTTTATACTTTAAATTGCTGGCTTCATTTTCTTTTTCCTTGAATTTTATTACATCAATAAACCCTCATTTAAATTTTATTTGAATTTTATTGCCAGTAGTATTAGTCTCATCCCTGTTGTGCATTGTTGATAAGGGACATTTCCAGTTCAGGGTTGTGTCTTAGGCCTTTCCTAGTCGTGGTCCATGCCTCGAATCTCCCGATGTGTGTATTAGATTATGTCATATATTATCGGTAATGGAGGGGTGTGGTCCAGTACACCAGAACATGGTTATCTAACTGCCAATAAAGAGGCCTTGAAACATTACAAGGATTCCAGGCAGGTGCCTGGTGTTATTCTTCCATTGGAAACAACATTAAAAGTATGTACCTAAAACACCAAGATGAAAATCTACTATGCCATCATACGAGCCATTATATTTAACATCTTTGAGACTTGACAAGCTACTGAAGGTGACAGTAAATATATCCATATCACAGAAAGAAGGTATTTGGAAGAGTCAATAATGAAGGAAATTAGGGTTTCGATAGAAGAATGAAAAGATGTACGGAGGTATGAAAGGAGACAAAATCAAGTGCCTACTTCACAGCAGGTCGTTTCTCTGGACTGGTCATGTTGCAAGAAAGGCCAACAGCAAGGTCATGGTCAAATAGACACACCAGGAACACCTATTACAATATGGAGATCATACCGCGAAGGTAATATTAATAATCATGGTACTGGCTCAGATACTAAGTGGTGCCAACTAGGCGGCCTGCTGATCACTAGATACTACAGGCTGACTTATTTTAATTTTCAGGAATTTTCTCATGTGCCACGATCAAACCAACAAGTTCGGGCTATGAGTGAAGTACAGAAGACAGAATTCAAAAATTATCTCGATGGACCTGCGCTTGTATTGAACACAAGATATTGGGATATCAAGGTCTTCACTTTACCTCTTGCCTGCAGAGGGAGCCACTGATCACAAAAATAGCACATTCCTTACTGTCGAGGGTTAAGGGTGTAAAATCTAATGAAGCTAAACAGTACTTACTTGTCTTCTTCCTTGAAATAAGCAACCAATGGACCTACTGCATGTTCATCTATGCATATTTCATCCTTAATATCAGTGGAAGTCTGTAAGGAACAAATATGCAAAACAAAGTAAGAAATGTAGAGTAAACAGATAATTAAAGTAAAAGTTTATAAATAGACATGACATACCTGAGAAAATAAGCTGCATAGTTGCATAATATATAAATTTATTCTCCCAATGTAAAAAGGAAACAAACAAACAACGGTCAAGTCAAAATCGTATGAACAACAGGAAAAAGGATAAAAGGATAAAAAAGACCGCACTGGAAGAGGGAGCAAAAGGAGAAGTAGAAGAAGAAGAACATGAAGGACAACAATAATCTATGCCATTTTTTTTTCTCTTCCTATAACTTCCTATCATCATGTTCATACTATTATGTGTTTTAAATTACTGGTCACCTGTTTGTTTCTTGTGTTCCCACAGATGACTGATTGTCAGACAGACAGACATATATTGGATCTTAACCTGAGAACAGTCAATCTCATGCCTATCATGTTCAAGTTCATACAACAAATAGTCAGTTGCTGGACTTTTCACTGAATCTAGACAATCTGAGGGCTTTATCAATATAGACTAACAACATTTACATTCAGATTGACGTTAGTTGCATAACTACCTAACATCACATCACATGCATGCAAATTGGCATATTGAACACAGCCTCAGGTTAGCTGGCAATCTAAAACAGTGTTGTCATGATGTTTTTGAAAGAGGAACAATGGCATTGGATAAATATTGAATGTGCCAGAGGTCGTACAGAACGACAGTGTCCTCAAGGTCTACAAGAAGCTTGCGGTGAAACTGAATAGAATTACAGGAGAGTGGCACGGTGGGTAAAGCCTTCAACGGGGGATGCCAATAAGTGGCAGACATGTGTCAGTCAGGTCTTCCTAGTGTCAGTGAAGGAGAAGTTGCCATGCTAATGGACACTGGTTGATGTCATATGATATGTGACCTGGCCCGAGACACTGATTTAGAGAACATGACTGTGCTTCATATTAAAAGGAACAGCTGGGCATGAGAAAATCTGCATCAAAATGGCTTCAGCATGATCCAAAGGAAATGCAGAAATGTCACCTCGGTGAATGCTACTGAATAAATATGCTCTTGTTGACGTCGGTGACAGTACATTGAAATAATAGATGTAATAAGGAATGATTGAAAGGGACGTAAATCGACGATCGTAGTTAAAAGTTAAGTAGTATACCTTGTTGTATGTCCCTCCAATTGCTGTTTGTCAGTTTGGTGTTATCCCAGGTTGTGTTGTGACTGCTTGTTGTTCAGTGTCTACTCCTTGGAGTCGATTTACGTCCCTTTCAATGATGCCTTATTAAATTTATTATTTCAACGTATGGTCACTGACGTAAACAAGAGTGCATTTATTCAACAGCATTCGCTGAGGTCAAAATGAAAACGAGCATTTAAATTTCATGAGGACCAACATTCATAATGTCATAAGTTCAATTATCAAATTGACGAGATCTTGGAATCGTTATAGACTCTTATTCTCAAGGGATATAAAACTTTTTCACCAGATCTCAGTCCAAAGAAGTTTTCAAATTTTGCTCTTAAGATTGAATTTCATGCCTTTCTAAGATTTTAGACATGCTACTTGTTTCAAATATTTTAGAACAACTCATTCTCCACAATTTTAATGTGTCTCTCCTATTAAGCCCATGTTATTAAGGCACCCCTCCAAAGATTCTGTATTTTATGATATTCTAGTAGAGTAAGTTTAAATTTGCTCAGAGCAAGGAAGAAGGCTGTGACTTGAGTGTCAAGAGACACTTCCCGATCTTGATATTTTGACATTTTATTACGGTTAATATTCATTTTTATTATAGTTTTTCTGGTCTTGATGATATTTTGAAATACGTTTTATAGTTTACATTGTGGCTTGTATCGTTTTCTGCATTTATAGTTGTTTTGTCATATACTTATAGGTTAGTACACATATTGTTTGTTTACGTTCATTGAATGGTTGCTATGTTATTCTATATCACAAATATTTTGAAGATTAACTAATACAATCTCCGTTTAGTACATTTGGCAGTCTTTAGGCCCTTATGAGTAAGAATTTTATCATCTCATGACCATATTGTTTGTGGCTAAACAATCTAATCTGCTTACATACGATACCAACAATCTAGGTTAGGTGCTGCATTTGGACATTTGATTGGATATATATTGAATTTATATAACAAATCTTACAATATAATTAACTGGATGGAAGTACTGCGGTAGAACCTTTATGATATAGTATAGATTATTTTAATGATCTGCATCTGATTTTCCTCCGTTACATTACCAATGTACAACCTCCGTGATAACATTGTGGGGTACCCTCTATGACGGCTTTGTTGGTTGATTTCTGTACCACTGTCGTTGAACATATGATGATATATAAGCATTATTATTATTCTGACACTTCACATCAGCTATTTACCTTTGTGTTAGCAGTGGAGAGAACCATCTGACTCGGTAAGATCTATCATTCAAAAACAGCATTATTACAGATTAGCCAAACACTCCAAAGCATGGTCGATTCTCGGGAAGCATCAAGCACTTCAAGTGCTGTGCCTACATTTATTGAATGCAGGGTATGTCACAGAAAGTTTATAAAGAGGGGCATTAACATACACATAGCAAGAGCTCACGAGCTACTATCTCAGGACTCATCATTGGTAGATAGTGAACAATTGCACGTTAATTTAGGAATTCCTCAGGCATCTCAAACTCTTCATACAAATTTATCAGCTAGACACAGTGCGAATTCTTCAAACCAGGCATTTGACAACATAAATTGTCAGTGTCCACACTGCGGATGTCATTACTCCAGTTCCCGTGGGGTCAAAATACACATCAGCAGAGCTCATCCTGATATTCACCATCAAATTTTAGTTTCTAGAAATCGACAGAGGGTTGATCCCTCTCAAAATGTTGAAACAATCATTCAAGAAAGTGACCCTAATGCTAACAAGGAAACTAAAGTTGTCAACACACTACCGCATGAATATAAGCAGAAAATGATGCAGTGGCGAAGTAGATTTTTAAACAATTTGACAGACGAGCAATTTGACCATGAGATTAACATTTGGTGTGAGTTCTTGGCCTCTGCGATTGATCTACTTCCTGGCCCCAAACATCCATCACGGAAATACTACCAGTATATGAAAAATAAACAAATCACAGACAACCAAAGGAAATATAAACAGACAACCAACCCTGAACGGGCAACAAAACGGGACTGAATAAAACGCCGTGAAAAATACAAATATCAGCTTGCCCAGTACCACTTTTACAATCAGCGCAGAAAGGCTATTAGATCTGTTTTAAATTCCAATGCTGAAAACTGTAAAATTCCTTCAGATGAAATATTTCATTATTTCTCTGGAATTCTCGGGCAACCTAATGACATGATTCGATCCGAATAACCATCTCATACAAGTGATATTGATAGGGAACAAATTGACATTTTATTTAATGACACTATAAGCCCAGATGAAATCAGCTTTGCTGTTAATCATATAGCCGTAGACACATCACCCGGCCTAGACCACGTCCTCGTCAGAGTTATCAAAGACAGTATTGCAATCGACATAATATCTCACATTGCCACACGTATGTTGAAAACTGGGGTTGTACCTTCTATCTTCAAAAAGGCCAGGACTGTTCTAATTCATAAAGGTGGAGATACACTCAATATTAAGAACTGGAGACCTATCACAATCTGTTCAGTAATAAGGAGAATAATTGAGCAGGTCCTTGACAGGCGTCTTTGTGAACATGTTGTCTTAAACCCCAATCAACGAGGATTTACTAACTCCTCTGGAACGCATGTCAACACTGCGATACTCGACTCTCTTCTCCGTGAAGCCAAAAACAAACAAGCTAATCTGACTGCTATATCCTTAGATATCCAGAAAGCCTTTGACAACGTTGGTCATGCCCATTTAAATGAGACACTAAAGTCGTTACCAATTCCAACCAAACTTACAAATTTAATCATGAATCTGCAAACAGGAAATGTCACACAAATTCAGATGCAGGGAAGCAAAACAAGACCTCTCTTGATAAGCAGGGGAGTTATGCAAGGTTCTCCTCTGTCGCCAATCCTGTTCAATCTCACCATCAATCATATTCTGGATGACCTTAGCGAAACGTCGATATCTACCCAATATGGCTTTCAGTTGAGTCCAGATCATGAAGCTCTAACAGTATTAAGTTTTGCTGATGATGTAGTTACTGTTGGAAAAGATTCTGAGTCAGCTTTAGTACTTGCTCATGCGGCCATACATCAACTACAAGAAATTGGGCTTAGCATCAACATTGGAAAATGTAAAGGAATATGCATCAAACATGGTCACCTGTCAGAAGAAAAACTATTCACGGCAGATGAAAAACAGATACCATGACTGAAGAAAGGAGAATCTATCAAATATTTGGTTGTAAATTTTTCCAATGAAATTACTTTCCAGTCCATCGAGGTCGTAAATAAGCTCAAAAACACCCTAGAGCTCCTCATTTCTTCACCCCTTTTGCATTCCGATCAAAAATTTGTAATCATAAACACTTCAATCTGCCCCAGTTTGGTACATAAATTTCAGACAGTACCACCACAAAAGATTCCAGTCAAATTTAAAATGACGCCGATATTATGGTTAGGGGGGCATTAAAGGAATTCTGCAACTTCCCATGGATGTCCCGAATGATATGATATAAGCTGAAATGAAATTTAAAGGTCTGGGTTTATTTTGTGTATCATGGGAAATATATCTGCAACATATTAATGCATGCAAAATTTTGAAATCTTCCAATAATAATTTTCTACATTCAACGAGAAACTTATGTCAAGAAATCAGCACAAGCCTTGCCGCATTGAATGTAGCAGAAACAGAATCTATTCGAGACAAAAGACATGGTTTTGTAGATACAAAGAAAGTCCGACTCGAATTGAGAAGAAGAGCTTTTGACAAATGGAGCAAGAAAGAGCATAAAGGCAAAGGTGTAGTCCTATTTAAACAGTATACTCCAGCGAATACATGGATTCGTGATCATAAAGGATTGTCTTGCAGTGATGCAATAAAAATGAACGCCAATGTCACTACTGTGCACACTGTACCTGGCAGATCCCAGGGCAACAGCCGCTGTCGGCGTTGCCACAGAGTGTTTGAAACTTTTTCACATGTCCTGGGAGCCTGTCCACATGGTGAATTACTGTGCACCTCACGCCATAATGTAGTCAGATCAATGATAGCTAACGCTCTTAGAGGACAAGGTTATAATGTCTATGAAGAAGTACACGGTCTCTCCAACAGAGGAAGCAACCGACGCATTGACATTATTGCTTTTAAGTCATCCTGTTCTGAAGGTTTCATCATTGATCCAACAATTAGATTTGAGACCAATGAAAACCAGCCAGAAGAGGTCGATGCAGAAAAAAGAAGAATTTATGAAGAAATGGCGGACTTCTACAAGCAAATATATAAGCTCTCATCCATTTCTGTAATCGGCTTGATGTTAGGTGCTCGAGGAACAATACCTGCATTTTTTGTCAACTTCTGCAATACCTTTGGGCTAAATAGAGATTTTATCTATAACATCGCCATTACCACACTCAAGAAGTCCATCATGATCTTCAAGAACCATGCTTGCTGTTTGCCATGCCTCACTCGACTGCCTACATTTAACATCATACGAACACATTATCTATTGTATCCACATCCATTATTGTTGTGATGGTACTCTTCGCCTTTGGGCAACCTGCAGCTGTTGCAGGAAGATTGTACAATAATAATTTACAAACATAACCATTCTTCGAGATTCAGATTTGGCTGATGATGCTCTGTAAGGGAGCTAAACATGTCTTAAATATAACTTTATCATTAATGAAGTTATTTGAAATTTAACAACATTATAATGTATTAAACAGATAGATCTTAATAAAACTTTGTTATTGTAATTAAACCTTTCCTATCGGCGATAATTTGGACCAACCTCCAACATACAGAACTGTTCCGTACCAAACTATAAACGTTTGTAGTCTTAGTTACTAGCAAGTGATAAGTCTTGCGTCACATGTAGATTACTCCTTGACGTTCTGTGAAACTTCAAAATGGAATCCACCCTTTTTAGACCATAGAATACTGTTAAAATAAAAAGTGCTATCTGCTGGTGCTTGTTAGTACACAAACATGGCTCATGATTATGTACTGTAGATACATTACAATGGTTAGAAAATCATAATGAGAATGATTTTTCTTCAGAAGACAGTGCTATTTCCTACACTAACAATGATAGTGTTTAGGAAAACGATTCTAGTGATGATGACAGCATGGCGATATAAACGAAGACTGAGGTAGTGGGACTGCTTTATGAGATGGATCTTCAACATGGAAATGGTCAACTTTTTCCAATAAACTGAAAACAATTCCATTCACCGGTGTTTCTGATCTCTGTGTCATTGTTTTGAGAAGATTGTGTATTAGATGTGTGTTCAGAATATCTTGGGGATGATTTCTGGGAAATTATTGCGATGAAAACCAATGACTATGCTGCTTTCCAGGTGAATAATTTGATGAGAAACAATCTGAAATGTGACAGTAAATTTTTTGCTGATGATTCTCATGAGTAGCGTAAGAAAACCAAAACTCAAGTTGTGCTGGTCTAATAGGAAGGTTCAGAAAATAAAATATTTTCACAGACTATGACATTTTATTCTATCAAATGTCACGACTTCTGCACTTCTCTGATGACATGTTTACAGATCCAAATGACTGCCTATGGAAAATCAGACCAGTTATTTCATATTTGTAAACTAAGTTTCAGAAAATCTACAATCTTGACAGAGATATAGGTATTGATTACAGTGTCATGAAATTTCTAAGTAGGCTCCTGCTTGTGCAATTCAATCCTTCCAAAAAGTTATGTTTGTTAATAAAATTTACAAACTCTGTGAAAGTGCTACTGGATACTATTCCCAGTTCAAAATTTCTACCAAACAAGGCAAACAGGACATTATTCTAGCATCAAAAGCAGCAGTGTTGTAATTAATGGAAGCCTACTTGAACCAAAGTAATATATTATATCTTGATAACTGGTACGTTTCTCCTGAACTTTCTCACAGCTTGTTGGAGATTGGAACTCAAGCTGTGGGTACCATATGTGCGCTACCAGGAAGAACGGGCCTCCAGAGTTCCGCACAGTAAAACTGACAAAAGCTAATCATATTCTCGCCATAAATGGAAAGAATGAATGTGCATTTAATTTCAAATGTCGATAAGGACTTGGATTTTGATGTGAAAATTCAAAGAAAGCAAAGTGGAGGAGAGGAAGTAGTGAAAAACCCCAAGGGTATTGGAAGCAACCGGAAAACGAATGCATTATATTGTCAAAACCAAGTCCTTTCATGTTTCCCCATAATGCAATGGACTATCAAGTGTTATAAAATGAATATTCTGTAACTAGTGAATATGGTTATCCTCAATTCAAATGTTGATTTCATGAAGATTACTGGCAGGTGGCTGCATTATACAGAATTTCTCACAGCATTTGCCGATCGACTGTTGCTGTGTTGCTCTCCCGCCTAGGACAACAAAAGGAAGAATGCCCAGTCAAGACAGTCACCTGCGGCTTGAGGCAAATGTATGGGGACATTTTCCAGTGCCCATTCCTCCAGCAACAAGAAAGAAACATCCTTCTAGGCCTTGCAAAGTTTGCAACGGTCATAAATTAAGGCCTGAAGTGAGGTGGCTATGTGAAAAATGAGGTGTTCCACTCCATCTGGACAGCTGCTTCAAAAAACATCACACAATGATTCACTGCTCATGACTGAGAAACAGTTAATGAACAGTTAGGCATTGACCTGTGATGTACATAACTTTGAAAAAAGGCCACCTTTTGACCAAACCTCAATAAACAAAATTAAGGCATAATTTTTGAAAATAAATAGAGCTTTCTGTCCCTGCAGGTTAGATTATTATCAGGTTCCAATAGGCTAATTAAAGTATAGTTTCACAATATGCCTGGTTTAAAAGTGGAAACCATCTTTGAAGAATGGCTGAAAGAGAAGTGCAAGGATGTTCAAGGCCTTATGGTCCTAGGAAAGGTAGAAAATGCATGCAGGAAAATCAAGGAAACCATTGGAGAAAGGAAAAGTAGGTAAGAAGGAGTAGTGATGGGTGATACGACAGTGCCAAGGGATTGGATATGGAGGAACAAAGTCAACAGCTTGCTGATAATACTATGAAACTGCAGTGCAACGATTGGGCTCATTTCATATGTGCATCTTTCTCACTGTATCCAAGCAAATCCCCTCAACAAGAGCTCAGATGGAAAAAAAATTCTATAGAAAAAAGACGAATCAGAAATATGGCAAGAACATATCCAACACCAGTATCAAGGTAAAGAAGTAGATGATAGTGTTCTGGAAAAATAAGAGGCCTGAAATCTATCTGATGTTAAGACAGGTTAAAAAAAAGGTATATCTAGGGAGAAACATACGACCATTCTAATAAAATCAAAAGCTGGATAGAGAATGCAGAGTCTATCCTGATTCGCATGTGTCAACTCCTATTCTGAAACGACCACAGAATAAATCTCAAAAAGAGAATAAGAAAGTGCTGTGTCCTCTCCATCCTACTAAATAATGTAAAGCCCTATATATTTTATTACCCACAGAAAAGAGAATCCAATCTTTCAACATGTAGATATATAATGGCAAATTGTCGAATTCCTGTGGGTTATTTTCATGTACCAACAACAGAGATAGGTCTTATGCCAACAAAAGGATAGCAAAGGGCTAGGAGTAGAAAGGAAGCAGCTGTGGCCACAGTTAAGGTACAACCACAGCATATGATATGAAAATGGGAAACCACGAAAACCATCTTCAGGGCTGCTGACAGTGGGGTACCACACACAACCAGCCATGGACCTCAGAGGATGAAATACATGTATCACAGTATGAGGACTCCTAGAAGGAGAGTCTGATACAAGTAATATTTTGAGGAAAAACTTTAGGCAAAGGAGGACTTAGAAGAAGGCAGACATCTTGGATCAATATTTTGAAGAAATCAGTTGGAGCTCTTTGACACATGACTAAAGGTCATGGTTTAAATCTGGTTATGATAAGGCAGCAGTAACAGTGATGAAACCAGACACCAGGTGCCATGCAGTGGAGGAACTTTGAACAATAATAGCTGCTATATGTTACCCAGCATAAAATTTTGAACTATATGAAGAAAATATAAAAATACTTTCAAAATATTGGAAACCTCACTATACATCCTCCGAAGGATCTTCAAAATGCCTGCTTTAAAATGAGGAGTTGCTCAATAAAGTCTATTCAGCAGTTTGTTACAATTTCCATTATCAGAAAAATGTCACCAAAATATTAGATTTCTTCAAATGTGTTCACCTGTGTTTTTTCTCTTGGCTCTGCCAACTCTGATATCAGTTCTTCCTTCAAATGCATCTCTTCTGATATAATTTGGTAACTGCCCTGTGGAAAAGTTAATATATTAGGCAAATTTTTCTGACACATCTGGAAATGTAGTTATATAGAAGTGGGCTTAACAATTCATAATTTCCTAGTAAGTGAGACAGTTTCAGTTCGATATCTTCATTATCATTTGTCAGAAAATGTCTATATCAAGTATTCATAAAAGCATAACATCTAAGATACTTTCAGGAGTGGAGAAATGTCCTGTTTGAATGCTCAGAGTTATTTTTGAAGATTGGAAAAAATACATACTATAAAACCTTCTAAAATAACACCGAACAATCAGAAAAATGTACAGACATACTTACATATAATCTGCTCATTATAAACAAAGAAATTCTGAAATATTAAGAACTACACAATTTATCAGTGTTACCATTCACATCATGTACCAACAAATACAACTCAGCAGTAAATATGTATCTTCCATATTTCCTCTTGTACATAAAGTGCACAGCCTAAAGGCAGGCAGGATCCTCAACAGTACTACCATCAGCTGTTATAGAGAACTATGTGTCACTGAGGAGGCAAACTAAGGAAATGAAGAATAATGTAGTTTAACATTGCTTTCCTCTTCCAGCCAGACATTGCTGTCACATACCAGTCTCTCATGTCCACTGAACTATACACATGGACCACCTACATGAACGTCCATTTGACACCTTTTCCTATAGGATCTCGCTCTATTATGAATGGTGTTACACATACTGCTCATATCTCAGTCACTTTCATATCGTACAAGTCAAGGATGAGACTGAGATCCAAAATACAAGTGACAAACATGTTCTGGACCAATCCAGAAGACAACAGGCACTGAGCACAAAGAATCTCATCAGTGATGGATTAGGACAGGCCACCTCATATGAAATTTGGAAAGGAAGTCATCAAGGACATAAGCCCTAAACAACATGAACCATACAAACAATTATTCCTATAGGTTATCTACAATATCACACAGGGCCTGTATGCCTGACATCAGTGCTCCTTGTGAAGGCATGAGAACATATGGTCAGCTGACAGGGATATTGCAATTTGCTTTACGTTGCACCGACACAGATAGGTCTTTTGGCGATGATGAGATAGGCAAGGACTAGGAGTGGAAAGGAAGTGACCATGGCCTAAATTAAAGTACAGCCCAGCATCTGCCTGGCATGAAAACAGTAATGCCATTTACAGGGCTTCGAACTGTGGTTTCGACCCACTATTTCCCGAATACAAGCTCACAACTGCACGACCCTAACTGCATGGTAACTTGCTGAATACAGATATATTGTGAATTGTGAGTGGACTTCATATGTATTGGAAAGCAAAAGGTTATATTATTGTCTCAAGAATGCCAGCCCTATGTTCAGCATACGGCTGCACAAGTTAGTGTATATCAGGAAACATTTTGTTGAACTGTTACTGAATTATAACTCACACTGTTTTTATAATTCCTGTTTGAAATTAAACCCATTTTAATGCTTCAACAGAGGAAGTACTGTGAGACACAGTTATTATTCATTTGATCAAGTTTCTGATTTCCATTTTAAATAACAACGAATTAACTCAATAATGGGTTGTGAGGATGAAAAGAGACAAATGGTATCCCACCCAATACAGTCACTTAAGATCTGCACACTTTTGATGATAAGTAGATGTATCAACTGACCAGTGGCTATTACTGCCCAACATCGTTCTAAGCATTTTATTTTCCCTCACATTTGCAAACAAAGAAAATAGAGTGCTCAATGCCAAAAAACACAACCAAGAAAACCAACCAGAAAAAGTTTTAAATGATTTTTTCCTGACCATTTGCTGCTCCTATTTATCATGCAATTTAAAATTGTTTTAATTTTATCTCTGAAATCACTGAACCCATGACCAAAATTACAACTTTTATCCCATACTTAAGGAATTAAAGCAGCAATTGGCGCAGGCTAGCATGATAATAAAATGGCTGAAATCATGGCAAAGCAAACAAAGAGGAACAGGAGGAAAGTCTCCCATCAGCAAGAAATCATTGAAGGTCTTCACAAGAAACATAATGATTCAGGACTCAATGTTCTGGGTAGCTATTTCTAAGAGGTGATTCAAGACCATGTCAGGCTTCGGGCCAACCCAACTGTGCATCAATATCTCCAGTATCCCTATTGTTACCTCAGGAAATGTTTACACCACCACATCTTCAAAATTTTTGTCACTGGGTAACATCTATTGATGGCAGTCCAGGTTTTACAGAGGAGAGTTTTAAAAGAAAGAAGAAGTTATAGATATTTCACAATCAATCCTCGGAAGTTAGATGGTTAATGAAACAGCTGTTAAGAAGAACTTGGTGCGAGACAATAAAGAGTTGTGTCTATGTTGACTTAGTTCAGGGATATTTAGACACTGGTGAGTATGAAGAAGGCAAGGAGGCATTAGACTTTATGGTGGCAGCACTGAACAGGAGCACAAAATATACCAGTGAGTGTAGGGCTCATACAAAAAAAATCATAAAACAGCAGCTGTGATGGGATTGTGACTAACTGTCTTAGGAACGAAGTTTGTTTGACTGAACTCCCAGTGTTCTTTTCCACATACAGCAGGGTTTGAGCAAAAGGCACAAATTTCCTTGACACTGCTCACAACATAAAACTTGGAATGAATTTCCCAGCAGAAAAGCAGGTTCTCGTAGGTAGTCCTCCAGACCAAGATAATATTACTGATGTGAAATACCTGGAAAAACTAGGTACTATTACAGGAAGTGCAAGGCCTGTACACTGTTTATAGATTAAGCAGAAAGAATTTATAGTCGGTGAGACAGAAGATTAACATTTCCTTACGTGCATAAACCTTCAGTAATTCTGTGGCTAATATCCTTAAATTTTACAGTGACCTGAGTCTTGAAGTGTTTACTGATTGTGAAAATACCATTCAGTTTGCAATGTTCCTAAATCTTGCACCTCATTCAATAAATTCATGCCATCTTATGTGTAAGCAAGCTAAGGCTGCAAACAGATATTCCGAGGACAAAATCTGTACTGATATTGAAAAATGCATAAGTAATCCTAATAATGTTGTGCTAACTGATGGTTCGCCCCTCTATAACTCTAAAAAAATTATTGCAATGAATGGTGCCATTTCTGATTTGTTAAGTGTGCAAAGTCTTGCAGAAACATACATCTGGGGAGAGGATTCTGTACTAAGATACCTCCTCACATGGAGGTTAAGCCACAATCACCTGGAACCGATCCCCTCATATGTGAGGAAAAGAGATGGAAGTAAACATCTGGTCAACTCAAAGCTCCATACAGGAAGTGTCTCACTGGTCTTCTAATTTTTATATGTTTTTTGGAAAGTTACTATTTTATTGAACCCTGGTCTTGTACGCACAATTCAACAAGAAATTGATTTTGTCAGACTTGATCAAGATTATGTCACCAATTATGTAGTCCTTTTTTATATCCCTTTCAGACCCAGAAGTTCAAAAATGTTGAATTCTTATAGTCCTATTTTTATTTTATTTTTTACTTTCAATGCTTTTCCACTTCCATTCTAACAAACAGTACATATTAGGGTACAAAACTCGTGTGTTCTATCTTTCTGCATACTAGTTGCCTAAATAACTAACCTACACAATTGTATAGTCTAGGAATGACATAAGAAACATGATTTTTTTCCCAAAAACAGAAACCTTCCTTGAATAATCTGTATTTACAATGTAATTGCATCTATGAGAACGTTCAGCAAAATGTAAGAGGAATGTGATAAAAACAAAGAATATATAGTCTGTTTTCAATCTTGTTTTTGGTCATATCTCTCAAAATAACTCTCATAGTTACGTATGAAACACTCTGAAACAGATTTTGTCCTAAGTTAAACAAAAATACATGTTGCATTTTTTACATCGCACTCTTGATCTTGAAGTATAAACTTTCATTTCGCAAGCCCCATCTGTTGACAGGGAATCAACAACTGGCCAGTGTTCTCACCAGGTAATGGTGCTCTCCAGTGTTGAGGTCTGTTTTGTGGAAACGAATTTGGGTTTTTTTATTTGTCCAAAATTTTTCTGGGATAATCAGGACTGCAGGGGAGACCTTAAGCTAGGTCCATCCTGAATTTGATCAAGTCAATTATTCTGGAGTTTGGAATGCCATTTTTCCTGCTATCTTCATGGTACTCCAACCAGCTGTTGACAGCAACTAGATCCAGGAAGTGCAGTAGTACTTTGAGTGTCCACTTTTTAGTTCTTATCCATGTTCTATAACATTCTAACAACTGATTGAAGAAATCTACCCTCCCATATACCTATTATATTTTGTTACAAGGGCAGAACATTTGACATAAACATAATCATGGTCAATCTTCTTCCACCTATTAACCACACCAATTGGAGAACTTCCAGTCACTGAGGATAGAAATGTTGTACATTTTATATCCTTCCATTTTACTCCAACAAGTTTCCCATCAGAGGAGCAAAATTTTTCAAAGTCCCCTCTACTGAGGTCCCGATCAGGGCAGAAAGTGAAGCGCTTCAATCTGTTTGTCATTATAGTTCCTGTAGCATAACAATTTTCTTTGTACAGCATTTCCATCAGTGACACTCTTGTAAAATACCTGTCAAAATATATTACACTGAAGGGTGGAACAGAATCCTTCAGTCCGAGGACCACAGATGGCGCAAGTCCTAATGTATTTGTCTCTGGGAGATCGCTTTCTTTCCCTTGGTAAATTTCAAAGTCCATCATGATCCCTGCAGATGTAGTTGCAACAAAAAATTTTAATCCGAGTGGCCTAGGCTTGTTCGGAAAATACTGTTTTAATGTATATTTACAATAACATGCGTTACAATCACAGGTTGAACTTCCCACAATCTGCTTCGACCACCAGGAGGACTGCTTGTATCAACAACATGGAGACAGATTCGCAAAAGAAAACAGCGATCACGTGACATGGTAGCTGCCGCAAGATGCAGTGAAATTCCTGATAGGTGGGTATGGAATGCAACCCATCACTAAATGAATGTCGTACAGTTTCTTGATTTCAATAGCATCAGTTCTGAGTTCCTTGCCTTTCGTTTAAGAAAATACATAGCTGTATATGTATCTTCAAAAAAGGAATCCAGATAGTATTTGTCTAATTATCCCAAAGGTTTCTCTTCATTTGCTTCTTTAATTTGATGATATGGTTTCAAAACTAAACTATCCTGATTCCATGAAATGTTCTTAATTTCTCACAGATCACTTCCTCTTCTGACTCCTCTTGTCTTGAAATAACATCTCGCTGGAGAATATCACAACCATCATCATCGGAAAGGTCTTCAATTTCTGAGTCATCATTCAACAGATAGTTCAGAATTTCATCAGCATCTCTGATTGGATCCAATGAACTGGTAACAATTATTATTAATATTATTAGTAGTAGTTGTAGTAGTAGTAGTAGTCAAAACACACCCCCCAGCTACTAAATAACCCTTGCTAATACACTTTAATAATGAGGAATGGCCCATTCTCTACAGTTGCAACACATACTGCACATATTTGGTTTAAACAACAAATACCTAACCTACACAATTGTGCAGGTAAACATTCAAAACAGAATTCTGTTGATACTACTAAGTACTTTGCAAAACAAATTCCATACAACAAAACAAACATCTGTTTATACATGAAATATCATAATACCCTCTTTTAAATAAGCATAATATGAAAATATAATCAGTACTTATATGAATGCTGCCTTGCCAGATTCAGCCATGATGGCTACACAACAAATTAATACAGTGCTGCCACACAGTGGAGAGTATGGGAAATGAACTAAATTACCAAGGAATAGCTTAATACCTACAATTGTGTAGGTTTGGATTATAGGTATAACTACAAAACTGTGTAGGCAAGGTCTGAAAGGAATATAGTGAATTTGATTATTATTGTAAGCAGTATGTACAATATATCACTAAATCAATTAAATATGTGCGGTATTTGCACCATTTGCCGTGTTTCATAATATCAGCTTCATACCTGTACTGGCAGTACTGAATTATACACATACAAGACTTTATTACATCCTCCAAAGCAATACAAACTTCCAGGTAAGTACACTGATAACTTCAGGCCATGCTGCCAATAGGGGAAAACATGGACACTACATTAATGCAATTCCTATCTTGTATTGAATATGAGGATCTAATAGAGTCCTATAAACTTATAATTCTTTCATAGTGCACAAGCACTGACACATGTGGATTGGTGCAGTGTAATGAGCCTACATGGTTGAGATGCACAGTACAGAAGATTTGACACATTTATTGTTCTTTGCTTAGACATTCTTGATTTCCTATGGATGTCAGCTCAAAAAATCAGCAACAGACCACAATTCTTATTATTATCATCAATATTCTGAATGGCAAAATTAAGATGAGAAGGAACATTCCTTGAAAATTTTGGTTCATGCTTATTCTAATAGCGAGACTCTTCCTTAATGGGACTGACTGATCAAAAATTACCAATAAGAAGGTGAACTAAAAGTGAACCAGCACTCAAATCAGATAGCATTATTGTACATCACATAACAAGGAGATAAACTCATAACTGTATGTAAAAAAAATGCTATTTGTTCACAGCATCGACCCATGTGGAACTTTTCCCCCTAAATTGTATGTAAAAAGTGCATTTAGCAATTAGTACTGCATAAAGAATAGAGGAATTTTCCGGATAACTTCAGACCATGCTGCCAATAGCAGCAAACACGGACACTGTGTCATCCAAGAGCACATTATGAAATGACCTGTTAAAGGAATAGATACATACATACATCACCATTATAGACTGTTATTCCTCTTGGTGTTCAGTCTGCAAGCCTCTGTGATTGTATTTATCACCACAACAATCCTCTATTTCAAACTAGTTCTATATCTCTTATCTTTACATCATTAGAAACTGAGTCTAATCATCATTGCCTTGGTCTCCCTGTAATCTGCTTACCCTTGATGACCAACTCCATCATTTTTTTAGCTAACCTACCCTCCTCCATTCCTCCATTCGTGACCCCGTGATGATGCGCTTCATGACTACAGCTCCATCCAATGAGTTCAATCCTAATTTACCTTTTATCTCTTCATATCAAGCACCTTCCTGCCATTGTTCTCACTTATTTTTACCAGCAATCATTCTTGCAAATTTCATGTCTGTTACTTCTAAGTTGTGAATAAGTTCTCCCGAGTCCACCAAGCTCATACTTCCGTAAAGCAAAGTTGGTCTGAAAACACACCTATGTTAAGACAGTTTCATCCAGGAGCTGACTTCATTCTTAAAAAATACTGTTGATTCCAACTGTGAGCAGACTGCATTAGCTGGATTCAAGTTCACTTACTATATTGTAATGGATGTTGAGTCCGCCATGCTAACTCGCTACGTGCCGGGGCCGTCACCCATCGCCCCACCCCCCTTACGCTCGAGCGCGCCAATCCGCAAGCAACACTCAAGCGCTGGGCCGCCCCTTCTCACTTCTATCTGCGGTCGCGCTGCAGCAAACTATGGAAATGACTGGAAGACTAATCTGGAGTGTTCTATTTCGCGAGATCCCTCAATCCATCAAACATCCGGACTATTCCAGAAGGACTGGTGCAGGTATAAAAGAGCAGTTACTTGCCTACAGAGTGAGTCAGTGAGAGCTAGTCCATGAGAATTGTTCAGAGTGAGTGAGTGAGCGGAGAGCGCAGTCAATGGTAGCCTGGGCTGAGATGTCAGCCTAATCGAGTATCTGTCTGTCGGAGCCGAAGACTCGTTCCTGTTTTCCTGACGTGTGTGTGTGTGTGTGTGTGTGTGTGTCCCTTGAGGCTGGCTGCTGGAGGAGAACCTGGAGTGTTCTGGAGTGGTGAAAAAGGGAACACTAGGAGACGATGTGTGAAGACTTCGGAGTTCAACAGGTTGAGTGAACAGCGGATACTATCCCGACCTGCGAGGCTGACATGTAGGCTGTGGACCGTGACAGCGCTAACGAGTGTGACTGAGTGGCTGAGAGAGTGTACTGCAAATAATCGATGACTCTGTGTGTATGTGTGTGTGTCATTGTAGATGGAACATAAGAGAAACTAAGAGAGAGAGCGCGAAACGTCTGTAAGTGTATGACCGTGAACGTGTGTAAGTTGTAAGCTCGGCTATCGTCTGTGTGTGTGTGTGTAAATCTGTAATTGTAGTGCTTAGTTAATAAATCTTAGAAATAGGTTGCTACCAGGTGCTGTACGCATTTATTCATTTATTTACCCCGCCAACACGTTACAATATATTACCAGCCTGGGAGCACACACATCCTAAATATCCGAAATGATCTATCTGTTCCAACTTCATATCCCCAATCTGACATTCAATAATCTTGGATGTCTTATGTACTGACATCAATTTAGTCTTAGATAGGCTAATTTTCATACCATACTCATATTTTCAAGTTCCAAGATAGCAGACTGCAGGCTCTTTGCAAAATCTGCCCTTAAGATAAACTTGTCACCATATGCCCGATTGCTTACTAAATTTTCACCTTACTGAATCCCTTCTTGACATTTTATACCTTTTAGCAGATGATCTTTGTAAACTACGAACAAAAAAGATTTTTCAAAATGCTGGCAAATACAGAAAATACAATCCTGACAGCCACTTTATCATCTGAAACGACAATGCTTTTCATCCTACTTCCTCTGAACCACTGATCTCACCCTCCCTTCCAAGATGCCATTGAACAAGTTGCCTGGTATACTGATTATTAAGATACCTTGATAACTCTTTCAATACTTCCTCTTTGCTTGCTTATTAGATAGTTGCAACTACAGCTTTCATCCAATTTGTAGGTACCTTAATAACACGCCATGATAATCTTATTTTATGAAGCCCTTTCAACCCTTCCTTCCCAATACACTTCAGCATTTCAGGTTTAATTCCATTTATTCCTGCTGCTTTATGACAACGGAGTTTATCTACCATCCTTTCCAATTCCTTAAGCGTGATTTCACCAACATCATTGCCCTCTTGACACAAGAGTTGAGAAACAAGTAATATACGACACAGCAATGTTGCAGAAAATAGACTATGTTCTATGACTGAGAAAATTATCTGTGAGAATTAATTTGAAGAGTATGATGCTGTACTGCAAGAATGGGCTAAAGATGGTATTTTTGAAGAAAGACATTATGGAGGGGCTATAGGCAAAAGGCTACATTCTACCTCATCGGAGTGTTTTTAAGGACAGTGCAACTATGTGAATTAGGCCCATATTTGACATATCCAGTAAAAGTAAGAGAGAGTTGTCACTGAATGACAAAGGTCCAAACTTACTCAACCGAGCTCGATAGCTGAAGTCGCTTAAGTGCGGCCAGTATCCAGTATTCGGGAGATAGTAGGTTCAAACCCCACTGTCGGCAGCCCTGAAAATGGTTTTCCGTGGTTTCCCATTTTCACACCAGGCAAATGCTGGGGCTGTACCTTAATTAAGGCCACGGCCGCTTCCTTCCCACTCCTAGCCCTTCCCTGTCCCATCGTCGCCATAAGACCTATCTGTGTCGGTGCGACGTAAAGCAACTAGCAAAAAAAAACTTACTCAAACTTATTCCCTCTGTTCTGTTAAAATTTAGAGAGAGGCTAGCGGGTGTGATCTTGGACATAAGAAAGGCATTCCTACATGTGTCAGTAAAGAGGGTTGATCAATTTCTCTGACGGGAAAATCATACTCATACAAGCTTCAAGGTCTTTTATCATCGCCGAGTAGATGGGAGAGTAGCAGGCATTTTTCAGGGACAGAAGACTCAGTCTCTCCAGTAGTGGGGCTGCCAGGTTTTGTCACAAAAAACATTGCAAAATTCATAATAAACCTGCAACAAGATGAAGTATTTTATCTGTCTTTGTCCCTATTGATTTCTCTCATCCTGTGTCTCTGATGCCAAAAGTTTTGCTGCAATACAGTTGGGAGCAGAAAATAAGTTGGGACACAGCAGTACTATCAGAAACAAAAGACATCTTCATAAAGTGGAATGAACAATTACCTCAATAAGCTTGTACCATTATATCAAGATGATTTACCAGGGCTGACTGTAAGAAAGTCTTATTAATTTCATACATACTGTGATGCTAGTAAATATGCTTATGTTGCAGCTGTATCAAGCAGAAGCAAGCATCGATGAAATCAGTCTGCAGCTAATATATTCAAAAAGGAGGGTAGCACCGTTTAAGGGAAATACAACACCTCGACTAGAATTACTTTCCTTCTGTACTAGTGTTTGAATGTTAACCACTATAAAAAGACAGTCTCAGGCTCATTGATGTGCACTACTATCTTTGGACATTGCATTGATATGGACAAAGAAGGGTGCCTTTGTACAAAATAGGCTGAAGGAAACATTGATTTTCTCCTACAGAGCAGAGTGGCAGCATTAATGCAGAATTTATCCAGCTGATTTGCCTTCATGAAGTTGCAATGTGGATGAGTTTTTAGAGGAATCCAAGAGGAGGGAAGATCGTGGTGGAGCTGGGAGAAGAAAAGTGGTCTTCCAGTGAAGTTGCCATGTGAGAAGAGGAAGTTGATCGTGAAAGAGACAAGGAAACTGTGACTTATGCTGTTACCTCCGGGGATCCTCCTTGGTATCTGGAATATTCTTCTTCTACATCAAGATTTCCAGAATGGTCACCTGGTTTTTGTGGTTTACTAATAACAATAGACGGAATGTGAGAGAAACACTTGTGGGAGAGACAACGAAGGATGAAATAAAGGCATCAGGAAAGTTACTCATTTAATTACTTCAAGAAGAGGTTTCTCAGAGTGAAGGGATTTCCAGGTGGAAGTCACTTTGCACGATATAAGACTGTGAAGGAAATTTGTCTGTATAAACAAAGATCATTGAAAGGAAGATAGTGAGGACTTCAGATGTCCTACGGTACTAACGAGTAAACATCTTCTGGTGCAACTTCTAATACATGAGGAACATGTTAGAATATTATACGTTGGTACTCACATGTTACTGTTGCACTTGCATAAAAGATTTTCGGTTATTCAAGTATGAGGAAGCAGCCAAGCCATACTGTCAAGATGTGTAAGATGAAAAACGACATGAAGCTAAGTAGGTGGATGCTGATACCGGAACTCTATCAGAAAACAATAAAAGATGCTGAGGTATTTGAGGTGACAGGTGTAGACCTTGCTGAACTCTTGATACTGAAAAATAAAATGGAAGGGGTGTATTATGCTTTTTATGTATGTCGTGTGTAGGGCAGTGTACTTGAAACTGGTCAGCAATTTCGTAACGAATGGATTTTTACTGAGATTTCGACAGTTCATCACTCGCTCTGAAAGACCAGAAATGACTACAACAACAATGGAACATAATTCACAACTGTTACAGATAATTTGTTTTGAAGTGACAACTAAAACCACACAGAAAGAGAGTCCATAATGCAGGGAATACAGTAGAGGATTAACCCTCCCACAGCAGGCTAGTGGGGTGGTTGTTGGAAAAATCTGATTCAGATAGTAAAGAGAAATTTGAGATGCGTCCTTGGGAGAGCTTCATTGTGTTACGAAAAAATGACAAATCTACGTGCGAGTGGGAAGCCATGGTTAATTTCAGTCCTCTTACCAGCTTGCCTGAGAAGCCTGAAGATCTCAACCAACTTTCACCTTGAAGTATTTTGCAAGACGATGTCTGGATGGGAATACTAGAATTAGATCAACAGGATTCTGTGAACTTATCAAGGAGATTTTGATTTCTATTACAGCTGCAACAAGATTCTGAGAAGAGTACCTAAGTCAGTTGATCCAGAAGCAAAATAAGATGTCTAAAAACATTGGAGAAGAGGATGTGGTGCTGGTTGCAGCTGATGGGAAGAACTGGATCGACTGGCCATTAACAGGGGTGCTGGAAGTGTATCGTGGGAAAGAGTTCGAAGAGTTTTGAGGTTGAAAACATTGTCAGGTGTGGTGCCTAGTCCGCATCAGTGACTTCTGAGACTGCAAAATAGGATGCTAACCGCTGTCTCAGTAAATTTCACTCTCATGTACAGTCTGTCTCATCAGACCTCTCAAAGTGGTATTATGTCAGCACGCCTACCGTTTCATGTGAATATTAAAACTAAGTGATTTACAATAAAAGTGAAGTTCCTTTCAACTAGAAAGAATGTTTCTCACAGGATATGTGCTTTAGGAATTATGGTTCTAAGACATTCCGAAAAGATATCGCCCTCATTAATCCTCTTATCAAAATAGTCTACATGAGGAGAAAGTTTTACAAATAGATTTCCAGTAAGATTGGTAGATTTCAAATAAGGTTGGCCACGTACATTTTTTGGGCAAGTAAAATCACTGTTTCGGGTTTCACATAAATCCCCACTCAGTTCATTGATGTTGAAATTATATTGAAACAAAAATTATCCACGGATAAGAGGATTCTAAATGTGGGTTCAAATATATCCAGTAGTTTTTCAGTTACAAGAACTCAAACAACAATAAAAAGAAAGGCAAGACCCCGGAGCTAAAACATATTTAGTTATCATTATTACACCTGAAATGGATAATTATAATATAACTTTGCTGAAAATAATGATTGCATATTTACCTAAACAGTTATACACTATGTAATTAGTGCATGTCCAGCTTACGTTAAAAGGGTGGTATGCAACCATGGCTGGGCAGTGCATCCATTAGAAAGGTCTTAGAGCACTCTATTTGAACTTATATTTACTACAATCATTTTATAGTACTAACGTCATGGCCTGCCCTACCATTCGAAACCTCCAGACTTGCTCCCAAACTAAATGGCTGAAATCCTGCTGGACACTGTTTCTAAAATGATAACAATAATAAGATTGTTACAACATTTGTTCAGTTGTTGCACATTTCACAGAATATTAATACAGCTGTTGCAGTACCTACAGCCACATAATCAGGTCAGATGATACCAGTGTTGTAATATCATGGTGGAAAAGGAGGTCACAAATTTTGCCATTAACTGGTTTTTAAATGAAGTATAAAGTTACTTTTCATATCAGTGGAATACTTAACTATCCACATGAGCTCTGTAAATTCCTCACCCTAACAGGGAATAAGAATAGTACTCCCCTAGTTTTATCCACCTGTGCAATCTCAAAAGCAATGGTGTAGGAAGCCTTACGAGCAATGTGACATTTATGCCGTACCTTGAAGCATTGCAGTTGTACTTATCATAATTCTGGTAATTTTGAAGATCCAACAAGTTGGGACTAAATCTTACTGATGAATAGAAGTTGTATTGCTACCTGGATGAGTAACTCTCAGGCCACTGGATTGGACTCAGTACTGAGAACGACCTGGTGGTGTTCACATATCCTTCTAGGTTGAATCACTTTTGTTGCCATGGGGTCATATTTTGATGGCATTCTTTAAGTACCACTCCTGAGTACTTACAACTGCAAGGACACCAATTTCACGAATTGCCCCTACTGCTCCATCCAGAAGTGCCGCCAGCACTGCCAACAAGCCATGACCATCCTGAGCATGCCACAGATTGTTCAAGTAGAGGAGTATATATAATCCACCCCCCTCCCCTCGATAACTCTCTAAAATTTGTTTTTCAGTGGCCTCAAAAACTGTTGGATGTTCTGCTTGTTCGCGTGAATATAATTCACAAAAACTCAACACAATGGTTCATAGTATTGTAGCTTTATCAATAAAAAAGGAAAATTTAAATTATGTGGAAAGAGAGAGAACACAGCACAAGAAATTGTAAAAAAACAACTAAAGACTTGAAAAAAGTACACCAAAAACTTCCCTCCATGACCAAACAGGCCAATTATATAATTAACTGAAAAATCCAGTTATCAAAGTTGAGCATCAGTGTTATAAAATTTATCAAATCAGGAGAAAAGATGAGAAAAAATCAATAATGAGCAAACTCCTCATATACATGTCAATATAAATATGTTGCCAAAAAAGGTAATACAGAATGATCAATACTGAACTAATGGACTCGATCCTCTCAAGATTTTAGGTGAAACAAACCCAATCTGTCAAAACCAGTAATTTTGTCATGAACAGTAACCTAAATGTGACTATAGTAGTTTTACCAAATAAAGAGAAAGTCCATAGCACTGATAGGATCCTGAATCAGCACTAAGTTTCAGGTACTGATATCTCAAACTCACTGGGAATCTTACCAGGGCCCAGTAGGTAAGATGAAGACCCTCATTATCTAAAGAACAGGGCCTGCCCAGTTAATTTATACTGAAAATGATTAGCATTATGTAACCAAACATTAAACTATCCCTGGGTAAAAATAATGTCAACAACTATCCCCTATTTCATATAACAATGAACGAAATCCAGCATGCCATCACCACTCATCTGATGGCCACTGACAGCAACAACATACAGTACACCTACCAGACTACCACCTAGATTTGTCATGCCATGAAAGGAGAATACAATAAAACATCTGACAATGTACCTTTTATGCCTCTTGTTATGCACTGAACATAATTCCAGAAGAAATACTTTGTAACATATAGTTCTGAAAATGTTTTGAATATCAATTAAGTTCCAATCACTATAAAGTAATCAGGAATAATAATTATTAAAGATGTACTTGCCTTGCTTTCAAGCCAGACAGGTTCCTCCTTTATCTCTATTTTCCGGTCCTTTTCACACTGCAACAGAAATTGTTATAAGAGAATGAGGCAGAAATTACTTCCGCTGGTGTTTACTGAAAAAAAAGATACCAGAAATATATATTATTATTAATGTTACCGTGTTTTAGCGGTAGGTAGAGGCGTAAGAAGGTGCGGGCGTGAATGGGTTTCAAACTACGGAATCAAAGTTAATGTAAAATTAATTTAAAATTTAACTAGGTTATATTTTCTTTTCAAAAACAAAGCAATAACAGACATGGCAGGTACAATGTAGCAAAACAAGGGGAGATACAATATTTACAGGTTTTGGGCTTCACGCCCTGACTTCAGCGATCAGCTCAGTTTTACCACAAACACAAGTTTTAACAGAGGGGCAGAAAACCCCATTCATCCCTAGGAGCCCCTGGCTCCGAATTACACAGAAAAGCCTCCACGAGGCATATGACACTCCATTTTCAAAAGAGCGATCCGCTCTTAAAATTTAAGCCTCTCAAAGGCCACACCAAACTCTACCTTCAAGCTGTCCTCTAAGGACGTATTCACAGGGGTAAAATACCCAACCTACAGAGGTCTATTACATGAAAGAAGGTTGATTACATGACCTCTAAAATAACAATTTGAGAGGAGGCGATCTTGCACTCCTAATACACTTTGTTTTTTAAAACCTAATCTGGCTCTGGGCCGCTAACGCAAGGGCTAATCCCATACTACAGAGGTGACTTAGAGAAGAACACTTTACATTACATAAACGAAGAATAGTTTGAGAAAATAAGTTCACCTCAAAACAAATGTGAGTGGGAGCTCGAGAGGGTTAGCACTCTCTATCCCAATATGTAGCTTTACAAGAAAAAGATGAAAAGAGTAATTACATTTTAGGAAAAGGTTACATGATGGAAATGCTTCGAACCCACCGCGAGTGTTAAACTGCCGACCTAGCAAGAAAAGAAGTTATTAATAGGCCATTACCTGGTGTTGAACAGCTGAAGAAGAAAGAGGCGCTTCCCGCCTCCTGCTATGTACTTAATACACTGAAAGATGGAACAGAAGTGGCCCGGAGACCCCAAAATCAGCAGTTTATATCCTCTCGCGGAAGATTCTAGGCGTTAGGGGAAATAAAACACCCTCCCTCAAAGTTTTTATTGGCTAGGGAAAAGAAACCCCTACATAGAGGAAGAAGAAACACATTATTGGTGGAAAATTAATTAAAGAAACGCGGGATTGGCTAGATCCAAAATAAGGGGAAAAAGAGGGGTATACAGCCAACTTAAACCATGACAGAAAGAAATTTAACAAAGAACAAACTCTTGAAATAAAAATTTCTCCAACAAAATAGTTCTTTGATTTCGCACTAGGTTGCACTAGTGTAATTCTTCAGTAGTGTCCTCTAGAAGAGAAAGTTCACACTTCTTACTTCAAGCGAAACAAAAACACATCAAAAGTGACACAGTTCAAAAACTCAAAATTTTCCACGTGGTGACATCTACTGAGAAAGTAGAGAATTAATAGAATAGATAAAGTTCAACCTTCCTCCAGAAGAGGAGTTTCAACTGGCGCAACTTTTAAATAAACGGTGTAGAGGTGTACCGCCCGGTACAGACCTCCCCCCCCAAAAGTTCCTCCAGGGGTGACACATGAAATCAGTTTGAAACAAAGTCCAAGTAATGATGTTGATACGAAGATAGATAGCAGAAGCATTTACAAGATTTCTTAATTCAGTTTCAAAATGTTGTTGTTGCAGGTGAATGAAAGTCTTTATGTTTGTAGAATTTGAATTTCTGAAGATAAACTTTTAACACTTAAAGGTGAAGAAAAATTTTGCAATGTCCACCAAATATTGTAGTTGAATTCCCAAGTGTAGTTATTGCTTATGGTGACTGTCCATGTAGTTGATGTAGATTGAGTCGAATGGCCGGACCGGCCGTTGCAGCTTGCGTCCAACGGAGGCCGCTCGGACCCCTCAAGTACCCTGAGATACCGCTCGCCCGCACTATGAGGGGAGCAGAGGTGTTGAAGTACGCCGCGCCCGCGGTGAAAAGATACAGGCTGCGGGCATGTAGCAGGTCGTGCGCCGCACATCAGCCTTGGCCGGGAGGTGAGCTCCGGCTCGCCGTGCACATGTCGTCCTCGCTGGTGAGGAGGGGGCCCATCCCCCTCCCCAGTCGCTGCACGGCGCTGCGCGGCTGCGTGGGCGCTGAAACATTAAAGCTAGGCGGCAGAATTGTGTTGGACAATCATTTTCTTTGAGGGTACAGGCTTGTGGAGAGGTTGAGGGGCCAGCGGCGTGTAGATATCCATGGCATTTACTATTATGAAGCCACAGTGTAAGGTGGAGCAGGAGACGGGAGCGTGGTAATGGCCGTGGCAAGAACAGGATGGCAGTTTAACGGGTCGGGGCAGGTTTTACACAAGGCTTACATCTAAAACCAAAATATTACAGAAGGGGCAGAATGACTTAAAGTGAAACTCAAAAAAAAAAAATATAACCTTTCAAAATAATATGAAGCAAGTTAACACAGAAATTACACCGGTTTCACCTGGGACAGGTGAACTCTATAAATATCCTCTCGGTGGCTGGATTACTTAGCAATAAGGTAACCGGCGTAAGAAAATCGAGAATGATACAAGGCCCATGAAATCTGGGGGCAAGCTTGCCCGCGGGAACAAAATTTTTGACCATAACCTGGTCACCTACCTTCAAGGTGGTGGGTCTCCGTCCACGATCATACCTTTCCCTAACCTTTTCATGAGATACTTTAAGATTAGCTTTAGCCTTCTTCCAAAGATCTTTAATGTTGTCCGGATCTATTGTCTCGGGCAGAATGTCATTCAGAGACCAGAGGTTAGAGAGCGGCGAGTTGGGGACAAACTTAAACATCAAAGAAGCTGGAGTAAACTTGTGAGATTCATGAACCGCTGAATTCAAAGCAAAAGCTATCCAATGCAGGGACGTGTCCCACCTAGAATGATCTTCATGATGATAGGCAATAAGTGCGGACCTGAGATTACGGTTAACCCGTTCAGCCAGAGATGGTTGAGGGTAATAAGCAGATGTAGTTACATGAGAGATGGACAAGTCAAAACAGAATTTACGAAACAGATTTGATGTAAAAGCTTTAGCATTATCAGATACAATGTATTGGCACGGACCAAAAGAAGCAAAAATAGAATTTAGGCAAGTAATGGTGGACTGAGCGGTAGCCAGCTTAGTCGGAAATAACCAGGAAAATCTTGTAAAACCATCTACACACACAAAGATGAACTTGTTGGCATTACCCTTTGACTGGGGAAGGGTCCCACATAATCGATATACAGGCGTTCCACGGGGCGCGACGCTTGATGAGAAGACAAAAGGCCTACTTTAGTGGACATGGTGGGTTTACTGATCAAACAAGATTTACAAGCTTTTACAAGTTCCCGAATTTCACCGTCCATACCTTTCCATATGAACATTTCACGAATCTTTTCACGAGTTTTAAAGATTCCAAGATGCCCCCCCAATGGGGTCTCATGATAGTATTTGAAGATCATAGGTACAAGAACCGCTGGAACAACAACTTTCATCAACTTATCATGCCTCGAAGGGCAACATAGAACACCATTCCTCAGAACATAAGGGACAGCATGTTCCCCAGAAGAAAGGGTTTCCATTATCGGAGCCAGCGTCGGATCTTCACGTTGGTATTTCTTAATATCCCTAAAAAGCATGGGAGCATCTGTTAAGATGGCATTAACACCAGATAGTATTGACTCGGAAGGTGATGAACTGTCGACCGGTTCGTGGGTCTCTACGTCGTTATGAAACATACGGCTGAGTCCATCGGCAACAACATTTTCAGTACCTCTGATATGCTGTACATCGAATTGGAAGGCAGAAATACGGATGGCCCAACGGGCTATACGACCTGTACGACGCGGCCTACCTAAGACCCAGCTTAAGGCTTGATTATCTGTCTCCAGATCGAATTTGACGTGTTCCAGATAGAGACGGAACTTTTCTAAGGCGAATAAGACTGCCAAACCTTCAAGCTCATATATGGAGTACTTTGCTTCTTGAGCTGACAATGTCCTAGACGCATAGGCGATGGGTCGCCTCCCTAGTTCAGTCTCTTGAAGAAGAACTGCAGCTACTGCTGACGACGATGCGTCGGTTTGGACGATGAATTTCTTCGAGAAATCAGGCATAGCAAGTACAGGGGCATTACAGAGAGCTAATTTCAGATCTTCAAAAGCGGCTTGTTGAGAAGGTCCCCACTCGAATTTGATGCCTTTCCTACGAAGAAGGTTTAAGGGCGCCGCTCTATTAGCAAAATTAGGAATGAACTTCCTGAAGAAATTCACCATGCCAATGAACCTGGCGATACCTTTAATGTCCTTGGGAGGTTTAAAATCACGGATGGCCTGTGTTCTAGAATGATCGACTGCTACACCATCAGGTGACACAATATGCCCTAGGAATGACATAGAGGGCTTAGCAAAGGCAACCTTGGACAACTTAACAGTTAACCCAGCCTTACGAAGGCGATTGAGAACTTCTCGCAAATGATCTAGATGTTCTTCAAAGGTTTCGGAAAATACGACGACATCATCCAAGTAGTGATATAAGTACTCAAATTTGATGTCGGAAAAGACCCTATCTAGTAGCCTAGTGAGCACAGCTGCCCCCGTGGGGAGCCCGAAAGGCACGCGGTTGTATTCATATAAATTCCAGTCCGTGGCAAACGCTGTAAGATGTTTAGACTCTTCGGCAAGGGGAATTTGATTATAGGCCTGATTCAAGTCCAAGATGGTGAAGAACTTGGCCTTACGAAACCATGAAAAGCAAGAATGAAGGTCGGGAAGGGGCACAGATTGCAACACCACCTTCCGATTGAGAGCCCTGTAATCAATGACAGGCCTGAAGCCTCCTTGGGGTTTCGGGACTAGAAAAATAGGCGAAGAATACGCTGACTTAGAGGGCCTAATAATACCATCTTTCAACATCTGATCGATGATTTCTTTCAGAGCCTTCATTTTAGGTGGAGATAGCCTATACGGTGGAAAACGGACAGGAATTGAATCCGTGACCTCAATTTTGTATTCAATAAGGTCAGTAACACCAAGAGTATCAGAGAACACCTCGGGAAATGACTGACACAATTTCCGAATACTATCAGCCTGCTCCTCAGGTAGATGTCTAAGGTCTAACAACATCTCATCCTGGGTAGGCGAAATAGATGAACATGATACAGCATTACACTTTAACAAGGGAGTTCTACAATTGGACGCAAATTTGAATGTGCACGACCTACTCTGGAGATCGAGCACAAGACCAGTGTGAGAAATGAAGTCCGCTCCCAATATGATGGGGCAAGACAAACGCTTGGCCACAAACAATTTGATCTTCCATGTAAATTTAAAAACCCGAATTTTGACATGTAAGGAACCTAGAATTTCTAATGGAGATGAATTAGCCGAAACATATTTAACAGGAGATGAGTCATAGTCAGGGAGTTTACAAACAGATTTCAATTTAGAATACCAATCAGCCGAAATAATGGAACAAACACTGCCTGAATCTAAGAGAGCTGTTATAGGCTCGTTATTTAACTCAATCTTAAGAAAAGGAACAGGTGCGGGGGTATCCGCCGCAATCCTAAGACACTCTTTAGGGCATTCAAAAGATGAATTTGAAGGCTGGTCGTTCTCTGCATTTACAACCTGTTTACTAGGGGCTAAGTCTCGGGAAGATGGATTAGTCGGCTCAGCCGACGCCACTAGTCACTTTTTATTATTGGAATAGCTGGAATTTGCACCAGAAGTTGAGCAGGAGGGGGTGCTATTTGAGTTTGGGCAATTCTTGGCGATATGTGAGAAGGCCCCACACTTAAAACAGCCTTGTGATGACCCTGCTCCATTCCTTGTCCCACTTGACTTGATCAGAGGACACTTATTCCGCAGATGTTCAGGCGACCCGCAAGCATAACATTTACGGGGATTGACTGGTCGGCGAGGTGGAGGCCGAGTGTTACTAAAGGAAGGCGGGGGTTCTTTCGCGACACGCAAAGAATCGGCGTATCTAACTCCTTCCGCTGAGACGGCCAATGCTTCAAGTTCAGAGAAGGTTTGCGGACACGCCGCGAAACACAAATATGACCTGTAGGATGGCGAAATACCTTCTACAATAGCCTGCACAATCTGATCTTCAGGAAAGTGCAGAGCAAACACCCTAGTGTAGAATTTGATATCTTGAATGAAATCAGCCAAGTTTTCATCCAAGCGCTGTACACGGTAATAGTACTTCTGAATCAGGGAGGACCTGGCCCTAGCCGGGATGAAGTTAGCTAGCAAATGGGCATGGAAATCCTCAATAGATGATTGCTCGGCAATGGCTCTTACGATTTTATCAGAGAGAATACCAATAGCATACGGATAGATAATTTGCAAAATTTGACATGGCGAAAGAGAAAAAACAAGAGCATGATCCTGAAATTCCACTAGAAATCTTAAAAATGAAATTACATCACTGGTGGTGTTGACGGAAAACTTAGAGATACCTCTAAGCAACATTGCCAATGGATGAGGCAAGCTACTGAACCCAGGTGACATAGTCGTTAAAGGTTTCAATGGCAAAGAAGTTAATTCCGAGCGGATGTTACCCAATGACGCACGGCGTTCAGATTCGTTGTTCGATGGGGCAGAGATAGTTTGAGCAGCAACGGTTATCCTATTGACTTCTCCCTGAGGAGGCTCTTCATCACTACCTACGTTCACTGTGGCGGGTTGATCAGTTTTGGGAGGAACTTCGCCGGTTAGCAATTGAGTGACCTTATTAGACAATTCAGAAATAGTTTCAAGGAGCGTATTAGCGTCCTTCCTCTGAACGTCATTCACCTTTAGAGACAACAGATCATTAACTCTATTTGCAAAGTGATACAGCCTGCCTTGCACACGCTTAATTTGATTAGGAGACGGATCGTTTTCATCAAAAAAGCTGACTACAGATGCTAGCCCAGTAATATTCTCGACGATCGTGGAAAGAGAGTCATCAATTTCTTTCTCTCCCAAATTGGGGATGGAAATGGGCAAATCAAGGGACTCTCTAAGCTTGTTGGTGTCGATTGCAACCGTGCCTCCAGATTGCACATTTCTGATAGTTAACTCGTATATCAACTCCTCTTTGCGCAAATAGTTAAGGAGGAGAACATCGCGAGGGCCGGGCATGATGACAGAACAATTTTGAAAAACTCAAAAAATTCCAGCAACTGGGACAATTGTTAGAGTTCGAATCAAAGCAATGTTTAGCCGTCAAAAGGGGCTAAATTGAGACCCATTCAACCACGCTCTGCTACCACTTGTTACCGTGTTTTAGCGGTAGGTAGAGGCGTAAGAAGGTGCGGGCGTGAATGGGTTTCAAACTACGGAATCAAAGTTAATGTAAAATTAATTTAAAATTTAACTAGGTTATATTTTCTTTTCAAAAACAAAGCAATAACAGACATGGCAGGTACAATGTAGCAAAACAAGGGGAGATACAATATTTACAGGTTTTGGGCTTCACGCCCTGACTTCAGCGATCAGCTCAGTTTTACCACAAACACAAGTTTTAACAGAGGGGCAGAAAACCCCATTCATCCCTAGGAGCCCCTGGCTCCGAATTACACAGAAAAGCCTCCACGAGGCATATGACACTCCATTTTCAAAAGAGCGATCCGCTCTTAAAATTTAAGCCTCTCAAAGGCCACACCAAACTCTACCTTCAAGCTGTCCTCTAAGGACGTATTCACAGGGGTAAAATACCCAACCTACAGAGGTCTATTACATGAAAGAAGGTTGATTACATGACCTCTAAAATAACAATTTGAGAGGAGGCGATCTTGCACTCCTAATACACTTTGTTTTTTAAAACCTAATCTGGCTCTGGGCCGCTAACGCAAGGGCTAATCCCATACTACAGAGGTGACTTAGAGAAGAACACTTTACATTACATAAACGAAGAATAGTTTGAGAAAATAAGTTCACCTCAAAACAAATGTGAGTGGGAGCTCGAGAGGGTTAGCACTCTCTATCCCAATATGTAGCTTTACAAGAAAAAGATGAAAAGAGTAATTACATTTTAGGAAAAGGTTACATGATGGAAATGCTTCGAACCCGCCGCGAGTGTTAAACTGCCGACCTAGCAAGAAAAGAAGTTATTAATAGGCCATTACCTGGTGTTGAACGGCTGAAGAAGAAAGAGGCGCTTCCCGCCTCCTGCTATGTACTTAATACACTGAAAGATGGAACAGAAGTGGCCCGGAGACCCCAAAATCAGCAGTTTATATCCTCTCGCGGAAGATTCTAGGCGTTAGGGGAAATAAAACACCCTCCCTCAAAGTTTTTATTGGCTAGGGAAAAGAAACCCCTACATAGAGGAAGAAGAAACACATTATTGGTGGAAAATTAATTAAAGAAACGCGGGATTGGCTAGATCCAAAATAAGGGGAAAAAGAGGGGTATACAGCCAACTTAAACCATGACAGAAAGAAATTTAACAAAGAACAAACTCTTGAAATAAAAATTTCTCCAACAAAATAGTTCTTTGATTTCGCACTAGGTTGCACTAGTGTAATTCTTCAGTAGTGTCCTCTAGAAGAGAAAGTTCACACTTCTTACTTCAAGCGAAACAAAAACACATCAAAAGTGACACAGTTCAAAAACTCAAAATTTTCCACGTGGTGACATCTACTGAGAAAGTAGAGAATTAATAGAATAGATAAAGTTCAACCTTCCTCCAGAAGAGGAGTTTCAACTGGCGCAACTTTTAAATAAACGGTGTAGAGGTGTACCGCCCAGTACAATTAACATAGCCATTAGGGTCATAGTTTATTGGCCAAGGAAGTAAGCAGGCAGGCCTGTAGCTCTCCATTGCTTTCAATGTCTTAATCACAGCCAAACAGCCTATAGTCTTCCATGGAAATCAAATCACTGGGACAAGGCCTTTATTTGAAACATCCCACATGCACTGGCTAGGACTGACTGCTAGCAGTACACATGTTTTAAAACAAAGAATTCACTTATCGTTGAGCAGATTAGCAATCCCTATTTGCTAACAATACGGGATCATGCAGTTGGTCTGCCACTGCCAAGCAAAGGCTTACAGGGGCATGCCAATGCAACTGATGAGCCCAACTGACATGTCTGGGTGAAACTCTGCAAATGCACATGGCCTCAGAACCTCAGATGGTTCTATTCACGAGATATTAAAATCTCTCCAACTTGATTTTGACTGGTGTTATGAAAAGGGGGCTGTCTTAACACTGAAAACTCCTCATCTCTATTGTAAATGGCAATTGGGAAGTGAGTTTGCCACTATGGCAGAAACTTCTGAACTCTGTTTTGAACGGTGGTATGAAATGTGGCCTGCCATTATCATCAAAACCGTCCGGCTCCATGGCTAAATGGTTAACATGCTGGCCTTTGGTCACAGGGGTCCCGGGTTCGATTCCCACCAGGGTCAGGAATTTTAACCACAATTGGTTAATTTCGCTGGCACGGGTGCTGGGTGTATGTGTTGTCTTCATCATCATTTCATCCTCATCATGACGCGCAGGTCACCTACGGGAGTCAAATCAAAAGACCTCCATCTGGCAAGCCGAACTTGTACTCGGACACTCCCGGCACTAAAAGCCATACGCCATTTCATATTTTTTTTTCATCATCAAAACTCCATAAAAGAGCACCTTACATTGTAAATAGTGAATAAGGTCCTCCCCGTTTTGTTTCTCAGATTGCGCTAAGGGACAAAGAATTTAATATGATCTTACTCACTGCGTGTGCAATAATTTACATAGAAACCTGTATACAAAGTAGAATACAGTAGAATCACAGGTACACTAGCTAGGTTGTAAAATTTCTTCGAGGAATGTTTGGGATTATGAAACCACATGCATAATTGTACGCGACTCACGATTTCTTTGGAGCCACTAGTTTCCATTTTATGTCATTAACACTATCATTGTTTCGTTCCTTACTTCTTTTTTTTTTTTTTTGTTTAATGGGCTACTTGTATTACTATCAAGGCAATCGTTTATTACTCTGGCACCAGTGGGTGGCGAGGAATCGCTCAATACTTGATTGTGTCGCACTGCACAATTATTTTGCACCCGCGACTCACCTTTTACGTATTCCAAATTTATTATCTTCTGCATCACTGTTGCATGTTGGTGAAGGTTCACTACTTTCGTCTGTGGTTCGCCGTTGTTATCCTTGCAATTCAGTGAGATTTCCCCTCACCTTGCACTTTTTTCATTTTTACATTAGTATTTCTGGCATTGTTGAATACTGTAAATATACTGACTATATTTGTAAATATTGAAGTATGGTTGTTGAGAATGCACAGACACTGTTGTAATGGGTAGATCAAGTGGAAAATGAGATAAACAGGAATGAAGAAGCACGTAAAGATTTAGAATATATAACTGACATTTGCTATTATAATATAGGACAAATTAAACCAAGTTTTCTGGAATTGAAACAGAACCTGTTGTCACAAATTCTAACAAAGTGGTACAAAACAGAACCTATACACAGAGAAGGATGGAGGAACAACATGGGACGTACACTGCAGATGTACAACACATTATACTATGCATAGGTGTCTTGTGAGGCATCTACCATGTGCCACAGGAAAAGAACGAAATGAAAATTCAGCAAGGGAAGCATGGCATTTTTTTCCCCTGTAGACACTACAAAGCTAATTGTGCATTATACCAACCTCTAATTGGCAGAGATGCGTAAAGGAGTTACCCCTGAAAGAGATGTTCGTGATACTGATTAAACGATGTAGAATACTCAACATTTGTAAATAACATAGCATAAAACTACTATAATTCTTATGAAAATAAATACAAGAAACTTTAATTAATTAATCAAACAATTAAATCTAAAACTGTATTATAAGGATTACATTTTTCATTCATTTCATACCTGAGAGAAGATCTTACCACGTGCCCACTTCTCTCGCTAGTAAACTGACCCCCTGTGCCGGGATAGGAAATGAAATTTTATATTAAGCTACTAAATTCCATGTAAAGCTTTTCAGCCATTTTGAATCTCCATTAACACTATGTTCCTATGATTTTCTTGCATTCAGCTAATGCTTCTCTTTATCATGTCCACGCTTCTTTCCTTTGGGGGCTGCGATTAATATGTATCTGTTTTCCCACTGTTATTGTATCCTATCTTCTTGAGTTTGTGTGAATGGATTGCCTTTTGTTTATTGGAAATGGATTGTTAATTGAGAATGATGTGTCTGTGATGGTGGGCACAAATTTATTTCCTTAACTGTGAGAAATGTTGGAAATTTTTTCAGGATTTAGATTTTGTGAGGTTCTCTTGGTGATATTAGTAAATTAAAAAACTTTTCTTCTAAATAATATTGTTTATTTATTTGTGCCTTATTCTTGGTTTCAACAAACTGGGAATTGATTATGTATTCTGCATTTTAATATACTTCAAATCATAACCATAAGCTGTGAATTATGTTTAAATTCAACTGTCTTAAACCATATTTTATTAAGGGATCACTGATCATTATATTAATTTACAGGAAATTCATTATTTTCAACCCACTTACCTATGTTTCATGAATAATGTCATGTTTTTCTATTTCAAATATAATATTCAAGTTATTTTATTTTATAAAATCTATTGTTAAAGGTAATGGGTGTTATCTTATCTTCCATTCACTCAAATGTACAGAGCTTATTACAATTCATTTTGCATTCTTGTTCACACCCTCATTATTGTTCTCCAGTGAATGGGCCTGTTTTCACCATCACTTCAGTTGGATATTTCTGGAATTTGGTTGCCTTCAAACGGTAGGTCTGTTACACGATGCTCCTTCTACTTGTGATTTTTCTTGTTTTTTATGTTTATCATGTGGTTTTCACTAGTGGCTTTACTTCACATCTTCACAGATAGGTCTTATGGCGATGATGAGAAAAGGCTAGGAGTAGGAAGGAAGCGACCATGGCCTCTATTAAGGTACAGCCCCAGCATTTGCTTGGTGTGAAAATGGGAAACCATGGAAAACCATCTTCAGGGCTGCCAACAGTAGGATTCGGACCCACTCTCACCCCGGATGCAGGCTCACAGCTCCGCGCTCCTAACCGCATGGCCAACTCATCCAGTCATGTGGATTTGATGGGCTCAGTTTTGCTTGTCTTACCTTATACTTCCCTATATTTTCTGTTCACACACAGAAGCAGTAAGGGGTAACACAGACCATAGTGCTGGGGTGGTGCAAAATAATGCTTCAGCATAAGGAATGACACTGAGCAGAACTAATAAATGAAGGGAGAACACGATAAATCAATTATAACTTCTTATCATGAAATAGAAAAAATTAACTATGCCAGGTTTCTTCCTTTACTACCGCTCCTAGATGGTTGCCAGATATATATTTTGAGAAAATCGGTATATGCACCAAAATAACAAATGAAGCAATGTAGTAAATATGAGGCGGACACCTTCAAATACCACTGGACGGAGCCAGAATTGAAACTGAGTCACTCAGCCCAGCATGCACAACAATAGCTCACAAGAAAAGTAATATCACGAAACTGAACTTGAGCTACACAGGTGGAGACAGTTTCACAAAACATGAGGTAGAGGATGCAATAAGGACATTACACAAGTCCGCACCAGATGGTACTGATGACAACATAATGAAATAAATAGATAACTTCTAGATGACCCTGTTTAACAAGTGCTTACTTCTCAAATGCTTCTCTGTATTCCTCATTATTAACCAACTATATTTTATCCTTATCTTACATTTCTCCCCTTTTCTTGCATTTATCTGCCTTTCTTCCTATCCTACATTTTCCACATCAAGAGTGAGGAACTACGAAGCTGGACCCTCAATGATTTCCGATGCCCGCCCTCCTGACGAAGCTGAGAATCATAAACCAGCCTGTCGGAGGCTGAAAGGTGAGGAGAAAGCCTGCGGCAGTGGAGATGGTTGTTATCGTGTTTGTCTTCATCTCCTCTTTCTTTCCACAATGAACAACGATTATGTTCATCCTATCATCTGTTCATTTCTTCATGACATTTATTTGTTCCTCTCAATAATTATTGCACCTTTTGTGTTTGACCCATGTTCCTAAACTTTTACCTCCTCTATTTTTTTAATCTGATAAAAGATCTGTCAAGGTGGCGCCCGAAGGAGTGTTAATGCCCACCTTCATCCTGAAGCTGGGAAAGAAAACTCGTTGGGGACACTCTCTCTCTCTCTGTATGAACTGATTTGACAATTGCTTGTTTCTTTTCAATGCCTATTTCTCCATCATTTGACTGCTGTAGGTTAGGCTCAAGACAAACCACCAAGTGATCATTCCCGCTATCCCTGTAGACTCATACGCAGCTTTAAATATCACACCAAACAGACAAAGAATGCATCTGCCTGCTCTTACAATCAGAAATAAATGAAAGAGCAGGCCACAAAGCCAAAACAGCACCCAGCTATCTACACCTCATTTCCTATAGCACAATATCAATGACAAGATGCAGGAATTTACTGAAGTAATGAAAATCCATACCCTGTTGCCAGTCATTCAATTGGGTCAGGAATGGAATGAAAGAAGCTGCCATCTAGCGGCAAGGACAGGAACTGTGCTGGCTACCAAAGCCTGCTGCCCTCCTCTGAGGCAATTATTAATGACTGACAGGCAAAATGAAATGATATTGCAAGGAATGATCACAGGGAAGACTAGGGAACTGAGAGAGCCTCTACTTTGTCCATGAAAAAATCTTACATGGAATTAAAACACACAACCCAGTGGTGAGAGCCCAGCATGCTGCTGTCTGAGCCATAGAGGCTTTTACTGAAATAATATTACACCAAAATCTTGACCGAAACATATATCACAGGGCGAGTTGGCCGTGCGGTCAGGGGCACGCAGCTGTGAGCTCGCATCTGGGAGATAGTGGGTTCAAACCCCACTGTCGGCACACCTGAAGATGGTTTTCCGTGGTTTCCCATTTTCACACTGGGCAAATGCTGGGACTGTACCCTAATGAAGGCCACGGATGATTCCTTCCACCTCCTAGGCCTTCCCTGTCCTATCATCGCCACAAGACCTATCTGTGTCGGTGCGATGTAAAGCAAAATACAGAAACATATATAACTCACAGAATGTTTCTCACATTAAACTGTTCATTCCAAGTACCTCTCATAGACTTTCTGTTGTGCCTAATTACATCCACATGCAATTCTTTATAAACCAAGGCTGCATTACATCACCCATCCACAGAATGAACATAATTACTTCCCCACTTCGTGACAGCCCAAAGAAAACATGACAAATCGCTTACCACATCATGAGAGAATGTACCTTCTTTGCAAGGGAATACCATAGTCTCTTCACATATCTCAAGTGCAAACATCACATCAAAACTCCCAGCATTTTAAGCTTCACCACATCAATCTTCTGTAAGATTCAAGAATGACAAAACTGCACTGTAATGCATAACTCTGTAAAAACCACATGGTATCCTTTCAATCTGTTAATTAAATATTAAAAACAAAGACCCAAGTGATGTTTTCCATCCCCTGGCAATATAAAATTATAACAATATTAAACTTTTAGCAATATCACATTTACAATAAACCAGGTTATGGTTTCTGGAAAAAAAAATTCACTGTCAAATTGTTATCATTATCAAACAGCAGAGACAGATCCACTTATCCAATACCACTAGGTTAATATTAGATCATATATGATTAGTACTAGTTTCAACCTTGCTACATTAGGTTATCTTTAGCCATGATCACATTGGGAATACATGCATACATATAAACACCCATAAAAAAAATACAAATTGATATGTCTGAAGTAAAACCTAAATCTAAAACTGTCATGAAATGTCTGACTACACGTTTGAAATTGAAACTAAAATAACACATTAAAACTGTTGTGACTGGTGTTGGACTAGGCCAGTGTCCTTATAATAACCAAGTATTCTTTAGTCTTGAATTGATTTTGGAGCTCAACTATAAACTTATGTTATGCCCTCTGGTGTAAAGATTGACTATTAAAGTTGCAAAGTAATTCTGTAGTCTAAGGTTTCCTAAATTGAATTGACTATTCTCATTTTGGTATGTTAAAGTATACAACACTTCTTTCTCTTCCTGACAACTTAAGAGATGAGCCAATACAAAATTTTATACATTTATTTTTCATCCTATCACAGGTTTCTGGTACTTATTTTATCACGCAATAAGAATTGGGGGTGCTTCGGGTCTTACCCCAGAGTTTTATGGAAATTTCCACTTGGGTGTAAAAGCTGGCACATTTTCAGACCAGATTGTCTTACTGACTGTTCCAGTCTACCGAGTGTGTGTTTATCAAGGAGTTGGAGGCGCCTCGTCCATCCTTGTGAAGTCCACCAGCTCAAGGTAATGGCAGTCCTGGTTTAACTAAGTGATAGTCTTTGAGAGCTAGCTCGCGAAGGAGGTTTCCAACTTTAACAACGTAACTTCCAAAATTCAAATTAAATTTCAAACAAGCCAAAGAAACTTAACCAAAATCAGGGAATAGAGAGTGAGCTACCCTGTCGTGTTCAACATCAACTTGATTTGGAGGTAAATATGATTTTGTAAACTTTTTTAGTTTTGAATCTTTGTAACTTATACATTCACTCCATCTCAGTGGGGCCATAAGCAAGTGTCCGCCTCCTCGCCATTTTGGGTCAGTAACTTCACCTGTTGTTTTTCACAAAGGCCTGGTAGAATGGGTACTCGATACCCCTGTTTATTTCTATTTCAGTCCTTTCATATAAAGATGTTAGACTGTTGAGCATGTAAGACTGAATACTGCTTGAATTTGTAAAATGTAGGTTGTGCCTTTGATAGGCCCAGACTTTTCTGCCAATGGATACCTAAATGTACATTTTATACAGCAAAGATGGTCGTTGCATTAATGTAAAGGCTATAATGTGATAATGTTCAGAGAGTAGTCTCCTGGATAATTTTGTGAAGCAAAATGTGCTCCTGGAAAATTGTGTATTTTGGATACTCTGTCTCCTAGTGGTGTAAAAAGAATTGGGAGATCCATCTCCTTGACTATTTGTTGAAAGGAGCCACATCACTCATGGTGAATGTATAATTATGGAGCTTAAGCCCAAGGTTGTTAATTAATTATTATTCAATTTCCTAAAGTGTTACCCAATATTATGAATCTCGTACCTGAATTGTAAAGTTGAGATTATGAAAACAGAAAGAAATACAGGTCTAATTTTAAAGTTTTAAATTAATCTTTTGAATATCGACACATTCCTGCCCGCACTTACTTCACCTCTGTCCACCACAATATCGACACGTTCCTGCCTGCACTTACTTCACCTCTGTCCACCACAATATCGACACGTTCCTGCCCGCACTTACTTCACCTCTGTCCACCACAATATCGACACGTTCCTGCCCGCACTTATTTCACCTCTGTCCACCACAATATCGACACGTTCGTGCCCGCACTCACTTCACCTCTGTCCACCACAATATCGACACGTTCGTGCCCGCACTCATTTCACCTCTGTCCACCACAATATCGACACGTTCCTGCCCGCACTCATTTCACCTCTGTCCACCACAATATCGACACGTTCGTGCCCGTACTCATTTCACCTCTGTCCACCACAATATTGACACGTTCCTGCCCGCACTTATTTCACCTCTGTCCACCACAATATCGACACGTTCCTGCCCGCACTTATTTCACCTCTGTCCACCACAATATCGACACGTTCCTGCCCGCACTTATTTCACCTCTGTCCACCACAATATCGACACGTTCCTGCCCGCACTTATTTCACCTCTGTCCACCACAATATCGACACGTTCCTGCCAGCACTTATTTCACCTCTGTCCACCACAATATCGACACGTTCCTGCCCGCACTTACTTCACCTCTCTCCACCACAATATCGACACGTTCCTGCCCGCACTCATTTCACCTCTGTCCAGCACAATATCGACACGTTCCTGCCCGCACTTATTTCACCTCTGTCCACCACAATATCGACACGTTCCTGCCAGCACTTATTTCACCTCTGTCCACCACCATATCGACACGTTCCTGCCCGCACTTACTTCACCTCTGCCAACCACAATATCGACACGTTCCTGCCCGCACTTACTTCACCTCTGTCCACCACAATATCAACACGTTCCTGCCCGCACTTACTTCACCTCTGTCCACCACAATATCGACACGTACCTGCCCGCACTTATTTCACCTCTGTCCACCACAATATTTTTCTAACAAGTGGTAGCAGAGCCTGGTTGAATGGTTCTGGATTAAGCCCCTTTCGACAGCCCCTAATCGAAATCAACACCGAACACAAGAAAAATGTTCGTTGCTGGAATTTTCCAAATGTTGTTAGATTTTCTATCACCATGTCTGATCCTCGGCTCCTGGGTACTTGCGCAAGGAGGAATTGATTTCAGAACATCGAATTAGGAAGGTCCAGTCTGGTGACACGGTTGTGGCAGATATTGCCTAACTTAAAGAATCTTTCAAGTTTCTAATTTGTATCCCAGTATTTGAGAAGGAAACTGATGAGGCTCTGTCCACTATCACAGATAATACCTCCAAGCTAGCTTCTGTTGATAGTTTCTGTGAGGTAGGTGATCCTTCTGCTAATCAACCTAAAAGAGTTCAGGCTAAACTGTTTCTTATTTATAATATGGCTACGGACCTATTGTCTCTAAAATTGAAGGATGATCATGCTAAGGAAGCTAGTAATTTGGTCGAACACCTGTCTGACATGTCTAATGGGTTAGTCGATTGTTGTCAGGGGCCGCTAATGCTAAAAGCATCCTGCTCCAACCTGCTCTGGCCCAGTCTTCTTCATAAGATTGTGCTGGAGCACCATCCTTTCCAGAAAGAGCTGAGGTGCGGTATCCGACCAGCCTAATTCATCTTGGAGCAGTGGTTCTATATTCGGTCTTTGGCAACCATAACCATGGCCACTCCTCTCATGGTAGTGGGAAAGGTATATCTGAGGGTACTTGGGGGGTCCTTGGAACCCCACCCCGGTATCGGCAGTGGCAGCCACTCTTGATGTCAAACTAGAACTGTACATCTCAGACTTCTACGGCATCAGGAAGACTTCAAGGCTTGTTTTTGACAGAATTATTTACAAATAAATTTTCATCAAGAAATTTTCTATCCGTGAAATTCAACTCCAAATATTCTAAAAAGGAAAATTTTAAACTGTGTCACCCGAGGAAGAACTCTTGGGTCGGGGCGAACCGGGGGTACACCCGCTCGGTACATTAACCCTTTACAGGGCATAAGGTGCTCTCGCAATGTACAGTTTTTTTTGTGTTTTCATGACTTAGTACAATGCATACTGTCAATAGACTTTGATTTTATAATTATTTATGATAATTTGATCAGTCAAAATGGGTCATGAAAAAACAAAAGTGGGCATGGTACAATAATGTACCACCTCATTATCCTGAAAATACACTGACTGACAGAGCAAATGCAACACCAAGAAGGAGTGGTTCAAAAAGGATGAAAGTTGGGGATAAAACAGAGACGGCACGGACGAATAATTGATGTTTATTTCAAACCGATATGCAGGTTACACAATGCGCATGGCATCGACTCAGTAGGATGTAAGACCACCGCGAGCGGCGATGCATGCAGAAACACGTCGAGGTACAGAGTCAATAAGAGTGCGGATGGTGTCCTGAGGGATGGTTCTCCATTCTCTGTCAACCATTTGCCGCAGTTGGTCGTCCGTACGAGGCTGGGGCAGAGTTTGCAAACGGCGTCCAATGAGATCCCACACGTGTTCGATTGGTGAGAGATCCGGAGAGAACGCTGGCCACGGAAGCATCTGTACACCTCGTAGAGCCTGTTGGGAGATGCGAGCTGTGTGTGGGCGGGCATTATCCTGCTGAAACAGAGCATTGGGCAGCCCCTGAAGGTACGGGAGTGCCACCGGCCGCAGCACATGCTGCACGTATCGGTGGGCATTTAACGTGCCTTGAATACGCACTAGAGGTGACGTGGAATCATACGCAATAGCGCCCCAAACAATGATGCCGCGATGTCTAGCGGTAGGGCACTCCACAGTTACTGCCAGATTTGACCTTTCTCCACGCCGAAGCCACACTCGTCTGCGGTGACTATCACTGACAGAACAGAAGCGTGACTCATCGGAGAACACGACGTTCCGCCATTCCCTCATCCAAGTCACTCTAGCCCGGCACCATGCCAGGTGTGCACGTCTATGCTGTGGAGTCAATGGTAGTCTTCTGAGCGGACGCCGGAAGTGCAGGCCTCCTTCAACCAATTGACGGGAAATTGTTCTGGTCGATATTGGAACAGCCAGGGTGTCTTGCACATGCTGAAGAATGGCGGTTGACGTGGCGTGCAGGGCTGCCACCGCTTGGCGGCGGATGCGCCGATCCTCGCGTGCTGACGTCACTCGGGCTGCGCCTGGACCCCTCGCACGTGCCACATGTCCCTGCGCCAACCATCTTCGCCACAGGCGCTGCACCGTGGACACATCCCTATGGGTATCGGCTGCGATTTGACGAAGCGACCAACCTGCCCTTCTCAGCCCGATCATCATACCCCTCGTAAAGTCGTCTGTCTGCTGGAAATGCCTCCGTTGATGGCGGCCTGGCATTCTTAGCTATACACGTGTCCGGTGGCACACGACAACACGTTCTACAATGACTGTCGGCTGAGAAATCACGGTACGAAGTGGGCCATTCGCCAACGCCGTGTCCCATTTATCGTTCGCTACGTGCGCAGCACAGCGGCGCATTTCACATCATGAGCATACCTCAGTGACGTCAGTCTACCCTGCAATTGGCATAAAGTTCTGACCACTCCTTCTTGGTGTTGCATTTGCTCTGTCAGTCAGTGTATTACAGTACATTATGAGTCCTTAATCATATATGTGATCAAAGCACAAAGTCAATCTTTACTCATTATTACATAATTTTATTAAAAAAACACTCAAAAATCAATCGTACTCATTATTATATTGACAAATATCAAATAATACATTCAAACAGAATTTTCTTTTATGCATTGATATTTTACAGATTTACATCACACTGCACTAAACTTGAACTCATCAGGCATTTTACCCAATTTGGTCCAATGATATTCATCTGATGGGGTAAGTTGATCATCTTCCTCCAATTCAGATGACGAATCCGGTATGATAATTCCTGCTGGCTAAGTTGTGTCACTAGCAGTTGGCATGAAGTTTGGATCCACTGCAGAATCATCTGATGATAAATCATCAGAGTCCTCCAATACTGCAGACAAGGATTGAAAGTTTGCACTGGGTAACTAATAAACTAATACATTAAGAATATATATCTAAGCCTGTTTTCAGTTGAAGACCAGGTCAGGAATGAATGCCCCATCTAGCTCCAAATTATTTAACTGGCCCGTCTGGAGAGGCCTGTTATATACCTGCTCTTTTATGACTGAGGAAGTAAGTGAATGACTGATTGAATGAATGAATGATGGAAATGGATTATGGGGCTGAACTCGATTGAAACTGGAAGTGACAATCCGTGAAATAAAGGATCTGACCTTCACTTTTTCCAGAAAAATTTACAAGAAGTGATCAAGACTTGAACCCAGGCTGACAGCGAAAGTGCAACATCTAATCATCCAGATCACACAGGGGCCCAAGGAACCGAGGAGTAACATTCTAAAATGACAGATTAGGGGCAGTAGACAAATTATCTAGAATAAAATGTTAACCTTTCAAACTAAGACCGATGTCATTGTTGTTTTTCTGCCTCTTACATTGTGAATGGGTTGGTATTACTGGAATACCATCTTCAGCATCATCATCTCCTCCGTCATCCAACTCCTAGGCTAGGTTTTCGGAGATCGAGATCAAAAGACCTTCTTCCTCATCTTTGGACAGACCCTTCATGACCCAAAGCAAAAGTACCGTGACATAACTTGACTTAATTCATTGTATTATCTTTTGGCTAATAATTGCGAAAGGTAATTATGCATAGATCTATTGGTAAGGACCGCCTTCACTATTACACCATTGATTATGTTACTATCTCTCCAAATTTTATTGTGAGAATACGTAATATCATTGTGTTAAATTTGCAGGTTAAGTATTTCTCCATATTTATATTGCAATACTTAAGTATTCGTAAGTAATATAATACTATTTCATATATATGTGTGTAGTTATCTATCTTAACAAAAATGTACATACCTTGGAACAGTAAGAAATCCTTCACTTTCTTCGAAATTCAGTTGTAAAGCGAAGACAAGCACAAAGACACGTTCACAAGTAGACCTCCAAACGGGCGCAGTACAGGTATGTACCACTTCGCAATTACATGCCACTGGAGAGAGAACAGCGGGTTCCTAGACCTCAAACTAGCTGGCAGCACAATCCACAAGTGCTGCTACATCATCCCATGCATTCGATACACACTTGTACCAAGACATATACATGATATCGTTGATACAAAAAGGTGGTACATTATTGTACCATGCCCTATAAAGGGTTAAATGAAGCACCTTGGAGAATGCCATCTAAAATCTCAAACTTGAGACAACTAATACGAGAAGTTTCGATATTTCTCTACAGTTGTCTCTAATATAAACTTACGTTATGCCCTCTGGTGTAGAGATTGACTACTAAAATTGTTAAGCAATTTTATATTCTAAGGTTTCCTAAACTGAAGTGATTATTCTTTTCTTTGGTGTGTTAAAGTTTACAACACTCCTTTCTCTTCCCGCCAACTTAAGAGGTGAGCCAATACAAAATTGTGTACATTTATTTTTCACCCAATCACAGGTTTCTGGTACTTATTTTATCACCCAATAAGAATTTGGGGTGCGTCGGGCCTCAGCCCTAATTTTTCTGGAACTTCCCCTCGGATATAAAAGCTAGCATATTTTCAGACCAGTTTGTCTTATTGATCATTCCAGTCTACAGAGTGAGTATTTATCAAGGAGGTAGAGGCACCTTGTCCATCTTTGAGAAGTCCACCAGCTCAAGGTAATGGCAGTCCAGGTTTAACTAAGTGATAGTCTTTGAAAGCTAGCTCGAGGGGAAGGTTTCCAATCTTTAACAATTTAACTTTAATTTTCTAAAATGTAAATTCCAAAATCAAAATGTAAATTTCAAACAAGCCAAAGAAACTTAACTAAAATCAAGAAATAGAGAGTGAGCTACCCTCACGTATTTCCTATCAATTTAATTTTGAGGTAACCATGATTTTATACCATTTTACAGTTTGCAATGTTTGTAACTTAAATATTCTCTGCATCTAGTCACCTCAGTAGTATAGGCATAGCCTCTGTAACCTCAGGTCATAAGCCCAAATAGGGTTTTAATTTTTTCATTTCAATTTTAAGGAGCGCAAGTGTCCACTTCCTCAACCATTTTGATTTTTTTTGCTAGTGACTTTATGTCGCACCGACACAGATAGGTCTTATGGCGACGATGGGACAGGAAAGGGCTAGGAGTTGGAAGGAAGTGGCCGTGGCCTTAATTAAGGTACAGCCCCAGCATTTGCCTGGTGTGAAAATGGGAAACAGTGGAAAACCATTTTCAGGGCTGCGGACAGTGGGGTTCGAACCTACTATCTCCCGAATACTGGATACTATTTTGATTTTTGGGCCAGTAAATTCACCTGTTGTTTTTCACAAAGGCCGGGTAGAATGGCTACTCGATACCTCTGTTTAATTCTATTTCATTCCTTTTAGGTAAAGATGTTAGACTCTCAAGCCACAGAGGCTTACAAGAATTGAAAATTATCCACTTTTTGATACTTCTTTTTTGGTTGATTGAATTCTGTAATGAAAATTGCATGGTGGTTGGAAACACTTTGTTTGACAACCACAAAAGGAGAAGGTATACTTGGATATCTCGATTAGATGACAAGAAATATCAAACTGATTATATAATGATACAACAACGGTACAGAAACTGCCTAAAGAATGCTAAATGTTACCCAGGAGCAGACATTTATTCTGACCATATATTAGTTGTAGCAGAGGTAATGATTAAATTGAAAATAGTATGGAAAGGAAAGAAGAGAGAAGAAATTAATATTGAGAAACTGAAAGATAAAGACAAGTGTAAAGAACTAGAGGATGAGTATTGTAACAATAATACATTAGGAAATGAAACAGAAAATGTAGAAAGGAGATGGGAAACTTTTAAAAATGGGATGAAAGAAGCAGCTAAGAAAACGCTTGGAGTCAAGGAGAGGAAAAGGGCAAAGAAGGAATGGATAACATCAGAAATGATAAGTAAAATGGAGGAACGCAGGAAATGGAAAACAGTAAATACAGAAGAAGGAAAGCGTAACTACAGAAAGTTATATAATGAATTAAGAAGAGAAACAGAAAAGGCAAAGAAGAAATGGTTGACAGAAAAGTGTGATGAGATAGAGCAATTGGAGAAAGAAGGGAAATATGACTTGATGTACAAGGAACCAACAAATATAGTATTCAGAGAAAAGAGAAGGAACAACAGCAATAAGGAAATAGAGGCTACAGATGGCACAATGATATATGAACCCCAAGAAATAATGAAAAGATGGGAAGAATACATAGAATGGCTATATGATCGGGACAATCGACCAAATGAAGAAGAACTTGAATTAGAGGAGGAAGATATGGTTAAAGAGGATGATAAAGGGGAAACCATACTGAGAAGAGAGATCGAAGCATCACTGAACGAGATGAAAAATAGAAAAGCAATGGGAATAGATGAGATTCCTGTTGAACTGTTAAAAGCGTTAAATAATGAAGGGAGAAAGGAGTTGATTGGATTATGTAATCAAATATACATGACAGGAAAATGGCCAAAGGACTTCAGTGAAATCATCTTAATCCCTATGGAAAAGAAAAAGAACAGCAAAAAATGTGAAGAACATAGGACATTGAGTCCAATTTCTCATGCAGCCAAAGTCTTACTGCGGACGCTCAACAGAAGGATATATGGAAAGCTGAATAACTTTATAGGTGAAAAACAGTTTGGTTTCAGGAGAGGAGTTGGAACAAGAGACGCCATTGGACTTCTGAGGGTGATAGGAGAGAGGTACATAGAGAAAAACAGGAAGGTTTATGCTGTATTTATTGATCTTGAGAAGGCTTTTGACTGTGTCAGATGGGACAAATTGATGACAATCCTGAAGAAACATGGAGTTGATTGGAGGGATAGAAGGCTAATAAAGAATTTGTATATAAACCAGAGAGCAAGAGTGAGAATAGGAGATGAGTTGAGTGAAGAAATTGAATTAGGAAGAGGTGTACGACAGGGCTGCTCTTTATCACCGACACTGTTCAACATCTATCTCGAAGAAATAATCAATGAAAGTTTTAATGGAAATAGTGGAGTTTGTGTTGGAGGTAGGAGAGTAGAATGTATAAGATTTGCAGATGATATGGTTGTGATGGGAGAAAGTGAACGTGAAATGATACAAATGTTAGATAAACTCAACATGAAACTAGAAGAATATGGAATGAGAATTAATAAGAAGAAGACCAAAAGTATGATAATTGGAGGAAAAGGTAAAAGTTGTCATATTAGTATAGGAGGAGAAGAAATAGAGCAAGTCAGTAACTTCAAGTATTTGGGAAGTATGATCGGAGATGATATGTATTGCACAACGGAAATTAAGAAAAGAATTGCCATAGCAAAAGAAGGCTTTAGGAAAAAATCAAAATTATTTTGTGGACCACTAAACAAAGATTTGAGGAAAAGACTTGCTAAGTGTTACATTTGGAGCATAGCGCTGTATGGCGCAGAGACTTGGACATTGAGAAAGAAAGATGAGAGAAGATTGGAGGCACTAGAGATGTGGGTATGGAGGAGAATAGAACGAGTGAAATGGGAAGACCGTGTAAGGAATGAGGAGGTATTATGAAGAGTTGGAGAAGAACGAAGTATGTTACAAACCATTAGAAGGAGAAAAATGAACTGGATCGGACATTGTTTGAGGAGGGACTGTTTACTGAAAGAAGGAGTAGAAGGAATGGTGAAAGGCAAACGAGGAAGAGGAAGGAAAAAATATCAAATGTTGGACAATATCGAAGGAAATAAATATTCGGACATGAAAAACTTGGCGCAGGACAGGCAACAGTGGAAGAGGTTCATCCCATGACAAGACCTGCCATAAGGCAGAATACCTAGCTAGATAGATATTTGCTTTTTAGCAAATCAATTAATTACAAACAGTATATGTTTCGTTCTTATTTGAGAACATCTTCAGCTGTTCCTTAGCTTAGGTGAATTACTGAGTTTTTAAGTACATTTTTTTCAGGTACCATGTTCCTCTTAAAAAATATTTGAATATAAATTGAATTAAAATGAAATTAAAACTATGTGGTGGTTAATGGGTGAAATCGGATGGATACATAGTTAGCCTACTTAAAAACTATTCTATTCATTTGAATAGCTGTAGTTAAATAGTTTCAAACTGTTACACTAAAATTATTCCGCTTGTCTTCCTGTTAAAAAGTTTTTGTTAAAATGTATGACCCCTTGTCACTGTTCTAAATATTGTTGAATGTTCACTTCTTTCTCTCCTTCCAAGTTGGCTGTGTTTATTTTGAGCTTACTTAATATTTAGTATAATGCAAAACCTTGAAGCTGATTGCCGTTCGTTTATTATAAAGGGAGCTTTGTCACAATTTCTTACTGTTGTTAAAATCCAATCCTACCATGACCTTGGAGGAGCTACGTTTGAAGCTGCTTTGTGTCTTGTATAATAATGTTAAGCATATACCGTAAGACAGTGAATACGGCTTGAATTTTTAAAATGTAGATTGTACCTTTGATAGGCCACATTTTTTGAAATAGAATCCTAAATGCAATTTTACAGAGCAATGATGCTCTTTCTATGAATGTAAAGGTTGAATGGTGCCATTGGAAGGCTATAACGTGATAATGTTCGGAGAGTAGTCAACTAGATAATTCTGTGCCGCAAAAAGTGCTCTTGGAAAATTGTGTATTTTTGATACTCTGTCTCCTAGTAGTATAAAGGGAATTGGGACATCTGTCTCCATGACTATTTGTTGAAAGGAGTCGCAGCGCTGATGGATAATGTATAATTAGGAAACATCACGCTCAAAGTTGTTAATTAATTATTATTCAATTTTCTAAATTGTTACCCAATCTTATGAACTTTGTACCTGAATTGTAAAGCTGAGATTTGAAAAGATACCAAAAGATATCAGAGAAAGAAATACAGCTGTAGTTTCAAAGTTTTAAATTAATCTTAGAATGTCCAATATTGACTCATTTCTGCCCGCACGTTATTTCATCTCCGTCCACTACAATCTTTCCATAACAATCTGTAAAGTGGACCCATTTAATCTACAAATCATGCTTTGTCGAACAGAATAACTGAGTACCTATATACATGTCTTTTTTTATTGGAACTTGCTTTACTTCGCACCGATGCAGATAGGTTTTAAGGCGATGATGGGGTAGGAAATGCATAAAAGTTGGAAGGAAAAGACTGCGGCCCTAATTAGGGCACAGACCCATCATTTGCCTGATGTAAAAATGGGAAACCATGGAAAATAATCTTCAGGGTTGCCGACAGTGTGGTTCGAACCCACTATCTGTCAGATGCAAGCTCAAAGCTGCACAGCCCTAACCGCATGGCCAACATGCTCAGTAAACAGTTTATATATAGCTTTAAAGGGGACATTCACAACTTGAATAAGTGGCCTTTTCATCAAATGTAGAGATCTATTGTTTTAATTCAGTGTGAAGTGAATGCCCCATGTTTCTCAAAATTTATGCGCTCTCAGCATGGACACCTACACCAGACCGTTTGCCATAGAGCCATAGCTATTGTTAATAATATTAATATAATGGTATTGAATAAGTGGAACTATCTCTACCCTTTGATAGTGGTCAATTATCAATATAGACCATAATAAAATTTGTAACTTATAAGTTGTTATCATTTATGATTCGTTGTCATACAAATTAGCTTTATGGATTTCTAAACACTAAGATTACGGAAAGAGTCTGATGTATTTGAGCACCTTTAATACCATCAGGGTGATAAAGCAATGACCATGCCAACTTGAAACCCGAACGCAAGCCCTGCACAACCTACTAAGTCAGACTGCCATTTTTCCCTCCAAGAGCTACAAAGCAAAAAGAGAGATGAAGAGAAACCCACTTCTTTTTCAAAACCCAAAGAATGAATTCAGCTTCCGGTCATGCTGTGCAAAATAAAAGATGCTTACTTGTAATTCTGCATTTATGTAATCATAAAAATATATTTTGGTAAATCTGAGATGTACCTTTAAAAAAGACAGCAAGACATTCATATATTTCCTGAACAACAAATAAAAGTAGAGTTATATAACCAGTCAAATTCAGACGACTGCTAAAGGTTTAATTGTAATCACTATAAAGGTATCTGCAACGATACTTACGCATGAATTGTTTGAAGTTTCCCCAAAGCATATTGGTTCCTCTTTGATCTGTACATCCAAGTCCATTTTAAATAACGTGTGAAGATTTAGACTGTTTTGGGATGTAGATTACGTCCACAGATCTTGCCCTGAAAAATAAGCAACATACCCTCTTATTGCTGTTTTTTAGTAAAACCTGTAGTTTTAAGTAACTGCTGATATTGTGCTCATAGCCATAAGACCTCCAGTTTTACCTGGAAACTGAACCTCAGGGATAAACATTTTCACTGAAAGAACATCCCACACCCACAGGTTGGAATTAATTTGCACACCCCTAGTTAAAAGCCCATGTTATGCAACTTACACATCACCCACTACTCTGGGGGTCTAACGACTGGTGTGATGTACCTCCCCATATAACCCTACCCTGTGCTATGCTGTAGATGTGCTCTGATCTGTTCATAATATTTTGTCCTCTATACCCCAACTGACCTTTTGTTCTTAACATTTCATTTTACATCACACTGACACAGGCAGGACCTATGGTGTTGTAGCGAGGAGCAGGAAGGAAGTGACAGTGGCCATTAGTACAGGACAGTCCTAGAATTTGCTTCGTAAGAAAATGGGAGAGCACAGAAAACTGTTTTCAGGGCTGCTAGGACCCCTTCCTTACCACTCCTACTCTTTTCCTATTCCATCGTTACCATAAGTCCTATGTGTGTTGGTGCGACATAAATCCAAACCTTCAAATAACTAATCATTTCTTTCTCAACTTGCAGGGCAAATGGTCTGATTGTGAAGAGACAACCTCCCCACCCTGTCACTCTGCTAGCTGTATTGGCTATGAACATTCTGTACTGTCTTTACACTACAGTCCAACAGTAATTCAGTTACAATATAATTTTGAAAGTAACTATTAGGAATTTTCTGATATAGTGCATTAATTTTTCTCTCCAATCCGCAAACATTCTTGTTTGTGCTTGTTGTTTACAGGAGCCAGCATCTATGGTCACCAATCGCAAACATTCAAATAGTAGATGGAGAGCCCAGCCTTTTCCTTTACACCTACAAATTATGTAAATCACCCTGGATAATAATGAAAACTGTGTGTAAGCCCTGTGCCTTATTATTTTAAAAGCCAGTTTCTTACACAGATATAGGCATAGTTCTTCTCTCAACACACAGACCTCACTTCGGCTAGCAGCACCTTTAAGAGCTACCATACAATATGTTGAATTCAGTAGCAGTTTAGCCTGATTCCTCATTAATCAAACAAATGATATCATAGAGGATAGCCAGGTACTCATTGGCAACTTTATCCCAGAAGTTGCAACCATTACTGATTATGTTACAATATATACTGTATATTTGTTACAAAAAAACAGTTCCGAACTGGCTATGAACTACTTTGTTACTACAAAAGTTCCAAACTGGTTACGAGCACCTTCGTTACAACAAACTGTTTCAAATTGGCTATGAACTCCTTCAAGATTATCTTAATGAGCATATGCGAGTAAGAATTCTTCCAGAATTGATTGTTAATAATGTTTTGTTGGAATAAGCGAATGGCAACTGTAAACTGTATCAAAGCCATCTAGGTATTGTTACAAAACTTTTAACAATGGATGTTAGAAGACCTCACTATTCCAATGAGAATTACTGTTTGTTATCACAAAAATTACTGATCGAATTAAATGTGGATGTATGCAACAAGCAGTTCCTGGTACTGAATGAGAACTGCCGGCATTGGCTCCGAAATGGTTCTGAACGTAGTTAGAACAGCACAAATTCAGAACTCACAGTTCAGAACTAGTTCTGAATCTCTGTTGGAACAACATGTATATTCATGCGTATGAGCAGGCTATTCAGAATCATTTTGGTACCATGTTGGAACAGCGTTGCATATATTATCACTAAGAACGACAGCTGGGTAATATTTAATGTAGACAGCCAACAGTCGGCTGAAAATCAGAATTATCTGCCGATATTCCTTTGTGTTTAAATACGAACTGAATTATAAAGCTTACCTTATTTCCTATTACGTACCGTACGATAATAAGGTCCGTATGGAGATGTAGAAGACTGAGACTCCAACTTTATTAGAAATATGTTCAAAGCTTTGTAAACAGTGTGAAACGTAAGAAATTGCAATTACCTGATGATGAAAATCTTAAGGGAAACAGCACAATCCACAGAACAAACCTCGACATGATGCCGCAGTATGTCCGAGATGCACAGTACAAAACAAATGAATACGAACATTACATAACAACAAGCCAACCACTTCGAAAGTAAACCGTAAATAATGAATAGCGTTTCTCACAACTTTATAACCAGTGCATTGTTACTCGACTGTATACATACATACCCGGTATAATTCACTTATCTCCAGCTAACTACTGTACATGGATAGAAGTCATAGTCATCTGGGACCACCAAGACCAACCATTACACTCAGACCACAGGACAGAAAATACATTGCGTGCGTAGGCCCATTTACCGGGAGACGGGAGACAAATGGGAATCAGAATAGTGCTGGGCAAAACAGTTGCGCCCAGACAACGGTTATCGCCGCAACAGTTGCGCGCAGACAACCGTTGTATAAAACCGTTGCAAAATAACGTACTCCTACCGAACAAATGAGGGAGTGCGCGGCAACGCCTCACGGGTTTCCTTGTACCGGCCAGTCAGTGATGTACAGTATATCATTCTATCAAATATAAATACAAACTGATATAAAGGAATTGAATTCATTTACGAATTTCACAGTCATACATTCTATATATAAAGATTACAACGCGACCTGGAATGCAGTTTTCCAACCAACCTGAGCCGAGAAAAGGTTGTCTTACAAAATTGATAACAGGTTTTTTTTCGTGGGAACATAAAATTCTTAAATTTATAAATAATGTATAAAACATTACATTGTATATTGTGTTAAAATTTGGATTCGATGTGATGACGTGTTTTGAGAAATAATTTCTTATATATATATATTTTTTTGCTAGGGGCTTTACGTCGCGCCGACACAGATAGGTCTTATGGCGACGGTGGGATAGGAAAGGCCTAGGAGTTGGAAGGAAGCGGCCGTGGCCTTAATTGAGGTACAGCCCCAGCATTTGCCTGGTGTGAAAATGGGAAACCACGGAAAACCATTTTCAGGGCTGCCGATAGTGGGATTCGAACCTACTATCTCCCGGATGCAAGCTCACAGCCGCGCGCCTCTACGCGCACGGCCAACTCGCCCGGTAATTTCTTAAAATTGACGAACGAGGTATGGTTAAAACACGTTTAAAAAACGGGCACTTCCTGCGTTCCATTTGCCATAAAAAATATTAAAGTACAAATTTAAAACTCTAAACGTTTCAGACTAACGTGAAATAAAACGAGGAAAAGTGTGGTGTAATTGGATTTTTATAGGCCTATTGGTTGTATGAGAAACAACCTCAAAATTCGAATGAGCATAATAGTTTTGTCGACAGAAGTAATATAACTTTTCTTTTCTAACACTCTTCTAACCTATTATACATTTTTACCTATTCAGACTACTGGAAATGTGGGTAAGAGGAATTTAAAATTACCGTGTGCTTGAATCGTACCTACTCCCCGATGGAAAGTCTTAAACAATATACTACCGTACATAACACATAAATTACAAATATTTATATCTGAATATCAACATAATTTACAAATCCGTAACGAAACAATCTTAAATCACTGTACTTTCTGCGACCTACAAGTGGAATAACGCTCGTAGTTCTCGTCCTTCTTTAAGCTGGGGCAGTATTAAGCCTTGATTAATACCTATGTTGTTCTTAAAAGGTTGATTCTCAACTCACGATCGCCTTTGTGAGTGTGCCTGTCATTACAGAGTAGGATTTGAAGTCATGTTATGTTTTCGTATTAGTTTTAAATGTTAAATATCTAAGGCCATTGAATCTCGGGTATATAGCACTGTATTATGGCTGTCGGTGACGTCAGGCGCTTCATTCAATAGGAGGGCAGCTCTCCAGAACGGCCTATTTTACTTGCGAGTTACTCTGGAAAACCCCAGTGTCAAGAAACGCAACGATTGCGGAAGGCAGTTTTGTACAAAACCGACCCCAATTCTCAGACCTTAATGCTACTCTCGATTGCTCAAAGATGACGAATCGAGTAGCCGAATTTGTTGGAAACGTGGGTTTGTTTTGGATTATTGTGATCGTGTTCAGTCGGTGTTTTTTCATGAAAGTTGAGGATAAACGTTAGGTTATTTGCAGAATTTTAGCGTGGGAGCGTGTATTTGAATCAGTGGACATTCATGATATGTAATTATATGTAGTAATGTGAAAAGGTGTTTATTTTAATATGGGTCGCTCATGCTGTGTGCCGGGTTGTAAATCAAACTACACGAATGCCTCTCGTACTAGTATTTTTAAGTTTCCTAAGGAGAAAACATTAAGAGAAAAGTGGATTAGGAGTATACATCGTGACAGTTTTGAAGTAAATGATAAAACAGTCGTGTGCATACACCACTTTGAGGATAAGTATGTGGTTAGGGAAGATGTTTTTCCAGTTCTAAATGGAGAACCTATTCGTGTTCCTCGAAAATATCCAAAACTAAGTAATGATGCTTACCCCACAATTTTCCCTAATCAACCTTCATATCTCACAGTGAGGCTAAGTAAAGGAAGAAAAGATCCTGAAGAACGTGTGCAGAAGATATTACAGAGAGAATGAATGGTGTGAACAGGATACTATTGCAGATTTTGATTCTTTTTTTATGTGAAATTAAAAATAGGCAGGTAAATCCATTCACAACGATTGTAAAGGAAGACTATATTAGTTTCATTAAAATAGATGATAATGGATATCGAGATATTCCATCAGTGTCTGTGTGCTTTAAAGTGTCCAGCAATTTAGATGTTAGTGTGTTTTACAAGAATCTGTGCTTGCCTGTGGAAAAGTTTGCCTTGATCTTGGAATCTAATGGAAACAAAACCTACAAGTGTGATAGATGGAACAAACTGGAGAATCTGGTGAGTTGTCTTGCTAATTATAATGAGGAAAATGTATCCCTCTCTGAAAGGGTAACTTCACTGATAAATGTTACAAAGGAGGGCTTGCTACTCGATGCTGATATGAACGTAGAGAGGGCTGGAAAGATAAAGTTTGCATTAGAACAGTTGGAACTTGCTCTTTCTTGTCAAATTAAATACTCAGCAGATCTTTTAATATGGACTGCAAGTATTTCTTACTCACATCCAGGGGCTTATCAATCTTTGAGAAGAACAAACATAATGACACTACCTCACCATGTTTATCTGAGACAGTTCTTATCCAAAATAGGTCCAAACAGTTCTGGTATCAACCCTTTGCAAAAGTCATTTTTAAGAGGAAAAAGTAAGCTCCTGAATGATGATGAGAAAGTTGTTGCTATTTTGCTGGATGAGATCTATGTCAATTCCAAACTCAGTTATAAAGCAGGGAAAATAATAGCAATGGCTGAAAATAGTTCAGGAGGAGAGTCTGCCACTACCATTCAGGCTTTCATGTTGTCCTCTTTACATTCAGACAATAAAGATGTAATAGGTCTTTTCCCTGTGAGAAACATGAATGCAAAAACTCTATTGACTCTAACTACTGATGTCTTAACCTTAATGGAGGAGCTTAAATTTGATGTAGTCTGCTTGATATCAGATAACCATAGCATGAATCGCAAGATGTTTGAGCTTTTGGGTGGTGGTACTCTAAAATCCTGCATTGCAAACCCAGCTAATCCTTCCAGGTCACTATTTCTTCTGTTCGACAGTGTACATTTGCTGAAATGTGTAAGAAACAATTGGTTAAATCAACCCAGTCAAATTTTTGTCCTTCCTAACACTGAGGAGATATTTCCAAAAATAGAAAGCTTGCTACACTCTACTGCAAACCAATCTACTTTTCAGTACACAGATGTTGAGGCAAAGTTATCTGATATTAGAGACCTGTTCCATTCTGAAAAAAAAAAATATGATATTAAAACTGGCTCCAAACTTATCAAGAAAGGCACTGTATCCCACTGCTATACAGAGACAGAATGTTGCTCTTGCTATGAGTATATTTGATACCAAAAACACAGTGGCATTGGATATGCTTAAAAGTGAGGGTGTCACTATTTCTGAGCGGACTGTCCAGTTTTTAAAATTAGTTTCTAAGTGGTGGACTGTTTCTAATGTTCAGCACCCAATGAAAGGGAAATACACACGAAATGATGATGCTAGCCCGATTAATGGCCCTGGTGATGCTAAGCTTCTCTTTCTAGAAACTGTTAAGACATATGTTGATATATGGCATAGCAGCACCTCACACAATGAGGGTAAACTTAGTAATGAAACATTCTTAGCTTTTACACACACGTTGACTGCAGTTGTTCAGTTATGCAGATATATTTTCAATAAATATAAATGGTCCTACATTCTGACAGGTAAGCTACAGACAGACAGACAGTTTAGAGGGCAGATTCGGAGCGTACAGAAGTTTAAGTGGCTGCACATATAATGTCTCAGTAGAACAAGTGCTAGAATCTGAACAAAGACTCAAGGTGATAAGTTTGTTAAAACTTCATTCTGCAAAGTTGGGGGAATTTACTCTCAAGGATCTGACAGTTACTTTCAGCCAAGATAAAATAGTTGAGAACTTGGACAAATTTCAGTCTGCCTTGGATGAAACACCTTTAGTGTCAATTTCTCTTGAGACGCTAAAAATAATTGTATGTATTGCAAGTTACACGAGCATGAAGGTTTTGTTAAAGAGAAGAGTGGAAAGTGTACACAGTGTAAGCAAGTATTACAATCTGAAGATGATTTGATCATCAATTGTGACAAGGAAGATCTTCTATCTTACTTCAGTGAACTCAACAGGGGTGGTGTGAAGTGTCCTTCATCTTTTTGATGTGTTTATGTTGTGACATTTATAGACTTTTTCAGGTACTCATTAGCAGCAGGTTTGAGCCTGCGTTTTTAAAGTTAGAAAATCAGAGAGTTGATGTGATTACATTAGGGATACAGTTTATAGAGAGCAATATAAGCAATGTAAGTGATGAATGCCTTTGATAAAAATTGTCAAGAAATGTGTGAAAGTGTTTGCTAACATATTTGTTAATAACTATTCAAAAGTGCTGCATGATAAAAATGTGTTCAGGGAAATGGCAAAGAAACTTGAGAACCAGCAACATAAAAGGAAAATTACTGAGGTACTTGGAGTTAAAGTGAACAAACGTAAGACATTAAAACTCAGCAGTAAATAAGGTAGGTCTAAAGCATATTTTACATTAATTTATTGTTCTGTAGTATTGGCACCCATTTCCCTTGGCTGGCTTGATTACCTCCAATCACCTTCAAACATTACCTTGATTCATTCCAGGAATATTCCAGCCCCACATCCTCACCAATTCACTCTGCTCTGTGATATTCTTGTTAAAATGTTTGATTCCCTCAGAGCAAAAGTTATGCTTTCTTGGCTCTCATGCATAGGAACAAATTGAGAAATTTTACACCATAATTTGTTTAAATGTTCAAAATGATGTTATAAAATTATTTAACCGGTTTTGTAATATTTTTCCATTATCCTGTGAAGTGAAATTGAAGAGACAGTGTTTGTTTGACTAAGTGAAATTTCTAAATAATCAGCTTGCTGTTCCTTTTTTATTTGGGGTTGTCCATTTATTGTAGTAGAATATATGTACATGTGGCTGCCGACGTGTTTTCGTACGTGCAAGCGTGGTTTTCCCTATGATGTTACATTTGTAATGTTAAATTACCGCCTGTGTACGTCATATTTTCGCGTTAGCCAATCGCAGCAATTCGGCTACTCCAGCCGCCATGTTTTTTTTAATATTACGGTCTGAGGATTGGAGTCGGTCTTGGTTTTGTATTGGTTCCGGTTGTGAAACTTAAAACGCCACTTGATCGGTGCTGTCGAAGAACGGAACAGCAGAACGCCACTGCAACTGTTATTTTCTCGCAACGGTTGTGTTCCGGAAACGGTTGCGTTGTATCTGTCTCAGCCCTAAATCAGAAACGTACACCGCCAATTACCAATATGCTCATGGGCTGGTGAAGTTCGCCGTTACACTTCCTTATTTTTGTAAATCTTGTGGTTGCAGCTTCGATATGTGGATATTATGACTGATGGTCTTTGAAAGTCTTATTTCTTTGAAGAAATTTATCTTTCCTCCATTAATGGCAGACGTACAAACCGTACGTCATGAAACTGCGTAGTTGCGTGTCGGAAGCCTATGTGTTAGATTTATGTGACACTTCTAAATTCGTGTCCATTGCTTCGCTCAGAGGTGTGATGTCATCATCAATATCTTCATCTTTCACTTCACGAATGCAGGGCACCTCTAAATAATTTCACCTCAAATACTGCTTCGTCCTCCACTGTGGTGCTATAAGCTGCCACCCCCGAAGGCCCGGCTCTTCCCCAAAATTTGAAACGTGTTACCGGTACCTATGAGAACTGGAACGGTATCTATTCAGCGCTGGGAAGTCATTTGAGTAGAGGGGATTCGATTCACACTTCAGCCATTGTCAAAGTGGTTTTCCGTGGTTTCCGCACTTCGTCTCAAGGCCGCGGCCGCTTCCTTCCCTCTTCCTAGTCTGTCACTTCCCATCCCTAACAGGGCCTTTGAGTAGTATAATTGGATGGTTCGGGCGCCGCCGCCGCCGCACGCCTCCTCCACCGCCGCCGCCCGCGGGAAATTTGAATTTTGGCGGGAAATTTGAATTTTGGCGGGAGATTTGAATTTGTAAACAAAGCCACGTGCTTTTTGACAGCTGTCATCGACAACAACGCATCGCTAACCTCACTGCTGCCATCTTGACGGGCCTAAACCTCACTAGTGCCAACTTAACCTAACTAGCGTGAGGTAAACAAAGCCACGTGTTTTTTGACAGCCACGTGCTTTTTGACAGACAACAACGCATCGCTAACCTCAGTACTGCCATCTTGACGGGCCTAAACCTCAGTAGTGCCAACTTAACCTCACTAGCGCGAGGTAAACAAAGCCACGTGCTTTTTGACAGCCACGTGCTTTTTGACAGATTTGTAAACAAAGCCACGTGCTTTTTGACAGACAACAACGCATCGCTAACCTCAGTACTGCCATCTTAGTGGTACCAACTTAACCTAACTAGCATGAGGTAAACAAAGCCACGTGCTTTTTTGACAGCTGTCATCCGCCATCTTTGAGCACAGTGCTGCCCTCTAAACAAAGCTACGTGCTTTTTGACAGCTGTCATCCGCCATCTTTAATCCAGAGAGAACAGTGCCGCCCTCTATGTGGTGACGGTAAATTCCACGTGCTCTTGTTTGTAAACAAAGCCACGTGCTTTTTCAACTTACCCTAACTAGCGCGAGGTAAGCAAAGCCACGTGCTTTTTTTTGACAGCTGTCATCCGCCATCTTTAAACTACAAAGCACTGTGCTGCCCTCTATATCGCAGTAGCTGCAAAATTCGTCACCTGTCATCGGCAGTGCTGCCATCTTGACGGGTCTAAACCTTAGTGCTACCAACTTAACCTAACTAGCGCGAAGTAAACAAAGCTACGTGCAGCTGTCATCCGCCATCTTTGAGCACAGTGCAGCCCTCTTTAGCTACTTACCTCTGAAATGTGGTGGCGGATAATTTGAAAAATGCTTTTTTGACAGCAGCCATCTTGCATCGCAAACCTCAGTGCTGCCCTCTATGTAGACAAATCCACGTGCTTTTTGACAGCTACGTGCAGCTGTCATCCACCATCTTTGAGCATAGTGCTGCCCTCTTTAGCTACTTACCTTTGAAATGTGGTACGTCATCTGCCATCTTGCATCGCGAACCTCAGTGCTGCCATCTTGGCGGGCCTAAACCTCAGTGCTACCAACTTAACCTCACTAGCTCGAGATAAACAAATCCACGTGCTTTTTTGACAGCTGTCATCCGCCATCTTTGAGCATCGTGCTGCCCTCTTTAGCTACTTACCTTTGACAGCTGTCATCCGCCATCTTGCATCGCAAACCTCAGTGCCGCCCTCTATGTAGACAAATCCACGTGCTTTTTGACAGCTACGTGCAGCTGTCATCCGCCATCTTTAATCCAGAGAACAGTGCTGCACTCTATGTAGTGGTGGTAAATTCCACGTGCTTTACAAACCTATGCGCTTTTCTGACAGCTGTCATCCGCCATCTTTGAGAACAGTGCTGCCCTCTATGTAGCGGTGGCAAATTCCACGTGCTCTTGTTTGGTAAACATAGCCATGTGCAGCTGTCATCCGCCATCTTTGAGCACCGTGCTACCCTCTTTAGATGTAAATTCGTCACCTGTCATCCGCAGTGCTGCCATCTTTAGCTAGATACCTTTGAAATGTGGTGGCGGATAATTTAAAAAGAAAAATTCTACAGCAGCCCTCTCTCGACGCTAATTGCATAAGATGGTGGCTATACATGACTCCTTAAGGGTGCTTACGCAAGATGGCTGCTATACACAGGTTCTTATGAGACGCCCTTGGGATGCTTGCTCAAGATGGTAGTTATACATGGCTCCTTATGAGATGCCCTAGGGATGCTTGCTCAAGATAGCGACTGCTCTTATGGGACGGCTTAAGTGTCCTTGCACAAGATGGCTTGAGACGCCCTAAGGATGCTTGCGCGAGATGGTGGACACAAGATGGCGGCTATACATAACTCCTTATGAGACGCTTTAAGGGTGCTTGCGCAAGATGGTTGCTACTCTTAGCTTAGAGGCTAACGTGTCGTGATAGTTCGATTCATTAAATTTAGGGCTTAAATGCAAAATGTTAAATATATCGAAAACGGTGCACCGTAGAGCAAAACGGACAACATTTTTCTGCCTAATACCTAGGTTCGCAGTATGAGGAACAAGAAAATCATAGTCTAATGATGGGATCAACGGTTCGGTTCCTACTTAGGCCCTTTGGCATTTGCTCTGTTTTAGCTTGTATTGAAGCGAGTCTTCGTAACATGAGCAGGTCTAGCTATAGTAGAGAGTATAACGTACCGTGCAGGTTCGATTCATTAAATTTGGAGGCTTAAATGCAAAATGTTAAATATCTCGAAAACGATGCATCGTAGAGCAAAACGGGCAAAATTTTTCCGCCTAATACGTAGCTTCGTAGTTTGCATCAGGAAGGGCAACTCAACAAATTCTTGCGATACATCATGTAGCTATTTCTAGCTAAGTGTAGTCTAAAAAATAAATCCTAGTCTTGTTACATCAGGAATGTAACAGGCTCTAGAACGAGGAAAAAAATATTCTGGGATAGCATGCCCACACACACACACACACACGCACGCAAGCTGCATCCGGCTCGCTAGCTCCTCGCTGGAATGCGTTTACTTCAGCATGGTACAGAGTCCACTACACGTGTACAGTTCGCATTAAAATTATTAGCAGCTTCTTGAGTTGAGCTCCCCCAGTTCAATCATAGTACAAGTACGTCAGCTTGTAGAACTTGTATATTTCGGTACCTCAGCGTTTCGTGTTATTGCTAGCAGGTAGGGGGTACGGTAGATGTAGACTTAGCTTAGTAAAACTCACGACAGTAGTATAATTGGATGGTTCGGCGGCCTCCTCCTCCTCCGGCTCTCGGAAGAGGCCTCCTCCTCAGCCAGTGGCCTCCTCCTCCTCCTCAGCCAGTGGCCTCCCAGTGGCCACCTCCTCCTCCTCCTCAGCCAGTGGCCTCCCAGTGGCCTCCTCCACCTCAGCCAGAGGCCTCTTCCAGTGCTGCCAACTTAACCTAACTAGCGCGAGATAAACAAAGCCACGTGCTTTTTGACAGACAACAACGCACCGCTAACCTCAGTACTGCCATCTTGACGGGCCTAAACCTCAGTAGTGCCAACTTAACCTCACAAGCGCGAGGTAAACAAAGCCACGTGCTTTTTGACAGATTTGTAAACAAAGCCACGTGCTTTTTGACAGCTGTCATCGACAACAACGCATCGCAAACCTCAGTACTACCATCTTGACGGGCCTAAACCCCAGTAGTGCCAACTTAACCTAACTAGCATGAGGTAAACAAAGCCACGTGTTTTTTGACAGCCACGTGCTTTTTGACAGATTTGTAAACAAAGCCACGTGCTTTTTGACAGACAACAACGCATCGCTAACCTCAGTACTGCCATCTTGACGGGAATAAACCTCAGTAGTGCCAACTTAACCTAACTAGCTCGAGATAAACAAAGCCACGTGCTTTTTGACAGCCACATGCTTTTTGACAGCTGCCATCCGCCATCTTTAAACTACAGAGCGCTGTGCTGCCCTCTTGCGTCACCTGTCATCGGCAGTGCTGCCATCTTGGCGGGCCTAAACCTTAGTGCTACCAACTTAACCTCACTAGCTCGAGATAAACAAATCCACGTGCTTTTTGACAGCCACGTGCTTTTTTGACAGCTGTCATCCACCATCTTTAATCCATAGAGCACAGTGCTGCCCTCTTTAGCTACTTACCTTTGAAATGTGGTGGCGGATAATTTGAAAAATGCTTTTTGACAGCAGCCATCTTGCATCGCAAACCTCAGTGCTGCCCTCTTTAGCTAGATACCTGTGGTAGCAGACAATTCCACGTGACAGCAGCCATCTTTAATCAAGAGAGCACCGTGCTGCCCTCTATGTGGTGGCGGCAAATTCCACGTGCTCTTGTTTGGAAACAAACTCACGTGCTTTTTTGACAGCTACCATCCACCATCTTTAATCAACAGAGCACAGTGCTGTACTCTTTAGCTAGATACCTTTGAAATGTGGTGGCGGCAATTTGAAAAATTCTATGTGCTCTTGTTGGGAAACAAAGCCACGTGCTTTTTTGACAGCTGTCATCCGCCATCTTTAATCAATAGAGCACCGTGCTGCTATCATGCGGGCAATTTCATCACCTATCACCCGCCATCTTTAATCTACAGAACACCGTGCTGCCCTCTTTATGGCTACTACCTTAAGCATGTAGTAGCGGGCAATTTGAAAAGTTCTGTTAGCTATCATCCGCCATCTTTAATCAAGAGAGCACCGTGCTGCCATCTTTAGCTAGATACCTTTGAAATGTGGTGGCGGCAAATTGAAAAATTCCACATGCTCTTGTTTGGAAACAAACTCACGTGCTTTTTGACAGCTACCATCCGCCATCTTTAATCAACAGAGCATAGTGCTGCCCTCTTTAGTTTGAAATGTGGTGGCGGCAAATTCCACATGCTCTTGTTTGGTAAACATAGCCACGTGCTTTTTTGACAGCTATCATCCGCCATCTTTGAGCACCGTGCTGCCCTCTTTATCGCAGTAGATGTAAATTCGTCACCTGTCATACGCAGTGCTGCTATCTTTAGCTAGATACCTTTGAAATGTGGTGGTGGATAATTTAAAAAGAAAAATTCTACAGCAGTCCTCTCTCGACGCTAATTGCATAAGATGGCGGCTATACATGACTCCTTAAGGGTGCTTACGCAAGATGGCTGCTATACACAGGTTCTTATGAGACGCCCTTGGGATGCTTGCGCAAGATGGTGGTTATACAAGGCTCCTTATGAGACACCCTAGTGATGCTTGCGCAAGATGGCGGTTGCTCTTATGAGGCGGCTTAAGGGTCCTTGCACAAGATGGCTAGAGACGCCCTAAGGATGCTTGCGCAAGATGGCGGACACAAGATGGCGGCTATACACGTCTCCTTATGAGACGCCTTAAGGGTGCTTGCGCAAGATGGCTGCTGCTCTTAGCTTAGAGGCTAACGTGTCGTGCTAGTTCGATTCATTAAATTTAGGGCTTAAATGCAAAATGTTAAATATCTCGAAAGCAGTGCACCGTAGAGCAAAACGGACAAACTTTTTCTGCCTAATACCTAGGTTCGCAGTATGAGGAACAAGAAAATCATAGTCTAATGATGGGATCAACGGTTCGGTTCCTACTTAGGCCCTTTGGCATTTGCTCTGTTTTAGCTTGTATTGAAGCGAGTCTTCGTAACATGATCAGGTTTAGCTATGGTAGAGAGTATAACGTGCCGTGCAGGTTCGATTCATTAAATTTGGAGGCTTAAATGCAAAATGTTAAATATCTCGAAAACGATGCATCGTAGAGCAAAACGGACAAAATTTTTCCGCCTAATACGTAGGTTCGTAGTATCAGGAACAAGAAAAAACATAGTCTAATGATGAGATCAACGGTTCGATTCCTACTTAAGCCCTTTGCCATTCGCAGCTATCTATTTCTACAAGATGGTGGCTGCTCTTATGAGAAACAAGATGCCTTGAGACGTCCTAGGGATGCTTACGCAAGATGGCAGACACAAAATGGTGACTATACATAGCTCCTTATGAGACGGCCTAGGGGTGCTCGCACAAGATGGCGGCTACTCTTATGAAGAAAGCTAGCTTAGAGGCTACTGCGCAAGATAACAGCTGCTGTTATGCATGTGGTGGAGGGCAATTTGAAATTCTATGTGCTTAATCAACAGAGCACCCTGCTGCCCTCTTTAGCTGAAATGTGGTGGTGGATAATTTGAAAAATTCTTTTGACAGCTATCATCTTTAAACAAAGGCGACTATACATAGGCTGTTAAGGCCTTATCATTCTCCTCCTCCTCCTCCTCCTCCTCCTCCTCCTTCTCTACCTCCTCCTCCGCCTCTTATGTCAAGGCATAGCTTTATATCGAACAAGTTTAAACCTGCATCGCGAAGGCAAGCGTGTGCAGCGATAACATTATTGTGCATGTTTAGACTTTCGAAACATAAGAAGAGTAGAATCAAACGCTGTACTCGATACGACATGTGATCAGAACATTGATTGATGCGTTCAGAAAACAAAATAAGTGATCAAGACTAGAATCGAACAATGTACTCAATACATCATGTGTTTAGAATATGTCATCGCTTGTTCTAAGAAGATCAGATTGAAACATAACAAGACTAGAATAGAACACTGTAATCGATGTTGTTAACTTCAACATGTGATCAGAACATTGATTGATGTGTTCAGAACACAAAATAAGTGATCATGACTAGAATCGAACACTGTACTCGATACAACATGTGATCAGAACATTGATCGATGTGTTCAGAACACGAAATAAGTGATCAAGACTAGAATCGAACACTGTACTCAATACAACATGTGTTTAGAACATGTTAGGGGGTACCCTCGTTCTAAGAAGATCAGAATGAAACATAACAAGACTAGAATCGAACACTGTAATCGATGTTGTTAACCTCAACATATGATCAGAACATTGTTTGATGTGTTCAGAGCAAAAGTACAATTTTGATGATTTGCGCAGCTAACTCGCTCGGTAAACGATATAGCCAAAGTATAACTTCAAATTATTTACCTTCCATCATTCGTCTTGTGTGTAAAAATCAGTCGAACAAGTTATCGCATAAACATGGCTGAAAAAAAATCGTGATAGGGTATGGAACCCAGGGGTTACATCTTATCAGAAGGGCAAAAAGGATGAAAGGACTCTTCCTCCTCCTTACCGCACATTCCTTGGCTAAAGGGCTAATGGGCTAAAGGGCTAATGGGCTAAAGGGCTAAAGGGCTAATGGGCTAAAGGGCTAAAGGGCTAAAGGTGCAACAACCTCATCGATCGCTATCAGCAAGAACGCTTGTACTTTGTAGAAAATTAATCTTTATTGGTAAATGGTTTTATGTTCAGAACAAGGAATGGAACCTAGGGGTTACGTCTTACCTAATAAAATCCCCGAGGTGCGATGAGTTACGTTTTTCGAACTAGTGTTTGGAACACTGAACTTTTCAAGATGGCAAGAGTGAGGTTAGCAATGTTCTGTTGTTGGATTTTAAATTCCGCGCTACAACATGCATAAGGTGGCAGCCCTTGAGGTTTACTCCCGTAAAGATGGCAAGAGTGAGGTTAGCAATGTTCCGTTGTTGGATTTTTAAAATTCCCCGCTATAACATGCAAAAGGTGGCAGCCTTGAGGTTTACCGCCGTAAAGATGGCAGCAGTGAGGTTAGCGACGCTCCATTGTCCTTCAAAGTGAGGTTAGGGTTCGTCAAGAAGACAGCTGTCAAAAAAGCACGTGGCTATGTTTACCAAACAAGAGCACGTGGTCGTGACGTCACGGTCACGTAGTATGCTGCCTCAGCATGTAAAGTTCAATGTCTACACCTACGTAGTTAACACTCTGCTATGTTCACAAGATTTTTATACATCACTATTCTTTAAGCTTTAAGTTCATGCACATAGGCTATGCTAAGATAGCAGCACAAACACATGCGAACTTTGTACATTCTAATGGAATAAGTTTAGTACTGTGTGCGTCATGGATACATGGTGTGTGCACGCATTTAATCTTAACTATACGTAATGCTGCTGCTTTGTTTACAAGATTTTTATACATTGCTATTCTTTATGCTTTAAGTTCGTGCACGCACAAGCGATACTCGTACGCTCTAGCGGAAGAAGTTTAGTACGATATTCGATACATACATTATCGATAGGTGATGTGTACACGCTTTAGAACATAGCTCATCTTTATGCTTTAAGTTCATGCACATGGGTTAGGGATACTCAAAGGCGATTGCTACATGCTCTAGCGGAAGAAGTCTAGTACGATAGTAGATGCATGTAAAATCGATAGGTTATGCTAAGATAGCAGCACACTTACATGATTTTAGCACAATCTAGTGGGAAATGTTTAGTATGATAGTCGTTTCGTGCAAAATCATTAGGTAATGTGTAAACGCTTCGAAACAAGGCTATTCTTTGTACTTTAAGTTCATGCGTACAGGTTATGCTAAGATAGCGGTACAATCTAGCGCAAGAAGTTTAGTACGAAAGTCGATGTATGTAAAATCGATAAGTAATGAGTACACGCTTTAAAACATGGTTATTCTTCGTACTTTCAGTTCATGCATCTTAGTTATGCTAAGATAGCAGCACAATCTAGCGGAAGAAGTTTAGTACGATATTTGTTGCATGCAAATCGATAGGTGATGTGTACACACCTTTTTACTTTAAGGTCATGCGTATAGGTTATGCTAGGATAGCAGCACAATCTAGCGGGAGGAGATTAGTACGAGAGTCAGTGCATGCAAAATCCATAGGTAATGTGTACACGCTTTGAAACATGGCTATTCTTTCTACTTTTAAGTTCATGTGTATAAGTTATGCTAAGATAGCAGTACAATCTAGAGGAAGAAGTTTAGTACGATATTTGTTGCATGCAAAATCAATAAGTAATGTGTACACGCTTTGAGACATAGCTATTCTCTGTACTTTAAGTTCATGCGTATAAGTTATGCTAAGATAGCAGCACAATTTACCTGCAGAAGTTTAGTACGAGAGTCGATACATGCAAAGTCGATAGGTAATGTGTACATGCTTTAAAACATGGTTATTCTTCGTACTTTCAGTTCATGCATCTTAGTCATGCTAAGATAGCAGCACAATCTAGCGGGAGAAGTTTAGTACGAGAGTCGATGCGTGCAAAATCGATAGGTAATATGTACACGCTTTGAAACATGGCTATTCATTGTACATTAAAGTCATGCTAAGATAGCAGCACGATCTAGCGGATGAAGTTTAGTTCGATGGTCGATGTATGTAAAATCGATAGGTGATGTGTACACGCTTTGAAACATAGCAATTCATACTGCTGCTCTGTTCCCAAGACTTTTAAGCATAGCTAATCCTAATGCTGCTCTTAGCGACGTCGAGCTAAGGATTGATTACGTGACCGTGACGTCACGACCACGTGCTCTTGTTTGGTAAACATAGCCACGTGCTTTTTTGACAGCTGTCTTCTTGACGAACCCTAACCTCACTTTGAAGGACAATGGAGCGTCGCTAACCTCACTGCTGCCATCTTTACGGCGGTAAACCTCAAGGCTGCCACCTTTTGCATGTTATAGCGGGGAATTTTAAAAATCCAACAACGGAACATTGCTAACCTCACTCTTGCCATCTTTACGGGAGTAAACCTCAAGGGCTGCCACCTTATGCATGTTGTAGCGCGGAATTTAAAATCCAACAACAGAACATTGCTAACCTCACTCTTGCCATCTTGAAAAGTTCAGTGTTCCAAACACTAGTTCGAAAAACGTAACTCATCGCACCTCGGGGATTTTATTAGGTAAGACGTAACCCCTAGGTTCCATTCCTTGTTCTGAACATAAAACCATTTACCAATAAAGATTAATTTTCTACAAAGTACAAGCGTTCTTGCTGATAGCGATCGATGAGGTTGTTGCACCTTTAGCCCTTTAGCCCTTTAGCCCATTAGCCCTTTAGCCCTTTAGCCCATTAGCCCTTTAGCCCATTAGCCCTTTAGCCAAGGAATGTGCGGTAAGGAGGAGGAAGAGTCCTTTCATCCTTTTTGCCCTTCTGATAAGATGTAACCCCTGGGTTCCATACCCTATCACGATTTTTTTTCAGCCATGTTTATGCGATAACTTGTTCGACTGATTTTTACACACAAGACGAATGATGGAAGGTAAATAATTTGAAGTTATACTTTGGCTATATCGTTTACCGAGCGAGTTAGCTGCGCAAATCATCAAAATTGTACTTTTGCTCTGAACACATCAAACAATGTTCTGATCATATGTTGAGGTTAACAACATCGATTACAGTGTTCGATTCTAGTCTTGTTATGTTTCATTCTGATCTTCTTAGAACGAGGGTACCCCCTAACATGTTCTAAACACATGTTGTATTGAGTACAGTGTTCGATTCTAGTCTTGATCACTTATTTCGTGTTCTGAACACATCGATCAATGTTCTGATCACATGTTGTATCGAGTACAGTGTTCGATTCTAGTCATGATCACTTATTTTGTGTTCTGAACACATCAATCAATGTTCTGATCACATGTTGAAGTTAACAACATCGATTACAGTGTTCTATTCTAGTCTTGTTATGTTTCAATCTGATCTTCTTAGAACAAGCGATGACATATTCTAAACACATGATGTATTGAGTACATTGTTCGATTCTAGTCTTGATCACTTATTTTGTTTTCTGAACGCATCAATCAATGTTCTGATCACATGTCGTATCGAGTACAGCGTTTGATTCTACTCTTCTTATGTTTCGAAAGTCTAAACATGCACAATAATGTTATCGCTGCACACGCTTGCCTTCGCGATGCAGGTTTAAACTTGTTCGATATAAAGCTATGCCTTGACATAAGAGGCGGAGGAGGAGGTAGAGAAGGAGGAGGAGGAGGAGGAGGAGGAGGAGGAGGAGAATGATAAGGCCTTAACAGCCTATGTATAGTCGCCTTTGTTTAAAGATGATAGCTGTCAAAAGAATTTTTCAAATTATCCACCACCACATTTCAGCTAAAGAGGGCAGCAGGGTGCTCTGTTGATTAAGCACATAGAATTTCAAATTGCCCTCCACCACATGCATAACAGCAGCTGTTATCTTGCGCAGTAGCCTCTAAGCTAGCTTTCTTCATAAGAGTAGCCGCCATCTTGTGCGAGCACCCCTAGGCCGTCTCATAAGGAGCTATGTATAGTCACCATTTTGTGTCTGCCATCTTGCGTAAGCATCCCTAGGACGTCTCAAGGCATCTTGTTTCTCATAAGAGCAGCCACCATCTTGTAGAAATAGATAGCTGCGAATGGCAAAGGGCTTAAGTAGGAATCGAACCGTTGATCTCATCATTAGACTATGTTTTTTCTTGTTCCTGATACTACGAACCTACGTATTAGGCGGAAAAATTTTGTCCGTTTTGCTCTACGATGCATCGTTTTCGAGATATTTAACATTTTGCATTTAAGCCTCCAAATTTAATGAATCGAACCTGCACGGCACGTTATACTCTCTACCATAGCTAAACCTGATCATGTTACGAAGACTCGCTTCAATACAAGCTAAAACAGAGCAAATGCCAAAGGGCCTAAGTAGGAACCGAACCGTTGATCCCATCATTAGACTATGATTTTCTTGTTCCTCATACTGCGAACCTAGGTATTAGGCAGAAAAAGTTTGTCCGTTTTGCTCTACGGTGCACTGCTTTCGAGATATTTAACATTTTGCATTTAAGCCCTAAATTTAATGAATCGAACTAGCACGACACGTTAGCCTCTAAGCTAAGAGCAGCAGCCATCTTGCGCAAGCACCCTTAAGGCGTCTCATAAGGAGACGTGTATAGCCGCCATCTTGTGTCCGCCATCTTGCGCAAGCATCCTTAGGGCGTCTCTAGCCATCTTGTGCAAGGACCCTTAAGCCGCCTCATAAGAGCAACCGCCATCTTGCGCAAGCATCACTAGGGTGTCTCATAAGGAGCCTTGTATAACCACCATCTTGCGCAAGCATCCCAAGGGCGTCTCATAAGAACCTGTGTATAGCAGCCATCTTGCGTAAGCACCCTTAAGGAGTCATGTATAGCCGCCATCTTATGCAATTAGCGTCGAGAGAGGACTGCTGTAGAATTTTTCTTTTTAAATTATCCACCACCACATTTCAAAGGTATCTAGCTAAAGATAGCAGCACTGCGTATGACAGGTGACGAATTTACATCTACTGCGATAAAGAGGGCAGCACGGTGCTCAAAGATGGCGGATGATAGCTGTCAAAAAAGCACGTGGCTATGTTTACCAAACAAGAGCATGTGGAATTTGCCGCCACCACATTTCAAACTAAAGAGGGCAGCACTATGCTCTGTTGATTAAAGATGGCGGATGGTAGCTGTCAAAAAGCACGTGAGTTTGTTTCCAAACAAGAGCATGTGGAATTTTTCAATTTGCCGCCACCACATTTCAAAGGTATCTAGCTAAAGATGGCAGCACGGTGCTCTCTTGATTAAAGATGGCGGATGATAGCTAACAGAACTTTTCAAATTGCCCGCTACTACATGCTTAAGGTAGTAGCCATAAAGAGGGCAGCACGGTGTTCTGTAGATTAAAGATGGCGGGTGATAGGTGATGAAATTGCCCGCATGATAGCAGCACGGTGCTCTATTGATTAAAGATGGCGGATGACAGCTGTCAAAAAAGCACGTGGCTTTGTTTCCCAACAAGAGCACATAGAATTTTTCAAATTGCCGCCACCACATTTCAAAGGTATCTAGCTAAAGAGTACAGCACTGTGCTCTGTTGATTAAAGATGGTGGATGGTAGCTGTCAAAAAAGCACGTGAGTTTGTTTCCAAACAAGAGCACGTGGAATTTGCCGCCACCACATAGAGGGCAGCACGGTGCTCTCTTGATTAAAGATGGCTGCTGTCACGTGGAATTGTCTGCTACCACAGGTATCTAGCTAAAGAGGGCAGCACTGAGGTTTGCGATGCAAGATGGCTGCTGTCAAAAAGCATTTTTCAAATTATCCGCCACCACATTTCAAAGGTAAGTAGCTAAAGAGGGCAGCACTGTGCTCTATGGATTAAAGATGGTGGATGACAGCTGTCAAAAAAGCACGTGGCTGTCAAAAAGCACGTGGATTTGTTTATCTCGAGCTAGTGAGGTTAAGTTGGTAGCACTAAGGTTTAGGCCCGCCAAGATGGCAGCACTGCCGATGACAGGTGACGCAAGAGGGCAGCACAGCGCTCTGTAGTTTAAAGATGGCGGATGGCAGCTGTCAAAAAGCATGTGGCTGTCAAAAAGCACGTGGCTTTGTTTATCTCGAGCTAGTTAGGTTAAGTTGGCACTACTGAGGTTTATTCCCGTCAAGATGGCAGTACTGAGGTTAGCGATGCGTTGTTGTCTGTCAAAAAGCACGTGGCTTTGTTTACAAATCTGTCAAAAAGCACGTGGCTGTCAAAAAACACGTGGCTTTGTTTACCTCATGCTAGTTAGGTTAAGTTGGCACTACTGGGGTTTAGGCCCGTCAAGATGGTAGTACTGAGGTTTGCGATGCGTTGTTGTCGATGACAGCTGTCAAAAAGCACGTGGCTTTGTTTACAAATCTGTCAAAAAGCACGTGGCTTTGTTTACCTCGCGCTTGTGAGGTTAAGTTGGCACTACTGAGGTTTAGGCCCGTCAAGATGGCAGTACTGAGGTTAGCGGTGCGTTGTTGTCTGTCAAAAAGCACGTGGCTTTGTTTATCTCGCGCTAGTTAGGTTAAGTTGGCAGCACTGGAAGAGGCCTCTGGCTGAGGTGGAGGAGGCCACTGGGAGGCCACTGGCTGAGGAGGAGGAGGAGGTGGCCACTGGGAGGCCACTGGCTGAGGAGGAGGAGGAGGCCACTGGCTGAGGAGGAGGCCTCTTCCGAGAGCCGGAGGAGGAGGAGGCCGCCGAACCATCCAATTATACTACTCACGACAATGTCCGACCTCAGTAGGCTGAAACTTGGTTTCTTCCGAACATTACAACATAGCCTACTCCTACCGGAGAAGCCAGCTTAACGCCTCCATCTGACAAATGAATCACCCTCAACACTCTTCAATCATTCTCGCTACTTCGGAAGATAGCGGGTTCGAACTGGAAGCCGCAAATGCTAGGTGAGGGACCTGCGTGATCGTCATTGCAGGATCTAGCTGGATGCCCTTCCCGACGGTATAAGTTGCCAGGATTTGAATCGCGTACCCCGACTAGAAGAAGCCTGCACATAGCTTAACGCCTCCATCCGACAAATGAATCACCCTGAACATTCTTCAATCATTCTCGCTACTTCGGTAGATAGCGGGTTCGAACTAGAAGCCGTAAATGCTAGGCGAGGGGGGCCTGCGCGATCGTCATTACATGATCTAGCTTTAGCTCGATACCTACAGGTAAGGAATACCGCGTATGTACCCTCGAGAAGTCGAGGATCACATGCTAACTTTCCAAGGCTCGAACTCTTACATTCTGACACCTCGGCATCAACAGGAGGTTCGAATATGTCAGCTTGCAGGAGTACAGGGAGGGCTCTTGTTGCATTCGTTCCGACTGTACTGCAGTTTGTCAGCGATTTTTTCACATCCGCTCGGTAACAAGCAGAATATTTAGCCGCTGCAGTCTGCGCGAAGTGCTCACAGTTCTCTGTATGCGTTTATTACGTACGTACACACATCTCCCGTCTGCTGTGAATATTATTCTTCAGCCTTTATCTTAAGGTAAGGTAGAACTGTTAGTTACTTTTCGCAAAGCAACTTCTACGCTAGACATCTACATTCATATATGTTTATTCTTTTTTTTAGGTACCGTTCGAAAGTACGCAATTTTATTCATCCCAGTAACAGCCTGCAGCACGTGCATTTTTTTAAAGGTATGTTTTCGAACTTTGAGTTGTAAAGATAATTAGGTTAGATGATGCACCCTACACTACATTCATATATGTTTCTTCTTTTTTTTTAGGTACGACCAGAATATTATCATTCGAGTTTCAGGCTTGAACGCACGCGTTTTATACATCCGAGTAACAGTTTGCAGCGCGAAGATTTTAAGGTATGTCTGACCTCTATTCGTTGAAACTTGGTTTCTTCTAAAACATCGTAACTTTAGTCTATTGAAAAATAGTTGTTCTCTTTAATCCTCACGCGAGGTACGTACATAGCTATGTCCGCCCTCAGCAGGCTGAAACTTGGTTTCTTCTAAAACATCGTAACTTTAAGCTATTCATAAACAGTTGTTCTCTTCAACCCGCATACTATAGACGTGGTGCGCACATAGCTATGTCTGCCCTCAACAGGCTGAAAATTGGTTTCTTCTAAAACATTGTAACTTTAGAGTATTGATAAATAGTTGTTCTCTTTAATCCTCACGCTATAGACGGGGTATAATTTCAAACAGGCACACATGGTTATGTCTGACCTCAACGGGTTGAAACTTGGTTTCTTCTAAAACATTGTAACTTTAAGCTAATCATAAATAGTTGTTCTCTTCAACCCGCATCCTATAGACGTGGTATAATTTCAAACACGCACACATAGCTATGTCTGACCTCAACGGGTTGAAAGTTGGTTTCTTCCGAACATCGTAACTTTAGTCTATTGATAAATAGTTGTTCTCTTCAATCATCATGCTATAGACGTGGTATAATTTCAAACACGTACACATAGCTATGTCTGACCTCAACGGGTTGAAACTTGGTTTCTTCTAAAACATCGTTACTTTAGTCTATTGATAAATAGTTGTTCTCTTTAATCCTCACGCTATAGACGAGGTGTGCACATAGCTATGTCTATCCTCAACAGGCTGAAAGTTGGTTTCTTCTAAAACATCGTAACTTTAAGCTAATCATAAATAGTTGTTCTCTTTAATCAACATACTATAGACGAGGTGCACACGTAGCTATGTCTGCCCTCAACAGGTTGAAACTTGGTTTCTTCCGAACATCGTAACTTTAAGCTAATCATAAATAGTTGTTCTCTTTAATCAACATACTATAGACGTGGTATAATTTCAAACACACGCACATAGTTATGTCTATCCTCAACGGGTTGAAACTTGGTTTCTTCCGAACATCGTAACTTTAAGCTAATCATAAATAGTTGTTCTCTTTAATCAACATACTATAGACGTGGTATAATTTCAAACAAGTACACATAGCTATGTCTGCCCTCAACGGGCTGAAACTTGGTTTCTTCTAAAACATCGTAACTTTAAGCTAATCATAAATAGTTGTTCTCTTTAATCAACATACTATAGACGTGGTATAATTTCAAACACACGCACATAGCTATGTCTATCCTCAACGGGTTGAAACTTGGTTTCTTCCGAACATCGTAACTTTAAGCTAATCATAAATAGTTGTTCTCTTTAATCAACATACTATAGACGCGGTATAATTTCAAACACGTACACATAGCTATGTCTATCCTCAACAGGTTGAAACTTGGTTTCTTCTAAAACATCGTAACTTTAAGCTAATCATAAATAGTTGTTCTCTTTAATCAACATACTATAGACGAGGTGCACACGTAGCTATGTCTGCCCTCAACAGGTTGAAACTTGGTTTCTTCCGAACATCGTAACTTTAAGCAATTGATAAATAGTTGTTCTCTTTAATCCTCGCGCTATAGACGTGGTATAATTTCAAACACGTACACATAGCTATGTCTGTCCTCAACGGGCTGAAACTTGGTTTCTTCCGAACATCATAACTTTAGTCGTTCTCTTCAATCCTCATGCTATAGGCCTAACTCACAGCCATGTCCAACCTCTATACGCTGAAACTTGGTTTCTTCTGTAACTTTCGCCTAATCTCTATCGGTCGTTCTCTTTTCAGATGTCCCCCTGCTGCGAGGAATGTAATGTAACGTTTGCAAGGCGTGATAACTTCATGCGCCATATGAAATCAAAACACCCTAGCATAACATCTGCTTTGTGTAAAGTTTGTAGTGTGTATTTCGCTAACGTAGAGCGATATGAGGATCACTTAGCAGAGGTACATCAAATATCTACTCGCCCTCAGGTAGTAGTAGGGAAAAAGCGTGCAGCTACTGATGTACCTGTAGAAAGTACTAGTAGTAAAAACCTAGAAAAAATCATGAACAGATGTCCCCCTGCTGTGAGGAATGTAATGTAACGTTTGCAAGGCGTGATAACTTCACGCGCCATATGAAATCAAAACACCCTAGCATAACATCTGCTTTATGTAAAGTTTGTAGTGTGTATTTCGCTAACGTAGAGCGATATGAGGATCACTTAGCAGAGGTACATCAAATATCTACTCGCCCTCAGGTAGTAGTAGGGGAAAAGCGTGCAGCTACTGATGTAGCTGTAGAAAGTACTAGAAGTAAAAAACCTAGAAAAAATCATGAACTTCAAACTATTCACTGCGAGCACTGTAACACTGATGTACCATCTTCGCATTTTCAGGGGCACTTACGGAGTAATGCGCATAAAAATAATGCATGTAGAAGTGGTAGTAACGCAAACATCGAGGAAATTAATACAGCATTTAAAAGTAGGATTGCTAGTTACCGAATTCGCACCAGTCAAAAGTTTCAGAGCACTTCAAACTTTTTAAATTGCGTTCAACCAGATGTACAACAGCTTCTTGCTAAATCTTTGTCCAATCATAGTTTATTTAAAGTTAATTTTGAACTTTTCGCCTTGTACATTAAAAGCACGGATGAATCCGAAATAACGGACATTAAATCATTTAATACGAAGAATTTTGTCATAAGTCAGTCGAATAATTTTGGTGATGTACTTAGGGATGTCTCTAACATTATTTCAACTAAGAGCGAGGAATTTCAGGAAAAGGAATCAGGGTGGGCTTTAGTTGAGATAATGTATCTAGAAGTTAACATCAATAAGTACAATCCCATGCGAGGTTCATCGTACATCGAGCTGCCGACATGGATTCAGCGAAAAGAAGCTGTTGTAAACATCCGAAACAATGACGAAGCATGTTTTGCATGGGCGGTGATGTCAGCTTTAAATCCTGTGAAACGGAATGTAGCGAATAGAACATTATCGTATCCACACTATTCAACGCAGCTAAATTTCGATAGTATAGAATTTCCTGTGCAGATAAAGGATATTAAGCGCTTTGAGGAACTAAATAACATTAGTATTAATGTGTATGGTGTAGAGAAAAAGTCTGTAGTAGGTCCTCTGTATTATACATGTCATAAGAAGAGTACTCACGTTAATTTACTCTATATTGAAAACAGTGTGAAGAGCCACTTTTGCTGGATTAACAATCTTAGTAGACTTGTTGGTAGTCAATTGTCAAACAGGTGTAACAAAAAGTGGCTATGTGATGGATGCTTGCAGTATTTCAGAAATGAAGATCAGTTAACGAAGCATTCCAAGAATGACTGCAATCATGTACGTACAGAGATACCTACTACAGGCAATAATGTTTTAAAATTTACAAATTTTCACAAGCAGATGTGGGTACCGTTCGTGATTTATGCAGACTTTGAAGCCATCCTCACGCCATGCAACACATGCTCACCTAATCCTGACAACTCTTTCACTAATACTACGCACATGCATGTCCCGTATAGCTTCGCGTATTACATCAAGTGTAGTTACGATAGTACGCTTAACAAGTTAGAGCTGTATCGAGGACATGATGCTGCTAAAGTATTTTTAGAAAGACTTGAAAGTGATGCAGTTCGTCTCGGTCGTATTCTGAATAGTAATGTTCCTATGAAGCCACTCACCGAAATTCAGTTAAATGATCATGAACGTGCTACAAAGTGTAGCATTTGTGATGGGGAATTTTCCGAAAATGACCCTAAAGTTTTTGATCATGATCATTTAACTGGTTTCTACAGATGTGCCGCTCATTATAGCTGTAATCTTAAGTATAGAGTTCCTAAATTTATCCCTGTAATTTTTCATAACTTATCTGGTTACGACTCTCATTTCATCATTTCACAATTTGGAGCTTCAGATGAAAAAGTAGATATAATCCCTCAGAATAAAGAGCGGTACATTGCGTTTGCAAAGTCTGTAAAAGTAGATGCTGAGCATTCTATAACACTGAGATTCCTTGACTCGTTTCGCTTTATGGCGAGTAGCCTCGATAAACTTTCTAGTCATTTACAGCCTGAACAATTTACAGAAATTCGACGCGTTTTCCCCGAAGAAGCGCAGTTTAATTTACTTCGGCGTAAGGGTGTTTTTTGTTACGAATATCTCGACTGCTTAGACCGCCTCGAAGAACGTGCCTTACCATCGAAACAATCCTTTTACAGCTCGCTGAATTCAGCAGATATTAGTGATGATGACTATTTACATGCACAACATATCTGGGAGCAGTTCCACATTCAAACGCTGGGTGAATACTCCGATTTATATTTAAAGACAGATGTACTTTTGTTAGCTGATGTTTTTGAAAATTTTCGCTGTGTTTGCATGAACACCTACAGCCTTGACCCATGTCAGTATTTTACTGCACCTGGGTTAAGTTGGGACGCGATGTTAAAATACACGCGTGTGAATTTGGAACTGCTAACCGATATCGATATGGTGCACTTTATAAAAGCATCCATTCGAGGCGGTCTGAGTCAGTGTGGCGGCCGACATTCGAGGGCTAATAATAAGTTCATGCCGAGTTTCGATTCTAGTCAGGAATCTCAGTATATCGTTTATCTGGATGCTAATAATCAGTATGGGTGGGCGATGAGTCAGCATCTACCGGCGAGTGGTTTCCGCTGGCTGACGCAGTGCGAAATTGATGCTTTACAGCTACACGCCCTAGGTGATGAAGCTGATAAAGGTTATTTCCTCGAAGTTGACTTACAGTATCCTAAAGAGTTACACACTTCTCATAATGACCTACCGTTCTGCCCTGAAAATATGAAGCCCCCGTACATTGCATCAACGGCGAAAATGCTCATTGCTAATTTATGCGATAAATCTAAGTATATCATTCATTACCGAAATTTAAAACAGTGTTTGCAGCATGGTTTGAAGTTATCCAAAATTCATCGCGTACTAGAATTTAATCAGTCACCGTGGCTAAAGCCATATATCGATCTGAACAATAAATTAAGAACGAATGCGGTTAACGAGTTTGAAAAAGATTTCTACAAGCTCATGAATAACAGTGTGTTTGGTAAGACTATGGAGAATGTTGACAAACGCGTTGATGTAAAATTGATTACAAACTGGGATAATATTAAGAAAATGTATGGTGCTAACTATTTAATAAGTAAACCAAATTTCCACAGCTGCACCATCATACATGAGAATTTAGTTATTATACAGATGAATCGTGTCAAGGTTAAGTATGACAAACCTACCTACGTCGGCTTTGCAGTACTTGAATTGGCTAAAACACTCATGTATGAATTCCATTACGATTATATGATGAAGAAGTACGCGCATAATGCGCAATTGCTCTACACAGATACCGATTCGTTTATTTATCAAATCAAAACTGATGACTATTACAATGATATAAAGCCTGACTTGGGTAGGTTTGATACAAGTAACTATCCTGCAGATAATCAATATCATCTACCGCTAGTGAACAAAAAGGTTCTAGGTAAAATGAAAGATGAATGTGCTGGGAATATTATCGATTCATTTGTAGGTACTAAATCCAAGTCATATTGCATAAAACTCTTAAATGAATTACAAATAAAGAGATTGAAGGGGGTTAAAAAGAATGTCGTTCAGAATCAGCTAAGTTTTGAAAACTATAACAATTGCATTAAAAGTAATCCACCTGTTTTGCATAAGCAAATGTCTGTCATTAGAAGCAAGAAGCACCAGTTGTACACACATTTAATTAGTAAGGTAGCCCTTAATAGCGATGATTGTAAACGGTTTGTCATCCCAAATTCTACCAACACGCTAGCCTGGGGGCATAGTAGTATTGATAGGTACTACTTTACATAAACATTATGCTAGAGGTGTGTGTACTCACGTTACGCTGTCTTACATCACAAAGAGGTACGCTGAGAGTGTAGTACGGCAAGTCTAAACTTGTACATTCAAGAATTGCATCGAGAAGTACGCAAAACATCACTAGGGTAAAATGATTCGAGATAAAACTTGTACATACAAGATGTAAATAAATAATGTAGAATTGGCATATTCTTTTATTTTAGGTTAGGTATTACCTTCCTCCCACTCCTTATTTGCAAGATAGAGTTTTTGTTTATTACTCATAGAAGAAAGAAGGTGATGAGCAGTTTCGTAAGTATAGTATCGTCATGTTCGGTAAGTATCTCGAGAGCAGAATTTTTTTTGTCAAAAAAGCACATAGCTTTGTAAAGCACGTGGAATTTGCCGCCACCGGGGCAGCACTGTTCTCTCTGGATTAAAAGCTTTGATTCCAAACAAGAGCACGTGGAATTTACTACCACCGGGTAGCACGGTGATTAAAGATGACGGATGATAGCTGAAGCGCATAAGTTTGTAAAGCATTTAGAATTTGCCGCCACCACATAGAGTGTAGCACTGAGGTTTGTGATGCAAGATGGCGGATGACAGCTGCACGTGAATTCGTAGAGCACGTGGAATTTCCCGCCGCTACAAAGAGGGGTAGCACTGTGCTCAAAGATGACTGCTGTCACGTAGAATTGTCTGCCACCACAGGTAGAGGGTAGCACTGAGGTTCGCGATGCAAGATGGCAGATGACGTACCACATTTCAAAGGTAAGTAGCTAAAGAGGGCAGCACTATGCTCAAAGATGGCGGATGACAGCTGCACGTAGCTGTCAAAAAGCACGTGGATTTGTCTACATAGAGGGCGGCACTGAGGTTTGCGATGCAAGATGGCGGATGACAGCTGTCAAAGGTAAGTAGCTAAAGAGGGCAGCACGATGCTCAAAGATGGCGGATGACAGCTGTCAAAAAAGCACGTGGATTTGTTTATCTCGAGCTAGTGAGGTTAAGTTGGTAGCACTGAGGTTTAGGCCCGCCAAGATGGCAGCACTGAGGTTCGCGATGCAAGATGGCAGATGACGTACCACATTTCAAAGGTAAGTAGCTAAAGAGGGCAGCACTATGCTCAAAGATGGTGGATGACAGCTGCACGTAGCTGTCAAAAAGCACGTGGATTTGTCTACATAGAGGGCAGCACTGAGGTTTGCGATGCAAGATGGCTGCTGTCAAAAAAGCATTTTTCAAATTATCCGCCACCACATTTCAGAGGTAAGTAGCTAAAGAGGGCTGCACTGTGCTCAAAGATGGCGGATGACAGCTGCACGTAGCTTTGTTTACCTCGCGCTAGTTAGGTTAAGTTGGTAGCACTAAGGTTTAGACCCGTCAAGATGGCAGCACTGCCGATGACAGGTGACGAATTTTGCAGCTACTGCGATATAGAGGGCAGCACAGTGCTTTGTAGTTTAAAGATGGCGGATGACAGCTGTCCAAAAAAGCACGTGGCATTGTTTACCTCGCGCTAGTTAGGTTAAGTTGAAAAAGCACGTGGCTTTGTTTACAAACAAGAGCACGTGGAATTTACCGTCACCACATAGAGGGCGGCACTGTTCTCTCTGGATTAAAGAAGGCGGATGACAGCTGTCAAAAAGCACGTAGCTTTGTTTAGAGGGCAGCACTGTGGTCAAAGATGGCGGATGACAGCTGTCAAAAAAGCACGTGGCTTTGTTTACCTCATGCTAGTTAGGTTAAGTTGGTACCACTAAGGTTTAGACCCGTCAAGATGGCAGTACTGAGGTTAGCGATGCGTTGTTGTCTGTCAAAAAGCACGTGGCTTTGTTTACAAATCTGTCAAAAAGCACGTGGCTGTCAAAAAGCACGTGGCTTTCTTTACCTCGCGCTAGTGAGGTTAAGTTGGCACTACTGAGGTTTAGGCCCGTCAAGATGGCAGTACTGAGGTTAGCGATGCGTTGTTGTCTGTCAAAAAGCACGTGGCTGTCAAAAAACACGTGGCTTTGTTTACCTCACGCTAGTTAGGTTAAGTTGGCACTAGTGAGGTTTAGGCCCGTCAAGATGGCAGCAGTGAGGTTAGCGATGCGTTGTTGTCGATGACAGCTGTCAAAAAGCACGTGGCTTTGTTTACAAATTCAAATCTCCCGCCAAAATTCAAATTTCCCGCCAAAATTCAAATTTCCCGCGGGCGGCGGCGGAGGAGGAGGCGTGCGGTGGCGGCGGCGCCCGAACCATCCAATTATACTACTCCTTTGGTCAAGTTGGCAGGTGTGTCCTTCACATATCTAGTCGGTAGCGCCGACTTCGGGAAACTATTTGGGCGGGGGGCGGGGCTGATATGGAATGACGAATAACTATTAATGCAAATATTCCCATATAATAACAATTTTCACAAACTAAGAGAGAAACAGACCAATAATAGAACTTGTTCCTCAAATAGATTTTTGAACGAATCTTACGAACGGAGTTTTCAATAATATTCACAAGCAAACAGAAAAATAGAACCTGGTTCATAAATACATTCAAAGGTTGTCTTATGTACGGAGCTATCAAAAATCATCGTAAGTAAACAGGGTAAATCTTGCTTCACAAATACATTTAGTGGTATTTTATTTTCGTGATATGAAGTGTGTAAAGCTCTATCATCAGATGTAGGTACAGTCGTAACCGTCTCCATTGGGAAATGCAGTTCTCTGAAGGAATGCCCGCTTTCTGACTTCATTTCGTCATAAAAGATCATCCGCCACCTTCTCTGGGTCTAGCGCCTTAGTATTCTCCTTGTGTACATACAGACGGCTCAATGAAATCATTCTCTGCTGTCCATTAGTTGTACGCAAGGAAGTCTGTAGGACTTCTCAGCAGTTGACGTTGTCACGGGAAATGTCACCACTATTTTCAAAAGGTTCAACTGTTCTGGAAGCAAATCATTAAGATGAGCTACTTCTTGAAGTATCCTCTAACAATTATTTTTCCTTCGTTCTGCAACGACTCAAGAAACATTCCTCTGTGAAGCGAAGGATGATTAGAGTCTACATTATCTTTATGGAACTGTAAAATTTTGTCTTTGCATCATTACCAAGTATAAACTCCTGGACTTCAAGGAAGAAATTGTAAGATGTGTCAAAACTGGAAGCCAAACAATTAACAGTGTTGTCTATGATTACAAAGAATAGACCCGTGCATTTTGTTCAACTGAATCAAACTGCTCTGCTGAATTTTATTATAATCAGAATCGTCATACTTGTTGGGAATCATCCTCTTTCTAGGCAGAGGGGATGAATGAAATTCTGCAACTTCGATATACGTTCATAGATGTCGACACACACTTTTCTTCTTACAGTGTTCAAAATAAATTCTCGATTGATCGTACGACGAGGTTCGTGATTGTGAGACGCTCATACTAGAAGTTACTACCATTCCTAAATAAATGTGCTGAACATGCCTTGCTCGAATACCTTCAATTCTGACCGCGTTGTGTTAACACACACTTACGAAATTTATATTTTCCTTTAACTCGCAATTCTGCACCTCTTTTGACTGTACATGGATGACATGTTAATTCCACTGATTACTTCTACGGAAACGCCATGGAGTCCAGGTACATTGTATGTAGCTCTCGTGGAATCGGTCAACTCATCACTCAACTAGCATTGCAAGGGATATACCCACTGATCTCTACACATGGATCGCTGATGGCAGGTCTCCGCTGCAGGAGAAAGTACGCCAAGTTGAGCGCGCTGTTCGCCATGTTGGCGTACCCATCCTAGAGCTCTCCTTATGGGGAAGCAATGATAATATAGTCAATTTTAAGTCGCAATTAATGGCGCATTGGAATACATACATACATACATACATACATTATCATTATAGACTGTTATGCCTTTCAGCGTTCAGTCTGCAAGCCTCTGAGAATTTACAAAACGTCGCCACAAGCCTCGATTTGCAACTAGTGTTGTGGCTTCATTTAGTTCTATACCTCTTATCTTTAAATCGTTAGAAACAGAGTCTAACCATCGTCGTCTTGGTCTCCCTCTACTTCTCTTACCCTCCATAACAGAGTCCATTATTCTCCTAGGTAACCTATCCTCCTCCATTCGCCTCACATGACCCCACCACCGAAGCCTGTTTATGCGTACAGCTTCATCCATCGAGTTCATTCCTAAATTAGCCTTTATCTCCTCATTCCGAGTTCCCTCCTGCCATTGTTCCCACCTGTTTGTACCAGCAATCATTCTTGCTATTTTCATGTCTGTTACTTCTAACTAATGAATAAGATATCCTGAATCCACCCAGCTTTCGCTCCCATAAAGCAAAGTTGGTCTGAAAACAGACCGATGTAAAGATAGTTTCGTCTGGGAGCTGACTTCCTTCTTACAGAATACTGTTGATCGCAACTGCGAGCTCACTGCATTAGCTTTACTACACCTTGATTCAATCTCACTTACTGTATTACCATCCTGGGAGAACACACAACCTAAATACTTGAAATTATCGACCTGTTCTAGCTTTGTATCACCAATCTGACATTCAATTCTGTTGGATTTCTTACCTACTGACATCAATTTAGTCTTCGAGAGGCTAATTTTCATACCATACTCATTGCACCTATTTTCAAGTTCCAAGATGTTAGACTGCAGGCTTTCGGCACAGTCTGCCATTAAGACCAAGTCGTCAGCATAGGCCAGGCTGCTTACTACATTTCCACCTAACTGAATCCCTCCCTGCCATTTTATACCTTTCAGCATATGAACCATGTAAACTACAAACAGCAAAGGTGACAGATTACAGCCATGTCTAACTCCTGTAAGTACCCTGAACCAAGAACTCATTCTACCATCAATTCTCACTGAAGCCCAATTGTCAACATAAATGTCTTTGATTGATTTTAATAATCTACCTTTAATTCCATAGTCCCCCAGTATAGAGAACATCTTTTCCCTTGGTACCCTGTCATATGCTTTCTCTAGATCTACGAAAATAAACAAAACTGCCTATTCCTCTCGTAGCATTTTTCAATTACCTGGCGCATACTGAAAATCTGATCCTGACAGCCTCTCTGTGGTCTGAAACCACACTGGTTTTCATCCAACTTCCTCTCAACGACTGATCGCACCCTCCCTTCCAAGATGCCTGTGAATACTTTGCCTGGTATACTAATCAATGAGATACCTCGATAGTTGTTGCACTCCTTCCTGTTCCCTTGCTTATACTTAGGCGCAATTACTGCTTTTGTCCAATCTGAAGGTACGTTACCAACACTCCACGCTAATTTGACTACTCTATGAAGCCGTTTCATCCCTGCCTTCCCACTATACTTCACCATTTCAGGTCTAATTTCATCTATTCCTGCTGCCTTATGACAATGGAGATTATTTACTATCCTTTCCACTTCCTCAAGCATAATTTCACCAACATCATTTTCCTCCTCCCCATGAGCTTGACTGTTCGCAACACCACCATGATGATTTTCTTTTACATTGAGAAGATGTTCAAAATATTCCCTCCACCTCTTCAGTGATCCCCTGGGATCTGTTATGAGTTCACCTGAATTACTCAAAACACTGTTCATTTCTTTTTTCCCTCCCTTCCTAAGATTCTTTATTACTGTCCAGAAAGGTTTCCCTGCTGCTTCACCTAGCCTTCCCAGGTTATTACCAAAATCTTCCCATGACTTCTTTTTGGATTCAACAACTATTTGTTTCGCTCTGTTTCTTTCATCTACGTACAAATCCCTGTCTGCCTCGGCCTTTGTTTGGAGCAATTTCTGATAAGCCTTTTTTTTACGTTTACAGGCTGCTGTCACTTCATCATTCCACCAAGATGTTCGCCTTTTCCCATTTTTACACACAGTTGTTCCTAGAAATTCCCTTGCTGTTTCTACTATAGCATCCCTGTATGCCACCCATTCAGTTTCTATATCCTGAACCTGCTTACTGTCTACTGTTCGAAACTTCTCACTAATCATATCCATGTACTTCTGTCTAATTTCTTCGTCCTGGAGATTTTCTACCCTTATTCGTTTGCAGACAGATTTCACTTTCTCTACCCTAGGCCTTGAGATACTTAGTTCACTACAGATCAGATAATGGTCTGTATCATCGAAAAATCCCCGAAAAACTCGTACATTCCTAAAAGATTTCCTGAATTCAAAGTCTGTTAAGATATAGTCTATTATGGATCTGGTACCCCTAGCCTCCCATGTGTAGCGGTGAATAGCCTTATGCTTGAAGAATGTATTCGTAACAGCTAAACCCATACTAGCACAGAAGTCCAGGAAACGCTTCCCATTCCCATTAGCTTCCATATCTTCCCCACATTTACCAATCACCCTTTCGTATCCTTCAGTTCTATTCCCAACTCTCGCATTGAAATCGCCCATTAGCACTATTCTATCCTTGCTGTTGACCCTGACCACGATGTCACTCAATGCTTCAATAAACTTGTCAACTTCATCCTCGTCTGCACCCTCACATGGTGAATACTCGGACACAATTCTTGTCCTAATTCCTCCAACTGACAAATCTGCCCACATCATTCGCTCATTTACGTGCCTAACAAAAACTATGTTGCGTGCAATGGTATTCCTGATGAAGAGCCCTACCCCAGACTCTGCTCTTCCCGTCAAGTACAATTTATAATCTCCTATCTCTTCCTCCTTATCTCCCCTTAACCGAATATCACTTACTCCTAGCACATCCAGATGCATCCTCTTTGCTGACTCAGAGAGTTCTACCTTCTTTCTTCCATAAGCCCCATTAATATTGATAGCTCCCTATCGAATTCCATTTCGTTCGCCAAGTTGTTTCCAAGGAGTCCCTCGCCTGTCAAATGGGAGTGGGACTCCATTACTCCGATAGGTCCGAGGCTTACTTAAAGTGTTCTGAGCTCGGTAAATTCATGAAGCAGGATGCTGCTCTACTTGCACATAGTCCAAGTGAGGATCTCTTCTCTAACGGGTTATGGACCACCGGTGAATTGTATAGTCCTAGCCGCCTGAACACAAGGAGGGCCAGGACTCAGAATATGTCCGAGATGCCCACTCCCATTCCATAGCAACTGGTATCCCGACTCTCAGGACCACTTACTAGGCCACTCAGCCGTTGCCCATGGTTCACGAACTAGGACGTGACTACAGTAACCCACAAATATGAACCATGCGCATTGGAATAATTAAAAATATAGAGACATGTTCACTCAAAGCATAAGGACATTGGGATCACTGACACGTCATTCCGAAGTCAGTAAATCTCCGGGATAGCAATAAACATGAGTGTATAATAACGGCCGACAAATATTAACTTAGGTGCTGAATACATGCAGTTAGCGATCGGTAACACAATACAACTGAAAACCAGTTTCTGGAAACATTGCTGTAAATTGTATACATGTATGCCACGAAATTATGCATTCTTAAAATGATGTACCTATAAACGTAGCTCACTATACAGGCCTAGATTCGACATATCGTAATCGGTGCTTGATAATGAATTTCTGTTTCCATGAAATAACGCGCATATTATCAAATTATCATTGAAGCAAATGTACACATTTATAAAACCAGCAAATATTCAAAACTTGTCAATATATCACATTACCTGCAGCTAAATTTACTATTACAGACCTCTTTAATTAAATTCAGGTAGCAAAGCGATATTGGTAATTATCATCAGAAATATGTAACACCAGTTAAAAGAGTCCCGAATACCACGAATAGTATAATGGGATAGCCCCAAACACCCACCACACTTTCCCTTCTCCCACCACTCCAGTCTCTGAAACCCATAATTATTACTGATGTAAATAAGGTCTAGAATTCCTCCAGACTTCATTTTCTAAGATTGTTAAAAGGTCACGTCAATTATTTCATCGAAACCGTCAGTTTAATTATGAGAAATAAATACAAATTAAGTAAATCTTTACTTGCAGTTAATGTTCAGTAAAATTGAAAACAGTTGGCTGTACATCACTTCTAAGGTGTACAGTTTGTCCATTTCTATCAAAACAGTCTTCCTCTAAGTGATCTGAGCAGAGAACAGCTGTTTTAGAAGGTTCCCAATTCTCCCGCCAGATACTCCCAATCGATGATCTTAGATGTTCGGGTCTCGAGAAAGGAAATCTACAAAAATTAATTGCCATTTTGCTCTCGGAATATGCGAAATAAGATACAATAAACCTAAAACTCAAAACACTACCCTAGGAAGATTCTTATGTACAGTATAAAACTCCCCGATGAAATGATTTCTCCTTCTGCTGATCGGTTCTGTTTGTACATCCATAAGCTGAACACTGCGGTATGTTAATACCCCGTAGAAGGTTTCTTCATTCATATTTCAGATAAACACATACCTATTTAAATTGAATCTTGTAATCCACAAGTATACTACAAGGCAACGATCCTAAATTCGTAAAATACACTACTATTTACTTTGCAATAACACAGCACAGAACACCCGTGGAACTACAATCAAGAGGCCTGGCGTCACTGAACTAAGCATAAACAAAGCAAGCGCGCTCCTCGTGGTCTACTGCACCGTGCGCTCGCTGCCATCTTACTACGCCAGTCATTTTCTATTCGGCTTACTGCTACCCAAGCTACCAGCCATCCATGTATAGAGATCAGTGGATATACCCCACGATCTTTGACCCCAGGGCCTCTTAATTCTGGAACGTGGTTTGGTGACCAAGGGGCACTTAGCTAAGTCCTGGCATTGCTTCCACTCACTTCTGCCAGACTCTTCATTTCCATCTATCCAGTCCGACCTCCCTTGGACAACCCTGATGGTCGAGGCCTTTAGAGCCTTTAATTATCACGCCCTTTGTGCCTGTTTTCTTTCTTTAGCCAATACCTTCATTTTTCGAATTGTCGGTCCCATTCCATTTTTCCCTCTGATTAATATTAATAGAGGACGGTTGCCTCGTACAGTGGTCACCACCACTACCACCACCACCACCACCACTACCACCACTACCACCACCACCACCACCACCACTCGGTATCCATTACCAAAAAGATTTGCAGTCTGGTGCCTGTGTATGCGTCCCATCAACTATGGCAGGACATTTGTGAAGGAGACTTCCGGAAACCCTGAACACATCGTGGTGGCTGCTTGGTTTGGGTCACGTAGCTATCAGTTTGTGTTCGGAAGACCTGAAGATGGTTTTCAGTTTTCCCGCGAGGCAAAAGTTGGGGTTGTACCATAATTAAGGCTACTGCCGCTTCCTTCTGACTCCTACCCCTTTCCTATACCATCGTCACAATAAGATGCCAATATCCTCGCGTAAATTTAATACGTGTTATGTATTTCTGACTTGAGAAGTAGAAAGGAAAATTCAAAGTACAGTAAAAGCTACATAATAGCGTTAAATGAGTTCACCTGTAGAGTGCGCGAAGATCTACCGTTAAATGATGAAAAAGAAGAAGGAGAAAACAAAATAATGGACCAGAACTCTTATTTCTCCATTAGAGTTTCTCTTTTCCGTAACCATAATAAAGCGCGTATGTTGTTAAGTTGTCTGCCCTGTCTTTCGCTTCGTGCCCCTTCGCTTACTTTTGACGATGTTTTAATTCTTCCAAATGTCTGGCTTCTTCCATATTCATTCCGATTAGTGTTAATAGAGGATAGCTGCTTCCTCTCAAAACAATAATCACCATTACGGAATTGTCAGCGTACTGCCTTCGGTTCAGAGGGTCCCGGGTACGATCCCCGTCTGAACCGAGGATTTTCATCGCATCCGTTAATTCCTGCATCTCGGGGACTATGGGTTTGTGTTCGTCTTCGTACACACAACACATCGCACGCAATAGTGAATACATCCCACCACACAGGGTTGTGATGGAAAGGGCATCCTGCCGTGAAACTAGACTACGTGCGTGCAAGGTGCTGACCCCGAATAACTGGGAAAAGGTCGGAAAGGAGAGAGTAATAGTTAAGTACTGCTTCCGGAGGCTTGGTGATCCTCAAAGAATCCTCCTTATAACTTTTAAGATATGGTGAATGGCACGGCTAGTATTATGCGCATTTGGAGGTTTATGGAGGAGGTGATCAATATTTCAAAATTTTCTTTAATTATTATGACGTCAATTATTTTCAATGCCTGGAGACGCATTGCTGTGAACAGTAGCTAAGAAGAGTGTGCAGTTCCCGGGTTTGTCACACCGAATCGCTAGATGTCACCACCGTCGCTGTCCGCATTGCACTCAGTGCTGTTGTGATAGAGCTGTCCGGTGTTGTGCAGTAAAGTATTTGTTGTTACTCAACCAGACCGCGATACGTTAAGCAGTCTTATTCCGTTAATTGTGTTATTTCCCTATGATTTTCTTTATTAACGTATTTCGAATTCTTTCATTTTAACTGTATCCACAATCTCTAACGTACGCTGGATAATGTTGGACACTCAATGAATTACTGTTAGTGATTTACTATTTTCAGAAACGAACGTAAAATCATACAACGGCCGATTTCGTCGAGTTAACTACTTTACCTTCTTAACGAGGGTGTCTCTGCACTGTGATTCCATTAGTTTCAAAGTCCGACTCGTGGTGCTGTCTGCTAAGAATTGTACGGTTCTCTTCTGTGGAAAAGGTGCCGACTTTAAATGTCTATTTATTTTGATTTACAAATATGGAGATCGTTACAGTTAACATTTTAAAACTATTAAAATACTAAAGGCTATTTTACTTGACATTATCCACAATTAATTCATGTTAAACTGCTAAGAGTGCGGGAGTATAACCGTATTCTATTTTGAATACTGATAACAAACCTGATTTGTTATCTATAAGAGGTGTTAGGACTTGCCACAGGGATTGAAGCTGAATGTCGTGTGGTCAGGTATCGAGCCTCAGGTCTGTGACACTCCAAAATGTTTGGGAGAAACGCTTGACTGAAAGCGATTTCAGGAAGCACTGCGCTAACCAGGGTGACTTACTGACACACTTGAGGGTTTTCCTAAAATAACTTCTTCATTCGTCTTCCCATATATTTATAAGTAACTGACTAACTTTTCACTTACCGGGCGAGTTGGCCGTGCGCGTAGAGGCGCGCGGCTGTGAGCTTGCATCCGGGAGATAGTAGGTTCGAATCCCACTATCGGCAGCCCTGAAGATGGTTTTCCGTGGTTTCCCATTTTCACACCAGGCAAATGCTGGGGCTGTACCTTAATTAAGGCCACGGCCGCTTCCTTCCAACTCCTAGGCCTTTCCTATCCCATCGTCGCCATAAGACCTATGTGTGTCGGTGCGACGTAAAGCCCCTAGCAAAAAAAAAAACTTTTCACTTGATGTGAAAGCGTAATCTTAAAACATACTTGTCACAATTTCACTTCATGGTTTGAGGTGTTTTTCCGATATTGCATATAGAACACTTCTTGGTTAGATGTCACTGCTGCCATTAAACGTGTTTATTTACCAATTGGTCGTCTTAAGTTTAATAAAACCTCACAAAAGGTGAAATGACATGTCCGTTTACCTCATCTACTACTACAGTAAATATTATACCTAAACCTAATCATGTTTACATCAACTCTACGGTCTTCTTTCCTCCTAGATAGTAGATAGTGTTACTAGGACAACATTTATCCTATCCTTCAATATTATCATTTGTGGTTATTTTATTTTCCTTATGCCACACATTTTTCAAAATACAGAAGTATTTTGCTGTTTTTTTCCAGTGCGATCCACACTTGGTAATATAACACGTGGTTACTCGCATGGTGAGCGCGGCTCTCACCTCAGAAGTGTAATGATTTTTGTTGGAATTTTACAACACCTCTACTTCTGAAACTCCCTATACCTCTTAAACAGATTGTTAGAAAGAGAATGTGCCAGTCATTCCCATTATCTTTGAAAACCAAGACCTCAATCCATTATTACGTGCGACAGCGAGCGGTGAGCTCAGTAGCGAGTAATGCCGGGGTAACAGTTGTATGGAATTATTTCTCCCTTTCTTTTATAATCACTACCCGGATATTTATCCCCAAATGCGTGAGTTCCCCCACATAGGGACGCCTACATTTGGCCGCCATCTAGCACGACGCTTGACGTCACACACAGCCGACTCCGCTCCGAACCGGAACGTTATCTTACTCCAGCACTGCGCGGTGTTCAGCGACCGTGTGCGCGCACTGGGACTCGCATTACTGTAATAATCATGTAAGCAAATAAAGATTCTGTCAGTTGTAGTAATGTACTCATTTTATATTAAAATGGATTATAAATTGTTAAAATGATGGCATGAGACCATCTCCGTTAGTCATAATTATTGACATTCTGATGTAGAAATACAAACTATTCATTGAATTTGATGCCAAATACCACTTTGTTAGAAACATAGCATTGAACTTACGGCAACATAGGAATATACCATAAACTGTGGTTTTATTTGTATGTCTTCAATCAGAATTCTCAGAAACCTCTTTGTGAATGAAACATAATTTATTCACAGTTAAAAGTATATTACTAAACCTTCATGGCAGTAAACTTTAAGTTTACAGTTCAGTAAAATTATATTATTGAAGTAGAAAGAAGATTGTTTCGATACCAGTTCTCGAAAAATAATAAAATTGTACAAGGGCAGTATACACAGATTTTATTCATGAGTTGCCTGATATCTCCTTTAGTTAATCTCCTTCAAACACAAACCTCGTTGTTGTTGTTGTTGTTGTTGTTGTTATTACCCTCCATGACAGCGTGAAGGTTGTGGTGATTATTGCTTTAAGAGTATTCAACTGAGAAACTATCAACTTGTTAGCACTAATCATAGGAAAAAGGAAGATGTCCAACACTTCGAAGAATGATGGTGTCGGCTAAAGAGTGAGAAGTGGGAGGCCTCGCAAGCCTGAAACCACTGGGGTAAGTTGACCAAAGGAGGTCGGACCGTATAGAAGTAAGTGAGAAGCAATATCAGGACTCAGGTAAGAGCTCTGTGGCCGCCTACCCACGCTCGCAAGTTGAAAGCCCCTGGGGCCCCTTTTAGTCTGCTCTTACGACAGGCAGGGTATACCGTGGATATATTCTGCAGGCCGTTCCCCTCAGAGGGCTATATGACAGCCGTTATATATTACCAACAATAATCCTATAGAGTGATTCAATGTTACTTTAAGGTTAAAATGAAATTAAGATTTCTACTTTGGATACTGGTTGTGTTTGTAGCTACAACAGAGACAAAGACTGCGCTTCCAAAACGGCTTCCTTCCACTTTTCAGAAATAAATGAGGTAATGGTGTTTTTAATATCTCAACAAACTCTCCATGGCTAAATGTTTCCTTTCCCTGCGTAACTTAGCTTCAAAGTTGATGCCATTTTTCAAACTCTCTCCTTCCACCAAGTGTACCGCTCCAAAACTCTCTCTTCTCCTACACGAATTATTTCAATCCACAAGCAAGATTTGTTGTTTGGGTTCCAAAACCCTCTCCATCCTTCTTTTAATTTTTCCTTCAAAGTCAATTTAAGTTCATATTTTCAACAATTGCTAAAACTGTACAAGCCATTTTGCGATCACCTCCTGGTACAGGACGAAAGAGACTGAGTGATCCCTTGAAATAGAGGAAAAACCAAGGGAAATATAACGGGTAAGAGTACATATAATTTTTAATTCCGAGTGTGCAAGACCTAATGTTTTGAACAATTTTGAGCAAATTGAATATTTAGTATAAATAATACCAAACAGTGTAAGTATTGATTATTTTTAACGTATTTCCTTTCAGTAATAACAATAATAGCTTTACGTCCCACTAACTCCTTTTACGGTTTTCGGAGACGCCGACGTGGCGGAATTTTGTCCCGCAGGAGTTCTTTAAAATGCCAGTAAATATACCGACAAGAATCTGACGTATTTGAGCACCTTCAAGCACTACCGGACTGAGCTAGGATCGAACCTGCCATGTTGGGTATTTCTTTCCACATATACGCTGCGTGCGTGACACTCTAGCGGCCACCGGATGATTAAATGCGGACTTGTCGCTTCATTTAGTTAAGTAGAATCATGAGCGTAAGGTGCAAGAAAATGCAGAAAGGAAAAGGAAGGGGAATTCCGTTCTGTGTTGTGTTGTAGGATGTTCCAATAAGTTCAGAAGTACAACTTATGTGATATTGTATTCTTTTCCTAAAAGGATAACTGAGGCAGAAATGCGGTGAAAATGGATTCAAGCAGTGAATCGTAAAAAGTAAGTTTTGTCTTGTTCTCACCCATTGGCTAAATTAGACATCTACACACAAATAAATTTTCTTCTTTCTATTAGTCATGATGGACCGTGTTGGGAACTAACACTACACTCAAGAATTTGCAGTGTACTTTTCATTGTTAATATGCGGTCTGTCCCTACGATCTTTCCAAAAGAATGTAAGTTAATGAATATTGCAAATGATTTGGCTGTTGACCGTTTAAAAAGGGCGTTAAATAGAAAAGAAAATAAGAAAAGAGAATGAGACCTAAAAATAGATGGTAATAATGGGAGTAAAGTCGTGGTGCATTTACGAAAACTGATATAAGTAATACTGTGACACAAGAGATTATTTCTACCTGCACGACTGATGGTAATGATATTGCTCCTCAAACAAGTATTCCATCAGATTTCGTTTAAGTAGGAGTATTGTACGGGAAGTTAATAATGGTAATGAATGAATTGAATCAATAGGATTTGAAGGTTACTCGTCCATTATAGAAGATTCTGAACGCTGAGCCTTTACGGGTAGAAATACAAAGGTTTTTCATCAATCAATACTGATCTGCATTTAGGGCAGTCGCCCAGGTGGCAGATTCCCTATCTGTTGCTTTCCTAGCCTTTTCTTAAAAGATTTCAAAGAAATTGGAAATTTATTGAACATCTCCCTTGGTAAGTTATTCCAGTCCCTAACTCCCCTCCCTTTTTGAAGAAGTTGCCAGATTAGAAAGAAGTAAAAGTTACTAAAGCAAATCGCTTACTTCTTTTTTCTTAATGAAGGTGAAAAACTGGTTTGCCTTATTCAGCATTGAGAGCTTTGTTCGATATCCATCGCACTAGAGTATCTAGAATTTTTACGCCGACAGTTATGACTCCTGCAACGACTATGGCGAACATTGTTTTCAGGCCGAGTAGAGAAAGTGTCAAAGGAATTCTGCCCTCAGAAGTAAAAATAAATATCCCCATTGCAGAGTAATAATAGACTGCACAGACATATGAGTTGAACAACCAAGCAGAACTTGGCCATATAATATATCTGTACTCACATTATAAGGGATGTTACACAGAGATATTTCTCATAGGAATCACACCAAAAAGTATGACCAGCTACGGCGGAAGAGCTAGTGAAACATTTATTACTACTATTGAAAGCGGAATGCTGTCATCGTTAGAAGCTGGTGATGTGGTAATGGCTCTCAAAGGGTTCCCTGGTATAAAATAAGCGAGGAAGGTCGCGACAGAGTTCTTGTGACGCACCCTCCTTACATGATGGGAGACTGACTGCTGAGGAAATAAACTAGGCTTACAGTATTGCTAGCGTCAGAAAGTAGTATAATTGGACAGTTCTGCGGCCACCACCCCCACCGGCTCCCAGAGGCCACCACCACAGCCAGAGGCCTCCCAGATGCCTCCTCCACCACCACCACAGCCAGAGGCCTCCCGGATGCCACCACCACCACAGCCAGAGGCCTCCCAGATGCCTCCTCCACCACCACCACAGCCAGAGGCCTCCCAGAGGTCTCCTCCACCACCCGCGGGAAATTTGAATTTGTAAACAAAGCCACGTGCTTTTTCACAGCTATCATCGACAACAACGCATCGCTAACCTCAGTACTGCCATCTTGACGGGCCTAAACCTCAGTGGTACCAACTTAACCTAACTAGCGTGAGGCAAACAAAGCCACGTGTTTTTTGACAGCCACGTGCTTTTTGACAGACAACAACGCATCGCTAACCTCACTGCTGCCATCTTGACGGGCCTAAACCTCAGTAGTACCAACTTAACCTAACTAGCGCGAGATAAACAAATCCACGTGCTTTTTGACAGCCACATGCTTTTTTGACAGCTGTCATCCGCCATCTTTAAACCACAGAGCACTGTGCTGCCCTCTTTATCGTAGTAGACGTAAATTCATCACCTGTCATCGGCAGTGCTGCCATCTTGGCGGGCCTAAACCTTAGTGCTACCAACTTAACCTCACTAGCGTGAGATAAACAAATCCACGTGCAGCTGACATCCGCCATCATTAATATATAGAGCACAGTGCTGCCCTCTTTAGCTACTTACCTTTGAAATGTGGTGGCGGATAATTTGAAAAATGCTTTTTGACAGCAGCCATCTTGCATCGCAAACCTCAGTGCTGCCCTCTTTAGCTAGATACCTGTGGTGGCAGACAATTCCACGTGACAGCAGTCATCTTTGAGCACAGTGCTGCCCTCTTTGTGGTGGCGGCAAATTCCACGTACTCTACATACTCACGTGCTTTTTTCTGACAGCTGTCATGCGCCATCTTGCATCACAAACCTCAGTGCTGCACTCTTTAGCTAGATACCTTTGAAATGTGGTGGCGGCAATTTGAAAAATTCTACATTCTCTTGTTTGGAAACAAACCTATGCGCAGTCATCCACCATCTATAAACCACAGAACAGCGTGCTGCCCTCTTGCGTCAGCTGTCATCCGCCATCTTTAAACTACAGAGCACCGTGCCGCACTCTTGCGTCAGCTGTCATCCACCCAGCAATTCTCTTTCTATATAATAATTTCGTGTGGCTATTTCTAGTCAAGTGCAGTCTAAAAATAAATCCTAAAGTTGTTGTATCAGGAAGGGTAACTGGCTAAATCCCGGTCTTACAGCGTTAGGAAGGTCAACCGGTCGTAAAACAGATTCTTACGATTTAAACTCTTACGTCAGGAGGGGGAGGGCACTCGGCTGTAAAACATATTTTCAATCCCAAGAGAATCGAACCCGAGACTGCCGGGTGAGAGGCAAGCACACTAAACCAAACTGTAGGAGCCGGTAATTCTCTTTCTATATAATAATTCCGTGTGGTTATTTCTAGCCAAGTGCAGTCTAAAAAAAAAATCCTAGTCTTGTATCAGGAAGGGTAACTGGCTAAATCCTGGTCTTTCAGCGTCAGGAAGGGCAACCAGCCATACCGTGAAACAATAGTGTATGATGTAAGAGGCTAGATACTGCTTTTTAAAATCTAAGAAGAGCATCTAGCTGTAAAACCCCGATTCTCGTGTTAGAAAGGGCAACTAGTTGTAAAACAGATTCTTAATCCCAGTTCTTTGACGTCAGGAAGGGCACCCGGTCGAAAACAATAGTGTATGATGTAAGAGGCTAGATATTGCCAGTTTTGCGTCAGGAAGGGCAACCAGTCGTAAAACAGATCCGTGTGATTTAAAATCTCGCGTCAGGAAGGGCAACCGGCTATACGGTGAAACAATAGTGTATGATGTAAGAGGCTAGATATTGCTTTGAGCATCTAGCTGTAAAACCCCGATTCTCGTGTTAAAAAGAGCAACTAGTTGTAAAACAGATTCTTAATCCCAGTTCTTTGACGTCAGGAAGGGCAACCGGTCGAAAACAATAGTGTATGATGTAAAAGGCTAGATACTGCTATTTAAAATCCTAGAAGGGCATCCAGTTGTAAAACAGATTCTTGTGATTTAAAATCTCACGTCAGGAAGGGCAGCCGACCGTAAAACAATAGTGTATGATGTAAGAGGCTAGATACTGCTATTTAAAATCCTAGAAGGGCATCCTGTTGTAAAACAGATTCTAGTGATTTAAAATCTCGCGTCAGGAAGGGTAACCGGCCGTAAAACAGATACTTGCGATTTAAAATCTCATGTTGTGGAAGGGGTACTCGGCTGTAAAACATATTTTTAATCCCGGTCCTGTTACGTTAGGAACTGCATCTAGCTGTAAAACAGGAATTCCAAACATTTACAGTGTTAAGCTTTAGTAGCATGCTATGGGTTACATTTTTTGTTCTACCGCATAGAACACTATCTTTGAAGTTGTATCGGCGCAGTCATTCACAGCGAGGTGCGGAATGCATGTGTTGGCTGAAATTGTACACGCATCTTCCGGCTGCACTAACCTTGAAACGGGGACACTGCATGCTGATAAGCCACTTGTAACTCACGGAACGTCTTCTTAGCTGTGTGTAGCATTTAGCTCGTGTAAGTTCCTAACATAAAATATTATGATTGTACGGAGAGGTTAAAACACTGTACCAGCATATAGCCTACCCCTATCGACAGAGCCTGCACGGCGCCGGCATGTAGGCTTCTCCTGTTGAAGGAGCGTGTACAAGGTTTAACACCCGCCATCAACAGCCCTTACTTAATACTGGCTTTTTTGCACACCCTCGAAACTGCCTAAGAATGTAATATACTACCGTAGGAAGAGGGTAAAACTCGGTGCGAGCGCATAACCTACTCCTACCGAAGAAGCCTGCACAAGGCTTAACGCCTCCATCCGACAGATGAATCACCCTCAACATCTTGTATTCACAATCAGTTTCGGAGAAGCCTGCACAAGGTTTAACGTCCCCATCAACAACCCTTACTTAATGCTCGCTTTTTGCACACCCCGCCTCTTAGATCATACACCATAGTTTTACGACCGGTTTCCCTTCCTGACTAGGATTTTAAATCGCAGTATACGCGATAAATTTGTTATAGCGGGTTTTATAACTAGATATCCCGGTACCGGCACATAGCCTACTCCTACCGAAGAAGCCTGCACAAGGCTTATTGCCTCCATCCGACAGATGAATCACCATCAACGTCTTGTACTCACAATCATTTACGAAGGAGTCTGCACAACGTTTAACGCCCCCCCATCAACAGCCCTTACTTAATGCTGGCTTTTTGCACACCCCGCCTCTTAGATCATACACCATCGTTTTACGACTGGTTACCCTTCCTGACTAGGATTTTAAATCGCAGTATACGCGACAAATCAGTTGTAGCGGGTTTTATAACTAGATCTCCCGGTACCGGCACATAGCCTACTCCTACCGAAGAAGCCTGCACAAGGCTTATCACCTCCATCCGACGAATGAATCACCCTCAACACTCTTGTACCCGCAATTATTCTCGCTACTTCGGAAGATAGCGGGTTCAAACTCCTACTGTCGGAAGCCGTAAAAAATAGCAAATGCTAGGCGAGGGGCCTGCGCGATCGTCATAACGTGTAATTACATGATCTAGCTAAATGTAGTTTTAGCTCAACACCTTTAAGTGTCTACAGGTAAGGAATACCGCGGATGTAGCTTAGTACCCTCCCGTTTAAGTCCAGAGGTCGAGGATCGCGCGCTAACTTTCCAAGGCTCGATTCGCTGCAGAACTCTTAAATTCTGACACCTCGGCATCAACAGCAGGTTCGATTCCGGCTTAAATACGTCAGCCTGCAGAACTCAGCGTAAGGCACTCAGGAGAGCTCTTGTTGCATAAACATTTAGTTCCAACTGTACTGCAGTTGTCAGCGCCTTTCACATCCGCTTGGTAACAAGCAGCATATTTACTCGCTGCAGTCTGCGTGAAGCGCTCACAGTTCTCTGTATGCGTTTATTACGTACACATCTCCCGTCTAAGTACTGTCTGCTGTGAATATTATTCTTCAGCCTTTATCTTAAGGTAAGTCAGAACTGTTAGTTACTGTTTGCAAAGCAACGTCTACGCTAGGTAATAGACATCTACATTCATATATGTTTGTTCTTTCCTTTTTTTAGGTACAACTAGAATATTATCGTTCGAGTTACAGGCTTGAAGGTACGCATTTTTTCATCCGAGTAACAGTCTGCAGCACGTGCATTTTCAAGGTATGTTTTCGAACTTTGAGTTGTAAAGATAGCTAGGTTAGCTGATGTACCCTACACTACATTCATATATGTTTGTTCTTTTCTGTTTAGGTACAACTAGAATATTATCATTCGAGTTACAGGCTTGAAGGTACGCATTTTATTCATCCGAGTAACAGTCTGCAACACGTGCATTTTTAAGGTACGTTTTCGAACTTTGAGTTGTAAAGATAGCTAGGCTAGCTGATGTACCCTACACTACATTCATATATGTTTGTTCTTTTCTTTTTAGGTACGACCAGAATATTATCATTCGAGTTTCAGGCTTGAACGCACGCATTTTATTCATCCGAGTAACAGTTTGCAGCGCGAAGATTTTAAGGTATGTCTGACCTCTATTCGTTGAAACTTGGTTTCTTCCGAACATCGTAACTTTAACCTTATCATAAATAGTTGTTCTCTTCAATCCTCATGCTATAGACGAGGTTAATCTTATAATTTCAAACACACACATAGCTATGTCTGTCCTCAACAGGCTGAAACTTGGTTTCTTCTAAACATCGTAACTTCAGTCTATTGATAAACAGTCGTTCTCTTCAATCCTCATGCTATAGACGAGGTTAATTTTATAATTTCAAACACACACATAGCTATGTCTGACCTCAACAGGCTGAAACTTGGTTTCTTCTAAAACATCGTAACTTTAGTCTATTGATAAATAGTCGTTCTCTTCAATTCTCATGCTATAGACGAGGTTAATTTTATAATTTCAAACACACACATAGCTATGTCTGTCCTCAACAGGCTGAAACTTGGTTTCTTCTAAACATCGTAACTTTAGTCTATTGATAAACAGTCGTTCTCTTCAATCCTCATGCTATATACGAGGTTAATTTTATAATTTCAAACACACACATAGCTATGTCTGACCTCAACAGGCTGAAACTTGGTTTCTTCTAAAACATCGTAACATTAGTCTATTGATAAATAGTCGTTCTCTTCAATCCTCATGCTATAGACGAGGTTAATTTTATGATTTCAAACACACACATAGCTATGTCTGACCTCAACAGGCTGAAACTTGGTGTCTTCTAAAACATCGTAACTTTAGTCTATTGATAAATAGTCGTTCTCTTCAATCCTCATGCTATGGACGAGGTTAATTTTATAATTTCAAACACACACATAGCTATGTCTGACCTCAACAGGCTGAAACTTGGTTTCTTCTAAAACATCGTAACTTTAGTCTATTGATAAATAGTCATTCTCTTCAATCCTCATGCTATGGAAGAGGTTAATTTTATAATTTCAAACACACACATAGCTTTGTCTGACCTCAACAGGCTGAAACTTGATTTCTTCCGAACATCGTAACTTGAGTCTATTGATAAATAGTTGTTTCTCTTCAATCCTCATGCTATAGACGAGGTTAATTTTATAATTTCAAACACACACATAGCTATGTCTGACCTCAACAGGCTGAAACTTGGTTTCCTCTAAAACATCGTAACTTTAGTCTATTGATAAATAGTCGTTCTCTTCAATCCTCATGCTATAGACGAGGTTAATTTTATAATTTCAAACACACACATAGCTATGTCTGTCCTCAACAAGCTGAAACTTCGTTTCTTCTAAACATCGTAACTTAAGTCTATTGATAAACAGTCGTTCTCTTCAATCATCATGCTATAGACGAGGTTAATTTTATAATTTCAAACACACACATAGCTATGTCTGACCTCAACAGGCTGAAACTTGGTTTCTTCTAAAACATCGTAACACTAGTCGATTGATAAATAGTCGTTCTCTTCAATCCTCATGCTATAGACGAAGTTAATATTATAATTTCAAACACACAGCAATGTCCGACCTCTATACGTTGAAACTTGGTTTCTTCCGAACATCTTAACTTTAAGCTAATCATATATAGTTGTTCTCTTCAATCCTCATGCTATAGACGAGGTTAATCTTATAATTTCAAACTCACAGCAATGTCCGACCTCTATACGTTGAAACATGGTTTCTTCCGAACATCGTAACTTTAGTATATTGATAAATAGTCATTTTCTTTAATCCGCATGCCATAGAAGAGGTTAAACGTATAATTTCAAACTCACGGCCATGTCGGACCTCTATACGTTGAAACTTGCTTTCTTCCGAACATCGTAACTTTCGCCTAATCTCTATTGGTTGTTCTCTGTTTAGATGTTCCCCTGCTGTGAGGAATGCAATGTAACGTTTACAAGACGAGATGCTCTTACACGACATTTAAAAATGAAACATGGAGAAGCGTCTACTACGTTCACCTGCGAGCAGTGTGAGACGACGTTTACGAGGGTAGGTGCCCTTACGCGGCATAAAAAAGTAAAACACCCTAGCATAACATCCGCTTTATGTGATGTTTGCGGGCTGTACTTCGCTAATGTAGAGCAAAATCAGGCTCACTTAGCAGAGGTACATCAAATATCTACTTGCCCTCAGGTAGCAGTAGGGAAAAAGCGTGCAGCTACTGATGTAGCTGTAGAAAGTACTAGTAGTAAAAAACCTAGGAAGAAGGAACTTCAAACTATTTACTGCGAACACTGTAATACTGATGTACCATTTTCGCATTTTCAGGGACACTTACGGAGTAATGCGCATAAAAATAATGCGTGTAGAAATGGTAGTAACGCAAACATCGAGGAAATTACTTCCGCATTTAAAAGTAGGATTGCTAGTTACAGAATTCGCACCAGTCAAACGTTTCAGAGCACTTCAAACTTCTTAAATTGTGTTCAACCGGATGTACAACAGCTTATTGCTAAATCTTTGTCCAATCATAATTTATTTAAAGTTAATTCTGAACTTTTCGCCTTGTACATTAAAAGCACGGATGAATCCGAAATAACGGACATTAAATCATTTAATACGAAGAATTTTGTCATAAGTCAGTCGACTAATTTTGGTGATGTACTTAGGCATGTCTCTAACATTATTTCAACTAAGAGCGAAGAATTTCAGGAAAAGGAATCAGGGTGGGCTTTAGTTGAAATTAGAAGTTAACAACAATAAGTAAAATCCCATGCGTGGATCTTCGCACATCGAGCTGCCGACATGGATTCAGCAAAGAAAAGCTGTTGTAAACATCCAAAACAATGACGAAGCATGTTTTGCATGGGCGGTGATGTCGGCTTTAAATCCTGCTAAATCAGACGTAGCTAAGAGAACATCATCGTATCCACACTATTCAACGCAGCTAAATTTCGATAGTATAGAATTTCCTGTGCAGATAAAGGATATTAAGCGCTTTGAGGAACTAAATAACATTAGCATTAATGTGTATAGTGTAGAGAAAAGTCTGTAGTAGGTACTCTGTATTATACATGTCATAAGAAGAGTACTCATGTTAACTTACTCTATATTGAAAACAGTGAAAATAGCCACTTTTGCTGGATTAAAAATCTGAGTAGACTTGTTGGTAGTCAGTTGTCAAAACATGATGGTAAAAAGTGGCTATGTGATGGATGCTTGCAGTATTTTAGAACTGAAGATCAGTTAACGAAGCATTCCAAGAATGACTGCAATCATGTACGTACAGAGATACCTACTACGGGCAATAATGTTTTAAAATTTATAAATTTTCACAAGCAGATGTGGGTACCGTTCGTGATTTATGCAGACTTTGAAGCCATCCTCACGGCATGCAACACATGCTCACCTAATCCTGACAACTCTTTCACTAATACTACGCACATGCATGTCCCGTATAGCTTCGCGTATTACATCAAGTGTAGTTATGATAGTACGCTTAAGAATTTAGAGCTGTATCGAGGACATGATGCTGCTAAAGTATTTTTAGAAAGACTTGAAAGTGATGCAGTTCGTCTTGGTCGTATTCTAAATAGTAATATTCCTATGAAGCCACTCACCGAAATTCAGTTAAATGATCATGAACGTGCTACAAAGTGTAGCATTTGTGATGGGGAATTTTCCGAAAATGACCCTAAAGTTTTTGATCATGATCATTTAACTGGTTTCTACAGATGTGCCGCTCATTATAGCTGTAATCTTAAGTATAGAGTTCCTAAATTTATCCCTGTAATTTTTCATAACTTATCTGGTTACGACTCTCATTTCATCATTTCACAATTTGGAGCTTCAGATGAAAAAGTAGATATAATCCCTCAGAATAAAGAACGGTACATTGCGTTTGCAAAGTCTGTAAAAGTAGATGCGGAGCATTCTATAAAACTGAGATTCCTTGACTCGTTTCGCATTATGGCGAGTAGCCTCGATAAACTTTCTAGTCATTTACAGCCTGAACAATTTACGGAAATTTGACGCGTTTTTCCCGAAGAAGCGCAGTTTAATTTACTTCGGCGTAGGGGTGTTTTTTGTTATGAATATCTTGACTGCTTAGAACGCCTCGAAGAACGTGCCTTACCATCGAAACAATCCTTTTACAGCTCGCTGAATTCAGCAGATATTAGTGATGATGACTATTTACATGCACAACATATCTGGGAGCAGTTCCACATTCAAACGCTAGGTGAATACACAGACTTATATTTAAAAACGGATGTACTTTTGTTAGCTGATGTTTTTGAAAATTTTCGCTGTGTTTGTAAGAAAACCTACAGCCTTGACCCATGTCAGTATTTTACTGCGCCTGTGTTAAGTTGGGACGCGATGTTAAAATACACGCAGGTGAATTTGGAACTGCTAACCGATATTGATATGGTGCACTTTATAAAATCATCTATTCGAGGCGGTCTAAGTCAGTGCAGCGGGCGGTATTCCAAGGCAAATAATAAGTACATGCCGAGTTTCGATTCTAGTCAGGAATCTCAGTGTATCGTTTATCTCAATGCTAATAATCAGTATGGGTGGGCGATGAGTCAGCATCTACCGGTAAGTGGTTTCCGCTGGCTAACGCAGTGCGAAATTGATGCTTTACAGCTACACGCCCTAGACGATGAAGCTGATAAAGGCTATTTCCTCGAAGTTGACTTACAGTATCCTAAAGAGTTACACACTTCTCATAATGACTTACCGTTCTGCCCTGAAAATATGAAGTCCCCGTACATCGCATCAACGACGAAAATGCTCATTGCTAATTTGTGTGATAAATCTAAGTATATCATTCATTACCGAAATTTAAAACAGTGTTTGCAGCATGGTTTGAAGTTATCCAAAATTCATCGCGTACTAGAATTTAATCAGTCACCGTGGCTAAAGCCATATATCGATCTGAACAATAATTTAAGAACGAATGCGGTTAACGAGTTTGAAAAAGATTTCTACAAGCTCATGAATAACAGTGTGTTTGGTAAGACTATGGAAAATGTTGACAAACGCGTTGATGTAAAATTGATTACAAACTGGGAGAATATTATGAAAAGGTATGGTGTTAACTATTTAATAAGTAAACCAAATTTCCACAGCTGCACCATCATACATGAGAATTTAGTTATTATACAGATGAATCGTGTTAAGGTTAAGTATGACAAACCTACCTACGTCGACTTTGCAGTACCTGAATTGGCTAAAACACTCATGTATGAATTCCATTACGATTATATGATTAAGTACGCTCGTAATGCGCAATTGCTCTACAAAGATACCGATTCGTTTATTTATCAAATCAAAACTGATGACTATTACAATGATATAAAGCCAGACTTGGGTAGGTTTGATACAAGTAACTATCCTGCAAATAATCAATATCATCTACCGCTAGTGAACAAAATGGTTCTAGGTAAAATGAAAGATGAATGTGCTGGGAATATTATCGATTCATTTGTAGGTACTAAATCCAAGTCATATTGCATAAAACTCTTAAATGAATTACAAATAAAGAGATTGAAGGGGGTTAAAAAGAATGTCGTTCAGAATCAGCTAAGTTTTGAAAACTATAACAATTGCATTAAAAGTAATCCACCTGTTTTGCATAAGCAAATGTCTGTTATTAGAAGCAAGAAGCACCAGTTGTACACACATTTAATTAGTAAGGTAGCCCTTAATAGTGATGATTGCAAACGGTTTGTCATTCCAAATTCTACCAACACTCTAGCCTGGGGGCATAGTATTAGTGATCGGTACTACTTTACATAAAGCAGATGTGTGTGTAAACATTATGCTAGAGGTGTGTACTTACGTTAAGCTGTCTTACATCACAATTCACTGTACATATTATAGGGAGAGGTACGCTGAGAGCGTAGTACGGCAAGTTTAAACTTGTACATACAAGAATTGCGTCGAGAAGTACGCAAACATCACTACGGTAAAATGATTCGAGATAAAACTTGTACATACAAGATGTAAATAAATAATGTAGAATTGGCATATTCTTTTATTTTAGATTAGGTATTACCTTCCTCCCGCTCCTTATTTGCAAGATAGAGTTTATGTTTATTACTCATAGAAGAAAAGCAAGAAAGAAGGTGATGAGCAGATTCGTAAGTATAGTATCGTCTAGTTCGGTAAGTGTGTCGAGAACAGAATTTTTTTCCCTCAAAAGTGTTTGATTCTAGTCTTGCAATGCAGTGTTCTACAATATCGAACTATGAACAGCAGTATGTGTTCAAGTATAAACATGCAGGTACGCGATATGTGCAAGATTGCGTTGTATGTTCGATAAAGCTATGCCTTAGCAAAGTAAAGGAAGTTATAAGAGTTGCTATCTTACGCAAGCTGTTCAAAATTTTAGTCTTACTTTTTCTCTTAGAACAAAGGTATACACCAGATATGTTGTAAACACATCAACCGATGTTCTAATCATATGTTGTATCGAGTACCGTGTTCGATTATATTCTTAATCACTTCTCTTGCAATATCTTCTTAGAACAAAGGTATTCCTTGACATGTTCTTTTAAATTGTCCACCGCTACCACAAAGAGTGTACAGCACGGTGCTCTGTTGATTGAAGATGGCTGCTGTCAAAAAGCATTTTTCAAATTATCCGCCACCACATGTCAAATAATAAAGATACCAGCACGGTGCTCTCTTGGCAGCTTTTCAAATTGTCCGCCACCACAGAGTGCAGCGCGGCGCTCTGTAGATTAAAAATGGCGAATGTGGAATTTGTCACCACCACATAGAGTGCGGCACTGCGCTCTCTTGATTAAAGATGGCGGATGACAGCTGACGGAATTGCCCGCAAGAGTGCGGTACGGTGCTCTGTAGTTTAATGATGGCGGATGACAGCTGACGCAAGAGTGCGGCACGGTGCTCTGTAGTTTAAAGATGGCGGATGACAGCTGACGCAAGAGGGCAGCACGGTGTTCTGTGGTTTAAAGATGGTGGATGACTGCGCGTAAGTTTGTTTCCAAACAAGAGAATGTAGAATTTTTCAAATTGCCGCCACCACATTTCAAAGGTATCTAGCTAATGAGTGCAGCACTGAGGTTTGTGATGCAAGATGGCGGATGACAGCTGTCAGAAAAAAGCACGTGAGTTTGTAGAGTACGTGGAATTTGCCGCCAGCACAAAGAGGGCAGCACTGTGCTCATAGATGACTGCTGTCACGTGGAATTGTCTGCCACCTCAGGTATCTAGCTAAAGAGGGCAGCACTGAGGTTTGCGATGCAAGATGGCTGCTGTCAAAAAGCATTTTTCAAATTATCCGCCACCACATTTCAAAGGTAAGTAGCTAAAGAGGGCAGCACTGTGCTCTATAGATTAAAGATGGCGGATGTCAGCTGCACGTGGATTTGTTTATCTCACGCTAGTGAGGTTAAGTTGGTAGCACTAAGGTTTAGGCCTGCCAAGATGGCAGCACTGCCGATGACAGGTGATGAATTTACATCTACTACGATAAAGAGGGTAGCACAGTGCTCTGTGGTTTAAAGATGGCGGATGACAGCTGTCAAAAAAGCACGTGGCTGTCAAAAAGCACGTGGATTTGTTTATCTCGCGCTAGTTAGGTTAAGTTGGTACTACTGAGGTTTAGGCCCGTCAAGATGGCAGCAGTGAGGTTAGCGATGCGTTGTTGTCTGTCAAAAAGCACGTGGATTTGTTTATCTCGCGCTAGTTAGGTTAAGTTGGTACTACTGAGGTTTAGGCCCGTCAAGATGGCAGCAGTGAGGTTAGCGATGCGTTGTTGTCTGTCAAAAAGCACGTGGCTGTCAAAAAACACGTGGCTTTGATTACCTCGCGCTAGTTAGGTTAAGTTGGCACCACTGAGGTTTAGGCCCGTCAAGATAGCAGTACTGAGGTTAGCGATGCGTTGTTGTCGATGATAGCTGTCAAAAATCACGTGGCTTTGTTTACAAATTCAAATTTCCCGCGGGTGGTGGAGGAGACCTCTGGGAGGCCTCTGGCTGTGGTGGTGGTGGAGGAGGCATCTGGGAGGCCTCTGGCTGTGGTGGTGGTGGAGGTGGCATCCGGGAGGCCTCTGGCTGTGGTGGTGGTGGAGGAGGCATCTGGGAGGCCTCTGGCTGTGGTGGTGGTGGAGGTGGCCTCTGGGAGCTGGTGGGGGTGGTGGCCGCAGAACTGTCCAATTATAATACTTCAGAATTCACATTAGAAGATGAATTCAACGTATTAAAATATTATGCAATTTAACTGAATTGCCTATCGAACTTCTCCCATGTGCGGATTATATAATTCGCAATATTGTGCGTTACCTAATTTTCAAAAACCAGTAATTAAAGAATAGCATTATTTACTAATGAATGTAGTTGGAATTTAAGAACAAGTGGTAAGTAATCTGCCGCCCACACACCCGCACTCCGGCGCACACACTCACTCATACCTTACACACACTCTGCTACCGTAGACACGCACACGCACATACGCACACACATACATACGCACACACGCACGCATACACACACCAACAGGTCCGTGAATACTCACCAACTTACCTCACGAGACGAGGCCGTGGACGGGCTGGAACAGACTAAAACAGTCTGGAGCTGGACTCGAACCAAATTAAACTAAAGGGAGGAGCGGGAGACGGAAAGAACCCAGAACCCTTCCCGATAAATGAAAGAACGGGGTGAAAATACATGGGGGTTTATTAATGAAAATAAAGTGAAAGAGATCAAACAAACAAAAATAATAAAATCAAGCTTGAAATATTACTCACGGAGATATGCGTAGAAACTTATCATATAGGTTATTCACACAATCATATCAAGAGGCAGATTGAAAAGATGTCAAACATGGCCACACAAGCTTCTTTCAATCACAAACTTGTAACATACGATTTACTTCCTCCACATAATTTCATACACGCGACGTATGACACATTCGTCCTCGCAATGAATTAATATCAGTGGACATACATCGGAAGAACTTACACGCACATCAAATAAAAACATACACGTTACATCTCACACATCTCCAAGTATATGGACCAGCATCCCAGAGAAGAGATCCATCACGCAACAATCCCCCGTTTGAAAAAAGACAGCATCCCAGAAAGAAAAAGAATAAAGAATAAATATGGCTGCCATAGTTACGAGGAGAGTAAACAATGCTAACAATGAAGGAAGACTCATTCAAATGAAAGCAACAAACGTAAATATATAATTAGGCCAGCAAATAGCCTGAGGAATGAAAATAAGAAAATGTAAATAATACTAAAAAAAATAACACTGTAAGAAAAGGAGAATGCTGTTAATCAGGCAGGCATACAGCACAACCACACGTACACACTCACCATAGAGACCCAAAAGAAATGTATACGGGTAGAATAATCAGTTTTGTCCAGACACATAACGAACACAGAGAGGTCCGCATAGCAAGACAAGTGCTTTCATGGACTCATGAGCTCAATACAAGACGCGTAATATAACAAAGGATTGCCGCATGAAGGCAAAGCACATCCTCACATAATTCACAGTAGCTTCATCGTAACCATCACGCTTGCAACGTATTCATATCGCCTCACCACGGACGAACATGAATACCAGTCATAGCGTCAAACACAACGTCACGCATCAAGAGCTCGGCCATGAGAGAATCGACGAATAAAAATAAATGGCAATGGGTCTCGAACTTCAGATCACATACACGCCAAACAAACACACCACTGACTAAAACCATCCTCCATCCTTACGGGTTTAAGTCACACAAAAAACAGAACACACAAGATCAGAGAAAACTATCAATAAGACAAAATGCAGCATTAACGATTAAATGTACATAACTAATACGCCCACGCAACCATAGCAAGCCAAAAAAAAAAGGGTTACCTTAATAGTCGGGCGTTGCTGAGAGCATTAGGTAGTCACCAAATAGCGACCGAGATAAAGAGCCGGGCATTCAAGGAGATAAATATACTGAAGGAAAAGTAAACGGCACAGGTCAAAGATCTCGTATCTCAAAAAGTACATTGTTGTCTCGACCGCCATGTCGGCTACAACCGTCCTGCGAACTTAATTCAAAGAAGGCGGACACGAGACTGACTAAGAGGGCACTTCGGCTGGTGGCCGGAAGCGCACTCTGTCAAGGAGAAAACGAGTCATACGTCACGTCCAGGGAATAAATCGACCGAAAGGTCGATAGCGGTCAAAGAATGTATTAAATACAGAGAAGTGCGCCACCAAGGGAAACTTGGTGCGGCACAGTAACAATGAAAATACTAGAACTTGGTTTAGTTTAGTTTAGTTTATTGCCTTTCTTATATGGCGGGGCTCAGGCTATGAAGGCTGCTATTATGCCAAACCATATTATACAACAGCTTTATAAAATCATTTTTACATGTATTTCTAAAAATCACTAAAATTAATTTACGTAACCTCTAAAATTTCTATCCTTATTGATAATTAAGAGCTAATTATTAAATTTTACGTTGGTGAAATCTACTTTTTACATATTTGAATAGCACATTAAACATTTCCTTTTAAATAGCCTCGGATTGCCTATGCCTCTAATTTCAGCTGGGATTGAGTTCCAGGAACGTATGGTAGCAGGTATGAATGAGTTGTTGTACGAGTTACTGTGGTGAATGGGAATGGACAAGAGGGAACGTGTGGATGACCTTGAGGGAGCTCTATCGGAAGAGGAGAGGTATTTAAAGTCTGTTCTAAGATAGTCTGGTTTGCTTGTTTGCAGAATACTGTGGAGAAGGGAAACAGCGTGGTATTTACGTCGTTCAGTCAATCTTAGCCACGACAGCTGAGAGAGGAAAGGGCTAATATGAGTTTGTATTGGGATATTTAATACGAATCGAGCACAAGCATTGTAGGCTCGCTGTAGTCGACATGAAAGTGTTTTGCTCATACTATTATAAACTACATCTCCGTAGTCAAATATTGGAAATATTTGACTCTGTACTAATAATTTTCTTGTGTTTCTTGGAAGGAAGTCCCTCATCCTTTTTGCAGAATGTAATGAGTAGAATACTCTTTGATAAATTTTTGTGACGTGTTCCGACCACCTTAAATATTTATCGAATACTACTCCAAGGTTCTTTACATGATCGCTAAATGTTACTGGTATTCCACTGAGCATAACACTAGGTATAGACGTGTTTTGTATTTTAGCATGAGATTTATACGTGCCAATTATGATGGCACTAGATATCCCCAAACATTGTGGCAAACTAGTCTTGGAGAAGGAGAATTCATTTTTGATATAGTAGAATAAATATAAACGTGTTTACATGATCCTCTTCCTCCTGCAGGCCAGGGACATTCTCCGTTTAAAACACTGCGCTCCGAATCAATCTAAACAATTACCAATAAAAAAATAGAAGTTTCTTTTTTTCTAGTTGCTTTACGTCGCGTCGACACAGATAGGTCTTATGGCGACGATGGGATTCGAACCCACTGTCTCCCAGATGCAAGCTCACAGCCGCGTGCCCCTGAATTCAAGTGGAATGGATAATAAAGAAACAGACAATTATACAGTTACCTGGAGTTTACCATATACAGTGATAGTGTCCCAGAAGTTTACCGTAACACATTTGCAGCAATAACCAAGAAATCATCTCTTCTTATTTCCTTAACTTCATTCACATGTCCACTTAAGCACAAAGTTTCACCCTTACAAAGTGATGCGAAGCCAAACTGTATGCTTCTGGTAGGTAGAAATTCACATCCAATGCTCAGATCCATAGTTTCTTAATGCCGCTCCGGAACTCCTCCGTAGATGCAAAGTCCACATTTAATTCGCCTCAGTAACGTTGTGCGGCGCCACTAGGACATTCCGCACGGTGCCTATAGGCCTAATTATCTCGCTAATCTTCCAGAAAGTATTCAAAACAGTATGTTTATTGCTGTGATGTTTTGACAATGAAGGATTTACAAAATATCATGCAAACTTTTATACCGACTACTAAAAAATTAAAGAAGCATATATCTCAATATATTCCTACAAGAAGGGGTTCCGTCAAAGGCATTCGATCAGAAAATTCAGGTACTATAATTTATTTTGTAAAAAGTAAGCAAAGGTATGATTTCAATTGGTAGTACTGACATTCTGAATATACATGGAATCCCAAGATTTGGAATACAGAATCTCAGTTGGAAATTTATGAACAGGGGCAGCATGCCTAAAGAAAATAACGGTGCTGATAAACGTAGTAATATTTCCAGTTATTATTTTCATGTCCAATCTAAAATGAGTTGATTCGCCGTATGTTAGAGAAAGGTCTGCACGGCATTATCTTTCTAGTGACAGTAGCATTAAAATGCGGTAGAAAACTTATTGCAGAGAAAACGAGGATCTGTCGATTATACATTCATTTTTAGGGAGGTGTTTTTTATATCCTTCAATATTGGCTTCAAATCTCCGGCAACGGATGCCTGCTGTGAGTGCATCTGACTTAAGGGCCTAATTGTCCCATGTAAAGTGCCTCATGAAAAACCTGAACTCATGGCAAAGTTTGGGGTGCATACGCTAAATGGCGATGTATTTTATGAAGACCTTAAGACACCTGAAAAAAAACAGTTCAATTGTCATTTGATTGTCGGAAGAATATGCTTCTTCCCCGGGTTCCTGATCGATCAGCCAACCTTAAAACACATGAAAAACAAATCAGTTCAATTATCATTTGATTGTCGGAAGAATATGCTTCTTCCCCGGGTTCCTGATCGATCAGCCAATTTGTCTAGACAGAAGTGTTTCACTGTCTGCTGACAGCGATGTGTATAATTATAATATTACTTTAATCCAAAGGAAAAGGTCATTTTCAAAATTCTCTCATTCTAGTGTACAATTCCAAAACATTCTACACCCAAACAAAACTCTTGTGTAAATATCCAGCCTTGATGTTCATAATTATGACTAATGCTTCTGCTGGCAGGACCTAGTGTTTACAGTGCACTATGACTTCCGGTATAGGCTAGAGCAATTTTGGTACTTTCATTGATCTGTCTCTGTCTCATCCTTGGCTTGACAATATGAAAGTGAGTGAGGTATGAGCGATGTTACGAGGGCAGATCAGAAAATAAGTTGCACTTCCGAGTTATGGTCATTTATTACTCCACCTATGCAACAGCAACAGGACTATAACGACATATACTGTAACGTCACTTATCCACATAGTTTCCTAGAGACTCCAACATTTCTGCGAACGCACAACCAACTTGTCGATTCCGGATGCATAGAAATTTATCCTGCGTTCTGCAACCACTCGGAGACAGCGGTCTTCACCTCCTCATGGGTCTGGAAACACCGACCACCGAGCTCGGTTTAGAGCTTACCGAACAGATGAAAGTCACATGGCGCTAGGGTGGATGTTGCCAGTCCTCTCACTTGAAACGCTGCAGCAGTTCTCTCGTTTGGCTGGCCTTGTGAGGTGTTGCGTTATCGTGCAACAAAATCACACCAGCGCTTCTCTTTAATCGCTTTACGCAACCGGTGCAACGTTTGACAATACGACGCCGCGTTGATCGTCGTTCCTTTCGGCATGAATTCCACGTGCAGCAAACCCTCCATGTCGCCATAACCTTACCGGCTGAAGGTTGAACCTTGGCCTTCTTTCGTTGTGGTGATGAGGGGTGCACCCATTCCATTGATGTTCGCTTCGTTTCGGGGGTGATGTGGTGGACCCACGTTTCGTCGCCTGTGATGATTCGCCGCAGAAACCCGTTGCCGTCTGCGGCATAGCGTTGCAAAAATGCCTGGGAGGATTGGAAACGTTGTCCCTTGTGCTCATCGGTGCGAAGACGTGGGACTCATCTTTGACACAGCTTACGATATCCAAGGTCCTCGTGAACAATGGCGAACACACTGCCATACGACATGTTCAGCTGGGTCGCGATTTCTCTCAGTTTAATGCGCCGGTTCTGTCTAATGATCGCATTCACACTGTTGACCTTTGCACGGGTCCTGGACGTTGCAGGCCTGCCTTCGAGACGGTTGTCCGTGATATCCATGCGTCCGGCTTCGAATTGCTGACACCACTTTACGATAACTTGCCGGGAAATGGCCCGCTCCCCATACACAGCACTAATTTCACGATGAATGTCAGTGCAATTCTTCCTTTTGGCCAATAGGAATCGGATTGTCGCACGCACCTCATATTTGGAGTAAACGTCCTGTTGACGCGCCATAGCATTTGGCCACTATTCACACAATACTAGACGAGACACCACAGCGACCTGCCTAACAGACGTGTGGGCAGTGCCTGTCCATTTCTCCGCTGTGCCCACGTTTGCGACACACAGAGCGCTGCTGCGGCGCGTTAGTGCAACTAACCATTTGATCCACATACGTAGTTATGCCATACCTTATGCAGCCAGTCCCTGATATGAATGGTGTGAAAATGTTGGTCATAGGGTCGGTTGGTGCATGCACTTCAGTGGACTTGGCAGACTGACACGCAATAGCGACTTCTGGCTCGGAGAGGAAAGCAACGTGAAACTACCTCACCCCTCATTTCACTAGTACGCGTCTGCAGTGATGCCTAGGCCATCTATGACAGCTTATGGCGGAGCTGTTTAGGATCCAACCAGCCTTAGGCCTGAGGACTGAACATACACGCATAATAAATGTGTGTTCAGCCCGCTATAAAACTGAAACAAGTTGGCCACTGCAACGAAAGCGAAAGGAATTATTAGGGTTCCGCGATTTTTACAAAATCACGCAGGCAGTTTTGGAAGTGGATTCTTCATGTGTACCCGTCGTTGCCGGGACAATCCAACTACTTTCCGCCTATATTCAGGCAGGCAGCTTTAATTCCACCTATCGCAGATGAGTGGCAGCAGAAGGGACAAACCACATCACATGCTACTGTTGATCAGTTTTATGAGCTTTCACTATTGTAGTTTTCTTCCGACTCTGTGATATTAGAGCAGCTTCCTTTCACGACTCTCTCTTGTCTTATCGTTCAACCGATCGTTCCCTTCCAGTTTTTTCTCAAATTTTATAAACATCTTCACACTTGTCCTTGTCGACACGGACCGATGAATATCTCTGTTTTAATAGCCGTTACGGTAAACATGCATCAGACATAAATTATGGAAAATTGAATTCTATATAAGTAATAAAATAAACATTTGAGAAATAAATTTTGAACTTCCCCTAAACTACCATTTCACTCAGTGTGAATACAATTATTATTCACAGCCTGGATTGTAGTTCCTCATTGCCAAATTGCACATACCGACTTTTATCAAATTCCCTTCATCCACTTTCTCGTGATGCCCGTACATACATACATACATACATACATACATACACACATACATACTGTACCAGGAAAAGTTGTGGGCAAAGGGCATGAGTAGGACCTCAGGGAGTGGAACTTGGTTTTGGAGCCGATACAGAGAAGGATAGTCTCGCAGAGCGAATAATAGATGGTAAATAATTTTTTTTAAACAATTTATTAATTTTTCACCCTGCGGTATGATTGTTGACTCAAATTTTGTATTGAAATTAAATGTTGAAAATAATCTTCTTGAAAAAAAATGGCATAAATATCATTGGTTTCAAAGTCTTTCCTATGTGAGAATTTCCACCTAAAGTCTTTTTAAACCTAAGCACACTTTTATAATTGTAAATGGATATGAGAAATTATTAAAAGTTTTCAGTTCTCAGTTCGTCAATCTCGATATATAGCACACTTGAAAGCCTACAGTCTTTCTACGAGAAATGAAACTGAAATTAAATTTATCACTTTTGAGAAATTATGAAAATTGTTCACACGCGACGCTGAAGTTTCACTGTTCAAAATAAATGAAAAAGTTTAGTCAGTTTGTTACTCACTTATGACAAGAACTGTTGCTACAAAATGTCGAAGGATGGACATCTGGAATGTTCCATGCAGAATCAGGATCGGCGGTGTTGACGTTCCCGATGAGGTGATGACAGCTGGAACTGGATCACGTTGAGTTGTAGCTTGTTCGGGTGATTTTCGCACACGAAAATTCACTTAGTGCGAGTAGTTATCACTGACACTGTTGAACACTATTTATGGCGTATGAAGAATCACAGTCCTTTCTGTACGAAATACTATTTACAGTCGTTATTGAAACGTTCATAATCACACAGTTCACATTTGAAAAAAAGAAAGCAAGTCGATAAGCACAGTCTTTGAACACAGTCATTGCGTTACTAGGGATTATTTTCTGCTAATCCTGTTATTATAATGTTATATTAACGCAGAAAAGTTCTTACTTTTTCACTCAAATTACTACTGTGAGTCTTATATTGATGTGACGTGAATAAAGAAATATAATGCAATACTCGAGAAGAAATGAGTTCTGGTGATTCTAAATATTAGGCTCTGTAGAAATTCAATGTTACTTGAAGTTACCTAAGTCCACACGTAATGAAATAGTTAATATTTGTACTCCAATAAGTTCACTCGCGTTACAGTCTTAAATGTCTTTAGGATTATATTGTAATCGCGACGCGATATACTAACTGCAGTGTGACGTCCTTTAACAATTCTATCGGTGATAGAATTTCGCGTTCCGGAAATACGACGGAAAGTACTTCTACCGTGACTGCGCGAACATACTGTACGCGGGCCGGCCTCTTCACTATCTCACTCACACAGCTGTCTGCTTGTCCTTGTACTGGTTTGCGGGCTGTCTGGCCTTGACATATATAGATACCAGCGCAGGGAGGGGTGGCGGCTCTCTCGGCCATGTGACCGTGATTACGTAATTTTGTTGAGACTTTAAATTATTATAACTCAACAACCGTTTGATGAATTAATTTGAAATTTACAGGGATTAACTTTTATGATGTTTGCTATAATTCAGCGTTTGTCCCGTTGAAATTGGTTAAGGCGTTAAAAAGCTGTTAAAAGAAAAATTCTTTCGAGAAATATCTCTAGGGGAGGTGAGCTTCGAGCGACAGGTGACGTCACTTGACTCCGCCTAGCGCACTCGTAGGGTCTGGCACATACTGGAACATTCTTTACATGGATGTTCGTACGTCGGTCGGATCTTTAATGCTGGAAATAACATTTCTTTCAATTAACATGGACCAGGACCTAGGCCTTCCTGGTACATCTTCCCCTTGGTTGGACGAAAAGAAAATACAGCAGGATTTTCTTTTCCAGGCTTTACTCTTCCTGTGGTACATATTGTCATTTTATGAATTAAGTTGCGAACTTCTTCTCGATATTTCTCGGGTACGGGATATGGTTTCTTCTGATAAGGAGACAAGTCATTTACATCAAGATGATATTCATAGCCAGCTATCTCTCCAGGCTTGTCATCGAATACACATGCAAATTTCTGTAGAACGTCATTTTTAGCCTCCTCCAATTTTAATTTAATTTCCGGGTCTTCAACCACACTGGCTATTGACATTATATAATCCGGACCTATAATGGAGTTCTCATTGAATATGGACTCTGCATCGTCCTCACTTTGGTCACCCTTTCTACATTCTGCTACGGCTGGCGCAACCTCGCTTACAGCGGGCTTAATAATGTCACCACCGGCTTCTTCAAAACGGGCTCCCTTCTCTTGAACTTCCAGGTCACCTCGTCCTACCAGCTGTAGTTCTACGGAATTATTCTGTAATCTTACGAGGTTGGCATCATAGTCAATGATTCCTTTGTATTTGATCATAAAATCTGATCCAAGTATTAAGTTGAAGTTAAGACGTGATACTACCAAAAATATGTGTTCGAACATCTGACTGTTAATTTCAAACTCTAAAAATGCCTGGGATTTACATTTAACAACTTTATCAGGAACTATCCCTCTTACTTTAATCTGAGCTGCAGGTAATAACAAAACATTGTTCTGATCTTTAAGCGAGTCTACAAGCTTATCAGAAATTAAAGATGCTTGCGCTCCAGAATCGATGAGCGTAATCACCTGTAGGTTGCCTGTGCGTACTGTTATGACAGGTAATGAACGTGTAATAATTGGCCTTAGTGTTTGTGCGTCTTCGAATAGTAATTCGGAATCGTCAATATGCCAGTAATTGATAACAGCAGTACAATAATTTGACGTTTCGACCTCATCGTGTTCGGTAGTCAATCTCCCTATTGCGAGATCGGCGTTTTTTTTATAGCGCCTGTTGGGTCAGGATCAGGTGATCTTTGTTCTCTTGGTCCGAATTGACGTTGATATTCCAGGGATGTAGCTCCAGGTTCATCAGGATTACGGTTTCTCTCCCTGATGTATTCCCGTGTGTCCTTCCATCTACTTTCGAGTTCTCGTCGTCTGGACTCACGATTTTCTTCAGGAGTGCTTTCATGCTGTCTCCATAAATTCCTAGGTTGGTAAGGGTGTCTATCCTGATTCCTCTGACGTCTAAAATTCCGGAATCTGGTTGGGTTAGTAGGGCTTAATCTGCCTTCTTCACGTGTCCTGGGTTCCTCTCTCTCCGGCGGTTTTATTTCCGCAGAATTCGTATTTATTTCTCGACTCCTGTTAGTTTTCGGACTAGATTGGGTATTAGCCGTATCTAACCTACGCAAAGTAGCGTCAAAATGCTCCAATGTTTTAATGTTGGCAGCGACTAGTATTTCTTGAACATGAGGCGGATATTGAAGTGTCAGGATCTGAATAAGTTCAATATCTGGCAAAGGTGGATCTAAAAACTGGAGCTTCTTTAATTGCATTAGACAGTAATCTGAATATCGGGAAGTATTGACTGAAGTATTGTATTTACTAGAGTAGAGTTGCATCTTGACAAGGTGCTGTCTTTCTGAATCCCAAAAGCGTTTAAGAAGTGCCTGTTTAAAGTCGTCATAGTTTTTAAAGTTGCTCTTAAAAGCTATGAACCATGATAAGGCTCGTCCTTCTAGAAGTTTGGATACTACTCGAAGTTTCCTATCGTCCTCTACCCTATTTTCCTCCAGGTAATCGTCGACATTTAACAAAAATTCTCGAGCAGTGTACTCATCACGTCCTGAAAATTTGACTGGTTTGTCATCTGGTACTTTAATAAGGGTTGTTGTGTTGTGTATTTCCCTCGACGAACCAGGAATTGTGACGTCAGTTGTATGTTCTTTAAGTTTAATTTGATTCATTTCTTCGGACAAATTTTTAATTTTAGAATTAATTGAGGTGTCTAAACTTTTTATTTCATTTCTCAAGTCAGTTTTAATGACTTGTACGTCTTTACAGAAAGCAGCTATCTGGGTATGCGTGCTGTCTAGCTGTCCTGTAATACGCTTGTCGAGTTCTCCTTGCGTGCTCTTAAGTAATCCTATCTCGCTTCGTAATTTACCCACGTCGCTCTTTAATGCATCTCGCAAGGTTTCCTGCACCTGAGCTAGCTTAACTTGAGTTTGTGAGATGTTACCATGGGATTCTTGAAATTCAGTCCGTAAATCTTTAAGTTCAGTGGAAAATGCTTGAACGGAAGGAAGAACATTTCTAAGATCTTTGTCTAAAGACTTGACGACCTCTGTCTTTATTTCTTTCTTAATAGACTCTAAGTTTTCAACAAACTGATCCCGCATGTTTTTCAATGTAGCTTCGACTTGTGCACTAGAATCAGTAAGTTTCTTTCCGAGGCGAGTTCCAGCTTCACGGAATCGTTGCTCGATAAGGGCACTAGATTCAGTGAGTCTTTTGTTAATGACTTTATCCGCTTCAGCAAACTTAGTGTCCAAGGTCCTGTCAATTTTAGAAGTTAAGTCTTCAACCTTACTATTTGACTCTGTTAACTGCGCTTGAAGTTGAGTATTTTGTGCCTGTATTTGTTGTTGAAGTCGAGCCTGTAGTTGAGAATTAGAGTCAACTATTTGTGATTGTAGTGCGGTTATTTGTGTGTTCATTTGAGCCTGCATTTGTTGTTGAAGTTGAGTATTTTGAGCCTGCAATTGGGAATTAGACTCGATTATTTGGGTCTGCAATTGGTTATTAGACTCTACCATCTGCGCCTGTATTTGTGCTATCTGGTTATTAGACCTATCAATCTTAGCATTCTGTTCATTAATGCTAAGCCTGAGAGCTTCGATTGCTGCAAGTAAGTTATCCATGTTTCCGGAATATTCGAATAAGTCAAATACAACAAGTTCTCTGCAGTCGAATCCTGTGCTCAAAATATAATGACTTGAATCGAACCCTGAATGTTGCGATTATTACAAGTGCATCATTTATTATTATAGCACGGCTTCAAAATCGAGTCCTTGAAATTGCGGCGTCATCTATTATTATAGTACGGCTCCAAAATCGTGCCCTTGAAGTTGCGGCGCCATCTATTATTATACTATCCTCTCTGTACCAGGAAAAGTTGTGGGCAAAGGGCATGAGTAGGACCTCAGGGAGTGGAACTTGGTTTTGGAGCCGATACAGAGAAGGATAGTCTCGCAGAGCGAATAATAGATGGTAAATAATTTTTTTTAAAACAATTTATTAATTTTTCACCCTGCGGTATGATTGTTGACTCAAATTTTGTATTGAAATTAAATGTTGAAAATAATCTTCTTGAAAAAAAATAGCATAAATATCATTGGTTTCAAAGTCTTTCCTATGTGAGAATTTCCACCTAAAGTCTTTTTAAACCTAAGCACACTTTTATAATTGTAAATGGATATGAGAAATTATTAAAAGTTTTCAGTTCTCAGTTCGTCAATCTCGATATATAGCACACTTGAAAGCCTACAGTCTTTCTACGAGAAATGAAACTGAAATTAGATTTATCACTTTTGAGAAATTATGAAAATTGTTCACACGCGACACTGAAGTTTCACTGTTCAAAATAAATGAAAAAGTTTAGTCAGTTTGTTACTCACTTATGACAAGAACTGTTGCTACAAAATGTCGAAGGATGGACATCTGGAATGTTCCATGCAGAATCAGGATCGGCGATGTTGACATTCCCGATGAGGCGATGACAGCTGGAACTGGATCACGTTGAGTTATAGCTTGTTCGGGTGATTTTCGCACACGAAAATTCACTTAGTGCGAGTAGTTATCACTGACACTGTTGAACACTATTTATGGCGTATGAAGAATCACAGTCCTTTCTGTACGAAATACTATTTACAGTCGTTATTGAAACGTTCATAATCACACAGTTCACATTTGAAAAAAAGAAAGCAAGTCGATAAGCACAGTCTTTGAACACAGTCATTACGTTACTAGGGATTATTTTCTGCTAATCCTGTTATTATAATGTTATATTAACGCAGAAAAGTTCTTACTTTTTCACTCAAATTACTACTGTGAGTCTTATATTGATGTGACGTGAATAAAGAAATATAATGCAATACTCGAGAAGAAATGAGTTCTGGCGATTCTAAATATTAGGCTCTGTAGAAATTCAATGTTACTTGAAGTTACCTAAGTCCACACGTAATGAAATAGTTAATATTTGTACTCCAATAAGTTCACTCGCGTTACAGTCTTAAATGTCTTTAGGATTATATTGTAATCGCGACGCGATATACTAACTGCAGTGCGACGTCCTTTAACAATTCTATCGGTGATAGAATTTCGCGTTCCGGAAATACGACGGAAAGTACTTCTACCGTGACTGCGCGAACATACTGTACGCAGGCCGGTCTCTTCACTGTCTCACTCACACAGCTGTCTGCTTGTCCTTGTACTGGTTTGCGGGCTGTCTGGCCTTGACATATATAGATACCAGCGCAGGGAGGGGTGGCGGCTCTCTCGGCCATGTGACCGTGATTACGTAATTTCGTTGAGACTTTAAATTATTATAACTCAACAACCGTTTGATGAATTAATTTGAAATTTACAGGGATTAACTTTTATGATGTTTGCTATAATTCAGCGTTTGTCCCGTTGAAATTGGTTAAGGCGTTAAAAAGCTGTTAAAAGAAAAATTCTTTCGAGAAATATCTCTAGGGGAGGTGAGCTTCGAGCGACAGGTGACGTCACTTGACTCCGCCTAGCGCACTCGTAGGGTCTGGCACATACTGGAACATTCTTTACATGGATGTTCGTACGTCGGTCGGATCTTTAATGCTGGAAATAACATTTCTTTCAATTAACATGGACCAGGACCTAGGCCTTCCTGGTACATCTTCCCCTTGGTTGGACGAAAAGAAAATACAGCAGGATTTTCTTTTCCAGGCTTTACTCTTCCTGTGGTACATATTGTCATTTTATGAATTAAGTTGCGAACTTCTTCTCGATATTTCTCGGGTACGGGATATGGTTTCTTCTGATAAGGAGACAAGTCATTTACATCAAGATGATATTCATAGCCAGCTATCTCTCCAGGCTTGTCATCGAATACACATGCAAATTTCTGTAGAACGTCATTTTTAGCCTCCTCCAATTTTAATTTAATTTCCGGGTCTTCAACCACACTGGCTATTGACATTATATAATCCGGACCTATAATGGAGTTCTCATTGAATATGGACTCTGCATCGTCCTCACTTTGGTCACCCTTTCTACATTCTGCTACGGCTGGCGCAACCTCGCTTACAGCGGGCTTAATAATGTCACCACCGGCTTCTTCAAAACGGGCTCCCTTCTCTTGAACTTCCAGGTCACCTCGTCCTACCAGCTGTAGTTCTACGGAATTATTCTGTAATCTTACGAGGTTGGCATCATAGTCAATGATTCCTTTGTATTTGATCATAAAATCTGATCCAAGTATTAAGTTGAAGTTAAGACGTGATACTACCAAAAATATGTGTTCGAACATCTGACTGTTAATTTCAAACTCTAAAAATGCCTGGGATTTACATTTAACAACTTTATCAGGAACTATCCCTCTTACTTTAATCTGAGCTGCAGGTAATAACAAAACATTGTTCTGATCTTTAAGCGAGTCTACAAGCTTATCAGAAATTAAAGATGCTTGCGCTCCAGAATCGATGAGCGTAATCACCTGTAGGTTGCCTGTGCGTACTGTTATGACAGGTAATGAACGTGTAATAATTGGCCTTAGTGTTTGTGCGTCTTCGAATAGTAATTCGGAATCGTCAATATGCCAGTAATTGATAACAGCAGTACAATAATTTGACGTTTCGACCTCATCGTGTTCGGTAGTCAATCTCCCTATTGCGAGATCGGCGTTTTTTTTTATAGCGCCTGTTGGGTCAGGATCAGGTGATCTTTGTTCTCTTGGTCCGAATTGACGTTGATATTCCAGGGATGTAGCTCCAGGCTCATCAGGATTACGGTTTCTCTCCCTGATGTATTCCCGTGTGTCCTTCCATCTACTTTCGAGTTCTCGTCGTCTGGACTCACGATTTTCTTCAGGAGTGCTTTCATGCTGTCTCCATAAATTCCTAGGTTGGTAAGGGTGTCTATCCTGATTCCTCTGACGTCTAAAATTCCGGAATCTGGTTGGGTTAGTAGGGCTTAATCTGCCTTCTTCACGTGTCCTGGGTTCCTCTCTCTCCGGCGGTTTTATTTCCGCAGAATTCGTATTTATTTCTCGACTCCTGTTAGTTTTCGGACTAGATTGGGTATTAGCCGTATCTAACCTACGCAAAGTAGCGTCAAAATGCTCCAATGTTTTAATGTTGGCAGCGACTAGTATTTCTTGAACATGAGGCGGATATTGAAGTGTCAGGATCTGAATAAGTTCAATATCTGGCAAAGGTGGATCTAAAAACTGGAGCTTCTTTAATTGCATTAGACAGTAATCTGAATATCGGGAAGTATTGACTGAAGTATTGTATTTACTAGAGTAGAGTTGCATCTTGACAAGGTGCTGTCTTTCTGAATCCCAAAAGCGTTTAAGAAGTGCCTGTTTAAAGTCGTCATAGTTTTTAAAGTTGCTCTTAAAAGCTATGAACCATGATAAGGCTCGTCCTTCTAGAAGTTTGGATACTACTCGAAGTTTCCTATCGTCCTCTACCCTATTTTCCTCCAGGTAATCGTCGACATTTAACAAAAATTCTCGAGCAGTGTACTCATCACGTCCTGAAAATTTGACTGGTTTGTCATCTGGTACTTTAATAAGGGTTGTTGTGTTGTGTATTTCCCTCGACGAACCAGGAATTGTGACGTCAGTTGTATGTTCTTTAAGTTTAATTTGATTCATTTCTTCGGACAAATTTTTAATTTTAGAATTAATTGAGGTGTCTAAACTTTTTATTTCATTTCTCAAGTCAGTTTTAATGACTTGTACGTCTTTACAGAAAGCAGCTATCTGGGTATGCGTGCTGTCTAGCTGTCCTGTAATACGCTTGTCGAGTTCTCCTTGCGTGCTCTTAAGTAATCCTATCTCGCTTCGTAATTTACCCACGTCGCTCTTTAATGCATCTCGCAAGGTTTCCTGCACCTGAGCTAGCTTAACTTGAGTTTGTGAGATGTTACCATGGGATTCTTGAAATTCAGTCCGTAAATCTTTAAGTTCAGTGGAAAATGCTTGAACGGAAGGAAGAACATTTCTAAGATCTTTGTCTAAAGACTTGACGACCTCTGTCTTTATTTCTTTCTTAATAGACTCTAAGTTTTCAACAAACTGATCCCGCATGTTTTTCAATGTAGCTTCGACTTGTGCACTAGAATCAGTAAGTTTCTTTCCGAGGCGAGTTCCAGCTTCACGGAATCGTTGCTCGATAAGGGCACTAGATTCAGTGAGTCTTTTGTTAATGACTTTATCCGCTTCAGCAAACTTAGTGTCCAAGGTCCTGTCAATTTTAGAAGTTAAGTCTTCAACCTTACTATTTGACTCTGTTAACTGCGCTTGAAGTTGAGTATTTTGTGCCTGTATTTGTTGTTGAAGTCGAGCCTGTAGTTGAGAATTAGAGTCAACTATTTGTGATTGTAGTGCGGTTATTTGTGTGTTCATTTGAGCCTGCATTTGTTGTTGAAGTTGAGTATTTTGAGCCTGCAATTGGGAATTAGACTCGATTATTTGGGTCTGCAATTGGTTATTAGACTCTACCATCTGCGCCTGTATTTGTGCTATCTGGTTATTAGACCTATCAATCTTAGCATTCTGTTCATTAATGCTAAGCCTGAGAGCTTCGATTGCTGCAAGTAAGTTATCCATGTTTCCGGAATATTCGAATAAGTCAAATACAACAAGTTCTCTGCAGTCGAATCCTGTGCTCAAAATATAATGACTTGAATCGAACCCTGAATGTTGCGATTATTACAAGTGCATCATTTATTATTATAGCACGGCTTCAAAATCGAGTCCTTGAAATTGCGGCGTCATCTATTATTATAGTACGGCTCCAAAATCGTGCCCTTGAAGTTGCGGCGCCATCTATTATTATACTATCCTCTCTGTACCAGGAAAAGTTGTGGGCAAAGGGCATGAGTAGGACCTCAGGGAGTGGAACTTGGTTTTGGAGCCGATACAGAGAAGGATAGTCTCGCAGAGCGAATAATAGATGGTAAATAATTTTTTTTAAAACAATTTATTAATTTTTCACCCTGCGGTATGATTGTTGACTCAAATTTTGTATTGAAATTAAATGTTGAAAATAATCTTCTTGAAAAAAAATAGCATAAATATCATTGGTTTCAAAGTCTTTCCTATGTGAGAATTTCCACCTAAAGTCTTTTTAAACCTAAGCACACTTTTATAATTGTAAATGGATATGAGAAATTATTAAAAGTTTTCAGTTCTCAGTTCGTCAATCTCGATATATAGCACACTTGAAAGCCTACAGTCTTTCTACGAGAAATGAAACTGAAATTAGATTTATCACTTTTGAGAAATTATGAAAATTGTTCACACGCGACACTGAAGTTTCACTGTTCAAAATAAATGAAAAAGTTTAGTCAGTTTGTTACTCACTTATGACAAGAACTGTTGCTACAAAATGTCGAAGGATGGACATCTGGAATGTTCCATGCAGAATCAGGATCGGCGATGTTGACATTCCCGATGAGGCGATGACAGCTGGAACTGGATCACGTTGAGTTATAGCTTGTTCGGGTGATTTTCGCACACGAAAATTCACTTAGTGCGAGTAGTTATCACTGACACTGTTGAACACTATTTATGGCGTATGAAGAATCACAGTCCTTTCTGTACGAAATACTATTTACAGTCGTTATTGAAACGTTCATAATCACACAGTTCACATTTGAAAAAAAGAAAGCAAGTCGATAAGCACAGTCTTTGAACACAGTCATTACGTTACTAGGGATTATTTTCTGCTAATCCTGTTATTATAATGTTATATTAACGCAGAAAAGTTCTTACTTTTTCACTCAAATTACTACTGTGAGTCTTATATTGATGTGACGTGAATAAAGAAATATAATGCAATACTCGAGAAGAAATGAGTTCTGGCGATTCTAAATATTAGGCTCTGTAGAAATTCAATGTTACTTGAAGTTACCTAAGTCCACACGTAATGAAATAGTTAATATTTGTACTCCAATAAGTTCACTCGCGTTACAGTCTTAAATGTCTTTAGGATTATATTGTAATCGCGACGCGATATACTAACTGCAGTGCGACGTCCTTTAACAATTCTATCGGTGATAGAATTTCGCGTTCCGGAAATACGACGGAAAGTACTTCTACCGTGACTGCGCGAACATACTGTACGCAGGCCGGTCTCTTCACTGTCTCACTCACACAGCTGTCTGCTTGTCCTTGTACTGGTTTGCGGGCTGTCTGGCCTTGACATATATAGATACCAGCGCAGGGAGGGGTGGCGGCTCTCTCGGCCATGTGACCGTGATTACGTAATTTCGTTGAGACTTTAAATTATTATAACTCAACAACCGTTTGATGAATTAATTTGAAATTTACAGGGATTAACTTTTATGATGTTTGCTATAATTCAGCGTTTGTCCCGTTGAAATTGGTTAAGGCGTTAAAAAGCTGTTAAAAGAAAAATTCTTTCGAGAAATATCTCTAGGGGAGGTGAGCTTCGAGCGACAGGTGACGTCACTTGACTCCGCCTAGCGCACTCGTAGGGTCTGGCACATACTGGAACATTCTTTACATGGATGTTCGTACGTCGGTCGGATCTTTAATGCTGGAAATAACATTTCTTTCAATTAACATGGACCAGGACCTAGGCCTTCCTGGTACAATACATACATACATACATACATACATACATACATACATACATACATACATACATACATACATACATACATACATACAATACATACGTACACGACGGAAAGATAAAAATTGCAAATCGTTGTTCCTGTGAATGCGACCGACACAAATATACCATTGATTTTAAATTCTGAGCAATGTACAGAGAAAACACTCCAAACATTATGAGGTACATTTATGTCCATAAAATAATAACGAACCTTTCAGGTCTTTGAAGACAACATTCTCGTCAGTAACTCTGGTAGTTTTGATGTTGAGCGGAATTCTTCATAGAACTGAAGAATTGTGCCTTTTGTACCGATCGTGAGGCCTATCATCTCGATGTTATCGAGTCTATATTTACGCTTGTAAAAGCGGTAATTTGTTTGTAGTTGTTTTTCTTTTTCTATGTAGAAATAAGTTACCACAACCAGTAGCTACGAAACTAACACACTGCATCCGAGACTTCACGGTCACATACACAGAATACGAGGAACCACTTGTACCAGGTAAAAATTATCCCATTCTCATAGACAAAGAACCTTATAAAGTCGGCGGTCCCACCTTTCATTAACCCTTTTGCGCCCCCTCGAATGTGACAGAGACAGGCATGCCCACTAATATGCCCCAGAATCTGGGAAACAACACGAGGGGTGGACAAATGTCATAATGCACAGGCTCAGTCAACGTCGGGTACTACAGCTAGCTTTCTTTCTAAAACAGTTTCACGTACGAAGTTCAAACTTCACATTATAGTTGGTCTTTTATGTTTAAATTGATATTTTAAAACATTCGACCTCTAAGGGGATTTCAATAAAGGTGAGTTCAGAGGAGAACATTCATTGATCCAAAACTGTTCGTTGCACGAAGTCCATTCAGATAATGGTCGCTTCGGTGCCCTAGATGTCAAATAAGGAGCGATTTTAAACGATTTCAGTTTTACCGGGTGTAAGTACTGGTCAGATACGAAAAAGTGTATGTTTTTGCCCAAACCACTGACGTACAAACTGAGGATGTATCTTGCTAGTGTTTTCATGTACACATTCTGTAAGGAAAATTACTGAGTAAGAAAGTTTGTGACAATGACAGTACATTAGGTGAAGCTTGATTACCACATTTTTCACGCGACTTTACTCGGAACATGGACTGGAAGATATATGAGTATAATTACATCGCAAATACCAATAGTGACAAGGAAGACCTGTGGTTACAATCACGATATTAACCGCCACTGGATACTGGAGGTCGCGTGGCGATAAGAAGAGTCACGTGAAATAAGATCAATTGGACGGTGTTATGCATAACTTGACCAAGCGCCAAATTGTCATTTCGAGATATTGACGTGAACGCGTTTGTTAGCATATAAATTCGAGTCGTGAATGCATTGGCAGATTTCTTCCACCATAAGAAGGACTAAGGTCAGTTCTATTTACAGACCAATCAGCAACTGCATAGCAAGTCATTAAGTGTCTGATTTTCCATAAAATGTCGCTTAGTCAATTTTAAATTTCTGAAGTAATTAATTCTTTCTGTTTCGCATCAACTGACCAAGTGACAATTTTGTCGGTTGGTCATGTGATACATATTAATGTTTTGCCTTTAGTTATGTTTTACATTGGGTATTGTTACTACGAAAGGGTAATAGTCTAGGTAAACAGACGTATAAACAGTTTTATGAGTAATCTTGAACAAAACTTCTGTTTATTATTCTACAATACCGTTAGCATACATACAAAGAAACATATTATCCATACTACTACATACTGATATTTTACAGATGGTTTTCACTTATGCCGGTGTATCTACTTGATATCACTACCATCAGAAATTGAAATAAACTTCAGAATGTTCAATCTGACACAGGAATGGGAAGTATCATCAGCTTAATCTAAGTTTCCTCTTCAACAATGAAATCAAGTTCCTGGCAATCGAATCCATCAATATCGTCTTCAATACCCGGATGACTGCAGAGTTTCCGATAAAAATCAGTGGCATCTTTTGGAATAAGTGACATCAAAGAGCGTATGTCGCTGAGCTTTGCTTCTGAAATGGGTTTTCCATTCGGCCACAGAGGTGTTAACACATTGCTAAAATAGTGGGTCACGCCATTTTGTGAAGGACGACCAATAGCTTTCTTCTTCTGAATGTTTATTTCAACTGGCTGTCCTTTATATTCCTGCTTGAAGAAGATGCTAAATGGTTTGTCTTTATGTAACTCTATCTCTTTTACTTTCAGCCAGTTTATCTTCTCTCTCAAATTATTTGTCTTCCGGTTCACGATTTTTTTCTCAAGTAAATCTGTACTTTTAAAATCCTCAGACTTCATTCTGTGAACAACTAAGGGTTCCTCTTCCTACAAATTTTCATCACATTGATGTAGTCCTCTGCTGTATACAACCTTTGCTGAAGTTTCAGTGCACACTCTATGTCCCCGAAATCAGTGTCATTGGGGAGAAAGCTGTGTCCTGGAACAAGGAAACGTTGAGTGATTTTTTTCAATGTGGGATGCTGTTCTAAGATAGCTTTTAACATCAAAACCATTTTTATGTTACGGTTCTGTCCTCCACAGGAATCTGACCACAAGATTACTTCTTCAACAGCTGGTAGCTCTTCCATTAAATATTTCATCAGGCATGAGGATACCTCCTGTGACCCTCGGCCTGCCTCACCCTCTAACCAGACATAGCAGTGTCCTCTTTCATCCTTACCACTGCGTATTCCTAAGTTATAAAGCCATAACTGCCTTCTATAAAAGACTGTATTTGTAGGAATTCTAGGCAATGGCAAGGTTTTCTCTAGGTCAAAACAAAGAACTTCCAGGGTGCCATCTTGTTTTGCCTTCGACATGTCTGATGATCTCATATCCTGCGCAATTTTGGCTTGTTCAAGATGATTTTCTTTTTTTGATTTAAAATTCTCGGCTTCGCATCCAGTTGTGTTTTGGATCTGAACCTCCAATGTGTCACAAACATTGCATGTGTCTTTTTTCAGTGGTTTCCTTTTGATGTTGAACTTCATGAGGAATATCTTCTTATAACTTGCTTTTGATACAGGATTTGAAACCTCGTCCTTGTACATATCATACATGACATTGACCGTTATTTCCGGGGCAAGAAATTCTGCTTGTGTATAGTGAGATTTGTAACGTGGAAACTTCTTTATGTGGTCTATGACTTCTCTCAGTTTATTTTCAGGGAGTTTATTTCTTCCACCAGCCAATCCACGACGATCCACAACGCCCCTTGGTGATTGTATCTTCTTAATTGCCAGATGAACCTTTCCACTGGAGATTCTAAATGTTTTCAAGAAGAAACTTTTGCATACTTTGACACCGCGGATGGTGTAAGTTCTTGTGGCTGTTCTTTTGTTGGAGTCCTTCACTCTCTTCCGTTTGACATCTTTTGTTGTTACCATGGCACAAATAAGAGCTGTTTGTGCATCGTGTGATGTAGTACTATAGAAGTTTTTAAACTCTTCTTTCACTGCATCAATTCCTATCTTATTCAGACATTTACATGAACAAATATATTCTCTAAATTCTTTGGGTTCTTTAAGATATCCCCGCTGTGTGATATAGGTTTCATTTTGAACACATTTCATCTTCCTAATTCTTCGATTCTGAAATGGATATTTTCTTTTCCGACCTTTTCCTGGTCTCCCTTCTCCCAGAGAATCATTATTTTGAGCTTCCAATATCTGAGATGCTTCATTCATCGACTGAGGAGTTGAATAATGGGTCTGGCTAGCCGCATAATTAGAGATGCTGGAGTCTAAAACAACATGTTCATTAGTAGCATTACTATCATCGAAACTAACGTCTGTATGGGAATGAGAGAAGTGGTGTTCGTCCAGTAATACAGGAACAGACTGCTGCTGATCTTCAGACCGTGTATTTACCTGTAAAACAGAAACACTATATTGTGGGGTAAGAATGTATTTCTTCCTAGAAAAACCTTCCCCGACACTGATCTACATTATCTGCCTGGCAAGGCTATAGGATATGATGGTGTTTCTTTTCCATTAACTAAATCGTACTTACCTTCAACAATATTGTTGCATCCATTCTTCCCTCAACAAAGTTTAAATCACTAGAGAATCTCAGTTTTAAATCTGAATAATCATCCTGAAGATTGCTAGTCGTGGCTGTACAGTACTTTGGGTAGCATAACAGCATTTCATTGGGCTCAGCTCTGTCAGACTGCTGGAAAAATTGACATCTTTTGGGGATTCGTAAACGGGTGTAGCAATAGCTGGTGTCTGTGGATGTAAATCCGGCTCATCTTCCTGCGTAATGAGAAGATAATATAGAATCGTGAAACTGTTTGAAAAACAATCCATAAGTAACATGTATTTGTCATATATCAATCAATCAATCAATCAATCAATCAATACTGATCTGCATTTAGGGCAGTCGTCCAGGTGGCAGGTTCCCTATCTGTTGCTTTCCTAGCCTTTTCCGAAATGATTTCAAAGAAATTGGAAATTTATTGAACATCTCCCTTGGTAAGTTATTCCAATCCCTAACTCCCCTTCCTATAAATGAATATTTGCCCCAGTTTGTCCTCTTGAATTCCAACTTTATCTTCATATTGTGATCTTTCCTACTTTTATAGACGCCATTCAAACCTATTCGTCTACTAATGTCATTCCACGCCATCTCTCCGCTGACAGCACGGAACATACCACTTAGTCGAGCAGCTCTTCTTCTTTCTCTCAATTCTTCCCAACCCAAACATTGCAACATTTTTGTAACGCTACTCTTTTGTCGGAAATCACCCAGAACAAATCGAGCTGCTTTTCTTTGGATTTTTTCCAGTTCTTGAATCAGGTAATCCTGGGGAGGGTCCCATACACTGGAACCATACTCTAGTTGGGGTCTTACCAGAGACTTATATGCACTCTCCTTTACATCCTTACTACAACCCCTAAACACCCTCATAACCATGTGCAGAGATCGGTACCCTTTATTTACAATCCCATTTATGTGATTTCCCCAGTGAAGATCTTTCCTATGCTAGTGGTACTGTGATATAGACTGAACAACTAACCTGTAATAATGTTTGCAAGTAGATTTTAAATGCTAGTGGTACTATGATATAGACTGAACAACTAACCTGTAATAACGTTTGCAAGTAGATTTCCTTCCTTGCTAACTCGACGATTTGACGGGCTCTTGAGGAAGACCTAAAGTGATCCATGGCAAAACAGAAGTGAATAGTGTTAATAGGCACTCACTAAATAATTTTGTTGAAATGAAGACGGTAGACAATCACGGAGAAACTTCACTGTTGTCACAAGAATAAAAAGGCGGGAAAGAGCAATACGCATAACATGACCAAGCGACCGCCAAATGTCGTTTAGTCAGGTGATGCAAAATTCAACTACATGAGAGTTTCTTTGGTCAGTTGATGCAGAAATATCTTCAGGCGATATTTAGATTGGCGCATGGTCCTAATCGATTTATTTTCGATATAAATGATGTTCGAGAGTACGAATATTTTTTCCATGTAGTTTGAAGCCTCGGCTACCAGGTGGTGTAGATATCTCGAAAATTGAGAATTGGCGCTTGGTCAAGTGATGCATAACACTGTCCAATTGCGACTATCATCACAATATCACGTAAATGTGGAGTTCTTATGGCATTGATGCCAGTATCCACATTCGCGTCTGTGACTATAAGCACGATATAAGTAGTCACGTGGCTATCATCACTGAATCTAAGTACAGTCAGGTAACATGGGAGGTCTTGTGACTACAGTCACGATATCACGTCAAACTATAAACTTCTTTCCTTTCCGGTGACTTCTTTAGTATTTTATGGTTTAATATGTTTTACCTTTAACTTTCCCAGCCTAGGAACATCTTGGTTTGTGGCAGTAAGTTATCCATAAGTAAAATATCCACTCCGTGTTTTTTAATATGCAAAGTTTTTGCATGCTTATGTGTGAATTTAAATCGCACGGACGTTTCATTCCAACTGCTTTCTGGAAACACATTATTAGACATAGCGTGTTGTATAGTATTCCCGGGAAAATGAACAAATGGAAACACTATAATATGTGTGAAAATACGGTCATAACTACGGGAACATAAAGACCAATAAGTAAACTCGTTTAGCGATGTCTTTTGTCCTCGTCAGCATCTGGGATGATTCTCCATCTTACTCGCATCTCTCAGCTCGTTCTCTAAGAGCACAGTTCAAAATCTGAAAGGAATGAAATGATGATTAGAACAACAGCAACAGGGGCACCTTCGATCCTACTGGAGCAAATCTCAGTTTAATGTGCAGTTAGCGATGAGCAAGAAGCAGATCACAAACAGTTAACAAAGCACCAACTGAAATCAACTCCTGTCTCATTAGACGTTTCCAGTACATAATTAGAATGCCACAGAAATACAAACGTGCGGAAAGTAACAGCCACATGGATACCACTGGAACCGAAACCACAACATTCTAACTTCACTCTGTGTTCGAGAATGAGCGGTGTTATCTGCTAAGAGTTGGTCTTGCGGCGTGATACTACTTTCATTTTCTGGCTGCAATTAGCAAGGGATCATTGTGACGCGAGGCTTTATCGGTAAACACAGCTGGAATATTTCATAATAGTACCAAGCTAAATTATATAATTAGGCCTGGTAATTGTTCAGTTTAATTAAACATCTTAGGGAGTTATTACAGTATATTATGAATTACGTGCAGATGTCTTCGTTAACGTGTGATGTCCGCACACTCTGGTGTTAAGAAGACCGACCAAGAATCACGTGCCGGCTGCCCCCAAACTCCTCCTTTAACCCGTCAATGCACGGGTTGGGTCTGTGAGACCCATGCGCTGGTATTTCCAACATTTTCTGATAGACGGTGATAGCTGCATACTTCCTGCTTCTGCTACCTTCCTTTTATCACCGGTGTAGTATTCCTGCAGACGAACATGGGAGTGATTTCTTTGGTACGTGAGCAGTGGTAAGTTAAAGTGCTCTGTGGGTCTGTGAGACCCAACCCGTGCAGTCGTGTAAGTATTTTTATCATAAGCATTTTAGTCTTTCCATATTAACCGTGTACATAAAGAAGATTATAGGGTGATTATTACTTAGCGTCTTGTCCAAATCCGTGGTTTAGCTAGCCTGGCTGTCTTTCACCTTAGTTCCTTTGGTGAGACTGAAAATGGGTTGAACTGGGCTGATGAGTTCGTTTCTTCGTAGGTCTAAGAAAAAGGAGTGTTATGATGTCAGCAATCCACGTGATATGGAACGAGTTGCCGCATTATTGGAGGAACCATTATCAGATGATGAAATTTACTGTGGTTTTCTTCTCGTCGATGCACAGCGACGATAAAACTGAGGAAAGTATAGAAGGAAAGAGGAAGCCTGTAATAGTCACATTCTATAATTCAGGTAAGGGTGGTGTAGCCTGTGTAGACGAAAGGACGCCTCGAAACACCATAATTTGGACAATGGTTGTCTTCTATGCGTTGCTGAATATTACAGGCTTTAACGAATATTTAATATTCAGAGCCAACAACACTAACTCTCCAGACGCAAGGAACAGAATAATTTTTTTGAAGAAACTCTTGTTTCTTCTAACTGAGGAACAAATAAGAGAAAGAGGTGTCTCAAGATATCTTCCTAAGAGCATTCGCAATACTGCAAGAAGGATATCTGGCTTGACGGCAGAAGCAGGGCGTGAAAGTACAGAAAATAAAAGAGGACGTCGTGCATACTGTAGAGTCAGAAAAGACCCGCTACTCGTGCTGTTTGTGCAGAAAGTTAATGTACTTTGAACCCTCCGTATTTGTGTGCACTGAATGTAAAGCTGAAATTTGAATGTTCCAGTGAACATTCTGGATCGTGAAGATTAGGTTATGACGATTTCATAAATTTTGACTTGATAAGTTCTGAATGTTGTGGGCAAATAAAATATTGTGTGTAAATTTGCAGTGGTTAGAGAATATCTTTGTAAAATGGTAAGTAAGTGTTAATCATCAAAGGTTTTGTGACAGCAATGTGTTTATGATGTTATAGGAATAGGAGGGAATGAATACTGAAAATAAAAATATATTAGCATACTATAAAAAAGAAATATGATGATGGGTCTGTGAGACCCAACCCGTTTACTCATGTAACATTTTGTGACCCGTGCACTGGCGGGTTAATACGTAAAAGTGGAATTTCCTGGTTTTCAGTGGAGGGAAACAATAGTATAATACAGGGATTTGGGCGCCACCGCCACCGCAGGCTCCCAGAGGCCACCTCCACCACCACCACAGCCAGAGGCCTCCTAGAGGCCTCCTCCACCACCACCACAGCCAGAGGCCTCCCAGAGGTCTCCTCCACCACCCGCGGGAAATTTGAATTTGTAAACAAAGCCACGTGCTTTTTGACAGCTGCTATCATCGACAACAACGCATCGCTAACCTCAGTACAGCTATCTTGACGGGCCTAAACCTCAGTAGTACCAACTTAACCTAACTAGCGCGTGGTAAACAAAGCCACGTGCTTTTTGACAGCCACGTGCTTTTTGATAGACAACAACGCATCGCTAACCTCAGTACTGCCATCTTGACGGGCCTAAATCTCAGTAGTACCAACTTAACCTAACTAGCGCGAGATTTGAATAGGTAAACAAATCCACGTGCTTGTTGACAGCTGTCATCCGCCATCTTTAAACCACAGAGCACCGTGCTGCCCTCTTTATCGCAGTAGCTGCAAATTCGTCACCTGTCATCGGCAGTGCTGCCATCTTGGCGGGCCTAAACCTTAGTGCTTCCAACTTAACCTAACTAGCGCGAGATTTGAATCGGTAAACAAATCCACGTGCTTTTTTGACAGCTGTCATCCGCCATCTTTAATCTATAGAGCAGAGTGCTGCCCTCTTTAGCTACTTATCTTTGAAATGTGGTGGCGGATAATTTGAAAAATGCTTTTTGACAGCAGCCATCTTTAATCTAGAGAGCACCGTGCTGCCCTCTTTAGCTAGATACCTTTGAAATGTGGTGGCAGGCAATTCCACATGACAGCAGCCATCTTTAATCAAGAGAGCACCGTGCTGCCCTCTATGTGGTGGCGGCAATTTGAAAAATTCTACATGCTCTTGTTTGGAAACAAACTCACGCGCTTTTTTTGACAGCCGTCATCCGCCATCTTTAATCAACAGAGCAAAGTGCTGCTCTCTTTAGCTAGATACCTTTGAAATGTGGTGGCGGCTAATTCCACGTGTACTTGTTTGGAAACAAAGCCATGTGATTTTTTGACAGCTGTCATCCGTCATCTTTAATCAACAGAGCACCGTGCTGCTATCATGCGGGCAATTTCGTCAGCTGTCATCCGCCATCTTTAATCCACAGAACACCGTGCTGCCCTCTTTATGGCTACTACCTTAAGCACGTAGTAGCGGGCAATTTGAAAAGTTCTGTTAGCTATCATCCGCCATCTTTAATCAAGAGAGCACCGTGCTGCTATCTTCAGCTAGATACCCTTGAAATGTGGTGGCGGCAAATTGAAAAATTCCACGTGCTCTTGTTTGGAAACAAACTCACGTGCTTTCTTGAAAGCTACCATCCGCCGTCTTTAATCAACAGAGCATAGTGCTGCCCTCTTTAGTTAGATACCTTTGAAATGTGGTGGCGGCAAATTCCACGTGCTCTTGTTTGGAAACAAAGCCATGTGCTTTTTTTTGACAGGTGTCATCTGCCTACTCTAATCAACAGAGCACCGTGCTGCTATCATGCGGGTAATTTCGTCAGCTGTCATACGCCATCTTTAATCTACAGTGCACCGTGCTGCCCTCTGTAGTAGCGGGCAATTTGAAAAGTTCTGTTAGCTATCATCCGCCATCTTTAATCAAGAGAGCACCGTGCTGTCATCTTTAGCTAGATACCTTTGAAATGTGGTGGTGGATAATTTAAAAAGAAAAATTCTACAGCAGCCATCTCTCGACGCTAATTGCATAAGATGGTGTATATTCATGACTCCTTAAGGGTGCTCACGCAAGATGGCTGCTATACATAGGTTTTTATGAGACGCCCTTGGGATGGTTGCACAAGATGGCAGTTATACATGACTCCTTATGAGATGCCCTAGGGATGCTTGCTCAAGATAGCGGTTGCTCTTATAGGACGGCTTAAGGGTCCTTGCAGAAGATGGCTTGAGACGCCCTAAGGATGCTTGCGCAAGATGGCGGACACAAGATGGCGGCTATACACAACTCCTTATGAGACGCTTTAAGGGTGCTTGCGCAAGATGGCTGCCACTCTTATGAAGAAAGCTAGCTTAGAGGCTAACGTGTCGTGCTAGTTCGATTCATTCAATTTAGGGCTTAAATGCAAAATGTTAAATATCTCGAAAACGGTGCACCGTAGAGCAAAACGGACAAAATTTTTCCGCCTAATACGTAGGTTCGCAGTATGAGGAACAAGAAAACTATAGTCTAATGATGGGATCAACGGTTCGGTTCCTACTTAGGCCCTTTGGCATTTGCTCTGTTTTAGCTTGTATTGAAGCGAGTCTCCGTAACATGATCAGGTCTAGCTATGGTAGAGAGTATAACGTACCGTGCTGGTTCGATTCATTAAATTTGGAGGCTTAAATGCAAAATGTTAAATATCTCGAAAACGGTGCATCGTAGAGCAAAACGGACAAAATTTTTCCGCCTAATACGTAGGATCGTAGTATCAGGAACAAGAAAAAAACAGTCTAATGATGAGATCAGCGGTTCGATTCCTACTTAAGACCTTTGGCATTGGCAGCTATCTATTTCTACAAGATGGTGGCTGCTCTTATGAGACACAGGATGGCTTAAGACGTCCTAGGGATGCTTACGCAACATGGCGGACACAAAATGGTGACTATACATAGCTCCTTATGAGACAGCCTAGGGGTGCTCGCACAAGATGGCGGCTACTCTTATGAAGAAAGCTAGCTTAGAGGCTACTGCGCAAGATAACAGCTGCTGTTATGCATGCGGTGGAGGGCAATTTGAAATTCTATGTGCTTAATCAACAGAGCACCCTGCTGCCCGCTTTAGCTGAAATGTGGATGCGGATAATTTGAAAAATTCCTTTGACAGCTGTCATCTTTAAACAATGGCGACTATACATAGGCTATTAAGGCCTTATCATTCTCCTCCTCCTCCTCCTCCTCCTCCGCCTCTTATGTTAAGGCATAGCATTATATCGAACAAGTTTAAACCTGCATCGCGAAGGTAAGCGTGTGCAGCGATAATATTATTGTGCATGTTTAGACTTTCGAAACATAAGAAGAGTAGAATCAAACGCTGTACTCGATGCAACATGTGAACAGAACATTGATTGATGTGTTCAGAAAACAAAATAAGTGATCAAGACTAGAATCGAACACTGTACTCAATTCATCATGTGTTTGGAATATGTCAGGGGATACCCTTGTTCTAAGAAGATCAGATTGAAACTTAACAAGACTAGAATAGAACACTGTAATCGATGTTGGTAATTTCAACATGTGATCAGAACATTCAATGATGTGTTCAGAACGCAAAATAAGTGATCATGACTAGAATCGAACACTGTACTCAATACAACATGTGATCAGAACATTGATCGATGTGTTCAGAACACAAAATAAGTGATCAAGACTAGAATCGAACACTTTACTCAATACAACATGTGTTTAGAACATGTTAGGGGGTACCCTTGTTCTAAGAAGATCAGAATGAAACATAACAAGACTAGAATCGAACACTGTAATCGATGTTGTTAACTTCAACATATGATCAGACCATTGTTTGATGTGTTCAGAGCAAAATACAATTTTGATGATTTGCTTAGTGTAAAATCAAAAACTATGGAAACACACTGTGCACATATCGCGTAACTAACTCGCTCAGTAAGCAATATTGCAAAACTACAACTTCAACGATTTGCCTAGTGTGAAAATAAAAAACACACTGTACCCATACTGCGCAGCTAACTCGCTCGGTAAACGATATAGCAAAAGTATAACTTCAAATTATTTACCTTCCATCATTCGTCTTGTGTGAAAATCAATCGAACAAGTTATCGCATAAACATGTAACATGAAATATCAACCAATCTGTTGTCATGGGTTACAAGCATGTAGCTTATGCGGGAAGTAAAATTAAACAGAACGCTAGTGCTATAAAAAATACTCTGCTTACATTTAAGTCCCTAGCTGTTGAACAAGTTATTACATAAATATGTAACATGAAATATCGGTTCGGAAACATATTGTTTCAATCTGTTGACATAGATTACAAGCATGTAGCTTGTGCAGGCGAGGGTTACTATGCAAAATGCTGAGCCGAAAAGAAAATCGTGATAGGGTATGGAACCCAGGGGTTACATCTTATCAGAAGGGCCAAAAGGATGAAAGGACTCTTCCTCCTCCTTACCGCACATTCCCTGTAGGGCTAATTGGCTAAAGGGCTAATGGGCAAAAGGGCTAATGGGCAAAAGGGCTAATGGGCTAAAGGTCTAAAAGGCAAAATGAGCAACAACCTCATCGATCGCTATCAGCAAGAACGCTTGTACTTTTTAAGTGTAGAAAATTAATCTTTATTGGTAAATGGTTTTATGTTCAGAACAAGGAATGGAACCTATGGGTTACGTCTTGCCTAATAAAATCCCCGAGGTGCGATGAGTTACGTTTTTCTAACTAGTGTTTGGAACACTGTACTTTTCAAGATGGCAGGATTGAGGTTAGCAATGTTCTGTTGTTGGATTTTAAATTCTACGCTATAACATGCATAAGGTGGCAGCCTTGAGGTTTACCACCGTAAAGATGGCAAGAGTGAGGTTAGCAATGTTCTGTTGTTGGATTTTAAATTCCGTGCTATAACATGCATAAGGTGGCAGCCTTGAGGTTTACCGCCGTAAAGATGGCAGCAGTGAGATTAGCGACGCTCTATTGTCCTCCAAAGTGAGGTTAGGGTTCGTCAAGGAGACAGCTGTCAAAAAAGCATGTGGCTATGTTTACCAAACAAGAGCACGTGGCTGTGACGTCACGGTCACGTAATCAATCCTTAGCTCTACGTCGTTAAGAGCAGCATTAGGATTAGCTATGTTTATAAAACTTGGAAACAGAGCAGCAGTATGAATAGCCATGTTTTAAAGCGTATACACATCACCTATCGATTTTACATGAATCGACTATCATAGTAAACTTTTTTCACTAGATTGTACTGCTATCTTAGCATAACCTATACGGGTGAACTTAAAGTACAAAGAATAGTCATGTTTCACAGCGTGTACACATTACCTATCGATTTTGCATGCATCGAATATCATACTAAACTTCTTCCACTAGATTGTGCTGCTATCTTAGCATAACTTATACGTATGAACTTAAAGCACAAGGAATAGCTATGTTTCACAGCGTGCACACATCACCTATCGATTTTGCATGCATCGACTTTCGTACAACGATCGCATATGTGTATTGCTAACGTATGTGTATAAAGTTAAACTTCTCCCGCTAGAGTGTACAACGATCACAATTGTGTGCTGCCACCTATGTGCATGAATTTAAAGCATAAAGAATAGCGTGTACACATCACGTATCGATGATGCATGCGCCGACTATCGTACTAGGCTTCTTCCGCTAGAGCATGTAGCAATTGCTTTTGTGTATCCCTAACCCTTGTGCACGAACTTAAAACACAAGGAAGAGCTATGTTCTAAAGCGTGTACACATCACCTATCGATTTTGCATGCATCGACTTTCGTATTAAACGTCTTCCACTAGAGCGTGCGACAACCTTATAACTATGCTGCTAACTTGGTATAACTTATACGCATGAACTTAAAGCATAAAGAATAGCGATGTATAAAAATCTTGTGAACATAGCAGCAGTAGTAAGAATAGCAATGTTTTAAAAGCGTGTACGCATTGCCTATCGATTATACATGCATCAACTAGAGTACAGAACTTCTCCCGCTAGAGTGTGCTGCTATCTTAGCATAACCTATGTGCATGGATTTAAAGCACGAAGAATAGTTAAGTTTCAACGCGTGTACACAACACCTATCGATTTTGCATGCGTCAACTATATTAACACATCCCGCTAGAACGTACAACGTTCACATGTGTATGCGCTGCTACTTTAGCATGACCTATGCGCACGAACTTAAAGCACAAAGAATAGCGATGTTTAAAAATCTTGCGAACATAGTAGCAGTAAGAATAGCAAGGTTTAAAAGTGTATACGTATCACCTTTTGATAATGCATACATCAATTATCGTACTAAACAACTTCTACGCGAGCGTGCGACCATCGCTTGTACGTGTGCTGCTATCTTAACATAACCTATGTGCACGAACTTAAAACATAAAGAATAGTTATGTGTAAAAATCTTGTGAACATAGCAGAGTGTTAACTACGTAGGTGTAGACATTGAACTTTGCACGCTGAAGCAGCATACTAAGTGACCGTGACGTCACAGCCACGTGCTCTTGTTTAGTAAACCAAGCCACGTGCTTTTTTGACAGCTGTCTTCTTGACGGACCCTAACCTCACATTGAAGGACAATAGAAGGTCGCTAACCTCACTGCTGCCATCTTTACGGCGGTAAACCTCAAGGCTGCCACCTTATGCATGTTATAGCGCGGAATTTAAAATCCAACAACAGAAAATTGCTAACCTCACTCTTGCCATCTTTACGGCGGTAAACCTCAAGGCTGCCACCTTATGCATGTTATAGCGTAGAATTTAAAATCCAACAACAGAACATTGCTAACCTCACTCTTGCCATCTTGAAAAGTTCAGTGTTCCAAACACTAGTCAGAAAAACGTAACACATCGCACCTCGGTGATTTTATTAGGTAAGACGTAACCCCTAGGTTCCATTCCTTGTTCTGAACATAAAACCATTTACCAATAAAGTTTAATTTTCTACACTTAAAAAGTACAAGCCTTCTTGCTGATAGCGATCGATGAGGTTGTTGCTCCTTTAGCCATTTAGCCCTTTAGCCCATTAGCCCTTTAGCCCATTAGCCCTTTTGCCCATTAGCCCTTTAGCCAATTAGCCCTACAAGGAATGCGCGGTAAGAGGAGGAAGAGTCCTTTCATCCTTTTGGCCCTTCTGATAAGATGTAACCCCTGGGTTCCATACACTATCACGATTTTTTTTTCGGCTCAGCATTTTGCATAGTATCCCTCGCCTGCACAAGCTACATGCTTGTAATCTATGTCAACAGATTGAAACAATATGTTTCCGAACCGATATTTCATGTTACACATTTATATAATAACTTGTTCAACAGCTAGGGACTTATATGTAAGCTGAGTATTTCTTATAGCACTAGCGTTCTGTTTAATTTTACTTCCCGCATAAGCTACATGCTTGTAACCCATGACAACAGATTGACTGATATTTCATGTTACATGTTTATGCGATAAATTGTTCGACTGATTTTCACACAAGACGAATGATGGAAGGTAAATAATTTGAAGTTATACTTTTGCTATATCGTTTACCGAGCGAGTTAGCTGCGCAGTATGGGTACAGTGTGTTTTTGATTTTCACACTAGGCAAATCGTTGAAGTTGTAGTTTTGCAATATTGCTTACTGAGCGAGTTAGCTACGCGATATGTGCACAGTGTGTTTCCATAGTTTTTGATTTTACACTAAGCAAATCATCAAAATTGTACTTTTGCTCTGAACACATCAAACAATGTTCTGACCATATGTTGAAGTTAAAAACATCGATTACAGTGTTCTATTCTAGTCTTGTTATGTTTCAATCTGATCTTAGAACAAGGGTATCCCCTGACATATCCTAAACACGTGATGTATTGAGTACAGTGTTCGATTCTAGTCTTGATCACTTATTTCGTGTTCTGAACACATCAGTCAATGTTCTGTTCACATGTTGCATCGAGTACAGCGTTTGATTCTACTCTTCTTATGTTTCGAAAGTCTAAACATGCACAATAATGTTATCGCTGCACACGCTTACCTTCGCGATGCAGGTTTAAACTTGTTCGATATAATGCTATGCCTTGACATAAGAGGCGGAGGAGGAGGAGAATGATAAGGCCTTAATAGCCTATGTATAGTCGCCATTGTTTAAAGATGACAGCTGTCAAAAGAATTTTTCAAATTATCCGCCACCACATTTCAGCTAAAGAGGGCAGCAGGGTGCTCTGTTGATTAAGCACATAGAATTTCAAATTGCCCTCCACCGCATGCATAACAGCAGCTCTTATCTTGGGCAGTAGCCTCTAAGCTAGCTTTCTTCATAAGAGTAGCCGCCATCTTGTGCGAGCACCCCTAGGCTGTCTCATAAGGAGCTATGTATAGTCACCATTTTGTGTCCGCCATCTTGCGTAAGCATCCCTGGGACGTCTCAAGCCATCCTGTGTCTCATAAGAGCAGCCACCATCTTGTAGAAATAGATAGCTGCCAATGCCAAAGGTCTTAAGTGGGAATCGAACCGTTGATCTCATCATTAGACTAAGTTTTTTCTTGTTCCTGATACTATGATCCTACGTATTAGGCGGAAAAATTTTGTCCGTTTTGCTCTACGATGCACCGTTTTCGAGATATTTAACGTTTTGCATTTAAGCCTCCAAATTTAATGAATCGAACCAGCACGGTACGTTATACTCTCTACCATAGCTAGACCTGATCATGTTACGAAGACTCGCTTCAATAAAGCTAAAACAGAGCAAATGCCAAAGGGCCTAAGTAGGAACCGAACCGTTGATCCCATCATTAGACTATAGTTTTCTTGTTCCTCATACTGCGAACCTACGTATTAGGCGGAAAAATTTTGTCCGTTTTGCTCTACGGTGCACCGTTTTCGAGATATTTAACATTTTGCATTTAAGCCCTAAATTGAATGAATCGAATTAGCACGACACGTTAGCCTTTAAGCTAGCTTTCTTCACAAGAGTGGCAGCCATCTTGCGCAAGCACCCTTAAAGCGTCTCATAAGGAGTTGTGTATAGCCGCCATCATGTGTCCGCCATCTTGCGCAAGCATCCTTAGGGCGTCTCAAGCCATCTTGTGCAAGGACCCTTAAGCCGTCCTATAAGAGCAGCCGCTATCTTGAGCAAGCATCCCTAGGGCATCTCATAAGGAGTCATGTATAACTGCCATCTTGTGCAACCATCCCAAGGGCGTCTCATAAATACCTATGTATAGCAGCCATCTTGCGCAAGCACCCTTAAGGAGTCATGAATATACACCATCTTATGCAATTAGCGTCGAGAGATGGCTGCTGTAGAATTTTTCTTTTTAAATTATCCACCACCACATTTCAAAGGTATCTAGCTAAATATGACAGCACGGTGCTCTCTTGATTATAGATGGCGGATGACAGCTAACAGAACTTTTCAAATTGCCCGCTACTACAGAGGGCAGCACGGTGCACTGTAGATTCAAGATGGCGTATGACAGCTGACGAAATTACCCGCATTAGAGCAGCACGGTGCTCTGTTGATTAAAGATGGCAGATGACACCTGTCAAAAAAGCACATGGCTTTTTCCAAACAAGAGCACGTGGAATTTGCCGCCACCACATTTCAAAGGTATCTAACTAAAGAGGGCAGCACTATGCTCTGTTGATTAAAGATGGCGGATGGTAGCTTTCAAGAAAGCACGTGAGTTTGTTTCCAAACAAGAGCAAGTGGAATTTTTCAATTTGCCGCCACCACATTTCAAAGGTATCTAGCTAAAAATGGCAGCACGTTGCACTCTTGATTAAAGATGGCGGATGATAGCTAACAGAACTTTTCAAATTGCCCGCTACTACGTGCTTAAGGTAGTAGCCATAAAGAGGGCAGCACGTTGTTCTGTGGATTAAAGATGGCGGATGACAGCTGACGAAATTGCCCGCATGATAGCAGCACGGTGCTCTGTTGATTAAAGATGGCGGATGACAGCTGTCAAAAAATCACATGGCATTGTTTCCAAACAAGAGCACGTGGAATTTGCCGCCACCACATTTCAAAGGTATCTAGCTAAAGAGGGCAGCACTGTGCTCTGTTGATTAAAGATGGCGGATGACGGCTGTCAAAAAAGCGCGTGAGTTTGTTTCCAAACAAGAGCATATAAATTTTTTCAAATTGCCGCCACCACATAGAGGGCAGCACGGTGCTCTCTTGATTAAAGATGGCTGCTGTCATGTGGAATTGCCTGCCACCACATTTCAAAGGTATCTAGCTAAAGAGGGCAGCACGGTGCTCTGTGGTTTAAAGATGGCGGATGACAGCTGTCAAAAATCACGTGGATTTGTTTACCTATTCAAATTTCGCGCTAGTTAGGTTAAGTTGGTACTACTGTGGTTTAGGTCCATCAAGATGGCAGTACTGAGGTTAGCGATGCGTTGTTCTCTGTCAAAAAGCACGTGGCTGTCAAAAACACGTGGATTTGTTTACCTATTCAAATCTCGCGCTAGTTAGGTTAAGTTGGTACTACTGAGGTTTAGGCCCGTCAAGATGGCTGTACTGAGGTTAGCGATGCGTTGTTGTCGATGATAGCTGTCAAAAAGCACGTGGTTTTGTTTACAAATTCAAATTTCCCGCGGGTGGTGGAGGAGACCTCTGGGAGTCCTCTGGCTGTGGTGGTGGTGGAGGAGGCCTCTAGGAGGCCTCTGGCTGTGGTGGCGGTGGCGCCCGAATCCTTGTATTATACTACTGGAAACTTAACAAGTTCAGTGTATACCTGAGGTGGTATACAGGTTTAGCGTGCCGTTGTTCAGGGGAGGACTTACCTCAATTTTCGCAAAAACTTGCGAATTCATTTAAAGTATTTCAGTATTCTTTGGTATGTGAACAAGAGAGAAACGCGTTCCTAGTTTCCGTAATTTGGATATTCACATTTATAAATGGCATACCCTTCTCTGACTGCACGCTGGACTTTACTCTTAGATAACTTTGTAGGAGATACAAGTGGCTTTTTGAACATGGCCTCGTTCTGCTTAGCGATTGGTGCTGTCAGCAAAGTGTCTTGTCGACATTTTTGTTTATATTCAGATAGTATGGCACATCTTTGAGTATTTACTTTCAAAGTGCCGAAGGCTAAAATGTTCGGCAGGAGTAGTGCCAGGGAATCAATATAAGATCACAAAGACATGCTTGAAGGTCAAAGGTTCTGCTTTTGGGAATAGTGAGTTTTTACCCGCCACTCAAACACCAGAGAGGCAGGTCCAGGTAGAAAGCTGGCCACTGCGGAATGATAGAGGTAGAGCGTTTACTCAGTACGATACCAGGTTATAGATAATTAGCTCTTGTGTGCTGCTGTGCTGTGTAAATATTGTAAAAATGTTGAGTGAATCTGGCAATGCTTCATTGCGGATGGGCCAAGCTTGCACCTTTGTTCTTTCATGCGCAAGTTGTGGGGAAGAAACAGAGTTTTCCACAACAAAATATGTGAAAGGTGTGCATGAGAGGAACCTTAGATTTGTGTATGGCCTCCGATCAATTGGTAAGGGTGGAGTTGTGTGCGATTAGTCCTCCTACTAGATTCCATAGGTTTACAAACGTTATTAGTAAGACATTCAAGAGGCAGTAATACTGTAGAAAATGAACGTGTTAATGGCATTGCCGTTGATCTTGATGGTGTCTGGCAAAAGCAAGGCCACACCAGACAGCATGGTGTGGTTACTGTTACTGGTAAAGCAGCTGATGTGGAGTGCCTCAATAAGTACTGCCATGCATGCAAATAGCAAACGGAACATGTGCGTTTTATGTCAAATTAATCTGGTTCTAGTGGGGGCATGGAATCTCAGGGTGCATCAAGGATTTTTAAGAAGTCACTTGCTATCAGGGTTGTGAGGTATGTCAGTTCTCGGGTGATGGAGACAGAGTAATGTCTGAAAGACCATGTTGAGTTGAAATGTGTAGGTCATGTCCACAAGAGGATGGGTTCAAATATGCAGAGGTTAGTCCATGATATGGCAGGGATGAAATTGCAGAATGCTGTAACAGACTCACTTCTTCTGAAATAGACAGGCTACAAAATTACTGTGGCAAAGCTGTAAGAGAGAATGTTGGTGACTTGAAGAAAATGTGGGAGGCTGTGTTGGCAAAGTTTCTTCATCAGATTTCTACTGATGAGAAGCCCCATCATAATCTACGCGGTACCTGGTGCTAGTATAATAAAGACAAGGAAATATACAAACACCATGGTCTTCCCGAAGAAGTGATGATTATGATAAAGCCCTTTTATAAGGATCTTGCTCATCCCCATTTATTGAAGAAATGCTTGCATGGGAAGACCCAAATTGTAAACGAGCCTTTTAACAACGTTATTTGGAGCCGTGTACCTAAAAGTATTTTATGGGCTATAAAACCTTAAAGCCGGCCCCGTGGTGTAGGAGTAGCGTGCCTGCCTCTTACCCGCAGGCCCCGGGATTTTTACCTGGACCTGAGGGCTAGTTCGAGGTCCTCTCAGCCTACGTGATTAGAATTGAGGAGCTATCTGACTGTGAGATCGCGGCCCCGGTCTAGAAAGCCAAGAATAACGTCCGAGAGGATTCGTCGTGCTGATCACACGACACCTCGTAATCTGCAGGCCTTCGGGCTGAGCAGCGGTCGCTTGGTAGGCCAATGCCCTTCAAGGGCTGTAGTGCCATTGGGGTTTGGGGTTTTATAAAACCTTAAAATTATAAGTACATGATGCTGTAATAATATTTATCATGAGTAATGCAGGGAGAATTATGGTACTAGAACAGCAGGGGTTCCAACTCCAGGGTGGAATTCGCTCAGTGCGTTTCAAGCTTTAGATATTCGACGGATGATAATGGAGGATGAAAAGCTGTTATAGTGGAGGCCAACATAAGGAAGTCAAGGAGAGCAATTAAAAGGTGTCTGGAGGACAAGGAGGATGAGGAATATGCAGCAGGGAGGATTTAGACTACATCTCAAGTAACATTTATGTGAGCTAAACTTTAGTTTTCTCTGCTTTTGTTTTTCTCTTTGTATATGTACGCTCACTTAAAAATTATAAAAGATAGAAATATGAAATGGTTACCAGTGAAACTTCCATACCTTCTCTCTGTAAAGCTGCAAATTATTTTAGATATGTTAATACATAAGACCAGGAAAAAATATTATTCCTCAAATTTTTATACAAATATTTGAAGTTTGGAAAATATCCTCCAAAAACTATGCATTTTGTCCTGAAACTAAAGCCAAGAATGTAAAGGAAAATGTTCATACAACAACACTACAAAGTTCCTAATCTGTAGGACAAAGAAATTTAACCTAATTGTACCTAAAATTGTAACAATGACCGTTCTCAGCTTTGGCAGCACGTACACCTCTGCAGTGAATACTTACGTTTTAACGCCCGCCAATTAGAAAACGTTCGTAATTGGAAAAATCGAAGTAGCTTGCATTTCAGATGGATATCTGAGGGGTAATCCACACCAAATTTCATCTGAATTGTTCCATGAGGTTAATTATTTCTTTATTTATTGTAATGTGGCTACAGAGCTTGCTATTATGCCAAACTCTAATATACACTTCTAATTTATCTTATATTCTAAAACAAATCTAAAAGTCGGTAACTTATTATAAACTTCGGCTAATATTTATACGAGAAAGTAAGTTATTTTACGATATGCGCTATGGACTTCGTTCTTATATGTAAATAATATTTGCAGCTTCCTTTAAACAGCTGTGTACTAGGAATGGCAGGGAATAGTAGCGGGGATTCTCGGAAACTTAGCAGGGAGTTGTGTGGTGGACAGGTACTGAAGGTCTGCTCTCAAGTGACACGTCTCTCCCTTAAATATAGCCAAGACAGCTCATTGAGGCAATATCTTATGATTAAGCGACAAATGAAGACAGCGTTTCATTTTAAATTACTACGTGATTTTTACAATTATTTCGCAAATATTTCATTTTCAGGTCGATGTTCTGAAACAAGCCGTAGCGTGTCCTGTAGTTGCGATCTCAGGTCTTGAACTGAGTTCAAACATCGCTGCATCGTTCTTCCTGTACTTCTCTTACCCTCCAAGGCTCAGTCTATTGTTGTCCAAGGTGACCCACCCTCCTCCGTTCGCTTCATATGTCGCCATCACAGAAACTAAATGACACGTGCGACTTCATCAAGAGCGGTTGCTATTGAATTAGCCCTTATCCCTTTATTTCGAAGGCCCGTTGCCATTCTTCTCACGTGTTTGTACCACCAATCATTCTCGCTATATTCATGTCAGCTACTTCTAACTTATGATTAAAATATTCTCAGTCCACACAGCTTTCACTCCCGCACAGGAATGTCGGTCTGGGAACAAAAATATATAAATATAATTCGTCCGATTTTCTTGCACGCGTTTTATTTCTCTATGGGTTGTATAAAAAGATAAGCCAACATCTGTAACGTGTCTAAATCCCGGTTATTTTATTCTCACAGGTAGGTTTGTGCTTGGTGTCATTTTCCAAGTATGGCTCTAAATTAAAATTGTACTGTGTTTTAAGATGATAAGCTAAACATATGAAGTCACAATTTTTATTTCACTTATTCCTGGTTTTTTAGGAGCTTCGGACCTTTTTAAGCGCTCTTGAAATTGCTTAGTTTGACATCTGAGGTCACTTAGGAAAGATAATTAATTAAGAAAAAGAAATGAAATCGTGTATGGCTTTTCGTGTCGGGAGTGTCCGAGGTCAAGTTCGGTTCGACAGATGCAGGTCTTTCGATTTGACGCCTGTAGGCAACCTGCGTGTCGTGATGAAGATGAAATGATGAAGACGACATATGCACCCAGTCCAGGTGCCAGCGAAATTAACCAAGTATGGTTAAAATTCCCGACCCTGCCAGGAATCGATCCAGGGACCCTTGTGGCCAAAGACCAGCACGCTAACCATTTAGCCATAGAGCCGGACTATTTATTAAGAAACCTTTGATGTGAAAAATTTCAAAATAGACCGATGTTTTTACAGACTAACAATATGTCGCTTGTTGTATTCGCGTTACCTTGGTAATTACCCCGGAAGTAAGTCATCACCTATACGTTTTAACAAATATTGTATGTACAGGTCTATATTTTGAAGCGAAGCGTGGCTAATCATGTAACAGATCCCTCTGAGATGGTTGTGCAAAATTTAATGAAATTCTGTTCAGCGATTTAGGCGTGATGTCGTTTCGGAAGGCGGACATAGTGAAGATTACCAAATCCATCACTGACGTGAAAATATCGTCTTGGTAAGGAGCTACTTGGTAGCTATTGTCAAAACTACGAGGTCATCTGCCCCTGTTCATAACGACGGTGATCATAGACGCAAGAAATAGAATTAGGGAAAATTAAATCTCCAAGCCAACAGATAATAGGATATGATGTCCTGAGTCCCTGAAACTCATTTAAGAATTACATTTATTTCACACTCTGAAGTAATTGTCTGTAATTTCTTCCCGTACTGTTCTATTACAAATCGTCTCTGATTGGTTGAATTCTGCGTGTTGAATTGTTTCTCCACCAGATTGCAGCACCATCTCCACACTCCCAGCTCAAGTTACCTGACGTCATCACAACACTGACTAATGTTAGGTTAAATCCGTCCAACAGATAAATATCACATATATCAAAAAGTTGGTATTACCTTCATTAACACAGGACCTGAGGACCATGTTCACGACTCTGGTAGCTTAGTGGACTGTTCACTGCTTCAAATAACAGTCATATGTATGTCTAACTGAAGAGTGATCGGGGTAGTTGCAGCCTCTCATACGAGCAGGGGTGAAGGTGAGTACCAAGTAAGTGCAGGCAAGCAGGAGTACAGCGAGAATGTACACTCCTGGTATGCAAGGGCTACTGAAATAGCAAACCATGATTTCTGTGTATCGTATCCCCATTAAGATACATTCCTTCACTTGAGGACGCAGGGATTCAATAAAGCAAGTATTGAGAAAGTGCCTATTTGTCACATAACCTCAATTCACACGGCAGTATTTCTCGAGAATTTTCGTAAATTGGTCCTATATATCCCCTTCCGGCTTTTGCCTTCTTAGTATCTAGAGTTACTGTAAGCAGCGGCAGTATTAAGGTAAACTTTAGAATTGTAGTAAAATATGGAACTGTAAATTTCATTTACTTACTGGTGTCGCTCACCAATGAAATACAAACAATAATAAAGGAAAGACATACTTCCTGTTACCTGACACTGCGACTTAAAAAGATGCATTTATAAATATTTGAGATATTAATACGACAGAATGATATTGTAATAACTGTTTATTTCCACAATGTGTGTGCGGAAGTTTGTTTTATAAAGTGAGCCTAGCCTTGCCACTCACCATTGTTCCAATCCCTTTTAGGGCACAGTACACATTTCATGAGTAATTTGGATTTAGTTGTTTATTCGCATATTTCTGGATTACATGTTTTTACTTTCCATTAGATTTAGTGCTGTTTGTGGATGGAATTAATGGATTTTCAGAGCTACACCTCAGCTTTATGGCTCGCTTCTAATTTTACCAATGTTTTGTCAGCTCAAAGTAGCGCTTATATATTTCATTTATATTGGGATCTATAAGAACTCCACTCGTTAAAAATTAATTCATGCATTGCATATATTGCGATGTTAATGTTAATACTGTATAATGCTTGAAATATGTTAGATCCTAATGGTTGGGTAGGAGATAGGAATCTCCGCTCAGATGGCCTTCACTTAAACCGCAGTGCTACGTACAAGTTAGGAAATTTGTTTGGAAGGGTAATAGGGAGATACATTCATGGAAACGGGGTTGTCTAGGGAGCGGTGATAAGGGTACAGAGATCTGTAAGTCAAGCAGGGATATCATAAAAATGGTAGTGTTGAACTGTAGAAGTATTGTAAAGAAAGGAATAGAATTAAGTAATTTATTAGGTATATATTTACCAGATATTTTAAGGGAAACTGAATCATGGCTGAGAAATGATATAATGGATGTAGAAATTTTCTCACGGAACTGGAGTTTGTATCGTAGAGATAGGATAGGGAAGGTGGGAGGGGGAGTATTCATTCTGGTGAAAGAAGAATTTGTAAGCTACGAAAAAGTTTAAGATGACAAATATGAAATTCTAGGTGTAAGGCTCATTTCTAATGATAATAGGCAACGTGATGTCTTTGGAGTGTACAGACCGGGGAAGGAGAGTACTGACACGGATTACATTTACTTGATAAGATAATCGGCTATGCGGAAAACGACATGGAAAGGAATGTGATTGTAGTGGGAGATCTGAACTTGCCAAATGTCAATTGGGAAGGAAATGCGAACGACAGGAAGCATGACCAACAAATGGCAAATAAGCTAATATGGAAAGGACAGCTGATTCAGAAGCTATGGACAGTAAGTTTACAATTCCGTCTAATCCAGTTAACTATGAGTACCGAGATCTCAAACAGTCATAATTTCTAACTGCAGACTGATCGTGATTATAAATACTTATGATTGCCAGTAATAACCAACTAATTTTTATGGCTAACATAATATTTCCCATGATATTCAGCCTCACTCTTACTGAGAGGCGTAACTTCGACTTAAGTACCTGCTCCTCTTTGCCAGTTCCGTGACCATCTCCGATCTTAAACGGCACTCGCTAGCTCTCCACAACCGATAGCACAATGTCTAGTCTCTAACAGTGATGAAAGGAATACCACCATCGTTGTTCCGGTACTTCCTATTGCCTTCTCTGTAGATAGGTGTAATTACTAATTTCGTACATTCAGTGACTGCCTGACTGAACCTATTTTATTGAGTGGTTTCATCCCTGATTTTTAAACGATATGTAATCAGTTATGATCCAAATTCAGGTCCTCCTATTAGTCACAGTTTTTCAGTAAACTTGATTGATATATTTTTAATTTCGTGTGGCTATTTCTAGCCGAGTGCAGCCCTTGTAAGGCAGACCCTCCGATGAGGGTGAGTGGCATCTACCATATGTAGGTAACTGCGTGTAATTGTGGTGGAGGATAGTGTTATGTGTGGTGTGTGACTTGCAGGAATGTTTGGGGACTGTACAAATACCCAGCCCCCGGGCCATTGGAATTAACCAATGAAGGTTAAAATACCCGACCGGCCGGGAATCGAACCCGGGACCCTCTGAACCGAAGGCCAGTACGCTGACAGTTCAGCTAACGAGTCGTACAACTTGATTGATAAACTAAGACTTTTAACATTTTCCCTGGACCTTTTCTCACCAGCTACAAAAGTAAGAGACTTATACCAAGTGAAGCACCATCTCGCTGAGTGTCGATAATGAATTTATTTCTCCTGCTTGTGATTTCATATCAGAGAGCTGAAAGCTGGTGATGCCTGGGCTGCTCAGTGTAGCGAGCGTTTGGACGACCTCCGAGGATCTCGAGTACAACGTTCCGATAACTGGAAGAAGGTAAGTCAGGCCGCTGACTTACAAACAAGAAAATATTGTCGTCTCAGAATGACGGCCTGAGATAAAAAGACTACGGAATGTGGCAAGAATATAGAAAAATATGTTTAATAAATTTACCACCCCCAACCTTATCACATTTGAAAATCTCAATAATTATCCAACATGAGAGATAAATCTTAAAGTGTGCGTGTCCTAATTAACTGTGACAATATCAGTGTCTTTGGAGGCTGTTCACGCCTTCCACGCACGTTAAAACTGATTTAAGAGAATCTGAGGCCACGTGCTTAGCATTAACTAGTAATTCCTTTCTATTTAATTAGTGGTATTTTAAAATTATTATTAAGTTCTTGCGTGCGGCTTGTTGAGGCCTGAGTTTGGAATATATGTGGCATTTTAAAACAATGTTGACTACGCATAAATATCAGTATTCGGCAAATATTTTCTTTTGGGAATTATCCATCACAGATTTGTAAAACAAATTACTCATTGAGAAGGACAGGTGGGCGAGGGAACGGCGATGAGAGAACAGGGAGCTGGAAGTCAAGTTATGAGTGATCAACTGTAAAACTAATGCAAGAAACGGAAAATAATTAAGTAATTATTTAATAGATAAAATTTACCGGATATTGTAATAGGAGTTGAGTCATCTGTAAGAAGTGATATCATTTCTCCCGGAACTGAAGAGTTTATCATGGGAACGGGGTGGAGGTGTAAATGTGATGACAAGCCAGAGGAGGAGACTAGCAATGGCGAAGAAGAGAAATTGATCTATAAGAATAAAGATATTTGCAGGAACGTACGAAAGTCGAAAGCTAGCAAAGCAGGTGGAATTGAAAAGTTTACTGACATCATGCTAAAGACCATGGGTCGGGATACAGTGCAGTGTTCACTATTTGCGTGGAGGAGAACGGAGAGGGTGGTACACTACGTGCCAGTCACTTTGACGTGCGTTTCTTGTAAGTTCTGGGAGAGTATTCATTTTTATTGTGTTACACGTGTTTGTGAAATTACTAACTGGTTTGATAGAACGCAGTTCGGATTTAGGAAAGGTTTCTCCAGGGAGGCACACCTTGTAAAACTCCAGGTAGATTTAGCAGTTATTCTAGGTTCAGAAGGTCAAATGGACTCTTTCGCTATTTAGCTATCCAGGACCTTTGACAGGGTCGACACTGGAATATTTTTTATGAAAATAAGTAACTGTTTTAAATGGTTCTGGGGCCACCTCCTCCTCCGGTACCTGGACGAGGCCTCCACCTCATTAACTATGCTAAGACTGCATGCTTAACCTCGCAGACGCCATCTTGGAGGGGCTTAACCTCACCTTTTACGCGTAAGAGAGCAAGCCTAACCTCATAGCTGCCATCTTGGAGGGGACTACCCTCACTTTTACGGCGAGATGATCTTCCCGATGCCATCTTGCCGGATACCCTTGTCGACGCGTATTTTGCTTAAGAGAGCATGCTTAACCTCACAGCCGTCATCTTGGAGGGGCCTAACCTCACCTTTGATATCCGGGCTAACTGCAGGTCTAACGTTACGCTGACCACGCATTAACCTCTTAAGACTTGGAGTTGAACTTGGAACAAGATGGTGGCCATACATAGGCATTATCGAGGAAGCTGGCTTAGGGGAGACTTAGGACTTAAGGTGACGGCCTAGGGGTGATTGCGCCAGATGGCGGAGAGCAAGCCTAACCTTACAGTCACCAACTTGGAGCGGCCTAAGCTCAGTTTCACGGCAAGTTGCCCTTCCTGAAGTGGATTTTACATAAGAGAGCATGCCTAACCGTACAGTCGTCATCTTGCAGGGGCCTAACCTTACTTTCACGAGCAGATGACCTTCCCGTTACTATTTTGATCCTCCTACAAGAGGGGGCAAATAACTATATGTCTCTACCCGACAGTGATGGACAAGTCTAAACAGGCATAAATATGACGACGTGATCTTACGCGTAAGGCTTTACGCCGCCATCCGACAGACTGTCCCCGATGGGACTCAGCACGTCCACATGCAGCGATGACGTCGACATGGTTATGCATGTTTATACTTGTTCGTTATTAAGTTTACTCTCTGGTAAACTCAAACCTTTATAGATGATATGAGTGAGAATACTTTCGATAGGTGTAAGGAGGCAAAGGAATGCAATAAGTAGAACATTTTGAATTTAATAAAATGTTCATTTAGAATTATTTACAAAATTAAACGAACTACTACCGGTTATACAACAGTCTCGGTTATGCTACCGACAAGGTTGCTGTACTCCTTAAGAACTTACTGTGAAAGACATGATCCAGGGACTTTGATGTTGAGATTGGTAGAAGCTGACGGCTACACATAGGACTAGGGATATGGTGTAAGTTGTAATACAAATGCCTTATTCATAGGGGCGTAATATTAGGAAGCACCTTTGAAGTTCTAAAACGCAGATGGAGTGTGAACTAAGATAGAACTACTGCGGGGCAAAATTCCGGCAATTTAGCGACTCTAAAACGTATTTAGTAGGACGTAAAGCCAATATTATTAACCTACGCAGAGATTGGGGCACGTTTGTGCTGCTAAAGTCAATTCGTAACAGAAAATACGTTTTGGAAGTACTTGTTAGGAGTACTTGTTGAGACTTGAAATACCAAGTTCATTGTGTTTTTTTTTTTTTTTTTTTTTTGTTTATTCACATTTTAGCCTAGCACGCACATATAACTGCACGGGTCAGTTGACTAGCTATGGAAGTATTTGCTGACACAGGGAATACAAAGTTCATTATTTCTACAACTTAGGTACAATTACGCAGGAAGACCTAACCTATCTTTATACAATTCGTAAAAATAATGTGGTGCCGGAATTTAGCTCTGTAGGATTTCGCGTATTTTCAGAATTCCCGAATACAGAATGAAATCCCTACCTACACTTCACGTTCGATGCCCCTGCAGGCCTAACGTTACGCTGATCACGCGTTAACCTCCTGGGACTTGACATGGTATTAGGGAGATGGTGTAAGACGTAATACATATGCTTTATTTATTGAGACGTAACGCTGAATGGCGACATTAGGTCTTGGGGAGTTGACCGACCGCGCAAGGCAACGGTCAAAGAAAGACAAGGGCTATGAAAGGGGTGACAATTAAAGGCTCCTGCATTGCGTCGCACCGACACAGATAGATCTTATGCCGACGATGGGACAGGAAAATCCTAGGAATTGGAAGGAAGCGGCCGTGGCCTTAATTAAGGTACAGCCCCAGCATTTGCCTGGTGTGAAAATGTGAAACTACGGAAAACAATCTGCAGGGCTGCCGACAGTGTGGTTCAAACTCACTATCTCCCGGATGCGACCTCACAGTTGCGCGCTCCTAACTGCACGGCCAACTCACCCGGTAATGAAGGGCTCCTTAGCCCTCGTAAACCTTACAGCGTTGGGGTCGGAAGGGAACAAGAGTTAACCGAGGAAGTTCGGATGGGATACATAAAAGTGAGTAGCCTGACACAAGTAGGCCAGGATTCATCTAAGGGCTCCCGTAGTTACCAAACCTACGCTCCAAAGTTCAGAGTACCTAGGGCCCCTTCTAGTCGCCTCTTGCGGGAAGTAGGGGATACTATACAGGTCGTGGTGATTAGTGCTAGCTTGACTTAACTGTCAACTTGATTATGGGTAAGAGTGCTAGCGTATTCTAACAGGCATGAATTTGATGCCAGGCTAAATTTCTGCATGGAAATGTACCTACCTGTAGCACCGCAAAGAATTGTTTCTACATAGCTTTAGATATGTTCGTTGATGAAGGTAGAAATTAAATTGAGGTAATAAGAGAGCTGGTTAAAGGGATAGGCTTATTGGAACAGAGAAATAAATGAATAATATTTTAGTTTACCATGTATTATGACAACTCTGATACAGCTATAACATGCGTTTACTACAAAGTATGGTGGTACTAGCTTACTATCCTCACTGATCTTTTATACAATATGTACAGCATGTTCGCAAAATTGTGTTTAAATACTAAGATGTATTCAGTCATCTCTAAAGTAAGACAGCTTAAGTTAGCATATATATTACAAAGTGCATAGCTCTAGGGTAATATTGACAAATTTATTCACACACACACACACACACACACACACACCAAGATTAACTGCGTTATGTGAAGTAGTACCAATGAATACTATTATGTCCCAGGCTAGAGTGTTGATAGAATTTGGAATGACAAACCATTTACAGACTTCATTCTTAAGTGCTACCAGTATTTTATTAATGAAATTAGTGTACAACTGATGCTTCTTACTTATAATAACAGCCATTTACTTATGTAAAATATGTAGATAATTATGTACAAACTTTCATAATTTTGTAAACGTAGCTCATTCTGAACTACATTCATTTTAATACCTTTTCATCTCTTTACTTGCGGTTTATTTAAGGGCATTATTCAATATGATTTGGATTCAATACCTACAAAAGAATCTATGATATTTCCAGCACATTCGTCTTTCATCTTACCTAGAAAATTTTTGTTTACTAGTGGTAGATAATAAAAATTATTTTGAGGGTAGTAACTACTATCAAACCTACCTAAGTCTGGCTTCATATCATTCTATTAATCATCAGTTTTGATTTGGTAAATAAATAAATCGGTATCTGTGTGGAGTAATAGCACATTATCAGCGTACTTCTTCAGCATATAATCGTAATGGAATTCATACATCAATGTCATAGGTAATTCAATTAGGTTTGTCATACTTAACCTTAACAAGATTCATCTGTATAATGACTAAATTTCCTTGTATGATAGTAGAGCTGTGGAAACTCGGTTTACTTATAACTCTTAGCAAGATATTTCTTTTGAATATTTTCCAAGTAAGTATATGCTAGTTGGTAGTACTGGAACCTGAAAACTTAACTTAAAGTAGGTATATTGCCTGCTGCTAGTTGGTAGTACTGGAACCTGAAAACTTAACATTAAAGTAAGTATATTGCTTGTGGCTAGTTGGTAGTACTGGAACCTGAAGACATAACATTAAAGTAAGTATATTGCTTGTGGCTAGTTGGTAGTACTGGGATATGAAAACTTAACACAAAAGTACGTATATTGCCTGATGCTAGTTGGTAGTACTGGAACCTGAAGACATAACATTAAAGTAAGTATATTGCCTGCTGCTAGTTGGTAGTACAGCGATCTGAAGACATAACATTAAAGTAGGTATATTGCCTGCTGCTAGTTGGTAGTACAGCGATCTGAAGACATAACATTAAAGTAGGTATATTGCCTGCTGCTAGTTGGTAGTACAGCGATCTGAAGACATAACATTAAAGTAGGTATATTGCCTGCTGCTAGTTGGTAGTGCTGGTACCTGAAGAATTAACATTAAAGTATAGTAGGGCCCACGAGAGTTGAAGTCTGACAGGTGAGCGGCGAAAGCTGTAACTACGAAGTACGCTGCGTTGTCATAGTTACCTCCATTTGCAGCCTACCACCCTTTCGGACAGGCTGAGTGTTTAATAAAACATGTAGGCCTAGGCCTAATACAATTCATTTACCCTTGACCGGTTCCTAAGCTAGTGTTAATAATTCCAGCATTTAAGACAGAACACTTTCATAATCACTAACAAAATCATCAGTTTCTGACAATAACCTCAACAAATGCACATGTTAATCACAGAATAGAACAACACTACCCACATTGATAGTATTTATTATTTAACTCGGATTGTTAACGGTACCTGTACAATTCAGGAATAAACTTCGGTATAATAAACACAATAGGAAGACGATACTTCATCGAGAAAAGAAATCAGTCAGAATATGAACGACAAAAGTGACTGAGAGCAAGCCAATCCACGTGATTATAGCGTCCTAACATGTTGCAACTCTGTTATCGTTGCCATAGCAACAGGCCATTTTCGAGCAGCGTTAGTCAACTTTTTCTCGCCGGTGGCGCTAAACGTCAGACTTCAACTCTCGTGGGCCCTACTGTAGGTGTATTACCTGCAGCTAGTGGGTAGTGCTGGGACCTGAAGAATTAACATTAAAGTAGGTGTATTACCTGCAGCTAGTGGGTAGTGCTGGGACCTGAAGTCTTAACATTAAAGCAGGTGTATTACCTGCAGCTAGTGGGTAGTGCTGGGACCTGAAGTCTTAACATTAAAGCAGGTGTATTACCTGCAGCTAGTGGGTAGTACTTGGACCTGAAGACATAACATTAATGTAGGTATATTGCCTGCTGCTAGTTGGTAGTACTAGGATCTGAAAACAGCATTTACTTAAATAAGAAACTATATTCTACAAATATTAAAGATAAAGTCAATTAATTCTCACATTTAGTTTCAACATTTAGTGATTCATTTGGGGACAAAAAAGAAGTATATCTATTTTTAGTAAAAGTTCATCTATTCGCTTATTTCCATCCGACACACTTAAACAGAAAAAGTATTCGTGACGCATCCAGTTGCTCTGTGCCATACAAGTGAATTATATTTAAACTCATTCTATTATTTTATTCGATTATTTATATAATCGGATGGAAGTTATTCGATTACCTCATCACTACTTCTGTGTATTTACCTCGCTTTCATTGTGCTCTGTAATTAGTCCATTACTTCCAGTTTCTCGCCAACATTTATAATACTCTTGTATTTACCCTTTTGGACATTTCTATCATTCCAACATTCCGTTAAATGATTATGACCCCGAAATTTATTTCTAGATATAAGTTCTAATTATTTTCCATGCTTACCCATTGGAACACAGCAACAGTAATGTGAGCTCATTCGAGCGCCGTTGAACTCCTCTGCCTAACCATTTTCCACTTCGACACAGGAACTTGGCTCATCTCCTCTTCCCAGCCAATTGCGATGGCGTCAAACGTGTCACGAAGATTCGAGCAGAAGAAATCGCTGCTTGTGAACGTTTTGTAAGATTTCCTCAAGCTCGATACTATTGGTTTTAAATACTCAAGGGTAGAAAGTTACTCTCGACTTTTACATCCACTGAATCTACACGAATTTTGTTGTGCTGAATTATAAGAATATCGTACGATTTCGGTACAAAAATATCTGGCGATACCGGAAAAAGTAATTTGAACCTAATAAAAATCGCCAATACAGATTCAGTTCCATTCCTTTCGGTAGAGTAAAATCGAACGTCGAAATTGGCACTCAGGTTGTCTGAAAGACCTCAAATCGAAATACGTATACTAAGGTCATACGTTACTGTTAGGTTTCGGATAATGATTCAACATGTCCACTGTAAAGTATGCAAGTAAATATTCCGTAAGTTACCGTATTCAAAATATGAACTAGGGTTAGAAACCGGCACTGAAAATACACATGCACTCTTCAGAAATATCTGTACACATTAAAACATTTAAGTTACACTACTTGTCTAAAAGAGTTGCATATGAACAAGCCACGTACATTCCATCAAGTGATAACCTGCTCAGTTCGTCTTCCTGAACACGGCATGACCGATATTATAAAAACTATGTTAAAATGTGCCCTCGGAGGAGATAATGGAAATGTATGTTCTCTTAATGGAAAAGTCGACTCCTCCAGCTAAGAACATCGTATCTGAATAAAGTAAACTGTTGAGGAGATCAGTCTAACATTTTGAACATTTCCAACAAATCAGAGAGTTCTTCAATATTAACGATTATGGGCTCTATGGAATGCGTTTACTGCCTACTTTATTTTGCCCCAAGAAGGGTGTTGTAATGTATTAAATAACCCATATCCGGGAGATAATGTGTTCGAACCCCACTGTCGGCAGCCCTGTAGATGGTTTTCCGTGGTTTCCCATTTTCACACCAGGCAAATGCTGGAGCTGTACCTTAATTAAAGCCATGGCCGATCCTTCCAACTCCTAGGCCTTCCCTATCCCATTGTCGCCATAAGACCTATCTGTGTTGGTGCCACGTTGCCTGTGAACAACACATGGAGTCTGGTATGTCTTCCAGAATAAATTACCAGTTTACAGGCGATTTGGAGGGATAAGGACATTTTTAAAATTATTACCGGTAGTTATTATTTTTACAGCCGGGCTGAGTGGCGCAGGCGGTTGAGGCGCTGGCCTTCTGACCCCAATTTGGCAAGTTCGATGCTGGCTCAGTCCGGTCGTATTTGAAGGTGCTCAAATACGCCAGTCTTGTGTCGGTAGATTTACTACCACGTAAAAGAACGCCTGCGGGATTAAATTTCGGCACGTCGGCGTCTCCAGAAACCGTGAAAGGTGTTAGTGTTATGTAACGCTAATACAATTATTTTTTAATGATGAGAATTTCCCATCTTACCTTTTATATTAATCATCTGACATCAAGTGCTACGGATTGAGATTATGGAGAAGCCATTGGCAGGTAGTTCCAGTAAAATCAAGTGGTAAGGAATACCCGGACATCACCGCTAATGGAAGAGCCTTCTGGTGGTAGTAGAGCAAGTGCGACTAGTCAACCATCATCTATTAATAATAATCAGGGGGGAAAATGGAAAGGGTCCGAAAATTCGAAAAATGAAGGTATCGGCTAAAGAAAGACAATATCCAAAAAGGGCGTGATAGACTCTCAAGGCCTCGGAAACCTACTGTGATACGGTCGGGGTCGGGAAAAAAACAAGAATTGACCAAGGGAGGTCGGATGAGATAGATGGAAATGAGGAGCCGGGTAGAAGTAAGTGGAAGCAATGCCAGGACTCAGCTAAGTGCCCCGCGGTAACTAAGCCACGCTCCCGAGTAACGAGCCCCTGGGGCCAGAGAGCGTGAAATGCTGGTTGAGTGATGAGTTAACTGACCCTACGACAGCTACTTATACTGTACCTGGAGTCCATGGAGTTTCCGTAGAAACAATTAGTGCAATTAACATGCGATCCATGTACAGTCAAAAGAGGTGCAGAATATTGCGAGTTATATGAGCATGTACAACACAACGCGGCCAAAAGTGAAGTTATTCGAGCAAGGCATGTTCTGCCTCACAGTCACGAACCGATCAATCGAGAATTTATTATGAACAATGTAAAAATAAAGGTGTGTGTCGAGATCTGTGAACGGACATCGAGGTTGCAGAATTTCATTCAGCCATTCTGCCTAGAAAGAAGAAATTGTCATTCGGTCTGACGATTCTGATTATAATAAAATTCAGCGGAGCATTTTGATTTAGTTTAACACTGTGCAGGTGTCTATTCTTTGCAATCATAGACAACACTGTTAATTGTTTGTCTTCCTGTTTTGGCACATCCTACAATTCTTGTTTAAAGTCGAAGAGTTTCTACTTAGTAGTGACGCAAACAAAGACACTATTTTACAATTCCATAAAGATAATGCAGACTTTAATCGTTCCTTGCTTCACAGAAGAATGTTTCATGAGTCATTCCGAACGAAGGAAAAATCATTGCTGCAGGACGCTTCAAGTTGCTCATCTTAATGATTTGCTTCCAGAACAGTTCAGTAGGTACATTATACAGTTCTCCCGCCACCGCCACCGCACTGGGGGGCCTTCCCAGCGGCCTCTTCCAGTGCTGTCAACTTAACCTTCCCAGCGCGAGATTTGAATCGGTAAACAAATCCACGTGCATTTTTGACAGCCACGTGCTTTTTGACAGACAACAACGCATCGCTAACCACAGCGCTGCCACCTTGACGGGCCTAAACCTCAGTGCTGCAAAAAAACTAACTAGTGCGAGATTTGAATCGGTAAACAAATCCACGTGCTTTTCTGACAGCTGTCATCCGCCATCATTAATCAACAGAGCACCGTGCTGCCCTCTTTAGCTACATATCTTTGAAATGTGGTGGCGGGTAATTTCAAAAATGCTTCTTGACAGCAGCCATCTTTAACCGACAGAGCACCGTGCTGCAAGCTTTAGCTACATACTTTTGAAATGTGGTGGCAGGCAATTCCACGTGACAGCAGCCATCTTTAATCAAGAGAGCACGGTGCTGCCCTCTTTAACTACACACCTTTGAAATGTGGTGGCGGCAATTTGAAAAATTCCACGTGCTCTTGTTTGGAAACAAACTCACGTGCTTTTCCGACAGCTGTCATCCGCCATCTTGCATTACAAACCTCAGTGCTGCACTCTTTAGCTACATACCTTTGAAATACGGTGGCGGCAAATTCTACATTCTCTTGTTTGGAAACAAACCCACGTGCTTTTTTGACAGCTGTCAAACGCCATTTTTAATCAACGGAGCACCGTGGTGCTATTTTGCGGACCATTTCGTCAGCTGTTATCCGCCATATTTAATCAACAAAACACCGTGCTGCCCTCTTTATGGTTACTACCTTAAGCACGTAGTAGTGGGCAATTTGATAAGGTCCGTTAGCTGTCATCCGCCATCTTTAATCAAGAGTGCACCATGCTGCAACCTTTAGCTACTACCTTTGAAATGTGGTGGCGGCATTGGAAAAATTCCACGTGCTCCTGTTTGGAAACAAACTCACGTGCCTTTTTGACAGCTGTCACCCGCCATCTTGCATCACAAACCTCAGTGCTGCACTCTTTAGCTACAACCTTCGAAATATTGTGGCATATAATTTAAATAATTCTACAGCAGCCATCTCTCGACGCTAATTGCACAAGATGGTGGCTATACATGACTCCTTAAGGGTGCTTACGCAAGATGGCTGCTATACATAGGTTCTTATGAGACGTCTTTGGGATGCTTGCGCAAGATGGCGGTTATATATGGCTCCTCATGAGAAGCCCTACGGATGCTGGCGCAGGATTGCGGCTCCTCTTAAGAGACGGCTTAAGGGTGCTTGCACAAGGTGGCTTGAGACGCCCTGAGGATGCGTGCGCAAGATGGCGGAAACAAGATGGCGGCTATACACGACTCCTTATGAGACGCCTTAAGGGTGCTTGCGCAAGATGGCTGCTGCTCTTATGAAGAAAGCTAGCTTAGAGGCTAACGTGTCGTGCTAGTTCGATTCATTAAATTTGGGGCTTAAATGCAAAATGTTAAATATCTCGAAAACGGTGCATCGCAGGGCAAAACGGACAAAATTTTTCTGCCAAATTCGTGGGTTCGCAGTATGAGGAACACGATACCGTAAGAAAAACATAGTCTAATGATGAGATCAACGGTTCGGTTCCTACTTAGGCCCTTTCGCATTTGCTCTGTTTTAGCTTGTATTGAAGCAAGTCTTTGTAACATGATCAGGTCTAGCTATGGTAGAGAGTATAACGTGCCGTGCCGGTTCGATTCATTAAATTTTGGGCTTAAATGCAAAATGTTAAATATCTCGAAAAAGGTGCATCGTAGAGCAAAACAGACATAAGGAAAAAGTAGTCTAATAATGAGATCAACGGTTCGATTCCTACTTAGGCCCTTTGGCATTGGCAGCTATCTAATTCTACAACATGGCTGCTAAACATAGCTTCTTATGAGACAGCTTAAGGGTGCTTCCACAAAATGACTGCTGCTTTTATGAGACGCTTTAGGGATGCTTACACAAGATGGCGGACACAAAATGGTGACTATACATAGCTCTTTATGAGACATCCCAGGGGTGCTCGCACAAGATGGCGGCTACTCTTATGAAGAAAGCTAGCTTAGAGGCTACTGCGCAAGATGACGGCTGCTGTTATTCATGTGGTGGGGGGCAATTTGAAATTCTATGTGCTTAATCAACAGAGCATCGTGCTGGTATCTTTAGCTACTACCTTTCAAATGTGGTGGCGGTAATTTGAAAAATTCTTTTGACAGTTGTCATCTTTAAAAATGGCGGCTATACATAGCCTGTTAAGGAGTCATCATTCTCCTCCTCCTCCTCCACCTCGTCCTCCTCCATCTCTTATGTCAAGGCATAGCTTTATATCTCTATCGAACTAGTTTAAACCTGCATCGCGAAGGCAAGAGTGTGCAGCGATAACATCATTGTACATGTTTAGACTTGCGAAATATAACAAGACTAGAAACAAACGCTGTACTCGATGCAACATGTGTTCAGAACACTACATAAGTGATTAAGACTAGAATAGACATTGTACTCGATACAACATGTGTTTAGAACATGTTAGGGGATACCTTTGTTCTTAGAAAATCAGATTAAAACATAACAAGACTAGAATCGAAGACTGTGATTGATGTTGTTAACTTCAACATGTGATCAGAACATTGTTTGATGTTTTCAGAGCAAAAGTGCAATTTCAATGATTTGCCTACCGTAAAAATAAAAAACACACTGTGCACATATCGCGTAGCTAACTCTCTCAGTAAACGATGTTGCAAAAGTACAACTTCAATGGTTTGCCTAGTGTAAAAATCGAAAACACACTGTGTACATATCGCGCAGCTAACTGGCACAGTAAACGATATTGCAAAAAACTTCAATGATTTGCGTAATGTAAAAATCAAAAACACAGTGTGCACATATTTCGTAGCCAACTTGCTCGGTAAACGGTATAGCAAAATTGCAACTTGTGATATTCGTCTTGTTCAAAAATCAAAAACTATTGAAAAACTGTACTGCGTAGCTAACTCGCTCCGTAAACGATAATCTGATTTAGTTACAATAGAAAAGACATAGATTCAACCCTGTTCTATTATCGCAAATATGGAGAGTAAAATTAAACAGAACGATTGGTGCTATAAGAAATACATTGGTTGCATTTAAGTCCCTAGCAGTCGAACAAGTTATCGCATAAACATGTAACATGAAATACCAGTCAGTCTGTTGGCATGGGTTACCAGCATGTAGCTCATGCGGAACGATACAACATGTGTTTAGAACATTGCTTGATTTGTTCAGAAAACTAAATAAGTGATCAAGACTAGAATAGAACACTGTACTCGATACATGTGTTTAGAACATGTCACGGGATACTTTTGTTCTAAGAAGATCAGATTACAAAAGAAGTGATTAAGACTAGAATCGAACACTGTTCTCGATGTCGTTAACTTCAACACGTGATTAGAACATTAATTGATGTGTTCAGAACACTAAATAAGTGATCAACACTAGAATAGAACACTGTACTCGATATGAAATGTGTTTAGAACATATCAGGGGATGCTTTTGTTCTACTAAGGTTAGATTACAAAAGGAATAATTAGGACTAGAGTCGAACACTTTACTCGATGTCGTTAACAACATGTGATTAGAACATTGATTGATGTGTTCAGAAAAAAAGGACTTTTCCTCCACCTCCTCCTCCGGACTGCGACCTCCTCTTCCTCCTCCTGGGGCTAAAGGGCTAATGGGCTAAGGGGCTGAAGGTCTAATGGGCTAAAGGGCTAATGGGCTACAGGGCAAAAGGGCTCTTCCACTACCTTACCACGCCCTCCTCCTTCCGGAAGTAGTTAGCTGAAGTGGGTACGTTTTTAACACCCTCATCGATCGCTATCAGCAAGAACGCTTGTACTTTGTTAAGTGTAGAAAATTAATCTTTATTGGTAAATGTTTTATGTTCAGAACAAGGAATGGAACCTAGGGATCACGTCTTATCAGAATTACCTAATAAAATCCCCGAGGTGCGGTGAGTTGCGTTTTTCTAACAGAAATCATTATCTGCTTGATTGTTTTAAGTGTTTGGAACACTGAACTTTTCAAGAAGGCGGCAGTGAGGTTAGCAATGTTCTGTTGTTGGATTTTAAATTCCGCGCTACGACATACATAAGGTGGTAGCCTTGAGGTTTAGCGCCGTAAAGATGGCAGCAGTGAGGTTAGCGATCTTCTGTTATTGGATTTTAAATTCCATGCTACAACGTGCATAAGGTGACAGCCTTGAGTTTAGCGCTGCAAAGATGGCAACAGTGAGGTTTGCGATGCTCTATTGTCCTTCAAAGTGAGGTTACGGCCCGTCAAGATGACAGCTGTCAAAAAAGCACGTGGCTTTGTTTACCAACAAGAGCATGTGGCCGTGACGTCACGGTTTCGCTATATGCTACTTCAGCATGCGAAGTTCAATGTCTACAACTACGTAGTTAACACTTTGCTATGTTCATAAGACTTTTACACATAGTTATTCTTTATGCTTTAAGTTCGTGCACATAGGTTATATTAAGGTAGCAGCAGATACAAGCAATGGTCGCACGGTCTAGTAGAAGATGCATGCATCATTGATAGGTGATGTGTACACGCTTTTGAACCTCGCTATTCTTACCGCTGCTATGTTCGCAAGATTTTTAAACATCGCTATTCTTACTACTGCTATGTTTGCAAGATTTTTGAACATAACTATTCTTTGTGCTTTAAGTTCGTGCACACAGACTATGGCAGAATAGCAGCACAAACACATGCAAACATTGTACACTCTAGTGGGGGAAGTCTAGTACAATCGTCGATGCATGCATCATTGATAGGTGATGTGTACACGCTTTTAAACTTTGCTATTCTTACTGCTGCTATGTTTACAAGATTTTTAAACATAACTATTCTTTGTGCTTTAAGTTCGCTTACATAAGTTATGTTAAGATAGCAGTACACACATGCGATCTTTGTACATTCTAGTAGAATAAATTTAGTATCACAGTCGATGCATTTATTATCGGTAGGTAATGCGTACACGCTTTTAAACATCGCTATTCTTTTTGCTGCTGCTATGTTCACAAGATTTTTTTATACATCGCTATTCTTTATGCTTTAAGTTCATCCATATAGGTTATGCTAAGATAGCAGCACACTCCAGCGGGGGAAATAGTCGATGCATGCAAAATCGATAGGTGATGTGTACACGCTTTGAAACGTAACTATTCTTTGTGCTTTAAGTGCGTGCACATAGGTTATGCTAAGATAGCAGTACACTCCAGCGGGAGAAGTTTAGTATGATAGTCGATGCATGCAAACTCGATAGGTGATGTGTACACGCTTTGGGACATATCTCTTCTTCGCGCTTTAAGTTCGTGCACATAGGTTATGCTAAGATATCAGTACACTCCAGCGGGAGACGTTTAGTACAATAGACGATGCATGCAAACTCGATAGGTGATGTGTACACGCTTTGGGACATAACTCTTCTTTGTGTTTTAAGTTTGTGCACATAGGTTATGCTAAGATAGCAATTGCGATCGTTGTACACTCTAGCGGGAGAAGTTTAGTACGATAGTTGATGCATGTAAAATCGATACGTGATGCGTACATGCTATTCTTTGTGCTTTAAGTTTATGCCAACGAGCTAGAATAACATAGATGGGCTGTATACCTGACATCAGCGCCCCTGCTTGAAGCAAGTTGATAAGGGGCAGCCATGTTAACGGTTGTCAAAACAAAGCGAACTGGCGCGAGAGCATATGTTGAGGTAACAGGGAGATCGTGCATGCCAATTTAATTCCCTAAGTTTTAAGAAGTGAAAACATAGATTCTCGCTTTCAAGAATGCCAGCCGTAAGCTCAGCGTATGGTTGTTCTAATCGAAGTAATAAAACCAAGGATATATCGTACTTTAAGTAAGTATTACTGAATTATAGCCGAGATTCCTTTTTGTAATTTCTGTTTGTAATTAAATCCATTTTATTGTTTACTTAGCGAAAGTACGGATAGCCACGGTAATTATTTGTCGAATTTTGTTTCAGATTTCGTTTAAAGAATAAGGAATTAACCGAACAATGCGTTGTGAGGGCGAAAAGAGATAAATGGTATCCCGCTCAATTCAGTTGCTTATGCTCTGTACATTTCCAGCCCTAGTTAATTTTCATTCACATTTACAAATAAAGGAAATGGAGCGCCCACCACCAAGAAAACGTACCCACAAAAAATCACTTATTTCGTTCAAACGTACACTAAGTATGGTAAATACAGTATTTTACTGCTATTTTTGAAATGTATACAGCCTTTATTGTACATGTCTGTTGCCTTGGTTTTTAAAACTATGCCTCCCAGTATGCTATGGTAATGGGAGAAACATGATATCCCCCCTATATTATAATACATAATTACACTAAACGATTACTGTGGTAAAGTATTCGTGGGCCGCTTCTGTGGTGCACTGGTTAGCGTGAGCAGCTGCCACCCCTGGAAGCCCGGGTTCGATTCCCAGCTCCGCCACGAAATTTAAAAAGGGGCACGAGGGCTGTAACGGGATTCTACCAGCCTGGGGAGGTCAACTGAGTAGAAGTGGGTTCGACTCCCACCTCAGCCATCCTCGAAGTGATTTTCCGTGGTTTCCCACTTCTCCTCCAGGCAAATGCCGGGATGGTACCTAACTTAAGGCCACGGCCGCTTCCTTCTCCCTCCACAAGGCCCCTGTTCAGCATAGCAGGTGCAGCCCTCCCTCACAGTTGTATCCCCCGACCCAATGTCTCACGCTCCAGAACACTGTCCTTGAGGTGGTAGAGGTGGGATCCGTCGCTGAGCCCCTGGGAAAACCAACCCGGGACGGTAAACAGATTAAGAAAGGAACACAGTACTCATGAGGATGCAGTAATTTTTAAAATATGAACAGAATGAGGTTGTAACCTATTGTAGGTCCCTATGATTTTAAGGTTTCCTGTCATAAATATTTATGTCCATCGTTTTTATTCTAATTTACGCTTAACCACAACAGCCAAGCAGGGTAACGCTCTTGTTCCGATTTCGAGGCCTATTCGTATGTCACTGTGCGATGATTTCGAACTACCCTACAATCAACTGATCGTGATGTTGGCCTCGTGCCGCAATATGATGAAGTGGCGGTATTCGCATTCATGCTTCAAGCTTTCGGCAACGGTCGTTAATTCTCCCCCAGCGATTCTAAAATGTGCATTTTCTACACTTTTCGTCATTTAAAGGCCATGTCCCCTTGCTTGTGTGACAACAGGAAACATGGCGGACGTTCGTTCTATTAGGTTCACCTAGGCAGCGCTTCCGCCTCTCTATGTTATTCTAGCTCGTTGGTTTATGCATATAGGTTAGTAGCACACAATTGCGATCGCTGTACACTTTAGCGGAAAAAATAGTCGATGCATGCAAAATTGATAGGTGATGCGTACACACTTTTAAATATCGGTATTATTTGTGCTTTAAGTTCGTATGTATAGGTTATGCTAAGATAGCAGCACACTTATACGATTTTAGCACAATCTAGTAGAAAAAGTTTAGTATGCTAGTCGATTCATGCAAAATCAATAGGTAATGTGTACACGCTTTGAAACATGGCTGTTCTTTGCACTTTATGTTAATGCGTATAGGTTATGCTCAGTACAATCTAGCGAAAGAAGTTTAGTACGATAGTTGATGCATGCAAAATCGATAGGTGATGTGTACATGCTTTGAAACATGGCTATTCTTTGTACTTTAAGTTCATGTGTATAGGTTATGCAAAGATAGGAGTACAATCAGCGGAAGAAGTTTAGTACGATAGTCGATGCATGCTAAATCGACAGGTGATGTGTACACTCTTTGAAACACAGCTATTCTTTGTAGTTTAATTTCATGCTTATAGGTTATGTTATGCTACGATAGCAGCACAATCTAGCGGAAGAAGTTTAGTTCGAGAGTCGATGCATGCAAAATCAATAAGTGATGTGTACATGCTTTTGAACATGGCTATTCTTACTGCTGCTCTGTTTCCAAGATTTTTAAACATAGCTAATCCTAATGCTGCTCTTAACGACGTAGAGCTAAAAATTGATTACGTGACCGTGACGTCACGGCCACGTGCTCTTTTTGGTAAACAAAGCCACGTGCTTTTTTGACAGCTGTCATCTTAACGGATCTTAACCTCACTTTGAAGGACAATAGAGCATCGCTAACCTCACTGTTGCTATCTTTACGGCGGTAAACCTCAAGGCTGCCACCTTATGCATGTTGTAGTGGGGAATTTAAAATCCAACACAGATCATCGCTAATGTCAAAGGAGCTCTACCACTCTTCCCTTTCATTTTAGAAAATAATTTGAAATCAACGTTCAGAGAAACGCCAAAGCTTCTCAGGATAATTGTGACAATACCCAAGTCCACATCCGAAGCACAGCGCTGTTTTTTGACACTGGCTCGTATTAAGACATTCTACGCAACACAATGACCGAAGAACGACTATCTGCTCTGGCAATGATTTCTATTGCGAAAGACCTTATTTACGATTTCTACGTTCGTGAATTTAAGGCACAGAAGAATGGAATTCGTGTTTAAATAAAGGGATAACACTGCGGTCGTTGTACAAAGCCCTACCGTATTCTTAATTTGTATGGCCAGGGCGAGTAGACTGTCTTTTTTCGTCTTGTTGACTCAGTAGTTGGCCTATCAGTCGGTAAAGTAATTTGAATGGAGTTATGGATTACAAGGCCATCCAACGGTAGTTCCATAAAGTATATAGCGCTGTGAACGTATTTCAGATAGACTTCAGTGGCAGTAGGTACATTAAAATAGTTCAAGATAACATTAGTGACAGTAGGTGCTGTAGATTTAAATAGTTCAAGATACTTAGGGTGGTGAAGATTCTGGATCGCTGCCTTCTTCGAATGGACACTAACATTTCATTCCACAGTTTCTCTTAGAATGAAGACGACAGTGAAGTAGGTGAGTAATGATCAAGTATTTAGCATTGTATGATGTGTATCCGGGTATGCATTTCTTTACTCATGTGTGCTTAGTAAGAACGTAAATTTGTGAAAAACTAGTGTGCCCCTCCGCCATGATGACATCACACCTCTGGGCTAAGCAAGGGAATGTCACATAAATAGAGATGGGGAATCTGATTCATTTAGAAGAACCGATTCATTTGAAACGGTTCACTAAAATGATTCGTTCATTTGATTCGTTCATTCGATTACCACCTGACGGAGTGCCGAAAAGGAAACAATAGACTCAGATGAACCATTCCTTTTTAGAGTTTCTAGTCGAAAAATGCTACACAACTGTCCGACTAATACTTTCTAGACTTAAGTAGCTACCATTCGAAACTATACGACAATCGAATTTGAAATTTATAGTAGATATGAACATTTTTGTAGCAATGTTCCACGCGTTAGTTCAGAGTAGTTCATGAGAACGGGAACGGAACCTAGAAGTAAACTTAACCTAACATTTCGCAACGAGCTGGAAGTTGAGTGTATAACAGTTCCGTGAAGTGTGTGACTTGAAACGACGTTATAATTTCTTATTTTTTAAAAAAATCCTGTAAGGTAAGTTTAGGAGTATTTGACTAATGAACCGGACTTTTAGTTCAGGTTAAATAAAAAATAACAGAGTCGTCCTTCACAAGTTATTATTTATTCAAAAATAGTGGGTATCCGATTTGGCGATATGAATCAGAACGAACGAGGAACCAAGGAACGAGTTGCGGCTGCCATCTCTCGATTCACCTTTCGATTCACAATCGAGTCGATTCATTTCGTTCACTGAATCATGATTCAATCGTTCAGTGCAATGATTCGTTCATTATGAATCATTCGTTCAGAATTTCCCCATCTCTACACATAAATATAGCTAGTGATGGGCTAGCGACGGAATCGAGTAGAATCGAGTAATGTGCTCTTAGAATCGGTATTACTCGACTCCAGACTCGAGTCCAAGCATACTGGTGTCGCTATCTGTGGACATGCCTTAGAACTAAAATCTACTGTACTGGAGTGCACGGCATTCAGGGTCACTCACAGAATATTTTTGTGGTGTGGAGTGCAATATGTTTGTGGCTGATGATTGATGTTGTTCAGTCATCGGTCGTCAATAATTCGATTGTTATGATTATTATTATCATCATCATAGGCACTAAAGTAGGGCCCACGAGAGTTGAAGTCTGACGTTTAGCGCCACCGGCGAGAAAAAGTTGACTAACGCTGTTCGAAAATGGCCTGTTCCTATGGCAACGATAACAGAGTTGCAACATTTTAGGACGCTATCACCACGTGGGTTGGCTTGCTCTCAGTCGCTTTTGTGATAGTATTCCGAATGGTACTGTGTTAGCTGTGCTAGCCGTTGCTGCTTAATGTGTATGTTTTCAGAATATTATGTTAGGTGTTAGTGTATTTCTTTAAGTTTATCGGTGGCTAGTTGTTCAGTTTTCCTAGTTTTGTTCGTCTGTAGATGTTAGCGATCATGTAGTGTGACTATAGTGTTAGTGTGAAGTACTCCATTATTCGTAAAGAATCCGTGTAGTTTTATTTGATCGGTTCTTTTGAGTGTTTAACAATGACTTCCAAGTCAAAAGAAACGCCAAAAGATACAACTGACCGAGGTGTGACTGTTCGAAGCCAGGGAAGAGAAATGATTGTGTCAGCGACAGTGACAACGAGCAGGATAGTACAGGAGATGATATGGATGGGATAGAGCCCCTTCTAGATGACTGATTGCTGTCGGCAGAGCAGTGAGTACTTTTTATTTTTACAAATATCTCGGTTCAGTGCTTTGTGTACCTTGCATGTCTGTAAATTTTATTGCTATTTTCTGAGCAATTACTCGGGAAAGTCCGAATGTCTCCTTAATTCCATCATTGTCATTCATATTCTGACTGATTTCTTTTCTCGATGAAGTATCGTCTTCCTATTGTGTTTATTATACCGTACCGTAGTTTATTCCCGAATTGTACAAGTACCGTTAACAATCGGCGTTAAATAATAAAAACTATCAATGTGGGTAGTGTTGTTCTATACTGTAATTAACATGTGCATTTGTTGAGGTTATTGTCAGAAACTGATGTGTTTGTTAGTGATTATGAAATCTTTTATATATATCGATAATGTCGTGTTCTGTCTTAAATGCTGGAATTATTATCACGAGCTTAGGAACCGGTCAAGGGTAAATGAATTGCATTATGCCTAGGCCAACATGTTTTATTAAACACTCAGCCTGTCTGAAAGGTGGTAGACCGCGAATTGAGGTAACTATGACAACGCAGCGTACTTCGTAGTTACAGCTTTCGCCGCTCACCTGTCAGACTTCAACTCTCGTGGGCCCTACTATAAAGGTTGTGACTTACTAACAAACTGTCAGCTGTTTAGCTAGAACAGAATGACGTTCTGTCCGCTGATTTGCTGCGTGAACGTACGTCACATTCTGGACGCCTCATCTTAATACCCGACATTATATCTGCCGAAAGTATGATGTATAATCCGCACACTTTATGTTGGTGCATTTGTGTACGGTGGTGAGGAGTAAGGAGGGAGGTGTCCCGGTATCGATAGTGCTACCAACCTAAGGAAAATGAAATCTGAATTGAATCGAGAATATGATCGATCGATACGAAGTTTCTAAACCGTTATCATCTTAAGCCAACAACTATGTCACATACACATTATATAACATTATAAAGCATTTCTCGATGCGAATCTAGTTCCTAGCTTGAATTCTATACTTTGGCTTTGTTGTGTAAACAACAGTACTAGTACGTAAAGTGTACGCCAGATGTCGCACAACGATGCTTAAGCGATTCATAGTTTGTGTTTCAAAGGTTGCCAGTACGAATCGCGAAGATCGCCGAGGTCGACCGATTCGGCACTAGGGTGTAAATGCACCAACATAAAGTGTGCGGATAATACATATAAACTGCTGTAATTCACCTGTTCCCCCGGACGATTGTAGGCTTTGGCGCGGTTAGCAATAGGCTATGGTTACAATAAATCTGTCATACTACCGATCATATTAGCACATCTACGCCCGTGTATATGCATAATGGCTACATGAGATATAATTTACCAGTAGCGAAGCAATACAATGTGTGCAGAAATACCGTCTATAGTCTACAAATAGCACATGTTTAAAATACACTAATTACAACATACATACCGTGACAGGGATTTGAAATAATAATAATAATAATAATAATAATAATAATAATAATAATAATAATAATAATAATAATAATGTTATAACTTTTACGTCCAAGTACGTACATTTGTATGGTTTTCGGGGATGCCGAGGTACCGCATTTAGTCCCCCGGGAGATTTTTTACGTCCCAATAATTCTACCGACACTAGGTTGACGTATTTGAGCACCTTCAAATACTACCGGAATAAACCAGTATCGAACCGGCCAAGTTGGACTATGAAGGCCAGATAAGCTATATTATCAATATTAGAATAGATGGCATATTCAGTGAAGTGTGTGCGAGACGCCGTAAACGGATATTTTCATATCTTATTATGCGTATTAAGTGGCATTATTATCGTTCTCAAGTAATTATCAAATTTAGGTTATTCCTTTTGCGCATTCATTCGGTTTTTTTCATATCGTACCGCGCTGTCGCAATCCCATAAACCCTCAGCGACCGCTTGTACGCATGCTTCATCCATCTACGAGCCGGCGAGTGAGCGAACGTGTGACGTCATGCTATCATCGAGCCTTCGCAAGCGAAGCGAGTCCGAGCCTGGACTCGAAAGAATCGAGTACCGCGATTCCAGGCATCACTCGCGCACATCACTAAATATAGCACATGGGCTCCCGACACGCAACTACGCATCGCGACACATGGTTCGTTCGTCTATCATTAGATGGAAGAATGGTAAGGTTCTTCAAAGAAATAAGTCTTTCAAACACTATCAATTATAAAATCTACATATCGAAGCTGCAAACACAGGATTTACAATAAGGAAGTGTAACGGGAAACATGTATGATACACAGCTCATGAGCATAGTGGTAAAGGCTCCTGATTCCCATTTGTCTCCCGGAAGCTACGCACGCCATATATTTTCTATCAGTGGTCTGAATGTAGTTTGCTGCAAATAAGTGAATTACACCGGGTGTGTATGTATACAGTCGAGGAACAACGCACTGGTTACACAGTTGTGAGAAGCGTTATTCATTATTTCTCGTTTACTTTCGAAGTGGTTGGTTTGTTGTTTAATGTTCGCATTAATTTGTTTTGTATCGCGTATCTCGAACATATCGCGGCAGCTTGTCCAGGTTTGTTCTGTGGATTGTGCTGTTTCTCTTAAGTTTTTCTTCATCAGGCAATTGCAGTTTCTTGTCTTTTACACTGTGTCCAAAGCTTTGAACACATTGCTAGTAAAGTTGGAGTCTCAATCTTCTACATCTCCATAAGGAACATAATATCGAACGGTACATGATAGCAAATACGGTAAGCTTTGGTATTTAACCCTTTTGCTCTCAGGCTATTTTCACCAGTCATGCCCAAAATACTCAGGTCTTTCTTCATGATAATGGGTGTCGAAATGTAAAAAATTGCCGTACCGTATAAAGAAATCCCCTGATAATAACATTGAAAATAATCACAATAGTACACAAATCAATATATTATCCGCGCACTTTTTAGTGATAGATTTACACCCTAGTGCTGAAGCGGTCGACTTTGGTTATCTTCGAGATTCGTATTGGCAACCTTTGAAACACAAACTAAGAATCGCTTATCATCGCTGTGCGACATCTGGCGTACCCTTTAAGTACTCGTACTGTTGTTGTTTACACAGCAAAGCCAAACCATAGAATTCATGCCAGGAACACGTTTCGCAACGGGAAATGTTATATAGTATTAAATATTGTGTGTGTGACACAGTTGTTTGCTTAAAATAATAAAGGTTTATAAAATTCATATCGATCGATCATATTATCGATTCAATTCAGATTTCATTTCCATTCAGTTGGCAGTATTAATGGAACCCTTCTTACTTCTCGAACGAGTACAAAAATCTATCACTAAAAAGTGCGCGGATAATAGTTGAAGGAAAAAATCCTATAATTGTTCATGACATACTTTACTAAATTTTTGAAAATTAGAAAATATGTTACAAAAATAAAAATCGGTTTTCAAATACTTAAAAGTAAACTGTTGTTTTATGATATAATTGATCAGCAATTCTGAAACTAAGAGCAGTTAATGCTGTATAACTTGATATAATTTTGTGTTTGTATTCTTGTTTAGTCATTAGTTATAGCACCTGACGTACACGCACCTTTTGGAGTCAGCATTTATGGTTCGGAGAACACTCTCCATGCAGACACTTGTTACACCTTGCATACTGTTCTGGCCCTCGTCTCTTTTCCTTAGTGCTGCATACAACACAGTTGGACTCCTTCTTCTCAGGAAGCTTCCTCACCCCCTTTGGTCCTCTTTGATCATGGATGGCACACTCAATCAATCAATCAATCAATACTGATCTGCATTTAGGGCAGTCGCCCAGGTGGCAGATTCCCTATCTGTTGCTTTCCTAGCCTTTTCCGAAATGATTTCAAAGAAATTGGAAATTTATTGAACATCTCCCTTGGTAAGTTGTTCCAATCCCTAACTTCCTTTCCTATAAATGAATATTTGCCCCAGTTTGTCCTCTTGAATTCCAACTTTATCTTCATATCGTGATCTTTCCTACTTTTATAAACGCCATTCAAACCTATTTGTCTACTAATGTCATTCCACGCCATCTCTCCGCTGACAGCTCGGAACATACCACTTAGTCGAGCAGCTCTTCTTCTTTCTCTCAATTCTTCCCAACCCAAACATTGCAACATTTTTGTAACGCTACTCTTTTGTTGGAAATCACCCAGAACAAATCGAGCTGCTTTTCTTTGGATTTTTTCCAGTTCTTGAATCAGGTAATCCTGGTGAGGGTCCCATACACTGGAACCATACTCTAGTTGGGGTCTTACCAGAGACTTATATGCACTCTCCTTTAAATCCTTACTACAACCCCTAAACACCCTCATAACCATGTGTAGAGATCGGTACCCTTTATTTACAATCCCCTTTATGTGATTATCCCAGTGAAGATCTTTCCTTATATAAACACCTAGATACTTACAATGATCCCCAAATGGAACTTTCGCCCCATCAATGCAGTAATTAAAACTAAGAGGACTTTTCCTATTTGTGAAACTCGCAACCTGACTTTTAGCCCCGTTTATCAACATACCATTGCCTGCTGTCCATCTCACAACATTTTCGAGGACACGTTGCAGTTGCTTACAATCTTGTAACTTATTTATCACTCTATAGAGAATAACATCATCCGCAAAAAGCCTTACCTCCGATTCCACTCCTTTACTCATATCATTTATATATATATATATATATATATATATATATAAGAAAACATAAAGGTCCGATAACACTGCCCTGAGGAACTCCCCTCTCAACTATTACAGGGTCAGACAAAGCTTCACCTACTCTAACTCTCTGAGATCTATTTTCTAGAAATATAGCAATCCATTCAGTCACTCTTTTGTCTAGTCTAATTGCACTCATTTTTGCCAGTAGTCTCCCATGATCCACCCTATCAAAAGCTTTAGACATGTCAATCGCGATACAGTCCATTTGACCTCCTGAATCCAGGATATCTGCTATATCTTGCTGGAATCCTACAAGTTGAGCTTCAGTGGAATAACCTTTCCTAAAACCGAATTGCCTTCTATCGAACCAGTTATTAATTTCACAAACATGTCTAATATAATCAGAAAGAATGCCTTCCCAAAGCTTACATAAAATGCATGTCAAACTTACTGGCCTGTAATTTACAGCCTTATGTCTATCACCCTTTCCTTTATACACAGGGGCTACTATAGCAACTCTCCATTCATCTGGTATAGCTCCTTCGACCAAACAATAATCAAATAAGTACTTCAGATATGGTACTACATTCCAACCCATTGTCTTTAGTATATCCCCAGAAATCTGATCAATTCCAGCCGCTTTTCTAGTTTTCAACTTTTGTATCTTATTGTAAATGTCATTGTTATCATATGTAAATTTTATTACTTCTTTGGCCCTAGTCTCTTCCTCTATCTCGACATTATCCTTGTAACCAACAATCTTTACATACTGCTGACTGAATACTTCTGCCTTTTGAAGATCCTCACATACACACTCCCCTTGTTCATTAATTATTCCTGGAATGTCCTTCTTGGAACCTAATTCTGCCTTAAAATACCTATACATACCCTTCCATTTTTCACTAAAATTTGTATGACTGCCAATTATGCTTGCCATCATGTTATCCTTAGCTGCCTTCTTTGCTAGATTCAATTTTCTAGTAAGTTCCTTCAATTTCTCCTTACTTCCACAGCCATTTCTAACTCTATTTCTTTCCAGTCTGCACCTCTTTCTTAGTCTCTTTATTTCTCTATTATAATAAGGTGGGTCTTTACCATTCCTTACCACCCTTAAAGGTACAAACCTGTTTTCGCATTCCTCAACAATTTCTTTAAACCCATCCCAGAGTCTGTTTACATTTTTATTTACCGTTTTCCACCGATCATAGTTACTTTTTAGAAACTGCCTCATACCTGCTTTATCAGCCATATGGTACTGCCTAACAGTCCTACTTTTAAGACCTTCCTTTCTATCGCATTTATTTTTAACTACCACAAAAACAGCTTCATGATCACTAATACCATCTATTACTTCAGTTTCCCTATAGAGCTCATCTGGTTTTATCAGCACCACATCCAGGATATTTTTCACTCTGGTTGGTTCCATCACTTTCTGAATCAGCTGTCCTTCCCATATTAACTTATTTGCCATTTGTTGGTCATGCTTCCTGTCGTTCGCATTTCATTCCCAATTTACATCTGGCAAATTCAGATCTCCCGCTACAATCACATTTCTTTCCATGTCGTTTCCCACATAGCTGACTATCCTATCAAATAATTCCGAATCCGCATCAGTGCTACCCTTTCCCGATCTGTACACTCCAAATATATCAAGTTGCCTATTATCTTTAGAAATGAGCCTTACACCTAGAATTTCATGTGTCTCATCTTTAACTTTTTTGTAGCTTACAAATTCTTCTTTCACCAGAATGAAAACTCCCCCTCCCACCTTCCCTATCCTATCTCTACGATACACACTCCAGTGCCGTGAGAAAATTTCTGCATCCATTATATCATTTCTCAGCCATGATTCAACTCCTATTACAATATTTGGTAAATATATATCTATTAAATTACATAATTCTATTCCTTTCTTTACAATACTTCTACAATTCAGCACTAACAATTTTATGTCATCCCTACTTGATTTCCAGTTCACTGTTCCCTTATCACCGCTCCCTAGGCCATCCTGTTTCCCTGAATGTACCTCCCTGTTACCCTTCGAAACAAATTTCCTAACTTATATGTACCACTGCGGTTTAAATGAAGGCCATCCGAGCGCAGATCCCTATCTCCTACCCACCCATTAGGATCTAGAAATTTCACTCCCAGTTTCCCACATACCCACTCCATAGTCTCATTTAAATCCCCAATCACCCTCCAGTCAGTATCCCTCCTACACAGTATTCCACTAATAACAATCTCCGCTTTCTTAAACTTCACCCATGCTGCATTTACCAGATCCCACACATCTCCAACTATGTTGGTACTTATATCAGCTTGCCTTACGTTGTTGGTACCAACGTGAAACACTACCACCTTCTCCTTCCCCTCCTCCCTCTCTTCTACTTTCCTCAACATCTGCCTCAACCTAATTCCTGGATAGCATTCTACCCTGGTTCCCTTTCCTCCACACACTTTCCCCACGTGTCTAACGATGGAATCCACCATGACCAGAGCCTCAACCCTACCCACCTCATTTGATCCCCTCCCCTCCTGGTCAGCCCTATCTTTCCTGATAGCTGCAGAAGCTACTTCCTCCTCCCTTTTCTCCTTCCCATGACCCTGTTCCACCTGTCTTTTCCTATCCTCTACTCTACATTTCCCTTTCCTACCTTTTCCCTTCCTCCTACTTCCATGCATCTCAGCAACAGTTCCCTGTCCCTCATCTTCCCTCTGTTGTTCTACCTAGAGTGACTCGTACCGATTTCGCACAGACACCTGTCCTGAATTCTGATCCTGAATAGAGCCCTTGGCCTGCAATCTCCTTCCCCTTAGAACATTAGACCACCTGTCTTCTGCAACTCCTCCCTTTCCTTCCCCTCCCTCTTGTACACCTACTGTAACCTGTACATTGTTTGAGGGAGTCCTATCTTGCTTCCTGTCTTCTGTGAAAATCCTAATTATCTCCCTCAAACTTTCCAACTCCTCCCTCATACCACTCAATGCCTCACCACACCCACAATAAGTACACTCGCGCTCCTTAGCCATTCTTTACAGGGGAAAAATAGTAAATTAAAAAAATTAAGTAACTTATTTGCAAAAAAATAAATGAACGGAGGGATATATTGTCTGGGATAGTACACAACAATAAGGTAATTAATATACGACTACACTACAATACTACTTAATCGTGCTCTATTTTTTTATCCTACAACCCCTAACAGGATAAAAACTGCTGTTAATTACTGAATATCGAAAGTAATACACAAGAACTACACAATTTCAAACTGCAATTAAGCCTATCCTAATTTCAACAATATTTTAGTAAGAGTTTCTATGGATACCTCTACTACACCAGTACCACACAAATATTTTACAATAATAAAATAAGCACACTAAATTCTAATAGGATATTACTCGCATACTACTGTACAGTACACTACAGTAATTTTTAAACTACTTTCAGACGTATCCTAATTACGATACCGGTACCGTACCGTATGTCACTACTAAGCACAACAGAAATGAAATTTGCAAGAACTACTGTACTCAAAGATTACCAATGAAGCTAAATGCTTAGAAAAATTATTATTAGTATTAGGGTCTAATAGATACACACGAAAGATAACACACGAATATAGCAGGCAAGATACGGCACTATCAAAATGTACCGTACTGTATCTATACTACAATGTATCTACACTACACTGTATTGCGTTTGGTTAAATGCTTAAGTATCAAAAGGATTGCCGTACACGAAGAAAAACACGAATATAACTGGCAAGATACTATCTAATATATTATACCTTATCTTCACTACAATTTTACTGAAATGTGGTTATGTGATTATTACAGCTGGTGGATTACTATTATTTTCCCTACTCCACGGGACGGAGGAAAAAAAGTGGCCTTAATTAGGCCTACTGAAAAATACGAGGTTGTCTACAATAATTTCTCAAATATATCTGTCAAAACTACTACTGCTATTACTCCAGGGACTTGAACTGCAATTACTGGGATATATGAACTTTATTATTATTAGCTATCCGCTCATAAATACTGAAAGATCGAGGGAGCGAAATATAAATTACGGATACTAACTACCTACACAGAAGTACAAATAATGGAATACAAGGTCAGCTGATTTTTATTTATATTTACTTGACTACACTACACCCTTTGTTCAGGACTGTAGCCAACAATGCAATATTTGAATATGAGGAGCGACAATAATCAATAACAATACGACTGTTAACTATTACCGTGTAATCTCTTTAACTTCTTTTTAAATGGAAGTTTACAGGCGTATCGTGTTTTTTAATGTAGTAAATTAATACCTTCGCGATAGTTTGAGCGTATATCTATACGAAATACCGGAGAAGTTGCTGCAGAAGTTACGGTACTATTCCTTATGATAATCTGCCTTTGTAAGTACAACCAACGAACCTACAGATACCGGTATTTACAAATATTTTTAAAGTTAATATTGTTACCTAAAGTATTGCCTAAACCTAAATTCGAAACAAGGTGCACCTAGCTAGCCTACTTAACATAGAAAACGTAATTTACTGAAGACCAACTGAATTACTTGTTACAAAATTTAAATAATTATTACTACTCCCAATTTCTACCAACAAGCACTAAACACCACTATATAAACATCACTAAATGAATCAGATATACACAAAATTAAGCTATTTCAATAGGTTTTCACTACTTTATCACTACAATAATGCAAGAGCTCTCTCAACAGCCAACCGTTCTCAAGCGCATCCAACAATGCTCTAGGCTCTCAATTATTGATACTGTATAGTGCAGTCTAGATTTTATTTTCCCTGATCCCTTATTGTTTTCCTTATAAATAATGTAGCTGTTCAGTACCATTCTAGAATTATATTGAAAGCCACCTTCTTCCAGTACCGTACAGTCTGACTCTCATCGAGGTAACTTTATAACATCACGTTTGAGGTGTCAATCCCACCCATGAATTTAGTATAGGATGTTATTAATGCTGGCTTAGAATTACTGTTGGCATTGTTGTGGTTTGCTGGAATTTCCTGTTCTTGGGCTATTGCGTGGCTAGTTAGGAGATTGACCGGGTTTTTCTGGCACTTATCTTGGAATGCACATACAAACTTTAGACCTGAACTGTGCAACAGAAAATTTATTTTTAAAATTCTGAGGCATTTCTCCTAACTGTTCCTGTTATATATGTAGCAAGAAGGTAGAGATGGCACACAAATGGTTCAGACATGAAATAGTTGTCATCAAAGACGTGGTAACCCTTGTTGTGGCAATAACCCATCACTAGAAGCCTTTTTACAATGATGTATCCCAAAACATGTTTTATAATATTGTCCCCCTATTCTTGAGATTTGGCACCTCTGTAGGTAAAAAAATAACAGGCAGTAATTGGAAACAGAATCACACAACATCCGAAATTTGATCCCCCAGCGGTGGTGGTGTTTGTTGGGTAGGTATTGGAGAAGGCTGAGTTCCTACAAGAGATTCATCATTGCTAATGTCGTACAGTGATGCCTAAATACCCTAATGGTTGATACTTGATACTGGCTGTGGCAATCCTTAATTGTTTACAAGATGAGAGAACCGCAGTAAGTGGGAGAAGCTGTGTTTAGTAAACATTTTAGGGAACCATGGGTTGAGCTGAGAAGGCAGGTAAGACAAGTAAGAGGCAATGGTTGGTTTTCTGTTGGTACCCATGTTAAGAAGACATGCAGTAAATCCTTTTATTTCAGACAGTGTTATCCTGACCCATTTCTCAGAGAGGCGGGAACATTATCTCTCCTACTTGTGCTGAATTTCTGGGCATATAGATTAGATTCTGTATCTGTAAGTGATAAAATAAAATTGTCAAAAACAAAAGGAAGTAGGCTATTGGAAGAGACTCAGGAGGTGGCATGTGTTTGAGCCCAGATAATTCATGATTTTGAAATGGGAGAGGGAGAGGATTTTCAGGTGATAGAATCTCCCTGTAATCTTCCTCATCCATATCATCATCATCATCATCATCACTATCAGATACACTGTGAGCATTTATTGGGATTGTTTCTGAAGCACTACTATCACTATCTATTAAATCCAAATCACTCTTGGCTATAAAGTCACTGTCATCATCTAATGTATTGAAATATTCCAAGACTTTGGAATTATTTAGCCTGGAGCTTGGCCCAGCCATTTAAAACAATTAGGCCTACTCACGGCAGAAAAACTAATAATACGAAATGTTAAACTAAACTTCACTTCAGAACACCGATAAATGTTCAATATTACAAAATATAACAAACAATAAGCTACTAATTAAATGGGAACAATATAACGAAGGAAAGCACGTATTTTTGAAGCTTAAACGAGACTATACTCACAAGCAGAACACTTCAACTTGCCATGCGGTAAACATACGTGGTTTGATTATTTAATTTGTTTCAAACAGCTTAGCTTAGTGTCTATATCTCTCGAGAAAAGTGTAAAATAAATCCAAAACCTACTATTGCTTTCTCTTCCTGACATCTAGGAGTCCATTAAAGTACTAATGCAGTCATCTGAACGCAGAGCCGATAGATCGGCATGCTGAGTGTTTTCAGCAATCTCACTTGAGCTGATAGATTGGCTCGCTGAGTGTATAAGAAAGCTTTGAACATATTGCTAATAAAGTTGCCGTCTCGGTCACCTACATGTCCATAACGAACTTAATACTGAACTTAACGTGATAGCAAGTAAGGTAAGCTTTACTGTTCAGTTTGTATTTAAACTCGTAAGAACAGCGGCGGATAATTCTGTTTTTCAGCCGACTGTAGGCTGTCTACATTAAATATTACCCAGCCACCTTTTTTTAGTGATAATATGGTACTGAATTGATTCTGAAGAGCTTGATCATGCGCAGTAGTATTCATGAAGTTCCAACAGAGATTCAGAACTGATTCTGAACTGTGAGTTCTGAATTTGTGCTGTTCTAACTACATTCAGCACCACTTCGGAGACGGAGGTTGTATCTTCACAGTCAGATCATTTGCCGTGCAAGTTGACCAGTAAGTGGTGTGACTACAAAGAATACTTCTCATTGGTATCAATCGTCAAGTGTTAAAAGTTTTGCACAATTCGTAGATGGCGTTGATATAGTTCACAGTTGCTATTTGCTAATTTCAGCAAAACATTATTAAAATCAATTCTAAAAGCATTCTGATTCGCAGATGCTCATTAAGATAATTTTTAAGGAGTTCATAGCCAGTTTGGAACAGTTTGTTGTAACGAAGCAGCTCATAACCAGTTTGGAACTGTTTGTTATAACAACAGAGTTCATTGCCAGTGCAGAACTTTTTGTTGCAACAAACATACAGTATATATTGCAATATAATCAGTAATTGTTGCAACTTTCTGAATAAAGTTACCAGTGAGTACCAGTACCTAGCTATCCTCTGTCAAATAATTTATTTGATCAATGAGGAATCTGGCTAAACTACTACTGAATTCAACATATTGTGTGGTAACTCTTAAAGGGGGCTGCTGGCCCAGGTGAGGATTGTGCGTTGAGAGAAGAACTATGCCTATACCTGTGTAGGAAACTGGCTTATTAAAATACATAAGGCCCAGGGCTTAGAAACAATTGCTATGAACATCCAGGATGATTTACATAATTTGTAAATGTAATGAAAATGGCTGGGCTCCCCATTTATTCTCTGAATGTTTCTGGATTGATAACAAAACTGAATGAAATATATCAGAACATTCCTAATAGTTACTTTCAAATGTATATTGTAACTGAATTAGCGTTGGACTCTAGTGTGAAGACAGTACAGAATGTACATAGCCATTACAACTAGTAGAGTGACAGGGTGAGGAGGTTGTATCTTTACAGTCAGATCATTTGCCCTGCAAGTTGAGTAAGAAATGAATAGTTTTGAAGGTTTGGTTATAGAATTTAATTTTTACAACTGGATGTATGTTGCACCAACACAGATATGACTTTTGGTAACGATGGGATGGGAATGGACTAGGTGTGGTAAGGCAGTAGCCATAGCAGCCCTGAAGACAGTTTTCCATGCTTTCCCATTTTCACACCAGAAAAATGCTGGGTTTGTACCATACTCAAGGCCACTCTCACTTCTTTCCTGCTCCTAGCCATAACACCATAAGTTCTATCTATGTCAGTATGATGTAAAACAAATTGTTTAAAAAAAGGTCAGTTGGGATATAGAGGACAAAATATAATGAACAGATCAGAGTACATCTCCTGCATAGCTCAGGATAGGGTTATATACGGAGGTACATCAAACCAGTCATTAGACTCACAGTGTAGTGGGCGATGTGTAAGTTGAATACTTACAGGTTTTCCACAAGGTGTGTGCAAATTAATCTCAATCTGTTGCTGTGGGAAGTTCTGTCAGTGAAAATGTTTGTCCCTGTGGTTCAGCTTCGAAGTAAAGCTGGAGGTTCCGTGGCTATGAGCACAATATCAACAGTCACCTAAAACTACAGGTTTTACTAAAAAACAGCAATAATAGTGTTTGTTGCTCATGTTTCAGTGCAAGGTCAGTCGAAGTAATCTACATCCCAAAACGATCTAAACCTTTACACACTATTTAAAATGGACTTGGATGTAAAGATCAAAGAGGAACCAATCTGCTTTGAGGAAACATCAAATAATTCATATGTAAGTATCATTGCGGACAACTTTATAGTGATTACAATTAAACCCTTAGCGGTTGTCTGAATTTGACTGGTTATATAACTCTACTTGTATTTGTTGTTCACAAAATATATGAATGTCCTGCTGTTTATTTTTAAGGTACATATACAGGGTTATTCACCCATTATGTTACATGGAAATAACTTCTAAATCATTAAAGATACCTGAATTCTCGTTAATGGTACCCAGGGTCTTGTAACATGCTACTTATTCTCACAGTGTGATTAATAACTGGGATATTGGTACTAACTCCATATTCTTAAATGGAATGGCAGGAATGCATACAGCTGGCTTAAAAGTTCATCTGTATACAAGTTCGTATATCTAAGTATTTTGAAAATCGGACAGATACTTGTTGAGTTAACAATAAGAATGCATTTGGGCTTTTAGATGCCGCACCATGCAGCATACTGTCGGGCAAGGATGTATTGGCACGCAGGCTGTTTCCTGGAATTTATTCCAGCCACAGAATGGATACCAGGCATGTACTGTAAACTATCATACACATAATGTGATGTACCGTAACGTATCCTGGGTGTGTAATGTTATTGTATGACTGGCGACCACATAATGGAGAAGTGGATTAGTCAGACATTATTCATTTTCTTTTCTAGAAGGAGCTCTTCCGGTGTCCTGCATTATGTTTAATTCTCAATTCATACAGTAGTATGTACTGTATAATTAAACCACTGACACTTATAGCTTTTGTTATGTTCCTTTGAAGTCAAAGTAATTATTTTATTCCTTTAAAAAACATCACACGTCCCTGTCCTGTCATGAGTTTGCCTGTCATATGCACTTTGCAAACCCATGATATGATGTACGATATGATATGCTTACATTCGTGGTATCCATTCTGTGGCTGGAATCATACCCAAGAACCTGCTTGTGCATCAATATGGCCTTGCCCGACTTCACGCTATCTGATGCGGCAAGCAAAACAGCACATTCTGTTCTCATTGATTTCTCAAAAACTAACTAACTGTCCGCTTTTTAAAATACTTACATATTTGAACTTGTACGCAGATGAAATTTTAGACTGGCTGTGTGAATTTGGACTATTCTATTTAAAAATATGGAGTTAGTATCAATATCTCGGTTATTAATTATCCCCTGAGAATACGTACCACATTATTTTATGAGTTTCTGGGTATCATTTACGAACATGAAAACAGAATGCCGATATCCTTAATGGTTTAGTAGTTATTTCCGTGTAACTACTTACGCGAATACCCCTGTATATTTCTATACTAATCTCAAATTCACTAAATATTTTTTAATGATTACATAAATGAGAATTTACAAGTGTGCATCTTTTATTTTGCACAGCATGTCTGAAAGCTGAATTTATTCATTAGGTTTTGAAGAAAAAGTGGGTTTCTCTTCATCTCCCTTTGCTTTGTAGCTCTTGTAAGGCGTTCAGGCTGAACAGTGATTACCTGGTAGGCCATGGCTCTTCGGGGCTGTTGCGCCTTGGGTTTGGTGGTTTTTTTTTCTCGTGAGAGAAAATGGCATTCAGAGTAGCTCAGGTTGTGGAGGGCTTACCTTCTGGTTTCAAGTTGGCATATCAAATCGTTTATCACCCTGATGTTATTGAAGGTGCTTAAATACATCAGCCTCTTGCGGAAACGATTTCTGTTATCTTAGTGTTTTGAAATCCATAAATCTATTTTGCCTGACATAGAATCAATAATGATAGGAACTTGTAAGTTATGAATTTCATTATGATGTGTATTAACAATTGATCACCGGGCGAGTTGGCCGTGTGTGTAGAGGCGCACGGCTGTGAGCGTGCATCTGGGAGATAGTAGGGTTGAATCCTACTATCGGCAGCCCTGAAGATGGTTTTCCGTGGTTTCCCATTTTCACACCAGGCAAATGCTGGGGCTGTACCTTAATTAAGGCCACGGCTGCTTCCTTCCACCTCCTAGGCCTTTCCTATCCCATCGTCGCCGTAAGACCTATTTGTGTTGGTGCGACGTAAAGCCACTAGCAAAAAAAAAAAAGTTGTGTGTGGCATACAATTATGCATGTGGTTTCATAATCCCAAACATTCCTTGAAGAAATGTTACAAGCTAGTTAATGTACCCGTGATTCACTGTAATCTACTTTGTAGATTGCTATGTAAATTATTGTACATGAAGTTTTCAATATAAAAACAGCACCCTATTCATAATGCCAGTCACAATCAAGTTGAAGAGATTTTAAAATCTCAGGAATAGAACCATCTTGTAGGTGGTGAGGCCGTTGCGTTTGCAGAGTTTCTAATAGACATGCCATTTTGGGCTCATCAGTTAGATTGGCATGCCCGTTCAAGACTCTGCTTGGCAGTGGCAGACCAACTGCCTGGTCCCAAATTTATAGCATACAGGGATTGCTAACCTGCTAAAGTAGAAGTGAATTCTCCATTTTCAAAAATATGTACTGCTAACAGTCAGTTCCAGCCAGTGGATGTGGGATGTTTGACATAAAAGCCTGCCTCTGTGATTCATTTCCATTGCAGACTAGAGGCTGCTTGGCTGTGATAAAGACTTTGAAAATAATGGAGAGCTACAGGCCTGCCTGCTTACTTCATTGGTCAACCAACTATGGCCCCACTCATTATGATAAACATAATATATATTTCTGGTACCTTTTCCTTTCCAGTAAAAGTCACTGGGAATAATTTTTGGCTCATTTTCATATAAGGATTTCTGTTGCTGTGTTAAATTGACCAGAAAATAAAGATGAAGGAGGAACCTGTCAGGCTTGAAGGCACAACAGGTGCATCCTTTGTATCATTCCTGATTACTTCATAGTGATCGGAATTTAATTGATATTCAAAACATTTTCAGAGCTATAAGTTACAAAGTATTTCATCAGGAATTATGTTCAGTTCATAACAAGAGGCATAAATTCTCCAACTTTCAAGAGGTATTTTGTCAGATGTTTTATTGTGTTCTCCTTTCATAGCAAGACATATCTGGGTGGTAGTCTGGTACATGTGCTGTATGATGTTGTTGTCAATGACCACCAGATGAGTGGTGATGGTATGCTGGACCGAAGAAAGCTATAGGAGGAGATAATCTTTATTTATACTCCTCTACTTGAATAATCGATGGCTTCCTCAGGATGGTCACGACTTGTTGGCAATGCTGATGGCATTCCGGGATGGAGCAGTAGGGGCAGTTTGTGAAATTAGTGTCCTTGCAATTGTAAGTACTCAGTAGTTGTACTTAAAGAATGCCTTATATATGTGTTCTCAACAGAAAAGTGATGCAACCTAGAAGGATATGTAAACACCACCAGGTCGTTCTCAGTACTGAGTCCATTCCAGCGGCCTGAGAGTTACTCATCTAGGTAGCAATACTACTTTTATTCATCAGTGAGATCGGGTCCCAACTGGTTGGAACTTCAAAATTACCAGAATTATAATAACTACAGTTGCAATGCTTTAAGTTATGGCATAATTGTCACAATACTCTTAATGCTTCCTAAAACATTGCTCTTGAGATTGCACAGATAGATAAATCTAGGGGAGTACCATTCTTATTCCCTGTTAGGGTAAGGAATTTACAGGGCTCGTGTGGATAATGAGAATGTTAAGTATTCCACTGAACTAAAAAGTCACTTTACACTGCATTTAAAAACAAGGTAATGGCAAAATTGCTGACGACTTTTTCCACGATGATATTACAACACCGTTATCACCTGACCTGATCATGTTGCTGTAGGTACTGCAACAGCTGTACTAATATTGTATGAAATCTGCAACAACCGAATGAATTTTGTAACAATCTTATTAGTAACAATCTTTAGTTTGGGAGCAAGTCTAGAGGTTTAGAGTGGTAGTACAGGCCAAGATGTTAGTATGACAGGATTGTAGTAAATGTAAGTTCAATTACAATGCTCTCCCTAAGACCTGGCACTGCCCGGCCATATTTACAAACTGCTCATCTAACATAACATAGAAATACACTGTTTACATACAGTAAAACTATTTAATTCAATGATCAGTCATTATTTTCAGTGTAGTTACATCAATTGCATAAGAGTTTAAATGTTTAGTGGTCTTGTATCACGTCACATAACCGTATGGCTCTCCACAGCAATGGAATGGTAATCCCCGGTATTGAATGTTTATTATCGAGCAGTAGAACACTAGAAGTTCAAAATACTCGGTTGTATTTTTCATGTTCAGAACACTAAGTTAGTTCAATTTTTCAGTAATTATTACTTGTCTGGTAATATGAATACCCTGAGGAAATAAATTGAAGTTTTTCATATCCATTTTGGTATGCAGTACTCCCTGCCTGGCCACTCATTCCTGATACCCGGCTGACAAAATTTCTGGGGAAAACACTGCAGTAGTTAGATAAGAAGCTGGTAGGACAGGATAAAGTAACATGGAAAGTTGCATCATTCTAGTCCATGGACTGGTAAGCCAAGCATATTGTAACGTGTTGGCTGGGTAAATGAATGAATGAGTACAGAAACTGGTAGCACCCTATTTCTAAGATGAATTGACTAAGCACTACAATTACAGATTCACACACACACACACACACACACACACACACACACACACACGCACGATTGCCGAGCTTACAACTTACACAATTACACGGTTACACACACACACACACACACACACACACACGGTTCAAGCTCTCTCTCTCTCTTCCTCAGTTTCTCACTTGGTCTCACACTACACAGTTCTACAGTCACACACAAGATTCCACGTCACACGGCTACACGTTCTCTCCTTCGCCGTCAGTCCATACTGTAGCACGCTAGTTCTATAATCATGGCAATTCACACAGGTCGGGATAGTATCCGCTGCACTCGGTCCTTAGAACTCCGTTCGCAGTCTGCAGACGTCACCCAGTGCTCCCTTCGCGCTGCTCCAGAACACCCAAGGTTCTTCTCTAGCAGCCGGCCCTAAGGGACTCACATACACGACATCAGGGAAACAGGAACGAGTCGTTGGCTCCAACAGGTAGATACTCCATCAGGCTGCACTCTCGTACCAGCAAACTCAATCTCACCCTCACCCCTCACTCACTAACTCTCACTCTGCAGGCAGGTCGTTCCTCTCTTATATACCTGCGCTGGCCCTTGTAGAAGAGTCCGGATGCTCGATGGATCCAGGAACCTCGTGAGATGGAAGACTCCAGATTAATCGTCGAGTTATTTCCGTTGTTCCATGCGGCGCGACCACGGCTAGAAGAGAAAAGGGCCCGCCCAGCACTTAAGTGTTGCTCGTGATTGGTGCGGTTGAAGTAAGGGGGTGGGCCGAATACGGTGACAAGCCGGGCCCATAGCAAGTCGGCATGGCGGACGCTATAACCATCACAATATTATAATAATGACTGGAATCTATTTAAATGAAACTGTAACAACTGTGTATTTATACATTGATTATTTTGTGCAACATATTCTTATAATTGTCCATTTCAGGTGTAATATCTTTGGAGGCTTGCCCATCCTTTTTGTTTATGAGTTCTTGGAGCTGAAAAACTACAGAATATATATTTGAACCCACATTTGGAAGCCTCTTATCCATGCATAGGTTTTAGATTCAACATCATTTCAACATCAATGAGTTGGCTAGGGGTTTATAGGAAGACTGAAACAGTGATTTTACTCTCCTACAAAATATACATGGTCAGTCTTATTTGAAATCTACCAACCTTACTGGAAATGTATTTTCTGAAACTTTCTTCTCATGTACATTACTTTGATAGGAGGATAAATTAGGGTGATATCTTAAAGAGAATATCTTACAGTCTTACTTCTTAGAGCACTTTCTTCGTACCTGAAACAAACATCACGTCGCACCGACACAGGTAGGTCTTATGGCGACCATGGGTCAGGAGTGGGAAGGAAGCAGCCATGGCCTTAGGTAAGGTACAGCCCCAGCATTTGGCTGGTGTGAAAATGGGAAACCACGGAAAACCATTTTCAGGGCTGCCAACGGTGGAGTTCGAACCTACTATCTCCCGAATACTGGATACTGGCTGCACTTAAGCGACTGCAGCTATCGAGCTAGGTTTGTAAATCACTTAGATTTAATGTTTTTATATTCACATGAAACAGTAGACATGTTGTCATAATATGAAGAAATACACACTCATGGCGCATAAACACTTTGATAGTAATTCCAAGGTGAAAAAGGTATAATATTTACAACACATTGTTGTTCACATCCTCCCCAATTTTGAAGGAGTGACACAAATCAAAATTAAGCACTATGGGCATCAAACTATCTATCGGTAACTTCAGTCACTCACCTAAAATAAGATGTTAAACACTTAAGGAATTCACATGTCAAACACTCCTGGTTACCACATTGAGGAGTCTGATGGCAGTCATCAGCATCCTCCTTCACAGTTTCAGAAGTCACCACGCCTGACAATGTTTTCAACTGCACAACTCTTTCAACTCTTTCCCATTATACACCTCCAGCACCCTCCAGTCCATCCAAACCTGCACAACATCTGCTTCTCCAGTGTTTGTATACATCTTTTCTGTCTCTGGATCAACTGACTTAGGTATCTTCTCAGAATCTTGCTGCAATTGCAGTAGAAATCAAAGTCTCCTTGGTAAGTTCACAGAATCCAGTTGATCTGCAGTAAATTTAGTATTCCCATGCAGACATCATCTTGCAAAAAACTTGAAAGTGAAAGTTGGTTGAGATCTTAAGGCTTCATAGGCAAGTAGATAATAGTACAGGAATTAAGCACGGCTTCACACTCACACAGTAGGGTCGTCATCCCTTCTTAACACAGTGAAGCTCCCCAGAGGACACATCTGAAAATTTTCTTTACTGCCTGAATCATATGTTGGCAACAACAACCCCACCAGCTGCTGTGGGAGGGTTAATCCCCTACTGTATTCACTGCATTGTTGACTCTCTTTCTGTGTGGTTTAAATTGACAGTTCAAAACATATTATCTGTACTAGTGAAATTTGTTCCATTGGCATTGTGGACAACTTTTAATATTTCTCATCAATCGATGAACCGTCAAAAACTCAGTAAATATCAGTTCGTTACAAAACTGCTGATCAGTCCCAGTGCACTGCCCTATAGACGGTAAATGTAAAGAGCATTATTCATCCATTCGTTCATACTTCAAGTATCCAGTGAGGTCTACACCTGTCACCTAAAATAACAAAGCATCATTTATTCTGTTTCCCGATAGAGTTCCGAGATGAGCATCTGCCTTCTTAGCTTCATGCTGTTTACATCTCACACATCTTGACAGCATGGCCAGGCTTTTCCTTCCTCCTCATATAACCGAAAATCTTTCTTGCAAGTGCAACAGTAACATGCAAGTGCCAACGTGTAGCATTCTAACATGTTCCTCATGAATTAGAAGTGCACCGGACGATGTTTACTCGGTATTACCGTTGGGCATCCGAAATCCTCACTATCTTATTCTTTCAGTAATGGTTGTTTTTACTGACAAATTTCCTTCACAGTCTTTGAATGTGCAAAGTGGCTTCCAGCTGGAAGTCACTTCTCCCCCCCCCCCCCCATAAGTCACAGTTTCCTTATCTCTTTCATGATCGACATCCTCTTCTTGCACGACACCTTCACCGCAAGGCCACTTTCCTTCTCCGAGCTTCACCAGGGCAGGACCTTCCCACCACTTGGATTCCTCTAAAACTCATCCACGTTGCGACCTCATGAATGCAAATCAGCTGGATAAAGTCTTCCTCGTAAATGCCGTCACTCTGCTCTTTGGGAGATAGTCAATATTTCCTTCACCCTATGTTGTACAAAGACACCCTTCTTTATCAATATCAATGCAGTGTCCAAAAGTAGCATTGCAGGTCAATGAGCCTGAGAGTGTCTTTAACACTGGTTAAAATTCAAATGCCAATACAGCAGGAAAGTAGTTCGAGTTCGGGGTGTTGTAGTTCCCTTAAATGGTTCTACCCTCCTTTTTGTGATTATTTGCTGCAGTCTGATTTCGTCATGATGCTTGCATCTCAACAGTAAAACTGCAGCATAGGCATATTTACTGACATTACAGATTGTATGAAGTTAATAAGACCTCCTTACAGTCAGCCAAGGTAAATCGTCTTGATATAGCGATACAAGCTAATCAAGGTAATTGTTCATACCACTTTATGAAGATGTCTTTTGTTTCTGGTAGTACCTCTGTGTCCTGACTAATTCTCTGCTCCCAAATGTCTTGCAACTGAACCTTCAGCATCAGAGTCTCAGGACAGGAGAAACAAATGTGGACATAGATGCCATGCTGGACAGATAGAATACTTTGTCTTGTTACAAGTTCAGTATGAATTTTGGAGTTTTTCATTACAAGACCTAGCATCTTCAGTCTTCTGTGCCTGAAAAAAGGATGCTACTTTCCCATCCACTCGACGGCAACAAAAGACCCTTCTATGAGTGTGGTCTTCTCACCACAGAAATCGATCAACTCTATTTAGTGACACTTGATGGAACGCCTTTCTTATGTCTGAGATCACACCCACTGGCCTCTTTCTAAACCTGAACAGAACAGAGGAAATAAGTTTGATTAAGTTCAGACCTTAGTTCGTACAGTCATTCAGTAACAACTCCCTGTTCCTTTTAATGGATGTGTCGAATATGTGTCTAATTTGCATAATTGCACTGTCCTTAAATATATCCCAAAGAGGTAAAATGTGGCCTTTACCTCTAGACCCTTCATAATGCCTCTCTTTAACAATACCATATTTAGCCCATTCTTGCAGTACTCTTGAAATTGATACAAATAATTTTCCCAGTCATAGACCATAGTCTTTTTCCTGCAATGTCCCTGTATCATATATTACTTCTAATCTCTACTGTTTCTCAACTTTTATGTCAATGTCAGTGTTGGTGAAATTACTCTTAATGAAGTGGAAAAGATGGTAAATAAACTTCATTGTCATTAAGCAGCAGGAATAGATGATATTAGACCTGAAATGGTGAAGTATAGTGGGAAGGAAAGGTTGAAATTGCTTCATAAAATATGATTATCAGGGAGTGTTACTAACCTACTTTCAGATTGTATTAAAGCTGTAATTGCACCTACCTATAAGCAAGCAAAGAAGGATTGCAACAATAGGGAACATGCATGATCCGGGGTTATAATTAAAATGTGCTAATCTGATTCAAAATTTCATGCAAAATTTCATACAGAATTAAAAAATGTCATCAGAATGTACAAATAATAACTTCAAACATGATAAAAATCTAAATTAAAGTACGAAACTGTCACGTGACTCAAGTACGCGATCTCATTGGTCTGACGTCATCGTACAGGTTGACTGAATTAGCAGACGAAATAACACATAGTGTGCTGTGAGAATCAGGATACACTTTGCGTATTTCTACTTCATGTTAGTGTCTGGTATAGTTAAATTCGAGGTCTATACATTGGATAATAATCTGAGTGTTATATTTTAGACTTAAAATGAATCCTGCGTAGACAGTGTATAATTCCGATGCGCAATAGCACATCGCATACCATCCCAAACAAATTGTTTATAAATGTTCCAAAGATGCTAAAACTAGGAAGAAATGGATTTTTGTGAGCCGGAGAAATGCTGGTGATATATCGGAAAAGTCTACAGTTTATTTTTTTGAAGATCATTTTGACGTTAGTTGAATTTGTTTGAATTTTCAATCACTTTTCCATGCCAGCTGTTCTAGTGGTAAAACTTTCAATTTTAATGTATGATGCTTTAATTAAATGCTTCAGTTTCATCTTGGAATATTAAAGTAATAAACATTGCATTAATTAATGCTGATTATTAAAGTATTCTCCAAACCTAACCTATGTTTTGGGAGATCTATGTCAAGGTACTAAATCAAAGGGGTTATGAACCATACTGACAGCTCTAATTATACCAGTTTATCTTGGCATGCGACAGTTATTTATGTCTTTATTGAAGAGCTTACATTTGTAAAGAAATTTAGGCTATAGCTAAATACTCTATAATATAACAAAAAATAGGCGTGTACATCATGAAAGAAAACAACGTGAATTTAACAAATGTATATCTCTACACAAAACCAATGCTTGTCTGTTGGGGTCTTATAAGTTAACAATGCTCAATTATAATAATTGTCATAATATTAATGAAATAAATAACGTAATTGCACACAGGTGAAAATAGCGGTGTTGATGTTTAAAATATTATCCAACATAGCCTGAGTTTTAAGTTATAGGCCTACAAGCCAAATCATTAAACCGAGAAATACCGGGCAAGTTGGCCGTGCGGTTAGGAGCGCGCGGCTGTGAGCTCGCATCCGGGACATAGTGGGTTCGAACCCCACTGTCGGCACCCCTGAAGATGGTTTTCCATGGTTTCCCATTTTCACACCAGGCAAATGCTGGGTCTGTGCTTTAACTAAGGCCACGGCCGCTTCCTTCCCATTCCTAGGCCTTTCCTATCCCATCGTTGCCATAAGACCTATCTATGACGGTGCGACGTAAAGCAAATAGCAAAAAAAAAAAAAAAAAAAAAAAAGTAACAGTCACAGCACCCAAAGACATTGCTGTATTGAACGACTAAAATGTCACCAAGACACTTTTCTTGCTCAGCTTGTTAAAAGCCAAATGTAATTAATGTTATTGGCTTTACGCCCCGCTAACTACTTCTACGGTTTTGGGAGACGCCGACGTGCAGGAATTTAGTCATGCAGGAGTTCTTTTACGTGCCAGTAAATCTACCGACATGAGGCTGATGTTTTTGAGCACCTACAACTAACACCGGACTGAACCAGGATCGAACCTGCCAAGTTGGTGTCAGAAGGCCAGCTACCTCAACCGTCTGAACCACTGAGCCCGACTTGTGAAAACTAGATGAAGTCTTATTTATCTTTATCTTTATCATGTTTAACTTTTTCCCTCCGACAAGATGTTTCTCGTACTATGATCTTTCTTACTTAATCAGTTTATCCTTCAGGGTTGATTTTCTCTCGGACTCAGCGAGGAATTTCACTTCTACCACTTCAAGGGCAGTGTCCTGGAGCGCGAGACTTTGGGTATGGTGATACAACTGGTGAGGAGGGCCATTACCTCCCCCAGGCGGCCTCAGCTGCTATGCTCAACAGGGGCCTTGTTGGAGGATGGGAAGATCGGAAGGGATAGACAAGGAAGAGGGAAGGAAACGGCCGTGGCCTTAGGTGCCTGGAGGAGGAGTGGGAAAATACGGAAAACCACTTCGAGGATGGCTGAGGCGGGATTCGAAACCCCTCTACTCAGTTGACCTCCCGAGGCTGAATAGATCCCGTTCCAGCCCTCGTACTGTTTGTTTTCAACTTTCATGGCAGAGCCGGGAATCGAAACCGGGCCTCCGGGGGTGGCAGCTAATCACATTAACCAATACACCACAGAGGCGGACTAGTACTATAATGCTACCTGTATGTTTATGTTAGTGCTGAAATCCGATTTCTTACTTGACTAATGCTGAAAGCCCGAAAATTTAATGTTATTCTTTAATATGGGAATCAGTCTAGAAGGAAATGTTGAAAGTGGCGTGATTTCTATCCAGGTTCGTTGTTATCCTAATACTATGAGTTACAGTACATTGCACGTATATAAAAGATGCCACTTACAAACTTGCTTTTTATCCGCGAATTTCTGCGGCCACAATAGTCACTATTTTTCAAAAATGATGACATCTACACATGATAGATTGTCTTACTGTGCTGTTTTGAACCTTTCTTCTGTCATTTTGAAGTTATTCGCGATCACGAATAATAAACAATCGGCTATTAGTAACGGCTGATGCACAATGGCTGGTAGAGCTCCATGCGGTACTGGATCGTGACGTAACAGCGCGCCGCTACGTCAGAGGCCGTTTCACTCGCCTTGCGGAAAGGCACTTTTGAACATGTTTTTAACAGTAGAAAACAAGGTAACTTACCACAATGTAATACGTTTACGTACTATTTCATTGGTGTACTTTTCAAAAATAAATATTTTGAAAATTATGCATGTTCCCTATTATTTTATACTACATATATACAGAGAAACCATATACTAGTCATGTTTAACACTTAATAAAAGATAATTTAGCATTAAATAAACTATTATTAAAATATATTAAAAATAATAATTGAAGGTTTTACATCAGTTACGATGTCGTACCTACGACAATTATCCCCCCTAAAACCTTCAATATCTATCCTGTGCATTCCTTCTTCTAGGTCTTAAATCATATCGAGGTGTCCTTATATCTATTTCTATGCTTCTCTTAGTCCTCGCTATTCAGTTACACTTAGGCTACCTCTATCACACTGTCTTCTCGTTGGCGTTGTTGAAGTCCACATATCGAAGCTAGATAGTTCAATCGATGGCCACCACCTTCCCATGGGGCTGACGATGTCCCTGTTCTCCGCAGGTCCTCGCGTGGCAGTCGACACACCACTGACTTTCCCCTTGGTCGTGCCTTTGTGTTCTGCCGGGACGTACGCGGTGTGATGCACGGGAGAGGCTCGCATGTCGTGGTGTTGGCCCCGTTGAGTCTGCTCTTTTTCCGGGGTGCTGAATTCATCGTTCCTACCGTCATATGATTTCTTGCCGGGACTAGTCTCCTGGTTACGTGGCACTCTCGTTTGTCCGTTGCCGTCGCCACAATGATTCCGTCGTCCCGCGGAGTTGTCATCTTCACGACGCCGGTGCCGTCATCACTGCTTGCGGGCTTCACCCTTGTTTCCAGAGTTGTCTTGGTTTCACACAGCGCACTCGCTGTTTCCGCTGGGCCTTGAACTACGGACTCCACCGAGGCTCGTACTTCGTTGCCCAACGACTTGATTTGGTCCTTTATTCCTTGAGACTGGGCCTCAATACCCTCGAGTTTTTCGGACTGGGCCTGAATCAACGCAGTTAGTTGTGCGAACGTACTGCATACCCGGTCGTTGGTTTCTTCCTCCGAGGTGACTTCGAAGTCGAAACTGTCTGGGTCCTCCTCACTGTCTCGTAGCCTCTCCTGTAGGTCCGCTTTGCTTCCAGCCGTCGGTAAAACTGCGGATGCCAGCGCTTTCCGTAACATTGCCACGGTCATATGTCCTGTCACAGTCGCCAATTTATCCTTCTACGTTGCGATTTTATTTGACGAAAATAAATATCACATGAGAACAAGTTCACTTCCTCATTAAAATTACTTTATTTACACTGTGCGTCACAACACATGACACTGTAGCGGAGTAGCCTGAAGTACAGATATCAACAACACTGACGCGCGCACACTCTCTCTTGAATTCCCCGCCTCACTCATTCGAGTCCAATGATCTGACTCCACCTCGGAGCGCAACAGTCACTCCCAGTCCATCACTTGCCTGAGTCCCAAGAACCAAGATCTGCGAGCTCAGAACTAAGAACTGCCTTCACTGACTGACAGCTCGATATTTGTACTCCTCTATCAACCATCTAGAATGATCGACTTCTGGAAGAGTTCTTACAACGCTCTAATGAAACACACTCGAAACATCGATCGACCAGCTAGTCGAATGGGTACTCGAATGTTCTTTCCATATTTAAAAATGTACATGGAAATATCTACAACATTCGTAATGTCTCTACATGTATATGGATAATAAAACCTTTCCAGAACCCTTCAGATATACCAAATATAGTACAATAAGTCTAATATACGAACATTATGGGATTTTCTACAGCTTTCGACTCTATAGTTAGGTTATACAATACGTACTTGAGGTTATACAATTTTATACTACATATATACAGAGAAACCATATACTAGTCATGTTTAACACTTAATAAAAGATAATTTAGCATTAAATAAACTATGATTACAATATATTAAACATAATAATTGAAGGTTTTACGTCAGTTACCATGTCGTACCTACGACAATTTGTAAGTGCCTTTAGCTCGCCGGGACCCGTCATTTTATATAGAATGTCGAGGTCATCTACTTGTCCTCCTGCAAAAATTGTTATTTATTCTTAGCTGAATATCCTTGGCCGATTTACATGAAATTTTAGCACGTTGATATCTAAATAACGAGCTTCACAATGGTGTCCTGCATTTCTTAATGACTCAATGAGTTTAGGAGATATGAAAGCTCTTCTTGAACATTCTAGACGATTAGGCGAGGTTCACGTGATGATGACGTCCTCCCGCATGCTTGCAGCCGGTGACGTAGCTTGCTCGCTTCTTGCCTGCGGCTCCGTGCTGTCCCGTTACCTCGCGCATTCTACTCACGTGTTTGAGCTCTCCTGCTGCAAATATCCTTCTAATTAAAAAGCTATGTTCCAGGCCATATTCATTCCTGGTGCAGCCTTTTCCAATACAAATAATTTTTGATGTGAATTACATCGCACGTTGTTCACAAGTAGATGACACTAGTTCTGACAACAAGACTGTGTCATCTTCAGCCAGTCATACAAGTTTCACATTACTAAAATCAATATAAATACACTTCAAAAGAAATGTACAATTGCTAATGTTAAGTTAAAATAACAATGATTAAAGTTTGGCACAAAACATGACTTATGAGTGAGATGCGTTAGTCCGTTGCGTTAAAACTCCTTTTATGATGTGTAGTCTTAATGCACACGTACATGGTATATTAGCTTCACGAATCTAAGCTTTAAATGTCTTAAGGCTTCTCTCTTGTTATGAGAGAAACGTTAAAATAAATCATTTACGTGATGAAGAAAATTCTGTGTTATGACAATAGTGGTGTTCGACAGTGTCATAAAAATCTTTGGTGAGGTGTTTCTTGAGGTGTTCATGTGAAGGTCATAAATTTTATGGAGCCATATTAAGACCACATCTAAATCGTAAAGAATTCCAACACATGTAATGCACCTCACTTGTATTGCATGTTTTTGTGGCAAACTTTTGTCATGCTTATTTAAACTTAACATTAGCTATTGTAGGGGAGAGTGGGGTACATTGAACCAGAAAAAATATTTTTCACTGCTACTCATTCAGTAATTTGAATACAGACCTGCGGTTTTCCCCCTTCTGAAGTTCAATCATTCAAGTATCAAATGCCCTTATATGAATATACTACAAATAGTAGTTTTTAAGCTGCATGTCTTTAAATAAAATTAGGTAAATGGTTCATTCTGCCCCACCCTTGGGGTACCATGAACCAGTCTACAGAGTTTGATTAGAACAACTTAATTACACAGTTATTTCTAAATGTAACATAATCTTTGCATACAATCCTCTTATAAATTACATAACTTAAGCATATAGGCATTCAACCACGCATACACATTTGAAATTAACGGACTTCAATGGACTGGAAGTTAATTCCAAATTTGAAGTATGATTTTTGTCTGTTTGTTACCCCCTGTTCAGTAGGTTTTGGCAGCACATATATTATATTGTTTGCTGGAACACATGCCTCATCCCTTACCTGAGGAAAAGAGAACTTTCCACCCATTTTTTCCACTCTTTCTCAAAAATGACACCTGATAGTCACATGCATCATCCTTCCGTTTCAATATTTTCCCCACATAGTAAACGTACTTTTTGTTTTTCAGTTCAAACGTGGTCAGAACAAAATCATCTGTTTCTGGAGATTTGTCTAAATCCTCAAAGTTGTATTCGGATTCATTAAACTCATCCAGGTTGCTATCGCTCTCTTCGTAGTGAACTTCATTGTCCTCTTCCTCAGATTCCTGCTCATAAAGCTCCGTTTGACCCTTTTGTATGGGACGTTTTGTGGCTTTCAACAAATTTTTCTCTGGTGTATCAGTTGCAATTAAACTTCGTCCTTTCTTGCATTTAGGCTTATTGCTCTTCTCTCTGTTCTCAGCTATTGGATATCCTCAAATTACTTCTGGAGAAAATCCTTTAGGAAAAGATGTTTGAGTAGGCCTATCTTGCACTACACATGGTCCTGCTTGCTGCTGATCTTGTGACAGGCTAACACTGCCAGAATTAGCATCTGACGTCGTTCTGTTATTTTCCTTAACTCTGTTTGTCACCTCACTGACCATATAATCTTCATCAGTGAATATGTCTTTATCAAAAGGAAAAATTCTAGTTTTTTGAAAGGCAGAACATATGTTAGTGGGTGTCATAGATCTGTCGTGAGCAATTTTAATGCAGGCAGCTACATCGTAAATTGTAAGAGGAATACCCTTACTTTGTAGGAGTTTGGAATTTAGTGCTGAGTAATAACTTCCCTTGAATGAAGAGAACACGCCCACATCTAGAGGCTGCAGTTTGGTTGAGGTATGTGGGGTATAGTCAGCATAACAACTCCATTGGCCTTTGCTAAATCTATCACGTCAATAGGCAGATGGCTTTCATGATTGTCTAAAATCAAAAGCGAAGGATTATCTTTGCTACTACTGGATTTATGAATGAAATGCTTCATGACATCCACAAAGAGTTCACTGTTCATCCAGCCAGTATTTGTAGCTAATCCGAGGGTGCCACCAAATGTTAATCTACCAAGTTCTCAAAAAATTACTTTACTGCAGCCATAACCAAATAACACATGCAGAGAGCTAATGGTGGGAACCAAATTTTGCAGAAATAAGATGCAAGTAGATAGAGCAGGTCTACCAACATACCCAGAGTGAGAAAATAATTTCTTTATTTATACTTAAGTTATGTAACTTGGTTCATTGTGGCCCATGGTTCAATGTGCCCCACTCTCCCCTACATTTTTTGTTATATGTTTTTGTATTGATTTTAGGAATTTGAAATTTGTACCTCTTATATCATTGGCTGAAGATGACACAGACTTGTTGTCGTAACTAGTACCATCTATTTTTGTACGACTAGTGATGTAATTCACATCAAAAACTATTTGTATCGAGAAAGGTGGAACCAAAATATACCTATTTTTACTCTAATGCCATCCAGATGTTTACATTTTTATATTGCATGATAAATAGGAGTAGAAAATGATTAGGAATAAATAATATGAAATTATTTAATTATCCTCACTTTGTATACTGCAATTTCAACAGGATGTTCCTCTAGAACTGGGTTTGGCAGAAATTGCCACTGGTCTTTTGATACGTGTACTTATCTTCAGATTGTGCAAAGCATAAGTGGTGGCTTTCTGTTTGTCTCTTTTCATCGTCACAGCCCATTGTTCAGTTAATTCCTTGATCTTTAAAAAGGAAATCAGAAACGAAATCAAATAAATAATTACTTTGTGTCATCATACTTTGTTTGTGTAAACATTAAAACGGCTTTAATTACGAACAGGAATTACAATATCAGTGTCAGTTATAATTCAGTAACACATAGTTAATATGTATCCTTGGATTAGTTACATTGATTACTGCAGCCAAATGCTGGACATAGAGCTGGCATTCTTGAGGCAACAATCTAACCTTTTGCTTCTCAATACATGTGAAGTCCAGTCACCATTAACAATATCCCTGTATTGGGCAATTGGCCGTGTGGTTAGGGTCGCGCTGCTGTGAGCTTGTATTCAGGAGATCGTGGGATCGAACCCTACTATCGGCAGCCCGGGGGATGGTTTTTCTGCACTTTCCTGTTTTCATGTCAGTCAAAGTCACTTTCTTTCCACTCCTAGCCCTTTCCTATCCTATCATCGCCAAAAGACCTACCTGTGTCGGTGCGATGTCAGCTAACCAAATGTTCTGGAGCACTGCCGTCAGGTGTACAGCCCCTCTATGATATTGTAGTTCGTTCAGATGACTTATATGAATAATTGTTTGTATGGTTTATGTAGTTTAAGGGCTTTTGTCCTTGATGACTTCCTTTCCAAATTTCATATGAGGTGGCCTGCCGTAATCCACCTCTTGTGAGATATTGTTTGCCCATTGCTTGATGACTTCCATATTGGCCCAGAACAAGTTTGTCACTTATATTTTATGTCTCAGTCTCGTCCTTGACTATGACAATATGAAAGTGACTGAGATATGAGCAATGCTAGTAACACCATTAATAATACTGTCATATCCTGTAGGAAAGGGTGTGAAATTGACGTTCATATGGTTGGTCCGTGTGTACATTTCATTGAACATGAGAGACTGGAATGTAACAGCACTGTCTGGCTAGGAGAGGAAAGCAATGGAAAATTAACTTACTCTTCATTTCCTTAGTTTGCCTCCTCAGTGACACCTAGCACTCTGTGTCAGCTGATGGTAGAGCTATTGAGCATCCTCCCTGCCTTTAGGCCGAGCACTTCACAGACAGCAGGAGATATGGATGATATGTATTTCATATTGACCTGTATTTGCCGGTACAGGATGTGAAAGATAATAGTGATAAATTGTGAAGTTCCATATTATCCAGAATTTGTTTGTTTATTATGAGCAGATTATTTGTAAGTATGTGTGTACCTTTTCCTGATTTTTCAGTGTTATTTTAGAAGGTTTCGTACTATGTAATTGTTTTACACTTCAAAAATATCTCTGAGCATTTGAACACGACATTTCTCCACTCTTGAAGGTCTCTTATTTTTCATGTTTTTTAGGATAATTTATATTGAAATTTTCCTGAAAAGTGACAATGAAGATTTGAAACTGAAACTAGCTTATTTACTAGGAAATTATGAATATTTGAGCCTTCTCATATATAACCAAATGTCCAGATATGTCTGATAAATGTGCCTAATACATTAACTTTTCCACAGGTCAATTATAAAATTACATCAGAGGAGACACATTTGAAAGAAGAACCCAAATCAGACTTGGCAGAGCCAAGAGAAGCACAAGTGTACACATTTGAGGTAATCTAATATTTTGATGATATTTTCCTGACAGTGGACATTGTAAGAAACTGCTGAATAGATTTCACTGAACAACTCCTCATTTTAAAGCAGACATTTTGAAGGACCTCAGAAAGATTTATAGTGAGATTTCCAATATATTTGACTCGTTCATATTTTCTTCATGTAGTTCAAAATTTTATGCTAGGTCATGTATTGTTCAAAGTCCCTCCACTGCATGGCATCTGGTGGCCGGTTTCATCGCTGTTACTGCTACCTTATCCTAACTGGATTTAGGCTACAAGCATGGCTATCTTCCTTTTGTCATTTGTCAAAGAGCTCCACCCTTTTTGTTCAAAATATTGATCCCAGATGTCCATATTCTGCTAAGCCCTCTTTTGCCTAAATTTTTTCCTGAATATTTCTTGTAACAGACCATTCTTTTGGGATTCCACATAACGTGGTACATGTATTTCAGCCTCTTCAGTTTAATTGTCCTGATGAGCTGAGGTCAACAGCTGGTTGTATGAGGTACTTCCCTATCCTTATGCTCCATCTGAAAGATCAGTGGGTTTGAACCCCACTGTCAGCAGCCCTGAAGATTGATTTTGTGGTTCCCCATTTTCATATCAGTACCTTAATTAATACCACATCTCCTTCCTTTCCTATCCTGTCATCACCATAAAACCAATCTCTGTTGGTGCAACATAAAAATAATTTATTCCACTTCACTCCAATTCTTCTTGATTTATTATTTTCATCTTTTGCTCCTTCCCCAATTCTCTGCCTATATCATTCAAAAAATTTTCCAGATTTTCTGCAGACTGAGATAAGATAACAATATCATTAGCAAACTTCAGGGTTTTGATTCCATGTCCTTGGATTGTAATTCCCTATCCAAATTCTTCTTTGGTTTTTTTAACTGCCTCTTCTATATGAATATTCAGAAGGAGGGGGAACCTACAGCCTTTCCTCACGTGCTCGTGGAATGCTGCTGCTTTCTCAAAGTCTTTGATTATTATCACAGCAGACTGATTTTTCTACAGATTGTAAATATTCCTTCTTTCTTGGTATCTGGTAACAAACACCTTCAGAATCTCAAATGCCATGGTCTGATCAACAATACTGAATACCTTTTCCTGTTCTATGAACAATATATATGTGTACTTGTGCACCCCCATATGAAACATAATATTATTCTGAAAAAGAGAACAAGTTAAAGCACAGGCGTTGTCTGATGCTAAAGTCTTGGGAGAGCCAAAAATTGTGAAAATGTGCTTAGATAATGTACAGATAGTGACATTGGAGTTAATTTTCCAGACTGAAAATAGCCAATTGAATTTCGAGAAAGCATCGATGACATAGTATACCAATATTCCCGTCCCGGGATCTATTTATTGCGCCAAAGAAATTGCTAAATAATTTCTCCCCAGGAGGGTTGGCACTGATGGCGAATTGGGAAGCAACTTGGCTATTTCGAACAGGTTTAGAGTTTTTACAACTGTAACAGCTTCTGATATATTCAAAGACACCCTTCTTTTAATTTGTCCAATTATAATTTTGAGCAGTTTTGTGAAAAGTTTTAAATTGGCCAAAGTGGGCACCTCAGCATGAATCATGGTAATAATTTAAAATCGTGGGCCTCAAATCATGGGGAATAAACACTAATGAAGACTTGTATCGGGGACAATTACACCCGGTTGGGGGCATTATTAGAAATTCCGTGTAATATTTTAACACATCATCATCCTTTTCTGAAATTCAACCAAATCACTAAAGCTCTAGGGGTAAGTTTGAAGAACATTGCAATCAGGATTACATTCAGCGCTATCCTCTGGTACTTCCACACCATTAAATATATTTGACAGACAGTCAGGCACAACATTGTCCTTTCCTCTCTCATGAACCATGGTACAATTATAGGCAGACAAGCAAAGAATCCATTGAGCTGTTCTCCCAATCTTTTTGACATTGACGCTCATCCATATTAACGCCTGATTATCAATTTTGATCCAGAAGTGACTATGTTCAATGTAGAAGTGGAACTATTCGATGCCGAAAACATCAGCCAAACACTCCTTCTTGTACGTGGAATACCTAAGTTCAACCCCATGAAGCATTGTGCTGAAATACGTGATAACAGCTAAGTTTGCATGTACAATAAAATCAAAGTCAGCTTTGATACCTAAGTCAATTAATGCACGTAAGTAACAGCGGGTAAGCAGTACATCCAAAAAGTGAACCAGATAAGGATAGAGATGGCCAGAATATGGCATGCTTGTCCTTCTGAATTTAGTACTCTAGGATCAGACGTAAAGTCAGGATTGCTTCACGTGTTCTTAAATTTCTTTTGAAGCCAAATTGATGTCGTCCAACTCGGTTTAAACTTGTCTTTTCATAATAAAATAAATGGTGCAATAGTTTTCACACTTGTCAGCATCGGCTTTCACGGGGAAAGGTATAACATCATTCTGCCAAACATCGGATGGTGCTTCTTCTGCATCATGCATCTTGCACTCTAAATTGAATAATTTTGCCATGCTGGTTTTTGTTAAGGCAGTCAGTAATTATAAGGGTATGTCATCAATTCCTGGTGCCCGGTTCACACTTAAGTCTCTGAAAACTTTTTCAAATTCTGACCTCAAAATTGTGACTCCCATTTCATCAGCATCAGCAGCTTCTTTGTGTTCCAGAACCCTCTCATCTACTTCCTTACTTTGATACTACTGGTGGATATGTTCCTGCCTTATTTCTGCTTTGTCTTCTTTCCCTAGAAGTTGTTTTCCATCTGAGTTCTTGCTGAGGGGATCTGCTTGGATACAGAGGGAAGGATGCACATATGAAATGAGCCCAATCCTTTGACTGCAGTTTCATAGGATTATATGCAAGCTGTTGACTATGTTCCTCCATATCCAATCCATCTGCACCATTGTATCAACCATCACTTCTCTTACTTACCAAGTTTTCCTTTCTCCAAAGGATTCCTTAATTTTCCTGTATGCAATTCCTACCCTTCCTAGGACCATAAAGCCTTGAACATCCTTGCACTTCTCTTTCAGCCAAACTTCCAAAGATGGTTTTCTGTGGTTTCGCACACTTAAACCAGGCAACTTCTGGAACAATACATTTATTAATTAATGTCAAGGCTGCTTGATTCCCGTTCCTAGCCCTTTCTTTTCCCATCTAAGACTCATCAGTGCTGGTGTGCCATGAAGCAAGAGTAGCAACTATTTAATTCCAACTCATACAAAAAAGATGAATGTTGTACCAGGATTTACTGTCCTTTAGAGTAGTCACCAGCATTGTGTACATCCTGTTACCAGTGATGCAGAAGTCATAGTATATATGGGTATATTTTGCACTACCTGTTGTGCTGATAGTTTGAATGGAGCAGTTTACAGCCTGACAAATATCTGAAACAGTTCTGGAGTAAAGGCCCCGAAGTGGTTCCTTCATCTTGTTAATCAAATCAGTCACATGGGCTTAAATCCGTGGATTACAGTGGATGGTGCAGTGATTCACTAATCAGCCACGGTTTGCACTGTATGTGACCGAGCATTGTCGTGGATAATGATGGTTAATACGCATTGACGGTGTGCTGTGGAGGAACATAGTGCGTTATGATAAAACCATCACAGACATACATGAGAATACCAATAACCTTCACGTGGCTGGGGTTACCACGAACTCTCAAACTTTCTGGTTTCCCATGATGATGGCATTGGTTTGATCGGCATTTTAGTAGTTGCCGCTCATACAGTTTAGCCCAAGACTCATCTAGTGTAACTATACGACATAAGGAAGCCTGTTCTTCAACCTTATAGTACTGAACCGTTCCCATCCACCGAATATAAATATGCCATGCTAAGGCGATAGAGCCGCGGAACGTTCGGTCGAGCATGGGCATAATACTAAACTCGCTTCCTAAGCGGTAAATACGAAATGGTATATATGAATGGGAAACAGTATCTTCTATTGTGAATGAGAAGGAAATTAGGGGTAAAATGGATTAATTGATCTAAATACATAGTAATAATTCAACCTAAAATGCAAATCTAATTAAAAAAAGGGTAGAACGGACTCAAAAGGGTCAATATTTTTACGAACTTGTGCCGAGCACATCGGAACAAATAACAATAAAGGATAACACTTAAGTCGGATCAAAATGCCGATCAAGATTAAGAATTTAAAATACAAAGGAAATCTTGGTAGGAAAATCTACATCTCACATTGTATCGATGCGGATGAATAAATATGCTGGTTACCACAAAGGAGTTGCCTTCGCCAACATCCATGACATATTCCTCGATAAAAGAGTATCAAGCTAGTTTCAATCCAGTTTGCACATATTTACACAAATAAATCATTAAGCCATCACAGTCAATCCAGGTTTTCCTAATCTTAAGGCTACACTGAATCTACCGACAGACCGCCGTCTCCCAAATGAACCAGCATTGAAGCTAGCATCCCTGAAAAATTAGCATCAGGGTAACTAAAATCCGAATGCTTATGCGACGTTGACCTAATAATACAGACAATGACAAATAAAAACACAATCACAAGACAAGAAAAATAAACAAACAATACAGCATAAATCTCAGGGCGTCTGAAATATAAAATTACATACAGATATGTATACATTACTTCATGAATGAGGTCACGATGTTGCATGGCCCAGTTAAAGAGCTCCTAACAGCGGAGTCTTCTCCCGTTTCTGTCTTCCACGTTACAAGGGCAACTTCACATTTCACTTATTCAGCTGCTGCATTGCTCAAAATATTGCGTCTTTCTCACTTACACAAATGTTCTGTCTCAACAGGACAACTAGGCCTCTATATCTCATTGTAATGTGCGCGCAATTGTCTATTAAACAAGACGACAGACAGGCCTTCATAAACTTGCAGCATAGGACTTCGATTCTCGGCTGAAACTCCACATCTCCACGCGTATTCAAGCCTGTTTCCCAAAGTGCAGCTATTTCTCATATATTTCCCTTGAATAAAATTTTCATATGCCTCTTTTCCCGTTTCAACACTCTCGTGGCAGTGTACGTGGTATCCTTCCAGATTACTGGTTCTTTCTGCTTAACTGAAAGTCACTCGTTTACAACGCTGGCCTCCGTGCTGTCGGTAGCAAAAAATCTCTGAAAACATGTTGCATACATAAATAAAATAACCTACTCTGATCTGTATGTCTTCTTCTTCACGAAATTTGGGGTGCGAAGCCTCGGTCATGAAGAAACTATCACCTGAATTACATACTAAACACACATTGTGGAATATAACATAAAGAAAAACACTGCTAACTACCCCTAACTGTATCCCTTTTCCCATTACTAAATTGAACATAAAATAAAGGGCCAAAACATGCATTATCCCCTGGTTTTACATGTAAATGAATTGAAAATAGCAAACTCAGCTTCAAAGAGCTGACATTTAACTTTACAACTATATTTACACAAGATGAAACTGAGCTGATTTCCTCTATCTAAGAACATGCTTAAAATTTAAGCCATTTTACTCATCTTTGTCGATACTGTTTCTGCATGTCACGTAACTGCTGCGCCTGAAAATTTACTCCTCCATTTCAGCACATGGGATGCTGCCACAAAACACTGGATTATTGCTTGAAGTTGCCATCATGTTAATCGTAATTAGCACTCCTAAGATGATGATATTGTTAGTACCTCTATACTTATTAAATACACATGCACTCTGCATACAAACACTTTACTATAACATTGATTTAAACCACAAAGAAATTTAGTTTTGTTCTCAGTTACTGTTCGGCGGGTAAAATATCGTATGCGTTTCTCTGCGAGATCACCGATCGTATGGGACTCACACGTAACATACGTGACCACGGTTCGCGACCCGATAACTGTCTATGCATACGTGAAATACTAATTCTCTCTGCAAAGTTACAATTGTATGCATGCGACGCCACATACCGACTTTCAAATGCGGGCAGAGGTAACTGCCACGATTACGAACTGTTAACTCCCAAGAATAACTGAATTACACTGCACCAGGTTAGTGCGTAACTGACATCGATCTCAAATTAAAGTTTCTGATCATTCTATGTAGTTCTCAGATATAGCAGTAATATTCTCACTAACAAAGAGTATCGCCATCACCACTGGCATGAACACGGCTGCACGAATGAGCCAGCTCCGAGCTGTTTTATAGTTCTAAATGCCTCATTCAAACGAGGAGGTTTCCTTTGAGACTAAGGCATGGGGGTTTAACTGCCATTTGAAAACAAAGCACATAGCCGTTTGAAAAGGTCAGTTCAAAACTGTAATTGAAGGTAGCGAAAATATTATAATACATGCACCTCTAAATTCAACCATGACTCATTGGACATGTCAACCGTGGAGCATAGGCTTAATAACAGATTTCACCCATAGGATGAGGGTAGGGTCGGGTCAGCACTGCGACGTACGAAGTTGGTATTGCGGGCTCACTTGTTTCGGGATTCACCGCTGCCCTAGACCGCCCCTTCTTACTTGTGATAGGTCCACTTCAAACGTTTTGTGCAACAGGCGGAACTGCAACACACCTAGCAGACTCATTCAAAGTTTCTAAATTCTAGCGATCTCAAAGCTTGCTACTGACGGTCCTCTATCTTCGCACGGTCCAGAATGAAATCCGGTGGCTAACTGCCGCTCCCACAAAACTTTCCAAACTGATGAATGCACAGTGTTGCGCAATATTCAAATAATTAATCATGGGGCATATATGATTTGTCACAGTACTGCAAATGGTTACTAGCAGCATTGTATTGTAATCATTTCTGCATTTCTGTTGAATCATGCAGAGCCCATTTTCATGAAATTTTTCTCTTGCCCAGGTGTTCATTCAAATATAAGCACAGTCGTATTTGCTAATCCGTTGTCTTGGTCGAGCTCACATACCATGTGACATTGCCCAGTATCCATTAACTGCACTTCTTCTTCACTGAAACTAGGATGACATGGCTGGTGCACGACTGCCACATATTGGCGTCCCTCATTGAAGACTTTTACTCACCATGCCACTGTGCTGTAAGGCAATGCGGATCCCCACAAGCTGTTGAGGCCCTTGGTGACACTGTTGTGCTGCACGACCTCTGGCACATTCTACCTTACGACGTATGGCACATTCTACCTTTATTCAATTCTTTCAAAAATATTGTGACAACACTGTCTTAGATTGCAAGCTAATGTGAGGCTGTGTTCATTATGCCAGTTCACGTTAGTGATTTCAGAAGGGAGAGTCCATATGCTCTGAGGTAATGTAGATATGTAACTAACGTGTGCTGTCAGTGACATTATTACATTCCATTGCATGGTGTCTCTTCAGCAGTGTTGTAACTATTACAGTTCCAACCATCTTATCTCCCGTACTTCAGGTTGCCTTGATTTTCTAATACTAAATAAACATCATTTCTGTTTTCATCTACCTGTGGCCTACTGAATATTCATTTCTGAAAATATTGAATATTGAAAATATTTTATGGATGTATCGGGAGAACAGCCCGTTTAAATCATGTGTTTTCTCATGAAGTTAATATAGATTGTTTGTTGAAGCTCTGTTGTTGTAGTCAACGAATGGGGTTGCCTTTCCAGAATAAAATTTTACATTAAAGTCAATATAATGATGCATGTGCTATGTGACATGTCCATAGATGCAGCCGATCCTGACGAGACTCATCTGAGAAGAATTGAGCCTTGAGAGATTCCAGAGTAGTTTTGTCCATGTAGTTTGAGTCCTTGATTTCTTTTTGTAGCATGTGCTACAATAGACTAGGATTTTCTTCTCTTTTGCTGGTTGTTAGCTTCAAAACATACAACATTAGTTGCGTTGCTTCATCTTTCATTAGTAAGGTTTTGATTCATGTCAGCGCTTTCCGGGCTTGTAGGCCGTGGTCCAGGAGCGAGTGAATGTCCCGACGTTTCACCGAAGACTGCGTTCGGCATTGTCAAGGGTTCCGACTGACTTCGATAGCAGCGAAGCTCTCAGTGGAATGAAGTGCTGTTGTAATTCCACCTACTTATATAGTGCAGGATACGGTACGCTGCTCGCCTATTGGCCGCTATGGTGAGGAGCGGTCGCTGATTGGCTGTTCTTCGGCCAATGGTTGAAGCGGTAGGGAGCCCGATGTACACTGACCTGCCTTGGCGGAGACAGGCAGGCGATCACCCGTTGCTTTCTTCCGGTCTGCCGCGGCTATCGTGTCCTTCAGGGTTGGAGCTTTCAAGACTGGAAACCAGGCTTTGTTTACCCGTTCAGATTCCTCCTTACGGTTGAAGCTGTTGGTATGCTTTAGGATTTCAATGGCTTCCCTCTGTAGCCGGGCGTGATAAGACACAGTAGTTGACAGTACTTCGGTGTTGTTGTACTGTATGTCATGGCCTGCTAGCAGCGAGTGTTCAGCGACTGATGATCTATCTGTCTGTCCCAGCCGGCTATGTCTGTTATGCTCCTTCAGTCGTGTGGCGATGCTGCGTTTGGTAGTCCCTATGTATACCTGGCCGCAGCTGCACGGGATCTTGTAGACACCTGGTGTGGAGAGAGGATGGCGCTTGTCTTTGGCAGACCTAAGCAGTTCCTGGATTTTCTTCGTCGGCCTGTATATGGTTTTAACCCCATGGGACTCCAGTAGCCTCCCTATTCTGTCAGTTACTTTCTCGATATACGGCAGAAAGGCTCTAGCTGCCGTCCGCTCCTCTTCTTTTTTCTTGGTTGTTGGACGTCTGGGATGGAGTGCTCGCTGAATATCTTTAGGGCTGTACCCGTTAGTGAGTAGGGCCCTGTTGAGCCACCTCTGCCGTATATCGAGAAAGTAACTGACAGAATAGGGAGGCTACTGGAGTCCCATGGGGTTAAAACCATATACAGGCCGACGAAGAAAATCCAGGAACTGCTTAGGTCTGCCAAAGACAAGCGCCATCCTCTCTCCACACCAGGTGTCTACAAGATCCCGTGCAGCTGCGGCCAGGTATACATAGGGACTACCAAACGCAGCATCGCCACACGACTGAAGGAGCATAACAGACATAGCCGGCTGGGACAGACAGATAGATCATCAGTCGCTGAACACTCGCTGCTAGCAGGCCATGACATACAGTACAACAACACCGAAGTACTGTCAACTACTGTGTCTTATCACGCCCGGCTACAGAGGGAAGCCATTGAAATCCTAAAGCATACCAACAGCTTCAACCGTAAGGAGGAATCTGAACGGGTAAACAAAGCCTGGTTTCCAGTCTTGAAAGCTCCAACCCTGAAGGACACGATAGCCGCGGCAGACCGGAAGAAAGCAACGGGTGATCGCCTGCCTGTCTCCGCCAAGGCAGGTCAGTGTACATCGGGCTCCCTACCGCTTCAACCATTGGCCGAAGAACAGCCAATCAGCGACCGCCCCTCACCATAGCGGCCAATAGGCGAGCAGCGTACCGTATCCTGCACTATATAAGTAGGTGGAATTACAACAGCACTTCATTCCACTGAGAACTTCGCTGCTATCGAAGTCAGTCGGAACCCTTGACAATGCCGAACGCAGTCTTCGGTGAAACGTCGGGACATTCACTCGCTCCTGGACCACGGCCTACAAGCCCGGAAAGCGCTGACATGAATTGTAACGCCGGCCGTGAAAGCCTTAATTGCTACAAGGTTTTGATTGATGAATTCAGTGGACCATGCTCTATTGGTGAAATATTCGATGGCAGTTAACTGATTTGAATGCTTTTACCTTTGTTAGAACAGTTTAAAATTGACTTATGAGTAAGCGAAGTGTAAGGTTTCTCTCTTTCTAAAAGCCAGAGGGATAACAGTTACCTAACATTACATAACAAGTTAAGTGTAAACTACGTCAGTTGAATGATAATTTTTAACAATATTAGGCTGTTTTGCTCATGTTTAGGGAACATATTAAGTTGTTATAAACTCTCTGAACAGAGTCTTTTATAGACCAAACCAAAACCCAGCACCTTACAACTCTGATTGGCATTACACTGCCAAGCAACCTCTGCTCAGCCTGAAGCCCTGCAGTTATGAGCACAATAATTATTCTTGGTCATTATTCTTGGCTTTTTAGACTATGTACTCTACTTATCTATCAATTAACACCTTCATTGTTCTCATGTAGTCTGACTGGACCAGCAACTAGCTGTCAGAGTCTGGTAATAATCCCGGACTTCTCCGAGAAACAACTCTGGGGCTTCTGGGAATGTGATGTACTTGCTATTTCTAGAAAACAGTGCCTTTAAAATCTGAATGCAAGTGCTTTAAATCTATATTGATAAAGCCTTCAGATTGTCTAGAGTCAATGAAAAATCCAACATGTGACTATTTGTTGACCAAACTTGGACATGGTAGGCAGGAGATTTAACTTTCTCAGGTTAAGATGCAGTGTAAGTCTGTTTGACAATAAGAGTCATCTGTGGGAACCAAGAAACAAACAAGTGACAAGTCATATAAGAACACATAATAGGAAGAATTCGATGACAAGATGTTGTAAAAAGAGACGACAAGAGATGTGGAGATTATCCTTGTCCTTCATGTGTTTCTTCTTTTTCTTCCTCTGCCAGTGCTGTCTCTTTTATCCTATTATGAGTTCCTTTTCATGTTCCTGTTCTACATAAAATTATGACTTGACACTTATTTGTTTCCTTCTTACATTTGGAGAATAAATTGATATTTTTATTGTGCAAGGTATATTGTAAGGTATATCATCTCTATTTATAAACTTTTATTCTAGTTATCTGTTTACATTTCTTACTTTGCTGTACATATTTGTTCTTTATAGGCTTATACTGATAATAAGGATGAAATATGCGTGGATGAAGACAGTTGATCAGCTCGTCACCGGTTTGAAAGAAGAAGACAAGTAAGTACAATTTAGCTTAATTACATTTTACAGCCCTAACACTTGCTAATGTGGAACTTGCAATTTATGTGTTCAGTAACTCCCTCTGCAGTCAAGACGTGGAGTGAGGACCTCGATATCCCAATATGTAGGGTTCAAAGTGAGCACAGACTCGACCAGGTCATTCTCGAATCCTGTTTCCTGTACCTCACCCATGGTTCAAACTTGTTGGTTCGATTGTGGCCCTTGAGAAAATTCCACAAAATTAAAATAACTGAGCCCATAGTATCTAGTGATCAGCAGGTTGCCTAGATTGCACCACTCCATATCTGAGCCAGTACAATGATTATTAATATTACCATCCCAGTTCTGTTCTCCATATTGTAATAGGTTTTCCTGGGGTGTCTGGTTGACCTTAACTTTGCTGTTGGCCGTTCTTGCAACATGATCAGTCCAGTGAATCATGCTGCTTTGAAATACCCACTCAGTTCTGTCTCCTTTCATATATTTGTATATCTCTGCATTCTATCAAACTCCAATTTTTCTCATTAGTGACAGTTTGAAAATATCCCTTTTCTGTGACATCCATATATTTACTGTTGCTTCCTCCAGCTTCTTAGCCTTCAAAGCAATAGAATACAGTGGCTCCTATGATGACATAGTAGATTTTTATCTTCGTTTTATTAGGTACATATTTTTTTAAATTGTTTCACTGGAATAATAACATCAGACAACTGCCTGGAATCTTTCTTATATTTGAAGGCCTGATTATTTACAATTAGATGACCATGTCCTGACATACTCAATTAGCTTTCCATACTCAAAATTTATTCTGAATTTTGAAAATATGATCTTGGGATCCAGTGGCTGAAACTCCAGCAGTGATCCTCATAGGCTGGAGTGTTATATTCCATCATCTGTATTTTGTTTATTCTTCTTCACCTCTATCACCTTATTATAAACACTGCTCCACACAGTTTGGAGATATTTAATTGTCTAAATGTCAAGTCTTTATTGCTCCATGACATTTAACTTGGCATCCTGTAGAAGAATTAGCAAAGCAGGAGCACCTATTACCAGCAGCCGGACAGTGGAGAACCAGAAAGACTCAAGTCCATGCACACGGCAAACAGGTTACCACTCCCAACACCAATCGACCGAGCTACTTCACCACTAATTACTGCCCCCAAAGATTTGACTTAAGGAATCGCTGACAATTAGTAAGGGTTTCTCAAACCTACACCAATTAACAAAATTATATTACAAGGGAAGCCATATCCTGCGATGACACCCTACTATCAGCACGAGTCAGCAATCATACAGTAGAAATGAAACAAACAGCCATAGACAGAAGAACAGGGGGAAAACAGAGATAATCATAATGCACAACATCTCGAAAGGGTGCCCTAACCTAACAGTGCATTTTCAAATCATGATCACCATCCATATCTTCAAATTATGCAGACTTAGAATTTTTAAGAAGAACAGTCCAGGGTTCTAGACAGACCAAACCTACCATAGGATGGTAACAAGAAATAGAACCTTGCAGGGCGCAGAAAGGTAGCATAGGCAGGACAAATTTAACCAACAACCTTGTTGATTTTCTACCCTTGTTGTACCGTTTCTTAGCCTTCTCATACGATACAGACAGATTTCTCCTCGCTTCATCCCAAAGTTTTTGAAGATCATTGGGCTTGGACAGGTCAGGAAGAAGGTCATCAATACCAAGTTGGTTGGACATGGGTGAATACGAGGGGTAACCAAACATTAGAGACATGGGCGTCGTACCATGAGATTCATGTAAAGCTGAGTTGAACGCATGGGCCAACCAATGCAGGCAAGAATCCCACTTGGACTGATTGTTATGACGATACGCAATCAAGGCCTACTTTAGATTCCTGCTCATTCTCTCAGCGTAAGATGGGTTAGGATAGTATGGAGTGGTAGTTACATGTGAGATGCTCAACTCAAACAAATATTACCTGAATGAATGGCTGGTGAAAGCACTGGCGTTGTTGGAGACTAAAAACTTAGGAGGACCAAAGGATGCAATGATTGAGTTTTTTTTTTTTTTGCTAGGGCCTTTACGTCGCACCGACACAGATAGGTCTTATGGTGACAATAAGATTGAGTTCTTTTTTTTTTGCTAGGGGCTTTACGTCGCACCGACACAGATAGGTCTTATGGTGACGATGGGATAGGAAAGGCTTAGGAGTTGGAAGGAAGCGGCTGTGGCCTTAATTAAGGTACAGCCCCAGCATTTGCCTGGTGTGAAAATGGGAAACCATGGAAAAGCATTTTCAGGGCTGCCGATAGTGGGATTCGAACCTACTATCTCCCGGATGCAAGCTCACAGCCGCGCGCCTCTACGCGCACGGCCAATTCGTCCGGTGGGGTTGAGTTCAAACAATTGATGGACGTGCTAGTGTTAGTAGATCTCATAGGGATAATCCAGCAGAACCGAGAAAACACATCAATGCCCACTAATATATGGGTGTTTCCCAAAGTAGAACGGGGGAGCGGGCCCAGGAAATCGATGAAAAGCCGTTCCATTGGGCGAGAGGCTTGAGAAGAAGATAAAAATCCCACATGGTTGTTCAAGCTCAGTTTACTAATAGCACAGGATTGACAAGATTTCACCATGTTTCTAATGTCATTATCCATCTTTTTCCAAATAAAGAACTTTCTAATCTTTTCCCTTGTCTTGAACGTCCCCAAATGTCCACCAATGGGAGAGCAGTGATAATATTTGAAAATTACCGGGACAAGGACCCTAGGGACAACAATTTTGAAATCACGGCCCTTTCGACCTTTACAACAAAGAACACCCTTAACAAGAGAGTAAGGCTTTACTACAGATCCATCGTTAATTTTATCAATAATCTCCTTCAAGTCTGGATCAGTTTTCTGATGATCTCCAATTTCATGATATAGCAGAGGAAGATCCGAAAGAATGGCATTAACTCCAAGGACATTAGTTACAAATTTTTCATCATCACATTTTACATCAGTGCCATAAATATTCTCAAACATCCTACTTAGGCTGTCGGCGGTGACGTTTTCAGAACCCCTGATATGCCTGACATTGAAATTGAAAGATGAAATCCTCAGAGCCCATCTAGTGATTCGACCAGTTCTTTTGAGTCAGTTTAGTATCCAAGAGAGAGCTTGGTTGTTTGTCTCGAGATCAAAATTAACATGCTCGATGAAGGGCCTGAATTTCTCCAGGGCAAACAACACGGCCAGACATTCCAATTCATAAACTGAGTATTTATTTTCCAGGTTGGTAAGAGTTCTAGACACGTAAGCTATGGGCCTCCGGCCATCCTCATACTCTTGTAGGAGAACACCAGCTATCGCTTTGCCAGAGGCGTCAGTTTGCACAATGAATCGTTTATTAAAATTTGGAATAGCCAAAACAGGAGCATTCATCAGAGCGAACTTCAAAGCTTCAAAAGCTTCTTGCTGAGGACGACCCCAGAAGAACTTCACGTCTTTACGTCTAAGATGATTTAGAGTAGTTGCTATCTCTGCAGAATTAGGAATGAACTTCCTGAAAAAATTTACCATGCCTACGAACCGTGCGATGCCTTTGACATCTTTAGGGGGTCGAAAATCCCTAATAGCCTGAGTCATAGAGTGGTCAATGGAGATACCATCGGAGGAAACGACATGTCCAAGGAAAGACATACTCGGCTTAGCAAACGCTACCTTTGACAACTTGACAGTCAGTCTGGCTTTCCTCAAGCGATCCAGGAGTTCCCTAACGTGTTCGACATGTTCTTCAAAGGAATTTGAGAATATAACGAGGTCATCAATGTAATTAAAGACAAATCTGAACTTAATATCAGAGAGAATAGTATCTAACAGTCTCATGAGAACTGCCACACCAGAAGAGATCCCAAAAGGAAGCCTCAGAAATTTGTAAAGGTTCCAATTAGTAATGAAAGCAGTTAGTGGAAGGGATGACTTAGACAATGGGACTTGGTAATATGCTTGATTCAGGTAAAGGGATGGATTGCAAGATTACCTTGCGGTTTAAAGCCATGTAGTCGATAACAGCGCTGAACCCTCCAGAGGGTCTAGGTACTAGGAAGACCGGGGTTGCACAGGGAGAGGTAGAAGGTCTGATGACTCCATCAGCTAACGTTTGGTCAATAATTATTTTAAACTCGAGCATACAAGGAAGCGAGAGACGGTAAGGAGGGGATCTGACAGGAGTGTTATCAGATAATTCAATCTGATACTCGAGAACATCAGTAACTCCTAACTTACTAGTAAACACATCAGGGAAATCATTACATAGAACACGAATACGTTCAGCTTCCTCCTTACTTAAATGGCTGAGATCTAATTTATCAATTTCACTACTTTCTTCCGGTACTGCCTCATCTACATAGAAACCTTCATTGCATACGGGTAAAGATCCCTTAAATTTAGAATCAGGAGAAAATTTAAAGAAAAACATTGTAGCTTGAAGATCCAAAACTAGTCCTGTTTTCAACAAGAACCCTGCCCCTAAAATCATGTTGCAAGACAGGTTAGGTGCCACGAGGCACGTGATTTTCCAGGTGAAATTCCCAATTCTTACTTTGATTTTTACAGCCCCCACAATTTCCAACCTGTTCCCATTAGCAGCCAAACATTCCACACCAACAGGTAATAATTCATCCAGTTTACAAGCACTCTTCAGCTTGGAATACCATGCAAAGTTAATCACATTGACAATACTACCTGAATCAATCAGTGCTAGCAGAGGTTCATTATTTACTTCGACTTCAGTAAAGGTACTCTGGGAAAGACCACTAGTAGTAATCTTATTACACTCTTGGGGACCATTAACCTGATCAGAGCCCGGAGACTTACTAAAATTAGAATTTTAGTCATTATTTGGGAAACTTTTAGTCATTGACCAGAATTCGGAGCCGACAAGGGGCAGTTATTCTTAAGATGCTGAGCAGATCCACAGGTATAGCAACAGCCCCTAGAGTTGCGCTTAACTACAGTACAAGCATTCCTCAGGTGGTTCCTAGAACCGCAGTTAAAACATTTCTTGGTATTGGCATCCTTATATATAGGAGAAGGGACAGGATAAACAGGTTTGGCAGGGGGAGGTAAACTTACAGGTCTGGAGGCATCTCCATGCTTGACATCTTCAGCAAAGGAGCATACAACTTCCAGTTCATCAAAAGTAGTTGGGCTTTGCTCAGGGAGAGGTAGGATCTGTATGAGGGAGAGATCCCTTTTAAAATCCTTGCCACCATTTCTTCTTCGGTGACAGAAATTTTGAAAACTTTACTGTAGAATCTAAGGTCAAGGATATAAGAAAGCAAATTTTCATGAAGGAACTGAGTACGAAAACAATGTTGAGGTAGGCTTTGTAACGCCAAAGAAGGAATAAATTTTTTCAATACCGATTCATGAAATTCATCAACTTTAAGTTTCAGGGAAATGGCCTCTGAGATTTCCCTTTTCAGAATACCTTCACAATGGGGGAAAAGAGCTCGAAGAATGCCCAAATCATCGATTGAATACACTTTACCAGAATCCTTCATTTCTACTAGAAACCTCAGAAAACGAATGCTTTCCTCAATAGAATCTACAGAGAAATTTTTCACCCCATGGAAAAGTTCTTTTAAAGGGTTGTAAGAGGGAGTAAGGCTCAATTTAGACAACAAACTTTCTAAGACAGGAGAGGCAGCACAACATAAGCCTGGGTTATTAGGAGGGGTAACTACATCGTTTGAGGAACACTGAGGCATAGGCTCAGATGGATTTCTCTTGTCACTAATTTTTAGGTTATCCATATCTCTGCTGGCGATCATCAGGTCCAGCTCAGCGGAAATGCTAGAGGCAATAGCCAACAATTTGGTGCACTGAGAGATAAATACGGGTTCAGGTTTAAGCAACAACAAATCATGGATCCTTCCCAAGTAGTGATGTACTCTAGCCTTTAAACGGTCAATTTGTGCTTTAGTAGGAGACAATTCCAAGAACTCTTCCCATATTACCTCAATGTCAGTCAAAGCATCCGTTATAAAATGAAGTGACTCACCAACATTGCTGGGGCGAACACAAGAAGGATTAATAGGCACCTGAATAAGCTCAGAAAGAAGGTTAGCACACTCAGCAACGGAACAAGCAGGACTAGCTCCATGTATCGCTAGCTCATAAATTAACTCTGCCTTACGGAGCTTGTGGGGAAACAGGACCGCTCGAGCCATCGTGTAGGTACATGCAACAAAATTCCAAGAAATTAATCAAGATAAATGCGCTTCTTTTCACAAAAGTAAGTGACCTTCCTTTTGCCTTCCTTCCACCACTCAACCATTTGACACACTGGACAGTTTTCAAAGAAAGGGGGATACAACTGACCTACAGGTTACTAACAGTAGCACAAGCGTAGTCCACGTAGGAACCACGCTCTGAAGCTGCCACTAACTGCCCCACCAGCTAAGTAACCCGGTACCAACTTAGCTGATTGGCAGTAAAACTACATTACACAGGACATGGTCCAGGGCAAAGAAACCAACAGGAAGCGTCACATACACTACACACCCAGAACACAAATAAAGAAAATAGGAAAAACTGAACTTACCTCCAGGTGGTAGAAAACAAAGAGGGTGGATCAAGCTACCAACTGACACTGTGCCAAACAAATGTTGAGTAGAAAAGAAGACAAGTCTTTCTTTAAAAATAAATATAATTCATGAAACTCAAAAAATTAAGTTTAAATAACACGACATCCTTGCAGTTAGTTTTACTAAAACAAACTAGGTACCAGAACTGAATATAAACCCCATAGACTTAGGATAAAGCTAAAGAGGTCTTTAAATTCAAATTAAATTAAATTAGATAAAATAAAGTAATCAGACCTTCATAAAACCACAGGAAAACTCCAATTAAATTCAAGAAACACAAAGATAAATTAAGGAAATATTATTTAAAACCACCGGTTGGTAAGAAATTAACTAAGGTAAATAAAATGGTACCTTCAAGTTGAACAAAACCTAAAATAATGAAACTAAATCACAAACCGCTGTTCGGCAAGAAAATATATTAAAGAAGGAAATGTTACAAACATCACTTCAGTTTACTTTTGCAACAACCACCAAATCTTTTTCTTAAGAGAGGAAATAAATTATTTCTGGGAAATGGCACCTTATAAGAAATAGAAAAGAATACCAACTTTCTTTGCTTCACAGATATCCTTTGAGAGATGGATACTCTCTTTCCAATTCACATCAGCTGTCGGGTAACTAAAATACAGTGGGAGATCCAGCACAGGATGTCAAGTGCTTCACGTTAAATTTTGAAAGGGAAAAGTAAACCACCACAACAAATCTCGAAGAGAAAGGGCAAGAGCACAAAAGAGGGGCAAAAGAAACAGTTAACACGCAACACAGTTTCATAAAATTACAGAAAAATCATACAACAGGGTAGTCTCCCAACATAAAAATCATCACAACCATCACTTCTTTTCAAAAACAAAACATCGTCCCCAAGGCAACCACAATTAGTTGTTAAACCAGGAAGGGACCAATCCCGTTAGTGGACCAACAATGGTACGAAAAATGAAGGAAAAATAAGGCAACAAAGTATTCCAAAATACACGTAAAAAGCCCAAAATAAATGATATTAAATTAAAACCAGAAGAAGGAATATAGAACAACCGGGATTGCAAAAATAATCCTTACTGGAACTCCCATGTATTACCCCACCTTTAAAACAAAATTTCAGAACAGCAGAAACATCATTACCAGTTAATATTAATAATAATATTTTACATTTCTACTTTTCTTTGAGATAACCCCTAGTAACATTTAAATTCCATATCGTGAAACATTACATACTAGGTGCATTAAATAAACAACTTAAAACCTTTTCCAACTCGATACGTTTGTTTTGAAAGGGTAGTACAATTTTACTTAACAACGAATGGTCCACAAAATTTTCAGGCATGCATCATTTATTTTGGTGATTGAAAGGTTTCTTCAAAGAAATCACAGAAGCAGTTCACCGCCGATGAAAATAGCAAACAAATAAGAAGGTTGACTTACAGGTTGGTTGGTTGCTCCATCAGTAGAAAAATTTAAACACGGGCAAGCCATGTGCACCTTACCAGTTGAAAATCATACTTTCAGGTAAATTAAAAATCACACACTATGAGGATGTTTGAAAAATACACTGAGGGTGTGGAGCACAACCCTACATCCTTTAAAACCACTATCCACAGTCCATGTTGGTACTCCAAAGCATTACTTGGAGACCGATACACTAACGTCTTCTAGCCATGATGGAAAGACAGCGAATGCCTGCTTCCCTTCCCTCTCTCTTACTGGTGACAGTCTATTTCAAAATGGCCGGCACCAAGCGCTGATTGGCCGGAGCAATGCCAAGGAGGAAGGTGACAAGTAGTTCCTACTATAGCCGTAAGATAGCAGTATCAATCAGAGCTTACATGCCCTCGCAGAATTAAACATCAAAAATTGTGAGAACACCGATTAAGCAGTAGAAGATAAGGATACAGATTTCTATGCCGTAACAGGCTATCCCAAAATGTAGGTGGAGAGGAGACAGATACGAAACCTCGGTTTCACAGTAAAAGAAACCCAGTGGAATATTGCTGAGTTTCTTTGTGCTCTTCACTTCTTCCTTTGCTACATTCCTGCAAGACACATTATTCAGGTTCAAATTTATTTCCTTTGAAATATTGTGCTATTAGATGGCTTGAACATTCAAATATCATTGAATGTGCTATAGATATCTTACCTAATGTGAACAAAAATGTGGAAGGAACAGAGACATGAAAATCCCAAACTGTAACAGCTTCAAAATAGTATCAACTTCACTTAAAGATAAGCTATTTAAGGCCAAGTTGTCATTTTTATTATCACTTGTTGGAGATTTTGAACCATTCCTAAAACAGTTTCATACAGATCTTCCTTTTGCACCACTCCTGTGTGTATCTCTCACTGCAACAATGAAAAATATCATAACAAGATTTGTTAAGTCTGAGTCACTGCAGTCTTCAGAAAATGGTCCTCAAAATTAATTTAGACAGTAAAGAAAATCTTCTGCCTGCATCGAAAATTGACATAGGTTATGCTGCTGCAGCAGCACTTTGTGGCACTCCTGGATTAAATGATAGAGATATATTAATGTATCGCACAGATTGTCTAAGAGGAATGGTAGCTTTGTGCAAGAAGATACGGAACGGTCACCGCTGGCATATAAACTGACTAGAGAAATTTCTTGTTTCAATCCAAGTGTAGCCATGCAACCTCTAAGCAGCAAACGGCTAAGGGTAGTTTTAAATGCCTTTGTTGAAAACAAATCTATCTCGGGCTATGAAGCCGATAATATACAAAGGGAGTTCACTTCTGTTTGTGAAAATTATACTTTCAAAGAAGTAGTGAATTCTTTGTCTTCTAAAAACGAGAGATTAAATCACTTTTGGCTCTGCACTATTTTGCCAACAATAAATTTGAAAACAGGAAAGTTGGCTTCGTTTCTCAAAATTTTACTAATATTTTTTCATGGAAATGCTTCAGTTGAATGTGGTTTTTCTCTGAATAAGGAAATTATAGTAGAGAACATGCTACAAGAATCCCTTGTAGCACAAAGAAGAATATATGATGCTATTTCAAACCTTGGTGGAATTGAAAAGGCCTCCATTAATAAGAACATGCTCCATGCTGCAAGGAATGCCCATGCTTTGTATATTCAAAACCTGAAAAAGAAACGTGAAGTATTGGAAGTAGAAAATTCCTTGCAAAAAAAAAAAATTAAATAGAGAAAGGCCACTTTGTTGCTGAAATAACTAGAAGAAAAGAAGCGAAGTGTGATGGCAGAAGCTCGACAGTCGTTGCTGGCTATAGATGAAGAAATTTCTTCACTGAAGCATTAATGGTAATATTTTTTTTAAATCTTAAAAGTGAATTAAATTGGACTGAATTCAATTTCCAAATTTTGGAATTTAATATGCACATTAATTACTCATTTATTTTTTGCTTGTTAAATTTTCAAAATGTATATTAATATTACGGTCATACCTTGGAACTTTTATTATAATTTAATTTCTTTGTTATTGTGTGTCACGGAAGAAAAATTGGTTTTATGTCTGGAAAACAGGGAAATGTCAAGGAATTTCAAAATCTGGATTTGGTGGACACCCTGATATAGTGATCTTAGCAACTCAGAATCTGGACTGCACATAACAGGACAGTAACCTTGTTTTACTTTATTGCTCACAGCCTGAAATATGTGTAGCGTAAACAGGCAGTTCTGGCCACTCTTGCTGCTTTAGACCCACTGATTGTGTGCTTTAGTGAATTGTGGCTAAATTCGCCAAACTGTGATATACAAGTGGCACCTCAGTCATACGCAGTATTTAGAAAACCTCGGGGAGAGGAATATTTATTCCCATGAAACCAAAATTAAAGCCTGTGCTCCTGAGCAGCTGGTAACAAAGGCAGAATTGGTATGAGTGGAATTCATGTGCGCTGGAAGCCTAAAGTTCCTTTCCAGTTACATGTGCCAAGGTTGGAACTTCACCTCTGACATCATTGAGGAATTACTACTATCTCTAAGCCGTGTACAAATTATACAACATTGATTCAAAGCTATCTACAGGGCTGGTGTGTTTATCTTGGAAATGTTCAGGCCGCTTGATTGCCCTCACCTCCTGCCTATTTCCATCGGTCCATTAGCAGCAACTGTCATTGCAGCATTCTATGTCATGTTCCTTGATCAATTAATTACTGACCCAGCCCATATAATGAAATCTCTTGTCCTTAATAACACTCCATCCTCAATACTGAAGACAGAAGTAATACTCGATTTCTCCGAACACCTAGCAGTTACAGCTACCTTAAAATACAAGAAACCAACAGGAAAATAATTTAATACAGAAGTCTATAAATACAAGAAAGCTGGCTGGGAACTTGTATCATACATTGTAATGAGCCATCTACCCATCGTTACCAAAAAAAATGCTCATTAGATCACAAAAGAAATAGTCAAAATGATACGCAAAAGGAATACGTTTTATAGGAAACGGAAACAAGATACAAGCAGTGTTATGTGGGACAAATATAAATGTGTGACGAATATGACCAAGAAACTCATCCACAAAGCATGCAAAAACTACATAAACAAGATAAGTAACATCTTCAAAGACATGTGATAATACCTTAATAGTGAACACTGCAAATCAGTGCAACAGCAATTGTTGCCTCCCTGATGCCATTGCCTCAACCTTCAGTGAGTAATTTAAAGGGGGCAGAATGAGCCTGGGAAATATACCCAAATACAGCTCAGGCATTACCACTCTCCCTCTCCAGCCTTTACTTCACAGTGATCAAGGTAATTAACAGACTTCAAACTACTTGACCATATGCTGCTTCCGACCCATACAACAATACCTCGAATTATCTTAGTGCAATTCGCAGGATCATTAGCTCCCTTGGAGCTGACCTTGGAAAAAATGGTGGTTACACATTGTACTAATGAGACTTGGGGTATGGTGTAAGGCTTAATATGTATGTTTTACTCGTAGAGGTGTAACATTGGAAGGTGAACTTGGGGACTTAGAGCTCAACTTAAAAGATGTTGTTGGCTACACCTTGTACTAATGGGACTAGGGACATAGTATAAGGCGTTACACGTATGCTTTACTCATAGAGATGTTAACTTGAAGTAAGATGGTAGCTACACATTTTACCAATAGGACTAGGGAGATGGTGTAATTCTTAATATGTTTTTTGTACTCGTAGGGGCATAACATTGGAAGGTAGCCATAGGGAATCAGTGCTGGACTCAGGGCTGAACTTGTAGTTCTGTACAAGATGGTGACTCTACATTGTTTATGTACCGGTCGGTACACCTCCACACCGTTTATTTAAAAGTTGCGCCAGTTGAAACTCCTCTTCTGGAGGAAGTCTGAACTTTATCTATGGTCTTAATTTCCAAATTTCTCGGAAGATGTCACTACGTGGAAATTTTTGAGTTTGTGAACTGTGCCATTTTCGACGTATTTTGTTTTGCTTGTAGTAAGAAGTGTGAACTTTCTCTTCTAGAGGACGCTACTGAAGATCAACAACGGTGCACTCTAGTGCGAAGTGAAAGAACTGTTTTGTGGAGAAAATTTAATTTCAAGAGTTTGTTCTTTGTTAAATTTCTTTCAGTCATTGTTTAAGTTGGCAATATTTACCCCTTCCTTCCCCTTGTTTTGAATGTATCCAATCCCGAATTTCTTCAATTAATTTCTGACCAATCTGGTGTATCTTCCCCCAACTTGAATCTGTTGCTGGGTCCTACCCAATAAAGAGTTGTGGGAGGGTGTTTTCATTCCCCTAACGCCTAGAACCTTCCGCGAGAGTATATAAACTGCTGATTTTAGGGTCTCCGGGCCACTTCTGTTCCATCTTTCTGTGTGTAAAGTACATAGCAGGGGGCGGGAAGCGCCTCTTTCTTCGGCAGCGGGCTACAACAAGGTAATGGCCAATTAATAACTTCTTTCTTTGCTAGCTCAGCAGGTTAACTCTCGGGGCGGGTTCTAAGCCTTCCACCATGTAACTTTCCTCTAAAATGTAAAGAAACTGGTATCTATCCTATCTTTTAAACTACATATCGGGATAGAGAGTGCTTAACCCTCTCGAGCTCCCACTCATATTGTTTTGAGGTGAACTTATTTTTCTCAACCTATTCTTCGTTAACATAAAACAAATTGTTCTCTTCTTAAGTCACCCCTTTAGTATGGGATTAGCCCTTGTATTAACGGCCTAGCGCCAAGTAGGTCTTAATCAAAGTGTATTAGGAGTGCAAGTTCGCCTCCTCTCAAATTGTTATTTTAGAGGTCATGTAATTAACCTTCTTGTCATTTAACAGACCTCAGTAGGTTGGGTATTTTACCCCTGTGTATATGTCCTGAAAAGACAGCTTGAAAGTGGAATTAGGTGGGGCCATTGACAGGCCTGAATTTTGAGAGTAAGTTGCTCTTTGTCTGAAAAGTTTGTTTTTCTGCGCGCCTCAAGGAGGCCTTTACTGTGTATTTTGGGAGCGAGTGCTCCTAGGCATGAATGGGGTTCTCTGCCCCTCTGTTGATACTTGTGTTTGAGGTCAACTGAGCTAATTGCTCAAGGATTGTGTTCGCGGGGCTCGAAGCCCAAATCCTGTCAATATTGTACCTACATTTTATAGACTTGCTACTCTGTACCTGCAATGCTTGTTATTTCTTTATTTTGAAAAGAAAATATAACCTGGTTAAATTTTAACTTAGTTTCTCTTCCGTAGCTTGAGACCCGTTCACGCCCGCACCTTCTTTCTCCTCTACCTACCACTAAAACACGGTAACAAGTGGTAGCAGAGCATGGTTGAATGGGTCTCAATTTAGCCCCTTTTGACAGCTAAACATTGCTTTGGTCCGAACTCTAACAATTTTCTCGGTTGCTGGAATTTTTTTTTGAGTTTTTCAAAATTGTTCGGTCATCATGCCCGGCCGTCGCGATGTTCTCCTCCTTAACTATTTGCGCAAAGAGGAGTTGATCTACGAATTAACTATTAGAAATGTGCAATCTGGAGGCACGGTTGCTGTCGACACTAACAAGCTTAGAGAGTCCCTTGATTTGCCCATTTCCATCCCCAATTTGGGAGAGAAAGAAATTGATGACTCTCTTTCCACGATCGTCGAGAACATTACTGGGCTAGCATCGGTAGTTAGTTTTTTTGATGAAAATGATCCATCTCCTAATCAAATTAAGCGTGTGCAAGGCAGGCTGTTTCATTCTTCTAATAGAGTTAACGATCTGTTGTCTCTAAAGTTGAATGACGTTCAGAGGAAGGAAGCTAGTACGCTCCTTGAAAATATTTCTGAATTATCTAGCAAGGTCACTCAATTGTTAACTGGGGAAGTTCCTCCCAAATCTGATCAATCCACCATAGTGAATGTAGGTAACGAGGAAGAGCCTCCTAAGGGAGAAGTCAATAGGATAACCGTTGCTGCTCAAACTATCTCTGCCCCATTAGACCACGAGTCTGAACGCCGTAACCCATTGAATAATGTACGTGCTGAATTAACTTCTTTGCCACTTAAACCCTTACCTACTATGTCACCTGGGTTCAGCAGCTTGCCTCATCCATTGGCAATGTTGCTTAGAGGTATTTCTAAGTTTTCCGTTAATACTACCAGTGACGTAATTTCATTTTTAAGATTTTTAGTTGAATTTCAGGATCATGCCCTTGTTTTTTCTCTTTCTCCATGTCAAATTTTGCAAATTATCTATCCTTATGCTATTGGTGTTCTCTCAGATAAAATAGTAAGAGCTATTGCCGAACAGTCATCTATTGAAGATTTTCATGCACATCTACTTGCAAATTTTATTCCTGCCCGCGCGAGGTCATCTCTGATTCAGAAATACTATTATCGTGTACAGCGTTTCGATGAAAACTTGGCAGACTTCATACAAGACATTAAGTTTTATACTAGGGTGTTTGCTCTTCACTTTCCGGAGGATCAGATTGTACAAGCTATTGTGGAAGGGATCTCACCATCCTATAGGTCATATTTGTGTTTCGCGGCGTGCCCGCAAACCTTCTCTGAACTGGAAGCATTGGCCGTCTCAGCGGAAGGAGTTAGGTATGCCGATTCTTTGCGTGTGGCAAAAGAACCCCCTCCTTCGTTTAGTAATACTCGGCCTGCACCTCGCCGACCACCCAGACCCCGTAAATGTTATGCTTGCGGGTCGCCTGATCATCTTCGCAATAAATGTCCATTGGTCAAAACCAGTAGGGCAAATAATGGAGCTGGTTCGTCACAAGGCTGTTTTAAATGTGGGGCTTTCTCACATATCGCCAAGAATTGCCCAGATACGAATAGCACCCCCTCCTGCTCAACTTCTGGTGCAAATTCCACCTATGCCAATAATAAAAAGTGACTAGTGGCTTCGGCTGAGTCGACTAATCCATCTGCCGGAGACTCAGCTCCTGGTAAACAGGTCGAAAATTCAGGGAAAGTTCAATTTTCAAAGTCATCTTTTGAATGCCCCAAAGAATGTCTTAGGATTGCGGCGGATACCCCCGCACCGGTTCCTTTTCTTAAGATTGAGTTGAATAACAAGCCTATAACAGCTCTATTAGATTCAGGCAGTATTTGTTCTATTATTTCGGCTGAATGGTATTCTAAATTGAAATCTGTTTGTAAACTACCTGACTATGACTCATCCCCTGTTCAATATGTTTCGGCTAATTCATCTCCGTTAGAAATTCTAGGATCCTTACTGGTCAAAATTCGTATTTTTAAATTTACATGGAAAATTAAACTGTTTGTGGCTAAGCATTTGTCTTGCCCCATCATACTGGGAGCGGACTTCATTTTTCACACTGGTCTTGTGCTCGATCTCCAGAGTAGGTCGTGCACATTCAAATTTGCTTCTAATTGTAAAATCCCTCTATTAAAGTGTAATTCTGCATCATGTTCTTCTATTTCGCCTACTCAGGATGAGATGTTGTTAGACCTTAGACATCTACCTGAGGAGCAGGCTGATAGTATTCGGAAATTGTGTCAGTCGTTTCCCGAGGTGTTCTCTGATACTCTTGGTGTTACTGAACTTATCGAATACAAAATTGAGGTCACGGATTCGATTCCTGTCCGTTTTCCACCATATAGGCTATCCCCACCTAAAATGAAGGCTCTAAAAGAAATCATCGATCAGATGTTGAAGGATGGTATTATTAGGCCCTCTAAGTCAGCGTATTCTTCGCCTATTTTTCTAGTCCCGAAACCCCAAGGGGGCTTCAGGCCTGTCGTTGATTACGGGGCTCTCAATCGGAAGGTGGTGTTACAATCTGTGCCCCTTCCCGACCTTCATTCTTGCTTTTCTTGGTTTCGTAAGGCCAAGTTCTTTACTATCTTGGACTTGAATCAGGCCTATAATCAAATTCCCCTTGCTGAAGAGTCTAAACATCTTACAGCGTTTGCCACGGACTGGAACTTATACGAATACAACCGCGTGCCTTTCGGGCTCCCCACGGGGGCAGCTGTACTCACTAGGCTGTTAGATAGGGTCTTCTCCGACATCAAATTTGAGTATTTATATCACTACTTGGATGATGTCGTCGTATTTTCCGAGACTTTTGAAGAACATCTAGATCATCTGCGAGAAGTTCTCAGTCGCCTTCGTAAGGCTGGGTTAACTGTTAAGTTGTCCAAGGTTGCCTTTGCTAAGACCTCTATGTCATTCTTAGGGCATATTGTATCACCTGATGGTGTAGCAGTTGATCATTCTAGAACACAGGCCATCCGTGATTTTAAACCTCCCAAGGACATCAAAGGTATCGCCAGGTTCATTGGTATGGTGAATTTCTTCAGGAAGTTTATTCCTAACTTCGCTAATAGAGCAGCGCCCTTGAACCTTCTTCGTAGGAAAGGCATCAAATTCGAGTGGGGACCTTCTCAACAAGCCGCTTTTGAAGATCTTAAATTAGCTCTCTGTAATGCCCCTGTACTTGCTATGCCTGATTTCTCGAAGAAATTCATCGTCCAAACCGATGCGTCGTCGTCAGCAGTAGCTGCAGTCCTTCTTCAAGAGACTGAACTAGGGAGGCCTATGCGTCTAGGACATTGTCGGCTCAAGAAGCCAAGTATTCCATCTATGAGCTCGAAGGTTTGGCAGTCTTATTCGCCTTAGAGAAGTTCCGTCTCTATCTGGAACATGTTAAATTCGACCTGGAGACAGATAATCAAGCCTTAAGCTGGGCTTAGGTAGGCCGCGTCGTACTGGTCGTATAGCCCGTTGGGCCATCCGTATCTCTGCCTTCCAATTCGATGTCTGGCATATCCGAGGCACTGAAAATGTTGTCGCTGATGGACTCAGCCGTATGTTTTCAAACGAGGTCGAGACCCATGAACTGGTCGACAGTTCATCACCTCCCGAGTCCATGCTATCTGATGTTAATGCCATCTTAACAGATGCTCCCATGCTCTTTAGGGATATCGAGAAATACCAACGTGAAGATCCGACGCTGGCTCCGATAATGGAAACCCTTTCTTCTGGGGAACATGTCGTCCCTTATGTTCTGAGGAATGGTGTTTTATGTTGCCCTTCGAGGCATGACAAGATGATGAAGGTTGTCGTTCCAGCTGTTCTTGTGCCTATGATCTTCAAATACTATCACGAGACCCCATTGGGGGGGCATCTTGGAATCTTTAAAACCCGTGAAAAGATTCGTGAAATGTTAATCTGGAAAGGTATGGACGGTGACATTCGTGAACTTGTAAAAGCTTGTAAATCTTGTTTGCTCAGTAAACCCACCATGTCCACTAAGGTAGGCCTTTTGTCTTCTCATCAAGCGTCGCGCCCCATGGAACGCCTGTATATCGATTATGTAGGACCCTTCCCCCAGTCAAAGGGGAATGCCAACAAGTTCATCTTTGTATGCGTAGATGGTTTTACCAGATTTTCTTGGTTATTTCCGACTAAGCTGGCTACCGCTCAGTCCACTATTACTTGCCTAAATTCTATTTTTGCTTCTTTTGGTCCGTGCCAATATATTGTGTCTGATAATGCTAAGGCGTTCACATCAAATCTTTTTCGTAAATTCTGTTTTGACTTGTCCATCTCTCATGTAACTACTTCTGCTTATTACCCTCAACCATCTCTGGCTGAACGGGTTAACCGTAATCTCAGGTCCGCGCTTATTGCTTATCATCATGAAGATCATTCCAGGTGGGACACGTCCCTGCATTGGTTAGCTTTTGCTTTGAATTCGGCGGTTCATGAATCACACAAATTTACTCCAGCTTCTTTGATGTTAAAGTTTGTTCCCAACACGCCGCTCTCTAACCTCTGGTCTCTGAGTGACATTCTACCCGAGACAATAGATCCGGATAATATTAAAGATCTTTGGAAGAAGGCTAAAGCCAATCTTAAGGTATCTCATGAAAAGGTTAGGGAAAGGTATGATCGTGGACGGAGGCCCACCCCTTTGAAGGTAGGTGACCAGGTAATGGTCAAAAACTTTGTTCCCGCGGGCAAGCTTGCCCCCAGATTTCATGGGCCTTGTATCATTCTCGATTTTCTTACGCCGGTTACGTTGTTATTAAGCAATCCAGCCACCGAGAGGATATTTAGGGTCCACCTGTCACAGGTGAAACCAGTGTAAATTTTGGTGTCAACTTGCTTCATATTATTTTGAAAGGAATATGAAGGTTATATTTTTTTTTTTGGGTTTTCACTTTTAAGGCATTCTGCCCCTTCTATAATATTTTGGTTTTAGATGTAAGCCTTTTTGTAAAACCTGTCCCGATTAGTTAAACTGCCATCCTGTCCTTGCTATGGCCATTACCACGCTCCCGTCTCCTGCTCAACTCTACACAGTGGCTTACTTTATGCCATAGAATTCTGCACGCCGCTGGCCCCTCAACCTCTCCACAAGCCTGCACCCTCAAAGAAGATGATAGTCCAACGCAATTCTGCCACCTAGCTTTAATGTTGCAGTGCCCCCGCAGCCGCGCGGCGCCGTGCAGCAACTGGGGCAGAGGACGGGCCCCCTCTTCTCCAGCGAGGACAACATGTGCACGGCGAGCCGGAGCTCTCCTCCCGGCCAAGGCTGATGTGCGGCGCTCGACCTGCTACTTGCCCGCAGCCTGTATATGTTCACCGCGGGCGCGGCGTGTTTCAACACCACTGCTCCCCTCATAGTGCGGGCGAGCGGTATCTCAGGGTACTTAAGGGGTCCGAGCGGCCTCCTTTGGACGCAAGCTGCAACGGCCGGTCTGGCCATCCGATTTAGTCAACACCAGCTACATGGACAGTTTCTATAAGCAATGACTACACTTGGGAATTCAACAGCAATATTTGGTGGACATTGCAATTTTTTCCTTCACTTTTAAGTATTAAAAGTTTATCTTCAGAAATTCAACTTCTACAAACATAAAGACTTTACTTCTCATGCAACAACAAAATTTTGAAACTGAATCAAACCAAATTAAGAAATCTTGTAAATGCTTCTGCAATCAATCTTCATATCAACATCATTACTTGGACCTTGTTTCAAACTGATTTCTTGTGTCACCCCTGGAGGAACTTTTGGGGGGGGAGGTCTGTACCGGTCGGTACACCTCCACACCGTTTATTTAAAAGTTGCGCCAGTTGAAACTCCTCTTCTGGAGGAAGTCTGAACTTTATCTATGGTCTTAATTTCCAAATTTCTCGGAAGATGTCACTACGTGGAAATTTTTGAGTTTGTGTACTGTGCCATTTTCGACGTATTTTGTTTTGCTTGTAGTAAGAAGTGTGAACTTTCTCTTCTAGAGGACGCTACTGAAGATCAACAACGGTGCACTCTAGTGCGAAGTGAAAGAACCGTTTTGTGGAGAAAATTTAATTTCAAGAGTTTGTTCTTTGTTAAATTTCTTTCAGTCATTGTTTAAGTTGGCAATATTTACCCCTTCCTTCCCCTTGTTTTGAATGTATCCAATCCCGAATTTCTTCAATTAATTTCTGACCAATCTGGTGTATCTTCCCCCAACTTGAATCTGTTGCTGGGTCCTACCCAATAAAGTGTTGTGGGAGGGTGTTTTCATTCCCCTAACGCCTAGAACCTTCCACGAGAGTATATAAACTGCTGATTTTAGGGTCTCCGGGCCACTTCTGTTCCATCTTTCTGTGTGTAAAGTACATAGCAGGGGGCGGGAAGCGCCTCTTTCTTCGGCAGCGGGCTACAACAAGGTAATGGCCAATTATTAACTTCTTTCTTTGCTAGCTCAGCAGGTTAACTCTCGGGGCGGGTTCTAAGCCTTCCACCATGTAACTTTCGTCTAAAATGTAAAGAAACTGGTATCTATCCTATCTTTTAAACTACATATCGGGATAGAGAGTGCTTAACCCTCTCGAGCTCCCACTCATATTGTTTTGAGGTGAACTTATTTTTCTCAACCTATTCTTCGTTAACGTAAAACAAATTGTTCTCTTCTTAAGTCACCCCTTTAGTATGGGATTAGCCCTTGTATTAATGGCCTAGCGCCAAGTAGGTCTTAATCAAAGTGTATTAGGAGTGCAAGTTCGCCTCCTCTCAAATTGTTATTTTAGAGGTCATGTAATTAACCTTCTTGTCATTTAACAGACCTCAGTAGGTTGGGTATTTTACCCCTGTGTATATGTCCTGAAAAGACAGCTTGAAAGTGGAATTAGGTGGGGCCATTGACAGGCCTGAATTTTGAGAGCAAGTTGCTCTTTGTCTGAAAAGTTTGTTTTTCTGCGCGCCTCAAGGAGGCCTTTACTGTGTATTTTGGGAGCGAGTGCTCCTAGGCATGAATGGGGTTCTCTGCCCCTCTGTTGATACTTGTGTTTGAGGTCAACTGAGCTAATTGCTCAAGGATTGTGTTCGCGGGGCTCGAAGCCCAAATCCTGTCAATATTGTACCTACATTTTATAGACTTGCTACTCTGTACCTGCAATGCTTGTTATTTCTTTATTTTGAAAAGAAAATATAACCTGGTTAAATTTTAACTTAGTTTCTCTTCCGTAGCTTGAGACCCGTTCACGCCCGCACCTTCTTTCTCCTCTACCTACCACTAAAACACGGTAACAGTTTATATAGGACTATGGATGTGGTGTAAGGCCTAACACATTTGAATTGCTTGTATGGACATAATAGAGGTCGATCTCAGAGTCTCAGAGCTGAGATTCCATGGATTTTGATTTTACATTTTTTGAGCTGATAGATTTGATCTTTAGAGATTTCTAATTGCATACCATAATGTTTACATCACATAGAGATAAAAGCTTTGGGTTCAGAATTTAAAAAACATACGTTGAGACATAGCTATAAAGCGTAGACTAACTTAAGCTGAGTAGCTCACGTTGGCAGAGCACTGGCTTCTTGAGCCTGAAAGGCTGATATAAGAATGATAGAAGTGAAGTTAAAAAACTTAGTAGAATAACATGTTTATATAGATTAACTTAGGCTACTTTCAAGTTTGATAAACTTACTAGGTGAGGGGTAAGCCTGTTGAAAAACTGCATGGTCATCTGCAATGAGTAGTCACTAATGAGGAAGGGGGAATTAAGCATGATGTAATGGGCAGGGCCTTATAGGCAATTGCAAATCAGGGGGAAATTGAGCAAGGGCATATGAGCAGTTACTAATGAGCATGGATTAATGAGATGTGCATTGCAAGTTTTTTAAACATTTTGTGAAACTATTTTCTTACAGCTCAGTAAAAGTTTAAATTCACGAATATCTGGGTTAATAGAGCCTGTACAAAAACTCAAAATCTCCTGTTCAGAAAATTTTTTTTAAAATGTTATGTTTTACATGTAATTATGCAGCATATTTTGTTAAAATGATTACTAATGCTGTTATATAAGTATTTAATTTTATACTTCCCCCTCAACTACATTTTAGCTAGCCTACTATTTAGGTTGTCTCTCTTGCTTTATCCAGGCTTGAGACCTGATCTATAGAGGCTATTGAAGAGTGTGCAGCAATATACTGTACTGTATGCTACAGAAAAAGGCACAGGTTTATGAAGGTACTGTACTGACTATACTGTGTAATTCTTGCCTATTTCTAGAATCTCTTCTTCACATTTTGCATAGTGAAAATCTTGACTGGCTCGTAGCAATTAGAGGCATTCTACAGGTAGGTTGGGATCTTATACCTACATATGGTAACATAGGCTTGTTGTTAACATTTCAGACTATGTGCAGATAGTTAATATGTAGAAAACTGTAGTTAACCTGCTTTGTTGGTAAGATACCATTGTGATTTCTAAGATTTTAGAACACACTGTTAGAAGACTTACAGTTTGATATGAATTTAACTGATATGGTTGTTGGCATGTACCCAATAGGGGGGAAGAATCCAGTATGGAGAATAATGGTAGGTACTGTATTTTGGAGTTGTAGGAAGGGATGTGGAGCTTGTTATCTAGTCCAGGGGCAGTGTTCTTTTTAGTTCTGGGTACGTCTTTTATATCTTGTACTGTAATAGGAGCATTTAGGGGATGTTCGGAATCAAGAGCTGGAGGTGATTCAAAGGGAGGGAAAGAGGATATCTATCACATGTAATAAATCTAAATATTCAGATATTTCATCATGGTCAGGATGGTAGACATTGGGATCATATAATGGTTAGAAAATTACTTTACAATGATATGCAAAAATGTCAGTCTTTGTTTTATTATCACTGAGTGCAAATTCGTGAAGTGTTATTGGATAATATGGTTAGGATTGCTTTATGTTTGTCAGTTGTTTTAATTTGGTCCAGTATTTGTGAATGTCAATCATATTGGATAATTCAGTGAATATACTTGCCCAGGCTTTTCTTTTAATAGCCTTGATGAATGATCGAGCATGTCTAAGGGTATTTCTATGCTTATGGAGAATATTTGGGTCACAGGTTGGAAGGTATACCTTGTAAAGTTCATGGAAATATTTTAATAATTGGAGTACTTAGGGTGGGATGGGAGATTTTGATGGATGGGAGGTATGGTGAGGAACATGGAGTCGGTTGACAATAGTTAATGGGGATCTAATTTCTTAACTTTATCTTGTAATTTGTTAGGTGAAGTAGGTGGTTCAGTATTGTGTATTATGTCTGATATTGTTTGTATGCTACCCAATCGTTTCATGTATATCGCATGACTGTTGGGAAATGGTGGTTATGTTGGCATCGGTTTGTTAGTACATTTGTTGTTGTTAGTAGGGCTGGGACTTGGTGATTTCTCATTGAATGTAGCATGGTGACATCACAGTTCTTTGTTAGTTTATGGGTGAGGATCACAAATTCATGGGTCATATTTGATGCAGGGTAGCTAGGGAGGGGGGAAAGGTAAGTCAACACCCCAGATATCATGTAATCGATTATCATAAATAGTTTACTTTTGTGTATATGATGTCATGTAAAAATCCTTGATAATGATGTAAGTACTTGTTTTACGATCTATATTCTTCATATTTGTGAGGTGGGGAATAGCCACGACGTATATAAATTTTATTATTTGATTTCCAATCGTGACTCCTGTTTTTAAGTTTTCAGATAGACATTCATTTACAGAATGATAAAGATGTTGTGATGGGATGGATTTGTGAAGACTGATTGCTACCCCCATGATACCTATGGATCTGCAAAGAATACACATTTTCATAATAAACATTCATTTACTAAAATAGGGGACTAGGATCAGTTGGAAAGAGTACACAGTGCAATCTTGTCCCAGATAACGTATCATCAAAGTGAGTCTGGAAGATCAGTCGCGCCACTAGCTGGATCTGACAGAGAACATCAGGACATTGGAATGGGAGAATATTCTGGGGCACCATAGTGACAATTTTCAGAATGTTCTCATTGGAAGGAGGGCGATGAGTGGAAGGAGAGGGTGGGGACGGGAGGTCATTGGGGATGATAGGTAACAATTTTGCTGCTTGACTGAGAAGTTGGTGCTTAATCCTTCCATTGAACTGAGAAGGATGGATGAGATTTGCCGAAAGTGTTGCATTTGAGTGATCATTCCTTCGTGCAAACACTGGAGGTGCACCGACTACTACAAGTTGCACATACGTTTTCAAGAATGCAATAGTAAAATGATCATGGAATTGGCAGTGATCGTAGTGTCTGCGCTGTGGTAGAGATGAGCAAGAGGCCTCCACATGATGTCGCTTCGCATAGATCAGCCCACCATCACTCAGCAGATTGTTCATAGTCGCCATATTCCAGGACAGGATACATATCATCGAGGTGAGACCATTGGAATTCTGGATCTGATTGGCCTGATATATTTGGTGTCCCTGTTGCTGAAGATGAGCAGTGATGATGTCCTCCATGTAGCTGCTAATGACCTCATATGCTACCACTGACTAGGTGAAGGCTGCGTGTGTGGGTGGACAGCTGCGTTGCATTGTTGAGCCTGGTTCTCTGCTGCTGCATGCATCCAAGATGTACCAGTCCTCTTTTGTTGACTAGAACTGTGTAAAACGCTCTGGAAGTTTTGATGGTTTTGCCATCTTTGCTCCACTGAATTTCTAGGTGGTTATCTCATGTGGCGTTTGGCAGAAGCTTGGTATTTATGTTGTAGATTGTGATAGGTTGGTTGATATCCGGGTGCAGATTTCTGAACTTCACTATAAAGAATGGGGCAGGAAGACTGGTGTTTGTACCTCTGTCATTGTGTTGTATTTTGTGTGGCAGTGCAGTGTTTCTTGCTGCTTCTGCTTAGCTCCTGATATTTAACGGCATAAATCCAGATCAGCGGTTCGCAGCTGTTAAATGGAACTATGCTAAACTACCACTCTCTCTGATGCCACCTGACTGACTGATTGAACCGTGGTGTGCATATACTGCCAGTTAATGCAAGTGGGATTTATACCTCTGGAGCAACAGCAAGCTATTTGCAGTGGTTTGGTGATGTTAAATCACTGTCTTCCAGGCTCCTAGCCTCCTTCCTGCATACTTCTCCATCACACTTTGTTTTCCTCATAAGGGTGGTGGTGGTTTGGAATTTCCAGACACCGTAGCATAAGCTTTTCCCGCAGGTGGTACATTTCTTACTGATGGTGCTCTCTGTTGGTTCGCCGTTGAAGTTGCTATGTTGCCGCTCATCATTGGGTTGTCATACTGCTCAATAGTTGAATCTTATGATGAAATGAATCTCTATCGAAAGATTATGTGAAAACCAGATTTTTAAGCAAGTACAAATACTAACACATTAATCTGCAAACAGATTTGTAGTTTTTGGTGTGCACATCTCTATCTCAATACTCATGGATTCATTGTTTGATACTTAATGGCGATATCAAGGAAAGCATTTGTTTTAATGTGAATGGATGAAGTATAAATTTTAACAGCATTTCTGTTACGTCTGTTCAAGAAAGTTGTGTGTTCGATTGTCTGTTAAGAGGTCAGAGTGATATGTCTGAGGTTTACTCAACTTTGTAACAGAAATGAGTAATGGGTAGGAAGAGGTCATGCACGACTCTGTCCATAAGGAGGTAAAACATTACTGAGTCTTTGAGGAGGAGGAGTTTCCTGCTACAGTGACGTTACATTGACCGGCTTGATGTGGAAATGTGGAACAACTGCAAAACTATCTTCAGAGCTGGGGATCAAACTTACCATCCCTTGAATGGAAGTTCTTGGCTATAGGACCTAGGAAACATGTAGCTAACTCACCTTGTGGGGGAGGAAAGCATGCCAACTCCAGGATGCGTACTGTCTGATGCAGCATCGAGCATTGATACTCCAATCTAAGCTCTATGATTTATCCTAAAGTTCTTTCTAATATTACCGGGTGTAGTGAAGTCATTCAGGCATTTACAATTGGATCCACTCATTGTTTTGGATTCATGGTCGTTTTTCATGATCATTCATTTAATATTCTGGTCAGTGAATACATTTTGAAGTTTTAATTATTGTTTAATTTTGTTGCACCTCGTACCAAAGAGGCATATTACTTAGCTGCTACACCCAATTAAACAAGAAATATCATCATCACCATCATCAATATTTATCTAATTGGTGACCCTGCTTACTCCCTGTATGTGAGGAACACCAGTGGTCTGTGTTACCTGTGAGTAGTCCCATTATTGGTGACATGCCATGTGTGTACATTACCTGTGATTAGTATCACTATATGAGGAAGGCCAGGGTTCTGCTTTACCAGTGGTATAAAGGGCCATGATGCAGATACTGGAAACCTTTGGACAGCAGGTATCATATCTGGAAATTAAGGTTTGTTAATTGGATCAACTGATTGTTTTGGATGCACAATAATTTTGTCATTATCAATCGTTTTAGATTTGACTTTACATTACCAACAAGAGTACTTACTTCAATTGTAGGTTTTGCAAACTTGATAATCATAACAATTCTTATTGTAGACAGTTCAAATAAGCAATCATTGATTATTGCTGCAAGTTTGTAAGGGAAAATAATCGTTGTTAATTATGTTTTTAAGCTTCTTATGTTTCCAAACTGTGCAAACAACAGTGCCCCAGGATAATTGACCCCACAAATTATTGGTTTGTAAAGAACAAACAATTTCCAATAATTATATAAATGTTATGGGCTCTGCAATTGTTTCACCCACTCAAACATTTTGCTAAGCATGTCTTGTTTAGCAGTGGAAGCCAGTTCAGGTTAGATTGTACTAATGAGGATTTATTAAGATTGGGGAGTCATTTATTTTGGTGTATTGTAGCCTTGTCATGAAGCTTGGCATTTGTACTAAGACTTGTTGGCTACCTATAGCATGTTTAGTCAATGCTGATGTATCACCTGGAAGATCCACATGCAACCTTGTATTCTCTAATGTGTCAGATTATACATTGAAGTTGATCTGTAATGTTGTGAATATGACCACAAGCAAGCTACCTGCACAACAAATTGACTGTTCCAATTTTTATATTGCTCATGACGTCATTTTATGTTAGTACATTTAGTTAGCCTTCTACCATTGATATCTCGTAGGAGCTGATGTCTACTATGAAATTGTGTCTTCTAATATCTTGCATAAGAAAGTTTATCCCACCTTGTTAGATCACCATAATGTTAAAATGCTCAAACACATTGAAGATAAAGGCTAGTTTTCTAGGCTTGAAACAGCAGTATTTAATTTTCATGTGTGAATAGATTGAATTAAGGCACACGGATATTGCATCCCTCAAGACCTCCAACACGTTAAGCTTTTACATACCCATCATCTTGTGCCCAATGATCCTAGCATGACAACTAATGAAGAAGTTGAGTTTTACGGAATTTGTGAATCTTGAAATGAGATAGCATTGAATTCTTTCTTTATGGCCGACCTGTAAATTCAGCGTGACTTCGTGCCTATTGCTTTAAGGTTCAAACTTTACTTTTTGCTGTTTCAGCTGATATTGCTAATATGTACAGAAGTGTGTTAATACATCCCGCCCACAGGAGACTTCAGAAAATTGTGTGGCATGAATCCTCTGGGGAAGATATCAAGGGCTAACACCTTACTACTCTTACAAGTTTTGCCCCCTCTCTTGCTACGAGATTTTTAGTTCAACTTTCTGATGAACACAGAGAATCTCACCCCATTTCATCCTCTTTTGTACCTCGACGATCTGTTGACAGGTACTAGCTCAGTTGAAGAAGCTAAGGGTCTTCAATCAGAACTTTCTTCTGCGCTTATAGAGATGTTGGGGAAAACTTGTCAACTTTTAACATAATTAATAATGAAATGTGATGAGTTCCAATTAAAATTAACTTGAATAACATTTGTAAGGAAATCACTAAGAGAAGCTTTCTCACAATCATTGCTACCATATTGGACTCCCTTGAATTTTCGGATGTGCTGTAGTTACTCACAATCTTCTACAGATGCTTTGGCAAATGAAAAGTATAATGGATTGCCTGTTTGAGACTTTATCTGAAATTATTTAGATTTGGAGTGTAATATAAACAGAATAAAATACCGTACATATATAGTGCTTGCTTTTGTTTCTGTATTTGATTTAGTTATCTTACTTGGAAAAAGTCATAACTTATGTGTTTTATTTTTTCTAGACTTGAGAATTTTGCATTATTGAATGGAGGACGCTCTAATGGAAGGTCAATCATCAAGCCGATTCCACAGAAACATGTTTGTACCCAATCAGGAGAGCGCCCAAAGTTTTGTGTCGTTTGTGGTAAGACGTTTGCTGACAAGACAGGTTACCGACAACATCTCCTTTCACACACGCGTCCATATTCTTGTGATGTATGCGTTAATAACTTTTCCACGAAACAGAATCTCCATCGACACTTCATTAGCCATAGTGAATTTCGTCCATTTTCTTGTGATGTATGTCTTAAGACGTTTGCTGACAAGACAGGTTACCGACAACACCTCCGTTCACACACGCGTCCATATTCTTGTGATACATGCGGTAATAATTTTTCTAGCAAACAGCATCTCCATCAACACCTTGGATGCCATAGTGGTTTTCGTCCATATTCTTGTGTCGTATGTGGTAAGACGTTTGTTGACAAGTCAACTTTCCGACAGCACCTTCGTACACACACGCGTCCGTATTCCTGCGATGTCTGTGGTCAGACGTCTTCTGGAAAGAACAGTTTGAGAGAACATATACTTACACATACAGGAGAGCGTCCACATTCCTGTAATGTGTGCGGCACGAAGTTCTGTGCGTATCGGAATCTTAAAAGACATATGCTTACCCATACTGATAAGCGTCCATTTTCATGTGATGTATGCGGTAATACGTTTTCTACTAAGCAGAATATTGAAAAGCACCTGCGCACCCACGTAGATCAACGTCCATAGTCGTTTAACGTATGTGGTAAATCGTTTGCTATCATGTCGAGTGTTCGGCAACACGTCCATATTCAGCTGATAGATGAGGGCAACACAAGTGGAGCATTAGAACTAATCAATGACATACTTCAACAAGCTCTTATACCACCAAGACAACGTAGAGCTCAGCTCTGGTTTAATCAAGAATGTTATTAAATACGGTCAGAAACACTAGAAGAGTTACACGTAGCCAAAACGACCGGAATTGGTGAAGACCTTAAAACCTATGCAACTAAGAGGAGAAATTACAAGCAAGTTTTGAAGGAAACGGAAAACTGATTTCATGGAAGAAGAAGAAGAAGCGAACAGAACCGCAGAAGCAGCAAAGAAAGACCCATTCATTGCACTGAAGAAAGGAAATGTAACACAAGTCACAGTTATACCGATGAAAGAATGGTATGAACACTTCAAGAAAATACTAAATCAACAGATCATTAATGTAGCTGTGTGCAGAAGCATAACTGAGGAACGGATTCAAAATCCACTACCGATATCACCAGAAGAGTTCGCAAACGTCATCATTAAGCCAAAAGTAGGAAAGCCCCTGGGCCAGATAATATTTGCGTGGAAATCTTAAAAGACTCATGAGGAATACTACTTCATTTATGGACCAATCTCTTCAACAAATGCCTGCAATCAGGGACAATACCGGAAAGCTGGAGAACTGCAAATATCCAAATGCTATACAAAGGTAAAGGGGAATCAAATGACACAAATTTATACAGAGGAATAGCACGGGAGAATAACATCTTCAAAATCTATACTAAAATACTAACGAGGAGACTTGAACAGGAAGTAGACTCAAAAATACCAGAATGCCAATTCGGGTTGAGGATGGGTAGAAACACAACACAAGCTGTAAATCTTCTTCTGGACGAGATAGAATCAGCACTAAGAATGCCAAAGGGAAAATACTACCTAGTCTTCATTGATTACAAAAAGGCTTTTTATCTTGGACAGAAAACGACTACTGCAAAACATCGAAGACGTGATTGGAAAGACACACTACATTGTAGTAGATGATGGAATAACATCTAACAAAATCAGCAGACAAATGGTGTACTACAAGGGGACTCCATCAGCCCAACACTGTTTAATATAGCCACTATGAACATCACTAATATCCTTCGAAATACATTGGAGACGACCCTCCTGATGTACGCCGACGATATGGTCAGAGCGGGCCACAAGAAATAGGAATTACAGACGACATTAAAAGCCGTGGCAAAATGGGCACTGGAGAATGGTTTCGAGATCAACATGAAGAAATCAGCACAGATGACATTCAGGAAAGGGGGAACAGCATCACCAAAGGGCACGCTGTTATTGAGCAACAAAGAGATGGAAGTGGTTAATAAATTTAAATACCTAGGCATCACAATGCAGACAACAGGTCGATCATTCAGCTACCATGTGGAAGAAAGGACAACAACGGCTATTAAAAACATATGTGGACTCAAGAATTTTCATTGCTTATCCCTGAATACATCTATGACTCTTTTCGACGCCACAGTAACACCAATAAGAACATATGGAATAGAACTAATATGGGAAAATCTAACGTACAAGAACCTCGAGAGAATTGAAAACGTGAAAGCAAGATTCATAAATCACTGCTTGCGAATAGGAAAGTATGCACCATTGAGGCTTGCCTATGAATTAGCAAGAGAGACCTTCTTCATAGAGGACATCTGGTATAAGCTCAGCCTGCCATCTACTGACGCTTACCAGGCACTCCAGAGAGCTTGGAATTTTACAGTACCTATGCAATGCAAGACAGATCATGGACAAACTCTAACGAAGAACAAAGACACACAATCACAAGACTAGCCATTCATGGCTATCACCACAAGTTATATGGCAATAAGGAATTCCACCTACCAAACGAAAATTGGATTAGTTCGCTCTGTGGAAAGTGCTGCGAATAATATCATATTGTGTTGTGCTCAAAAACGACCAAAAGCATCACGCAAATTAGCAAAGAATAATTTAAAAAATTGGATGTAATATTGTATATGCCATTTCGGGTGCTGTTTCTATTAATAATATTCATGTGATGTATGCGGTAAGAAATTTCCTACCAAGTAGAGACTTCCAACTGACCCTTGTTACCAATATTAGGGAGCGTCCACTTTATTGTAATGTATGCGTAAAGTAGTTTTCGACTTCCGAGAATCTGAAAAGACACCTGCTTACGCATACTGGAGAGCGATCACAGTCTGTGAAGTATGTGGTAATAAGTACTTTAACAGATCGAGTGTTCGGCGTCACAAGCCTTAAGATGTTTGGGTTTAAAGGTTTACCAACCGGTCGGGTATTCGGCGACTGATATTTACGCATGCTGGTGTGCGACTGCATTCTCTGGGGATATTTTGTTATAAGTACTCTCTTCCACAACACGTCCTAAGGAATACTGCATGTCGCCCACATTAATGAGAACGACATCGTAAGTGTTTTTCTTCGTAAAGATGCAATTTACTGTATACTCAATATATCGTACGTACCGTAAGTAGCGTGAAAATGACCGCGATTATCTGTATGTATTGTGTTCCACGTTGTAATAATTTTGTACGAATTTTTATCTTTAAGAACACTTCTTCATTCGCATACTGATGATCGCCCACATTTTATGTAAAGTATGTGGTTAGAGGTTTCTTCAAAAGAGTAAAGAATATCTAGTAATCAGGTTCCGCACACACTCTGGACAGTGCTAACACTCATGTGTTGAATTGCGTTTAGCGTGAATATATTTTTTCGGATGTCGCCCGAAGTGGCGTAAAGAATGTTGTGAAGGGTTTCGTGAAAAAGTGCGCTTGATGAGCAACTGCATAAAGATATTTTAGAGTCCCCACTCTTGTGGTGACCCTTTCCCTGATATCTCATCTTAAACACATCTTCCCTTGGCGGCTACATATGTGTAAAGAATGTGGTAGTAGGTTATTTAGGAAATCTTAACTTCGAATACACCTTGTCAATTATACTGGAAAATGTTCACACTTTTGTTACGAATGATGTAAAACTTTAGTGCAAGGGCTGCTATTGGAGAAAATCCGCTGAGTCATCCCAAGCCACGGTCACACTAATGACATCAATTTGAATGTTCTTTTTCTCAAACGTGCTATAATTCTACGTATGCTGTCCTTTGTGCAACTGGGACATTTTTCTAAAATATTAGGTGAGATATTCTCATATATCTCTACACTGTTCTAACGAATTTTTAAAAAATGTATACACGCATCTCTCACGGATGTAACGAATGTGTTACGTGGTTGATTGAAAATGAAAACCTATAACCTGTTTTCATGACATTGGCCGGGCCAAGGCTGTAATGAATGAAGCACATATAGGCTATTAGTACGATGCGCTCGACACCCGCAAAGTGATTTATTAATGACTGATAAATGCCATGAAATGATAAGGGATAGTGGTGCTGGAATGGAAGATGAATGGGAAAACTGGAGTACTCGGAAAAAACTGTCCCACTTATGCATTGTCCAGCACGAATCTCATATTGTGTGACCGGGATTTGAAACACAGTATTGTACCGGGAAATGATTGTGGGGTTTGAGCCATGGGAGGGTCTCAGGTAGTGTTCGGTGTTTTTTAGAGCAGGTACAGAGATGGATAGTATCGCAGGGCAAATAATAGATGGTAATTCTTTTTTTTGTGAGATTTATTAACAATATCCACAGATATATCACCCTGCAATTAGGATTGAAAACTCAAATTCGTAGTTAATATTTGCCAAAAATGAAAAATAGATTTATGTTACGATCTTCTTGACGTTTGTTTGCTTGAGAATATCAAAAATATTTATTACTCTTCCATAGATCATGTATAGCCTACAGCCTTTCTAATTCAAATGCAAATACAAAAAATAACCTAGCACCTGGGAAATTGTCAGTTCATCATTTATGGTGCTGACCTACAGTGTCTAAATTTATAACACACAAAATAAACAAGCACTGTAATGGAAAGTTTGATAAATTAAATACAACATTTTATTTCTTGTTGTATGTCTCTCAATTTGTTTGAATTGAAAAATGAAATGAATAAAGCACTTGAAAATCCTAAAGTTCATCTAGGTAAAGTGTATTCAATTGATTAATGACTTTGAAAAGGAGTTTATAGAAAATCCTAAAGTTCATCTAAGCAAAGTGTATTCATTTGATTAATGACTTCGAAAAGGAGTTTATAGCAAAACATGAACTTCTCTGAAATGACGATGAAATCATGAATTGATATCCACACGAAGAACTTGTAATATCACAGTACTGAATTAAGTGCTTTGTAAAAAGTCAGTCAGTTGTGATTACTCACTCAGAATACGAGAAGATATGCTTACACATGTTGTATTTGTGCTGTACAGTGTCTGGATCATTCCGCAGAGTGCGGACGAAGGCTCGGACTCAGCACCGGCGATGTTCAGTGAAGATACCACGTCTATCTCCCTCGTAGACGTCCCTCGATGGGTACCATAACAGATGAAATCATGCAAGTCCCTCGTTGGAAGCGACGTTTGATGTAGCAGGATATCGTAGCACTTTTGCCAAGATCTCCGTTGTTATTGGAGGTAATGTCATAACATGGAAAATTCAATTGGCACTATTGAATTCAAAAATATCACGGATATTAATACTACACACCGTCGTAATGCACAGTTCTATTCTTATACTGATTTCATGGCGTTGAATTAACATTCACAGCCCATGCTGCATAAAACACAGTTCATGGGTTTGAGAATTAACACAGTTCATAATCGTCACTAGTCATATCTGAGATTCGATTGTAAAGTAATGAACACAATCCATAAGCACTTGAAAGCGTGATATATCACAGTCTCTGAACAAATATTATTAACAGATTAAGGCGATTTTGTGGTTGTATTAACACCACACTAGTCTGTACTACTTAATATTATTGTAAAAAGTCCTTAATGTTCACTGGATTTCAAACGGTGGTGATCGAAAGATCGAGAAAGTGCACAAGGAAAATAGCCAATTATTAACCTGTTGTGGGACGAATGTCGAGTAAATACAGTCTTACACAGTTCACTGATATATTATCGGAAGAAAAATATGTCTTCGACTGATAGAAGTGGTTATAAATTATGATTTCAGTTTATCACACGCAATGATTTATGATATTATCACAGTTTAGAATTATGTGGAACTAGTACAGTTCATGGTGTCGTATATTGGTCAGTAAGAATATTGGACACTTCAGTTCTCACTTCCAATTATAGCTTCAGCTTTTTAATAAATTTACACGTATTACGATAATTTACCTTGAGAATCGTCTAGAATCTTACAGTCGTTGCGACGTGGCGGAAACTTCACATACGGTACGAGGTCCTTTTACTATTTCAACAGCGTTTGAGTGCGTCCAATATTATGTCATCGCGAATCGCGACGGAGCATACTTTCTGCATACACTGTGCACACAGGACTGGTTATGGCCTTGGCCCAGTGGTCTATTTGTACAGGTCTGGCGAGCAGCGCTTGGAATCAGGTGGTGAAGGGGCGAAGATTCCTTCCCAACTTTAAACCACTGGATGGATTGACTTCAAATTTGCAGGGTTTTTCTTGCAGAACATTAGCTACAATTCAGCGTTGGCCTCGTGGTAATCGGTCTGGCCGTTAAAAGGTTCATAAGGTAGCCGAGAAAATTCGGTAGTGGAAGTAAGCCTCCCTCGTGTAGCGCAGTAGGTACGAGAACATTCTCTCGCACAGCTGTTCAGGCATCGGGACTGAATTGTATGCTAGAAAATAAAATTTATAATTTATATGTGGCAGGTCCTATGCCTTCCTGTCACAGTATCCAGCGGTGAGTTGCCAATGTGATGCCGTCTGAGCTACGGATGCTCTACGTGATTCATTATAAAGACTAACAAACAAATTTTTTCTTACTCTCTTGCTATAATGATTTCGAAGAAAAAGTCAGTTCTTTGCTGTTTATGCATACGGCGCTTAAACTAAACACCAGTCTTGCATGTTCCTTCATTTTTAAAGATAATCAGGAAATACATGAAACGTTTTACATTTCTTCTAAAATGACGGAACTGTTATGTTCAGACAATATTACGGTATGGTTTCGCAAACACATCGTTAACACATTGCTGACTAAATTTTGAAAGTTTGAAGAAGGAGCTAGTAATAAGGCACTTGAAAGTATTTTGCATCTTCAAATTAATGTGTGCATATTCGACCCTTTCATTCAAGTAGGCGACACATTCAATTTCCTCAAGCGATTATAAATAAGAAGGCTGTCATCAATATTGAGAATAACGATGACTATTACTTTTTGTGGTACATCGCTATGGCGTTAAAACCGGCAACAACAGATAGACTATCTAGAACATTTCAGTTCATGGATATGTTTATCGAGTTACAGCAGTCACTAAATTTTCAAGGTGTTTCTTTCCCTCTGGATTTAGCAAACATTTCTACGTTTGAAAAAAACAACCCGAATTTTTCACTTTCTGTATTCGGTGTCGACGGAGACCACTTTAGTCCGCTTCTTCTCCAAAACAACACCATCTTCATAAAACACAAGCATCTACTGCTTGATGTCTAATCTTTCTCGTCTGTTAAGTTCTCTGCTTTCATCACACAATGGGAAAATAATATATGTGAGCGTTGTTTTCAGTACATTACTACAAAAAGCTTGTTAGCAACAGATGTCAATGATTGTACAACACATCCCGCCGTAAAACTTGTTCTGCCAACCACGGAAAATGCAGAAATGAAGTTTGAGAAATTTTATCGACAGAAACCTGTTCCCTACACGGTTAATGCAGATTTTGAATGTTCTACAGCTCCTTTTCATCGTTGCCAATCCGATTTGAGCGAACCCTACACTGATTATGTGCAAAAGCACACTCCGTTTTCAGTAGCTTACAAAGTCGTTTGTTCGTACGATGCATCTCTATCCTATTTTAAAATGTATCGAGACGAAAACTGCACAGCATGGCTGTTAAAAGAATTAGAATAGTTAGCAGAATGCGTTCATATGCTTATTTCACAACCAGTGCCTATTCAAATGAAACTGGATGAAGTGATTTTGCATGATGAAACTGATGAATGTCACATCTGTAAACAGCCGATTATTTTCCCACAGATTCATGTTAGATATTACTGTCACTTTATAGCGGACGTGCACATGATTCGTGCAATCTTTTATACCGTGTACCATGATTCTCCATATCTTGTCAGGCTATGAGGGTCACTATATCGTTCGTGAATTTACGCAATTATATTGTACAAAGTTCACTGTGATTGCGCAAAATCATGAACGGTTTATTTCATTCAGTAATCGTGTAGGCGATATTAGCATTCGCTTTCTAGATTCCTATAAATTTATGAAATTTTCACTTGATACACTTGTAAATCGGCTTTCCAGCGACGACTTGAAGTACACTTAAGAAAATGGAAATTGCAACACCATGAAGGCATTGCTCGTTTGTTTTGATTTTTAAGATATGGAGCGATGCCATGTAGGTATGTAAACGATCAAAGTTTCAGACCCATTGGATTGTTGATACAGGTCTCTCCACGTGATTGGTCGCTTTGGAATCAACTCCAGTATACGGACTCCGGTGTAGCGTAGTTGACTTGCAGTCTGTGCAGTGAAGTGTTCCCCGTCTAACATGCCTCGACGACAGAGAAGAGCACGCTGTCAACAACTGTCGCCCTTTGAGAGGGCTCGGATAATTGGGCTGTGCGAGGCTGGATTATCGCTAAGGACTGTCGCTGCACTTGTTTGCCGACAGGCATCTACGGTACAACGTGTATGGCACACTCGTAGACCTGGCACAGGCCCAGCACGACAGACAACTGTGAGGGAGGATCGCCGCATCATTCGGATGGCCCGGATGGAACCCCATGCAACAGCAGCGCATATTCGAGCAGCTGTGGCACCCCACGTTACACAACAAACAGTTGGTAATCGCCAGCGTGCAGCTGGCTTACGAGCCCGTGTCCCTGCAGAAGGAGTTCCATTGACCCCACAGCAGCGATGTATAAGGCTGGCCTGGTGTCGAGAAAGATCGACGTAGGTCGACGAATGGCATAGGGTCGTCTTTAGTGATGAATCGCGCTTCTGTCTTGCCCGCAGTGATCGCCGGGATCGTGTGCGCTGACGTACCGGGGAGAGGGGCCACCCAGATCTTATTGTCGAGAGGCACACAGGGCCAACACCAAGCATTATGGTCTGGGGAGCTATTGGCTTCAATGTGAAATGACCATTAGTGCTTGTTTAGGGCACTAGGACTGCTCGACAGTACTTTGATAGCGTACTCAATCCAGTGGTTGTCCCTATGATGGCGAACATTGCTAATGGGATGTTCCAGCAGGACAATGCACGGGTTCACACTGCACGCGTTTCCAGAGAAGCTCTGCACGACATCACAACCTTTGAATGGCCAGTCAGATGCCCGGACCTCAGTCCTATTGAGCATGTGTGGGACGTGATGGGTAGACAACTGGCCAACCGCCCTCAGCTACCCACAAATCTGGAACAACTGACCCTTGCAGTGCAGCAAGCATGGGCCACAATTCCTCAGGAAGCGATCCAGGGCCTTCTTGACTCCATGTCTCAACGAATTCATCATTGTATTGCAGCTCGTGGTGGGCATATTCTGTATTGATTGTTGTCCAAACTTGCGCCTAGAGGGACCTGAAAGTGTAATCATCGAATCTCAACTGAACATTCGTCCTGTATGTTCATTTGCAGCAATGTAGCACCACTCCTTCTGGGTGTTGCAATTTCCAATTTCTTCAGTGTACATCGTGAGTATTTTTCAGATCCTGAACAATTTAAACATTATATAAGGAGAGGTGTTCTGCCCTATGGCTATATTCAGAGTTTTCAAACATTAGAAGAAACAAAATTACCTCCTCAGTCTGCATTTACAAGTGTGTCAAGTGAATGTAGCACGCCGTCGCTCATTTCTGATGAAGACTACTTGCATGCCTGCCAGGTGTGGTCATAGGTCAGTATGCTGACTTGTATTTGAAGGTAGATACAATTTTATTCTGTGGTGTGTTTGAGATGTTTCGTAAAATTTGTTTATCTATTTACGGATGAGACCCTTGCTATTACTACACTACACCTGGTCTGTCGTGGGATGCGATCCTCAAGTGTACCACTGTTCAACTTGATCTTCTAACGAATGTCGACATGCTTTTGTTTTTTGAACGCGGCATTCGCGGCGGACTCGTTTCGCTGGTCAACAGGCATGCCATCCCTACCTCGACAACTATAATTCAGAGAAAGAAGATTCTTACCTGATGTATTTCGATGTCAATAATCTGTATAGGTGGGCCTTATAACAGCCATTACCGTGTAAATACTTCGTACGGCTAACAGAAACTGAAATTCAACATTTTGATGTTTTTGAGGCTGCTAAAGATCTTCATCGCGGCTACATGCTGGAAGTTTCTCTTGCATATCCTTCTCATCCGCACGATTCACATTCCGACCTTCCTTTTTGTGTTGAAAAAATGATTCCACCTAACGATACATCGAAACACACTAAACTGCTAGCCACAATGTTTCCGAAAAAGCGCTATGTTATCCACATACAATGTCTTGTTCAATGTCTCATATACGGCTTACAGTTAGAGTGTATTTATCGTATCGTTGCGTTTAAGCAAGAAGCATGGCTTAAACCGTACATGGATTTAAATACTGAACATTGTCAACGTGCTACAACAACATTTGTGAGTACGTTTTTCAAACTGATGAATAACTCCATCTATGGCAAAAGCATGGAAAATGCACACAAACATCGTGGCATTTAATTAATCAGGGGAATGGTCGGTATGGCACCTCAAAACCAAATTTCGAAGTCTCTCGTGTTATTTATCGTGACCTTGTTTCCGTTGAAACGAAAAGAAAAACAGAGATCGTCTATGCTAAGCCAAATTATTTGGGAAAGGCTATACTTGATTTTTCAAAATTAAAAATGTATGATTTTCATTATGGATTTGCAAAGCAACAGTTTTCTGATCTTACACTTTTGTGTATGGATACAGGTAGTTTCATTTATGATATTTGGTAGACGGACGTCTACCATGTGATGCGAAACCATTCGCAGTACTTTGACACTTCTTCCTTTTTACCCAGAAATCCATTCAACATTCGCCCACAGAACAAGAGAGTCATCGGGTTTATGAAAGGTGAATGAGGCATGAATATCATGACAGAGTTTATTGGTTTAGCATCAAAATTGTAGGCTTATGACACTCAGAATTCATACATACATACATACATACATACATACATACATACATACATACATTATCATTATAGACTGTTATGCCTTTCAGCGTTCAGTCTGCAAGCCTCTGAATTTACTAAACGTCGCCAAAAATCCTCGATTTGCAACTAGTGTTGTGGCCTCATTTAGTTCTATAACTCTTTAAATCGTTAGAAACCGAGTCTAACCATCGTCGTCTTGATCTAACTCTACTTCTCTTACCCTCCATAACATAGTCCATTACTCTCCTAGGTAACCTATCCTCCTACATTCGCCTCACATGACCCCACCACCGAAGCCGGTTTATGCGTACAGCTTGATCCATCGAGTTCATTCCTAAATTAGCCTTTATCTCCTCAGTCCGAGTATCCTCCTGCCATTGTTCCCACCTCGTTGTACCAGCAATCATTCTTGCTACTTTCATGTCTGTTACTTCTAACATATTAATAAGATATCCTGAGTCCACCCAGCTTTCGCTCCTGTAAAGCAAAGTTGGTCTGAAAACAGACCGATGTAAAGACAGATTCGTCTGGGAGCTGACTTCCTTCTTACAGAATACTGATGATCGCAACTGCGTGCTCACTGCATTAGCTTTACTACACCTTGATTCAATCTCACTTACTATATTACCATCTTGCGAGAACACACAACCTAAATACTTGAAATTATCTACCTGTTTTAGCTTTGTATCACCAATCTGACATTCAATTCTGTTGAGTTTCTTACCTACTGACATCAATTTAGTCTTCGAGAGGCTAATTTTCATACCATACTCATTGCACCTATTTTCAAGTTCCAAGATATCAGACTGCAGGCTTTCGGCACAATCTGTTATTAAGACCAAGTCATCAGCATACGCCAGACTGCTTACTATATTTCCGCCTAACTGAATCCCTCCCTGCCATTTTATACCTTTCAGCAGATGATCCATGTAAACTACGAACAGCAAAGGTGAAAGATTACAGCCTTGTCTGACTCCTGTAAGTACCCTGAACCAAGAACTCATTCTACCATGGATTCTCACTGAAGCCCAATTGTCAACATATATGCCATTGATTGATTTTAATAATCTACATTTAATTCCATAGTTCCCCAGTATGGCGAACATCTTTTCCCTCGGTACCCTGTCATATGCTTTCTCTAGATCTACGAAACATAAACACAACTGCCTATTCCTCTCCTAGTATTTTTCAATTACCTGGCGCATACTGAAAATCTGATCCTGACAGCCTCTCTGTGGTCTGAAACCACACTGGTTTTCATCCAACTTCCTCTCTACGACTGATCGCACCCTCCGTTCCAAGATGCCATTGTATATTTTGCCTGGTATACTAATCAATGAGTTGATGTAACCTTTTCGTGGTATCAGTACATCAATTGATCATAATAGTCCCGCAACATGACGTTTAAATGGAACATCTTGGATGAGGCCTTCGACCGGGCGCGGCGCCGAAGACCCCTTTTCCCCTACTAGCGTTATAATGCATTAGCTGAGTCGGTAGAGACATACGGGTCGCAGTCTGTCCTTACTGGGCAGTAATCTAAAAATTTATAGTAAGGGAAAACAAAATAATCAGAGGAATGTTATTTACCTATGAAGTGAGAAGAATAAATTATGTTTTGTTCTTAAAAATTTTTAATGCCTGAGAAAACAAGTAGATGATTTATACATGGATATGCCACCATATTAAACCTATAAATTAGACACCGTAAATATCCTTGAGTGTGTAACTGTCCTCTCTAGTCCTTTCCCTAGAATTGCAATTCACTCTGAAGATATTCAAAACACATTATGCACTAGTACCGTTGTACACAGAAATAATTGGATGATGGCGTATCTTGTATTACTCGCCTTATTTACATTATTACATTATATATTCAAATACCAAGTCGTCGTCCTATTGGCGAGAATTAACATTAGCTATCGAATGAACCAGGTGAGACGTATTTTGATGTATGAGCTTGTTTAAAATAAATGAAAGTCGTCTCACTCATTAGAAAGAAAAACACCTGTCTCGCTATCTCATAAAATAAGCAAATAATACACATCGTATGTTCCAATGGGATGTCACTTAAATATATACAGGAATTGGACACTTGTACAACGATGGTCCCTACACGAATCATATTTAGCGAAACAGAAAAACAACACAGTATTCAAATACATATCACTCCTGTGAATAGAAGACAATAAATACACTCGGCATTCACGATATAAATCATGAACGGGGCGTCCGCCCTTAGCTGGTGGCAGCGGCATAACTGCCTTTTGTGCTGATGAGACATGAACTCATGTCCCGTGACAATTGTGAAGTGTGACTTCCACTCTGAAATCCCTAGTCGTTTTAATTAACATAAAGAAACGGTGGAGTTCTCTCATTTATTGGAATTGTAGGTCTACCCAACGGTGTTTATTTCTGACTGGTTGCGTGTAATATTGATGCCGGAGAGAAGTTTCTTTCACCGCGGCGGTAGTCTTCCACACCCCTCCTTGCCGGCTGTTTACACGTCCCCGCCCTGCACTTTCACTTTCAACACAAGGGAACTCTGTCCAGCTCGGCGCTTCGCTTTAAATCTCATTATTCCTTGGATGCCCTACGCATCAATTAAGCTCTTCGGCTTGCATCTATCCTAATTTATACAATTGGCGTGGGATAAACAACTTCGTGCATATCATTTACTCTTGTGGAGGAGACAACACCGCATTCGTTCTATTCCTTATCAGCTAGAGTAGCTTGGTTCCACTTTTCGGCATAACCAATACACGAGTATTATAGAAGAAAGAAAAGCCCTATCATTCGGGGCCAAATATGCTAACACTCACGTTCTAAATAAATTTACACATTATCACACTTCACTTGTCTCATCGAGGTTTCTTCTTCACCATAATTTATACAAGGGGATGACCTAACACATTACGTGAAGCATCTACTACAGAAAACCTTGAAATTTCTAGATGACTCGTATTACTCGTATTTTTATCGACGATACATGGAGTGATTTTTTAAGAATATTAAAGAATCCCTTTTAATTCCCATAGTGCTCCACGGTAAATCAAATCTAGGGTCTTAAATTATCATGCATGAATTCCCATATAAAACAAAGAAATTCGGTTGCCGACAGTAGTATAATAAGCGGGTTCTGGCGCCTCCTCCCGCGGGAAATTTGAATTCTGGCGGGAAATTTGAATTTTGGCGGGAGGTTTGAATTTGTAAACAAAGCCACGTGCTTTTTGACAGCTGTCATCGACAACAACGCATCGCTAACCTCACTGCTGCCATCTTGACGGGCCTAAACCTCAGTAGTGCCAACTTAACCTAACTAGCGCGAGGTAAACAAAGCCACGTGTTTTTTGACAGCCACGTGCTTTTTGACAGACAACAACGCATCGCTAACCTCACTGCTGCCATCTTGACGGGCCTAAAACTCAGTTGTACCAACTTAACCTAACTAGCGCGAGGTAAATAAAGCCACGTGTTTTTTGACAGCCACGTGCTTTTTGACAGACAACAACGCATCGCTAACCTCAGTACTGCCATCTTGACGGGCCTAAACCTCAGTAGTACCAACTTAACCTAACTAGCGCGTGGTAAACAAAGCCACGTGCTTTTTGACAGCCACGTGCTTTTTTGACATCTGTCATCGGCCATCTTTAAACCACAGAGCACTGTGCTGCCCTCTTTATCGTAGTAGATGTAAATTCGTCACCTGTCATCGGCAGTGCTGCAATCTTGACGGGCCTAAACCTTAGTGCTACCAACTTAACCTCACTAGCGTGAGATAAACAAAACCACGTGCTTTTTTGACAGCTGTCATCCGCCATCTTTAAACCACAGAGCACAGTGCTGCCCTCTTTATCGCAGTAGCTGCAAATTCGTTACCTGTCATCCGCAGTGCTGCCATCTTAACGGGCGTAAACCTTAGTGCTACCAACTTAACCTCACTAGCGCGAGATTAGAATCGGTAAACAAATCCACGTGATTTTTTGACAGCTGTCTTCCGCCATCTTTAATCTATAGAGCACAGTGGTGCCCTCTTTAGCTACTTACCTTTGAAATGTGGTGGCGGATAATTTGAAAAATGCTTTTTGACAGCAGCCATCTTTAATCTAGAGAGCACCGTGCTGCTCTCTTTAGCTAGATACCTATGAAATGTGGTGGCAGGCAATTCCACATGACAGCAGCCATCTTTAATCAAGAGAGCACCGTGCTGCCCTCTATGTGGTGGCGGCAATTTGAAAAATTCTACATGCACTTGTTTGGAAACAAACTCACGCGCTTTTTTGACAGCCGTCATCCGCCATCTTTAATCAACAGAGCACAGTGCTGCCCTCTTTAGCTAGATACCTTTGAAATGTGGTGGCGGCAAATTCCACGTGCTCTTGTTTGGAAACAAAGCTATGTGCTTTTTTGACAGCTGACATCCGCCATCTTTTATCTATAGAGCACAGTGCTGCCCTCTTTAGCTACTTACCTTTGAAATGTGGTACGTCACAGCTGTCATCCGCAGTGCTGCCATCTTAACGGGCCTAAACCTTAGTGCTACCAACTTAACCTTACTAGCGCGAGATTTGAATCGGTAAACAAATCCACGTGCTTTTTTGACAGCTGTCATCCGCCATCTTTAATCAGCAGAGCACCGTGCTGCCCTCTTTAGCTAGATACCTGTGGTGGCAGGCAATTCCACATGACAGCAGCCATCTTTAATCAAGAGGGCTCCGTGCTGCCCTCTTTGTGGCGGTGGCAAATTCCACGTGCTTTACAAACTCACGTGTTTTTTTCTGACAGCTGTCATCTGCCATCTTGCATCACAAACCTCAGTGCTGCGCTCTTTAGCTAGTTACCTTTGAAATGTGGTGACGGCAATTTGAAAAATTCTATGTGCTCTTGTTTGGAAACAAAGCCACGTGCTTTTTGACAGCTGTCATCCACCATCTTTAATCAATAGAGCACTGTGCTGCTATCATGCGGGCAATTTCGTCAGCTGTCATCCGCCATCTTTAATCTACAGAGCACCGTGCTGCTCTCTGTAGTAGCGGGCAATTTGAAAAGTTCTGTTAGCTGTCATCCGCCATCTTTAATCAAGAGAGCACCGTGCTGCCATCTTTAGCTAGATACCTTTGAAATGTGGTGGCGGCAAATTGAAAAATTCCACGTGCACTTGTTTAGTAAACAAACTCACGCGCTTTTTGTCAGCTGTCATCCGCCATCTTTAATCTATAGAGCTCAGTGCTACACTCTTTAGGTACATACCTTTGAAATATGGTGGCGGATAATTTGAAAAGAAAAATTCTACATCAGCCATCTCTCGACGCTAATTGCACAAGATGGTGGCTATACATGACTCCTTAAAGGTGCTTATGCAAGATGGCCGCTATACATAGGTTCTTATGAGATTCGCTTGGGATGCTTGCGCAAGATGGCGGTTATACAAGGCTCCTTATGAGACGCCCTAGAGATGGTTGCGCAAGATGGCGGTTGCTCTTATGAGGTGGCTTAAGGGTCCTTGTACAAGATGGCTAGAGATGCCCTAAGGATGCTTGCGTCTGGGATTTTTAACTGATATCGCCCTGAGTTTACGCGTCGCCACTGAGCCGCACTTTCTTCTACAACTGATCACTCATCATTATATGGTTACTGGATCTCGCATGTTATCTCTTCGGCAATTAATACACTCGTGAATTTACTTACACGATTTCACAGCCTACTAGCGTTTGATTTAACGTTCTCTTTACTCATATATTCGTACATATAAGCACTCTGCATATCATATGACCGTCATGGTTAGGGTTAAATACCGCACTATGTTAGTGTCAATAAAACTTCACTCCACTGTTACATAATCATATCACTGATAGAACTTCAGCTATATAAACACTATTCAAACGATTATTGACTGGTCACACTTTGTAGCACTGAAGCAAAGAATACTGAAGAGTCACTCACATTAGGTACCACCTCACTATGCAACTGGCAGAATAGAACAAGATGCTTGCTTCAGTTCGCACCCCCTTTTATCATGAAACGCGTCAGACTCGGGAGAGAGGGTAAGATTCCTCCTACCTGCAGAAATCGCTCCGGTGGCACGTAGTTCCCAGGATCGATCAATGCATCAAATTAAAGCTCAATTACCCGAGTTTCCACTGATCGCTTATCATTTTGATCGCTTCACGCGTTTTGCTTTAATCTCGAAAGCGTGCCTTGATATCCCAGTGAGGGTGGGGCTTGCGATTTGGCGGTTCGGTGGTTTCGGTCTCCCTGACAGCTTTCTCCAGATGGTGAACACCTGTGGGATGCCCATAAACTGCGTAGATTATCCCATTAGAATCATGTGAAGGACTTCTTGGTGTCAAAATTTACTATAAAATTCGCTGCTTTTAATGAACCTTGAGTCATGAAAATCTGCCTTGTAGTATGCGAGTTATGTTAACTTCTCTTCTGAAAACAATTGAAGACAGGTCTCTGGCAGCGGTGTTTCCGCGGGAAAAGAAGCGAAAAAGTGATATTTCCCAACGTTGGGCACGGCCTCTGTGACCTACTTACTGTTAGAGTGTTTCTTTCTCTGTCGCGCCTGAGTGAGAGCGCTTCTGTCCGGAAGCGAAAATATTTCTCGGTGTAGTAAGTACACACAATGGAAGCTTGACCCATGGAACGAACGGCGCGCGATTCGTATCCCGGGGAGGTTAGACGTGCGCTAACTTGGGCGCTAATTAACGTGTGAAACCGCATATTTGAGCGGCAGAACGCCATAATATATTATTGATGAACGGTCACATCACCTCGATAGTTGTTGCAATCCTCCCTGTTCCCTTGCTTATAGATAGGAGCAATTACTGCTTTTGTCCAATCTGAAGGTACCTTACCAACACTCCACGCTAATTTTACTACTCTGTGAAGCCATTTCATCCCTGCCTTCCCACTGTACTTCACAATTTCAGGTCTAATTTCATCTATTCCTGCTGCCTTATGACAATGGAGTTTATTTACCATCCTTTCCACTTCCTCAAGCATAATTTCACCAACATCATTTTCCTCCTCCCCATGTGCTTGGCTGTTCGCAACACCACTAGGTTGATTTCCTTTAACATTGAGAAGATGTTCAAAATATTCCCTCCACCTCTCTAGTGATTCCCTGGGATCTATTATGAGTTCACCTGAATTACTCAAAACACTGTTCATTTCCTTTTTCCCTCCCTTCCTAAGATTCTTTATTACTGTCCAGAAAGGTTTTCCTGCTGCTTGACCTAGCCTTTCCAGGTTGTTACCAAAATCTTCCCATGACTCCTTTTTGGATTTAACAACTATTTGTTTCGCTCTGTTTCTTTCATCTACGTACAAATCCCTGTCTGCCTCGGCCCTTGTTTGGAGCCACTTCTGATAAGCCTTCTTTTTACGTTTACGAGCTGCTCTCACTTCATCATTCCCCCATGATGTTCGCTTTTTCCATCTTTACACATAGTTGTTCCTAGGCATTCCCTTGCTGTTTCTACTACAGCATCCCTGTATGCCACCCATTCACTTTCTATATCCTGAACCTGCTTACTGTCTACTGTTTGAAACTTCTCACTAATCATATCCATGTACTTCTGTCTAATTTCCTCGTCCTGGATATTTTCTACCCTTATTCGTTTCCCTTTCTCTACCCCAGGCCTAGAGATACTTAGTTCACTACAGATCAGATAGTGGTCTGTATCATCGAAAAATCCGCGGAAAACTCGTGCATTCCTAACAGATTTCGTGAATTCGAAGTCTGTTTAGATATAGTCTATTATGGATCTGGTACCGCTAGCCTCCCATGTGTAGCGGTGAATAGCCTTATGCTTGAGGAATGTATTCGTAACAGCTAAGCCCATACTAGCACGGAAGTCCAGCAAACGCTTCACATTCCCATTAGCTTCCATATCTTCCCCACATTTACCAATCACCCTTTCGTATCCTTCAGTTCTATTCCCAACTCTCGCATTGAAATCGCCCATTAGCACTATTCTACCCTTGCTGTTGACCCTGACCACGATGTCGCTCAATGCTTCATAAAACTTGGCAACTTCATCCTCATCTGCACCCTCACATGGTGAATACGCGGACACAATTCTAGTCCTAATTCCTCCAACTGACAATTCTACCCACATTATTCGCTCATTTACATGCCTAACAGAAACTATGTTGCGTGCAATGGTATTCCTGATAAAGAGCCCTACCCCAGACTCTGCTCTTCCCTTTCTAACACCCGTCAAGTACACTTTATAATCTCACATCTCTTCCTCGTTATCTCCCCTCACCCGAATATCATTTACTCCTAGCACATCCAAATGCATCCTCTTTGCTGACTCAGCCAGTTCTACTTTCTTTCTTCCATAAGCCCCATTAATATTGATAGCTCCACTTCGAATTCCATTTCGTTCGCCAAGTTGTTTCCAAGGAGTTCCTCGCCTGTCAAATGGGAGTGGGACTCCATTACTCCCATAGGTCCGAGGCTTGCTTAAAATGTTCTGAGCTCGGTAAATTCATGTAGCAGGGTGCTACCCTACTTTCCATGTGAGGATCTCTCCTCTAACGGGTTATGGACCACCGGTGAATTGTATAGTCCTAGCCGCCTGAACACAAGGAGGGCCATGACTCAGAATATGTCCGAGATGCCCACTCCCATTCCATAGCAACTGGTATCCCAACTCTCAGGACCACTTGCTAGGCCACTCAGCCGTTGCCCATGGTTCACGAACTAGGACGTGACTACAGTAACCCACAAACATGAACCATACTCAAAATTCACAGTCTGTTAAAAAATCAAAAGGCGTACGTTCAAGCGTCGTTAGCCGTTTACATCTTCAACACTATCGCGATGTACTTACCTCTAGAAATTCCGCTTTCTGTGTGCAAAAACAGGATTCAATCGCGTAAACATCATGTGTATACGATCGAACAAAATAAATGTTCATTGCTTCCTTTCGACGACAAACGTGTATGGGATAGTGATTCCCTTACAATTGCTCCATGGGGTACAGCATCAACTAAAATTTGTACATACAAGAAGGGGAAATATACACGAACATTGTAAGATAAAACTTGTATATGCATGAATTGCATTATAAATTAAGAAGGGGAAAGGTACGCGAACATTAAGCAGAAATTACTACAGCAAATGAATCAAGATAAAACTTGTACATACAAGATGTAATAAATAATGTAGAATTGGCATGTTCTTTTATTTTATGTTAGGTATTCCTTTGGTGTCTATTACCTTCTCCTCTTCCCGCTCACTCGTCTTTGCAAGATAAAGTTTTGTTCGTATGCCTAAATACTCGAAGAAGAAAAGTAATATGTCAAGAAAGAAGGTGTCCAGCAGATTCGTATGTTGTCTCATCTTGCTAAAAGACGAGCAGCTCAGTAAGTATGTTGAGAAGGAAATTTTTATTAAAGTATCCCTCTGAACAGTGTTCGATTCTAGTCTTGTTTTTCTACAAAATTATCTCTTGCAATGTAGTAAACAGTGTTATGAACACTTGTTGAAGGTAACAACATAGACAATTGTATGCGATTTACTTATTTTGTGTTCACAACACTTGTTCGACATCAAGTAGAGTATGTGATTCTAGTCTGAAACACTTACGGCATTGAGTATAGTATGCGATTCTAGGCATGATATATTCTTAACAGGAGCTTCGTATGTATGTGATCAAGTATAAACATACACACAGGCCCCGATTTCAAGTAGTTAGCGCCCTGGGCAAACAATATTTAGCCGCTCCCATCCCCTCCGCCACAGCGCGTTTTTCTGTTTTTCTAAAAAAGTAATTGTTTACAAATTGAAGATAATGCTAATAAAGTTAATTCTCATAATTAGATTTATCCAGCCAAATAAAGGTAAGAGCCAAATAAGAATCAGGCTGTTTATATTTTTATTTAAAAAGCCGTTGGTTCAGTTTGCTAGTTTATGTATAAGTGAAAAATTTTAGAAATTATCATTAATTTATTTTAATTTTTTTCGATCACATTTAATAAATGAGTTTTGTTTATATGCTAAGTTACTTGTATATAATACTGTTACTAAATTATATATAAAAGATTTTTTTCTAGCAAACTCTTGAACAATTTTATCACAGTTGTTTTTCAAAGTTCAACCTTTTTCAGTGCACATAAGGACTAATGAGCTTAACTTTTCATTAAAAAGGGTGGCCCTCTTAGCATTTTATACTCTGCTTAAAACTGAAAAATTCCTTTCTGCAGTACCGTTGGTTATTGGTAAGATCGAAAACGTCCTAATCGTAATTTCAAGGTTGGGAAAAGTACTTGAAAAATTGTTTTGCGTAATGTAAGAATACACTTTAGGCAAGTTTTGGAATCCCTCGAGTTGAAAGTGTACACACTCTTTTACAAAATCTTGACTGATGTCTTCAGGGTACAGCGAACTAAGTTTCAAAGCAGCGTTCTTCACTTCTGATGATTCGAATGTGTAAGTCAGTAGTAGAGGTAACATTTGAAATCTGGAAGCTACGACTTCACATGGTTCTTTCCTTCTTGCTCTGTTTCCTGTCCATTATTTTAAGGAACACAATATTTTTGAAATTTATTCTTGCATATAGGTCTCCTTCAATCCCACGTGATTCATCTGCATATATTATCCGTTTTCTTACTCTTGAGTAGCTTGGAACATCACATCCATCTATTTTCAAAGCTGATTGCTCATATATGTCGAACTCATCCCTTTTCATTTTGATGAATCCTTCCAGGGGTTTCAATTGTTTTACTCCTCCCTCGAGATTAATATTTTCATATGGCAAGTTTTTAGAACACTTGTCAACTCTTTCCAAAATGTTCTTCCTCACAAGTAACAAAAGTGGTCCCGAAATTCTGATATTTACTTTCAAGGTTTTGTGCTTCAAGTCTACAAGCAGGTTTTACACTGGAGTCTTCAGATAGCTGCCTCAACGATTGTCGTATTTTTTCATAACCTTTTACCAAAGCTCTGACAGCATCTGCTCTTGCAGGCCATCTGGTTTCTCATAAAGATTTTACCACTGGCGTACAGTTTCTTTTTGCTTTTTCCTTTTGAAAATACTGTATTCCACCTGTACGTTGACACAGAAAAGTAATTATACAACTCCTAGATGAAGCCAAAGAAAACTACTGTGGCAGTGCAGCATTCTGCAGCAGCCGAACCAACAAGATTTAATGAATGTGCTGCACACGGTTAGTATTCAGTAAGGGGACTTCACTGCTTTATGCGGGCCTGAAGACCTGAGTAAGCTCCCGATATATTGGAAGCTTTATCATAACTTTGTCCCCTACAGTTCTCGATGTTGATTTAGAAACTCTCAAGACAGTCAACTACAGATTTTTCTAGTCCAGCAGATGTAAGTGATATTCCAGGCAGAAGCCGAATGAGTCGTTCTACAGGCTTTGGCTCTGTTTGAGGTACATATCGTAAAACAATAGGCTACTGGTCAGTGTGAGAGCAATCAGGCGTCGAATCTACAATGAGAGAGTAGTATCCAGCTTCTTTTACTTCATCAACTACAGTTTTAAGCACACAATTCCCCATCACTTCAATAAATTCATTACATACATGAGAAGACAGGTATGTGGTATGCCGGCGACCATTGTTACCATATTTCCCGATGTGCTTGGCAAGGAAATGGTCATATTCACTGATTAATACGAGGCATCCAATATATAAACCATTTGAAGCTGATGCAAAATCTTCATTGTCTCCTTGGATAGGTAAAACCCTAACTGCTAAAAATCGTACAACAGAAACCATTCTTGAGATTATACTTCCCCAGTAGTTTACCTCTTCAACCTGCATTAACTGTTTTTGTCTGGTGATGTACGTAAGAACATTACGCATGTGGTCATGAGAATGTTCATGATGTTTCAGTAGTTCGTAGCTGTACCTCCAGTCATTAAAACCGGTATAAAGATGTGTTTTTGCATTGTCTGGTTGAAAAAAAACAGCATTGAATTCAGAATACTTCCCCAGTTGACTGTGAATACAATAACCAATCCCTTAAAACAGCGTCAGCATTAGGAAGAGTACTCTTAAACATGTTTTGAGACAATGTTATTTTACCATCATTGTAAGTTCGCAGAGATTTCGAAAAATCCACCGTTACGTTTTGTTTTGGACAACGTTTAATAACATTCTCAACTACTGAATTTAACTTGACATTCCAAGTAGCAGGATCATCTATAGAAAATGAATTAGGTAAGGTTACCTCAGGTTGTGATTGTGAAATAGTTCCAAACGGCTGCCGGACCACTTCAGGCTCATCGTTCAATTTAATACTAACACAGAGCTGATCAGTCTATATATCAAGGCCTTGTAAGTCTTCTTGTGTAAAGTTAAATCAAATACAGTAGAGACAATACGCGACACTTCCAGATTTAGCCTTGTTAAAATGGGAGACAATTCGCAAGTTGCACTCCTAGTGGCGTGTCCTGAAAATTCGCGCTTAATTCAAATATCAGTGGAAATGTATATACGGAAATGGACAAATAAATTACGCCTAGAAAGAAAGTGTTGCTAAAATATTAACTTCAAAGTTGCTAACGCAATTCTGGATACATGAGTGAATTATTTAACAGGTTATTATTTAAAGACTGAAATTAGACATATAATCAACATGTGATATGGACTGCTGTGAAAGGGCTTGATATTTCATTTATGTATTACATTTTAGCTTTAGCATACCTGCCTTAACTTTCACGGATAGCTTTGTCCTTTTTTCATTTAAAAGCATTGTACATCACATTAGGACACTTGTCAACAAAAATATCGGCACATTCCTTACACACATGATTCAATGAATTTACATTTAAGTGCTGGACAATTTTCCTTTTAACTTGAAGCCTACTAACAGAAAGAAAATCTATCAATTTAGCCGCAAAAACATTCAAAATTTCCCTATAAAAATATTTGCCATTACATTAGTGTAAAGCAAATTTGCATCTTCATCATATTTCTTAAATCACCCATATTTTCTTCAGTGCTTGACAACGCATTACGGCATTCCAAGTGGGGAAACTTGGAACACAACCAGCCACACGCATATGCATATGCATTTTCCTGAATTAAATCAAAATCCACAGATCACACCTACAACAACACATCGGTATTGAAGTTTAACTGCTGCACTATAAAATAAAATAAGCTTATTATATTTTAAGCAAGTTAAAATATAGGTCACGCAGGTCAAAAGTTTAGGAAGCAGGCTTTCTCTAAAAACATCTTTGTAACTGGAAAAATATATATGCAAACACAGTATTAACTTACATTTTCTTGTCACGAGGGAAACGGAAGAAAAACCGCGAATTCTTCTGCACTTCATAGTTATAGCAGCCAAACGCAGCACATATCTTTCCTCTCATATTGACAGGAGATATAAAGGAATGGCACACGCTACTATTTACTTATGTCAACTTAATGCAAACGCATAAATAACCCCAAAAACTTCACAAACAAACACACGTGCTGTTATGACAGAATCAGTAACTCTCAGGTCACTCCGCTAGACAGAGCTCTAATCGCTGGAAGTCATCTTGCCATTCCGATTTCGAGGTTGGAGTTGAACGAGTCAAGGTAAAGAACTTTTCCATTTTTGGCACATTCTTCAGTAGTTCAAGTTCGTCACTTTGCTTTTTGTACTCAGAACCACTTAACTTTTTGCTCGAGGTTACATACTGAAAAACATTTAAAAATTACACGAGACAATGAGTTGGCTAGGTGAGGTTATCAGGTTGATGGTGAGCGGATGTAAACCACAATACGCACATGAACCGTCACGAGCCAATGACAGACAGGGCAGTGGCTGTCTAAACTAAAAAGGTTGCTAAACCACCAACTACAATTTCCCACCCAGCACCCGCATGAGTTAAATAATTCTTTCTTATTGTTTAGTGCCGTAAAGATGGCAGTGCTACAGTGAGTGATCGTATGTTGTCGAGGTTTATGCCGTAAAGATGGCAGCATTGAGGTTAGCGATCGTCTGTTGTTTATGACACCGAGGTGTCATATTTATTCGTCTTCCCCTTCACCAAACGTTTTGGTTGTGGCCTAATCGTCGCTGAAATTTGTGTCAAATTATCTTAATTCCTTTTCTTTCCCACTTCTGTTTAATTTAATACACATGTACTCTGAGCATCACACTCATTATCTTCATAGAACCTACGGGAAGTAAACGTATGTCCTGACCTCTACACGGAGTGTTCGTACTGCGATGCTCCGCCCCCTAACCAATTAGAGCTCTCTGCTGGAAAAGATTTTCCTCGTTCATCCTTACTAAGTGTGAGGGCGGCCATTATAGTGTTGTGAGTAGTTGGAGATGGAGCTGTGTTCCGTGTGTCTCATCTGCGAGAGGATTTCGGCGTGCATCATGGACTACGGCTGCAGAAAATTGTGAGAGGACTCCTTCTCTCGCCCTCAATATGTTTTTGTGTATTTTCCGTCGTCGTGGTTGCGTCACCAGGCTGTATGTTTTTTAAATTTTCCTTCTGGTTTTATCATAAACTATGTGAGTATTAAAATGGCGCTATGGCGTCATCTCAAGTTCTGGATTTCCTTCCGTCCCTTCGTGAAGTGGATCTTTTGGTATGGATCTACTTTGAAAATTTACTGGATTATGTGGCGTGCGGGACTCTAAGTTGCTTTCTGTCGTAATGATCCCGGCTTTTCAGAAGAAAAACTGAATTACTAACAGGCAATATAACATTTCGTTTTGTTAAAAATTTATTTCACATATAGATCTGGGCTGAAGCTGAATGATCAAATTAATCATGTAGAAAATGTTTGAAGATCTCGTAATATTTAAATTTTCATCTGCATCAAATCACCCCAAATAGGTTGAGTTTTGAACCATTTGAGTTCTAACCAAGAGGACGGATGTTTTATTTCATTTTTCTCTGTCTTTCTTTTAATTTTCTTGATTCATGCTTGGTTCTTTTCGTGTAAAATTATTCTTTTCTCCTTCCTTGTTCGGCTTCTGTTTCCGTGGTAATCCTTGGTTATGCTTTAGTACATGGCGTTCGTGCATTGCTATGACGAGGGTGATTGTTGGGATTGTTGATTATAAATAAAGTGAAGGAGGATGATGTTTTCTGCTTTCTCGGTGACTAGCTATCTTGCGTGTCGATTCTATTTTATTGTATGACTAGCTGATGTACCGGTGCTTCGCTACGCGATTCTCAGAAAGACTGACTTCTTGGTGGTTTTCCTAACTGAATTCAACGTAGGTCATCACAGAAACGTCAGTAGGAATGTAGCTATTGAAAGCAATGTTATCATATAAAATACTCGATCAAATGAAAAACCGCACACTTTCTCACTTTCAACGAACAGTACTACGGTGCCGATCTAAGAGTCTAAAGTTCCAGAGCTGGAATAACCAGGTCGCAGACTGCCGTGACCACTCCTCTGTCATTATTCCGTTAAATATGCACACTACTCATTCCAATCAGTGCCTCAAAGTAGGGATTGAATAGCTCGAATACTATGATGAACCAGTGTGTTACGTCCAGATATATCAGAAAATGCATGAACCACAGGAATGGCATGCTAAAGAAGAAAGTTATCTTACTCCCCAGCTACTTCCCGCCAATATACAGGCAGGCTGTTACAGTCGATACGACCAGGCAAGTTGCCCGTGTGGTTAGGGGCGCCCAGCTGTGAGCTTGCATCCGGGAGATAGTGGATTCGAACCCCACTGCCGGCAATCCTGAAGATGGTATTCCGTGGTTTCCCATTTTCAAACCAGTCACACCAGGCTGTACCTTAAAGCCAAGGCCGCTTCCTTCACACCACTATTCATTTCCTATCCCATCATCACCATAAGACCTACCTGTGTCGGTGGGACGTCAAGCAAATAAAAAAAACTCGGTACGCTGCAGTAATCCTATCTATCGGGGATGAGAGGAAACAGAAGACGAAAAGCACGTCACAACAAACAATGGTCAATGTAATGTTATTGTTGATAAAGTTTATGAGCTTTCTATATTGCAGGCCTTCACATTAGTTTTCTTTCGACTCTGTGATATTAGGGTGTCTTACAAAATTATTTATATCGTAGACTGCAGTTCCTTATTCTCAGACTTCACATACCGATTTTCACTAAATACTGTTTACCCATTATCTCGTGACTCGGCGCTGATATGGACTTAGTAAAAAATCCAAATTCACGAATATCTCTGATTATATGCGGGGCGGTAACAATGTATAAGACATAGGTGATAGGAAATTTAATAACTTCTTACATAACTACTACTAACTTTCGACATAACTAAAATTATGTTAGTTATGTAGTATTTATCGATACGACCACTAATAACATAAATAACTTATTTGAGAATTACATTTCAGGCCTTCCCCGTAAACTACCATTTCACTCAGCGTGATGAAAATAATTTAGAGCCTAAATTGTTGCGGTTCATCACCCGACTTTACATTCCGATTTTCGTTAAATTCTCTTCAGCCGTTTTCTCGTGATGCGTGTACATACATACATACATACATACATACATACATACATACATACATACATACATACATACATACATACATACATACATACATACATACATACATACATACATACATACATACATACATACATACATACATACATACATTCATACAGACAGACAGACAGACAGACAGACAGACAGACAGACAGACAGACAGAAATTACGGAAAAGTAAAAAATGCATTTTCTTATTACTGTGGACATGACCTACAGAAGTACCATTCTTTTCAAATTCTGAGCAATGTACAGACAAAACTCTTATTTTTATATATATATATAGATTACATTTCAGGCCTTCCCCTAAACTACCATTTCACTCAGTGCGAATAATATCATTGATAGCCTAAATTATAGCGACCTATTCCCCAATTTTTCATACCAATTTTCGTGAAGATACGACCACTAATAAAATAATTATTTGAAAATTAAATTTTAGGCCTTCCCCTAAACTACCATTTTTCTCAGCGTGTATAGCCTATATTGTAGCGACTTATTTCCCATCTTTGTCTAGGAATTTTCATTACGACACGACCACTAAAAAACATAAATATTTGAGAATTAAATTTCAGGCCTTCCCCTAAACTACCATTTCACTCAGCGTGATTAAAATAATTTATAGCCTAGATTGTAGCGGTTCATCACCCGACTTTACATTCCGATTTTCATTAAATTCTCTTCAGCCGTTTTCTGGTGATGCGTGTACATACATACATACAGACAGACAGACAGACAGACAGACAGACAGACAGGCAGACAGAAATTACGGAAAAATAAAAAATGCATTTTCTTGTTATTGTGGACATGACCGATACAGAAATACCATTCTTTTCAAATTCTGAGCAATGTACAGACAAAACTCTTATTTTATATATATAGATTTCCCCTTACTTTTATGAACTTTCGAGCTCGCATTGGAGCTATTTTATTTTTAAAAATATGTTTTAATTACTACCTGTGTGAAGAGTCAATGTGGTAAATCTATCTGGACTGCCGGTGACCCTTCCTGTTGGTGAGAACTCCGTGGTTACGAAAGTAATTTTAAAGAATGATAATAAACAGATATTATTATTTTATTTCCCCTTTTCTCTGGTATGTTGAGGCCTAGCTTAAGTTATGACTAGTTCATTTTTCCTTTTCTTTAAGCGTTGCTCGACCACGATTTGTCATGTTAAACTTTTCCTTGGTAGGCCCTATGTTAACTTAATTTTTGACTGTTACTTTTTTAATTTTCCGGCGTTGATGCTTTCCCACTTACTATTTCAATTTATTTTATTTATTAAATAAATCCTATTTATTTCCTTTTCAAAAAGGTATATTATTCTTCTTTTAAATAGTTGGCAATTTGATACCAACTACCTTTATTATTCTCCACGGGTTTTGATGAGACACTCGTCCATCAGTTCAAGGTAAATCTCTTTCTGGTTTGTTTTGGTGATGTTTGAGGGTGTCTGATTACGCTTCCTGTTTTGCCTTTGAACTAGCTCATTTGTGTACCAGCTAGTTTGTTTTCATTTATTTTACTGCCGTCATCGTGGTGGTTGTGTGTTTGTCTACGTAACGGGACAGTAAAGTGGTAGACAGAGCTGTGTGGTTATTTGATTCGTGTACCATTTGCTCGTGTCTACCCGAAGGTTGATTGTATCCTCTCTTGATCTTTCATTTACTGTCTGGTATCTGGTACTAACTGATTGAAGGAACTATCTTATCTCATCCTTGCATTGATTTGTTTCGTATGGCTTTCGTGATAGCCCGACCGGTAATCCATCCTCATCATCTTCGCAAGTCTGAGTGTCTGTATGAACTCGGGGAACCTGTGGGAACTGTTTCTGAGTGTGCCGCATTGCTTTCTGCTCATCTTCAGGTGCCAATTAATTTATCTATCCTTGACGATTCGATGATTGGTGAGACCTTGAAAGTAATTAATGAGTCTTTAAGTGAAATTAAGATTATTAAGAAAGATTTTATTGAAAAGCCCCCTACTAACTCTCAAATCAATCGTCTGAAGGCTAGGGTGTACCACATTTCTGGGCGCATCCAGGATCTCCTCGCCTTGAAACCTAATGCAGAATTGACTCTGGCTTCCAGTATGTCAGCTGGTTTCGATTTGATTATTGCAAGTAGGAAAATGGAGAACCTGTCAGTTACTGATACGGCAACTGCCCCCAATACTAATGTAAATGATAATGTAAACCAAATTTCGTCTCCTCCATCTCATCAAGGTGCTTGTTGTGTAGCTACCCCAGTAAGAGAAACTATTTTATCCTAACTAAGTGGGTCATCTCATAATTCTTTGAAAGAGCTCTTTCATGGTGTGAAAAATGTCACTGTTAACTCCATCGAGGAGTGCCTTGAGTGCCTTAGAATTCTGAGAATCCTTGTGGAAATTACGGAGTGTGCTAATGTATATTCTGTCGATGATTTAGGCATGTTTCGAGCCTTGTTCTCTCATTGTGAGGAAATTTTGAAAAACGAGATTTCTGAAGCTATTTCTCAGAATCTTAGTATTAATCAATTTCATGGGTTAGTTCTTGAAAAGTTTATTCCTTCTTTAGCTCTTCAGAGCCTTATACCACAAAATTGCTTTAGACCTCAGTACCTGCATGAAAACTTACTAGCCTACATTCTAGACTAGAAATTATTTTGTAAAGTATTCAGGATTTCGGTCCCTGGAGAAGAAATGGTGGCTCGGATCCTTCATACAGATCCTATCTTTCCCTTATGAAGTGCCCCACTAATTTTATTGAATTAGAGTCTGCGTGTTCTTTCGCAGAGAATGTGAAGCACGGAGACCAGTCCAGATCTGTACACCTTCCTCCTCCCTCTACCAATCCTAATTGTTCTGGTTATGCTAATGTACCCTGTAGTGTGAACTTAAAAATGTTATGTGTGTGGTTCTGCTGAGCACTGTAAGAATTCATCTCCATCCAAAGGTCGTAAACCTGATATTTGTTGTTATCTATGTGGCTCCCAGCAGCATACTAAAAATGTCTGTCCTAATTCATTTCGAAGGTGTAGTAAATGACTAAAAACTAATAACAGGTCTTGTAAATTTCAAAATTCTGGGAATATAGGTAATTTGGATGAAGTTTTTGCCCTCTAAACTGTAACAAAATATGTGGTAATATTGTTTCTCAAGGTACCTTCACTAGTGTTGAAGTAAGCAATGAACCATTAATTGCATTAATAGATTCTGGAAGCGTTGTGAAATTGATCAATTCTGCATGGTATTCTAAACTGAAGAGTGCTTGTAAATTACCTGCATTATAACCTGTTAGGGTAAAATGTGTCACTACTAATGGTAATAATATGGTAGTTCTTGGGGTTGCGAAGGTAAAATTGAGAATAGGAAACTTTATCTGGAGAATCCCGTGCCTTGTAATACCGTACCTAACCTATCGTGCATTATGATTATAGGAACTGGGTTTTTGTCAAAGACTGGATTAGTTCTTGACCTTCAGGACAAAATATTCTTCGTTAAATTTTCTCCTACCTGTAAATTTAACTTGATTGATGCTCGTGGGGTTACTTTTAATGTCTCTTGTGTACCTGGGTCTGTACCAGATGAAATGAATAGTATTGAGGACTTAAAACTTGATCATTTGAGTAATGAAAAAGCTGAGGAAATCCGTGCCCTCTGTAGTGAATTTCCGGAAGTATTCAATTGTAAGTTAGGTGTGACAGATGTCCTTGAGTATGATATTGAACTAACAGATACCTAACCTGTCAGATCTCCTCCGTATCGACTCTCTCCTCCGCGTATGCTTGAACTGAAAAAGATTATCGAGAAAATGCTCGAAGAAGTTGTCATCCGACCTTCTACCTCACCATACGCCTCTCCAGTTTTCCTGGTACCCAAGTCCTCTGGTGGCTTCCGTGCTGTTGTGGATTATCGTGCCTTGAAACGTAAGGTGGTCCTTCAGTCTATCCCATTACCTGACTTACACACTTGTTTTGGGTAGTTTTCGGGGAAAATTTTCACTGTACTGGACCTTAACCAGGCTTACTACCAAATTACTCTATCTAAGCGATCCATACCACTTTCAACTTTCATGACTGAATGTATGAATTTGTTCGCCCGCCTTTTACTCAGCTCTGGTGCGGGCGTTCTAACTCGTTTACTTGACTCTATTCTCTCAGATGCTAAATTTAAATTCGTTTTTAACTACCTTGACGACCTGGTGATCTTTTCGGAAACCTTTGAGGAACATGTGATCCATGTACGGCAAGTTCTTGAACGTCTGAAAAAACCTGGTCTTACCGTTCAGCTATCTAAGGTAGCCTTCGCCCAACCAAGTATGTCCTTTCTGGGGCATGTTGTGTCTTCAAATGGAGTTTCCATTGATCAGTCTAGGGCACAGGACGTTCGTGTGTTTCGGCCCCCTAAGGATGTCAAAGGAATTGCCTGTTTTGTGGGAAAGGTCAACTTTTTCCGGAAATTTATTCTAAATTTCGCTGAGGTAGCTGCTCCTCTCAATTATTTGAGGCGGAAAGATGTGATGTTTTTCTGGGTTCCTTCCCAACAAGAAGCTTTTGAGAAACTGAAGCTCGCTCTGTCAAATGCCCCTGTTTTGGCCATACCTGATTTTAGTAAACGTTTTATAGTTCAGACGAATGCTTCTGGAAAGGCTATTGCGGGTGTACTATTGCAAGAGTGCGAGAATGGACGCAGAGCTGTTGCCTATGTATCCAGAATCCTAACTGACCTTGAGAGCAAATACTCTGTTTATGAGTTGGAATGCCTTGCTGTCCTGTTCGCCCTCGAAGAGTTTCGGCCCTTTGTTGGGCATGTGAATTTTGACCTTGAGACGGATAATCAGGCGCTCTCGTGGGTGTTGAACCGACCCAAAAGAACTGCAAGGATTATTCGATGGCCAATTTGGATTTCTGGCTTTAATTTTCTGGTTAAACATATCAGAGGTACGGAGAATGTCATCGCCGATAGTCTAAGCAGAATGTGTGATGGGGAACCTTGTTCTAATGTAAAATCTAATGTTGAAAATTTTGATGAAGATCATGTTGTTGGAGTTAGTGCCATCCTTTCTGATCTACCTTTACTTTACCATGATTTCGAAGATCAGAAATCTGACCTTGAATTAAATGAGATCATCAACAAAATTAATAATGGGATTCTAGTAAAGCCTTACATCCTAGTCAAGGGTGTCCTGTGTTGTAAAGGTCGCGGAGACCATTGTTTCAAAATTGTTGTTCCTAAGGTACTAGTACCAATTATCTTCAAGTATTATCACTACTGTCCAATTGGGGGGTCGTTTGGGGACGTTTAAAACTGGGCAGAAAATTAGGCAGTTTTTCTTTCGGAAAAGGATGGACAATGATATCCAAAATATGATTAAATCTTGCAAAATTTGTGCCATCAGTAAACCTAGTCTGAACAACCGTGTTGATTTGTTATCATCTTCACAAGCCTCTCGCCCGATGGAGCGAATATTCATCGACTACGTGCGACAAATGGTTCGATCTTCTCTGGGGATCAACCACATTTTTGTGTGTGTTGATGCGTTCTCGCGGTTTACCTGGATTATTCCCACTAGGTCTACCACTTCTCGGACTACTATTAATTGTCTAAATTCCATCTTTGCATCTTTTGGACCTCCCAAATTTCTAGTTTCTGATAATGACAGTGTGTTCACTAGTCATCAGTTTATGAAATATCTATTTGAGTTGTGCATCTCGCATGTTACAACCACCCCATATTATCCAAGTCCATTTTATGCCGAGAGAGTGAATAGAAATTTGAAGTCTGCGTTGATAGCCTATCATCACAATAATCAGTCTGAATGGGACTCCAGTCTACATTGGTTAGCTCATGGATTCAACTCTGCTATCCATGAATCTCATAGTAAGACGCACATGTCTCTTATGTTTTCTTGTACTCCATATTCCCCAATGTCACGTGTGCTTGGTATTGATGATCTTTTGCCCGATCTGTCTAAAACTTATGATGTTCGAAAGGTCTGGAATGAAGCAAAGAAAAATCTGTCCATCTCTTACGAGAAAGCCAAGAAAAGGTATAATGTTGGTAAGACACAAACAAGGTTGAAAGTTGGAGGTACAGTCTTCATTAAATGTTACCCCATCTGTAAAGCTGTTAAAAATTTTCTGCCAAGCTAGCGCCTAGGTATGAAGGCCCTTGCACCGTATTGCAATTTCTGTTCCCGGTATCAATGTTAGTGAGTGATCCGGTTGTTAAAAGAATTAGGCGAGTTCATCTGTCCCAGATTAAGCCTGGTTAATGTGCAGTACAATCCCCCCACTTCTCTTCCTTAATGATACTGCATGGTAAAGCAGTTGGGTGCTGATATCGACATGTGACTGTGAACTGCATTTCAGTGAGCTAATTGAGTTTTATTCCCTTATTGTTTAATGTAATTGTACATGGGGGTATTTAGTTTGGTAAATGTTTCTCTCGGTTTCATGTGTTTCTATCGGTTCCTTGAACTGTTATGGTTTTCGGAGTGAGCATAGTGGTTCTGTGGTGTGTGCGGCTGTTACTTAGCTGTTTGTTACTACCGAATAATATATCTGACCTGTACACCTTAGGTTTTCCTTTAATGAGTTTTGACATTTATTTCTCATGCCAGGTCTGGCTTGGTTGTGAGTTGGACTATGTATTGCGCATTGCTAGTCTGCCATCCGTCATTTACCTGCTGATGCTATGATATTTCAAATATGTTATGATTATGTGTAGTAGATATGTATTTTACCTCTTGTACGGGGTGTCTATTTTCTTGTAATCACCTGGACTATTGCTTGTCTGATTTTAATTTCTTCACCTGGGTGATGGTTTCTAAAATTATTTAAAAAATGGTTACCAAGTATCACCTAATAGGGTGGTTGATTTCAACATTGATTATTATCAGTTCATATCTTTGGCCTGTTGCTGGTTTTGTAAACTTAATCCTTATTTGTCTCTTGAAAATTATTCTTGCTCTTTTTCTTAATTCACCCCTTGCAGCGAAAATTTGTTTAGATGTTGTGTTTTACATGTACTCCTGTATATTGCTTTGGGCCTATTATCGGTCTTCGATAATTTACGCTATTTCCATGCACCTTTCACGTTTGGTTTAACGCTTTGAAATTTATCACTACTACTTGTTGCTGATCAGTCGCTGCAGTTCTATGCTCAACGCTAAACCTTTTGTTCAGTTGTTAGTTATTGGGGGGTCTGTTGGAGTTGGTAGCCTGCTTGCTTCATGCATGGACCCTGGGTCTTTACGGTTTTCCCTCCTCTAACTATTGGTTAATGGGCCCCTTCGTTTCTAGTAGTCGTGTAGCCCTCTTCGTAATTATTCTGGCAACTGACGGTGGTACGTCTTTCCTAAGTAATGTCTGTCTAAAACCTTGCATGACTTGTGGAATTTCTGATGGCGAAACTAGTAATCCATCTCATTTTGAAATTTTTATTTGTTAAAAACGACTCTTCTGCCTTTGGTTGAATAAAGGTTATCCATTATTATACTCGTCGGTCTTGTAGCATTTAGTTTCACATTCTCCTGTAATCACTCTGCAGGTAAAATATTTACTTGAAATTAGTAATCTACTTGTGTATCATATCGTACTGTGCGAGTTGTAGATCGTATGTGCGTGTGTTGCCAGTGATCATCTTCCATTTGTTGGTATTATGTTAAGTGGTGAAGTACGAGCGTGGATTTATAACCTGAAATAAGATGAGTGGCATGTTGTTATGGAGTGTCTTTATTGTTTAGAGCTCTTGGTGTGTTACAGTTTCTTCGGTGGGGTTTCTATGAGTCAATTCGGTTGTGTTATAGCACTCTGGTGGGTGGTTAGGCACCTTTGTTGAACCATTGTGTCTTAGTGAAAATGGAATTAATAATGTACTATGTATCTGCAACTCGTGTAGTGTTGTATGATCTTGGTGAGTGTAATTTGTGTTTTGCCGCATAACCTGTTGCTCTGATATCTTTGTTTCCATTAATGATATTGTAAAGCTCAATTAAGTTTAACCTACCTCCTATGGTGTTCTTCCTCAGTGGAATTTTCTAAAATTCGAGGATATTGTTGATTTATCCCCTTATCGTTCTGCGTTTTGGTTGGATCATGTGATTGTCTACCAATGAGCTATCGCTACTGGAGTCATCCTGCTAATTGATTTTGTGATCTCGTAGTGGAGTTACCTCATTCTTCTACATGTTATCGAGCGAGTTCTAGCCACCAACATCATTACCTACTATGTATATTTCATTTTCCCGCTCTCCTATTTGATGGGAAGTGGTCCTGCTTACCTAGTGTGCGACAGTGTGTATCTGCGGATGTCACTTATTTTTAAACCGCGTTGTGGCGAGGTCCTTATGGGCAATCGGTAGTATATGATGTTGTGCTATTGGTCCATCACGTTCCCAGTAGTCATCTAATTGATGTATTTCATTACCTATCTTGACTTAATTGGGTGTACTATTGTGGAAGGTATGTTTTAGTTTTTTCCTTGCAATGTCGGTTGGTAATATGACTCCGGAATTAAGGATCCTCCTGAAGTTTTATCTATCTATTCCTATTTGGTACTTCCCTTCGTGTTAATGGTACTACCTTCATCCTTGAGATTTCGCTTGCTCTGCGTATTTCCGTGGAATGATTGTCGACGACAAACTGTCGCGTTCCTTACACCTGATAGTACTAGAGGTCTCCAATTCATTTTGCCTAGGGTATCCTTAGCTTGGAAAAACCGTTACCATTAACTCATTTATTACTTCTTAATGCTTGTGTTCCGGCCTGTAAATGATCTGTTTGGAGTGTCTATAAATGAAACGTTTCTCTTTGCGGGTTTATGTGAGGTCAATTATTAATGATTTCGAATCTGCCTTCCTTAATGTTTTAATAAATAATTTTGGTTGAATTGTGGTAGTTTTTTTAAATAAAAGGAATGATTGGCTCACTGGTTTGTGGATCTCAGTCTGTCAGCTTCTAAATTTGTTCATACTTACCTTGGCCATCTTGTTCCTGTTTATGTAAAACGCTTTGATTGGGGAATCGTATCTTGGTCTGTTTCGGCTTATTGTATTTACTTTGTGGTGGGTTAATAGTTCTTTCTTAGGGCATATTAATTAGTTATTTTCCTTGAGACTTCTTGTATTTGTGGGAAACCTTGCCGGACGTTACGTCCATACTTCCCATTCATCTCTATCGTTTTAAAAATGGTGAACAGGTTATTAATTATATTGAGATATGTAATGTGAACTTGATATTTGTGTTCTACCTTTGGTGTATGGTGGGTTAACCTTACCTTTTTTGTGTGCTGAACTATTATGTATTCTAATCTAGTGAATTGTGTGCTGTTATTTGGTGCTGGGAAATCGATTTAATCGGGGCTGGACTAGTTAGCCTAATTTTTCCTAGTGTCATTTAGGTTGGTAGTATGCTCTAGACCTGAGTCTATGGACAATATCTCTAAATTATGTTTGAATTATGAGATTGATGATTTGACTTTGGTTATTGTAAATATGCTTTCACCAATCTTGGGGTTCCTTTCCCTTTTTTTTCTTACCCCGTTTTGCATCTTGTGTTCTTGTATTGTCGGGAGTTATAGTTTGATTATCGAAAGGATGTAAGATGCTGCATTTCTTAAAACTAGAAACCAGAATACTAGTAATTCAAAAGAAATGCCAATTTCAAAGTTTAATGTTGAATGTACAGCCGAGAGAAATTGCTAGGTAAAATGAATTGGAGGAAAGAAGAACTGTGGATGCGTTGTGTATAATCTTTCTTGAACTCTAAGGTAGAAATTATCTTCGGCGAGTAATCATCACCGGGTATCCCACTGCAAAAAAATACAAAACTAAATTGGGAATCAACTATGTTTAAAGATGTGATTTGAATTAGACTGTGTACTACGAACTTCTTCGAAACTAGAGTGTTTGGTGAGGCTCCATTTGCTATAAAGTACTGTGGTGTGTAATCCATGGATTGATGTTAAGTGGAAGCTGAAAATGTGTTGATAATTGGCGAACTCTGTGTTTACTATAAGTAATGTTGTTGGACATGATCTAAAATGGTTCTAGATTTTAAAGTACCACATTATATCAAACTGCCTTACATGCGGGATATTTTGGAGGTTTGACTTGGTACTTGTGGTCGCTTTGATTTGGACAATGATGAGAAATTTAGTTTACTTCAGACCACTGTGCCGTGGATATGCTGAGCTTCGGGGAGGGAGACTGACACCGAGGTGTCATATCTCCACCAAACGTTTTGGTTGTGGCCTAATCGCAGCTGAAATTTGTGTCGAACTATCTTCATTCCTTTTCTTTCCCACTTCTGTTTAATTTTATACACATGTTCTCTGAGCATCACACTCATTATCTTCTTTGAACCTACGACAAGAAAAGCTCCTTATAGGTGCTGACCTCTACACGGAGTGTTCGTACTGCGATGCTCCGCCCCTTAACCAATTAGAGCTCTCTGCTGGAAAAGCTTTTCCTCGTTTATCCTTGCTAAGTGTGAGAGCGGCCATTATAGTGTTGTGAGTTGTAGGAGATGGACCTGTGTTCCGTGTGTCTCATGTGCGAGAGGATTTCCGCGTGCATTATGCACTACTGCTGAAGAAAATTTTGAGAGGGCTCCTTCTCTCGCCCACAATATGTTTTTAATGTAAATTCCATCTTCACGGGAGGGTCACCAGGCTGTATGTTTTCTAAATTTTCTTTAAGATTTCATCTTCTATGTGAGTATTAAAATGGCGCTATAGCGTCATCTCAAGTTCTGGATTTCCTTCCGACTCTTGGTGGAATGGAACTTCTTGGGTATGCATCTACTTTGAAAGTTTACTGGATTGTGTGGCGTGTGGGACTATAAATTGCTTTCAGTCTCCTCCTCTCGGCTTAACTTTCTTTTAAAAATTGTATTCTAAATATCATTCGGGTTCGTTATAATAGAAGTGTTCATGGTATTGATTCTGTACTGAAAGTATTGTGATATTGATCTGCGGTGAAGCTGAATTATGATCTAAATTATAAAAGAAAACATGGAGAGATAGCGAACAATTTTTAATTATGTTTGCTACCAAGTCACCCCACTAGGTAAAGTTCTGAACCATTTCAGTTCTAACCAAAAGGACGGTAATTTTTACTTAATGTTTCTGTCTTTATTGTAGTTTTCTTGGCTCATTCTTGGTTCTTTTCGTGTAAAGTTACGCTTTTCTCCTTCGTTGTTCGGGTTACTGTTTCCGTGGCAACCTTTGGTTATGCTTCGGTACATGGCGTTCGTGCGTTGCTATGACGACGGGTGATTATTGTGATTGTTGATTAAAAAAGGCGATGATGATGTTTTCTGCTTATCTCGGAGATTATCTATCTTGTGTGACGATTTTATTTTATTTTTGCTATTATGAAATTTTGAGCTCATATTTGAGCTATTTATTTTTAAAATTCTGTTTGCTACCTGTGTGAAGTGTCGTTGTGATAATTCTATCTGGACTGCCGGAGATTCTTCCGGTTGGATAGAACTCCGTGGTTAAAGTAGTAATAATTTAAATAATAATTATAAGCAAATAATTATTTTAATTATCGTATTTGGAGGGTCCAATAAAAATCCCTAAGTCCGTTTTTTCAACTTTTCAGGATATGAAATATAAAGATTCAAACCTACACAAAATCTATATTTTTCACTTCTGTAATCCAATCTTCTGTTATATGGAAAGATACATATCAACTATTATTTAAAATAACTAAAAGCTCTTATTAGTAGTGAAATATAGTTTATAAAATGCAAAATACACTAATGGAGTTAGTGATTTTTTTGTTTTTATAATATTTTCCTGTTAATTCTTGGACTTGAAATGTCACTCGTACTCATCCACATCACCCATTTCATCAGAACTATCAAGACTGGAGTCAGTAGTTTGAAACACACCGCTATAAAACAATCTGTCACTTACTGGCACATACTGGAGCAAGTGTTTTACGTCCTTCACCTTTCCCTCCTTCATTGGTAAATACGCTCCGTACTTCTGCTTGAGTCACGTATTCAGCAGGCTATTCTTAGATATATCATATCTATACAGTGACAACACCTTAAAGCATGTTCCGTTGGTCTCTTCAGATAATTGCATCTTGCCCCATGCTCGGAAAACGACCAGACGACATTTCGATATACCTGGCAAACTGGGCTTTAATATGTCCCTGTAGATTTCCTGATAGTGTAGGACAGGAAGGACTCTCTTTCCTCTTTCCTAGGATCTTCAGAACTACCTGTGAGGGATTTTTGCACAAGCACAATATCAAAGGGGTTCTTCTTCTTACACACCTTTAACATTTTCACGTACTTTTCAGGACCATAAACTGTTTCAGACTACTTCTTATATCACCTGATTGCTCCAAAATCTGAATCAATTGGCATCATACCGTGTCCTGGTACACGGTACACTTTTGTTATTTTATCAAAAATCTTCTTAACACATAGCTGATCCAAATAACAAAAGAGATACCTATTCTTGTTTTGTGAGAATGCATTATCACAAAAAAAGTACAAGATTCCTTTCTGTTGACTTGTATACATTAATGTAATCCTCAAGACAGGTTATTACTTCATCATGGCCCTTTGCAGCAAAATGTTCTGCATACATGTACATAACGGCTTTGTTCGTCTTTATATTATGAATTCCAAATATGTGAATCCACAACTGACGGCGATAATATTCATCATGCACATTTGTGACAAGTAAGGGCAAGTTCTTCTGGAAATCGAAGCAAATGGCCAAAGTATCTAGACAGTCATTGTTTTTCGCAGCAGTGAGTTGCTGAAAAAAGTTTCTGCATTTCTCTGGTGCTGCTCCAAGCACTTCACCAGATTTTCTTCAGTTCCATCATTTTTGGATGATGTAGCTGCATCAATGTCCATTTTGTATCTTGTGAAAATATTACACATATCTTTTCTAGACAGACCAACTGATATATTAAACTCAGTCGTAAAAACCCGCAGAAAAATTTCGTATGAGATGACATTGTCTTTATGTCCTTGATTGTAAGCTTTATGAAGCTTTGCAGTGTTTGCAGTGCGTTGATGTCATCCTTGCAGTTCAGTAAATTTTAACCTCGTCTTGCACTTTGGTACATTAGTATTTCTGACATTGTTGCATACTGTAAATGTATTAACTCTATTTGATAATATTGAGGTATACAATTCAAGAATGCACAGATACTGTTTAAATGGATACATCAGGTGGAAAAAGATATGAACAGGACGGATGAAGCAGGGACAAATTAGGATTATACAACTTACAGTTTCTATTATAATGCTGAATGAAGTTTTCTGGAATTGAAACATTACCTGTTGTTACCGACCAAGTGGTACAAATCAGACTATATACACAGGGACGGACAGAGGTACCACATGGGCTGTACACTGCAGAAACATTACACATAATACTACACGGAGGAATAATGCGAGACATCTACCAAGTGCCAGAGGAAAAGCACGAAATGTAAATTCTGCAATAGTAGCACATTATTTATTTTTCCCTGCAGACACTACAAAGTTAATTGTGCATTCTACCAATCTCAAATTGGCAGAGATGTGTAAAGGTCACCCGTGAAAGTGATATTCGTGATACTGATAAAACAATATAAAATAACCTACATTTGTAATTAAAATAGTGCACAACTACAATAAATCTTTTGAAAATAAATAGAGAAAGCCTAAATCAACCTATTAAATCTATGACTGTACTATAAAGAATACTTTTTTCATCCATTTCATGCGCGAGGGAAGCTTAGTAACCTCATGACCTCTACTAGGTTAATTATAACCTTATATATTAAGCTAATAAAATTCATGTACGGCTTTTCAGACATTCCGATTATTCAATAATCTACGTTCTCATGATTTTCCTGCATTCAGCTAATGCTTCTCCTCATCACACCTGCCCTTCTGGGTTTGATGTGCAGGTGATATTGGGCATCGAATTACTTAGTTAATTGTGGGAAATGCTCAAAGTTTTTTCAGGATTTATATATTGTGAGTTTCCCTTTGTGATTATATTCACTTATAAATATATTTTTCTTCTAGATGGCATTATTTATGTATTTGTGCCTTATTACTGGTTTGAACGATTTGGGAGCTTATTAAAAATTCTCCATCAGAATCTAACCATGAGTCGTGAATTAAATTACACCATTTTAAACAATATTTTATTAATCACAGGATTGCGCACGGTCAGCAGTTTGGATGAGCATTTGTAGTCGAAGACTGAGATGATAGAAAACTCAGTAGCGCATTGATCACAAAATTACGACGCCCTAAGTATGTGCAAGCTCGTGTCGTTGAAGTATATCCTTCCGAGAAAACTTCTTACCACATTCACTACAGGAATGTGGACGCTCTCCAGTATGTATAAACATGTGTTTATACAGTGTGTTTTTCTGCGAAAATACCTTACCGCATTGATCACAGGAATGTTCGCGTACATCTGTATGCCTTAACATGTGTCGACGAAGGTAAACCTTTTTAGCAAACGTTTTATCGCAGTGAACGCACTGATTTTGACGCTGTCCGGTATGAGTAAGCATATGAGCCTGGAAGTCAGTCTTCTGGCAAAACTTCATCCCGCATTGACCACAAGAATGTCGAGGCTCAACTGTATGTTTTAGCATATGCCGTCGAAGGTAAACCGCGTTAGAAAACTTCTTATTGCACTGACAACATGAATGTGGACGTTCTTCAGTATGTATAAGCATATGTTTTTGAATGTCAGACTTCTGTGAACATCTATATCCGCATATGTTACACGAATGTGGACGTTCACCAGTATGTGTTTTCATGTGTCGATGAAGATTACCCTTGAGGGAGAATCTTTTATTGCAATGGACACATGAATGTGGACGCTCCTCAGTGTGTGTAAATTTAGTTGTTCCAAGAAGCGTTCTATTGGATGGCATATAACCACATTCCTCATGCTTTGCAGCATAAGCTTGCAGATGCTTATGAAAAGCAGATTTTGGGGAAAACTTACAGCGATATTCCTTGGAACAGAGAGTCCGTTGTCTAGAGGGATGGAGTGGCCTTTCATCAGTGTGCGCGCCAATTAATATTGTGACATTCTCAAGTCTAGGAAACAGAAAACACAAGTTATATATTATCCAAGTAAGATCGATAAATCAAATTTGGTAAACAAAGCAAATGCTACATATGTACCGAATTTGTTCCTTTTTATATTACAAGATAATTACATAGTACTCCCACTCTCAAATATTTCATATATAAAGGGTCTTAACAGATAAAGGCAATAATAATTTTCAGTTGGCCAAGCAGCTGTAGAAGTCTGCACTTAACCACAGCACATCCGAACATTTCAAGTAAGTCCAATATGCTAGCAATGATTATGAGAATGTGCTTCTCTTACATGCATTCTTGAAGTGTCTTTGTAACTGACAGTCATCACATTTAGGATGCCAAACAATAACTAATGTTTTAATAGCTTTTTCTCTATCATCTACAGGGGCATTGGCAAGGGCTTGTGGACGATTTGACGTCCACTATCTGAGATACACATGTGTATTATAAAGCACGGGGAGAATGTTCTGACTGAAGCTTCTCAGCTTCTTCAACTGAGCCTGTACCTGTCAACAGGCCGTCAACATAAAAAGAAGAAGATGCAATGGGGTGAGGTTCTCTGCGTTCGTCAGCAACTTGAACTACAAATCTCGTAAGAGGAAACGGGGCAGAAATTGTAATAGTGGTAAGGTGGTAGTGCTTGATCTCTACATCAGAGGATTCATGCCACACTTTTCTAGGAACTCCTGTGGTCAGGATGTATTAACACACTTCTGTACATCTTAGCAATCTCAATTGAAATAGCAACATGATAAGTTCTGAACTATAAAACAACAGACAGGAAGACAGGATGAATTTTAGGGTTGACCATTAATAAGTAATTCAATGCTATCTGATTTCTAGATTCTCCCTGATTGGTTGTCGTGCTAGAATCATTGAGCAAATAATGAGGGGGTGGATAGATAGAATGGTTTATTTTAACTGGCAAAGTTAGGGACACGTGTACCTGTCTTACACTTAACCAGTGAAGATACATATATAACATTAAAAAAATTAAAATATTTGAATACTGAATTTAAAAAAGAGACAAACAAGTTACTATGCTACTGTGCAATCTTACTGTAAATCAAATATCTATTTAACACACAATAGAAATTAACATTTCCTAACATAATAATATAATACCCGCAAAAAATTAACATTCAACGAATTGCAATAATAATAATAATAATAATAATAATAATAATAATAATAATAATAATAATAATAATAATATAGACGAACCTTATAATATTTACAATTAATTTTCCAATTCCAAAAATATATCACACTAACGAATATTGTATGTTATATGGTTATATGGTCGGCGAAAATCTTTAGAAAACTGGGATCGGGATAAGGTTAACTATGTAGGGAACCAGAGCTTAGTACTCTCTAACACTATTGATGAATGATATTATAATAATCACATAATAACAACAACAAGAAAAAGAAAAGCCATGATGAGGGAGGACGACGCACTACGAGCACGTTTGATAGACATATTTTGATCACATGGTTTCATATCCCTCTGACCTGCGGACCTGTTGTGGCCAGCCGTGAATGGAACTGTTGTAGGTTGAAGATTCTGCCTAGGAATAGCGAGTAATGTCGAGCTCAGCGCTCTGGTGTTTTTTATCATGGTGTTCATAAAGGCTATGAAATCGTTCATAGAAGTAAGATGGGGATTGTAAGGTGCGCATTCAGTTCAATGAAGTCAGGGCATAAAGCTTGCGTCTGTCTTCAAGGCGTAGCCATCCAAGTTCGACGTAACATTGGGTAACATAATCTGAAAATTTCAGATTACATATAAATCTTACACAGGCATTCTGCGCACGTTGTACTTTATATCGGAGCTCGGTTTTCCCGTCTTTGTAAACTACGTCACAAGAATAGAATATTGGAAGAACGAGGGTTTCAACTAGTTGTTTCTTTAAACTGGACGGGAGAGTAAATATGAAATTGTTTAATATGTGCAGCATCGCGAAAACACGTCTAGTCACAGATATTGTCTGATCCGTTCACAAGGAGTGCTGGTCAATGATTACTCCGAGATAATTTACGCTCTTGCGAAAGGGTAAAGCTTTGTTTTGAAGTCGTACGTCCGGGAAGGACATGCGGTAATTACTGAAAATACATCTTGGGTGGGCAACTGCTATGCTTTGTGATTTTTTTGTGTTTTACTTAAGTCCATGCTGGGAAGACCATTTGCTTATGGCCTCTAGATCCACGTTAATTTGCTCGATTGCTGTCGAAACGTCTGTTGGTTTTTCATGGATGTATAATTGTATGTCGTCAGCATAAATGTGACAATTACAATGTGTCAGCTGTTTAGCTAAGTTGTTGATATATACAGAAAATAGCAAGGGAGCTAGGGTTGACCCTTGTGGGACCCCTGTTTTCACATATTGGAACAAAGAAAAGGTAGGTTGATTGACGACACGTTGTTGACGTTCGTGTAAATAGGCTCCAATCCATCTAAGAGTGTTGTAGAAGAACCCTAGGCAATAAAGTTTGGATAGGAGCAACTCATGGTCTACAGAGTCAAATGCTTTGCTGAAGTCCAATAATACTAGAATTGTCGGTTTTTGCTCATCAATAGCCTGCCTTATACCGTCAGTCACGCTTAGTATTTTGTAGTTATTATTATTGAACTTAACGCCTAAATAGATGTTCACGATACAAACAACTTGCAACGAAGAAAAGAAAAACACTAGACTCTTTGGGCATGCCATGAGGTCCATCAGATACTCCGGAAACGTGACACTCCCTATGGAGGGTCACCACAGCAGTCATCCTTAGTCCCTACACGCCACGTCCAGCAACCTACTACTACTGCTGTCCGACCATGTCATCACAACTGGTGAGAAAAAGCCCGCCCTCCCGGTGATGAAACTACCGGCCCTATCTGTGGAGCCTAGAGTAAGACCCCAACAAACCCTAACAGATGACACTGCAGCTTGCTAACCCTTCCTTTTGTGGCCAGCCTTGTGAGGCTGAAACCGCTCTCTTCATGTACCACACCTCTCTCACACCTCATTCCGCATATATCTCTCTTTTACAGATACGGTGTAGGCCCGTCCTACCTATCCTCTTACGGGTATGTCCTGCTCTTCCTTCCCCATCACTCCTTACTGTCACTTACTATCCCTACATAGTGAGAAAACTGCACATGTCCCAATATAAAATAATAATAATAATAATACAATAATAAACTAAAAATCTATATACTCATTGGATACCTTAAATACGTAAATACTAAATGGATACCCTGAATAAGACTAACCTAGCCCTTCTCAGTCCCTGCATTCTACATATATCAGTTCAAACAGATCGTTCTGCAAGAACCGCCGACTTCGCGTTTCAACATACTCAGCACATGTCCTTGTTTACTCTACTGCTTACTCCGCATTCCTTGTTCATTGAACAACTGGATTTCAGTATACTGTTGGTCAGCAACAATAACATACTACCCTGCCATATCGCAATCAATAAGGCCTCTACATTTGCAAAATACCACATCATTCACCCACTCCACTAACTCGCCAACTCAATACTCTTCGTTCTAACTTGGTCATATTTAACCTCCAGGCTAAAATTCTACTTTATCATCTATGTATACATCTCCAGTACTCCACTTACCATTAAATTTACCATACAAACTCCATCCACTAAATATCATTAAACTATTAAACAAGCCTCCCATAAACACACATCACTTTTCCAAACACATACCCCCGTATCCCCTCAAATCTATAATTCATCATCTTTGAATTCACTGCACATACCTCCATTACACTTTTAACCAATCATTTCATCATACACACACCACAATGCATCTCGGAACTCACAACTACCTTCATTCTTACCATGAAGGCACCAACTCCACTCCCATTCCGCCTCTTTATACACTCTTCTCACTTACAACCTTTACTCATACACATATTCCCCCTATGCCTCTCCCTCTTTCATTTTTCTCTCACAGGATTTTCTTATCGCACATAGATACCTGTTCAACTGTCCTCCCTTTTCCCATTGATTGATAATCCACCATATAATAATCTGCTCATCCCCTTTTCCTAATAGTTTCCGATGTTTGGCACTCAATAAACTATTCCTTATCTTACTTGTTTTCTCATAATTACCTATTAAGTAAAAATCGTCGTCCACTGCCCCACATAATCTACATACTGTCTTATCTCTACCTTTTAACTAATCCTTATGCCTATGTCGTCCCATCAGCCACCATACCAACCCACCCCCGTTTAACCTATCAACGTATCTAATATTTATCACCACTACTTCCTCTACTCTATTAAAACACTAAGAGAACTTCTTAGTCTACATTCTTCCAATAATTTCTGCCTATGCATATTTCTAATCCTCCTCGCAAGCATATTCAGCCCTCTGGCTCCTGTCTTAGTCCACTCCCCCCCCACATGTACCCTAAGTCTATCATCTCCAAGTATCTTTTAATTTTTTCTAGCCAGCATCCCTTATACACGCTCTTCAGTTGTTGTTCGTACGCGGCTTGTAGCACCATCCCGCCTTCTTGTCTTTTCAAAATCATCCAATATTTAACTATTCTTTTCACAGGCTCAAATACCAAATCTTCCACACCTGAATTAGCTGTGCACTGCGGGAGCCGCATCACCGCCTTACCGCAAGTACTAATGATTCGTCTTAATTCCACTCCTTTATCATCCAACCCCCATACTTCAGCTCCATACATTACCCCACCAAAAACCACCGATCTTAAAACTAACCTCAAGGTTTTATAACTGATACCCGGAAATTTAGCGAACAAGTTTTTGACTGAGGCTATGGTGGCCAGATATTTGCTTCTTGATCTTCTAATTTGATCGTCCTAAGTCCCATTTCTGTTAATAATGACTCCTAAATATTCCAACGTACTTGCTTGTTCCAACATTTCTCCCTGCATGACCCATTTCACACCTTCTTTCCTTCCTTTGTACAGCTGGGCGAATAGCACTTTAAATTTATTCGCGTTAATTTTTAAGGCCCGTTTCTTTGCGAAATCCGACACTGCATTTAAGCTCCTCTGCATCCCCCCTGAAGTTAGAGCCATCAATATCACATGATCAGCAAAAATCAATCCTGGTTTCTCCTACCCATTAATCACCGGCACGGCCCACTTGTTTTCTCTGTGTCCACCCAAGATATCGTTAACAAATAAAATAAAAAACATTGGCGATAATTTTCACCCTTGCTTTAAACCCATCTTAGACTCTAAGGGTCTGCATAACTTATTGTCTCCCAAGCACTTGACCACCTTATATATCGCCTCCACTGCCCTCAACTTATAGAGCCCCTCTATTCACCTTATCGAACGCCTTTTCAAAGTCAATAGTCGCTATATACACCTTACCTCTTGACACGCTCATATACTTCTCCAAGACCGTCTTCACTATCATTATATTATCCACTGTTCTTTTCTTATTTCTAAATCCCCCTTGGTAATCTGACAATACTTCATTTCTTTCGGCCCATTCACTTAACTTGTTCGCTAACACCCCTGCATAAATTTTACTTAAGGAATCTAACAGAGATATACCCCTATAATTGTTCATACTGTTTTTACTACCCTTTCCCTTATACATTGGGCATACAATTCCCGTTTCCCACTCCTTAGGGTACTTCCCCTCATCAAAAATCTTATTGCATAGTTTAACTATGCCCTCTATCATTGCCCGATTTTTGCTAATTTCTTTCTAAAACTAATTTCCTTGTCTAGTTCGTAAATTGCCACTCTTCTATTCTTCCTCCGCCTTCTCCCCGAATAATTCCCTAAAGTAGCTCACTCACCGTACAACCTCAATACTCGTTTCCCCTAGACACGTTCCACCCTGAATTATTCTGTTTATCTTTCCCCAAACTTTTTCAATGCATTCATTACATTCTTCCGTTTGTTCGTCTAACCACGCCATTTTTTACCTCACAAATTTTCTCTTAGTACTCTTTCCTTAACTTACAGAAGACCTCTCTTTCTGCAGTCACGCTTAGTAAGGTAGTACATGTACTGTGATTGTGTCGGAAACCTGACTGGTGTGGGTCTAATATGTCGTGGTGGTTGCGATAGTTCGTGATTTGATTATGCAAAACGCGTTCGAGTCCCTTGGCTATTATAGACAGTATAGTAATAGGTCTGTAGTCACTGTTTAGTCTACGGGATTTTGTTTTAGGTAAAGGATGTACCAGGGCGATTTTCCAGATAGTTGGAAATACACTGTTCTGAAGGGAGAAGTTGTATATGAATGTCAATACTGGAATAATAGCGTCGATAATATTTTTAACATTATGTATATTGTCCATCCCTGTGGATATAGTTTTAATTCGCAAGATAGCCGCTTTCACTTGCAGGGGTAAGGCATAACTAAAATAAAATATGTCTCTAGCTACGTGTGGTGTGTTGTAATTTGCACTCAAAAGATTTTCTTTTCTTCTTCGTTTAAAAGTACATGGGAGGATACGAAGTGATTATTCAATTCATCAAGAGAAATCTCCAAATCGTCTACCTTGTCCGGTTTATTTAGTCGAAATTGTCGGATTGACTTCCGTAAGGTAAGCGGGTCCTACGTCAGGTTTCATAAGGTCATGTGCGTACCATAGTCGAGCGTTTCTTACTGTATGAGTCGTTTTATTACGTAGTCGTTTGTAATAGATAAAGTTTTCCTCTGTCGGGTAATGTTTATATTTCCTATGAGCTGCATCCCGCTTAGTCATCATTGCTCTAATTTCATTATTTAGCCACGGGGAGAGTCTTTTACAGACGCGTGCTGTTCGTAGTGGGGCCTGTTTGTCAAAAATATGTAGTATCATATTACTGAAAGTGGTGACCATTTCGTCAATGGTAGTTTTATGAGTTATCTCCTGCCACGGCATCAAAAAAGCGTCTTCCAATAATTTTTCGTTGTCAGTGCGGCTATAGTATCTCTAAGCCACGCACATAGGTTATGTTTGGGGCACTGCATTGCGTAAGTCAAAAAGGTACGTAATGCCATGGGCTGACAGTCCCGGAGCAGATGTGTAGCCGTGATGTAATACTCTGTCAGGGTTGTTCGTTACTATTAGGTCCAGTAGTGTGTGTGAAGTTTCAGTGTGGTAAGTGGGAGGATCGCCATACCGCATGCCTGAAACGTATTCAATAGATGGGTGGTTTCGGAAGAATATGGATCTAGAAGGTTTGTATTGAAGTCTCCCATCATTACAACATGTTCGTACGTAGGTAAGAGTCTGTTAAGGTCAGTGTCTACGTCATTCAGACGGCGAGCTTTAGGCGGCTTATATACAGCACCTACTAAGCATCTCACAGTAGAGACCTGTATATCTATGAACGTGTAATCGCGTTTTCGCTCATACTGTTGAGGCGACTGACAGAAAATTTGAGGTTTCATGCGCGAAGAGACAAAAGCACAGAACCCACCTCCCACTTTGCCAAGTCTTGTCATTCCTCAGAAGGCAATAGCCAGGTAATTCCAGATTCCTAGCCTGATGTTTGACTTTCAACCAACTTTCACTGCATAAGATTATATCAAAGGACAGTGGTACGAAAATCGCTTTTAGTTCATCTATACGAGTTTGAGAAACTAAACACTGGGCATTAAGGTGACATATGAGAAATGCGCTTTTATGTCTATTTAGGGATGACTGGAGAATGTATGTTGGAACATCAAGGAGTGGGGTTCGGGTCAATGGACTAACAGACAGACAGGCTGAGGGGATGGGTGGGGAAGGAGAAGTGTGACAAGGGAAATTATTGCTATGGTCAGAGGGATTACGGCTGTTTGTGGTATGCATCGCCAATTGCTAAAATGGAACTAACTAAAACACAGCATGCGAATACATCCTCTGAATGGTCAGAAATTGAAGTATTTTAGATAATTAAATTGTCATTAATAATAATAATATTAGTGATAACGTGCAACAGCAGATCAGGCGTAGAGAATACTCAAGTAGGAGCTTATTCTACGTAGTGTTGATGTCAGATCTATGTAGACATAATACGGAGGCCTAACTTAAATTAGAACCAGTTAGGAAAATTTTATTAAAGAGTAAGTAGATCCACAGGTAGTAGGATAAGAAGACAGATAAGGGAATATATATTTAGATAAATACATAAATAAATACGGTAAATGGATAGGTGGGTAGATAGATGATTGATAGATAGCTAGATGGATAAAGTTACTGGAAATAAATAAAAAAGCTAGCTTCTCAGCTGTGACTCACGGTAAAGGATGGGAGTGGACTTACATTGTCGAGTGATAAGACAGCACTGGAACAGGAAGTTCATTTAACTGGCACACTCTTAATTTCATCCTGTCGGCCTTCGTGATTGCGCTGTCTCCTGAGTCAGTCCAAAACGCTGGATTGCTGTCTTCAAGATGTACATTCTGATAGCCATAAGATCTTCACGGATTGTTGTTTCCTTTTCCTAGTGAAGACATCGTGCCGTGAGCGATAAGATAGGATAGGTCTTGTTTTCGCTGGTAATCGAGGCCCTACTCTGTGACATCTATCAATGTCATTAAGTCTAACATCAGCATCTACAGCTTTGTACACGCTGAGCACTAGTTCATCACAGTTCTCGTTCGAACTTCCGGGGATGACGAAAATTCTTACATTATTTCTGCTGCTGTATTGCTCCAACGAATCGCACTTGGCGTCCATATCGTCCTTCAATTTGCGGGTATCCGCCTCCTTCTTATCACTTTTTTTTTTTTCAGTTAACTCTGAAAACGTTTCGATTTTAAATTTTAATTTTTTTCAGGTTCTCTTATAACCATTTCTGTTATGCGGGTAGAAATGGCCTGCATAATGTTTTCAAGGAAGCTATCCGAGTTAATGAAGTCGCCCAAGCGCACTTCACGAGGCGGTCTACGTTGATAGCACTGGTAGTGGCTGGGCTTCTAACTCCGTTGTTTCAGCAGCCCATTTTCTTTGCAATGCAAATTTGGAAGAAAAAGGAGGTCAATACCAACAAAACGTGTGGGTATATTGATTCGTAAATACAAATGTAACACTTCCACAAGTTTTTATCACTTTCACTGCTGTATAACACCTTCAAAGCACTTGATTACTGTGGATCCTCACTCACTGAAGTCCGTCACCAACCATAGAGTTCACTGTATTCACAGATGAAAATTACATTCTGCTGTTTCAAGTCTGGAAATCTAGCAAAATTATTTCCAATGAGGTTGAGCATTTTAACAACATTATGCTTAGACTCAACTACAGGTGACACTTCAGGATGAATAGGAAATTTGCCAACAAACCTGGAGGTATCATCCATTTGATCATTACTAAAAATATCCCTTACAAGCCCTTTCTTCAGAAGTAAGACATGGTTGATGGGGTTTTTCAAGCTTCCAAAATCTTTGCAATTTTGTTTGTTTGCAAAACTCAGCGATGGTGCCTGACAATACCCAAACAAATTCGGTCATCTAACAAGGTGAGATAATCTTTCTTATGCAAGTTATTAGAAGACAAAATTTCATAGTAGACACCAGCTCCTAGCAAGATGTCAGTAGTGAAAGGTTGACTAACACATGTCATGAGTTGGCTTGTGGTCGTTTTCACAACTGCACAGTTCAACTTCAATGTATAATCTGACACATTAGAGAACAAAATGAGGTTGCATGTGGATCTTCCGGGCGATATATCAGCAATGACAAAATGAACTATAGGTAGCCCACAAGTCTCAGTACAAAAGCCAAGCTTCATGACAAGACATGAAGACACTAAAGATAAATGAATTTCCCAGGTACAATCTATCCTGAATTGCTTTTCACATCTATACAAGAGGAGCTTAGCAAGATATTTGAGGGGTGAAACAATTGAAGAGCTCCTAACATTCATAACATTATTGGAAATTGTTTGTTCTTTATAACCAATAAGCTGAGGGGTCATTTATCCCGGGAACACTTGTGTCGCTACACAGTTTAGAAACATCAGAAGCAGAAGAACATAGGTAATAACGGTTATTTTCCCTCAAAAACTTGCGGCGAATATCAATGTTTGCTTGATTGAAATCAATTACAAGTTGTCCATTTCATGACCGTATCAATGTTTAATCAAGAAGTAAGTACCGGTATAAATAACCACCTAATCGATACTTTATTAATGCCTCAGGCAAAATTGAATAAAATTAAAACTTACAGGACATGTTTCGACCACTTAGTGGTCCTCTTCAGCTGTATAAATAAAGAACTAAAAAAAAAACATTGACAATAAGCAACCAATAAGCAATAAAAACCACAGGTTTTCGAAATCCACATCACCGCAACTTTTATTTGTGCTTATTGTCAATGTTTTTCTTTTCAGTTCTTTATTTATACAGCTGAAGAGGACCACTAAGTGGTCGAAACATGTCCTGTAAGTTTTAATTTTATTCAATTTTGCCTGAGGCATTAATAAAGTATCAATTAGGTGGTTATTTATACTTACTTCTTGATTGAAATCAATCAGAATTGCTATGATTATCAAGTTTGGAAAACCTACAATTCAAGGAAGTGCTCTTGTTGGAAATATGAAGTAAAATCTAAAGCGAATGACGATGACTACATGACCGTGTATCCAAAACCATCAGTGGATCCAATTCGAAATCCTTATTTCCAGAGTTGATACTTCTTGTCCACAGGTTTTCGAAATCCACATCACCGCCCCTTATAACAGTACTAATCACTGGTAAAGCAGAAGCATGGCCTTCCTCATATAGTGGTACTAATCACAGGTAATGTACAAATATGGCATGTCACACATAATGGCACCACTCACGGGTAACACAGACCACTGGTGTTCCTCACATAAGGGTCCTACTCACAAGCAATGCAGACCAATGATGTTCCTCACATAGTAGGACTAAACATGGTCACTCACTAGATCAATGATGATGATGATGATGATAGTTCTTGTTTAAAGGTGGCTACCAGCTAGGTAATAGGCCTCTTTGTTACAAGGTGCAACAAAATATAGCAATAATTAAAACATCAAAATAAATTCACTGACAAGAATATAAAATGAATGATGATGAAAAATGACTATGAGTCATACAGTCAGTGGATCCAATTGACAATGCCTCAATGACATCACTACACCCGGTAATATTAGAGAGAACTTTAGGGAAAATAATATAACATAGCTTGGAGTCTCAACGCTCGATACTGCATCAGCCTGTTTGCATCCCATAGTTAGCGTGCTTTCCTCCTCCACAGAGCGACTTCGCTACATGGTTTTTAGGTCCTACAGCCAATAACTTCCGCTCAAGGGATGGAAATTTCAAAGCCCCAGCTCTGAGTATTATTTAACAGTGGTTTCACATTATCACACCAAGCTGGTCAATGTAATGTCAGTGTAGCGTGAAACTCCTCCTCCTCAAAGACATTTGACGAGATTCAACTATTGAGTAGTATGACAAATGAACGATGAGTGGCAACACAACAATGTCAATAGAAAACCAGGAGAGACCACCATCAGTAAGAAATATTCCACCTGCAGGAAAGGCTTCTTCCATGGTGTCTGGAGATTCCACACCACCACCACCATGAAGAAAACAAATTGCGAAGGGGGAGTACACAAGAATGCAGGCTCTGAGCCTGGAAGAGATTTTCCAAGACCAAATCTTGCTTGCTACTGCTCCAGAGGAATAAATCTCACTTGCATAGATTAGCAGTACATACACACCACTGTCAGTCAGTCAAGTGGCATATCATATCTCAACAAGAGAGAGAGTGATATTCTAGCTCAGTTCCATTTACCAGCTGTGAATCGCTCATCCGGATTTATGCCATTAAATATCAGGAGCTAAGCAGAGGCAGCAACAAAACACTGCACTGCCACACAACATACAAGAACACAGCGGCACAGCAACAAACGCCGGTTTTCCTACCCCTTTCTACATAGTGAAGTTGAGAAATCAGAACCCGGATATCAACCACCCGATCACAATCTACAATATAAACACCAAGCTTCTGCCCATAACCACATGAGATTACCACCTAGCAATTCAGTGAAGCAAAGATGGCCACACCATCAAAACGTTCTTTCAGTCTTAGACAAGAAAATAGGATTGGCGTGTTTTGGACACTTGCTGCAGCACAGAACTGGCTCAACAATGCGCCAAAATGTTCATTTTTGCGTCCAGCCTCCACCTAGTCAGTGGTTGCATATGAGGTCGTTAGCAGCTACATGGAGGTTGTTACCACTGCCCATGTGTGGCAACAGGGACACCAAATATTCCGGGCCATTTGGATCCGGAATTCCAACTGACACACCTCGCTGATGCTTATCCCGTCCTCGCATACAGCAACAATGAACCATATGCTGAGGGATGGTGTGCTGATCTAGGGGAAGCGACATCAAATGGAAGCCTCTTGGTCATCTCGGCCACAGCGCAGACACTGCAAACGCTGCCAATTCTATTATCATCCTACTATTGCATTCATGAAAACGTATGAGGGATTTTAGTGGTCAGCACACCTCAAGTGCTTGCATAAAAAAGGGATCACTCAAATGCAATACCTTCGGCGAAGCTCATCCATAATTCTCAGTAAATACACGGATAAACCTCAAACTTCTCCCACTCAACCAGAAAAAGTGTTACCTATCTCCCGAATTGACCACCCTTTCCTACCTTACCCTTCTTCTCTTTCCCATCCTTCCAATGAGCACATTCTGAAAATCATCACTATGGTGCTCCAGAATATTCTCCCATTCCATTGTACTGATATTCTGTATCGGAACCAGACCTTCCAGAGCCACTTTGATGGAATGTTGTCTGGGACAAGAATGCATTGTGCATTCTTTCCCCTTGATCCTTTGATAATGTGTGTTCTTTAAGGACTAAGTGACAGTTGCCCCAATAGATAACACCGAAGGATAGTAATTAGTCTTCATAAATCCATCCCATCACAACAACATTATAATTCTTTAAATAAATATCTGAAAACTTAAAAGCAGAAGTCACGATTGGAAATCAAATAATAGGTTTACCATCAATTTATATACACTTGGCTATTCTCCACCTCCCAAACTTGTAGAATGTACCAATCATAAATACAGTACTTATATAACTATCACAGATTTTTATACTACATCATATACACAACAGCAAGCTATTTACTATATAAACTATTACATGATATCAGGGATGTTGACTTACGCTTCCCTTCTTCTAGCTGCCCTGCATCAACCTAGCAACGAACTGTGACATCACCATGCTACCTTCAATGGGATATCACCATGCCCCCACCCTACTAACAATAACAAATGTACTATGAAGCACATGCCAACGAAACCATCGTCCCCAACAGTAATACGGTATACATGAACCGATTGGGTAGCATACAGACAAACAATATCAGACAATACGTAATACTGAATTACTTACTTCATCAAACAAATTACAAGATGATTTAAGAAAAATAATTCCCACTAACTATTGTCAACCGACTTTATATTCCTCACCACACCTCCCATCAATCAAAATCTCAACTCTCACCCTAAGCACTCTAATTATTAAAATATTCCCATGAACTTCAAGAGGTATACCTTCCAACCCATGACCCAAGTATTCTTCGCAAACACAGATATACCATTCCATATGCTCAATCATTCATCAAGGCTATTAAAAGTAAAGCCTTGGCAAATACATTCACTGAATTATCCAACATGACTGACACTCGCAAATACCAGACCAAATAAAAACAACTGACAAACATAAAGCAATCCAACACCTATTATCTAGTAATGCATAACAAATCTACACTCAGTGATAATAAAACAAAGACTGACATTTTTGCAGATCATTATAAAGTAATTCTCTCACTATCTTCCAATCCCAATGTCTACCATCCTGTCCATGATGCAATATCCAAACATTTGGATATCACACAAAATCCTCTTTGGCCTACCTTTGAATCCCCTCCAGCTCTTGATTCCCAACATCCTCTAAATGCTTCTATTAGGTACAAGATATAAAAGATGTTCCCATGACTAAAAAGAACACTAGTGGGGCCAGTATCCAGTAATCGGGAGATAGTGGGCTTGGGCCCCACTGTCAGCAGCCCTGAAGATGGTTTTCTGTGGTTTCCCATTTTCACACCAGGCAAATGCCGGAGGTGTACCTTAATGAAGAGGATGGCCGCTTCCTTCCACTTCCTGGGCCTTTCCTACCCCATCGTCACCATAAGACATATCTGTGTCGGTGCGACTTAAAGCAAATAGCAAAAAAAAAAAAGAACACTGTCCCCGGACTAGATCGAATTACTTACCAGCAGATACCAAAGCTCCACATCCCTCCCTACAACTCTGAAATATAGTACTGTCCCCATCAATTTTGTGCTTTATGTGCCTGCTAATAGCCTGTGTCATTCATTCAATGTGGGCCAAGTTTCAAGTTATTTTTGGCAACAGCGTGTTATCTCACTGAGCCAGCTGTTCGACGAGTTGGATTTCCTAAGTATTGATTTTTCTGTTCATCCTCATTGAATGTTCATGTGAAGATCACGTGATAAGCTGGCCCAGTGCCTCGTGTTCTCGCTCGCTTCCTCATGTAACTTTCTAGAACAATGTGAACCAATTATAAGGAACAATTACGCACATAACAATACACCTCCAAATGTGAGGCTATTTCCGTAGATCACTCCTTTATTCGTCATGAAGTCTATGAGCCCAGTTTAGTTATAATTCGGTCCGGCCTAGCACAAACATTTTGTGTCGGTTTCAGCTCACAAATAACTACAGAAGAAAGGAGAAGACTACCACCAGCATAATTAGAGCACGAGTTCCAAGATGGCTACTTTAAATTCAAGTGGACCGATTCTTCTGACGTGGGACATGAAATCTTCAGTAACCACGTGGTCCTAAGCACGTAGGCACCAATGACATCGGAGGGAGAACGTGACGGATCATCATCAAGGGACCATAGCAGACCGATCCGGGAATTGAGTTCCATCCCAAAATTTAAGTACATTTCTGTAATATTTTCAGCCCATCCTTTTAGGAAATCTAATGACATTCTTCTCCAGAATAATATTTCTATTAAATTTGAGCAATTTAGTGATATTTTTCACATTTCATCTTGTCATGTTACAGGTAGTTTTGAGTATAATGTGTGTTTTTTGATCTATTAGATTAGATGTAGAGTAGCTTGTCTAAGGGGAATATTTCTACCTCAGTGCAATTATTAAAAATCTAAGGAGAATATTTCTACCACAGTGCAATTATTAAAAATGATGCTTAATAACCAATGTCCTCTCAGATAAATAAGAATTTAAAATGATTATTTCAAATTTTTATGAAACATTATGGGATGAGATTTAGGTTGTTTCATTCAATGCATTGCCACTTTGATAATGCAGATTGTGTCATCTTTTTAAAGTATAAATTCAGATGTTGATGATAAATTTACAAATCATTGCCAATAATAATTTACGATCGGGTTAAATGATAATGGTCATGAGTGATACAATATGTTAGAATTATTTATGTGGAATATGTCAATTTTGGTCAACTATAGTATAATTTCACCTGAAAGATGATAATGCCTGTGGGTAAATTTACTGAATTTGGAAGCATGTGTCACGGGTTACAATGCATTCCCATAAATGTTGAGCACGTGTTGAGATATATTTCAATATTTAAGGAATAATAATATTTTATCGAAACTCAATCATCACATGTCTGATGATAATCAGCGTTAACCTAGGCAATGTGCAGGATTACTGTTTTTACCATGGCTTCTGAATAACATTTTGATTTTTGAAGATGTCGCCATTGTAATGTCAAGATAATGTTCAATTAAGTGATCAATCTAATTCTATCATGAATCACATCAGTTGTTGAGCATGATGGATTTAAAGGAAGGTCATCAACCTTCTTTTTTATGATAACAATCGTAAATAAAAATAAAACCTAGAATCCGAGTGTAAATTTGCACATAAAATTCGGGTATCCTATGTGTGCATGGTGCATGTGTGAGGTGGTTATTGACAATTTTGCAGAGCTATTTCTTGAACTGTGGTTCGTAATCTGACCATGTTGCAGGATACTATCCTCATTTTTCCGTATTGAAAGTCAGTTAAAGGAGAACAATAAAACTTTGATTTTCACCTATTCAATACTTTAAAAGTAATTATAAAATTAGGATCTCATCCTTATTTTCTTCCTAAATTATTAAAAACATAGGACATGTTACGTTCATTTTTTTAACATCTTCAGCTATACACATTTTTAACAAGGTTAATACCGGTAATGTTATTCTAATAACTTGCACTTATTGTTTACTGCTAACAGACTTATTCATAATAACTATTAAAATTCTTTTGAATATAAAACATTATCTATTACGTCATCTTATTAAAACAATATAACTATTTGTAGTGTTTGAAACTTTAAAATCTTGTTCTAATATTTGAAATACAATGTCACAAGTTAGTCAGATATAAATACATTTACAATCTGTTGAAGTTGTTGAATATCTTAAAATTATTTGTTGGAATACACATTAAAATCTTTTTGTTACTATTGGCGTGAGCTTTACCATACATTGTACCTTATGGATATAAAATCTTAGTGCACTCTCAAAACAGCTGAGTTCAGGCGTGACTAACATTCTTTTCATCCGTAAATTAACAAAATGAAGCACACTGTTGATTATTTGTTATAAATTTGTCGTACTTTAAATATTTAATGTTCAATTGTTCGAATTCATGACTTGCTTGTAGACTTTACCAGTGTAGAGCAATTCTACAAACGTTAGCAAGAACTCTGTCAAATGGTGACAGTCAAGTTATGATGATAAGCAAGTGCTAACTTCATCAAATTTTACAAAAGTAAGTTTGTTGACATCTCTGTAACAGGAAAATACCTTTGTCAAAATATGTTAAATGGTATTAAAAGTTGAAGAAGCTAATGGTGAAGGATCAGCACTTACCCTTTGTAGTTCTGCCTGCATTTACATTAGTGCACTCAGCTGTTTGACGACTACTTGTGCTCCTCGCGTTGTATGTGTGTCTCCGTATCTGCGGGGCATTGGGAGGAGAGGTAACAGAGGGCGGCGTTCTAGCGAATGAAAATCAAGTGGAAATCAAAGTTTTATTGTTCTCCTTTATCTGACCGTGTGTTCAGCACGGTGGATCAGATTATTCCAGCATTGTCTGTATTCTTGTGCATTTATCTGTAAGTGTTATTTAATATTTCTATGTAAAGTTTAGTGGCAGATTTAACTCTATGAGTAAAAGATTTTATGAAAAGTGAATAACATTGGTAAATTTCCTAAAAGAGTAAGTGTAAGCAAGGATGTAAAATGAAAAAAAAGGAATTGCCATGATAAATATAAATCAATGTTTACTTAGTTCATGTAATGATATGATTAGCTACAATTAATTCATTTAAAGATTTTCAAGAGGTTGAATAATTCAAATAATTGAGTTAGTAATCACAACTTCTGTTGTTTAAGAAATTATCATTAACTAACAGAAAGCAGAGTATATTCTTGCAAATATTGTCAAGAAAAAGTTAAAAGGGATAACATGGTTACCCACCACCCAGTTTAAGTGATATCATTGATTTCAAGCTATACAATAACATTGACATACAGCATATTTTAGGATGGAGTTACTTTACATAGTCGAGGAAAGGCCAATTTTTCAATTCCTTACAGAATAGACCAGTATGTCAACGCTATGCCAGACATAAGAATTGATTTTGTGAACTTACTCGACCAATATAACTTCGTGAGATTGAAAATTACTTCAGCAAGGAACATTTTGTTTGTTAAATTTATTATTATTTGGTGCATATCTGATAAGAAATGTCAAGCCTGTTTTTAAGTTCTTCCTTTTCTTGTATTGTCTTCAACACTTGTCCTTTAAATGCCTCCAAAATGAGGATATCTCGCAAACATACGGGCCAAATCGGGATCTCTCGTCTGCTGGCTGAGCTTGATCAGCAAATTAGAGGCAGCACACACCATTATTCTCCATACTGGATTCTTCCCTCCCCCCCCCACTATATTACCAACTATATTCATATCGACCCATAAGTCATCTAACTGTGTGCTCTAAAATATTAGAAATCATTTTCACTCATTGTATATACACCTATCACATTTCCCGCCTTCTCATACCTTAGTCACACACTGGTTTCTGTCCTTTCTGACTATGTCTTTCATATCTCTACATCCCTCATGAAATATTTACCTACAAAAATATGTGCAGCCTTCACCAGTCTTGATGTTGGGAAGGTCTTTCAACAGACTGATATACAAACTCTATCACATTCCAGTTCCTATGACAATCACCACTTTCCTAGCCAAAATCAATATCCATAACACATTATCCTATACCTTTCCAATTAAAGCAAGAGCACCACGAGGTAGCCCATTGTTACCACTTGGTATGCCCTCTTCTGTATCAATATTATTATTTTTATTATTTTTATTATTATTATTATTGTCAGTGTGCTCATCACACAAAAATACAGCCTGTAAAATCAAATAACTAATCCTTGTAATCCCGTGACAAACCAATTTAAATGAACTCAAACAATGGCTCAATCTCTGACAATTCAAAATTAATGTAAGCAAAACAATTTATCATTTACCTAATCATAAATGCAGATACTATCTTACTAAAAACCTCTACCTAACCCTAAATAACCATCCACCCCTTGCTGAAAACACCATACTTACGTACTTGGCATAACTTTCCGAAATAATTTACAATGGAATGTACATTTGGACCAAATTTATAAAAAGGCATCCCATAGGATTCACCTATCCTGCTGGCACCTAGGTCAAAACTGAGGATTAAAAGCCATACAAATAACATGTGCAAACCCTCTGTTTGACCTGTTATCACGTACTCCCTATCTTGGATCTCGGCCTCCCTTATCCGACTAGCTTAACAACTCAGACCCGAAATTGAACTCATAGTAATCAACAAGCTTTACATACATACATTATCATTATAGACTGTTATGCCTTTCAGCGTTCAGTCTGCAAGCCCCTGAGAATTTACTAAACGTCCCCACAATCCTCGATTTGCAACTAGTGTTGTGGCCTCATTTAGTTCTATACCTCATACCTTTAAATCGTTAGAAGCCGAGTCTAACCATCATCGTCTTGGTCTCCCTCTACTTCTCTTACCCTCCATAACAGAGTCCATTATTCTCCTAGGTAACCTATCCTCCTTTATTCGCCTCACATGACCCCACCACCGAAGCCGGTTTATGCGTACAGCTTCATTCATCGAGTTCATTCCTAAATTAGCCTTTATCTCCTCATTAGGACTACCCTCCTGCCATTGTTCCCACCTGTTTGTACCAACAATCATTCTTGCTACTTTCATGTCTGTTACTTCTAACTTATGAATAAGATATCCTGAGTCCACCCAGCTTTCGCTCCCGTAAAGCAAAGTTGGTCTGAAAACAGACCGATGTAAAGATAGTTTTGCCTGGGAGCTGACTTCCTTCTTACAAAATACTGCTGATCGCAACTGCGAGCTCACTGCATTTTCTTTACTACACCTTGATTCAATCTCACTTAGTATATTACCATTCTGGGAGAACACACAACCTAAGTACTTGAAATTATCGACCTGTTCTAGCTTTGTATCACCAATCTGACATTCAATTCTGTTGAATTTCTTACCTACTGACATCAATTTAGTCTTTGAGAGGCTAATTTTCATATCATTCTCATTGCACCTATTTTCAAGTTCCAAGATATTAGACTGCAGGCTTTCGGCACAGTCTGCCATTAAGACCAAGTCGTCAGCATAAGCCAAACTGCTTACTACATTTCCACCTAACTGAATCCCTCCCTGCCATTTTATACCTTTCAGCAGATGATCCATGTAAACTATGAACAGCAAAGGTGAAAGATTACAGCCTTGTCTAACTCCTGTAAGTACCCTGAACCAAGAACTCATTCTACCATCAATTCTCACTGAAGCCCAATTGTCAACATAAATGCCTTTGATTGATTTTAATGATCTACCTTTAATTCCATAGTCCCCCAGTATGGCAAACATCTTTTCCCTCGGTACCCTGTCATATGCTTTCTCTAGATCTACAAAACATAAACACAACTGCCTATTCCTCTCATAGCACTTTTCAATTACCTGGCGCATACTGAAAATCTGATCCTGACAGCCTCTCTGTGGTCTCAAACCACACTGGTTTTCATTCAACTTCCTCTCAACGACTGATTGCATCCTCCCTTCCAAGATGCCAGTGAATACTTAGCCTGGGATACTAATCAATGAGATACCTCGATAGTTGTTGCAATCCTTCCTGTTCCCATGCTTATAGATAGATGCAATTACTGCTTTTGTCCAATCTGAAGGTACCTTACCAACACTCCACGCTAATTTTACTACTCCATGTAGTCATTTCATCCCTGCCTTCCCATTATACTTCACCATTTCAGGTCTAATTTCATCTATTCCTGCAGCCTTATGACAATGGAGATTATTTACTATCCTTTCCACTTCCTCAAGCATAATTTCACCAACATCATTTTCCTCCTCCTCATGACCTTGGCTCTTTGCAACACCACCAGGATGATTTCCTTTAACATTGAGAAGATGTACAAAATATTCCCTCCACCTTTCCAGTGATTCCCTGGGATCTATTATGAGTTCACCTGAATTACTCAAAAACTGTTCATTTCCTTTTTCCCTACCTTCCTAAGATTCTTTATTACTGTCCAGAAAGGTTTCCCTGCTGCTTGACCTAGCCTTTCCAGGTTATTACCAAAATCTTCCCATGACTTCTTTTTGGATTCAACAACTATTTGTTTCGCTCTGTTTCTTTCATCTACGTACCAATCCCTGTCTGCCTTGGCCCTTGTTTGGAGCCATTTCTGATAAGCCTTCTTTTTACGTTTACAGGCTGCTCTCACTTCATCATTCCACGAAGATGTTCGCCTTTTCCCATCTTTACACACAGTTGTTCCTAGGCGTTCCCTTGCTGATTCTATTACAGCATCCCTGTATGCCACCCATTCACTTTCTATATCCTGAACCTGCTTACTATCTATTGTTCGAAACTTCTCACTAATCATATCCATGTACTTCTGTCTAATTTCCTCGTCCTGGAGACTTTCTACCCTTATTCGTTTGCAGACAGATTTCACTTTCTCTACCCTAGGCCTAGAGATACTTAGTTCACTACAGATCAGATAGTGGTCTGTATCATCGAAAAATCCGCGAAAAACTCGTACATTCCTAACAGATTTCCTGAATTCAAAGTCTGTTAAGATATAGTGTATTATTGATCTGGTACCCCTAGCCTCCCATGTGTAGCAGTGAATAGCCTTAAGCTTCAAGAATGTATTCGTAACAGCTAAACCCATACTAGCACAGAAGTCCAGCAAATGCTTTCCATTCCCATTAGCTTCCATATCTTCCCCACATATACCAATCACCCTTTTGTATCTACAGTTCTATTCCCAACTCTCGCATTGAAATCGCCCATTAGCACTATTCTATCCTTGCTGTTGACCCTGACCATGATGTCACTCAATGCTTCATAAAAACTTGTCAACTTCATCCTCATCTGCACTCTCACATGGTGAATACACGGACACAATTCTTGTCCTAATCCCTCCTACTGACAAATCTACCCACACCATTCGCTCATTTACATGCCTAAGAGAAACTATGTTGCGTGCAATGGTATTCCTGATAAAGAGCCCTACCCCAGACTCTGCCCGTCCCTTTCTAACACCCGTAAAGTATACTTTATAATCTCCCACCTCTTCCTCATTATCTCCCCTTACCCGAATATCACTTACTCCTAGCACATCCAGATGCATCCTCTTTGCTGACTCAGCCAGTTCTACCTTCTTTCTTCCATAAGCCCCATTAATATTGATAGCTCCCCATCGAATTCCATTTCGTTCGCCAAGTTGTTTCCAAGGAGTCCCTCGCCTGTCAAATGGGAGTGGCACTCCATTACTCCCATAGGTCCGAGGCTTGCTTAAAGTGTTCTGAGCACGGTAAATTCATGAAGCAGGATGCTGCCCTACTTGCACATAGTCCAAGGGAGGATCTCTCCACTAACGGGTTATATACATTCCCTAAAATCCTTTCCCATGTACACACTATTTGCCTTCTCTATGTCCATATAAGCAATTCAAACATGTTAGGCCTCACAACATATCCCTAGTCCCATATAAGCAATGTATAGTCACCATCTTGGATAGAACTGCAAGTTCACCTCCAAGTCCCTCAGGTTGCCTTCCCTTACAACCCTACCATTATTAAACCTTACACCATGCTCCTAGTCCCGTTAGTACAATGTGTAGTCACCAACATGTTTCAAGTTCAGCTCTGAGTCCCCAGGATCACCCTCAAATGTTACACCTCTATGTGTAAAGCACATATATTATGCCTTACACCATGCTCCTAGTCCCATTACTACAATGTGTAGCCACTATGTTGTTTCAAGGTCAGCTCCGAGGGAGCTAATGCTTCTTCGCATTACACCAAAATAATTGGAGGTATATTGTCCTGGTCAGAAGCAGCATGCGGCCAAGTATTTTGAAGGCTGTTAATTACCTTGATCACTGTGAAGTACAGGTTGGAGAGGGAGGATGGTAATGGCTGAGCTGTGTTTGGGTACATATTTGTACCTTTCTTTAGCTTATTATTGCTCTCTTTAAATTTCTCACTGAACATTGAGGTAATGGCCTCAGGGGAGTCAACAATTGTCATTAGAGTAGAATGCATCTTGTGCTGGTTTGCCGTTTCTACTATTAAGGAATAACACATGTCTTTGCTGTTGTTACTTATCTTGTTTATGTAGTTTCTGAATGCTTTGTGGATGAGTTACTTGGTCATATTCCTCACACATTTATATTTGTCCCACAGAAGATTACTTGTATCCTGTTTCCTTTTCCTGTAAGGCATATTCCTTTTGCATATCATTTTGACTATTTCTGTTGTGATCTATTGAGAGTTTTTCTTGGTAACAATGGGTAGATGGCTTCATAGAAGTTATGATAGCAGTTTCCAGCCAGCATTTTGAGTTATAGACTTCTCTATTAAAGTTGTTTACTGGTGTTTTCTTGTATTTTCTGGTAGCTGTAACTACTGGGTGTTTCAAGAAACAGGGGATTAATTCTGTCTTCAGTACCGAGGATAGAGAGTTAGTAAGGACAAGAGTTTTCGTTATATGGGTTGGTTCAGTAATTACCGTATTTACGCGAATAATCCCCGCATATTTTTTAAACAAACTGAGGCATGAAATTGGGGTGCAGGTTTTATTTGCATCTAGGTTGGCAACATGCTCCTGGCTCACCTAGTTTTTATGATGGGTGTACAGTTATGCTTTGTGTAACCGTAGATGGAATAAAACTGTCCTCATATGTCATATTTAAACAGAAAACTACAGTATTCAGACTTTTAATTATAAATTGGCCTTCATATTTAAAAAGTAGTATTTTACAGAGTAATTGAAAAATTCAAATGTCTCTGCGTCATGATAAAATGCGTCTTCTAGAATGTACAGGGGTAGCTTTCCGCACTTTCACTCACTTCAGTGTGTCCATGGTGTGTTTGATAGTTGCTAAGTTTGAGTGAAATCGTATATTCTTTTGTATTCGGTGTTTTAAGGAACGACACAATATCACGTATCAGGCAGTGTGTGGAGAAGCAGAATTCACGAAGACTGGTGATGCCGACAGTAGGCGAAAAAGTGCGGCTCATAATTATCATCAATTCATTCATACCGAACAATACTGCCAATGCCGATGGAATTGCACTTATTTTTAATTTTTTTTTTTTTTTACTGCCGAGCCCGGACAGACTTAAAGTTTTAAAGGACATGAGGTCACTGCACTGTATTACGATGCAGATGGAAGCGAAAGACTTCCTCCCTTCACCATAGGAAAGTTCGATAAGCCACAATGTTTTAAGAGTGTCGGGCACTTTCCGTGCAAGTACAAGACAGCTAAGATGCAAACAGTAGAGTAAGCCAAAAAATAAGATACTTGCACATGGGAGCCAGCGTAATTTGTCCTCGTCTTTGAATCGTGCTTTTTTTCATTGCGTGAGGTTATGTTTGCCAGTGAGTTATCCAAGTAAATGTAAATGCGCCTTGCTGGATACATTTTTGGAAATAGAATATTTTTCATGTCATTTGAAAGGTTTAAACAGTGAATCTATGTTAATTGCATGCAGTAATGGGTATCAGAATATTTTGTGACACGGCAAGAGTTGGCATTTCTGAATTAAGATTTGGTGGTTATTCGAAATCATGTAATACTGTGGTTTTATTAATGTACAGAAAAACTAACATCACACTTCACTGGTGTGTCTGTTTACATTGCACGAAAAGAATTAGCCACTGCCAGTTGTGTTCCTATCCACGTGTGAGAAATGTTTTTGACGTGGAGCATGACGAATTTGTAATTTACGAGAGGATTCTAGGGATGCAAGAGACAACGAATCTTCCAAACTACAGGGAATCATGCCTACTGCAAGTTCAGATTATTGAAATATCTGTCACATAGGTAGGCCTACTTGCTAATTTTCATGGCATTTTATAGCAGTGATAATGTATTTTTATCACCTCAGGCAAAGCAGCTATATCTGTAAATTAGCATGTTCATATTTGTGCAAAGTACACGTGGACCTGGAGGAGTGATATGAAACGTTTGTTTATACCTATATTACTCCTTCGATGGAAGGAATTTTAGTTCATTTCATTTTCTAAAAATGAGCCTTCCTAAAATTAGGGTGCGTGGATTATTCGGCGGCAGGAATTATTTACGTAAATACGGTAATTGTTCATGGAATACATCGTAGAATGCTAAAACAAAAGTTGCTGCTAATGGACTAATGGGTATAGGCAGGAGGTGAGGGTGGTCATGCTGGGAGAATTTCTAGAGCCTTCTAGATACTTTTGAATCAATGTTGTATATATTGTACACGGCTTAGACACAGTAGTAATTCCTCACCAATGCCACCGGGGGGGGGGGGGGAGCTCGGCACATGGAACCCAAAAGAAACTTTCTTCCAGCACACATGAATTCCACGCAAACAAATATTGCCTTTGTTTCCAGCTGCTCAAAGTGCACAGGGTTGAAGTTGGGTTGCATGGCAATAATTATTCCTCCCCCTGAGGTTTCCTAAATACTCTGTATGACTAAGGTACCACTTGTATGTCACAGAGTGGCGAATTTAGCCAGGATTCACTAACTTACACAACTGGTGGGTCTAAAGCAGCAAGAATGGTCAGAACTGCCTGTTTAAGCTTCACATATTTCAGACTGTGAGCATAAAATCTGAACACAGTAACTGTCCTGTTACCTGCAGTCCAAGATTCTGAGTTGCTAAGATCACTATTTCCATTGCTTGATGTCACGTTAAAAAAATATTCCGAGATGGAGGAAAACTACATTTCTAATTTTCCACAGTACAGATTGCACGAGTTCTCTGAACTGGTGACCAATAAAATGTACATAAAACAAATAGCTTATTCACATGACATTCAGATTTACACACGTTACACAGGCAAATCAATGAAACTTCCGAGTTTGATCCTGGGTTCCATTCCACATCTCCACTAAGAGCAACTGAACACATCACAAGATGGAGTAATGATAGGGGCGGTGTGGCAATCTTGTTCCCGTTGCACTCCTATCCCTGAGATGTCCTTTAACCATTCCCGTAGTGGATTGTAGACCATTACTTCCACACCACGCCCAAGAATTCATCTCACATTTAGATACTACTAATATGTACTTATTAATTTCTAAATCTGTATAGGCTACAATTCTTTCTTTGTCAAGGAGTACTTTGATACTATTTCTATGGATGTTATTACATTACAGGTATTTATTAATATAAACACGACACAAATCAGGAGAGCTTGTATCAATATGGAGTTGCTTGACCCATTTTGAACTATTTTCTGGTTATTTTGTCGTGATGAACAGCAGATATAAATATTTGAGAATAACATTCCTGCAAAACTAAACATTAGATTCCTTCACTTTCATCCAACACAGCCAGACAAGAGGCAATTTTGCCAACATTTCTATCACAAAATATACTTTCCACCTGCCTCAACACTGAGGATGCCGAGACCAACCTGTCGCTTTGAAACAAGCCCCACCTTCGTTTCTCCTTTACTCACGTAATTTAATCCTAACAGGATGCATTTCTCAAATAGGTTACTTACTTGTTACTCATGACCAGAGATAGAAAAAAACAGAAATAATTCAGTAGCCAGCCCCTTTTCATCAGGAGCCAGCACTTTTTTGAAAATAAAGATAATGAAAAACACAGGTTAGACTAGGATAATGCTACGTATTGCTTCTGAAATGTGTCCTTAAGTAGTCTAGTCTATCAATTATAAGAATGGAATCGAAACAATTTATATTTCAAGATAAAGTAATGCAAATAGTCACCAGTCGCCTTGCGTTAGCGTCTTTTGAAATTACACTTCGTGTGCCTGTTTGATTTCCCACCAAAATACCAATGATCAATACATTTTATTGCATCAAAGTCCTTTATAAATGGTCCATTCTAAGATGTCATCAAGAGATCACTTAAGTTCTTCACGGCAAGCTTGGTTCGCAGTTTGTGTTTAACAATATTCATTGTGCTGCACCCTTGCTCACATGATGAGTTTGCTACAGGAATTCTTTCCAATATACTGAAGAGCATTCTTAAAATCGGAAATCGTCCTTTCACAGTCCGCGATTTTTCAAGTAGATCGTTCAGTGGAAGACCTATCCCGACTAATTTGAACTCGAACCACTCGCTCAATATGTCTTGTACGTTTTTCACTTCAATTTGAGGGTATTTTGAAAAATAATTGGCTAGAAGCTGTATCTCACTATTGTCATAATTTTCCAAGTGTTTTCATGATGGCCAGGAATGTATGTCAGAAACACCAGTGGCACTTTGAATATCCTCATTTTTAAGAACTGTGTCGTTCAGAAAGTTAATCCCACTTGCCAAAATATGTTCCTTCCCGCTCTGAAATTCTTATTCGACACACCTTCCTAGTTCGCGGGCTTTGATGTCTAATGCAACGTTGCCAATTTTCTATAACCGCACAGGAATGAAAACGACTGTACTTCTAAAGTGCAGACCATTCAATATCAAGATGCTGTAATTAAATTAAAAGTGTAAATAATGTTAAGTGAAAAATAAAAGAATTGATAAACACATTATTCCGTATGTTTTAAATGCAAAGAATGAAATCCACGGGAATTTATCAGCACTGCTTTGGTGGCAATAGTTTAGGAACGAATAGTCACGGGAAGCAAGGCGGTAATGTAGTGTTTGTGAAATTATTTAACGTAGTACCTCTCTGCATTTCTCCATAACTTTATTTATTATGATACGTCCACATGAAAGGCTAAATGTTTGACGGGTTGCAAGGATGTCTCTCATGACCGATAGGCAGCTCTCGCACAGAACTAAGGTACGAAGCGTCAATTACAGAATTCATAGACTCTGCCAAAAGCAGTGAAAATGTTTATTGCAGATATTAGAATATGTGAGCTACAGAAAACACGCGAAACACCATACGACTTGTTACTTTATGATGTGATGGGAATGTACACGTAAGGGAACTCCGGATTTCGAAAAGTAAAGTATCAAAACCGAATTTGACAATTCAGGCGCCATGGTGACTGGGCGCCCGGTCTTTTTCGAGCCCTGCTCGTGACCATATTTCAGTGTTATTAATTTGATGCATCTTGGAATATTGCGATGAGTGAGTGAGTGGTATTTTGCATTTCTACCATACATTGCCCATGATAACCTGATTTTGCAGAAATCAGCTACTACTTACAGGGTCAGTGGTGAGAACAATGATTTTGAAAGAGCAACAGGACACCAAGTTAAATGTCACAGAGCAATTAAGTCTTGTCATTCAGACAATTAAATATCTCCAAACTGTGTGGAGCAGCATTTATAATAAGGTATTAGAGGTGAAGAAGAATAAACAAAATACAGATTACACCAGCCTCTGAGAATCACTGCTGGGGTTTTAGTCACTGGATCCCAAGATCAGATTTCCAAACATCAGAACAAATTTTGAGTATGGAAAGCAAACAGAGTACATCAAAACATTGTAAAATAACTGCAAACAATCAGCCCTTGAAATATAAGATTCCAGGCAGGTGTCTGATGTTATTCTTCCATTCGAAACAATTTTAAAAAACATGTACCTAACAATACGAAGATAAAAATCTACTATGTCATCATAGGAGCCACTGTATTCTATGGCTTTGAAAGTTAACAAGCCACAGAAAGCAACAGTAAATATTTGGATATCACAGAAAGAAGATATTTGCGGCGAAGTATCACTAATAGAAGAAATTGGGGTTCGATAGAAGAATGTAGAGATGTACAAATATGAAAGGAGACAGCATCAAGTGCCTAATTCAAGGCAGCTCGATTCGCTGGACTGGCCAACAGCAAAGTCATGGTCAACAAGATACCCCAGGAACACCTATCACAACATGGAGAACAGAACTGGGATGGTAATATTAATAATCATTTTAGTGGCTCAGATACTGAGTGGTGCACATATTATCGGCCACCAGTTCAGAGAACATGTGCCATCTTGGACTGCAGGTAACAGGACAGTTACTGTGTTTAGCTTTTATGCTCACAGTCTGAAATATTTTAATTTTATTTTATTTAATTTTCTGAAGAGCCACGATCGAACCAACAAGTTCGGACCATGTGTGAATCACAGGTGACAGAATTCGAAAATGATCTGTTTGGACCTGTGCTCACTTTGAATCCATGATATTGGGATATCAAGGTCCTCACTCCACCATTTGTCTGCAGGGGGAGTTAGTGAACACATAAATAGCAAATTCCATATTGTCGCGAGTTACGGGTGTAAAATCTAGTTAAGCTAAATTGTACTTACTTGTCTTCTTCTTTGAAACAGGTGACCTGCTGACAAACTGTGTGTTCATCCACGCATATTTCATTCTTAATATCGGTAGAATACTGTAAGGAACAAACATGCACAGGAAAGTAAGAAATGTAGAGTAAACGAATAACTGGAATAAACATTTATAAATAGACATGACACAGTTGACAAAATAAATTTCATAGTCACACAATAAAAATATTGATTTATTCTCCCAATGTAAATAGGTTACAAACAAACAAGTGCCAAGTCATAATTATATGAAGAACAGGAACAAGAAAAGGAACTCATAATGGGATAAAGAGGACAACACTGCAAGAGGGAGCAAAAGAAGAATAAAACTCTACATCTCTTGTCTTCTCTTCTTACAATATCCTGTCATTGTGTTCTTCCTATTATGTTGTTAAATGACTAGTCACTTGTTCGTTTCTCGGTTCTCACAGATGACTCTTATTGTCAAACAGAAATACATTGCGTCTTAACCTGAGAAAGGTCAATCTCCTACCTACCATATCCAAGTATGGTCAACAACTAGTCAGTTGTTACAAGACATTTCATTGACCCTACACAATCTGAAGGCTTTACCAATATAGACTTACAACATTTACATTCATATTTTAAAGGCCCTGTTTTCTAGGGACAGCATGTACACCACCTTCCCGGAAGCCTCAGAGTTGATTCTCAGACAAGTCAGAGATTATTACCAGACTCTGAAGGCTAGTATCTGGTCCAGTCAGACTATATGAGAACAATGAAGATGTTAGTCAAATGGGAATGCTCATACTTGATGTTGGCTATAGCTTGAATGTTGAGAACTACTGTTGATGGATGTGTGGTAAGAAACCTCTCGATATTTGTTGTATGAATTAGTTACCATTGCAGCATCAGAACAAGTCAGACAATTAGCACAATGAAGAAACAATCGTACCAGCTAGTAAAGACACACATGGCAACACTCAGCCATGAATCTTTTATAATTTTTTCAACCAAATAAGAAGATTGTGGACTCACCTCACAAAAACGGGTCTAATAACAACAACAATAACTCCATCAATCACACAGCTGTATCCTCTATGATAATAGGCCTACTATAAACTTTCTACAAAAATATTAAATGTCATTTTAAATGATTAAGCATATGGCTGCACGAGTCAGTGTAACTAATCCAAGGATACATTTTAACTAAGTGTTACTGATTTATAACTGACATTGCTTTTATAATTCCTGTTCATAATTAAACGCATCTTAATGTTTACACAGAGAAAGTACTGTGAGACAAAGTAATTATTTATTTGTTTATGTTTCTGATTCTCTTTTTAACCCTCTACTGCATGAATTATTTTTTGTTTTCGTTTGGTGAAGAAAATTTTAACCTTTAATGTTCAACATACGTTCAGTATTTTAGATGTACCAGCAATTCTTAACTGGGGCTAATAGCCTAACACTCATATGTGGATGGCCATAATGGGATATACATATGATTCTTCACGATTTTACGTTAAGCTTTTAACATTCAAAGACCAAACATTACTGCCTACTGGCCATGGGTACGTACTGCAAGGCGCAAGTATACTTGCACGACCGTAGGTCGGTAATGTCTTTGAGGTTGAGCCAGAGGTACTCCTGAAGCCTGTGGTAATGTGATGGGGAGGGCCCATGTAAAATAAACAGTGGATGGTACACGTGGGGATGTTGGGGTGAAAGGAGTATCTTTGGTTGTAGGGCTGTTTTGTCTTATGTTATGTAAAAAATGGTATGAAACAATGGGTTGTGAGGATGAAAAGAGACTAATTGTATCCCACCCAATAGAGTCACTTATGCTCTGCACACTTCAAAGAAAAGTACATGTATCGAATGACCAGCGGTGATTACTGACAAATGCAGTTCTAACCATATTTTATTATCCCTCACATTTCCAAACAAAGAAAACAGAGTGCAATTGCCAATAACACATAATCAAGAAAACCCACCAGAGGCAATTGAATGAGAAACATCCTGTTAAAATGAAGGTACATAAAGTGGGGACCATTAAATAATTTCACATTATTCGTTCCTGCTCTTATTTATCATGCAATATAAAAACTGCAGTGATCTGGATGACATTGTTTTAAAATTATTTCATTTTTATCATTTAAATAACCAAACAAACAACCACAACTACAGCTTTTTTCCAAGCTCTACAAAATTAAAGCAGCAATTGGTGCAGGCTACCAGGAAAATAAAACAGCTGAAGTAATTGCAGAGCAAACAAAGAGGAACAGGAGGAAAGTCTTCCATCATTAAGAAACCATTGAAGGTCTTCACAAGAAACTTATTGATTCATATCTCAAGAGATATTTCCAAGAAGTGATCCAAGACTTAGTCAGGCTTCAGACCAACCAAACCATGCATTAATATCTCCAGTACCCCTATTGTTACCTCAGGAAGTCTTTTACACAATCCAATCTTTGAAACCTTTGTCATTGGGAAACATCTATTGATGGCAGTCCAGGATTTACAGAGGAGGGCTATTTCAGAAGCAATCCTCAGAACTTACATATTTGGTGAAACGGCTGCTAAGAAGGACTTTGTGTGAGAAAATAAACAGTTTTGTGTCTATGTTGACTTAAGTCAGGGAGCATTAGACTTGATGGTGGCAGCGCTGAATAGGAAGTCAAAAATACCAGTAGGTGGAGGTCCCAATGAAGTGCAGTAAAATTTGGTGAAAGTGTATTTGAGATAACTGCAAGTGACCAGTACAAAAAACCATACAGTCAATCATTGTGATGAGATTGGGACTAATAGCATTACGAATGAAGATTCTTGGACTGAACTCCCATTGTTGTTTTCCTCATCCAGCAGACAGTGAGCAAAAGGCGTTAGCTTTCCTTCATGTTGCTCAAAATAAGAAACTTGCAATGAATTTGCTGGCAGAAAAGCAGGCTCTCATAGATGGTGGTGCTCCAGACCAAGAATATATTACCGAGGTGAAATAAATGGAAAAACTTGGTACTAATACAGGAAGTGAAAGGCCTGCACATTGCTTGTAGATTAAGGAGAAAGAATTTAGAGTGGGTGAGACAGAAGGTGAACATTTTGTTAGGAGCATAAACCTTGAGTAATTCTGTGGCTAATACACTTAAATTCTGCAGAGATCTGGGTCTTGAAGTGTTAACTGATTGTGAAAGTACCATTAAGTTTGCAACGTTCCTAAATCCTGCATCTGATTTAATAAATTTGTGCCATCCTACGGATAAGCGAACCAAGGCTGCAAACAGATATTCCAATGAGGTCAAAATCTGTACTGATATTGAAAAATCATAAGTTAACATAATAATATTAGGCTAACTGTTTGTTCGTCCCAATGTAACCATAAAAAATAATTGCAATTAAAGGTATCATTTCTGATTTGATAAGTGTGCAAGGTCTTGCAGAAACATTTGTCTGGAGAGAGGATTCTGCAATAATATTCCTCCTCACATGGAGGTTAAGCCAGAAACACCTGGAATTACTCTATTCATGGATGAGGAACAAAGAGGGAAATAAAATTTTGCTTCATTCAAAGCCGTTTGCAGGATGTGTCTCACTGGTCAAATCGACCCATCTCGTAATTCTAATGTGATTTTTGAAAGATACTGTTTTATTGAATCCTGATCTTGTACAGACAATTCCAAGAGAAATTGGTTTCATCAGATTTGATCAAGATTGTCACCAATTAATAAGTCCTTTCTTTATATAGTGAATATGTTGATTAAATTGTGGACAGTATGGTAATGTATCGCTAAATCAACTCAATATGTGCAGTATTTACATTCTTTGCAGTGTTACATAATGTCAGCTTTATATCTGTATTGACAGTACTGAATTATAAACTTATAAAACTTTACTACATTCTCCTAGTAAATGACAAACTTCCGGGTAACTTCGCTGATAACTTCAGGCCATGCTGCCAATAGGAGAAAACATGGACACTAACTAACTAACTAACTAACTAACTAACTAACTAACTAACTAACTAACCCAATGGCACTACAGCCCTGAGGGGCCTTGGCCTACCAAGTGACCACTGCTCAGCCCGAAGGCCTGCAGATTATGAGGTTTTGTTTGGTCAGCACGATAATCCTCTTGGCCATTATTCTTGCTAGACCGGGGTGCTATCTCACCATCAGATAGCTCCTCAATTCTAATCATGTAGACTGAGTGGACCATGAACCAGCCCTCAGATCTAGGTAAAAGTCCCTGACCTGGCTGGGAATTAAACCCGGGGCCTCCGGATAAGAGGCAGGCATGCTACCCCTACACCACAGGGCCGGCCAAAACATGGACACTGCACTAATGCAATTCTTATATTGAATATGAGGATCTAATACAGTCCTATAAGTGTAGTGCAGAAGAACTGATACATATGCATTGGTGCAGTATAGTGAGTCTACATGAAATATGGAAAATTTGACACATTTAATGTTTTTTGTCTCAGTGCTGAGATATTGCTGTTTCCCTATAGGCGTAGACCACACTTAATATTATTATTCTGAACGGCTAAATTAAGATGAGAAGGAACATTGCCTGTTGGTTCTCACTAACACAATCACAGAGGTGAACCGACACTCAAATCAGATAGCATTTTTGTTATTATGTAATAAAGGTAATAAACAGATGACTTTATGAAGGGATGCATTTAGTATTTTGTACTGCATAAAGAATAGAGAAATTTTCTGGATAACTCCAGGCCATGCTGCCAACAGACACTGCACTGATGCCATTGTTATCCATGAGCACATAAAGAAATGTCCTGTTAAAGAAACACAAACATATATACATGTTCATTATAGACTGTTATTTGTTTCAGCATTCAGTCTGCAAGCATCTGTGAATTTACTAATCACAACAATCCCCAATTTCTAACTACTTCCGTACCTCTTATTTTTAAATCATTAAATACTGAGCCTTATTATCATCACCTTGGTCTCCCTGTGTTCCTCTTAACCTCCGTGACAGACTCCATCATACTCCTAGGTAACCTATCCTGCTCCATTCGCCTCACATCAACCCACCACCAATGTGGTTCATGCGTACAACTCCATCCGTTGAGTTCAATCCTAACATAGCCTTTATCTCATCATATAGAGCAGGAGTTTCCAATTTGTAAGGGCTCGAGGGCCATTTTGGAAACCTTAGTCATGTTCGTGGGCCGCACTTGAATAGGCCAGTTCTCATAAAATTCTGCAAATAGTACAGAAGCACTATTATGAAATGATGTGCATAGTCCAATTGAAATGAGGGTTTGATCATTTTAATTGCTTAAAACATTATTTTAAAATTGCATGAGAGAGTGAAATTTGGAGCTGGGCTGAGTGGCTGAGATGGTTATGGCGCTGGTTTGGCAGGCTTGAACCTGGCTCAGTCCGGTGATATTTGAAGGTGCTCAAATACTTCAGCCAAAAGTAGTCAGTGGGATAACAACATTATTACTTGAAATTTGGATTTTAAATGTTTAAAATTAAAAATAATCCATTGAGAACAAGTGAATACTTGAAAAGAGGAACTAATATTAAAGAATAATTAGTTTTGACTTGGATCTATATTGTCCCCGTGAAAATTGGCGATCTTATGAATATTCTAACAAGTGGAAAGCAAAAATTTTATTGTCTGCTTGAAGCTGCAACACATCACTTGGGAACTTGTGGCGAGCCGTGAACGAGTTTTTTTTTGTTGTTCAGAGGGGTGCGATACGTCACCGGCAGGACTGTGTCAAGGTTATAGCTAACCACGTGACTACCTTCGCACGCGCGACTCAGCCTGTTTCTAGAATAGTCTGCGCAAATTAAAGGTGATCATCAGCCAATTACGGTACTCGCTGAAGAACACGCCTCCCTGGGCTAATTAGATATAAGGCCTTGCTTCGAGTGGATCGCTCTCTTATGCTTAATGCTCTTCGCTTTACGCTCTTCTTAATGCTTGTTCGCTGCGTGAGACATCACATCACCGGACCACGTGGAAGGAGAAATTTCAAGACAAGTCGACGCCCGTTCTACCAGAATTTAGTCTGATAATTAGTGAATTCTGTGGAATAAAAACACCTAGGAGCCAAGTTAAGTGTGACAGTGTAGACGAGCTGTTTATATTCTGCGTGTGCCTGTTCAAAATACTTAATTTTGTCATCTCAGTTACAGCTTGTGACCAGCAATCAACGAAGACGTCTTGGAATTGAAGATCTCAAGATGAAGAATTCCGCAACTACCAACATCATTTCATCGAGGGACATCCATCACAGAGCCTCCATGGAGCTGTAAAAATGTAAGGCGTCTCTGGTAATTGGAAGAAGACTGGCCGGAGTATGCTGAAATAACTGACTGTCGACGGGAATCGAACTCTACAAAAACTTGAGTACCTTTTTAATTTAATTTATCTGTCCTATCTTCTGTACAACTAGAGATCTTTCTTCTTAAGTCGTAGATCTATCAGTTTGCTGTAGTTAGAAATGTTTCATTTTCCTACTTCTTAAGGTGTCATGGTAGACTAGGTACGTGTGAATGAGATTTTGAAATCTATTAGAGTAGACATGTAGGTTGTCTTTGACTGACTTCCCATGCTTAAGGAGCTTAAGTTTAATAATCACTGACCACACGATAAATCCACTTTATTTGTAATATTGAAAGTTACCGGACGGAAAAGTTGCGTGTACATTTTGAGTGAATAGGGTCGAACCTAGTGTCTTTTAAAATCACTTGTTGTTTTTCATGATGAAGTCATCTAATTTTATGACATTCCAGGAGAATCAGTAGATGTAATAATCACTTAAATAATAATAATATTGATTAAAGATCGGGTAAAACAGAAGTAAACGCTCGTGAGCCATAAAACTACTGTAGAATTCCTAAATGTGAGATAGAATGTGCTCTGTTCATGTAGGGTCTGGAATATGGCCTATCCTGAGGGATATTCGTTGCATAATTGAGTAAATGATGAATTAGTGGTGATATTGATTTATTCTTGTGTATTTGGAGCGCAAGATAGATTATAATTAGTGGAGCACGTGTTTGTGAGTGTATTTCACAGGTAGGAAATAAAAATAATGCGAGTAAGGCTCACGCTTGCGGTAAATTCAACCTGTAGCCCACATGATGGTAGTGCTTATGGATTTTACTAGAATCTTCCATTATAATCTCATGAATTAGATGAACTTGCGCTCATATGTGAAATGTATTTCTATCAAGTGATACCCATGACTTCGATCACTAGCCACCATTAATGTAAGAGAATTTCTGTGCACGAATTATTTCTGCGAGACATTATGCGTCCCGACCATCGATAAAAATCATAACTAAAATTGCCAAGTCAGGATTCGTTGTAAATAGTGTACATAAAACGTGTTTCCCTAGTGTGAATGTGTGTGTAAATGTGTATATTTCTCTTGTGCCATGTTAATTTCATTTAATTTTGATCTGGTCGCGCACTCGCCGTGACGCGGATCACATTCATCGTTGTGTGTTGCCTTAAGAAATAATTTCATGCCCTTAAGGGAAAGTTTAATTAAATTAAGTCAAGGAAGACTAGGAAGGAACTTAATTTTTTTTGCGAGATTTAAAAGGAAAGATCATCTCGTTACTTTGTAAAGGCACTCGATTTGTAACAAAATTTATTTAACTAGCTCACACGTTGATAATGTAAATTCCTAAAAATCTGAAATACTTTAAGATTAATTTAAATAGAAATGAAATGCAAAGATTAAAGGTAGAAATTTTGTCAGCCGCATGATTGCTTTGAAACATTGTAAAATAAGTCATTAATAACTAATCAAAAATCATTACTCTGAAATATTAATGATGAACATTAAATAAATGATGCGGTGGAGAATTAGTAAGAACACAATCGTGTTACAATGAGACAGGTTAATTGAATGATAATAATAATAATAATAATCGAGATAATAATTAATTAATTTGAGAATTTTGGAAACAGTTTTTCTTCGCTACTGAAGTTCACGTTAGTGTCATTAATCATTATTAAATATTGTAAATGACTAATTCGGTTGTGTACATAGTAAAGACCACGTGTTGAGGCAACTTTAAATTGGTGAAACTTTGAACAGATGTTTATTTAGTTCTTTCAGTCAAATGTTTGGTTTAAAAAGGCAAGTGGCCTAATTACTTCTTTGGTTTCATTTACAGCACAGTAGAGCTGGAGACATGAACACAAGTCATTCTAGATCGAGGAAGAAACCCGATATTATGAAAGCTCTGTTATGTAAAAAGGAAATATTAGCAAGAATATTTTGTTGTTTAATTGCTTATGTGAATAAATGTCAGAGTGTTGTTTTAATATTTCTTTTTATCCTGCTTGGTCATCAATCCTTACAACCCTTAAATGCCTCTAGAAAGTGATAGCCAACGATCGAACGGTCCACCTTGGGACTCATCGCTCGATGGCTGGGCTTAGCTCGGGAAAAATGGGGGCATTTAAGATGGCTTAATCCAAGCGTGGGGCTCGAGATTGGCTTATCCAAGCTCGAAAATGATCTTGTGCTGTCCAGTGTTTATGACATTGACAAGATCAGATGACCAATTAAATTAGGCTGACTCTGACACATTTATTCGCCCAAATTCTTGTGGCTAACATAAGCACATGTTAAATGTAACTTGTGTGAATATTGCTAAAAACAAATTCTTGCTGGTAATTAGAAATTTGAATTTGCTGCGATGATAATTAATTAAAGTTAGATTCATAGTTGCGACCGATATTGGTGAAAATTTGGAACTTTCATGATATCGACAAATCGGTGCCTTTACAAATTTGATAGAGTTCGATTCCCAATATTTCAGTAGTCCGGTTAGAATCCTTCCAATACCAGAATAGCCATTTAATGAATAATTGTAACTATGGAGGACTTAAGGCAGATGTTGTTGGCTATGGAGGAGAGGATTAATGCCAACCTGAACATTAGTCAAGCTAACTTAGAGAAAAAACTTAATGAAAACCAGGCTCACTTAGAGGAAAAACTTAACGGAAATCAGGCCAACCTAGAGAAAACTTTAGAGAAAAACTTAGAGAAAGGACTCTTTGAACTCAATAATAGTCAAACTAACTTGGAGAAAAACTTAGAGAAAGGACTCTCTGAACTCCACAATAGTCAGGTACACTTAGAAAAAGGACTTAGTGATCTCAGTGACGCACAAATAAACCTCGAAAAATCTCTCGGGGAAGCTATTGAAGAAAAGTTGACGGACATTAAAAACCAAACTGAAGAAGGTTTAGGAAAAATATGTTCGGACATTAAACTTTTTAACGGCAAGCTAGCCTCAATGCAGAGCGAGCTCGTAATAGTCAAAAATGATTTCGCTACTATGAAAAAGGAGGTAAACGAAAACATTGCCAAGTCTATGGCGGGCATGTCCAATGAATTCAGTGAACGACTGGCGAACGTTCAGCAGGACATATTAACTGGAATCGACAAATACAAGGGCGAGGTTGAACAATCATTCCTGAATATTGAGGAAAAGATTGACACAAACTCAGAGGACCTTAAGGTTACGAAAACGGCTTGGGCGAAGAAATTCATTGGATTAAACGAGAAACTACAACAAGTCGAAAAGGGCATTCTCGACAAAATCGAGACATCCCAAGTCGATACCTCGGAACGGATGGATTATATCCACGAGTCGCTTGAGGATAGTTGGGGCGAAATAAAAACCATCAAAACCACCCTGATGAATGCCATACATAAGGTCACGACTGAGTCAAAAACTGAAACCGAAGGGATTCGAAAGGAGTACACGGATGGAATTAAGGAGCTTGTACATGAAATGCATCTCCTGAAAATCCAGAACGAGAACACTAGCAAGGTCACCAACTCATTGCTAGAGAAACAGGCATTACTGGAGCAACGTGTAACCGGCACGGGTCTGACGTCAACTCCACTTGCAACTGCAGGGACAGGCACTGCGAATACAATCGACATTTCTTCAGAGCCGACAGTAAATGCGTCTCAAATGAATACAACCGGCCAGACGCAAATAGTAAATATAATTCGTCTTCACGAAGACCAACCCAAGAAGTTCAATAACGTTAGAGGAAATGTGACTCCGAAAGGCTTTATTCGGGAACTGCAGGATTACTTTCGCGATGCGAAAATTCCACCAGAAAGGCAGTTAAGAGTCACCGAAAAATTCCTGGAAGACTCAGTTCATACCTGGTTTGTCGCATTTCGATTTTCGTTTGACGATTTCGAAAGCTTCAAGAAAGCATTCCTGGAGAAGTACTGGAATAGCGACGTTCAATACAACCTTAGGACGGAGTTATACGCCAGGAAATATGCATCATCTACGCCCACGAGATATGCGGACTTCCTGTCCAGCCAATTAAGAAAATTAAGGGAACTAGACTCACCGCCATCAGAACCTGAGTTGGTTAAGTTGATCACCCGACAGTTACCACCAGATGTGCAGAGGATCATGATAGCCTCAAATACGCAATCTGCAATTCAGGCTGAGGCGTTGTTAAGACAATTAGACATGACATCCAAAGAACCAGTTCGTCAGGGACGAAACTCGGAACCTCAGATCCATCAGGTAACAACGAATAAGGAGGAAGAATTGAAATCAGTCAACCAAGGGAGAACGTGGAAACGTAACCCTGGAGGGCAAGATTCACCTCGTGATCGATCGCCCGTACGCAGAAATAGACCCATTAGAAACTGGGAATATTCCAGACGTAACGAGAGGAAGCGTCCATACTCAGATTACCGAAGGAGCTGGAACCGAAACCAGGACTTCCGCCACTCAAGAGGAAGGAGAGACTGGCGAGAAGAAGAAAAGGAAAAATATCTGAAAGACCTTCAAAACTCGACGCAGGAAAACGAAAGATGGCGAAGAGCAATCCAAACCCAGGATACCAACCCTGATATCGTGGGAGCGGAAAGCCTTCAATACCAAGAGGCCAAGGCTCGGGGAAGCCAACATAACAACTCGAGTCAGGAGCACAGCCAAGGTGCTGACAAAAAAAAACTCCATCTCCAGTAAGAGGAGATAGCCTGAATCCTGAAGGCAAAATCACTAAACTTCAAGAATGGATCGTGGTACAGGTCGACTCATGGACTACCAAGCCCGAAGACTTGTTGGATGAGGTTGGTCAGCGTAACAGCGAAATACCATCGACGTTACCCATCATTTCAGCACGAATCTGCAATGTTCACGTAAAATGTCTCATAGATACTGGATCGACGATTAGCGTCATTTCGACGGCATTTTTGAGAGACCTGAGGGACCGAAATGATATACCTGTCATACCGGTATCTCACGTAAAAATTAAAGGCATAATACCGGACAAGTCTGTCATGTGTAAACAACAGACATTGTTGGATGTCGAGATTGGACGGACGATATTTCCTCAAGTATTCCTAGCCATGTCCAACATTAAATTTAATATTATTTTGGGTGCAGACTTCCTAATGTCTTACCAAGCCATGATTGACATGCAGTCAAACTCCATTCAATTTAGGAAGGCGGATTTTTCCGAGACTGCCATGCTAAACCCTTCCGATGTAAACGACCCATCTGCTTATTGCGGGGAAACAGACGCCTTATCTCCGAGGGAAACCGAAGACCATGAGGCCTCTGAGGAAATTTTAATGGCCATGGATAAAGTATTAGAAGAAGGCGATAACGACATACACCCCTTCGATCTCATTTTTGAGAAATCAAGGCAAGCCATGGGTACGGAAAAAGAACAGATTCAACTGCAGAATTTGCTACTGAAATATAAGAACTTGTTCGATTCCAAACCAGGTCTTATTCCCAACTTTCAATACTCACTTCTTGTGACGGACTGGCTACCCTTCAAGAAGAAGCCGTATCCGATACCGGAAAAATTCTACTCCAGGGTCGGCAAGATTATTGAAGAAATGGAGAGGGATGGAATCGTCATGAAAGCTAGCAGTCCATTCATTAACCCTTTAGTAGTCGTGTCTAAGCCAGACGGATCGCTGCGCGTGTGTTTAGACGCTCGATCCGTGAACGAAAAGCTAATTCCGGAGAATGATCAGCCTCCGACGATCAAAGACGTCATTAGAAAATTCAGGGGTATGAGATACTTCTCTTCTGTTGATTTTACGTCTTCCTACTTCCATATTCTGCTTGAAGAAAAATCTAGGCTATTGACAGGCTTCATATACGACCAGCAAACCTATGTTTTCTGCAGGCTACCCTTCGGAATCCGTAACGCTGGCTGCGCGCTTATCCGAGCACTCGAAAGATGCCTAACCGACGAGGTTAAAGCCTTTACAACGAGGTATGTTGATGATCTCCTCCTAGCGAGTGAAACGTTAGAGGAACACCTCGTTAAATTGGAGAAACTTCTTAAGAATTTATCCGACGCTGGCTTCCACGTGAACCTGAAGAAGTCTCACTTTTGCAAGTCCAAGATTTTATTTCTGGGACACATCATAGACGGCGATGGCGTGAAACCCAACCCAGTCAAGATCGAAGCCATCAGTAATTTTCCTAAGCCTGTGAGAGTGAAACAGGTCCGGCAATTCTTGGGAATGGCCCAGTTCTTTTCGAACCACTGTCCTAACTACACTCAGACAGTTGCTCCATTGCAGGATCTCCTAAAGAAAGGCAATAGATGGAAGTGGAGCGCCGAATGTGACAAAGCCTTCACTAAGACGAAAGAAATGCTCGTAAACAACGTTAAGCTGGGATACCCTGACTTTACTAGGCCCTTTATTCTACAAACTGATGCCTCAAACATTGGGATAGGAGCCGTTCTTTTCCAAGAAGATAAGGAGAACCCTGAAAACAGGACATACTTGGCTTTCGTCAGCAGGAAGATAAGGAAGCACGAAAAACATTACTCCGTAACTGAACTGGAAATGTTATCCATAGTCTACGCTCTCAAATACTGGCAGAAATTAATTTACGGATTTCCCATCATTGTCAGGACTGACCATCGTGCATTAACTTTCATGTTAAAAACAACTATGGCTTCCGAACGAGTTTTCAGATGGACACTCTTTGTACAACAATTTAACCTCCAGTTAGAACATTGCTCCGGGAAGAACAACCTGTTAGCCGACTGCCTGAGTCGAAACCCTAATTCTGAAGTTGCAGAGATACATCAGATAACGTTAATTCAGGAAGACCACGAGTTCCTACGCAAACTTGGTTACCTTCGACAGGCACAGAAGCGGGACCCTAAGTTACGGCCTATCATTGACTGTCTCGAAGACAAACTTACCCCAAACGAGCCAGGATTTCGGAAAATAAAGAGACAAGCTAGAAATTTCCGTTATATCAATGGAACCCTGTATAAGTTCATTGACTCTGCTAGGACGAAACTACGAGCTGTTATACCACCGAAGCTACGGGAACTTCTTACTTGGCACGTCCATAGAATTACAGGTCATGGTGGAGTAGATAAGACTGTTGCCACGATATTAGAATCATTCACATGGGAAGGATTGAGAACCTTTGTAAATGATGTCATCAGGACATGTGACACTTGTCAGAGAGTCAAACCAAGCTCTCATTTATTACAGCAAAGTCCCATTCCTATTTTGCCATCTGCTCCGAAAGAACTCTACGCAATGGACTTGTTCGGTCAGATTCCAACTTCTAAGCGAGGGAACCGTCATGTGGTTGTGACCATCGATGTGTTTTCCAAGTACGTGACGTTATATCCAATCCAGAAGGCCACCACTAAAGCCGTTCTGTGGAGAATCACCCGGAATATAATTCCTCACATGGGAAAGCCTCAGGCTATTCTAACAGACCACGGACCGCAATTCACCTCGGCCGAATTTAAACAAGCCATGACCCAACTGGGCATCAAACATGTACTAAATTCCGTGAGACATCCGTCCAGTAATCCAGCGGAACGTGTAATGCAAGAGCTGGCCAAGTTCTGTAGAATATTCTGCGGGAATGCTCATTGGAAATGGGTAGATGTACTTCCGATTATTATGGAATGTTCTAATGGCACTATTCATGAAGCTACCTCCCAAATTCCATCAGTGCTTCATTTTAATAATTACCCTGTGAGATCTTGGGATCACATCATTCAGTGTCCCGGAACCATAAGACCTACTCCCCAGGAAAACATTGAGAAGGCAACGGAATCACTGAGACGCCACGCTGAGAGACGAAACCGAAGAGTTCAAGGGAGGAGATTTCACCGACCTCTCCGATTAAACGAATACGTATTATTGAGGAGACCAGCTGTGTCCGAGCCTACGAGCAAATTTTATGCTAAATTTGCACCCTTGTTTGTGGGACCCTACAAGATCATTAAAGTCTTTGGCAACAACTCCTATAAAATACAAAGTCTGGATAAATCTTACGAAGCTGTCCACAATGCCGCTAATTTAAGACTCTATCGAACACCTACACCACTAGCTGACACCGTGTAACCATCTGTTAAAAGGGAAAAAGAAGTTACTGAAGATAGAAATAAAACTTGAGAAACACCCTGTATGGAGAGACTAGGCTACTGGATGCCAGGAGCGGAACGAGGAACTCCGAGTCTCACACCTATCGCGAGCTCAACTAAGTTACTACCAGGTGATTCAACAACCAATTTTCCGGAACAATAGTAATGGACACTGTTATGTAATAATTTCATCTACAAACGAAATTATATTCCAACCAAGGGAGAGATGTCCCCGTGAAAATTGGCGATCTTATGAATATTCTAACAAGTGGAAAGCAAAAATTTTATTGTCTGCTTGAAGCTGCAACACATCACTTGGGAACTTGTGGCGAGCCGTGAACGAGTTTTTTTTTGTTGTTCAGAGGGGTGCGATACGTCACCGGCAGGACTGTGTCAAGGTTATAGCTAACCACGTGACTACCTTCGCACGCGCGACTCAGCCTGTTTCTAGAATAGTCTGCGCAAATTAAAGGTGATCATCAGCCAATTACGGTACTCGCTGAAGAACACGCCTCCCTGGGCTAATTAGATATAAGGCCTTGCTTCGAGTGGATCGCTCTCTTATGCTTAATGCTCTTCGCTTTACGCTCTTCTTAATGCTTGTTCGCTGCGTGAGACATCACATCACCGGACCACGTGGAAGGAGAAATTTCAAGACAAGTCGACGCCCGTTCTACCAGAATTTAGTCTGATAATTAGTGAATTCTGTGGAATAAAAACACCTAGGAGCCAAGTTAAGTGTGACAGTGTAGACGAGCTGTTTATATTCTGCGTGTGCCTGTTCAAAATACTTAATTTTGTCATCTCAGTTACAGCTTGTGACCAGCAATCAACGAAGACGTCTTGGAATTGAAGATCTCAAGATGAAGAATTCCGCAACTACCAACATCATTTCATCGAGGGACATCCATCACAGAGCCTCCATGGAGCTGTAAAAATGTAAGGCGTCTCTGGTAATTGGAAGAAGACTGGCCGGAGTATGCTGAAATAACTGACTGTCGACGGGAATCGAACTCTACAAAAACTTGAGTACCTTTTTAATTTAATTTATCTGTCCTATCTTCTGTACAACTAGAGATCTTTCTTCTTAAGTCGTAGATCTATCAGTTTGCTGTAGTTAGAAATGTTTCATTTTCCTACTTCTTAAGGTGTCATGGTAGACTAGGTACGTGTGAATGAGATTTTGAAATCTATTAGAGTAGACATGTAGGTTGTCTTTGACTGACTTCCCATGCTTAAGGAGCTTAAGTTTAATAATCACTGACCACACGATAAATCCACTTTATTTGTAATATTGAAAGTTACCGGACGGAAAAGTTGCGTGTACATTTTGAGTGAATAGGGTCGAACCTAGTGTCTTTTAAAATCACTTGTTGTTTTTCATGATGAAGTCATCTAATTTTATGACATTCCAGGAGAATCAGTAGATGTAATAATCACTTAAATAATAATAATATTGATTAAAGATCGGGTAAAACAGAAGTAAACGCTCGTGAGCCATAAAACTACTGTAGAATTCCTAAATGTGAGATAGAATGTGCTCTGTTCATGTAGGGTCTGGAATATGGCCTATCCTGAGGGATATTCGTTGCATAATTGAGTAAATGATGAATTAGTGGTGATATTGATTTATTCTTGTGTATTTGGAGCGCAAGATAGATTATAATTAGTGGAGCACGTGTTTGTGAGTGTATTTCACAGGTAGGAAATAAAAATAATGCGAGTAAGGCTCACGCTTGCGGTAAATTCAACCTGTAGCCCACATGATGGTAGTGCTTATGGATTTTACTAGAATCTTCCATTATAATCTCATGAATTAGATGAACTTGCGCTCATATGTGAAATGTATTTCTATCAAGTGATACCCATGACTTCGATCACTAGCCACCATTAATGTAAGAGAATTTCTGTGCACGAATTATTTCTGCGAGACATTATGCGTCCCGACCATCGATAAAAATCATAACTAAAATTGCCAAGTCAGGATTCGTTGTAAATAGTGTACATAAAACGTGTTTCCCTAGTGTGAATGTGTGTGTAAATGTGTATATTTCTCTTGTGCCATGTTAATTTCATTTAATTTTGATCTGGTCGCGCACTCGCCGTGACGCGGATCACATTCATCGTTGTGTGTTGCCTTAAGAAATAATTTCATGCCCTTAAGGGAAAGTTTAATTAAATTAAGTCAAGGAAGACTAGGAAGGAACTTAATTTTTTTTGCGAGATTTAAAAGGAAAGATCATCTCGTTACTTTGTAAAGGCACTCGATTTGTAACAAAATTTATTTAACTAGCTCACACGTTGATAATGTAAATTCCTAAAAATCTGAAATACTTTAAGATTAATTTAAATAGAAATGAAATGCAAAGATTAAAGGTAGAAATTTTGTCAGCCGCATGATTGCTTTGAAACATTGTAAAATAAGTCATTAATAACTAATCAAAAATCATTACTCTGAAATATTAATGATGAACATTAAATAAATGATGCGGTGGAGAATTAGTAAGAACACAATCGTGTTACAATGAGACAGGTTAATTGAATGATAATAATAATAATAATAATCGAGATAATAATTAATTAATTTGAGAATTTTGGAAACAGTTTTTCTTCGCTACTGAAGTTCACGTTAGTGTCATTAATCATTATTAAATATTGTAAATGACTAATTCGGTTGTGTACATAGTAAAGACCACGTGTTGAGGCAACTTTAAATTGGTGAAACTTTGAACAGATGTTTATTTAGTTCTTTCAGTCAAATGTTTGGTTTAAAAAGGCAAGTGGCCTAATTACTTCTTTGGTTTCATTTACAGCACAGTAGAGCTGGAGACATGAACACAAGTCATTCTAGATCGAGGAAGAAACCCGATATTATGAAAGCTCTGTTATGTAAAAAGGAAATATTAGCAAGAATATTTTGTTGTTTAATTGCTTATGTGAATAAATGTCAGAGTGTTGTTTTAATATTTCTTTTTATCCTGCTTGGTCATCAATCCTTACAACCCTTAAATGCCTCTAGAAAGTGATAGCCAACGATCGAACGGTCCACCTTGGGACTCATCGCTCGATGGCTGGGCTTAGCTCGGGAAAAATGGGGGCAATATGGTGTATAAAAATTAATACATTTTTGAATGAACTATGTGGCTTTTCTTCACATTATTTCTTACAGTGCTCTCGTGGGCCGCAAAAATGGCTTTGCGGGCCACATGCGGCCCGCAGTCCACCTTTTGGAAACCCCTGATATAGAGTACCCTCCTGCTGTTCTTCCAACCTGCTTTTACCAGCAGTCATTCTTGCTACTTTCATGACTGTCAGTTCAAACTTGCGAATAATATATTCTAAGTCAACCCAGCTTTCACTCCTGTAAAGCAAAGTTGGTATGAACAAACACCAATTAAAGATAGTTTTGTCCGGGAGCTGACTTCCTTCTTCCAGAATACTGTTGATTGCAAACTGTGAGCTCAATGTACTAGCTTGATTCAAATTCACATACTATATTACCAGCCGGGGAGTACACACACATCCTAAATATTTGAAATTGTCTACCTGTTCCAAATCTGTATCCCCTATCTGAAATTCAATTCTTTTGAATTTCTTACCTATGGACATCAAATGAGTTTTAGAAAGGCTAATTTTCCTACCATACTCACTGCACCTATTTTCAAGTTCCAAGATAGTAGACTGCAAGGTTTTGGCAAAATCTCCCATTAAGATGACGTCAACATATGTCAGTTTGCTTACTAAATTTTCAACTTACTGAATTCCTCTCTGCCACTGTATACCGTTTAGAAGATGATCCATGTAAACTACGAACAACAAAGGTTTTTCAAAATTCTGGGGCATACTGAAAATCTGGTCCTGACAGCCTCCTTGAGGTCTGAAACCACACTGTTTTTCATCCAACTTCCTCTCATCCACCGATCTCACCCTTCCTTTCAAGATGCCAGTGAACACCTTGCCTGGTATACTGATCATTGAGATACATGGACAATTGTTGGAATCCTTCCTATTTTGTTTGCTTATAGGAAGGTGCAATTACAGCTTTCATCCAATCTGAAGGTACCTTACTAACACTCCATGGTAATCTCATTTCAACTCTTCCTTCCCACTATACTTTATGATTTCAAGTCTAATTTCATCTGTTCTGGCTGCTTTAGGACAATGAAGTTTATTTACTATTTTTCCACTTCTTTAAGAGTAATTTCACCAACATCATTGTCATCTTGACACAAGAGTATAGAAACAATAGGGATTACAAGTAATAAACAACAATGTTGCACAAAAAGGCTATGGTCTATAACTGAGAATTATTCGCAAGAATCAATTTGAAGAGTACAATGCTGTACTGCAAGAATGGGCTAGGGGTAGTATTGTTGAGGAGAGACATTATGAAGGTGCTAGAGGCAAAAGGCCACATTCTACCTCTTCGGGGTGTATTTAAGGACAGTGCAACTATGCGAATTAGACCCATATTCAATGCATCCAGTAAAAGGAAGAGGGAGTTGTCACTGAATGACGATATGAACAAAGGTCTGAACTTAATTGAACTTATTCCTTCTGTTCTGTTCAGGTTTAGAGAGATGGCAATGGGTGTGATCTCGGATATAAGAAAGGCGCTCCTACAAGTGTCAGTAAAGAGGGTTGATTGATTTCAATGGTGGGAAGATCATACTCATATGAGCTTCAAGGTCTTTCGTAATCGCTGAGTGGATGGGGAAGTGGCATCCTTTATTCAGGCACAGCAGACTCAGTCCTTTTTTTGCTATTGGCTTTACATCACACAGATAGGTCTCATGGTGATGATGGGAGAGAAAAGGGTTAGGACTGGGAAGGAAGTGTCTGTGGCCTTAATTAAGGTGCCTGGTCTGAAAATGGGAAACCACTGAAAACCAACTTCAGGGCTGCCGACAGTGGGGTTTGAACCCACTATCTCCTGAATACTGGATACTGGCCGGACTTAAGCAACTGCAGCTATCGAGCTTGGTAAAGACTCAGTCTCTCAAGTACTGGGGCTTCTAGGTCTTCTCATGAAAAACTACAAAATTCATAACGAACCTGTAACTAGACAATGTATTCTATCTATCTGTCAGGGCATCTTTGTCCCCATTGGTTTCTCCTATCCTGAGACTCTGATGCTGAAGGTTCTGTTGCAAGTCAGTTGGGAGAAGAAAATAAGTTGGGACACAGAGGTACTACCAGAAACAAAAGACTTCTTCATAAAGTGGAATGAACAATTACCTCGATTAGCTTGTAAGGCTATACCGAGACAATTTACCTTGGCTGACTGTAAGGAAAACTTATTAACTGCATATGTTTTGTGATGCCAATAAATACGCTTAGCTGCAGTTGTATTGTTGAGAAGTCTGCAGCTAATATTTGCAAAAAGGAGGGTCGCACCATTGAAGAGAAATACAAGACCCTGACTAGAATGACTTTCCTGCTGTATTGGTGTTTGAATGTTCACCACTGAAGAAGACAGTCTCAGACTCATTGATGTGCAATGCTATATCTGGACACTGCATTGATATGGATAAAGAAGGGTGTCTTCGTACAAAATAGAGTGAACAAAATACTGACTTTCTCCCACAGAGCAGAGTGGCAGCAATTACAAAGAAGACTTCATCCAGCTGATTTGCCTTCAAGAGGTTTCAACGTGGATGAGTTTTAGAGGAATCCACGTGGTGGGCAGGTCCTGCCCTGACGAAGCTCGGAGAATAAAAGTAGCCTTGCGGTGAAGGTGTTGTGCAAGAAGAGGAAGTCAATCATGAAGGAGATAAGTAAACTGTGACTTATGTTGTCCCCTCTGGGGAGCCTCCTTATAATCTGGAATATTTTTCTTCTATATCCCCTGCGAACCATGTGACCTTGCCACATGGGGTGACTTGCGCATACCAATGAAGCAGATAGCCGAGCCACAGGTGCAACCATATCGGATGGGTATCTGTTGAGAGACCAGACTAACAAATGGATCATCGAAAGGGTAGTAGCAGCCTTTTGGAAATTGCAAGGGTGGCAGTTTAGATGATTGACCGATATGGACTTGTAAATTATTACTAAACAAGGCTTAACTGTGTTGATACTGCTAGATGGCCAAAAGCAATGGGAAACTACAGCTGTAACTAACTCCTGAGGACATGCAGCTCTCAATTTATGAATGACATATTGATGATGACTTCTTCCCAGGTAAAATATTCCAGAGGTAAAATAGTCCCTTATTTGGATCTCTGGATGGGGAATGTATACTGACATTCTGCAAGTCGGAGCATGGAATGTGAGAAGTTTGAGTCACTGTGGTAGGTTAGAGAATCTGAAAAGGGAGATGGATAGACAAAAGTTGGATGTAGTTGGTATAAATGAAGTACGCAGGCAGGAAGAACAGGATTTTTGGTTAGGAGACTACAGAATTATCAACACAAAATCAACCAGGGGAAATGCAGGAGTTGGTTTAGCAATGAATAAGAAATTAGGTCAGCAGGCAAGCTACTAAGACCAGCATGGTGAAAGGATTATTGTTGTCAAGATAGACATCAAACCAATGCCCATGACAATAGTGCAGTTCTATATGCCTACTAGTTCAGCGGATTATGAGGAAACCAAAATAATATATGAAGAGATAGTAGATTTAATAAAATATGTAAAGGTGACAAGAATCTAATTGCGATGGGAGACTGGAATGCAGTGGTAGGCCAAGGAAGAGAAAGTAATACAGTATGAGAATTTGGATTGGGACAAAAAAATGAAAGAGGAAGTCAGCTGCTTGAATTCTGCACTGTTCATAATTTTGTCCTTGATAATACTTGGTTCAAACACCACAAACAACGGATGTATATGTGGACAAGACCTGGAGACAATGGAAGGTATCAAATAGACTTCATTGTGATTAGGCAGAGATTCAGAAACCAGGTGTTGGATCGCAAAAAGTTCCCAGGAGCAGGCGTGGACACTGACAACTTGTAGGCCATCTGAATTTGAAGAAATTGAAGAAAGGAAGGAATGCAAGGAGACGGGATCTAGATAAGCTGAAAGAAGAGAATATGAGGGATTGTTTCAAGGAACATGTTGCACAAGGACTAAATGAAAAGCTAGAAAGAAACAAAATAGAGGAAGGTTGGATAGTCATAAAAAATTAAGTCAGTACTGCTACTAAAGAAATGTAACGAAGGGTGGAAATATCAACTAAGAATCAGTGCTAAAAATGTTAGGAAGGATGAAAAGATCAACTAAGAATCAGTGGAAAACTCAGGAGATACTAGACCTGATTGACAATTGACAAAAATATAAGTCTGCTAGAAATGAAAAAGGCAGGAGAGAATACAGGCGATTAAAGAATGAAGTGGATAAAGAGTGCGAGATAGCTATGGAAGAATGGCTCATGGAGAAGTGCAAGGGTGTTGAAGTTTGTATGGTCCTAGGAAAGGTAGATGCTGCATACAGGAAAATCAAGGAAAACTTCAGAGAAAGGAAATCTTGGTGTATGAATATTAAGAGCTCAGATGGAAAGCCACTTCTAGAGAAAGAAGACGAAGCGGAAAGATGGCAGGAACATATCCAACAACTGTATCTGGTTCTGAAACATGAAGAGGCTGTTGATGTTGATGAAATGGGAGGCACAATTTTGAGATCAGTGTTTGACAGAGCTGTGAGAGACTTAAATTGGAACAAGGCACCTGGAATTGCTGACATTCCTATGGAATTACTGACGGCCTTAGGAAAAACCAGCATGGCAAGGTTATTCCATCTAGTGTGTAAAATGTATGATTTAAGAGATGCACCACCGTTTTGAAGCAGAATGTTGTTATACCTATGCCCATGAAAGCCGGTGTTGAGACGTGTGAAAATTACCACACAATCAGTTTAGTATCTCATGCCTGCAAAATTTTAAAATGTATTATTTACAGAAGAATGGAAAGACAAGCTGAAGCTGAGTTGTGAGAAGATAAATTTGGCTTCAGAAGATATGTAGGAACACATGAAGCAATCCTGACTTTACATCTGATCTTAGAGGATTGAGTTAAGAAGAACAAGCCCACATATGTGGCATTCATAGACCTAGCAAAGGCTTTCGATAATTTTGATGGGACCAGGCTATTTAAGATTCTGAAGGTGATTGGGATCAGATACTGAGAACAAAGAAATATCTACAATCTGTATAAAAAATCAGTCTGCAGTGACAAGAATCGAGAGCATTGAAAAAGAAGCAGCAATCCAGAAAGGAGTGATACAATTGTTGAATATGTTCCTCATTTTCAACGTTTACATAGAACAGGCAATAAAGGAAATCAAAGAAGAATTTTGAAAGGGAATCACAATCCAGGGAGAGGAAATCAAAACCTTGAGGTTTGCTAATGATATTATTTTATCTGAGACTGCAGAAGATCTTGAGACATTGCTGAATGGTATGGATTATGTCTTGGGTAAGCAGTACAAGAAGAAAATAAATATGTCCAAAACAAAAGTAATGGAGTGAAGGCAAACGAAGGCAGGTGATGCAGGTAATGTTAGATTAGGAAATGATGTCATAAAGGAAGTAGATGAATATTGTTACTTGGGTAGTAAAATAACTAACAGTGGCAGAAGGAAGGAGGGCATAAAATGCAGACTAGCACAAGCAAGGAAGAGCTGAAAAGTCATTTTTTCACTTCAAACACTGATATAGGAATTAGAAAGATGTTTCTGAAGACTTTCATCTGGAGCATGTCATTGTATGGAAGTGAAATACGGACAATAACTAGCTCAGAAAGAAACAGAATAGAAGTTTTTGAAATGTGGTGTCACAGAAAAATGCTGAAAGTGAGCTGGATAGATCAAATCAGGAATGAGGTGATACTGAATTGAATTTGTAACAGCAGATCGATTTGGCTAAATCTGAAGGGAAGAAGAGATAGACTGATAGAACACATCTTAAGACACCAAGGACTTGTTCAGTTGGTTTTTGAAGAGTGTAGGCTGTAAGAACAGCAGGGGTAGACCATGATGACAAGCAGATTAGAGCAGATGTAGGTTGAAATAGTTTCATAGAAATGAAATAGTTAGCACAGGATAGGGTGGCATTGAGGCTGCATCAAACCAGTCTATGGACTGATGACTCAAACAACAACAACTACTACTACTATTTGATGAAAGGTTTTTTGTTGAGGTATGAGAGATTGGACTCTGTCACGGAAGCTTTGCCAAGATGAACATAATGAAACATGTTAAGGACATTTCCACCAATAAATTTCATTGACAATATATCACTGTAATTTAATCTAAAGCTTTAATTTAATTTCAGTTTACTATTTTCCCTGGAGTCACTGTTGTTCATCTTCCAAATTTTAGATTATCATAGAAATGTTCATATTTCGTTATGTGTCACTGTTATTTCAATTATAAGCTTCATTTAATTTCAATTTATTTTGGACTCCTGTGCTAGTATGGGTTTAGCTGTTACGAATACATTCTTCAAGCATAAGGCTATTCACCGCTACACATGGGAGGCTAGGGGTACCAGATCCATAATACACTATATCTTAACAGACTTTGACTTCAGAAAATCTGTTAGGAATGTACGAGTTTTTTGCGGATTTTTCGATGATACAGACCACTATCTGATCTGTAGTGAACTAAGTATCTCTAGGTCTAGGGTAGAGAAAGTGAAATCTGTCTGCAAACGAATAAGGGTAGAAAGTCTCCAGGACGAGGAAATTAGACAGAAGTACATGGATATGATTAGTGAGAAGTTTCGAACAGTAGATAGTAAGCAGGTTCAGGATATAGAAAGTGAACGGGTGGCATACAGGGATGCTGTAATAGAATCAGCAAGAGAATGCCTAGGAACAACTGTGTGCAAAGATGGGAAAAGGCGAACATCTTCGTGGAATGATGAAGTGACAGCAGCCTGTAAACGTAAAAAGAAGGCTTATCAGAAATGGCTCCAAACAAGGGCCAAGGCAGACAGGGATTGGTACATAGATGAAAGAAACAGAGCGAAACAAATAGTTGTTGAATCCAAAAAGAAGTCATGGGAAGATTTTGGTAATAACCTGGAAAGGCTAGGTCAAGCAGCAGGGAAACCTTTCTGGACAGTAATAAAGAATCATAGGAAGGGAGGGAAAAAGGAAATGAACAGTGTTTTGAGTAATTCAGGTGAACTCATAATAGATCCCAGAGATTCACTGGAGAGGTGGAGGGAATATTTTGAACATCTTCTCAATGTAAAAGGAAATCATCATGGTGGTGATGCAAACAGCCAAGCTCATGGGGAGGAGGAAAACGATGTTGGTGAAATTATGCTTGAGGAAGTGGAAAGGATAGTAAATAAACTCCATTGTCATAAGGCAGCAGGAATAGATGAAATTAGACCTGAAATGGTGAAGTATAGTGGGAAGGCAGGGATGAAATGGCTTCATAGAGTAGTAAAATTAGCGTGGAGTGCTGGTAAGGTACCTTCAGATTGGACAAAAGCAGTAATTGCACCTATCTATAAGCAAGGGAACAGGAAGGATTGCAACAACTATCGAGGTATCTCATTGATTAGTATACCAGGCAAAGTATTCACTGGCATCTTGGAAGGGAGGGTGCGATCAGTCGTTGAGAGGAAGTTGGATGAAAACCAGTGTGGTTTCAGACCACAGAGAGGCTGTCAGGATCAGATTTTCAGTATGCGCCAGGTAATTGAAAAATGCTACGAGAGGAACAGGCAGTGTTGTTTATGTTTCGTAGATCTAGAGAAAGCATATGACAGGGTACCGAGGGAAAAGATGTTCGCCATACTGGGGGACTATGGAATTAAAGGTAGATTATTAAAATCAATCAAAGGCACTTATGTTGACAATTGGGCTTCAGTGAGAATTGATGGTAGAATTAGTTCTTGGTTCAGGGTACTTACAGGAGTTAGACAAGGCTGTAAACTTTCACCTTTGCTGTTTGTAGTTTACGTGAATCATCTGCTAAAGGGTATAAAATGGCAGGGAGGGATTCAGTTAGGTGGAAATGTAGTAAGCAGTTTGGCCTATGCTGACGACTTGGTCTTAATGGCAGACTGTGTCGAAAGCCTGCAGTCTAATATCTTGGAACTTGAAAATAGGTGCAATGAGTATGGTATGGAAATCAGCCTCTCGAAGACTAAATTGATGTCAGTAGGTAAGAAATTCAACAGAATCGAACGTCAGATTGGTGATACAAAGCTAGAACAGGTCGATAATTTCAAGTATTTAGGTTGTGTGTTCTCCCAGGATGGTAATATAGTAAGAGAGATTGAATCAAGGTGTAGTAAAGCAAATGCAGTGAGCTTGCAGTTGCGATCAGCAGTATTCTGTAAGAAGGAAGTCAACACCCAGACGAAACTATCTTTACATCGGTCTGTTTTCAGACCAACTTTGCTTTACGGGAGCGAAAGCTGGGTGGACTCAGGATATCTTATTCATAAGTTAGAAGTAACAGACATGAAAGTAGCAAGAATGATCGCTGGTACAAACAGGTGGGAACAATGGCAGGAGGGTACCCGGAATGAGGAGATAAAGGCCAATTTAGGAATGAACTCGATGGATGAAGCTGTACGCATAAACCGGCTTCGGTGGTGGGGTCATGTGAGGCAAATGGAGGAGGACAGGTTACCTAGGAGAATAATGGACTCTGTTATGGAGGGTAAGAGAAGTAGAGGGAGGCCAAGACGACGATGGTTAGACATGGTTTCTAACGATTTAAAGATAAGAGGTATAGAACTAAATGAGGCCACAACACTAGTTGCAAATCGAGGATTGTGGCGACGTTTAGTATATTCTCAAGAGGCTTGCAGACTGAACGCTGAAAGGCATAACAGTCTATAATGTTAATGTATGTATGTATGTATGTATTTTGACCTTACATTATGGGTGGTGTAACAAATTATCTTATTTTTGTTCAAGTACTATACATTTACCATCATAAGTATGTTAAGAAAATTGTTATCATTATTAAAATGTATTATAATTTTGTTTAATGTTCTTCCTTCCACCTGTTTCTTGTTTGTGTGTTCTACTCTCCTGTTCTTTGTCCATTACTTCTTTGTTTCTGCACTACATTGCCCACTATTTTCATCCTTTCATTAATGTTAAGACATGTCATGCCTAGTAACAGTAACTTCCACAGTGTGGTCGCAATTAGTGACTGCTGTGCAGTACGTGGCAGTGCACATATTTCCTAACAGACATTCAATAATTTCATAGTTACTTTTTTGTTTCCAACCGACATCTTTTGGTCTTGGAAAAGCTAATTTCCATTCCATACTCAATACACTTCCCTTCCAGCTCCAAGATTGTAGATTTTCAGCACCATCGGCCATTATGACCCAATCTACCAAATAGGTAAGAATCCTTACTACATTTCAACTCACCTGAATCCCTCCCAACAATTAAGAGCCACATATGCCATAAATCACCAGTAACTACTATGAGCCTGTAATGTAATCTAGCTCTAACAACCAACAATTTCTCTTTCATACTCTCATCATATGTCTATTCAAATCTACAAACGATAAGCATTACTGTCTGTCTTGACTGGTCTGAAAAACTGCACTGGCTTTCATTCAATTGACCCTCTGTCAATTTCTCAATTATTAGATATTATTTATGGTAGCAAACTTACAATGTTTGATGGTCCTTCTTCTGTATCTGAAGACCATGCTGGCTCACATTTGACAAACACAGGTTCCTCCATACTTTTTGACAGAATACCCTGAAAAATTAAAATTAATACAGGTCTTGAAATAAGTCCAATATGTATAAAATTTGGGACTCATCTTAGATCACTGTCTTAATTATTGGGAATTCCAATAATATTCACGTATATATGTCCTTAGTCCATGTCACTGAGGGTGATTTAGTTTTGAGGGGAAGTAAAGCTACAGTAAACAAGAAAAAAAAAGGAGTTCAGTAAGACCGTACTAACAATTCACAAAAGACAGGTTAAGAATTTGACATAGCATGGTTTACATGACATCATGACTACACAATGTTGCCAACTTATGAATTATTTTCTCACTGGCTAGTAACTAGAACACCACAGAATATGAGACATGTCTGGCTAGTGACTAGGCTTTTGGTCCAGGAGCATTAGCCCCGAGGTTAAAGCCACAAAAGGGCCAAGGCTTCTACGATCCCCCGTGATGGTAGTGGATAGCGAAGAGTCCAACTGATAGTTATGTCACATCTGTCACATCTGGCACACGCCATGCCACGTCACGTTTAAACTCTGAGGTTCCATCATTTTTGGTCTTGGGTTTAAGTGCAGACTTTTTCTCGATACGATCTTTTTCTCTAGATGAAGATTCCAACACGAGATATAGAAAAATTTGAGCTAAAACTGTCCTGGTACAAACCCAGGAGCTAACAATGCTTTTTCTTATAACTAAAACTACACTCTATTCCTTGAAATGAAAACCTACAACCTGTCTTCTAGTCAGGGATGTAATGAATGAAGCAGATATAGGCTATTAGTACGATGGGGTCGCCACTCCAAAAGTGATTTATTAATGACTGATAGATGCTATGAAATGAGAATGGAGAGTGTAGCTGCAATGAAATATGTGCGGGAAAACCGGAGTACCCGGAGAGAAACCTGTCCTGCACAAATATCACAAGGAGTGACTGTGATTTGAACTACGGTATCCAGCGGTGAGAGGCTGACGCGCTCCCGTGGCTCTCGCACTCTATTCCTTAATCTCAAGAATTTAATTTTTGGTCCGTTCTGAACCGAAATTTGCATTGTATTGAACAGGCGGAAACCTTTATACTTTTCTGTAACTGTACACACTATTCCGTCAAAAATATCAATAACTAGCCTCACACACTGACAGGAAATGTTAATGGCCGGAACTAATTCCCATCAACTTGTATCACTGCCGGGCAAACAAGTAGCCTACTGCATTAACAAAAATTAGGCAGCCATTGACAGCATTCCTCACATAAAAGTCGTGCAATGATATTTCGCCATACCAGCGTAAAACTACGATAAATGCAACTTGTTGTTTGGTTTGCAATTTTTTTACTCATGTTGGTGTATTTTACTATGACCTCAATGTAAGAGTGCGGAAATTCCGAAATTTGTAACATTAGACCCGGGAAGTGAAGTAATTTCGTTGTAGGTACGTTTAGGCTGTTCAGTATGTTCAGTACAAAACAGTCATCTGCAGGTGGAGATGTTTACCAGGAAATTGAAGGAGAATTCACCACATCTGCAATTGTCGCGATTTTGTGCGGCACTGTTCGGAATTTTTAGAAAATGTAAAACCCATAATTTCTTGCAGATATCGCACACTTAAAATGGCACAGCAATTTGATAGAAATTAATTAGAAAGTTGAAATCTTACGGTTGCCCAACATGTGCTGTATCAGTCTCCCGCGAGTTCTACGTCGCATGACGGCTAGTTCGAGATGGAAACGTTTTCATCGTCCAAAATTTCCAAGAAGCAGAAAGCTGTGACGGTAATACCTGCATACCAGACCATATGCTTATCTGCCATTATATGTCTAAGTCGATGACGAGAACTATTACTACTTTCGAAAGAAATTGTTCAATGAACACTAGCTGTACCGGTAACCGTAAAGCGTACCGTATAATAGCACCACTGCTTGACGTAGCAGCTAACAACTAAGCTAGTCTTCTGTATCACAAATTACAACGTATTGATCTTACCTCGTGTCAGAAAGAAGAGATCTTTTCTATACTCTGAAATGGTAGAAAACTATGATAAGCCACTCAAAACTATTCTCAGTACAAGACTATTTAGTCAGTCATAACGCCGTCATATAGTTTGGTAATTCTTGAACGAACTAGTTTATTTGAAAGGTTTGTTTACTGATCTCACCCATTTGTCTCTCGTCTCCGGTAGGTACGCGTGCAATGTATTTTCTGTTTTATGGTCTGAGTGTAATATGGCCATGGTTGTCTCAGGTGACTTATGACTATTATCCATGTACAGTGGTTAGCTGGAAATAAGTTAATTATACCGGGTGTGTATGTATGTAGTCGAGGAACAACGCACTGGTTATACACAAAAGAACAGTGGCAGATAATTCTATTTTTCAGCCGACTGTAGGCTGTCTGCATTAAATATCACCCCTGATAATACATGCAAGTTTGTTCCAACATGGTACCGAATTGATTCTGAATAGCCTGCTCGTTCGCAGTAGTATACATGATGTGCCAACAGGAATTCAGAACTTGTTCTGAATGTGAGTTGTGCATTCATGCTGTTCTAACTACATTCAGAGCCAATGCCAGCAGTTCTCATTCAATACTGGGACTGCCTGTCCTATATATGCACATTTAATCCTACCAGCAAGTGTTTCGACTACATACAATAGGCCTATTTCTCATTGGAATAGTGAGGTCTTTCATCACCTGTTAAACATTTTGTAACAATTTGTAGATGGCGTTGATACAGTTCACAATTGGCATTTACTAATTCCAACAAAGATACAGTTCACAATTGGCATTTACTAATTCCAACAAACCATTATTAAAAATCAGTTCTGGAAGCATTCTGATTCGTGTATGCTCGTTAAGATAATTTTGAAGGAGTTCATAACCAGTTTGGAACTCTTAGTGTAACGAAAAAGCTCATAACTAGTAGGGAACTCTTTGGTGTAACAAAGGAGTGCATAGCCATGTCTGAACTGTTTGTTGTAACAAAGTAGTTCGTAGCTAGTTTGGAAATGTTTATTGTAACGAAGTAGTTCATAGACAATTCGGAACTGTTTGTTGTACCGAAGGATCTCATAAGCAGTTCGAAACTTTTTGTTGTAACAGACTTACAGTATATAATGTAACATAATCAGTTGATCATAACTTTTTGGATAAAGTTGCCAATGGGTACCTGGCTATCCTCTATCAAATAATTTGTTTGTCCAGTAAGGAATCTGGCTAAACTGGTGCTGAATTCAACATATTGTATGGTAGCTCTTAAAAGGGCTGCTAGCCGAAGTGAGGACTGTGCCTTGAGAGGAGAACTATGTCTATATCTTTGTAAGAAACTGGCGTATTAAAATGCTTAAGGCACAGGGCTTAGACTCAATTGTCATTAACATCCAGGATGATTTACGTAATTTGTAAGTGTGATGAAAAAGACTGGGCTCTCCATTTACCATCTGAATATTTGTGGATTGAAAACAAACCTGAATGAGCTATATCAGAACGTTCCTAATAGTGACTTTCAAATATATATTGTTATTAAATCACCGTTGGACTCTGGTGTAAAATCATTGAGATTTATATTCAGCAGTACAGACTGTACATAGCCAATAGAGCTAGCAGTGGGACGGGGTGGGGATTTTATGTCTTCACAGATGATATGCACTGCAAGTTGGGCAGGTAATGAATTTTTTTAGAGTTTTGGTTCAAGATGATTTTTCTTATTTACAATTGGTTTTATGTCGCACTGACACGGGTAGGACTTACGCTATCAATGGGATAGGAAAGGGTTAGGAGTAGGAAGGAAGTGTCCATGGCAGCCCTAAAAATATTTTTCCATGCTTTCCCATTTTCACACCAGGCAAATGTTGCTTAAAGCCACAGTCACTTCCTTCCCACTCCATACGAGCTCTCTGTGATCAGTTGGTGTACATTGGACAGAGATTAATAGTGCATTTACAGCATAGCACAGGATAGGCTTGTATGGAGAGCTACATCAAACCCAGTGTATTTGCATGGTCACAGGCATTTCACAAGTGCTGTGCAAATTAATCCAATTTGTGGATATGGGATGTGTTACCTCTGAGGTTCAGTTTTCAGATAAAACTGGAGGTGCTGTAGCTATGAGAAGATATAAAGAGGCACCTTAAACTACAGACTTGACAACAAAACAACAATAACATTGTTTGTTACTCATTTTTCAGTGCAAGGTCTGTTGAAGCAATCTCATCCCAAAACCGCCTAAACCTTCACACGCTATTTAAAATGGACTTGGAAGTAAAGATCAAAGAGGAACCAATCTGCTGCGAGGAGACATCAAATACTTCATACGTAAGTATCACTCCACATGCAGCAGATGTTTCTTGATTGTGCTACTACAATATCATTACTGGCTATTATTATTATTGCTGTTGTCTGTCTCACTGTGGTGGAATTTTATTTCAGTTATATTTTGTCTTCTATCTAGTATTAATTACAGTAGTATTAATTTTGACTCTAAAGTATACTAATTGGTTTAGTGTAAGAGAAGGCCCAATGTCATTAACTAAGCCAATGAAGACCTTCATCTATCTGTCTATCTTCATATATTGATTACAATTAATCTCGTAGCAGTCGTCTCGGTTTTACTGGTTACATAACTCTACTTGTATCTCTTGTTCACCCCCTGTAGGTGGGGGATGCAGACAAAGAATAAACCAACAGTATACCCTGCCTCTCGTAAGAGGAGACTATAAGGGTAGATCTATGCACGCACATGGATTGCGGTGGATGGAAGGGGCCGAATACATTCACAGGTAATCCCTGCCTGTCGCAGAAGGCGACTAAAAGGGTTATGTGTCCATCGGTCCCCTCTTTATTTTTTATTGTTTTTTGAGGTTTTGCTGTAGATCGATTCAAAATTCTTTATGTGCCTGCTGCTCGGAGGTGGGCTTCTTACATGCGTGATTACGCCCGATAGCCCAACTGTGACCACCCAGGGATCTTGAGGGTTGGAGCGTCACGTACCCGTGCAGTAGTATCCGACTGACATCACAGGTCCCTGCACAGCCGAATGCTAGAATGACATATTATTATTAATTTTTTTAAAAAAATTTCCTCGCTCTTTCTCTCTCTCTCTCTCTCTCTCTCTCTCTCTCTCTATATATATATATATATATATATATAGTACTCTTTACATGCTATGGGGTACATGCTATTGCAGGTGACTCAAGGAAAGGAGTCCTAGTGCTCATTGCCTCAGTCATTCCATATGAGGCATCGTCCATCATCGGACCTCGGACAATACCGGCTAAAACCTGATGGATATTGCTTTGGGTGCTTGGTCCGGCTACAAATGGCCCTGATCGGTGTGGGTGGCATTTGGCAAGGATGATTTCGGGCATGGCTTCGAAACGTCTTCGACCTGCCCGAAGTGGTCCCCGACGGAATCCTGTAACTTTCAATTCCTTAAGGGGTTCAACCCCCTGGGAACATGCACAGTGTCAAAGAATGGAATCCAGCTTCCCTAGGTTTCCGGTTGCTACCAGAACCACTGGGCACGATTTTAAGCAGGTAAAATCGATACGTTTTAGTAGGCACATTGAAGGCATCTACGGGGAACTGGACAATCTCAAGAAAATGCACAACTCTAGTCTGCTTTTGAAGACTCGCACAGCACTGCAAGCTGATCAGTTGCCTAAGTGCAACCTTTTGGTGAAATCCCCATGAAATTGGGGGAGCACAAATCCTTGAACTTGCTCGTGGAATCATCTTCCATTGTGACCTTATTTTAAGCACTGACGATTTGTTGATGGAAGACATGAAACACAGTGGCGTGACACATGTCCAGCGCATTGCGTGCGGTGTCGGCGATGGGGAAGTTGCCACTGGTGCTTTCATTGTCTCCTTCGGGTTGGTGTTGCCAGACAGTGTCGGGGTGGCAGCTTGTCTTTGCCATGTGGGGCCGTGTATCCCACCTCCTGTGCAGTGCTATCGGAGCTGGAGATTCGGACCTGTGGCGTCTCGTTCGAATCGGTACGTGTGGGGTGGAGGCACCTCGCCGTGCAAGGGGTGCGCGGCTCTGTGCAGGTTCGCTGGCTGACCTGGTCCTTGTTCTCCTCAATATTGAGGCTTTGCGGCGTTTCTGGGTGGGGGGGATTCTGGAGGTCGGGACCCTGGATGGTCTTTCTTGCCAAGGGCACGCTGTGGGTTTGGTTCCGCGAATATGCCTGCCGATGCACTGGGGTGCGGCATGGTGGCTCGGAGTCTCACGGGTTCGTCATTCACCGTGTCGTTGCCCGTGAGGATTGCTATGCCCGGGGCGGCTGTTGCTCCCACGAGTGGGCCCGCAAGGAGTGGGGCTCGAAGGGGGAACCACCCCACCTTTGATCACAGACAGGTCTCTGCCGGCTAGGGTTCCTTAGCCAGCACAGCGGGAGTGTTGGTCTCCTTGACTGGAGTTGGGAGGTTGTCTCCCAGCCCATCTGGTCATGAGGGGGGCTGGGGGGAGTGCTTGTAATGGGTACTCCCGTGCTTATCTTGTGAGGGAGGCATTGTGCCCACATCTAGAGGATGTGAGTCTTCGCCAGGGGCTGCGCCTTCTCTGGGGCCTATGTGCTTCCCTCGTGGGGCGACATCCCGCCCCTGAAAGCGTTGAGGTTCTGGGTGTCTGTCCCGCAGTCTGTTATGGCGGGGTGGGCGTCGGACTGTCATCTGCATCTGCGGATTTGGATGTTGGTGTTGATGGTGTGTTGGTTTGGGAGCATCTTGTCACTCATAGCCTGGCACTCACTCTCTCTTTTGGTCCACCCTGTGGCACTGTTGCAGTGGCATTGTGGTGGTTGTAGCAGTTCATCTTGCTGGGCTGCATCAACTCATTTGTGGGTTCACGGCGAGTGTGGTCCGTGTTTAGGAGACAAACCTCGGACCGGGTCGTCGTGCGGTCTTGGGAGGTTTCACACTGTGCTCAATGGAGAGATGTTGTGCTCGCTGGGTGTCCAGTGATGTGGGTGTTTTTGTTCGTTGTGATACTTGTGGCGTGGGGATTACTCTAACAGCCCTGTTGGGGGCAGTTGCGGTGCGGGTGCCACAGCCTCTCGTGGTGGCGGTGTGTAATATTTGTTTACAACCATGCTGGCCTCTTAAAATGGGTGATGTCACTGATCTTGTGGATCAGCTTCCGCCTCCCTTCCTCTTTGCCCATCGCCCCATATGGGGCTCTAGGGCGCCTTGTCCTGGGGAAGGGAGTTGGAGGCATTGGTAACAGGGCTGGATTTGTGTATTTTTAGTGCATGTGGGCCAACTCATTTCAGTGTGCGTTTTGACGCATGCTCTCGCATGGACTCTGCTCTATCCGGCCAAGGGTTGTTTCCACTGTTTTGGTGTGGTGCGTATAGTGGTCTCTGTGGCAGTGGCCATTTTCCCACTATTCTTGCTTTGTTGAAGCAGGGATCCATCAAGGCTCCTCCTCGATGGATTCCTGGGCGTGCTGATTGGCCAGGGTTCACATAACTAGGTGTTTTTAGCGGAGTGACTGAGTGGAGCGTGGACGGCGAATTGACTTGCATAGCACATGTTTTTCTTGCTGCTGCTGCTGCTGCTGCTGCTGCTGCTGAGGGGCCTGTTCCCTCCTTTTTGGGGGCTTGTTCCTTGATGGAACAAAGGTGTTGCAATGGGTAGTGGGGAGTGCTGTTGTGCTTATGGGAGCTGTCATTGGTAGCCAGCATGGTGGCATTTGGAGGGTTCTGTGCTGGGGCAAGTGTTTTTGTTTGCCAGGGTGTGGGGGCTTCGTGGGAGAGATGTTTGTCATCTGTGAAGTCACGTGCTCCGTCATCTCAGGTGTGGACTGGGCTTCGACGTGTTCTGGGTATCCAGATCTCATCTTCTGTGCCGGGAATTTCCATAGAAGGTGGTGTCGTCCCTGAACCGCTCTCGGTTGCTAGCCATCTGGTCCGTTGTTTCGCGTGTGTACCTGAGTCCGGGGGTTGCCATCGTGCCTTCCTTGCTTTGGGGCGGGGGCAGAGCATCGTCACCTTAGTTTTACCACTCGGGCTTCGGAGGACTGTGGTTTGCCCTTTGCGGAGTAGGTACTCAGCGTTGCCTTGGCGCTTTGTGGGGACACGTCTCCTGGACCGGGCTGTGTCCGTGACCGGATGTTGAAACACCTTAGTGTGGATAGTCTGTTATGTCTCCTTTATGTGTACAGCTGGTTCTGGGAGGGGTCCCGGATATGCAGGAGGGTGCAGACCTGTTTGTCTTGCCAACTGTTTGTGTGGGCTGTTTGGGAGGGTGGTGCATCGCTGGCTTGTGTAGAGTCTGTCCAGGTACCAGTGTGGTTTTCAGGCCTCCTGCACCTGATCAAAGATGCGTTTCTCTGCAAACAATGTTTGGTGGCTGTTTTCTTTGGATTGGGGTGGGGGCTGTGACGCCACATGACGGTGTGGTATCATTTCGGTCCTGTATGGGTGGGGATTCTGATATGTTTTGCCGATGTTTGTTGTGAGTTCTTTGTCCCTCTGTCTGTTCCGTGTCTGGGTTGGGGGCATGTTCACGGCGCCATGTTCGGGAGGTAAGGGTCCTGCATGGATCGTTTCTTGGTGTCGCTCTGTTCGCAGTTGCTATGAGTGGTGTTGTCGCTGCTGCTGGTTCAGCTGTGGTACTGTCACTGTATGTGGACCATTTTGTTCTGCATTGTTGCTCGAATAATGTGGTGGTTGCAGAGCGACACTTGCAGAGGGCTGTTGGGAGAATGGAGCGCTGGTCCTTGGTGTGTGGCTTTTGGTTTTCAGTCGAGGGGACCTCTGTTGTGCACAATTGAAGGCAGCGCGCTCTTCACGGGCTTCCTGGGCTATGTTTGTTAAGAGTCACTCGACCTGTGGTTGGTGCTTGCAGGTTTCTTGTGTTGCTTTTCGATGGCAGATAGTCATGGAAGCCACATGTGTGGCAGTTGAGTTGTGCAGTGCGCTAGGAGTTTGGATGTCTTGAAGTTTCTTGGTGGCGCTGTTGGCTGGCTGACCGCTCGGTGCTCCTGCGATTTTGTGGGGTGCATGTTTTGTCCAGTTGGGCTCTGACATTGCGGCGTGTGGATCGGCAAGGCAAGGCGTCCTTGCGAGACTGAGTGGCGTCCACCGGAGTGGGGTTGGGTTGGTGCAGGGAGCTTTTCGTGCCAGCCCCAATACTGGCCTGCTTGTTGAGTATGTTGTGCCGCTTTTGCTTCTGTCATGTGCTGGAGATTTGTGACGGGTGCCAGTTCACCTGGGCTGTCCTTGTGTGTTAGGCAGTGGAGGCCGTCGGCTGTGCGTTGCTTATACTTAGGTGGCGGGACTGTTTGGAGTGCACTTGGGTGGCGGTCACGGATTGTTTTTTGTGCCTTTAGTTCCCTGCCTTGTCAGGCGCTTGGGTGGGGTGTCTTTGTGGACAGTGCAATGACCTGAGGTAATCCTGGGTCTGCACGCTGACGTGAGGGAGGGCGTGGGCTCTTCAGTTTTTTGGGGGGCTGTTCCTGTCTGTTGTTGGCCTGTGTCCGGGTGTGATCGTTGTTTACGCTGGTGGTTCGGGAGCGCAGGTGGGCTGCGCTTTCATTGTCGGCAATGTTGGGTTTCTTTATGCTCTTCTGGAGGCCTGTGGTGTATGCGTGTTGGGGCTCTGTGCTGTCTGTGCTCTGCTGTGTGCACTGTTGGATGGGCACCGATGATTTCTGCTCTGTGCGGACTCCTTGAGCTCGCTACAGTCTGTTGATGCCAGTTTTCCTCGGCACCCTGTGGTTATGGTTTGTGTTATGGTGCCGGTGCCTGTGTGGCTCCTGGGCCGTATTGGTGTATTGGGGCAGGTTGGAGAGGCGGTTGTGTTGCGTGGTTCTGGTGGGTGATGCTTGCTCTCGGCTGGGACATTTGGTTGTGAAGTGTGGGCTGCTCCACTTCCAAATGAGCTGGGAGTGTAACGAGGGCGTGAAGGACTTCCCTTTAGGCTTGTTGGAGGTAGGCGGTGGTGTTGTCGTCTTTGGATCGGCCACGGTGTGGTGGCACGCGCCCATTTACTGAGGGGGGAGCCTCTTCTGGTGTGTGCCGCAGTCTTCTTGCCGTGATGCGCCTCCTTGTGGAGTGCGTGGACCAGATCGATCTGCGCGGTTGTCTGTAACTCCTGAGTTCTGTCTTCCTCATCCTGCGGGGTGGCAGTCAGTCGGCGGACCTCGTCGTCCATTTTGTGAGGGATGGTGGTCTTCCTACTCGGGTGTAGTAATGTCCTTTGTATTTGTGTGTTTCTGTTGCCTGTGCTTTTGTCCTTTTGGCTCTGTTTCTCTTTGTGTTTGCATTGTTTAATGTGTTATTTTGGCTTCTAGCTTGAATTATGTATGTTTCTGTGCTTCCAGGCAGTGCCTTGTTTCATTGTCACCTGTATTTTCTATAATATTATTATTGAGGAGTGGGGCATTGCGGTTTGGATCCTCTGATTGTTTTGGTCTCGTAGTCATTCTTCATCGCCATTTGTTAGGCCACTTCGAACAACAAGCATAATCACCATCATCATATCTCTTGTTCAGGAAATGTAAGAGTATCTTGCTGTCTATTCTCATGGCACGTACATATTTTTTATACTAATCTCAAATTGACTAAGATATGTTTATATAATTACACAAATATGGGATTTATAAGTATGCATCTTTTATTTTGCACAGATATCTGAAAGCTGAATTCATTGGTTAGGTTCTGAAGAAGAAGTGGGTTTCTTTTCATCTCTCTTTGCTTTGTTACTACATTCAGCATAGTCACATTTTCTGTGTATTTAGCATTTAATTCTGTAGTTCTCTTCAGGAAAAATGGCAGTCTCAGTAGCTCAGGTAGTGGAGGGCTTTCCATCTGGTTTTTAGTTGGCATATTAAATCCTTTATCACCCTGATGGTATTTAAAGTGCTCAAACACATCAGCCTGTTGCGGTAATAATCTCCGTCATCTCAGTGTTTCGAAATCCATAAAGCACAACATAGAATAAATAATTATAACTTGACAGGGAATTTTTTTCCAGAAACGATGTGATGTTGTTAAATGTTATAATTGTAATAATTCTATATTGTCAGGGGATAGAAAACATCACTTATGTCATTTTTAAAAATATTTAATATAGCAAATGAAGAGGATACCACATGTTGATATACCATGGTTATTTACGGAGTAGTGCTTTACAATGCAGTCATGTTATTCTTGAATTTCATGTGAGATTGATATTTTGAAGCTTTAAATGCTGAGAGTTCTGATGTGATGTTTGCTCTTGAAATAGCCTAGGGGAAGTATCTATGGTACAGTAGGATATTCCCCTGCAAAGAGGGTACATTGTTACAATTTGTTTTACGTCACACTGGCACAAATAGATCTTATGGCATAAGACGGTACATTCCTTCATGATGTCGTAAGTCATTTGTTTTGTTTTCTTGGGCTGTCACACAGTGGTAAAATAATTATGTTCATTCTGTGGAAGGGTGATTTAAAGCAGCCTTGGTTTATAAAGAATTACATGTGGACGTGATTAGGCACAAATTATACAGAAAGTCTATGGGAGACACTTGGAATAAATAGTTCAGTGTGAGAAGCATTGTGCAAGTTTATATACGTTTCAGTGTAGATTTTGGTGTGATATTGTTTCAATAAAATCTTCCATGGCTTAGGTGGCAGAATGCTGGCCTCTCATCACTGGGTTTTGTGCTTCAAATCCCGGTTAATCCATGTGAAATTTTTACTGGACAAAGCAGAGGCTGGACAGGCTCATCTCTCAGTACTCTAGTCTTCCCTGTCTTTCATTCCAGCAACACCCTCCGATATAATTTCATTTCATATGTCAGTCATTAATAATTGCAGTAAAGAAGTGCAGCAGGCTTTGCCAGTTGGCACACTTTTTACCCTCACTGCTAGATTGTGGCTTCATTCATTTGGCAGCTGGCACAGTTCCTATCCTCACCACTAGATGCCGGCATCATTCATTTCCTGTCCTGGTTGAATGAATGGCAACAGTCTGTGGATTTTCATTGTTTCAGTAACTCCTGCATCTTGTCATTGGTATTGAAATATAGGAAATGATGTCTAAATAGCTGGGTGCAGTTTTTTCTGTGTGGTCTGCTCTTTCATTCCCTCAAAGCCTCCCGTGTCCTTTGACCCAGTGAATGTGAATGTGATTGAAGATATTTGCTTGAATGGTTTTATTTCTGATTGCAAGAACAAGCCGATGCATTATATGTCTGTGATGGTAGTTAAGGCTGCTTGGGAGTTTACAGGGATAGGGGAAACGGTAAATTGTTGGTTTGTCTTGAATCGAATCTATAGCAATCAAAAAATGGAGGAATAAGCATTGGAAAGAAACAAACAATTGTCAAATCAATTCATACAGAGAGATAAACACAGAATAGGAGAGGTTTTCAATCCCAGTTCTCCTACATCGAGCTCTTCTCAAATCTCCTTCCCAGCTTCAGCAGGAAAGCAGGCATAAACTGTCATTTGGGGTCCATCTTGACATATCTTCAGTCTTAACCCAATGGATTCTCATTGAAATAGCCCTGCTTTTCACACTGACTCATATTTAAATCCCAGTGGAGAGCTGTGTGTGCAGCATAAAGGATAATAGATCACAAAAGGAGATCTATACAAGATATTAACGTAAAATTTTGTCAGTAGGCAACATGTAGTCACCTAAAATGATGTTCTTGTGTGATATATTTCAAAGGAGTCAGGGAGATGTAGATGAATTTCACACTTTTTCTGCTGCCATGTTGTCTCACTTCTTTCTTCTATTTTGAGCACACAGAACATCGCTTAGCGGGATGGTTTTTATTTTCTAGTACTAAGGATGTGCATGGTAAAAAAGCCTTGTTTCTAGCTTCTAGCTTTAGAGGGGTTGCACTAGGTTGAGGTCGTCCTCCGACTTCGTAATCAGGCACTGAATGGTCGCATGTAATTGTGTTGCTACGGCCTCACGGAAGTCTTTGTAATAGAGTTTCCTGTGCTCCGACTGTGAGAAAGTACAGTACACTACAATGGAATTGAAAAGACCAATGCCTAGAAGATAAAAATAATGTTTTTCTATCCCCTTTGTCTGTTTGCCTCATGTATGGGTGAAAATGCTGTGACCTGGACTTCTAAATCTACTCTCTGTATTCATTCTTGGTACTCTAGGGCCAATTTTGGTTCACAAACTTTTTCCTGTGTCACTGCTTTGTGCTTTCTCCTGAGATTTCCCATTGGTGTAATATCTGCTGTTGTGTGTTTTGAAGAAAGAAAATGAATGCCTTTGTTATCCTTCCATTTGAGGCACAAAATATTTTTGGATGACCTCATTTGATATTCACCTCTTTGCAATACTGTAGATGAAATATCAGGTGGCATGTTTTTTCTGTTTGGCCTAACAGTTCCTACAATTTTTTTGCTTTACATTAACCCTTATACAAAAGTCTGGAGACATGAGCCACTTGTCGACCTTTGTTGAACAAGTGTTCACATGTGCTCATAACAACATTACTGCTCTCAGGTATGGAAGAGTCAGTCTTAATATTTTGTGCATAAATACAAAAGGTGTTGCTGTAGCCTGTATTTGCATTGCATATTTTATATATCTTTAAGCCAAATCTGGCCTTCTTGCTATGATTACATTGCACGTATGCCAGCCTACCAGAAAATTTCATTAGAGATTCATCTAAGGCAATGTTTTCAGACATTTCAAACAATGAATAAAACATGCCCAAGAAATGCGAAATTATAAGCATAATTTTCCCCAGTTTGTCACTAGCATCAGCTGGAAAGGCATTAGTGAAGTGTAGGAAATGAGAAATGAAGAGAAACCTTTCCCTGCTCATTGTTTCTGAAAAGATAGGAGTTTCAATATACCAGTCTTTACTCCGGTATAACTGGATGCCCTGTTTTCAAATCTGGGATATCAGAATACCCAAAGCAAGCTATGCTCATATATGTCCTGCATTGTGTTAAACCATTTTTCGTCATCTTTTCCCTTTTTCCTGTTCTCATCTGTAAGTTGCTTCTGAGCATAATTATTTATCTCTGTAGCAATTACAGAAAATAATGGGTCCATATAGTCTAAAAACACAGAGAGCTTCGATTGAGGTGTGGCTGCATATTCGTGAAATAAAAACTCTGAAATACCACTCTGTGCAGGGAAGTGGGGAATGACAGGATTATTTTCTCCACTTATCCACAACCAGTCATCCTGTTTTGCATGTTTTGGTTGTGCAGGCCTGGTGTGAAAGTTTTGCTCATCTTCTCTCTGAGTCATTAGTGATATATACATATCCTTACAATTTTACACTATTTACACTCAACACTTCCCCATTCAAATTATCGTCTTCTAATTCCTGCATATTCTTGCTTACACTGTCGGCTGCATCACTATCTAAAACTCCTCATGTTCAGAAATGCACATGCTAGTTGACTACTGGATTGAGAGGAATTTGAAATATTTGCAAGTCACCCTATACACGTGGTGTAAGGTTCAAACAAGAGGAAACTTTGATGTACCTTCACCTCAACATTCTAGTATACAAAAATCTTAACGCATGAGCCGTCTGTTACAAACTGGATCGACTACAAGCAGATATCCGAGCATGGCAGTGCGCGGGTCCATCTTGTCATCAGAGTTGTAGGCCATGTGCTTGCAAGCGGGCATATCTCCTCATACGGGTTCATTTTGTTAAAGAATGAAGTAAGATAAATAGAAAAGAAATGTAAGATAAAGATAGAATACAGGAGGTGAAAAGTTTACGAGCATGGGACAAACACAAACAGTGCAATAGTTATTGGAGAGGAACAAACAAGTGTCATGAGGAAATGAACACATAATAGGATGAACATAATCGCAGTTTAGTGTGGGAAGAAAGAGGAGCCGATGACAAACATGAAAACACAAAAGGACAATGACAATTTTCACATCTTCAGACTCTGCCACAGGCTTTCTCCTCACCAATCCCACTTCTACATCCCCCTCTTTTCAGCCTCCAAATGGTTTTTCAGCTTCAGCAGGAGGGCAGGCTTCAACCCTCATTGGGGGGCCACATTCACATTTCTTCACTCTTAATGTGGGAAATGTAGGATAAGAAGAAAGACTGATAAATACAAGAAAAGGGAAAGAATCATAAGAAAAGGATAAAACATAGTTGGTTAAAAATCAGGAACATAGGGAAGCAACCGAGAAGTAAAGATTTTTTTCAACAGCGTCATCCAGACGTTTGGGGTTATCTTGTGAATTTCATCATATTATCAGTACAACCTGGTGCAGACTTGTGTAGTGCCTTTATTACATTGTCTACCTTGTGTTTTACAAAACTGTGTCCATCTGGGCAGCTCAAATTCAGTTTCCTACTATTACTTTTCTTGTGCTCTGTTGTTCATGCCAGGCTGAGTGACTCAGATGGATGAGGCACTGGCCTTCTGGTCCCAACTTGGCATGTTCGATCCTGGTTTAGTACACTGATATTTGTAGGTGCTGCAGTACGTCAGCCTCATGTCAGTAGATTTACTACATCTTTCTACATCTTTTCATTGTTTAAAATTTTGTTGCATTGACACATTTTCTCAAGATATTTGTATCTAACAACCACCTAGGAGCAAAACTTTTTCTTGGTAGTAAAGGAAGAAAAAGCAGTAGTTAATTTCTTCTCATTCATGTTAAGAATTTATAATTGATTTATCATGGTCTTCCTTCATTTATTAGTGTTGCACATCCCTTATGCTGAAGCCTTATTTTGCATCACCCCAGCATTACACCCATTTTACCCATACTGCTTCTGTGTGTGAAGAGGATATTTAGAGGCTGCCTAGTACAAGCATGATGAATAGAATACCAAGTGTGATCACTCTGCTCTCTTAACATTGTAGTTGGTGGTCCTGCCAGAGTGTGACGCTGCAGTCTCAACGATCCAACTGCAAAGACACGTGCACCCAATTGCCGGCGAAGGCCTAGCAAGCGTGTGTGAAGTCGTGGTGATAATTTTAACGCCTGTTAGTTTGCTTTAATATTTTCTGAAAGTCTGTGTTAGTATCTGTGCAGTGCTTTGTGTGTGCAATCAACTAGCTTTTTTATTATTTTGAGAAAATGGCGTACTGTTTTGTTCCTCATTGTAAATTGGGTGACGGAAGGAAGTGTGATGGAGGATGATAATTTACACCACCAAAGGAAAATAATCTGTTTGGAAAGTGGGCTGGAGTTATTCCGCGGAAAGATAAGCTTTTGTCGGCCAAAAGCAGAATGTGTGACGTGCATTTTTCGGCAGATTTAATTATAAAGGCGTACTGTTTCATTGTGAATGGTGAAAACGTTGAACTTCCTCATGTGAGGTGGAAAATAAAACCAGGAGCGGTGCCTCATATGTTTTCAAATTTAATGAAATACCTATCCACTGAGGTAAAATCACGAAAGGCACCCATTAGCAAAAGGATTGAGGACAGTATCAAGAGGATAAGGAATGAGAATCATGAAGTGAGTGAAGCAGTGATGACAACAGTAGGTGGTTATTTATTTATTTATTTATTTATCGTATGATGTGCACAGATAGATTATATAAATAAGTATACAATATATACACAATATATACAAGCAGAAGCCTATAGTTCCAAATCAAGTCCATTGATCCATTTCAAGGCCTCCTCAGTTGTGTTATGAATGTCCTCCAAAGGACCTTGAAATGCTCTCCGTGGACACTCAGCAATTACGTGGTGGATGGTCTGTAAGGTAGCTCCACAATCACACCCAGAAGACTTCTGCCAGCCCCATTTATAAAGCGTATAGCCGCATCTTCCTTGATTGACTCTTATCCTGTTTAGAGTCCTCCATTGACATCTGGGTAGATGGAATCCTGGAGGTTGAACATGAGGTAGAGTCACAAGATGTTGATTGGGAACAGAAGACTGCTGCCATTGGTGTAACCAGGCGTTCGTGATGGAGAACCCAGATTCTTCCAGTGTAAGCGCAGTGCGCCAGGGTGGAGATCTAGACTTAAGTCGAGGAGGGGCAGGTTGAGTAATATCCTGGTGAACGGGGAGGTTGGAGTCCTGACTGGTCTTCTTCCACAGTTTTAGAAGAGCTTCAGACCTTCTTAAGCAAGGCGGAGGAATATTACTGAGTGTAGGCAGCCAGGCCACATTTGTAGAGCGAATACAACCGGTTATGATGCGCATTGTTTGATTTAGTTGAGCATCAATCTTCGCAGTATGAGCACTGTTAAGCCAAGTTGAAGTGCAGTATTCGGCAACTGAATAGCAAAGAGCTAGAGCAGTAGATCTCAACACTTGGTCGTTTGCTCTCCAAGATGTGCCGGCTAATTTTTGAAGAATATTATTTAGACTTTTAATCTTGGTGGCTGTGTTGTTAATATGATGTTTATATGTTAGGGATCTGTCTAATGTGACACCTAAATATTTTGGGAAGGGACAGTGTTGTAAGGATTGATTTCTGAATGTTATTGAAGGCTTGTAGTTGGCAAATTTATTTCTGAGATGAAACACAGATACAACAGTCTTTTGGAGATTTGGACGGAGACACCACTTTTGGAAGTATGTATCTAGCTTTTCTAGATCTGCTGTAAGAATTTGTTCAGCTTCTGGAAAACTTGGTGTTTGGCTAACCAGTAGTATATCATCTGCGTAAATAAATTTCCTGGACTTAGTTGCTGGTAAGTCAGCAGTATAGAGGTTGAAAAGTAAGGGTGCCAGAACAGATCCTTGTGGAAGTCCATCATTCGGTTTGTAGGTTTTGCTTACTGCATCATCCGAGAAGATCTGAAAGTTTCTGTTGCTAATCATATTGCCAACGAGATTTGTAAGCTTGACACAGGGGATGGCAGAGATAAGTTTTAGCAGAAGCCCTTCTTGCCAAACAGTATCATAGGCTGCTGATAAGTCTAAGAAGACAGCCATACTAATCTTCCAATTCTCAAATCCATTTTCAATATGAGAGGGCAATGCAAAAATTTGGTCAGCGCAATTTCTTCCAGGTCTGAAGCCAGCTTGTTCTGTGGGAAGGAGATTATTGATGGTTTCTGAGATCCTATTGTGGTGAAGTTCAAGTTCAAGGTCAGCTTAGTTGTAGTCAAATTCAGGGTCAGTCTAGTTCTCTTACTGATGCCATAAAGATAATATTATATCTCAGAAGCCAACTAAGGTATGCAACTCGTAATTTAATGCAAGCTAAATGCAGTCTTTCTTCAGCCAAAGCTTTGGATTAATTTCTTACACAGGCAGATTAGGAACACCGAATTTCAATTTATAGATTGTAAATGTCTTAGTAAGTAGCAGAAATTTATTACACTGTGTTAAAGAAATGTCAAGTGAAATCTCCCAATGGTATGAGGTAAAGTAGTGGTTTTCTTTTAGAGAGTATATTACTTAGAATAACGTCGCTTAGAAGATAGGATATAGGCATAATTTGTTCCCTCTTCCTCCACAATGCCATTTGAGGAAACTCTGCAAAACACTTGAATGTCCCTATGGTGTACATCCTCATTGCTTAAGTGCTATCACAGATTATTTTGAGGATGAAACGAACGAGAATAAACGGTACAGGATAGTTATATTCGATGAGGTTAAACTAAGAGAAGAGATTCAATTTAATGTGGGGCGATATTTTTTATGAGTGTCTTGACTAGATTGGGGTGATTTCGGTTGTGCCATCGGGAGCTGGCTGTTGTACTGAACACACTTTGGGCATTATTCCAAAACTTGTCTCCCACTCTGGTGCCGATTCTTCTTCAGAGCGGGAGAAATCCACAGGAAATGCAAGCTCGACAATCTGCTAAGTCTTCTCGTAAACTATCGAAAGTGGTCTCAAACTAGTTTTGGTGAGCAATTAACTTCATTTAATTTATTTGAGGAAAGTGTCCATGTTATTTACAGTCTGGTGTATCTTTAATTTGCTCTGTTTAAAAAGGATTCTTTAAGTATGTAAAACACAATATTGCTTTCACTTTTTATAATGTTTCATTTTATTTCGTGTGTTCTCTTATTAAAGTTCAATGATATTTCTTCGTGCAGACTGATAATATTATTTATAACTCTCTGACAATGTTATTCATGTGTTGTATTTCATTATTTTCATATCAGTGTAATTTCCATTAAATCAGCTGACCGTGTAGTGCGAGTCTTAGGCCCCTCTGTGGGAGAGGTGAGTGATCTCACTTGGTATTCTATTCGTCATGGTACAAGCAAAACATAAGAAATTCATCTCCATGTGACAAACATAAAAAGTAAGAAAAATCACAAGTATAAGGAACATCATGTAACAGAACTATCTTTTGAAGGGCAACCAAACTCCAGAACTGCCCCAACTGAAATGATGGTGAAAACAGACCCATTGCTTGGAGAGCAATAAAGGAGGGTATGAACAAGAGCAGAAAATGAATTTTAATAAGTTCTGCACCAACACAGTTCACAACTGATGGTTAGAAAATAACTTACAAGATATTGTAATAGAAGCTGATTAATGGCTGGGAAATGATATAATGGATGCAGTATTTTCTGATGGAAGTGGAGTGTGTATCATAGAAATAGGATAGGAATGGTACGAGGGTGAGTATTTATTCTGGTGAAGAAAGAGTTAGTAAGCTACAAAAATGTTAAATATGACAAATATGAAATTCTAGGCTCATTTCTAAATATAATAGGCAGCTTGAGGTCTTTTGAGTGCACAGACTAGGAAAGGGTAGTGCTGACACTGATTCACAATTATTTGATAAGATAATCAGCAATGTGGGAAACTATATGGTATGGAATGTGATTGTAGCTGCAGATCTCAATTTACCGGATGTCTGTTGGGGAGGCAATGCGAATGACAGGAAGTATGACCAACAAGTGGCAAATAAGGTAATATGGGAAGGACAGCTGATTCAGAAAGTGTTGGAAACAATTAGAATGAAGAATATTCTGGATGTGGTGTTGGTAAAGCCAGATGCACTCTATACAGAAACCGAAGTAATAGTAATTAGTAATCACGATGTTGTTTTTGTCTTAGTTAAAAATAAGTATGTCAGAAAGGAAGGTCTTAAATGTAGGACCATTTGGGAGTACCACATGGCTGATAAAGCAATCATAAGGGAGTTTTTAAAAAGTAAATTTGATAGGTGGAAAAGGGTAAATAAAAATATAAACAGACTATGGGATGGGTTTAAAGCATTGCTGAGGAATGTGAAATCAGGTTTGTACTGTTAGGATGGTAAGGAATAGTAAATACGCACTTTAATATAACAGAAAAATAAAGAGACCAAGAAGGAGGTGCAGGTAGGAAAGAAATAGGTATAGAAGTGGCTGTGGAAGTAGGGAGGTATTGAAGTAACTTTGTAGGAAATTGAATCAAGCAAAGAAGGCAGTTGATAACAGGATGGCAAGCATAATTGGCAGTCATACAAATTTAGTGAAAAACATAAGGGTATGTATAAGGGCAGAAACAGGTTCCAAGAAGGACATTCCCGGAATCATTAATGAACAATGGGAGTGTGTATGCGAGGATCTTCAAAAGGCAGAAGTATTCAGTCAGCAGTATGTAAAGATTGCTGATTGAGAGGTTAATGTTCAGACAGAGGAGGTAACAAATACTAAAGGAGTATTAAAGTTTACGTACAATAACAATGACATTTACTGTAAGATACGAAGTTTGAAAATTAGAAAAGCAGCATGAATTATAAGATTTCTCGGGATATTCTAAAGGCAGTGGGTTGGGATATAGTACCATATCTGAAGTGTTTATTTGATTATAATTTGCCTCAAGGAGCTATACCAAATGAAAAAGAGTTGCTATAGTAGTCATTTGTATAAATGTAATGGCAATAGACATAAAGCTGAAAATTACAGGCCAGTCAGTTTGACATGCATTGTAGGTTAGCTTCATTAAGTTGCCCTTTCTTATATTTTTTAGAATCGTTAATTCTTGTTCTATAGTTTTGTATGTGTGTCCTGTTTCTCATGGATGAAAATTGGTATGTTTTTTTTAGAGAACATGTGAGTTTGTAAATCCTGGAACCTGAGTATTGGTGTTTATTGGAGTTGACCCTGTTGTGGTTTAGGAACATACTTTCGTTAATGTTTTGTGTTTTGAATGCAATTTTGAAATCATGTTTTTTAAGGGGTTCAAAACTTGATGTGTTTTGGGATAATTGTAAGTAAATGTGGCAAAAGATATAAAACTTAGTAATTTGGTATTAATTAATGCTTATATTTTAACAGTATAATTGTACTTATCATTATTTATGCATATTCCACCAGCCAGAATAATAAAAATGTATCATATGTCTACATGAATCATATACCTATATGAAAACATACTTTTTAAACAACATCCAGTGTAGCATATTAGATTTCAAGATTTTATAAGGGTACAAATACCCGTGATCCTGGATATTTTTGATCATTCAGTATAGGAATTATGGCTGATGATGCCCAAAATGTAGGCAAAACATGTCCCATGAAAACATTAATATTGCAAATATTTTTATTTAAATAAAAACCATATTGTTTTGAAAAGGTATACTATTCAGAAATAACGTTTTAAGGGAACAATATAAGATTTATAACTTGTAATACTACAGCCAACCAGGCTAACAAAATTCCCAACAAGTTTCCTAATGTCAAGATCAAATAGGTAAAATAATGTATTACATCATCCAACCAAAATAAAACCCAGAATAGAATAAACAAAATTTGGATAAAAATGAAATCAAACTTTTAGACAAAAAGAACCTCCCAGCATCTGGCTCCCATAGAATGGAGCTCATTTCAATGAATTTCTCAAATGAATTAGGAACCATTTTAAGCAATAAACAAAAAACACCAGTCAATAAACTCTCACAATTCAACAAAGCAAATCCGAAAGTAATAAAACAGATCACCATTAAATAACACTCCACTCACTGTAAACCTATTCAATGTACAATTTTCATAGAATCAATTTATATTTGCTCAAAGAGGGACCTAGATTCAATTGGCCTAATTCCCACAAAGAAAAAACATTATAACGAGAATAGCTGGGTATAATCTTACATACCCAAGTTTCCTAATTAACAACAAAATAATACAAGGTATGAAATCAAGAAGAAACTCACCAATTTGGTGAATGAAATAAACACAAATTCCACACATACCATTCAGAAACTAAATAAACATTTACAAGATAAAACAGAATGACTTCGTCATCATCATAAAGGCCGGCAAAGGAGGAACCGCAGCAGTAAGGAACACAAATACATTAATAAATCTGAAGCCTTTTTCAGTGATAAAGTGTTTTCAGTGATAGATAAAGATCCCATAGCCTGAGTCCAATGCAACCTCAAGTCTTTGCTTAAAAATTCATCCGTAAAACGGATGAACAGGAATCACAAAAATGAATAAACATGAACCTAAACATACCTACAGCTAGAGCACTACCTAAAACACACAAAACAGAAATTCCTATAAGACCAATCTTTATTAGTGAAATTAATCCTGCATACAAGACATCACAGTTTATGCATAGTTTTCTTGAAAAACATGAGAAATTTCATCATAATTCTCTGCAAAAATTCAGTGGATTTTTTCAAGAAGTTACAAAATTTAAAGTACAACTAAATCATGTCATGTACTTATTCATTATTACCAATATATACTCAGGTATTCCAACAAAAGATACAGTACCAAGCTTGATAGCTGCAGTCGCTTAAGTGCGGCCAGTATTCAGTAATCAGGAGGTAGTGGGTTCAACCCCCCACTGTTGGCAGCCCTGAAAATGGGTTTCCGTGGTTTTCCATTTTCACTCCAGGCGAATGCTGGGGCTGTACCTTTATTAAGGCCGCGGCCGCTTCCTTCCAACTCCTAGGCCTTTCCTATTCCATCATCCCCATAAGACATATGTGTCGGCACGACGTAAAGCCAATAGCAAAAAGAAAAGAAACAGTTACCATCATTAAAGATAATTTAACCAAACACAATCATCTCAGTGTAATGGAAATAGATGAATTTATGAACATTTTAAATTTCGTACTCCTCTCTCACGTTCAATAAGAAAATATTTCATCAAAAAGGATTATCAATGGAAGATCCAGTTTCAAGCATCTTAGCACATGTTTACATAGACCAATTACAACACACACACAAAAAAATCCACTTTTGCAACGTTTACTTACAATAATCCCAATATATATGAAGTATTGAACCCATTCAAAACACATAGTTTCAAAATCGCGTTCAAAGCACAAAACACTAACCAAAGTATGTTCCAAAACCACAACTGTGTCAACTCCAATAAAGACCAATACTCAGGTTCTGGGAATTACAAGTTCACATGTTCTCAATGTTTGAATCGTACATTGGAAAAACAGGACGACGTTTCTCTGCAAGATATTTTTTTTTTTTTTTTTTGCTAGGGGCTTTACGTCGCGCCGACACAGATAGGTCTTATGGCGACGATGCAAGATATTTAGAACACTATAATGCAAATAAACATGGCACATGTTCAGCCATGAGCGTACATATGAGGGAAACAGGATACACATTGATGACCATAAAACAAGATTTAACATTTCTAAGAACCATAAGAAAGTGCGAATTACTGAACAAATACAAAAACATCTACATTCATATAGACCAGTATTTTTAAATGACACAGTAGATACAAAAAAAACCTCTGTACAATCAAATCCCTCAATTATTTAATATATAAAAATAAAAGAAAATACTTGTCTATACTTTAACAAACCGCCACATACAAAAGTTCTGCCCACAGAAAAAGCTCCCCTTAGAACAACCAATACATTGTCCGCCCTCCCTTATCCTACCCATTCCCCTCCACGCACCACACACTGATACAACACAAAGCACACAGGGTCAGCTGCAGCCAGTTAAACCGATAGTGTCACCAATGCAAGCCAGCCGCAAGAGAGGCGAGGGGATAAGTAAGGGCCAGCTTGATTCCCCATTCACACTTCAATTAACACACACTCCATTACTAAGACACATTTTTTCTTCTTGCAGACTCCCAATCAGCTAACATCAATCTTCAAATTGAAGCTAAAAGATTCCAACATATTGTCATTAACAAATTTAAGAGTCTCCTATTCAAACCTCTATAGTGACAAGTGGCATGTTAATCCACAATTTCAGCAACACAGGCAATATTCCAATAGACCTGATAGTATTTCACACCTAAGCTTAGTTAGGTAAAGTCATAAGGTGACACTCAGATTCGACAACATTTCTAATTGAAATAATAACATTCAGTTATTTATTAGACCACCTAATCAATACAAAATCGTCTTGGATGATTTACATCAATTTGTTAGCTAATAATGGGACATGTTTCGCCTTCCCTGAAGGCATCATCAGCCATAGTCTTAACCTTAAATTAAAAATAGGCGTCTAAATAACATGTAGTAATGAAATGAATTTTAAAAATCTTGAAGAGATTTGAAGTAAAATAAAGTTAAAAATAACAATGATGGTTTGAAAATACAATGTGATGAGATACAATAGTGGAAGTATTAACAAAATTAACATTAGAAGGCTGCTAAAATAAGTACAATGGATAAAACAACAGATTGTTATACAACAAGTAGTAAGATTGCATAAAAGTAAAGTTGATAGTCATGGCGGTTATAATTAGACGATGGCGAAAAATCTTATATAATCAAAGTAAAGAGGAGAGAATAAAAGTCAAAGTTAGTCGAGAGATCCAAAGTTCATCATGATCTTGAAGATAAAAGACGAAAGTCAGATGCATATGTTGAAGTTGTAGAACACGTTGAGGATATGAAGTTGGTGAATAGAAGTTGAAGAACAGTTTCAAATAGGATCACTATGGACCATCTCAAAATTTGAAGTGATGTTCAAATGTTGTAAATTGTGAGTTAGTAGATAGCCTTACACCGTTACAACACGCGCAGTAATACACTCTCTTCCTTCCCTCCCACCAATAGCAGCCCCCCTCCAATAGTTACGTCAACGCAAACAGATCCCCCTCCAGCACAAAACTTCAGTTATAACACACGTAGCAAGAAGTCTACGGTTGCAAATTCTTCTAACTCATAATATTACAAGCTATCTTTGTCACCATCAAATGGTAAGTGCATACGATTCTACTTCAATATTTTTCAAATATCTTTTCACACAATTAACTCTACGTTTCTTGCTTCCATTTACAGATTCCACTTTTATATGCTTTTTCAACTAGAATATCTACTAACTCACAATTTACAACATTTGAACATCACTTCAAATTTTGAGATGGTCCATAGTGATCCTATTTGAAACTGTTCTTCAACTTCTATTCACCAACTTCATATCCTCAACGTGTTCTACAACTTCAACATATGCATCTGACTTTCGTCTTTTATCTTCAAGATCATGATGAACTTTGGATCTCTCGACTAACTTTGACTTTTATTCTCTCCTCTTTACTTTGATTATATAAGATTTTTCGCCATCGTCTAATTATAACCGCCATGACTATCAACTTTACTTTTATGCAATCTTACTACTTGTTGTATAACAATCTGTTGTTTTATCCATTGTACTTATTTTAGCAGCCTTCTAATGTTAATTTTGTTAATACTTCCACTATTGTATCTCATCACATTGTATTTTCAAACCATCATTGTTATTTTTAACTTTATTTTACTTCAAATCTCTTCAAGATTTTTAAAATTCATTTCATTACTACATGTTATTTAGACGCCTATTTTTAATTTAAGGTTAAGACTATGGCTGATGATGCCTTCAGGGAAGGCGAAACATGTCCCATTATTAGCTAACAAATTTATGTAAATCATCCAAGACGATTTTGTATTGATTAGGTGGTCTAATAAATAACTTAATGTTATTATTTCAATCTAATATCATCAATACGGACCAAAAATGATATTTATTACATGTAACATTTCTAATGGAAGCACAAAAATTGTGACATTCAAGATTACGTATTCAATTATCTTAGGAATAATACGCCCCATAGGACATTAATGACTGCATAATTAAATGCGCCAATGTCTTTTAGTAAGATATAAATGTAGAAACTTGGTTTTATTTAATGTTCATCAACTGTAAATGTACATTTTAACAGAAAAATTGTGTGTATTATTCATCGTGACAACCAAGTTTGATAATATTTCCAATGGAAGCATGGGAATTGTGACCTCAAGATTATGTCTTTAATCAATCAGGGAATAATACGCAATTTGGACAGTAAGGACTGCACAATCAAACCACCCAATTTCGTTTAATAAGATATAAAATATAGCAATGTTGTTTTAATTAATGCTTACTTTTTAACACAATAATAAGAAAATAGCCAGATGTCTACATAAATCATATATCTAGAAGAAAACATATTTTGAAACAACATCCAAGGTAGCATGTCTATTCTAAGATTTTGGAAGGTTACAAATACCTGGACAGTTCTTAAGAAAGTTTTAAGTGAAAAATGTAAGTTGCTGAATATGGACCCAAATATGAGGTTTGTAACTTGTAATAAGTGGTATGTTCCAAGCTATGGAGAGATCATGTGGAATGGTATTAGTAGACAATGAGTGGTGTATTTAAAAGTAGGGAAGATCACAATACGAAGATAAAGTTGGAATTCATGGGGGAAAATATTTGTGTATAGGAGGGGAGCTAGCCATTGGAATATCATACAAAAGGAAATGTTCAATAAATTTCCAATTTCTTTAGAACAACAGATATGGAAGCTGTCACCAGGGTGACCACCATAAATGCACATCAGTAGTGATTGATTGATTGATTGATTGATTGATTGATTGATTGATTGATTGATTGATTGATTGATTGATTGATTGATTGATTGATTGATTTGATAACGCTCAAATAAATAAATAAATAAATAAATTGTGCTATTTACTAGAAAAGGGCCAAGGCAGACAGCAATTTGTATGTAGATGAAACAAACAGAGCGAAGCAAATAGTTGTTGAATCCAAAAAGAAGCCATGGGAAGACTTTGGTTATAACCTGGAAAGGCTACGCCAAACAGCAGGGAAACCTTTCTGGACAGTAACAAAGAATCTTAGGAAGGGAGGGAAAAAGGAAATGAACAGTGTTTTGAGTAATTCAGGTGAACTCATAGTAGATCCCAAGTAATCACTGGATAGGTGGAGGGAATATTTTGAACATCTTCTCAACATAAAAGGAAATCTTACTGGTGGTGTTGCGACAGCCAAGCTCATAGGGAGGAGGAAAATGATGTTGGTGAAATTATGCTTGTGGAAGTGGAAAGGATGGTAATTAAACTCCACTGTTATGAAGCAGCAGGAATAGATGAAATTAGACCTGAAATGGTGAAGTATATTGGGAAGGCAGGGATAAAATGGCTTCATAGAGTAGTAAGATTAGCATGGAGTGTTGTTGAGCTACTTTCAGATTGGACAAAAGCTGTAATTGCACCTATCTATAAGCAAGGGAATAGGAAGGATTGCAACAACTATCGAGGTATCTCATTGATTAGTGTATCAGGCATAGTATTCACTGGCATCTTGGAAGGGAGGGTGTGATCAGTCGTTGAGAGGAAGTTGGATGAAAACCATTTTGATTTCAGACCACAGAGGGGCTGTCAGGATCAGATTTTCAGTATGCACCAGGTGATTGAAAAATGCTACAAGGGGAATAGGCAGTTGTGTTTATGTTTCATAGATCTAGAGAAGGCATATGACAGGGTACGAAGGGAAAAGATGTTTGCCATACTGGGCGACTATGGAATGAAAGGTAGATTATTAAAATCAATCAAAGGCATTTATGTTTACATTTGGGCTTCAGTGAGAATTGATTTCAGAATGAGTTCTTGGTTCAGGGTACTTACAGGGGTTAGGCAAAGCTGTAATCTTTCACCTTTGCTGTTCGTAGTTTACATGGATCATCTGCTGAAAGGTATAAAATTGCAGGGAGGGATTCAGTTAGGTGGAAATGTAGTAAGCAGTCTGGCCTATGCTGATGTCTTGGTCTTAATGGCAGATTGTGCTGAAAGCCTGCAGTCTAATATCTTGGAACTTGAAAATAGGTGCAATTTGTATGGTATGAATATTGGCCTTTTGAAGACTAAATTGATGTCATTGGGTAAGAAATTCAACAGAATTGAATGTCAGATTGGCGATACAAAACTAGAACAGGTCGATAATTTCAAGTAATTAGATTGTGTGTTCTCCCAGGATGGTAATTTAGTAAGTGAGATTGAATCAAGGTGTAGTAAATCTAATGCAGTGAGCTCGCAATTGTGATCAACAGTATTCTGTAAGAAGGAAGTCAGCTCTCAGACGAATCTCTCTTTACATCGGTCTGTTTTCAGACCAACTTTGCTTTACTGGAGCGAAAGCTGGGTGGACTCAGGATATCTTATTAATATGTTATAAGTAACAGACATGAAAGTAGTGAGAAGGATTGCTGGTACAAAGAGCTGGGAACAATGGCAGGAGGGTACTTGGAGTAGGAGATAAAGGCTGATTTATGAAAGAACTTTATGGATGAAGCTATACACATAAACTGGCTTCAGTTGTGGGGTCATGTGCGGCAAATGGAGGAGGATACGTTACCTAGGAGAATAATGGACTCTGTTATGGAGGGTAAGAGAAGTAGAGGTAGACCAAGACGACAATGGTTGACTCAGTTTCTAATGATTTAAAGATAAGAGGTATAGAACTAAATGAGGCTACAGCACTAGTTGCAAATAGAGGATTGTGGCGATGTGTCGTACATTCACAGAGGCTTGCAGACTGAACGCTGAAAGGCATAACATCTATAATGATAATGAATGTATGAACGTTGATTAATATGAATGAGGGAATTTCACAAAACCTAAATCCAGAAATAACTTCAAACATTTCCCACAATTAAGGAAATAAATTGTTGCCCAATATCACAGACACATCAGTCCCAATTAACAATGAAAGGTGAACCATCCTGAAGAAGATAGGGTGTAATAACAGTTTCAAAACAGGTGTGTTCAGCCACCAGACAGAAGAAGGGCAGACTACATTGGGAATCAGGACATCTGAGAAGCCTTACATGGAATTTATTAGCTTAATATTTAATTTCATTACTTAACCCTGACAGTAACACGTCTATAAATATCGCTTTAGTTACACCACACGTCTCAAAGACGTGCCACTCAAAGCCTATTATTTAAAGTTATGTTAAAGTTACCAGATGGAATGACCTAGGAATAAAGGTTGTGGAGGGGATAACTCTCCCCTCCTTATGAGGACTAGATGGCATTCATTCGCACAACACGTCAGAAAATCGTATGGTGTAATTGTCAGGGTTAAATTAAGAAAGTCATCTATGTAGTTCAGTTTTAAATTTAATTGGTAAAGTAAAACTTTCTGAATTTCTTTTCATGATTATTATAGATTTACAATATTTAATTTACAAATGTATTCTACCTTGTTTAATCAGTATCATGGACATCTCCTTCATATGTGACTCTTTTACACAATGCGAGATTGGTACAATACACAATTTGCTTTATTGTGTCTTCAGGGAGAAATAAATCCCATGCTTCCATTGCCAAATTTACATTTCGTGCTTATCCTGTGGCATCTGGTAGATGTCTCATGAGATTCCTGTGCCTAGTCTTAGGTGTCCTCTTTCTGCAGTGTACATCTCACTTCTCCATTTTCTCACTCTGCATGGGGGTCTATTTCATACCACTTGATCAGAATTTGCAACAGGAGGTTCTTTCAATTCCAGAAATCTCACTTTTGCTATTTTGTTCAATTCGTTGAACATTTGTCATTGCAACTGTCGATATATGATCTACATCATCACCTGCTACTTCCCCCTCATCTCCTTTTCCCCTTCATCTATCCTTTGTAATAAATTCTGTGTATTCTTGTCATATGTTCAATATATACAAATATGGTCAATGCATTTACAGTATTCAGCGATGCTGGAACAAGGTGCACGGTGAGGGAAAATATCTCTGATCTGCAAGGATGACTGCATTGCACCACAAGTAACATGCAACAGTTACAGAATGATGATCCTGATATACCTACAAGGAGAGGAGACACATGTGCAGAAACATTGCACAGTGAGACATAATGTGCCCAGTGCCAGGTTAATAAAAGATAGCCTCGATAATACAAGTTACCCATAAACATAAAATTCAAACATTAAAGGAAGAAAACAATGACGATAATTTATAAAAATGGAAATTTGTGTGTGGCATTTAATTACACACACAGTTTCATAGTTCCAAACTACCCATGAAGAAATATTACAACTAAAAGGAGCAGTTTTCCTTTGAAGAGCAGAAAATAAGAAATATCCAACCTCCGGAATGGCTAGGGAAATGAAATATTGCCGAAAAAGTGTGAAGTCCATCTCCTTCTTCAGCAGCTTAGTTACAGCCATGCTAGCCACATAACCTATCAGAAGGGACTGAAAATCTTAATTTCAGTTTGAATCAACAGACAGAGATCTGGTCATGCATACTGCAATGCTTGAAATTCGCCTTTATGTAGCGGGCCAATGTACGTTTGAACCTCGCAGTCAATGCAAATCATCCCTATTAGGATCAGTGTTAGCATTCGGCTAATTAAGTTCACTAGTCTATCATTTTAATGAAGAAGGAAATTGCAGGTGTTCAGTAATGACACAAATTTCTATGAGAGATTCTCTGACAATAGATAAACAATCTTGCTGTCTACTAGATAGTTTGACACTCAATTATATCAGTGGAACCTATTGACCATATCTAAATTAAGTCCCTTAAACTTGGCTGTGTTCCTTATATACTGTAATTCCTTGTTTATTTCTTCAGGTGTGAGGGGTATTTTTAAGGCTCTATGTATTTAGCTATAACATGCTGCCTGTTTTTGCCCAAGGAGTTGGAACAGGCCCATGGCTTGAATAGAAATAGGTTGGAATTTTACAGTGTGCCTTTTTGATGTGTCTCACATCTTAATATTTCATTAATATTGTATTGTCAGGAAATGGAAATCCTCCTTGGCATCTTAATATCTTAGATCCTGAAACACCAGGCCACAGCCTTTAAGACAATAACAAGTATGTTAACGTGGAAATTAAATGAGATATAGGGTGACAAGTTCACAAGGGTAGATCCACAATAATTGCAATAGAGAGCCTACTGAAGAATGTACATGAAGGAACAGTGGAAACTCGGAGTGGTTCGTTGGGGGCTACTCTTCTTTGTCGGACTATTGTAAAGCAGTCGACACCATAAACTGAAGGCTGCTAATGGAAAACTTACTTGATCTTGCAGGATGGACATGGACGACAAAACCGACAAATAACACACTGTCCAAGAATCATTTTCATCCTGGAAATAACAGGTTGGTGTCCTCCAAGGTGACCCATTAAGTCCACTCCTTCTCATTGTCTTTATCCAGGATGTGGTGACAGGAATGCCAAGAACAAGGATAATCTGCAGTCAGCAGTGAGCAAATTAACAAGGTAGGCACAGGAGAATGAGCTAAAGATAAACATGTAGGCAACTGAACTGGTTATCTTCTGGAAAGGCACATCATGTGATAACCTGAAATGACAAACCTGAAAAGTTACATCTGTTTCCTGTTCCTAGGAATAATACTCCAGACAATGCTAGATTGTTTCAAATTTCTCTTGATAGGATAATTGCAGCCATCAGAAGTATGAATGACATCTGGAATATGGGGAATCTTTTACTAGAATCAGGTATGAAGCTGAAGTATAACCATGCAGTACATATGTCTTACTGCTGGTAGACATAAAATGAGTCAAAAGGAGATATTTAAGAAAAGTTCTCTCAGTGTCGAAGTTTGCACCCAACAGATTGGTGTACAAGCTTGCCTGGGAGATATTACCCATAGAGGACATAAGATGGAAACTGCTGCCAGCCATGGCAAATGTAAAGAATGGACTGAAGATAAGGGCTAGAAATATAACTGTGATAGATACAGAGTTTTACGCCATGGCCACAATGACTGATAGAAACTTGACAAACTGCTCTGTGACATGAGTTAGAAGCAAGAAGATAACAAATAGATCAGATCATTTTGTCAGTACACGAAATTGGGAAGGAACTGTTAACCCACTAATAATTAAATTTCAGATAGATTTTCTGATTCTTTGTACAAATTAGGAAGTCCTTGAAATGTCGACACTGGAATTACTGAGTGGGTAACCCATAATTTGCTGGCTGAAATATTGTCTACACTGTGTGAACCATGTGGTCAGAAATTCAGGAGTTAATTACTTTGAGTTATGTGGAATAAAATAAGGTCACTTAAAAACTACATGCAAAACTGTAACATTCCTCAACAGCATATTTAGGTGCAATTATTATTATATTAGAAGGATGTGAATGATGGTCGTAAATGGGAATATTATATGAATTGTAACCAAGCCATCAGCACAACCATATCTGGTGACTGTTGAGAAACCAGGCTAATGAATTATTTATCGAAAAGGAGGGCTGCAGACTTTCGATTGGCATATTTGTTGATTATTCATGTATTACAAAAAAAAGGAAATGGTTTATAATATTATTCATAAGTTCCTACATATGATTGATATAGCTTTTATGTTACATGTTACGTGTCTATCAACGTTTTACTTAATTTTCTTATAATTAAACCAACAATGTTATGAAGGTGTCTTTTTTTAACTCTGTACCAGCACCAATACTATGTTTGTTAAAGAAACAACTTACTGCTGTGTCAGTATTAATAAAATTAAGTTCACCTCTAGTGAACTCCATTAACATTCCATACATAGTAGCAATCTGCTTCTAACATTTAGGTATAAAGTGAAGAAGACATTTTTCTTCTGGCATGAACACTGGAGGGTCTTATTTCAATATGAAATGACAGATGATGATCAACCTCCAGCAGAAGTCAGTATTCTCTAATAGCAGAATTAAATTTGTAACATAACGTAATTCTTTCAGGATTCCCCACTTTTACACCAAGCAAAGCTTAATTGAGGCCACGGTCTTTTTTTTTTTTCATTCCTAGCTCTTTCCTATCCCATCGTCATCCTTAAACCTAATTGTACCATGCGAGTTGGACGTGCGGTTAGGGTTGCGTAGCTGTGAGCTTGCGTCTGGGAGCTAGTGGGTTTAAACCCCAGTTTGTCAAGTTTCTATCAGTCATTGTGGCCATGGCGTAAAACTCTGTATCTATCACAGTTACACCAGCCTAGCAGTGGGAAAAAAGTGGCCACGGCCTTAATTACGGTACAGTCCCAGCATTTCCCTAGTGTGAAAATGGGAAACCATGGAAAACCATCTTCAGGGCTGCCGACAATGGGGTTCAGGGCTGCTGACAGTTGGATTCAAACTCGCTATCTCCCGAATGCAAGCTGATAACTACATGTCTCAAACTGTGCAGCCACTTGTTTGGTTTCAACAGGTTTCCTGATTAACAGGTGCTGCCACATGTTAACAAAATTGTGTCCTTATGGAAGGAAATTGGTTGGATGCGAGGGGGGCTGAGTGGAAGAACATGGCCACAAGCTGACTGTCTACGGACTGATGATCGAGTTCACCATGAACACCAGGAAGTTATGGAGGAAATCTCATCTGGGGAGGAGAAAAGGGCAGAAAATCTCTCCCTTCAAATGAGACTGGGGAGATGTGTAAAATTTGGGAAACAGTGCAAACATTTTATGAAAAATATCACCCAAATAAATCTGTCCAAGGGATGACTGTTTATCAACAACATAACATTGCATTTCACAAAATCCTCAAAAAGCAGAACAAAATAATATCTATTGGATAGGATTCTTGTTAAAATCGCATGGAGAGAGAAAATTCCAGTAAACCAGCATTCCGTTATTTGTTGTGAAAATTGGACTACAAAGTAAACCTTCTCATCTTGTAATCTCTCGTCTCCCTCACACCATTGCAAGAGACTATCCTCATTTTCCATATTGAAAGTCTATTAAAAAAGAAACAATAAAACACCAGTCAAAATTCAATTATAAAGTGCAGGTAAATTTGTTTTACTAAATGACTTTTTACTTTATGTTTTGTATTAATAATTTTGATTTGACTGTGGAATGCATGGTCAGTTTTAAATATTTGCTATGGGGAAATTCACTCTGGATTGCAAGTACATTTACAGAATATATTCCTCTTCTTGATGACCACCTCCTTCTTGTGTAACCCCTGCCCTTACATCTAAATGGGTGATGATTTTACCTCTGGATACCCAGGAGGAAGCTATCATCAGTATGTCATTCAATCATAATTGTTATTACAAGGTCTTATTAGCCAATTATCCAGTATGCCAATGTGACATGAGTGGCAGTCCATGATTAACATGGTAAGCTATACAAAGGGAAGAGATGGCAATGGGTTTAGATTTATTAATGATAATACTATTCACAAACTAAGAGGGACAAAATGTATTGGTGCAGTTGCGAAGCTTTAGGTATCTTGTTCAATCTCATTCTTAAGTACAGCAAGTTTCCTGATTTCTAGACACTTTTTGGACCTTGTCCTATTTTCAAAGCTTGTGATTCCTATCACAGGGATAACACAACTCAACAAGATTTTGGGAACTAGGAAGGGAAGTACTGGATTTTATTACAAATAAGGTACTGATTACATTGCTGAAAAGAGAACGTTACTATCACGTCGGGGAAAAGTTATTGCTGTTTATTTTTTTTGCTGCATGGTAATCTCGCCCCATTTGAAACTGCGTGCATACGTACTTGCATACGCTTATCTGACTAGAAGTGCTGACTTCATGTGAAGCTATATTCATAGAACTTACTGGAGTGTGATTTCAGATTTCTATCAACTAGTATCTGGGTTGAAACAGTGGTGGTAGTTTCTACATCTTTTATACAGTGTGAAATATTAAACTTTGCTGTGTTGTTGTTGTGCTTAAGCAGTGCAAAGCAGAGAACTGTATGTATCAATTCCTGGGTTTTGTTTTTGTTATATATGCAGAGAATTCACAACTAGCAGACAAAGGAAACCAATTACAAAACTATTGAAAACTGCGTATCACCTGTATGTCACCAGTCCACTTGTTGACCAAGATAAACATTTTGCATCCTATGCTATGTAAAACTAACTCGGTGAGAAACAGCACATGCCAATGATATTGCCTGAACAACCAATGACTGTTATTTCAGCATAACCAAAATAACAAGCTTTTCATTAAAAAAATAAACAGAAAATCTCATATCCCAATTTCTGTTCAGCCATCAGACCAGTACCTCAATACCAGTTGCTCCTTCAAATAGTCAAGAGCGTTCAGAAATGGAGGACAACGAAACAGACAATGGTGTAATAGCATCGGTATCTAGCGAGTCATCCTACAGTGTTATGGAAGAAAGATATCCATATTTTCCATCACAAAGCAAATTTAATGACTTGGTGCATGATATACGTCTGTCCAAGCAAGATGCTGAAGTCCTGGCTTCAAGATTTCAGGACTGGAATTTAGTGGGGAAGACATGAAAGTTTCCTTTTATCAAAATAGGAATCAAAACCTGTTACCATATTTTAGGCGAGACGGTTTACTCTGTGTTTGTTGTAATGTGACTGGCTTGATGTCAAAGCTAAATATTGTGTAACTTATTGAAGATTGGCATTTATTTATAGATTCTTCCAAAATTAGTTTGAAGACTACTACTTCACAAAGACAATGAACTGGCATCTGTTCCTGTTGCCAATGTAGTTGGTGTGAAAGAAATGCACAAAAGTATGTCACTGATTCTGGAAGTCATTAAATACAAGGAACTTAACTGGCATAATTGTGGTGATTTAGAAGTTATTGGACTTCTCCTAGGGTTATAGAGTGTACTCACAAAATTTTGTTGTTTCCCGTGCTTGTGGGATAGTTAAGCTATTGAACAAAACTATGCAGACAAAGAGTAGACCAAGAGAGAAGAATTTGAACCAGGGAGGCAGAATATAAAACACAAGCCATTGGTGAACCCTTTACAAATAAAACTGGGGCTCCTGAAAAACTTTGTGAAGGGAATGGACAAAACAGGGGAAGGTTTCAAATACCTGACAGAACTGTTTCCCAGTACAAGTGCAGCCAAGATAAAAGAAGGAATTTTCTTTGATCCTCTGATAAGACAATTGCTTATGAATTCACAATTTGATGCTAAGCTGAATCCCGTTGAACTTACTGCATGGTTGCCATTCAAAAATGTGGTGAATGGGTTTCCAGGTAACAAAAATGTACAGAATAGTGATACAATCATCAATGATCTTTTAAAGAAATACAGAAACTTAGGATGTGGGTTGTCATTGAAAATGTATTTTCTACATTCACACTTAGAATTCTTCCCTGAGAATTTGGATGCAGTTAGCGATGAGCAAATATGAAACATTTTCACCAATATATAATACAAAATGGAATGCAGATATCAAGGCAGATGGAATCCCTCCAAGATGAGTGGCTATTGTTGGTTTCTTCAGCAGGATGATCCATCTTCGCATAAAAGAAAATCTCATAGAAAAAGCTGCTTCAGGATCTGGAGTCTAAAGATAATGCGCTATTAAATTCTGCATGTAATGTACATTTTTGTATGATATGTGAATAAGTACCTCAAATTTCCAAATTTTGTTTGAATCCTGTGAGGTACATCCAATAAAATCTGTAATAAATTTAAGGAATTCATCAAGATCTACCTCACTAATGAGCCATTATTTCAGAATATGTGTAATATACAGATCTGATATTTTTGCAGGATGTTTAAGTATTATTTCTGAGTGTGCCACTTTGTTTTGATGATACAAATTTAGTAAAAAAAAAATATATATATATATTTTGTAACCCATAAAATTTAGAAAAATATTTTGCAATTTATAGTAATAACAAAAGAACTGAGGGTGATGGAAAAAAAGGATGAGAGATTCGAAATCAGCATGGCCGAGTTACTGTAAATCAGGCAGTATCAAGTCAGTTCCAAAATTTTTTTTTTAAATTTGTAGAGTTATGTAATTGTAGACCCTTGTCACACATTTTGCTGCCCTTATTTCGGAGGGAAGCAGCAACACAACATACAGGTCAGTGGGATCTAAAAGATTTAGGAACAGTAGCCCATGCAATATGGTCAAGGAATGACATAATTAGAAAGGGCTATAAAGTAGACTGGGTTGCCGAACCCACACAATCATTCCCATGATGTGATTTTCAGTTAAACCTAGTGCAGCAGGTCTGATGACACAGAGGGTAAGCCATATTACATTAGGGCCTAAGACAGGGAAAGAAAATTGTTGACCAGAATGCAGGGAAAAAAATTATAAATTTGGAGAAGCTTAGTCACCAGAACACAAAGTGAACAAGGGAAACAAGAACCAACATCCATACGTCCTTAATGCTTAACAAGACACCCGCCTGTATGGTTACACTCCATTGAATGAAAGTCTGAAAACTTTTATATATTAATTAAGGAAAAACTTCATTAAAATTAAGTAATCGCAGCTCATCTTTGACTGTTACATGCCAGAGAATAATACAGGTATGTTCAAGTCACCGTGTGCAAAGTTCACATGATAGCGCAAAAACTTAGGCAGATACCATTGATGTTGCCTCAGCTTGACTGTTGTCTTATGTGAAGAGAACCTCACCAACTGTAACACTGATCAAGACAGATTCATAAGGTCCAAGGCTATTCCCCTGTATAGGGGTCAGCTGGGAGTTGATTTCATTTTTAATCACAATAGTGAAAACTTAGAAACAGGTGGAGCAAGCTACTGACTGCCAACCCCCTAAATGTTGCAATTCTCAACTAAACAATGTCGAGTTCTAACCACGATGGATGTCGTCGTGCTGCAGGTCATCAGACATGTGGACCCAATCTACAGGTACCTGTAGAAAAGTGGATACAGTTTTTTCAGAATACATGTCGAGAAATTATTTGGCCTACTCTAATATGAACATTTTTCCTTATCTGCCACTTCCGTAAAATCTAGCTTCTGAAAGTCCTGGACTTTGGTTTACATGTTCGGTATTATAGTGTCAACTATTTCAAATACAAGCCTCTTCAATTTCTGTGTTCCTGGTTTATTTAGAGGAATTTAGGTTTCACCTGCAGAATTTAGGAGAGAGCTTTCTCTTTAAATTCCAGATATACTTCTAGCATCTTAGTTTCTCAACTGCCTGTTGCAATTTTCAATTTCAAACTTGCAGCAGCTTATAACTACGATTTTGATTTGCAGGATTTCAAACAGTAAGCTACACTCCTATGCTGGAAATAAATGATAAAGCTGCAGTAGAAAAAGAAACACCAGATCCCTCCCATCACTGTCCATAATATCACAAAGTGCGGCTTTTAGTTCTGCATAATGAAAAAAAGATGATTATAAACTGATAAAGGTAATGCACAGCGGCAGCAGCTTTCAGGTTTGTCGAAGGCGGCTCGCCCCACTCACGCTATTTTTCACTCTAATTGCGCTCTGATTTGGGTAGTGTGAAATTTAACTTGAAGCGAGTAAGTTTCGCCCGAGCGAATTTCGCGAGGGAGTTTCGCTAGTTTCGCAGCTCAAGATTTAGAGAAGCATTTACATGTTTAATTTTCTACACACGCACACACACTTTAATCACTTTTTAGTAATTAATTATATTCAACACATTTCATAGCACACGCATTCGACTACGTATTACTAAAATAGTGAATATACCAATGGAAAAAGACGCATTTACAGACTTACCTTATTAACGTAATATAAATTTTAAAGAAAAAAATAGATTAGGTTCCATTTACTTATCAGCTATATGCGAAGTAGATTCCCGCCTTACCTCAAGGAAAATATCTAGATAGTACCTAACTTGAGACTACAGCCTGCTACTACTCGTAAAACTGGGTCTAAGATGGCAATTGTGTAGTTAAGCCTTATAACTGAGTGAGTTGGCTGTGTGGTTAGGGAGAGTGCACAGCTATAAGCTTGCATCTGGGTTGGTTCAGTATTTTCTGTAATAGTCTTAATTAAGGTAGAGTCCTCAGTATTTGCCTGGTGTGAAAATAGGAAACCACGTTAATTCTATTATCATGGCTGACGACATAGGTAATTGAAAGGTACAACCCGCAGTATTCTTTGTGGTAGTCTTAATTCGTGTTATCAGAAAGAAGATCATCCTCTATTGTTGCCTGCTTTTAATATTTTCACAGTTTTTATGTTCATGTTTTAATTCTGTAAAAACACTTCGATCGCATTTTTGTACGTACCTTATAGTAGCATAATATATATACTTACTTGTAAAAAAATTATGAATGTAATCTCTGCATTGGTGTGGTCTTGTGTATGCATTGTCTTATCAAATTAATGGGTGTGTCTGCTCTGCTTGAGCGCACGTTCCTCTGCTGGCTACAGTAACACAGGAAACAGGTAGTTTCAAATTTCTGTGGAAACAGTGCATACCTACACACCACTGCTTGTTCGCTGTAACATTCTCTAACATACAGTAGAAAGGGGATATTATAAAACTAATCAGATATGATTTTTTAAAATGTGGCACTGGCCGGGTAGTGTAGGGTGTTGAGATTATTATCTAGAGGGCTCGCGGGGTGGATTCGCAGCCAGGTTAGAGTTTTTTTACCTGCATCTAAGAGGATATTTCGTAGCCGGGAGTTCAATTCCCCGGACGGGTCAGGGATTTTTTGTGAGATGTCTTCTCCGCTCCTCCTCTAGGCAAAATGCTAGGGGGATGGTACGAAACTTAAGGCCACAGCCTGCTACTACGTGTAAAACCTTGGGCACAAAGGAAGTGTCCGTGACTTAAATTAATTTACAGTATATTCCTGGTGTGAAAATAGGAAACCACGGAAAACTATCTTCAGAGTTGCCGAGTGTGATTTGAACCCACTATCTACCGGATGCAAGCTCACAACCATGCAACCCTAACCGCACGATCAACTCGCCCATGCTATCTTTATTACAATACGCAGGACGTCAAGGCCATCAATTCAAAAGACCTCGGCCGTCATGAATTATCCATTAAATGATTAGTTTTTGCTTTAAGACGCACTGACACAAAAAACACCTTCAGGGCTGCCAACTTGCCCGTGTTATCCCTATTACGACACGCAGGACTGTGCCGACATGTTTAATCCGTGCAGTGATGTTGATTATTATTATTATTATTATTATTATTGCTAGTGGCTTTACGATGCACCACCACAGGTAGGTTTTATAGTAACGATGCTATAGGAGTTGGAAAGAAGCAACCGACTGTGTTCTTAATTAAGGTACAGGCCCCTCTTCTCCCATTGAATAACATAGAGAGGTCAGCTCACGGCTTTACGTATACATCCGATGCACCAAACACTGTCATATGCCCTTACTATATGTGCACTGCAGAGGGGATTGGAATTTAATCAAGGCTTTTTCTGGCATACAATCGAGTAATAAGAAATTGTATACCACCCTGCTAGGTTATGTGGCTCAGACGGTTGAGACGCTGCCCTTCTGTCATCAGCTTGGCAGGTTCAGTGCGGTGGTATTTGAGGATGTTCATATATGTCAGCCTAGTTTTGGTAGATTTACTGCCACATAAGAGAATTGCTGCAGGATTAAGTTCTGGCACCTCGGTGTCCCCAAAATCTGTAAAAGATGTTAGTGAGATGAAAAGCCAATAACATTATTATTATTGTTATTAAATAACTCGGAATATCTTACTTACATGTTAGAAGTAAAAATAAAAATCTGCACCCTGTTTCTAGTCACTTCGAAATTGAATGAAGCGTCATCTAACGGGCAGCTCCATCCACGGCTGAATAAATAGCGTTTAGCCCTTCGGTTTGGAGTATCCCGGGTTCGATTCGCCGCCGAGTCAGGGATTTGAATTGCTCAGAGTTATTTAATAATGTTATTGGCTTTTCATCACACTAACTACATTTGACAGTTATCAGAAACAAGGTGTTGTCCCGCAGGAGTTCTTCTATATACCAGTGAAACTATTGACACAAGGCTGATGTATCCACGGAACTGAGCCAGGATCGAAGCTGACAAATTGCGGTCGGAAGGCCTACACCTCAACCATCAGAGCCATCCAGTCCAGCTATTATTATTATTATTATTATTATTATTATTATTATTCGACTCGGAGCTGAATGGTCAGCGTTGAGGCCTCTGGTTCAGAGGACCTGGGTTCGATCTGCCGCTCAACAGTGTCGGAATCGAATAGAGGGCAAGAGGATTTTGCGTGTTGACCACACAACACCCCCATAATCTGCAGCTGTGGGGTTTAGTTTGGACAGGTAAAATCTCTGACCTTGTCAGGAATCAAACCCGGGGAAAACAGGGTGTATCTTTCCCCCGCCTCCGCATAAATCTCACGTAGAGCAACGGGGCATTTGATCCACGGAATCCAGGGGTGTGCTCTGTATTTAACAACCTGTGTTCGCAAATGACGTAATGGGGGGAATCGAACCCATGCCCCCCTGAGTAAGAGGTAAGAACGCTACCCATAAAAACTGCAGCTCAATATTTCAAGGTTAATTTCATTACTGTACTATTATTATTATTATTATTATTTCGTATGGCAAAACAAGGATACATTATAAGTACATATAAATACATATTTCTTAAATAAGTATGTGATTACAAGTCAGCATTCAAAACTTAATGTCCAGACTTTTCAGCCAGTCCACAGCTTCTCTAGAGGCACTATGTAGTCCTTTAATGGATCCATTGAATCTTCTTTTTGGGCAGTCCATAACAACATGGTGGATGGTCTGAGGCACATTATCACAGTCACAGAATGGGTCTTCAGATTTTCCCCACTTGTGAAGCCAGAATTTACACCTTCCATGGTTTGTTCTGATTCTGTCCATTCCCTTCTCGGTAAGTTGAAACCAGGAGGAGCTCTACAAGGATGGAGGATTAAACCCAGGTGGTCAGGATTTGAAGAGGTCCATTCTTCGCGCCAGATCTCATCAGCATCAAAATGTGTTTCCAGGAGCTTCTCGCCTAACTTCCATGATGGGTTTCTGGACTTTAATCTCTTCGGTTTCTGAGGGTTGCAGTCCTGATGTAAGGGCAGTTGAGGGTTACTGCGACATTTCTGCCATTCTCTTACTAGAGAGGGGGATGGATGTTGGATAAAACGGGTAACCATTTTAGGGGTGTCGATTTGATGGTGCCAGATATTGTCCTCATGGTATCATTCAGTTGTGTATCAACTTTTGAAGTATATACACTGTTAAGCCACACAGGGCAGCAGTATTCTGCAACTGGATAGATCAAGGCAAGAGCTGATGTTCGTAGTACTGTCGCATTTGCTCCCCATCCTGTTCCACTGAGCTTGTGTAATATGTTGTTCCTTGTTTTTATCTTGGCTGCGGTGTTTGAGAGATGTTGCTTATATGAAAGTGTCCGATCCATTGTGACGCCCAGATACTTTGAATATGGGTTATACTTAAGTTTTTGGCCTTTGAATTCGACTTGAGGTACATAGTTGGCATTTTGGTTGTCTAGGTGGAAGCAGCTTACTTCAGTTTTGTTCAAGTTAGGTTTGAGTCGCCAAGTACTGAAATATTTGTTCAGGTTATGGAGATCCTTCGTGAGTGTAATTTCTGCTGTTTTGAAGTCACTCGATTGGGCAGCCAGAGCTATGTCATCTGCATATATGAATTTCCTGGAAGTAGTTTCTGGAAGATCTGCAGTATAGATGCTGAATAGTAGAGGAGCAAGAACTGATCCCTGGGGTAAACCATCGTTTAGTATATAGGGCTTACTCTTATTGCCGTTTAAATGTATTTCGAACGCTCTATTGCATAGCATGTTGTTCAGCAGTGTTGCAAGTTTCTTACAGGGAATGATCTTCAAGAATTTCAAAATCATCCCTTGTCGCCATACGGTGTCATAAGCTGATGTCAAGTCCACAAAAACAGCGATTGTCTTCTTCTTGTCTTGAAATCCATTCTCAATGTGGCTGGTGAGTGCCAAGACCTGGTCACAGCAGCTTCGGTTAGGTCGGAATCCTGCTTGTTCGGTTGGTATGCGTTGGAAGGCTGTGGTTGAGATTCTGTTGTAAATCATTCTCTCCATTAACTTGTAGCAAATACTTAAGAGTGCTATTGGTCTATAATCTTCAGGACTATCTCCACTTTTTCCGGGCTTTAGAATGGCAACTATTTTAGTTCTCTTAAGCAAAGATGGAAGCCTACCATTTCTTAAGATGTCATTAAAGAACATAAGTAACCAGTGTAGGGTTCTAGGTCCACAATGTTTCAGGAATTCTGGATATATCCCGTCCACTCCTGCTGCTTTGCCTGGTTTTATTTCTTTTAGAGCTGTTGAGATTTCTGAAGTTGTGAATTCCCCTGAGAACTGGGGGGTTGATTCAGTCGAGGATAGCCTAGTTTTTAGCTCTTTCTTGAGTTTTTTTTATTCATCTTTATTGACATTTTCTGGTATTTTGGACAGTTTGATGATTCTTTTAGCTACATCTACTGGAGATACCTCTGAACTCTTATTAATATATTTGGGAGTACAACTACCAAGTTTTCTAAGAAGAGTCCATGCTTTTCTGCTTGAGTGTTGGAAATTCATGCTTGCTGTCAATGAGTTCCATTTATCTTTTCTGGCAGAATCTAGGCTTTGCAATAGTTCATCAGCGACTTCTGTTCTGTTGCTGATTTGGTATTCTTTGTACAGCTCATCACATCTTCTATTCCATCCAGGGATATATTCTTTTCTAAATCCTCTGGGAATGTGTTTCTTTGCTATGGAGCATGTTAAACTAACAAATCGCTTATAGTTGTCCAGTTTGGGTGGAATCCACTGGATATTGTGATCCAACTCCTTAGTAAATGCTTCCCAGCACGGAAGACCTTTACAATGCAGCAGGAAAGTACTGAACAATTTTCCCCGAAGTCAGCATAGACCAATTCTTCTAAAAATTGGCATTGAAGTCCCAATAATAAGATCAACACCTGTACCTCGCTGGAATTACTGTACTATATCAAAATGAACAACGGATTGTTCGCCAATACTTGTGTGTGTGAAAAGTTTATGCTGGCACACGCACATCCGTTTCCTGGCCCCAGCAAACGTGCAAGCGAACGTGGAGATCTGTATGACAGTCAGAACCCTACTATCGCCAGTCATGAAGATCGAATTCTGTGTCCAACCCCTTTCTTATCCTATCGTCATCCCATTGTTTTCGGAAGGCCTGCACCTCAACGGTCACAGCCATTCAGTCCGACTATCATTATTATTATTATACAACTCGTAACTGAATGGTCAGCATTGAGGCCTCTGGTTCAGAGGATCTCGGGTTCGATCTGCACAGGCTACATGCTATTATTGTTATTATTATTTAAAATTGTTTTACGTCGCAGCATCATAGCCAGTGTTCGATCCCCGGTCAAGTTAGAGATTTTTATCTAATGTAAGCTCACAGCTATATGACCAATGGCCATCTTGCTCGCCAATATTTTCCATTAGCAACACCGAGGTCCCATGTTGTCCTCATCACAACGCGCAGTGGCCTATGAGCGTCAAATCAAGGAGACGTGCAGGTAGAATCTCGCACTGTCTCGTCCTCAAAGTAGTCCCCTGGTACTGACACCACATGCTGCCAACAATGTGGGAGGCGCTGAATACCATCTGCCTCAGTTTTTGCCGCACCATGTGTGAATCAGGTCACCTGTTGGCGCACAGCCTTAGCAATGTCCTCTCGTGTTGCAAACTGCCAACCAGTTTAGTGGTCCATACAGTACTGGTTCTATCTTTTATTTATTAGCCCAAGCTTCCTGTACATACTCATTTTTTTCCATTACAGATTTGAACACAACTTCAAGACATCCAGACTCCTAGCGCAGTACACTCTCAACCGCCACGCACATGGCTTCCATGACAATCTGCCATCAAAAGGGAACCCAAGAAACCTGCAAGCACCAACCACGGAAAGAGTGACACTTCCCAAACAAAGCCCAGGATGCGTGTGAAGAGCGCGCTGCCAGCAACAGTGCACAACAGAGGTCCTCTCGGCTGAAAACTAAAAGCCACGCACCAAGGACCACCGCTCCACTCTCCCAACAGCCCTCTGCAACACAAGGATGCATTTCTCTGTAAGTGTTTGGTGGCTGTTTTCTTTAGGTTGGGGTGGTGGCTGTGACGCTGCGTGGCGATGTGGTATCCTTTTGGTCCTGCATCGGTGGGGATTCCGATGTGGCTTGCTGGTGTTTGCTGTGAGTTCTTTGTTCCCTGTTCTGTGTCTGGGTTGGGGACGTGTTCACGGTGCTGTGTTTGGGAGGTAGGGTCCCGCATGGATCATTTCGTGGTGTCATCTTGTGACTTTGATCTCATTCGAAAGATTAAGGAACTTTTAAACTTTCTTATTGAATAGTTGCCCTCTCGAATGGCCTGACTTTTTCAGTAGCTGGCTCATCTGTGTTTGCGAGGATAGGAGAGTGAAGGGAGTAGGTAAGGAGGTGCTGAGCTGGTGGGGAGAGGAGGAGTGGTGTTGAGTTGGAGAGATGGAGGAGGCGTTTGTCTATATTATAGAATTGCTAACAAATGCCAAAGAGCTGCACCCTGGATACCTCGCCATGTTAGCAGCTGTATAGATAGTTTTACGTGGTTTTACGCCAGACAAATATGTTGTGATTGTACCTTCATTTAGGACTACAGCCGCTTCCTACTGCTCATAAAGGCGCTTTTCTAAATAATCATAGCATGTAGCCTCTGGAAACGTTTATTCATACGTCCGGCCATGCTATTGACATTTACATTAATTTTGATTAGATTCTTTTTTGTAGTTTTTGCAAAATAAAGGAATAGTCAATGCTCAGAGTACCATACTATTATAAGCACCTTTCTTATGTATGTCTGGGTGCAGAGAAGTTTCTTGGATGGTATTGATGATGTGGGTGGTTTCCCTGTATACAACGTGTGAGAGAAAAGTTCGGTGAATTAAATCAGAACGGTCGATCCAGCAACAATGGCGACATGCCACACTGCACCGGTGTAGCAGCAGGTTGCGACTACCTGCTTCCAACGTTGCTCAGTTGAGCGTCTTGTGTGTGCCGTGTATATACCTGTTTGACACAGTGCGTGTTTAGTGCGTTGGTTCTGATGTGCAACCAGGAACATGAACGACCAAAAGATCAATGTACAGTTTTGTTTTAAGCTTGGCAAGACAATGAAGGAAATGCATGTGATGCTGGTACGTGTTTATGAAGATCAAGCACTGTCCTTGAAGTGTTAAGAGTAGTTCGCCTGTTTTTGAGGAGGCTGGGAAAGTGTTTCTGGCAACCCCTGTAGTGGAAGATCGGCAACTGCCGTCAGTGAGGAAAACATTGAGAAGGTGAGGACATTAATCACGAACAATCGGCAATTAACTGTGCACATGATAGCGGATGACCTGCAGATTAACCGTGAATCTGTGCAACAAATCGTTACTTAGAAGTTAGGGAAGAGGAAAGTGTGTTCTTGTCTTGTGCCACATCATTTGACCGACAACCAAAAGCTGGCACGTTTAGAGGCTTCACAGAATTTTTTTGAAACGGCGGATGCAACATCAAATTTCTTGAACTTTATCGTCACTGAGGATGAAACCTGGTGTCTCAGGTACGACCCTGAAACAAAACAGCAAAGCATGGAATGGCGTTCTCCGGTATCCCTCATCGGAAAAAGGTCAGTGCAGTGAGCTCCCAGTTGTGATCAACAGTGTTCTGTAAGAAGGAGGTCAGCTCCCAGATGAAACTATCTTTACGTCAGTCTGTTTTCAGACCAACTTTGCTTTAAGGGAGCAAAAGCTGGGTGGACTCAGGATATCTTATTCATAAGTTAGAAGTAACAGACATGAAAGTAGCAAGATTGATTGCTGGTACAAACAGGTGGGAATAATGGCAGAAGGGTACTCGGAACGAGGAGACAAAGGCTAGGTTAGGAATGAATTTGTTGGATGGAGCTGTACGCATAAACCGGATTTGGTGGTGGGGCCATGTGAGTCAAAATGAAGGAGGATAGGTTACCTAGGAGAATAATGGACTCTGTTATGGAGTGTAAGATGAGTAGAGGGAGGGAATAGGTACCGGTATACAACTAAATGAGGACACAGCACTAGTTGCAAATAGAGGATTGTGGCGACTTTAGTAAATTTTCAGAAGCTTGCAGAGTGAATGCTGAAAAGCATAACTTTCTATAATTATTATGTATGAATGTATGTATATATAATAGGGGTTCCTAAACTGATCAATATCGATGTGGATACTCTCAAGAATGTTGAGCAAGGTGCCTTTATTATAATGCAAGAACTTAAGATCTTTATTTATTGTTGTATATTTGTGACTAGATTCTTTAGGATGCTCACTCATAGTTTAGAAACTATTGTATTTGAGAGCATTACGATGTTCAGCATATCTTATTGCAAAATTGTGGTTTGTTTGACCGACATAGCTGGAATTACAGGATTGGCATTCTAATTTGTAAAGTCCAGAGTTCAGTTATTTTTATTATTGATATTGTGAGGATCGAAAACTAGTCTAGAGTTGTTGTGGGAGTTTCTAAATGCTATTTTGATGTTATGTTTATTGAAGACATTAGAACTTTGGTAAATGCGACTACTATTGAATGTGAAAGTAGAAAACTTCCATTTAGTAGCGGAATTTTTTGCTGGGGTAGTCTTAGTTCAGCCCTTATATCTGTTGATGATTCTGTTGACAAAGGTTCCACTGAAGCTGTTGTATTCTGCAATATTCTAAATAGTGTTTATTTCTTTTTTGTAATTATTGCAAGATAATGGAATAGTCGATGCTGTGAGTACCATACTGTTGTAAGCACGTTTCTTATGTATGTCTGGGTGCAGAAAAGTTTGTTGGGTGGTATTGATGTTGTGGCTGGGTTTTCTGTATATCTAAAGAGTAAAGTGTTGTTGTAGCTGCGCATAATGTAAATCGAGGTAATTAAGGGCATTATTATTTTCTGACTCTATGGCGAACTTTATATCTGTATCAATGGAGTTGAGAAGTTCAAGTACTGTGTTGCTGTTAGTAATACGATAGTCTACAATAGCAAATGTGTCATCCACATAGCGTACTCAATGTTGAATGCCGTTGATCTTACCAATGATGTGAGAATGATCTAAATGATCAATATAAATATCCGCAAGGATCCCTGAAGCCGGTGACCCCGTGGGAACGCTCGTCAGTTGGTAAATTACATTATTGAAAGTGAAGAAATTGTTACTTAATTGAAGTCAATCAATACTGATCTGCATTTAGGGCAGTCGCCCAGGTTGAAAATTCCCTATCTGTTGTTTCCCTAGCCTTTTCTTAAATGATTTCAAATAAATTGGAAAAATATTGAACATCTCCCTTAGTAAGTTATTCGAATCCTTAACTTCCCTTCCACTAAACAAATATTTGCCCGAATTTTTCCTCTTGAATTGCAACTTTATCTTCATATTGTGATCTTTCATACTATTAAGGACATTACTCACACGTATTCGTCTACTAATGCCATTCCAAGTCATCTCTCCTCTGACAGCTCGAAACATACAACTTAGTCGTCTTCTTTCTCCCAAGTCTTCCCAGCCCAATCTTTGCAGAATTTCTGTAATGTTGCTCTTTTGTCAAAACCGCCCTGAACAAATCGAGCTGCTTTTCTTTGAATTTTTTCCAGTTCTTGTATCGAGTAATTCTGGTGAGGGTCCCATACACGTAAGCGATTGTTGGGTTCTTACCCGAGACATGTATGCCCTCTCCTTTACATCCTTACTGCAACCCCTAATCACAGTCATAACAATGTGCACAGAGCTGTACCCTTCATTTACAGTCCCATTATGTGATTACCCCAATTAAGATCTTTCCTTTCTTATATTAATACCTAGGTACTTACAGTGATCCCCATTAGGAACTTTCTTCCCATCAACGCAGTAATTAAGACTGAGAGGACTTTTCCTATTTGTTAAGCTCACAACCTGACTTTTAACCATGTTTATCATCATACCATTGCCTGCCGACTATCTCACAACATTATCGAGGTCATTTTGCAGTTATTCACAATCTTGTAACTTATTTATGTCCGACTCGTTGGCTGAATTGTCAGTGTACTGGCCTTCAATTCAGAGGGTCCCGGGTTCGATTCCCGGCCAGGTCGGGGATTTTAACCTTCAGTGGTTAATTCCAATGGCCTGGAGGCTGGGTGTTTGTGCTGTCCCCAACATCCCTGCAACTCCACACACCACATATAACACTATCCTCCACCACAGTAAGATGCAATTACCTACACATTGCAGATGCCGCCCACCCTCATCGGAGGGTCTGCCTTACAGGGGTTGGACTCGGCTAGAAATAGCCACATGAAATTAAATTAATTTGTTTATTACTCTATACAGAATTACATCATCTGCATCTCTGATTCCACTTCATTATGCATATCTTCTATATTTATATATAAGAAAACACAAAGGTCCAGTAATACTGCCTTAACGAATTTCCCTCTTAATTATCACAGGGTCAGATGAAGCTTCGCCTACTCTAATTCTCTGAGATCTATTTTCTAGAAATATAGCAACATATTATCACTCTTTTGTCTAGTCCAGTTGCACTCATTTTTTGCCAGTAGTCTCCCATAATCCACCCTATCAAATGCTTTAGACAGGTGAATCGCGATACAGCTCATTTGAATGTAAAATTCAGGATCTGAATAAATTCTTCTTTTTCACCTATGTTTAATTTGCTGATTTTGGAACGATTGTTCTTAATTAATTATATGGTGTTAACGGGCACATTAGCATACATATTAATAATCAAATGAATGTAGTATGTGCTGTTCAGATAAATTAAAGTGCTTAATTTAATGGAATTTTTCACTGAGCTATTGGCTTGAAAATGATAGTGTGATTTAAGGAATTTGTGATTGAACTGAGATACATTATAGGTTGGACAATTTCTAAAATTGATACTGGTTCTTTTAGGGGCATCTGCTTTATGGATCTTTGGTAGCGCTTTCAAGGTGGGAAGCTTCGGATTCATGACAATCATTTTGGATTTTTCAAGGTCATTATGCAAAAATGAAACTTCTTAATAATGGTTTTCAGGTCTGTTTGTATTTTATTTCTTGGAACTTTTTTAGGTGTCATGAAGTTATTTTGTGAAAAAACTTTTGTGCTTTCTTGATGAAGTCACTTTTATCCATGATTACAGTAGTGTTCCCTTTGTCGGCTTTTGTTATTATCAAGTCATTGATTTTGACTTTTTTATGTACTGTAGTTTATGGATGTTGACTATGTGTTCAGTGTTGGGTTTAAAGGTTTGTTGTTGATTATGGATAAAAGACGGTTCACATTTGACTTCATATCGGACTACTTGTTGCATGTTTATCTTTAACTTATTAATGGCTAATTCTTA